>NC_139217.1:381348888-382588888 GCF_055691185.1 Crinia signifera
TGCCACAGATTTATCGGTGCTGCACTCACCTGACACCCAACATGAGATTTGTTAAATTCCTGATATTTCCAGACCTACATGACTTAGTCCGCGTGTGATATATGTACTTTTTTTTTCGTATCTTTGTCCCACTTTTTTTTTTTTTCTTCCTCTCTCTTCTTTTTGCTCTACCTTTTCCTTAAAAATTATTGTAACTAATGTTTTTTTTGCCTGTATAATTGTTTGTCTCAAATGTAAACTTCAATAAAAACTTAATTTAAAAAAAAAAAAAAATTGTTTCAGCACACCCTGCCTAGTATTCGCTACAAGATGATCGACTGCATCCCCCCCAATCTGAGAGGGGGTGACAGAGGTAAAGCTCTGCTGAAATTGGAATCCAAATGGATACACTCCCTGGATACTGTACAGCCGAATGGACTTAATGAAATACTACCCATGTCCTGTTTTCTCTAACTCCCGGTCTAGGTTCTTTTGCCCACATTAATGACTCCTCCAGGATGATTAGACTTCGTCTCCAGTCCCTTTAGACAATGCTACCCTGATTTAGCTAACCGTAGAATACGAGCGAGCGATTGAGTTATGCTTTAATAACTATGCTTATTTAGACATTCTCCCCTGGCAATTGATCACATCAGGCTTGATGTTTATGACATTGCTTTCCTGCCTATTTATTCTAGGATGAGCCTGGCACCTTGACTATATTGGACTCTATATGTACTTGCTTATATTGTATCTTTTTTGCACATATGCCTATATCATGTCTTTTTATTAGGGTATGGCACGTATTCACCCTACATTAGTGCATACACGAACTCCCCGGTTCTTTTCATATACAGACAGAGAATTCCGCACTTGGCACGAGCACTGGGTCCGGGCACATACACTGGTAATCTGCCCATAGTCACATATTCCCCATATAGATCACGAACTCACATTTCGCACTGTTACTTGGCACACTCGGCACATAGTCACGCACTCTACATATTTTCTCGGACACGGACACGGTTTGCGGCACCACCGCATGTATTACCCTGCATACACAGACATTACCCACCCACTTTGTAATCCACACCTACTCCACCTCCTACAGTTACCCACCACACGCTTCCATTACACACAGAGTGGCCAGCACACACTGCGTTCATCCACTCACAGTACTGCAAATAGCCGAGCCTTCAGTGCTCCACCACCTCTTCATTCAGCACCCTGACCAGCGGCACTTGCACGGCCGAGACGCCGTCACATTCCCTACTACCTTCGGCGCAGACACATTTTCATTCGGACATCCCAGGTATACACTCTTAGTCCGGCTTCACACCCTGATTCACATATATTGTTCTTACACTGTGGTTACACTTTTTCGTACTCCCTTTCCTAATGTATATGTCACCTTGGTTACCAGGGACACGGTGATTGACACACGCCCCCCGGTGAGTCAGGACACGCTGGTGCAGGAGCGCCAGTGACGTCATCAGTTCCCCGCCGGGGGCCAGCACGGGTGGTGGTGGCACTGAGTGATTTTGCAGTTTGTCTTCTATAAATGTAAGTACTTTTGTATCACTTGTTATGTCTTGATAAAGGGCTACCCGCCCGAAACGTCGATTTGCACTATTACAGTGTCATTTCCTTCATTTTGATTACTGCCGCCGTGCAGTGCAGAAAACCTTAGAGTGACTTAATTTGACTGTTTCCGTACATATCCCTTGCGGGAACGAAGCGCATGTTTCGGGGCAGATTCTGCCCTTCAGTCCTGAAGATGGGGAATCTGCCCCGAAACATGTTGACAGAATAAATATTCACTTGTTTCATCACTTATAAAAGCCTCAGAGTGCCGCTACTGATTTGGAGCCGTATATATATATATATATATATATATATATATATATATATATATATATATATATATATATATATATATATATATATATATATATATATATATCTCCTATATATTTGGCTACATCTGTCACTCAAAGTGGGTGTCTGTGTCTATAACGCTCTGTTCCTGGACTTTCCTCTTAATGTGTGATTGCCTTCATCTGTGCTGAACACCTTTCTGAGAAATTAACCTGTTTAAAACAGGTGATGGCAATCATACATTAAGGGGAAGTCTAGAAACAGAGCATTGTGTCCCTCCTGGAGAGGGTCATGTTGGGAGGTATGTGACAGAGAACCAGCCCAGTGAGCCCACAGACAGTGCCAGACACCCACTGCCTTCCCATGTTGCCCAGCACTGCTACTCCACAGCCACCAGGTGAGCGCCCCCCTCCCGCGATTTGCGGCAAAACCTCCCCCCCGCGTGCCCCCCCCTCCCGCGATTCGCGGCAAAAACACCCGCTCCCCCGCGACCCCCCATACCGCAATTCGCAGCAAAAACACCCCCGCGACCCCCCCTCCCGCGATTCGCTGCAAAAAGAACCCCCACCACGACCCCTCCCGCAATTCGCGGCATAACCACCACCCCGCGACCCCCCCCTCCCGCGAATCGCGGCAAACCCTCCCCCGTGACCCCTCCCCCCCGATTCGCGGAAAAAACACCCCCCCGCGACCTCCCTCCCGCGATTCGCGGCAAAAAGAACCCCCCCGCGACCCCCCCTTGCACGATTGGCGGCACCCCCCCTGCGACCCCCCTCCCGCGATTCGCGGCACACCCCCCCCCCCGCGCAATTCGCAGCAGCCCCAGGATTAAATGGCACATGCAAAACACTGACATGGCTATGGTCGACAATGAAAAAGGTTGACATGAGTTTTTGAAGATTTATTTTTAATTTTTTTTATTTTTTCATATTCATTGTCATGTGTCGACATGGACACCAATGAAGTGGCACACTTATGTCAACATTTACATGTGTTGACCTTTCTGTGTTGATTTTTTTCTTGTGGCGATTCGCGTCACACCCCCCGCAACCCCCCCTCCGGCGATTCGCGGCAACCCGGCACCCCCCCGCCCCGCAATTCGCGGCAACCCCCCACCGGAACCCCCATGAACCCCGCTCTCCCGCGATTCGCGGCATCCACCCCCCGCAACCCCCCCTCCCGCAAATCGCGGCACCCCCCGCGATTCGCGGCAGCCCCAGGATTAAATGGCACATGCAAAACACTGGCACGGCTATGGTCGACAATGAAAAAGGTTGACATGAGTTTTTGAAGATTTATTTAATTTTTTGAATGTTTTCATATTCATTGTCATGTGTCAACATGGACACCAATGAAGTGGCACACTTATGTCAACATTTACATGTGTTGACCTTTCTGTGTTGATTTTTTCTTGTGGCGATTCGCGTCACACCCCCCCGCAACCCCCCCTCCCGCGATTCGCGGCACCCCCCGTGACCCCCCACCTCCCGCAATTCGCGGCAACCCCCCACCGGAACCCCTGTGAACCCCGCCCTCCCGCGATTCGCGGCACCCAACCCCGCGACCCCCCCCTCCCGCAATTCGCGGCACCCCCCCGTGATTCGCGGCAGCTCCAGAATTAAATTGCACATGGAAAACACTGACATGGCTATGGTCGACAATGAAAAAGGTTGACATGAGTTTTTGAAGTTTTTTTTTTCATTTTTTGAATGTTTTCATATTCATTCTCATGTGTCGACATGGACACCAATGAAGTGCCACACTTATGTCAACATTTACATGTGTTGACCTTTCTGTGTTGATTTTTTCTTGTGGCGATTTGCGTCACACCCCCCCCCCCCACAACCCCCACTCCCGCGATTCACGGCACACACACACACACCTCCCCCACGATTCTCGGCACCCCACCCCGTGACCCCCCCTCCCGTGATTCACGGCACACCCCCGCGACCCCCCCTCCCATGATTCGCCGCAACCCCCGCCCCGTAACCCCCCCTCCCACGATTCGCGGCACCCCCCCGCGATTCGCGGCTGCTCCAGAATTAAATTGCACATGGAAAACACTGACATGGCTATGGTCGACAATGAAAAAGGTTGACATGAGTTTTTGAAGTTTTTTTTTTCATTTTTTTAATGTTTTCATATTCATTCTCATGTGTCGACATGGACACCAATGAAGTGCCACACTTATGTCAACATTTACATGTGTTGACCTTTCTGTGTTGATTTTTTCTTGTGGCGATTCGCGTCACACCCCCGCAACCCCCACTCCCGCGATTTACGGCACACACACACCCCCCGCGCGATTCTCGGCACCCCACCCCGTGACCCCCCCTCCCGTGATTCACGGCACACCCCCCGCGACCCCCCCTACCATGATTCGCCGCAACCCCCGCCCCCGTAACCCCCCTCCCGCGATTTGCGGCAACCCACCCCGCGACCCCCCTCCCGCGATTCTCTGCAATCCCTCCCCTCCCGCGATTCGCAGCATCCACCCCCCCACAACCCCCCCTCCTGCAATTCGCGGCACCCCCCGCGACCCCCCCCCTCCTGCAATTCGCGGACACCTAAGTTGCAATACAGGGCATCTTTCATACAATTCTAACCATATTTCTCATATACAAACGTTCACAAATTAAGGGGGCGCAGCCCCTAACGACGGTGTGAAGAGCGCCCGTAGGGCGCGATGAATCACCTAGTATATATATATATATATATATATATATATATATATATATATATATACATACACACATATATATATATATATACATACATACATACATACATACATACATACATACATACATACATACATACATACATACATACATACATACATACATACATACATACATATATATACACATACATATATATATATATATATATATATATATACACACATACATATATATATATATATATACACACATACATATATATATATATATATATATATATATATATATACACATACATATATATATATATATATATATATATATATATATATATATATACACACATACATACATATATATATATATATATATATATATATACATATATATACATACATACACACATACACACATACACATATATATATACATATACATATATATGTACATACATATATATATATATATATATATATATATATATATATATATATACATATATACATACACACACACACATATACACACACACACACACACACACACACACACATTTCACTGTCAGCCCCACACTGTAAATATTACAGCGATATTTATTTTATTTTACACATATCAGCTCTGGACGGGTGATTTTGGAAAAATCGCGAAAAAATACAAATTTGCATCCCATTAGATCTCACCCTGAGAATTTGTCTAACTTTTCATACAATTTTGACTATATAGTCTAAATTATTAGCCAAAATGTCATTGTGTGTATGTACCTAGGTTCACCACAGTCGCCTGCAGAGTAAAGCATTTAAATAGAACAATCTGCATTTACAGTAATGCAATGCAAATAAAAACAAGTACAGTCTCCCAAGTCTCCAAAGGAAGAATGATATATTTTTTCCCATTGCTTTACATTTCCATGTTAAATGCATTTAGAGCCTTAGAACAACATCAGCTGAAATCAGATTCGAACATATTGAAAAGCTGGCTAACTAAAGACAAAAAAAGGAAAAAAAAACCAACACTTAACCTGGCCATACATCAGGACGACCAGCATCAGATCCAAGCTGTCTAACGATTTCCCCGGCAGCTTCTACTTCTAGAAGATCTGCAACTCCCAGCACACTGGCCGTTTGCAGCATCTTCAGATCTTACGTGCAGCACATAAGATCTGAGGATCTACCTCACAACCTGTGGGCCCATGCATTGTACCGAAATAGTAGACGATTTGCTCTCAAAACAAAACAATGTATCGCAGGACCCATCAAAATCATGCTTTCGGGCCTGAAATCGTTCAGCTGTATGGCCTTCTTAAGATAAAACTCTTTTACTTGCGTAAAAATCTATAAGTGGGCCATTGCCCAAATACCCGAGGACTGCATGGGGGGAAAAAAATGATGCAGGAGACACTATCCCTAATCTAGGAGCAAAGACGACTTTCTAAGAAGCCAGGAAAGATGAGCCTCCAGTCAATGAATCCCATAAGTTTGTAGTAAAAGATTTTTTTTAAAATGATAAGTTGCAACAATCACTTCAATGGCTTAGAGAATTAGAAGTCGCATACCTATAATATCTGTGGCACAAACCATGCTTCGGTTTTTAAAATGAAACCAACATGTTCCCAGTTTTCAGGCGGTGATCAGATAGACGTGATCTGTTAAAAGAAATAAAAAAAAGAACCGTTAAAAAGAAACATAATATACAGTGTTTGAAAATCATGGTAATGAATTATTAAGCATTTTTAAAAATATACAATAGAAAGAACAGAGCACTATATTTTGTGGATAAAACTGGGTACACATCTAAAAGGACTGTATGACCCAGCGACATATATTGCCTCACTGTACATACAAGATGACGTAATGCAAGACAAAGAAATATTTTGTTACGGTGTCATCCAACAATACTGTATGTATGTATATATTAATATTCTTGCTAGTCTGTTTTAGTAGGGCACCCCACCAAGAGGGTATGGTTTTAAGATTTTTTTAAATTGGGAAGGGCTTGACACTTTTCTAAAACAGCATAGCGTGAACACTTATACATACACACACACACACACACACACACACACACACACACATATATATATCACAACAATAACCATGAGAAGAAAGCGTAAGGATCCCTCCCGGGAAATGGCTGCTTGCATATGCATGGTCATATATTCATTAGCATGGCTAGCTCACAAAAGTAATATCAGTGATTTCACTTATACACATGGGTGGATCATAATGAAGAATAGGTTCCCGACTGTTTACTACAGTATATTCGTGCAAGCCTTAAATTAAAAAAAACTATAATAATTGGGTCTAAAAGAAAAAACCTTACTAAAGTAAGAGCAGGGCCAAATATTAAATGTAGGCCTATATGTACAGAGCTATGGCTTTCACAAGGGACTGACTCCTGCCAGTATTTAGGCGAAACACAAACTGCACTCCAGGAGCATGTAGAGCAGGCCACTGACTGAGTGCCATTTTACATTTTCACCTCCAAGAAGCAGAGGCTTAAGGCCCTCATACACTATGCAACCGATCCCCCTTGAGTCACCCGGCAGGATCGCATGCGATCCTTATGCATGCGATATATCTCTTGCGATCCCATTCCTCGCCGTAAGTAAGGGTCTGACTCAGAAGTAGGACGTGCATCTGACAGACATCTGATCAGATGTCGGACAAATGCGATTTGGTCTTATTTTCAGGGCCAATCCGCTGGAATCGGGCCCAAATCTCAAAGGTACACTATGCGATTTCTTCGAAAAAAATAGCCTTCAAGACTACATTCTTTAGAGTGCTAGTAGCATGTTCATAAACCTTGCTCAAAACTACCAGCAGTATAGTGTATTCTGTAATTAGCACTACTATAGAAAGGACTGTATGTTAAGGATCTCTTAACTCCACAACATAAACACATAAGTCCACTAACTTATATTCGTTTTAGTTCTCTTGGCATCAAAAAAAGCATTTGTTCGATATGATTAAAAGTATTTTCCTTAAAAATACTTAACATTATCCCTTATGATTAAAAGTATTTTCCTTAAAAATACTTAACATTATCCCTTGTGCATACAAACTAAAAACTCTTAAACGGAGAACACATGCAAAGAAAATAATAACACAATACCGTTTTTATGGAGCAAATAACCTTACTCATTACTACCTCCCAATACATACAAATAATTATTGAATCCCATAAGTCATGGGCAAAAGGCAATTACTCTCTCCTGACTCACCCACCACAATAATGTCCCTGTCCGTGCATCTTTGGCAGTTTACAATTATGCTCAGCAAATTGTAGTAAAACCAAAAGACATTGTATACTGAAGATAGGAAATGTTGTAGGAAGAAAGCTATCATGCATCATTGCTAAATTGCTTATTTTGTACAGATATACTTCGAAAAGATCTTAACATGTTATCCTATGCTGTCAGATCAGATAGTATTCTACTGCTGTTGTGTTTACAGATCCTCCACACCCACTATCAGTGACGGAGATAAGAGCTGTACTTAAAGAAACATAAGTGACTGTAGACAGGAAATGTGAACATAGACAAGGAAGAAGTGAAACCTCTTACAAAAAGCATAGAAGTACGCTTACAGAACATTTAACATTGTGTTGTAATACACTCAAATTATGCTCCATTAGCAACTAAAATGAGCAACACACATAAGTGCAAATGTCATTCATACCAGCAGTTCCTGAGGGCAACTTCTCAGTGACACCAGGAAGGGGATCTTTTGGCTGCCCCAAGTTTCATTCTCTAAAGGGAGTATTCGGTCGGTCATTACCATAAAAAGAGGAAGGACCGATTTGGTTTCCTTGTTAACTAATCAAGGGGATGTGACAAGAGGTTTTTTTTTTTTTTGGTTCGTTTTCTAAATCTAAAGAAGCCAATACACATTCACCAACAAGTTACTATTTCATAATTACTTGGCTGAATGATTTGTATTATTCTTTTAGACCGGTTTTAAATTGAGTACTGTATTAGTAATCATCAAATACTAAAACTTTTACTCTAAATCACATGTCTTCAACCTGTGGCCCTCCAGATGTTGTAGAACTACATGTCCCAGCATGCCCTGACAGTTTTGGCATGCTCTCATAGGAAAAAATGTGGCAATGCATGTTGGAACATGTAGTTTTACAACATCTGGAGGGCCACAGGTTGAAGACCCATGCTCTAAATCATGGGTCCTCAAACTGCGGCCCTCCAGATGTTGTGAAACTACAAATCCCAGCATGCCTTGCCACAGTTTTGCTATAAGGGAGTGTTAAAACTGTGGCAAGGCATGCTGGGATTTGTAGTTTCACAACATCTGGAGGGCCGCAGTTTGAGGACCCATGCTCTAAATCATGGGTCCTCAAACTGCGGCCCTCCAGATGTTGTGAAACTACAAATCCCAGCATGCCTTGCCGCAGTTTTGCTATAAGGGAGGGTTTACAAATCCCAGCATGTTTTGACTAAGTTTTAACACTCCCTTATAGCAAAACTGTGGCAAGGCATGCTGTGATTTGTAGTTTCACAACATCTGGAGGGCCGCAGGTTGAGGACCCATGCTCTAAATGTTCAGGAAATAAAGGGACAAAGGATATTCTGCATGAGCTTTATTGCTCAACCCATCATTGTTTATAGATTTAAGAATAAATTGATTACATATCGAGGTAAAAACACGTGACATGAAAAATACATAATTTTCAATAGATGATAAATATACATAGTGTTTACCAACCAACTCTGCATAGCCTCATTTGCATGCACTTAACATCTGCCTCTCTATCACTATGGGCCAGATGTATCAAGGTTCAAAAAGTGATAAAATGGAGTGATGAACAGCCAGCCAATCAGCTCCTATCTGAAATTTTTCAAACTCAGCCGGATTGGATTGAAATGGAGAGTGATCAACGTAATACATCTGGCCCTATATGCGTTTGGCTGGGTACAGACGAGGAAAGGTATGTTTGTTCATATAAAATCGGTAAAGCCCTGTGTACACTAGAAGTTAAAAGCAGACTATATGCACATTAACAACATTATTGTGCATTTGCGTTCAGTGTGCACCAATGATCAAAATAAGCACTCCCGTGTGTCGTTATCAACCCCCTATCTCATCTGTAAATGCAGTAAAGTGTGCCTATGGGGAGATACAATAACTTTCCCTATTCAATTGTGGCAGTTTTCTTTTTCTGCCGATGCAGTTTTCCTTTTGTAAAACGCCAAAAATGCATCAGCAGCAACTGTTCAAAACAATCGCAGTATCGACTAAAACATGTGGAACGGCATATCACATGCATGTTGAACAAAATGCGATGCAATCAAGTCCAAAACGCACGGTGTGTATTGCTATCTGATCGGCCCTGCAACAAAGCCGATTTGAAAAACAGTATATATCAGTGCATCTGCATGTTTGTATAGCAACTTGACGACCAACCATACAATGGCTGCGGGAGCCACCAACACCCCTATGTCCAAACTAGGCTTACAAATCGAAATGCCCTCCAGTTCTATTGTCTGCCCCAAAATAATGAGAAGCTGATTGGTAAAGGTGTATAGAGGAATAGCAGTGGTTCTAGAACCACTAGTGCATAGCTTACCAAAAAGGCTACTTTATCTTTCTAGGGTGTACCCATCCTAACTTCAAATTCAATTATGCAAATAACATTATATAATAAAAAGCTAACACTGATCCAGTGGCACCCAACAGATCAATATAAGAGGCTCTTCTGAGGAAACCGACCTACTGTAACTTAGAGTCTGACAGGCAATGTTACCTGTGGAAAGACGTGGACTCCGCTATTGTAGCTTGGCCGTGTTTAAAAGAAACAGACTCCGGTGTCGATCCATACAGACTGCAGCGGTGACGGGCGTACAGAGTCCGCAAGTGAACACTGGCTCCCTTCCATCTGTGTTCTACAAGGAGCTTCTATGTGGCCTTGAGCATCTGTCCTCAGCTGAGTGTGCATAGACAGCTCATGAGTGCAGGAAAATCATTCCTTAATACTGCATTCAGCCTCTATAAGCAGCAACCACATTTACATCTACGTTAACCTGCCTAAAATCCCGCTGTTAAAATTGGTTATCCAGAGTACTGATTAACACCTTTGAACCCTGGTGTGGGTAAATTGAAAATCGCCAAACACAGCATTATAAAATCTACTCAATATTGTTCGGCTCTGACTTTGCAAACCAACAGTAATTCCTGTTAAAACAGCCCTGGAATATGGCTAAATAGGAAGTATCTCAAAACTAATCACAGACTGTATTGGAAGTTGGTTTAAGATCAACAGTCCTTGGATAAGGTTCAATCACATTTTTTTCAAATAAGTACCGATTGGAGAGACTTTTTATTGGGTCCAGTTATTTATATATGCTGCAAAATATTGGGCTAACTAGCCTAGGAAATAATTGGGTGTCCACGTCTTTTTATGCTTTTTTAGTGATTTCTATTATTGTATGTGCAGTTTATTGGGTGTATTTTAAATGTATGCATTAATCTTTATGTCCACCATACAGGTGTGAGAATATTAATAATAAAAATATATTTTTTATTAGAAAATCACTAGTGTCACATATGCGCTCTTTAAATATTCTTTGATATTTTATTTACATCCCCTGCATGTGCCCAAATTGAAGAGAGACCATTTGATGGTTACTCACCATCGAATGATTGCTCCTCTCTTTGCAGATAAAAGCCTGCATTTCGTTTTATTCTGCCTGTTTATATGCAAATTGAGGGTTGGCGCTAACGTCATCCTCTCACCCCAAGCAGCCAGACCCTGAGTGTCAATTATTTTGAGAATACCCCAACTATGTGCATGCGCACACCACTGGTCTGAATTTGCTGTTCAACGAGCAGGTCTGAATCTTCCTCTAAGTCTTACTTAAGAACAATGAAACAGACGTTCCTGAAAACTCGTTTGATGATTAACAGTCTGAGGGGCAGATTTATTAAGCTCGGTGAAGTGATAAAGTGTCTGGTTTTTATCACCAGCCAATCAGCTGTGCTTATATTTTCAAAAGCTACAGGAGGTTTCTTGTGGTAAAAGATGCCCACTGCAGACTTCTGTGGATCATTTCCATGAACTCCAAACACCTGAGTAACCCTCAGGTTACTCTGGATGTATAGCAAAACCACGCTGCAGACACATTGGCTCCAGCATGCCCAGGTAACGTGATCCACATGAACATGGTTTTCTACAACAGTTGCCTTCCCCTGGATTGAAAGGTCTACAGCAGGCATGTCCAACGTTGGCCCTCCAGATGTTGTGAAACTACACATCCAGCATGCTTTGCCACAGTTTTGCTATTAGAGAATGCTAAAACTATTGCAAAGCATGCTGGGATGTGTAATTTTACAACAACTGGAGGGCCAACATTGGACATGCCTGGTCTACAAGTGTCTAGGTAGACAGTCAATAGGTTGACAGAGAAAGGTCTACTTGTAGTAGGTGAACACAGACAAAAAAGGTAGACATGCAATAGACAGACATGAAAGGTCAAAACATAAAAATATGTCAACATGAATTTTTCACAGGGTTTTTGGCGATGTTGACAACTGTCAACACGGGCCCCCCAATTAGTGTAGCATCTTGCTTACCATGCTTCATGCCTGGTGCCTCACTTTACCATCCACGTGGACTACATTGAGAACAGTAAAAGCATGAAATCGTCCCAAAATATTTTTATTTTTTTAAACCATCAATTTTATCATGCGTCAACCATTGGCATCTCAACCTTTTACCGATTTAAACCTTTTGCATGTCGGCCTTTTGTTTGTGTCAATCTACTGCATGTGGACCTTTTGGGGTCAATTGTGTACCTAGACGTAGACCACTCAACCGCTTCCTTCATCGCAGCCGTTTATCAGACATCTCAGACGCACGGTGACACAGGACATGATCTACATACAACACTGGAGAGTTGTGTAAATAGCAGATTTACGTTAATCTCAGTCGGACCTGTAATAAGAAGACAAACTATTCAAATCAAGTGTCATGATGTATATACAGGAGACCTAGTTAGGAGCAAAGTGTGCGGTTACAAGGCCAGTGATGGGACAACTATACCATTTCACCTTCAGTCATAATTTCTTTAATTTACTAAATAAAATTAGATCTCAATGGGAGATTTTAAATCATGTTTGTAAATGGTATTAAATATTTACCTGTAATTCTTGCTTTCAAATATGTTTGTTCTCACTAATGTATTAAATTGCAAGGTAACAAGTCATTCACTATTGTATTATTATATGTCCTGATATAGATTTGCGTGTCAAGGTACAGAAACTAGTGCAAATGCATGTGTGTCAGTCCCTTAACCAAACCCACATACTCCACTCTAGGATAGATTTTGGAGCTAGTTATACAGGGGTTCCAGACAGCTGACAGACCATGTCTAATCAGACAGTCAATAGGTCGACTCCAAAAATTAGACACACATTAGTTGGATATGCTCACGCACTCAAAATCACAGCAAGTGACTTTTTTAAACCAACTTGTTTGTACTTTACCATCCCAGTGGGCTATAGAATAGTGTGCCGAGCGCAGCGGTACACTTATACATTGACCATGTACACATGATTTTCCATGTCAACATTTTACGTGTGTCAGTACTTTTGTAATGACTCATGAATGTCTAACTATTGTCAACGTCTAACAAATGCAGGTGTAACTTTTGGTGTCCACCTATTAAAACTGACTAGACATAGGGGGTTATTCTGGTTCACTCGGAAAGGCACAATCATGCTCTAATAGACAAATCCATATGCATCGCAGGTGGGGCAGATGTAACACGTGCAGAGAGAGTTAGATTTGGGTGCGGTTTGTACTACAAACTGATCTCTATATTGCAGTGTAAAAATAAAGCAGCCAGTATTTACCCTGCACAGAAACAATAAAGCACCCAAATCTAACTAACTGTCTCAGCACATGTTACATCAGCCCCACCTGCAGTGCACGAGAGTGATTGTGCCTTTCCAAGTGAACCAGAATAACCCCCATAGTCTGCGAGCTACACCACTCCAGTCATACAGTGTTTGTTATGTAGTTAGGATGACTAGGTTGGCTGATTAATAGGAGTTTGGGGGTCATTTTTATTAGCGTGCAGAGGCCAATGTCTGCATCTTCTGTCACAGACCTCCTGGCCGGTCATTGTGTGTAAAATTAGGCTTACTCAGATGACAGATGGCTGCAACCATCATGACGCAGCACTCTGATGCCAGCAGGAGCAGTCCTATTGTTCAGATGGCTCAGGTGCAACAGCAATATTATGTCTTGTGTCCAGCTCTAAATCACACTGTCATTCAGGTCAAATTGGACCTGTATAAGATACTTTAGTAGCCCTTCTCATGCTTCCGAGGTCATTGAGAAGGGCACTAGACTCCTTTACATGGAGTAGAGCTTACCTTGAGAGAATAAAAGTTGTGGTAGTATCAAGTGCAAGCATGATAAATCAATGTACTTTTTATACAGTATCTATTGTTCTTTCCCAGTGGTGTTACATACAATAATCTATGCTTAAGTTTAATGTAAAGTATACAATAAAAATACATCTTTATTTAAGTTCAAATGGCTGTGTACTCCAGAAACAAGAAAAAGCCACTAAACCAATGACATCAGTACACATTGGTACATTTTAAAATATTTAACACATAAGTGGATTCAAACACTAAATATAGTCAAGTAACACACAATTGCAATTAGTGAGAAAATGATTCAGCTTGGTATCCGAAGAACCAATGGTGATAGGTCACAATACATATACAGCAGGTATGGATTTCCTTAAAGCCAGATTCATCTTAAGTAAATAATAAAGTATGGGTGTATTCAATGGGGCCGGCGAGGGGGGTTAAACGGCGGGGATCACCGAAAACCAGCGATCCGCGCCGTTTAACCGCCGCTCACCCTATTTAACGATCCAGGGGATCCTAGCTGTCAGACGACAGAGGATTCCACCAAACAGCTAAGCTCACCGCTAAAGCAGGGAGCCCGCTGCATTTAGCCGCAAGTCTCGCTGTTTTAGCGTCTGCATATGCTGTTTCCCCCTAACTCAAAAAAAGCTAGCGAGGGGGAAACGGCGTGTGCAGTGGCCCTCCCCATTAAATACTCCCATACTCCATATAGAACTACCATATACCGCTTGTTATTCAATGCCAACGATATTTGATATAGTCTCTTGTAAATGTTTAGATTGTAGCACATCTCTGCAACACACCCACACCCCCTCATAGATCTCTGTGTGTAACAGCAAAGAGCCCACAGTAAAGAATCTCAAGGTATGCTGGTAGATAATTGTGCATCTGTCAGATTACTAGGATAGAACCTAGAGACTATCAGAAGAACTCATTGCTCCAGGGATATGTAAAATGTTCATAAATACCAGCATTATTGACAATTTATTGGTAGAAAGTTTGGAACTACTTGTTAACATAGAGACTCGGTTATCAACAAGTGATAAACACACTTTTTGGAAGACAACTGATTGCATATGATAAATGGTGCCTCAGTCAATCAGCTCCCAACTGTCATTTTTCAAACACATGTCAGTTGGGGGCAGATTGGCTGAGGCACCTTTTGTGTTTGATCACTTGTTGATAAATTAGCCCCTTTAATATTAATGCAGTGGCTCACTTACCCAGAGGGGGTATAGATCATTGGGTAGACAGCATGATGGTCGACATGAATTAGGTCGACAGTCAAAATGTTGACAACCCCCATGTCAACCTAATGCTTGTGTCGACTTAATGACCCTGTCGACCTTCCTGCATATCAACTTAATGGTGTTGACCTAATGGTGTCGACCCAATGCTTGTAGACCTAGTGACCGTATCCCCCCAGAGGTGTATCCTGTTTACTACATAGAAATACAATGCATACAGGAACTACTATGTGAAAGATAGCACAAACAGATACGTTTAATTCTTGGTTGTCGAGTTTGCCAAACATAAGTGGCAGCTAAATGTCTCTAATGATTCAAATGTATTTCATCTTACATGGAGAAAATTTCAACAAAAGTAAAATGTTGAAATGAAGCCTCGCCATTTAGGATGAAACGCATTAGGAACCGAACAGATCTGCAGATAGAGGCAGACATGGGCTCTGGGTCTTCAAAAAAGCAGAGGAGCTAAAACTTTGACTGAGGCATACAGGACAGCACTCAGACAGATCATTGCCCCTTATAATTACAATGAAGCGGTAGGTTTCCGATGTAGTGAAGCCTCCTTTCGTTGGTAACTGTGTGATAGTCAGGTTTGTTCTAAAAAAATAGAAATAACTATTTTGAAATAAAATAAAAGTTAATTGTCTCTTACCAGAGGTTTGACTAAGTGAACTCACTACAGTACAGAAGCATCAGGTGCAACATAAGGTATCTACAAGTGAGCAGACAGCAGTGGGTGGGCAAACAGACCTACATAATAGCACCAATAATCATAGTTTAAATTGAAAATATCTCCTAGGTGACAATCCACCATGTGTTGCACAGTACAGAAGAGGTGTCAAATATATATGACTGCTTGAACACTTGACAAAACCAATGCATGAAATTTTAATGGACTACAGAAAACTCAAACTTATGTTACAGCTAACAATTAAACAGCAAATAAAGCTACTGAAAGTCAAATGCATTTCTCCTGAGGCCAAACACCACTTACTATACACAATCTTCCAAGTGGCATTGATCACAGTGTTCTCCATACTTCGGAAGGGAAGAATGAAGCAACTCCTACTGAGACAATTCAACAGTGTTTTGCACAATGTTGCAGTTTAAGCCACCAAAATAACATAACATGTATATAGTAAATTTACTAAAGCTTCTAAAAATGGAAAAAAAATAGATGTCTATCATTTCTCTATTGCATCCTAGAAAATTATATTTAATCTGATTGGTTGCTATGGGCAACAAAACCTTAATTATTCAGAAGCTTTAGTAAATTTACTATGATCCATGTTGGCCAAAACAGAAGATCATTAATTGTACGGTTGATTACTCTGGTATTCCCTCAATTGCAGGAGAAACAGTAAAGAGGATTTCCAGAATGTAAAGAGGAGCAGCTACTGCACACTGCAGTTTCCTAGAATGTCTGAAGGACTCTATCCCAGATAAGCTGATAACCTACTGCCTTTCTAGGCCAGCTCAGCTTGGGGGAAAAGAAAATGAAGGCAGCCTCAGAGTGAAGCAAGCATTACATAATTGATACTTCTCTGATTCTTAGACACCAAATCACAAACAATCTGATAAAATAGTTTATCATCAATGAAGTACAGTCAGAACATTTGTAAAGAATACCCACCCTGGTGCCTTTCATTAATGCACCGTAAAAGAGCAGACCCCTTATCAATGGCTATTCATCTTTCACATTATAGATTGCCTACTGTAATTTATTTGAAGCTACAATGTACAGATACAGCATTGTTCAGTGTAAAAATGACACTCATGTAATGTATGAAACAAACAAAAAGCTTTACTGGGGCAGGGACTGATGTGGATGTTCAAATATTCTCTGTAAAGCGCTGCGGAATATGTGTGCGCTATATAAGAAACTTAATAAATAAATAATAAATTGCCTTGCGAATCAATCCCGATTCAGTCGGGATCAAATCGCACGGCAAACAATACGCATTCCATTTGGAATATATAGGGCAGTGATTCGCCGAGTGTATTCTATGCTAGGGTGGCCAACTGCTTTCACCGTGATTTTCGCTTTGATTCACCATCTTTTTAAGGTGAACTGGAATGTGTTCTTTTAAAATAGAGTTGTTGTTTTTTTTGGTGTCGAAAAATCATAAATTTTATTTTGTGAAGGTTCTTTCTATTTGGATTCAAAATAGAATTTTTACACTTGACATCAGCAGGGAGCAGGGAGCTGCTCATTAGATATTCACTGCACTGGTCCTGCTCATTACATATGCACGAGCGGTACCAGCGCAGCCATCCTTCTCCTCTCTGAGTTGCAGGGACCCCCTGCTTGCTGGTGGGTGGCATGCAGTGGGGTCTGGCAACGCAGGGTCAGGTCGGGTAGCGTTGGCAGGCAGGGGGTCCCTACGGTGTATGTGAGATCAGCGGCGGGATCCCTGCCACAGACCCCCTGCCCGCCATCGCTACCCGACCTGACCCGGTTCTGCCTGTGTCCCCGCCAGCCCTCCTTCTCCCCCACACAGCGTCCGGCGCAGGCAGGGAGGCTTCCATCTTCCTGCCGCTCCCTGCGGCATTCATTGGGGGGTGTTTAAAATTTGCCAGAGGCAGCGAGCCTGACGCGTTGAATAGGGTGAGAGGGAGGGCTGGCTGTGAATCCACCAGCAGGATTTCGCTGCACATCGTGAAAAATATCATTGAATACTGGCCATAGTCTTGGCCTACACAGTCTATTTTTATGTTTGTTTTCCACGAAACGGGAGTTTGCACTGGGATCGAACCGCTCGATGTCTATTCAATTTTTATTTGATTTAACTATATAGTCAAAATGGAATAGAAAGCGAGTCAGAATCGCACCATGTGTACGCTACATTAGACCGATATAGGCATGTGTCCAAAGCCCCATACACACTAGACGAAACACTCAATCCCAGGAGAAGAGCATACTCAATGTTACCGATATTGAGCATACACACTAGACAAATATTCTAAACTATATTGCTCAAAAGGGCCAAAATAAGCATTATCGTTTATAATATTGCTTAGTGTGCATGGGTCTTAACATCTTCATATATAGCCAGTGTCCACGAGAACTATAATTTTTCATAAAAATCTTCCCGAAGCAAAGGGCTATTCGTCTACTGTTAGGGAAATGATGATATCATGTGTGTGAGATAAATCTGTCACCACAGTAACAAACATTATGGAAATAAGGGGATTTGTGTAAGAACTTTCAAATAGCTTTCTCTGAGTCCATCCTGGCAACACAGCTCAACCATGGGATGTAGGAGGGTCCGCAGGAGCAATGCACCTATGCTAACTTCTTTGAGAGGCAGGCTCCTCCCTTCTGCATCCTAGAATTCCTCAGTTCAACTTCTAAAGCACACTAAGATACATTACTCAGTACAACGCCTGAACATATTAATATGCACAAACATAACCAATAACATGACAACACATGAATGGTATAAACTTACTGAGCATAAGGGAGGGATTGCTGTGTCGCCAGGATGGACTCAGAGAAAATGATTTGAACGGTAATTCCCCCTTTTTGCTTTCGTCCATCCTGGCGACACAGCTCAACCATTGGACATTCAAGAGCTAGTCCTTTGGGAGGGTCCGCTCAGGCTTACAGTTCTCATCACTGCTTGCCTAAATGAAGCGTCCTCCAACGCGAACTCATGGAACCTATAGAATTTGGTAATGGTATGAACAGAGGACCAGGTGGCAGCCCTGCATAACTGCACCACTGCAGCCCATTGACGCACAGCCCAAGAGGAAGAAACTGACCTGGTGGTATGGGCCTTAATCCTGGAGGGCATCGGTCTGCCTGCCTTAGTGTAGGCAAACGCAATTACTGACCTTAACCATCTAGCAATGGTCTGCTTAGAAGCAGACCACCCTCTCTTATGTATGTCATATTGTACCAAAAGCAAATCAGTTTTGCGAATATCCTTTACTCTCTCAACATAGATGCGCAAGGCGCGAACAATGTACAGTTTCTTCAACTTGTCGCTATTTCTAGACTCCTCAGGGGGGCAAAACACCGGGAGTACAATCTCCTGGTTTAAATTTAAATTTGACACTACCTTAGGTAGAAACTTAGGTACTAGAAGCACAGTCCTGACTTCATGGAAAATCAGAAACTGAGACTTACAAGACAAGACCCCCAGTTCTAAAACTCGCCTAGCCGAAGCTATAGATAATCAAAAGGTAAGTTTTCAAGAAAGAAATGTAAGATCAGCCCGACCTTAAAGGCTCAAACTGAGGTTTTTGTTAACACCGACAAAAAACTAAAGACAGGTCCCAAGGCGCCACCGGCTGGCTATATGAGGGTTTAAGTCTCAAGACTCCCTGCAAAAAAAAAAAGTCTGTACTTCAGGTAAAAGAGCTACCCTTTTCTGAAAGAAAATGGATAAGACCGACAACTGTACCTTTAAAGACTGCAGGCTAAGCCCTGCTGAAAATCCATCCTGGATAAATTCCAAGAGTCTAGTGACCTTGAACCTAGAGGTGTGTACCTTCTGTCGTTCACCCCACCTGATCTAGATCTTCCAAACATGATGGTAATTTGCAGCTGATACAGGCTTGCGATCCATAAGCATAGTCTGGATAACAGCCTCCGAAAACCCTTTTTTCTTTAGTAAGGAGGTTTCAAAAGCCAGGCTGTCAAATTGAGACAAGCTGGGTCCAGGTGCAGAAACGGTCCTTGTTTGAGTAAGTCCAGCCGAAGAGGAAGACGCCAAGAGTCCATCGACAACCTCAGTATGTCTGAATACCATGACCTCCTGGGCCATTCTGGTGCAATCAGTATGACTTGTACCTCCTGCATCCTCACTCTCTTTAGGAGTCGAGGAATCCTAGGAAATTAAGGGAACACGTAGGCAAGGTTGAAACGCCACAGAATAGTCATGGCATCCACTGCCTACGCGGTCGGATCCCTAGTCCGAGAGCAGAACCTGGAACCTGACAATTGTGTCTGGACGCCATCAAGTCTATCTCTGGGAACCCTCAGAGAGTCACTATTTCCTGAAAGACTTCCTGATGTAGCGCCCACTCTCCTTCCAGCAGCTCTGCCCTGCTGAGGAAATCTGCTTCTATATTCCAGATCCCCAGAATGAACACAGCCGACAGAGTATTTATATTTACTTCTGCCCACTGGAAAATCGGCAAGACTTCCTGCATTACCATCCTGCTGCAAGTCCCGCCCTGATGATTCAGGTAAGCCACAGCCGTGGTATTGTCTGACTGTATGCGTACAGGTGATACCTTCAGGAGATTCTCTGCCTGCAGAAGGGTCTTCCAAACCGCACTGAGCTCCAAGATGGTGATCGGCAGTCTGGATTTTTCCTTGCACCATAGAACCTGCAACCTCAGGTGCAGGACTCCCATCCCCCATTCCCTGAGACTGGCATCAGTCATGACAACCAGCCAATCCGACGAGCAGAGGGAACACCCCATTTGCAGAGAATCCGTCCACCCGGTCTAGTAGTCCCTTGCCTTCTGAGACAGCAACAGCCATTCCTGTTTCATGGTTTTTGAATTTCCCGACCAACAGGACAGAATGTTCCACTGAAAGATTCTTGAGTAAAACCTTGCAAAACTGCAGTGTCTTAATGGTTGCCACCATCTTGCCTAACAGCTTCACTCCCTACCATACTGTTGGATTTGGAGACTGAAGAATCAACAGGACCAACTGGTGAATGTCCACCGCTTTGGACTCCGGAAGAAACACACAATGTAGGGGTGTGTCCAAGATCACCCCCAGAAACTGAAGTCTCTGTGTGGGTGTCAAATGAGACTTCGGGAGATTTAACAACCACCCATGGTCTTGGAAAAACTGTGTGTCGCAAAGGCCAGATGTTCCCTCAACTTCTCCTCTGACTCCGCCTTGAACAGGAGGTCAACAAAGTACGGGATAATCACTATCCCTTTTAGCCTGAGAGCCGCTGCCATGACAGCCATCACTTTTGTGAAGACTCTCTGCGCTGTGGCCAGGTCAAAAGGCCTGGAACTGTAAATGAGTCTCTCCTATCGCGAAACACAGTAAAGACAGATGTTCCTTGCAAATAGGCACATGAAGATAAGCATCTTGGATGTCTACCGATGCTAGAAATTCTCCTGACTCTATACTTAACAGCACTAATCGAAGAGATTCCATGCGTAAATGGTCCACCCACAGGAGTAGGTTTAAAGACTTCAAATTTAGAATGGGTCTTAAAGACCTGTCTGGTTTGGGGACCAAGAAAAAAATGAAATCTCTCTCTTTCTTCCTGAGGTACCGGGACCAGCACTCCCTTCTCGAGGAGAGGTTGCCACCCCCCAAGCGAGCTTCCCGCTGTAGGGGTGTTGGAAGAAATCTCTTTGGGGGAGGCCCCCTGAGATTTATTCTGTAACCCTGAGAAATGATGGAGAGAACCCAAGGGTTCGTGGTGGAGATGTTCCACGTGTCCCGAAACTGCAGGAGGCAACCCCACTCTGAACCCAGAGTCTCCGCCCCATCATGCAGAGGACTTATCCTCACTCTTGGATGGATGTTTCTTAGCAAAGGCCCCAAAATGGGAACTGGGTGCCCTTCCCTTACTGGCTGGAAACTTTCCTCTTCCTGCCTGTCCTCTGTTGGACTCACCCCCCACCCCCCCCCCCCCCCCCACCAAAAGGAGGAACAAAAGGATGCCTTAAAAGCCCCAAACTTGGAAACGGAAAGTTTAGACGTGGTGGGCAGAAAAGTGCTCTTTCCCCCCGTGGCTTGCTTTCAAGTTCTGCCCCAAAAAGAAGTTCTCCCTTAAAAGCCAAGGCCTCAAGAGACTTCTTGGACTCGCTGTCAGCTTCCCAAGCTTTAAGCCAGAGAGCTCTTCTCGCTTTCACAGATGTGGCCAACACTTGATGCCATCTTGTTGCCTTCTTCCCCAGCCTCACACACATACTCTGCAGCACACCTAAGCTTTTCCGCCAAGGCAAAAGCTTCAGAATCAGGCTGGAGTTGAGTACATAAGGCTTCAGCCGATTTAATCATAGCCTTGGATACCCACGCAGATGCAATAATAGGGCGTAAGGTATATCCCACACCTTCAAACACAGCCTTAAGGCATCCTTCAATTTTCTTGTCCACAGGGTCTTCTAATGCAGCACCCCCTTGAAAAGGTAAGGCAGTGAATTTAGACAACCTGGCAACAGGCGCATCCACTAAAGGGGTCTTTTCCCATCATTTTACATGCTCCTCTGGCATTGGGTACATGTTAGCAAATCTTTTAGGCATGAGAAGCCTCTTATCAGGGCTTCTCCCAGTAAAGCTATCATGCCCTCATCTGAGGGAAAGGTCACTGAATCTCTGCATATTTTCTTGAACACACAATGAGCAGGCACTTTATCCTCCTCTGAAAAATTTAAAGTCTTCTTAACTGCAAGGATCAAATCCTCAATACCAGGGACACAAGATTTAACTTCTTCCCTCTGGTCCCAAAAAACTGCCTCAGCGCACACACCTTCCTCATCAGAATCTAAATTCAACAGGTGAGGTGTAGATAAGGGGTGTCTGCGAGAAGTGACCTCAGGGGTTTTGGCAAGTTGTTCCATAAATGCATTCATTTTATGAACACTCTGCGCAGTGTCCTGCATAACCTGCAGTAAAGCTGGGTTCCCCTGAGATGGGGTAATAGAGCCCACAGACGTTTGAGAGGGGGAAAGGGGGCCAGGAGATTTTACAAGGTAATCTCTCTGCCTATTTAAAGCCTTTATCAAAGCATTCATAGACCTCCCGTAAGCAGCCGCCCACGCAGGTTGACTGCTCAGACCTCTGGGCTTGAGCCCCACTGGGCTCAAACTCACATGAGGGGCACAAATCCCCCTGATCCATCTGTTTAATGGTTAATTTAACACAACAAAATCTGCAGTTAATTAACATGGCAGGCACTCCCTCCCCAAGAGCAGTAGCACTACACCTTTCTGTCAGAATTACACACAGTGCACAATGTCAGGCGTTTTTGCACAGAATAATGTAACCCAGTACTTATCTGTCTGCGCTGCTGCAATGGATCCTCAGCGATCACCAGAGAAGGCGCTGCACAGGAGAAACTTCCACTCTGAACTGCAATGAAAAGCCGGTACTTGTTTCCTAGCAAGGCGCCCAGATTTTCTACATATGGCACCGTAGGGAATTCGCATCGCATGGGCCATTATAGCGGCATGCGATGCGATTTTTTTCATGTATTTTTTTTCCTTCATTTTACACCACTATATAGCATCGCATTTCCCGCAAAATCGCATGCGATTTTATAGGGTGGGCGATGCCATGACATTAGGTATACAATAATATGATTGTATGTCCCAAAAATAGATTTAACGCACCCTCCCACTATCCACGTCACCCCGAAGCGTGGTGAGCGCAGCAAGCCCCGCGAGGGTCTGCGGAACACGTCCTCCGACTTTTTCATTACCCCACTATCCACGTTGGCATGGAGTTTATTCTATATAGTGTGGCGAGCATAGCGAGGGGACGTGGATTACTTTACATGTATTCCACGTCCCCTCGCCACACTATATAAAATCAACTCCACACCGCTGATAGTGGGGTAATGATAAAGTCAGAGGACGCGTTCCGACGCCATGCTACGGGGTAGCGTGGATAGTGAGGGGGTGCGGTAAACCTATTTTTGGGACATACATACCTAATGTCATGGCATCACACACCCTATAAAATCACATGCGATCGCATGCGATTTTGCGGCAGATGCGATGGCCCGGGGCAGAGAGAGCAGTGAATAAATTACATAGAAAAAAAATCGCATCGCACGGCCCTAAAATGGCCCATGCGATGCGATTTCACTACACAGAATAGCCCACTAAGCAAATAGCTTAGTGGCCGCCATGCTAGGAAAGAAGTACCGAAAAGCAGCCTTCAGCTCTGCAGTATGGAGAGAAAGGGCGCCAGAACAGAGAGCAGGAAGAGACCAAGTCTCTGCTTTAGCGGAGAAGGAAGCCTATTAGCCTTTTCCCCTCCTTTAGCCGCTCCTACCAGTGTTTCTCCTCACCTCCAGTGTCTCCCATCCTTCTGGGACCACTTGGAAGTGTCCATCTATGCTCCTGTAATAGGCTTCAACTCCATTTATGGATTTCAGCCTATCCCCTAAAATGGCGGCTGCCATAGCGGGGTGTCCATCCCCCAATTTCCCCCCCTAAGCAGGGAGCCGATTCAGGACTCACCCCAGGGCCCAGGAAATCTCTCTACAAGGAGGTTGAAGCGCAGTGCAGAGAGGTCAGACAGCGTCCCTCTGCACACAGAGAGCTGACAGGACGCGCTTCTGTCAGCCTCTGCTGCGCTCTCAGTGTGTATAAACTTCCTCTGGAAGTTACAAACTGTGCCTGCACGAACTAGTGAAAATGAATCAAATAAAAAACACCTAGCTACTCGAACACAAAACGGCTGCAGCCAGTCAGCACAGCACCCACTCCGGTGGGCACCTAAAAGAACTGAGGAATTCTGGGATGCAGAAGGGAGGAGCCTGCCTCTCAAAGAAGTCAGCATAGGTGCCTTGCTCCTGTGGACCTTCCTACATCCCATGGTTGAGCTCTCTCACCAGGATGGACAAAAGAGAAAAAATATTACTCCAGGGAGACTGGGCACTTCAGACTTGGGCACCACATGGGTATGGTAACATAATAAAATGGGTATGTTTTAGTTGTTTTTCAGCAATACCCCTGAGGAAGAAGACCATCCGGCTGGGGAGGAAGGGGCCGGCTGGGGAGGAAGCAAGTGCAGCCGCAGCCGTAATCAGATCAGTGCTGGGGCGGGCGGCGGTGACCAGATCATCAGTGTCTGTCCACTGTCCAGCACTGTAGCGAGCGGGTGGGCAGCAGCGGCGGCAATTACAAGTAAATAACATGTCAAATTACTGCCCTGCTAATGATTGGCTGAGATAGAGCAGCTCTATCTCAGCCAATCAAAAGCCGGAGAGTCATTTGACACATTATTTTAAAGATGTAATAGCCGCCGCTGCCCGCCCGCTACGGCGCTGGACAGTGGACAGACACTGATGATCTGGTCACCACCGCCCGACTGGTCTGATTAACGCTGCTGCCCCACTGCTTCCTCCCCAGCCGTCCACTCATTTGAGAGCCGGCGCCCGCCCCCACTGCTCCTCACCGCCCTGCAGCTCCCCGTTGTTATTTTTTTTTACATGTGATAAATCGCATGCGATTTGTCACATGTAAAAAATAGCACCTCAAGTCCTAAATTGTATGTGAGCCTCCCGGGGAGCTGCTGGGCGGCTCGGAGGAGAATTGGGTCCGACTTGTCCTTAGGACAAGTCTGCCTAATGTATGGGGGCCTTTAGGCACAAAAAAATAGACCAATAGCCTTTTACAGATCTCATAAATCCTAAATTAGGCTACCAGTACAAAGAACAATTAAGCAGAAACAGCATCTTCTACATAACTTTATGAAAAAACTTTATGAAAAACTTTGTTAAGAAACGTTCCCTCAGGGAACTTTCAAAGTTGACGTCTTAGGCAAGCAAGAACATAGCTGAAGCATTTACACCACACACAGCACTAAGTAGGAAAAATCTAAGTAACTGCTCAAGGCAATAGGATGGGGTGTGCATCACATCCTTCAAGGTAACGTCCCCAATGTGACAGGTCTGCAACATTTTTGTAAGCCTGCACCTTATTTAAAAGGATTGCCTTACACATTTTCTATTAAGATGTATTACATTGAGGAAACTTAAAAAAGACGTGTGTCCTAGTTATGCACTCAAGAAAATAATTTTATTTATGTATCAAAGTCGGTTTAATTGAGCAGTACACATATGAGGGGCAGGTCTTCATACTCTTTCCATGCATTATTGCACATACATTCCAAAAAATAAAGCTAGGTGCACAATATATGGTAAAATATTAGAACATTCAACCAATCTGTACCAGCATGGTATATAATGTATATCAAAATGAGTTTTAAAAGAGCAGCCTCCTACATCCGGGCCGGCCCCCTGCTCTCTGCCAGCAGAAGTACAGCACTGTAGACTGAGCATTAGAGGGCTCAGACTCTAATGCTAATGCGTAGTGTTCATTCTAGCACCTTGCATCCTTCAAATACCACGCAATTTCTCCTCCTTGCCTGGGGTGTTGCTCTCTGCTGTGGTGCTTCTAGCACAGGTCTGGTTTGCAAATCATTGTTGAAATACAGACCAGACTGTGCTACAAGCAGAGAGAATTGCATGGGTTTTTGAACATGAGGGCGCTACAATGTACACTACATGCGCAGACATCCAGTGGCACTGTCGTTGATGCGGGACTCTTGAGGCGCAAGTTTAAAAATATAAAATGGGTTCAGTGCGGGTCAACCTGGACTCAGTGGTCCATGTGCACAACACTTGATGCAGAGATTGTAAACATGCCACTGGCAGGAAATGTTCGACTGGATATGTTCCATGATTCTATAGCCAACGAGGTGTATGCTTTCAATATCTGTTGACCAGCTGTCAGTCCCTCCACTGATTGCCTATAATCTACCGTGTTCAATATAATATACTTCTACTCACATACAAAACCATTGACCGGACTATAACCAACATACATCTCTTCGCTTATCTCAAAACATATCCCCGTCCAATCTCTGCGCTCTGCACAAGATCGGTCTCTCATCCACACTTTTCACAAGATACATTTGACAATTCAAGGATCGGCAGGCAGTACCCACCCTATGGAATGCCCTGCATGCACATTATGACTCCTCTAGCCTACATATTTTCCAGCGTTCCCTTCAGGCAAGCTTATATTCCAGAACTCCCACAACTTTCAGTAGCAGTCATATCTAATTGCATTCCATTAGGACTGTCTTGCAATCTGTGATTGTATTGCTTATTCTCAGGGTCCAGTCTCCAGAATTGGACATGGGCTTTGTGATGGCATAAAAAAAAAAAAAAAAAAAGCAAAACATTGTAATTCCCATGAGGTACATGCTGCAATGTAGATATAATATAGATTGTTACTTCCCCATTTTCTTATTATTTCATGGATTGATAGAATAAAATAATATACTCATATAATGTGATATTTGACTGCGAAGAAGGGACCGACTATGTATGAAGAATATGTTAAGCTTTACTGTAGTATTCATCACCTGGTACCAACTCTAGAGAAAGCGTGGTATTCAATTATTTCTGGGGTTTTTTTTGCCAGGCGATGATTCACCATTAAGTATTGAATCACAGATGTTTTTGCCTGGTGAAATTTGCAGGTGAAAATGACCGCAAATTTATATTATATTACATAGATCTGTAGGCGGCACTCAACCCAATAAAGAAATGAGCCCAGCCCAATTTGTGATGCCCACGAATTGTGATTCATAAGTTTATACCTTTTTTAGTATCAACATAACTGAAACGCTAATACTGTACGCAGCCAGACGTTTAGCACATTTCCGGTGCATTGCAATATCAGCCTGAAGTAGGTGTTGCGTAACTTCCTGTGGCCAGGCAGAAAGTTATCAGTGGACCATCAGGATAGACAAGAAGCGTGCACAGTGGCAATATTTACAATGCCACTTGGTCTAGTGGTATTTCCAGCACTATAGTGTAAAGTTTATCTCTAGTGCAGGGGTTCCCAATCTTTTTTGATTCACGGCACCCTAGAGAATCAGAATTTTTTTCATGGCACCCCTAGGTCCAAATTTTTTTTTATTAGATTGGGTTTATATGCGATACTTAGCGGCAGTTATATGGTAAAGGGCAGGATTTGCTTCTGTTTGTACACATTCTATGATTGGCAGCCACCAGCACTGGTTTTGCTCATAAATAATTAACCATTCATAATTTGAGTTGGTCCTGGACCACCAAGCCGCGGCACCCCTGCATGTGTCCCGAGGCACCCCAGGGAGCCACGGCACACAGTTTGGGAACCACTGCTCTAGTGTCTAAATAAATTTTTAATGCTAGGTATAGAAACAAAATCCATTCTTTATTTTGGCAAAGGGTGGAACAAACTGAAGAAAAAAAACCTCTTAATTCTGTAGTCATTTTATACAATTATAAGCAAACCAGAAGCCCTGCACTTGCGCATAAGCGAATATGCACTGTGCTTCAACATCGGTCACCCGTGCGAGCATGCTGCGTATCAATTCAACTAGAATCAGGGCCTATTGTTCACTAGGATAGTCTGCGATCTAGTGAAAATCGTCTATCCGGCATCCAGCTCCTAACTGTGGTTACAGGCTTAGTTAGAAAAATGACAGCAAGGATTGGCCGGGGATAAAAACACTATCACTTCACCGAGCTTAATAAATCTGCCCCACAGTTTGTCAACTACTGAAATAGATAAACAGTTCTTAAACTCACTGTCCTCAGCACCTCACATAGGGGTAGATTTATTAAGCTCGGTGAAGTGATAAAGTGTCTGGTTTTATCACCGGCCAATCAGCTCCTACCTGTCATTTTTCAATCTAAGACTGTAACTTCACAGTTAGGAGCTGATTGGCCGGTGATAAAAACCAGACACTTTATCACTTCACTGAGCTTAATAAATCTACCCCAGAGTTCATATTTTCAGGTTCAACTGTAGCAAAATGTTGCACCTGTGCACCTGCTAGGTGGACTGGAAAACATGAACTGTGTGGAGTCCTGTTGCTAACTATTTATTGCACTAGATCTGGGGTAGCCAACTCTAGTCCTCGAGAGCTACCAACAGCTCTTGTTTTCCAGATCTCCTCACAGAATCACAAGTGAAGTAATTAGCTCCACCTGGGGATCTTTGAAAATGTTTCAGCTAGTAATAAGTGCACCAGTGCAGCAGCTAGGTTGTCTGGAAAATTAACTGTTCGTAGCTCTCGAGGACCGTAGTTGGCTGCCACTAGATAAGAGACACATGAATGGAAGCTCACAGAAAGGTACATTTTCAGGGGATGCGGTCATTTGGTCTACAGCATTATGGTAGACAGTCATTAGGTCGACATGGTAAAAGGTCGACATGGGTCTAGGTAGACATGGTTCTAGGTCGACAGGTCATTAGTTCGACAGTGTCTAGGTCAACAGTCAAAAGGTCGACATGGGGTTTTTCACTGTTTTTTGAGCAGACAGGCGGTATTTCATGCCCTACCATCCACTAGGGTGTGGTGGGAGAATAAAATAGTGCGCGAGGCACCGTGCCCGACGCATAGCGAGCGATGCAAGGGGATGTGGTGCACTTTAAACTGTGTTGACATTCAGGCAAAAAAAAGTGAAAAACCCCATGTCGACCTTTTCACTGTCGAACCAACGGCCTGTCGACCTAGAACCATTTCGACCTTTCACCGCATCGACCTAATGGTGTCGACCTAATGACTGTCGACCAAAGGTCTTCAAACTGCGGCCCTCCAGATGTTGTGAAACTACAAATCCCAGCATGCCTTGCCACAGTTTTGCTATAAGGGAGTGTTAAAACTGTGGCAAGGCATGCTGGGATTTGAAGTTTCACAACATCTGGAGGGCCACAGTTTGAAGACCCATGCTGTAGACCATATGATCCCAACCCCATTTTCAGCACTGGGCTTCCAGATATACAGGAAATGGAGCAACCAAGTTCACATTTAGGCCCCGATTCAGGACCGATTGCTAAGCAGCAGTCGTTCACTGCTTAGCAAGCGGCTTTATGCCAACCGCCGTTTGGGCAAACACCTGCCCGCTGCCGCTGAATCCCCACAGTAACATGTAAGGGGACGCACGCAAACATCCCTTTACTAGTGGCCGTAGGGGAGAGAAATCATTCGATGGTCAGCAACAGTCGGTCCCTTCCGAGTGTTATTTAATCACTCCCATAGTTTTATCATCCTGGTAGCTAATGTCGGGTACAGACTATAGTGAGACATAAATTTATGTACAAAGGAATCCAAAGTGAATATTGCAAATGTCTGACACGAAGGCCCGTATTCAATACATGGCATTTTGGATTTGCCGTGCGCTCTCCGTCAGCCCCTCTTTCACCCTATTCAACTGGTCAGGGGCTCGCTGCCCCTGAGCGTGAAATTCAAACTCCCCAGCGAATGGAGGACGGCAGAAGGCAGAGGAATAGCAGCCTTCCTGCCAGCACCGCAGATAGCAGCAGGGGGGGCGAACAGTGCACATTGAATACAGTGAATATCATTTTCAGTGGAGAAAAAAATAAATAAAAAAAAAATCACCATTCCGCTGAAAAACAGCCTCGTTCACCGAAAAAAAACCCAGTAAATCAAGAGCATTGAATACTGGCCTAAGGTAGCAGCTAAGAGTCACCTATATCTTGTGTGAGTAATAGCTCCATAATAGGTTAAAAAGGACCAACATACCACATAACTTTGGACTTATTAAAACAGGACTTATTAAAACAGAAACGCAGTTCAGTACTGTTGTGCTCTACCTAACAATGAATTCAGTTCTAGAAAATGTAATGGTTATCATTCCCACCACAGCCCTAATTGTGTGGAGTTTGTAAATTCTCCCCATCCTTGCGTGTTTATTCCCATTTCTTACCACAATCTGAAATTATATACTGGTAGGTTATTTGGCTCCCAACAAATTAACCCTAGAATATCTGTGTGTGCGTGTAGATGTGGAAGGGAATATACAGTAGGAGTGTAAGCTCCACTGGGGCAGGGACTGATGTGAATTTTCAAATATTCTCTGTAAAGCTCTGCAGAATATGTGTGCGCTATATAAATTATGGGTAATAAATAAATAAATAAATAAATAAATTAATAAACAAACATACACACAAACATTCTTACAAGCCCTACACTTCTTGAACGGGTAAGAACAATTTGGAAAATGTAAGAACAAGAGGGGTAATCCAACTCAACTAAAGCCCTTTTATGCAGGTCGAGCTCGGAGGTTTTTTCTTTAAAGGAGCAATCACATACAAAGCAAAACCATGCCTTGTAAATGACTGCCCCTTTAAAAGAAAAAACCTCCAAGTTCAACGGCATCAATGCTGTCGCTAAAGACAGCATTGAATAGCAGTGGCTCCCTATTCAATGCCGTCTTTAGCGACAGCATTGAAGCGGGATTACGGCAGAACGGGCTCGACTTTAGAAGCTGTCGGCCCGTTCTGCCGATAATGGCCGTGGATTGTTGAGATCCCAGCCGCAGATCGACAATCCAAGGCTGTTTTTGCAGCCACTCCCCCTGTCCTGCTGATTGGCAGGTCAGACCGCAAACGAGCCAGGATCACGGCTTTTAAAATAAAAAACAGGCCGCAACTGCATCTGATTCAGTGCCGCAATTGGATCACATCTATATAGATCTTTGATATACAGAGAAGTTTCCTGCACTAGAGCAAATGAGGCAAGAGAATGGCCCATTCTCAAATAGGTGCAGAATTCATTACTGAAGGCTTTGAATGTAATCATTTAGCTTAGCGGTTCTAAAATGGTTTGGCCTAGTAGTAAGAAAACCTGGGTACACACCTGAAGATCTATGTCCAATCTGTCTGATGGGAACAAAAATCTGATAATGTATGGTAAAGGACAATCAAATCAACCATTTGCTCCCAAACACAGACAAAGGTCTGTAGACAAATTGGTTAAATCTGTTTTTGTCCATATTCTAGCTTTTGTTCACACGAGACAGATTGGACAGCTAAATCTTTAGGTGTGTTTCCAGCTTTAAAATCCATCCGATCAATTACATGAATGTGTAACTTATTTTTTTTTTTAACAAAATGCCTAGCTAGCAGTTTTAAGTAATGTAAAATAAACAATAATCATTTTTAAGAGAGATTGCCTCATTGTAGAACATTTTGGGGGTTTTATTTACCGGATCACAGCTGTCGATCCTTCCCAACAGCCTTGATCAAGGCCCGTTTTCAGTTTGCCCGACAACAAATTTGGAAGGCGGGATTCAATGTCCTGCCTGCCAATCGGCGAAAAGGAAGCAATCTGTCAATCTACAGCCAGGATCATGGCCGTTATCAGCAGAACGGGCCCGATAGCTTCTAAAGTTGGGCTCATTCTGCCATGATGCCTCTTCAATGCTGTTGGTAAAGACAGCATTGAATAGGGCCCCACCGCTATTTCCCCTGTCGGGAATAGCAGCGGAGGATTGCATACCCCTTTTTATCTTGTAACGCGATTACATGAGTGTTGGCATATATGGCCAAATAACTTCCTTATTGCATGTGCATTGGTAAATTACATATGCTATATGTTCTCTCATTGATTTAGCCATCCTGTTAAAATATAAAGAAAAATCTATTTGATCACACTCAAATGTTCTCTGCAATATGGTACTTCCACTAGAAGAGCAACAAAACTGGAAAGTTGCCAATTGACCGAGGCCCTGGACAAAGCCAAGAATAGAAATGAAAAAAAAAAAAAGAGACCATAAGAAAAATGATGATGAAGCAGGAAAAATTAATTGGCAAGGGACTTCAGACAAAAATAAATAAAACCAGAAAAATTATTTAATTCAAGACAGATAGTATCAGGTGCAAACATTCTAGAAATCAACCCATGTCACATATAGGTCTTATCTGGTGCAGAGGAATTATTAGAGCCTTATATGAGGGAGACATTTTGAATTCTATCCAAACAAACCATATTGCTTGGTAAAGCCCATCTTTCTCAGGAGTAGAATAATAAAGATCATCAATGGCCACATAAATGTCTATACGCCAGCATCAATTCAATATGGTGTAGAACCACTATGGCTGCATTTTGTGTCGGTGTAGAGATTTTTTATATCTAGATGCATACCAGAGTGGGATAGTGACCAAAATCAGGCCCCACTGGGACAGAAAAACCTAGTACCTCCATTTTCAGCTTTTTTAGATTGTCCCAATATTCAGGAACAATCAGAAAACAGGAAGAGTGGATCAGCAAATCCACGTCTTTTTTTGCGAAAGCGGCCACCAAATCGAAAATATAGTGGCCATTTCCGCTTCTGCAAAATGTGAATCCCAGTTATTTCCCTTGTAAAAAATGGCCAGGATTGCACAGTAAAATTCCATTGTTTCCTATGTTCGTAAATAGAAGGAAACATTGAATAGGCCCCTACATTGAATAGCCCCCTTGTATTACCAAATTTTAGAGATCCATCTAAATGGAAAAATATACACTATAAAAGATAGACCCGAGGATAAACCGCTACAGAAATAACTAGGGGTCAGCAGTTTTGGGAGCTTGTACACACGATGCACTTGCTGATCAATTAAGTCTAGAAAAATCTAAAGTAGTACAACTGTGTCAGTCAGAAATCGCTGCACCAACTTTATCACAAAAGACACAGGTAAATTTACTGGTACTTGTGGAGTATCACGGCTCCCATCGAAAGGCATCGTATGCCATATGTACGATTTTTACTGATTTTTGAGCATTTTTGGTCAAAAATCGTATGCGATCGCATCGGATGCCATACGATGGCATACGATGCGATGGCATATGTTTTTAATCTTAAATGCATCAAAATGCATTAAAATTAGTATGAAACATGTTAATTGGCCCCCAAATGTAATTTTTCACTGTAACACCCCCAATATCAACGCCAACCCGAAGCGTGGCGAGCGCAGCGAGCCCGCGAGGGGCGGCGGGACGCGTCCTACGACCTTTTCATACCCCCACTATCCACGTCGGCGTGGAGTTGAGAATAGAGAGTGTGGCGAGCACAGCGAGCCACCGAGCCCGAAGCGTGGCGAGCCCCGCGAGGGGACGCGGATACCTGTGAAGCCCGCGAGGGGACGCGAATAGCTGTGAAGGTATCTGCGTCCCCTCGCCACGCTTCGGGCTCGCTGCGCTCGCCAAACTCTCTATTCTCAACTCCATGCCGACGTGGATAGTGAGGGTATGAAAAGGTCGTAGGACGCGTACCGTGGTACACTATGAAAAATGGCATTTGGGGGCATTTCACAAGTTTACTACACATTTCAATGCATTTTGATGCATTTCAGTGCAAAATCGGGTGCGATCGCATCGCATCGTATGCGATTTTTTAGCATACGATCAGCATACGATCAAGGTCGTGGGAGCCGTGATACTCCACAAGTACCAATTTACTAAAAGATTCTAAAAATATAAAGAGGTGATGTTGCCCATAGCAACCAACCAGATTCTGGTCTATCATTTCTCAATTGCAATAGACATAATTTCTCTTTTCATTTTTAGAAGCTTTAGTAAATTTACCCCATAGGAGCAGTGGTTCCCAACATTTTTTGAATCCCAGCGCACCTGGAGTATTAGAATATATTTTTATGGCACCCCTAGGGCAGAAGTTTCTAATGGAGAAAATAAGAAAAAATGTAATGAAGTAAATTTTGTTTATATCTCATTCTTAGGGTCAGTTCTGTGATTAAGGTCAGGATTGTTTGTCCTCAATTTGACTCCTACATTGGTCATACATGTTTTTCATAGATCATGAACCATCAATCCAGAGCAACCCTGCCACTCCCTCAAGGCACCCCAGGGTGCCACGGCACACAGTTTGCGAATCACAGTTATAGTGTTATTTGCCAATATAGCTCAAAAATACAAATCTGCACAAATCTCATGCCAATAAAACCCAAATGTGGTTCTGTCTATTGCAGACAGTGGCGGGCTGCGCCGGGGGTAGGATGCCATGTGCTCCCTTTGTTGCTTTATAAATTAGTGCCACAGGCAGCCTTAAATACTAAAAAAGGGCCCTGGTGGTCCAGTGCATTGTCCTCCTTTTGATGCAGCCACGGCTGAACTCAGTCTCTGTCGCCGGCTGCAGCTTTAGGAGCATGGCCACCAGCCTCCTGCACTGGTCCCGCTCATTAAATATTCACTGCGCTGACAACCAGCTCAGTGCTCACTGCTGCCTGAGTCCTATATACCGGTTCAGAGCTGTTCACACTGCATAAAAACGGCTCTGAACCGTGTAGGGCTCCGCTTTTTACCAGTTTGCAAGTACCGGTTATTTGTAACCGGCAAATGCAGACTGATTCTTTCACACTGCAGCTCTAAAGCAGCCCATACACGCTGCGATGCCGGGCTGTGCGTTCTGTGCTTTGAGGTGCGCGCTCCCGCGGCACCTCATCGCACAGTACAAAAAGTATGTGCTTGCAAATACTTTTTGTACTTCGTTCTCATCGCATTGCATGCAAAACGCATGCACACGCAATGCAATGTGATGTGATCCATGCTATTTAAGCCCACAACGCACGCCCGCATCGGGGCGTGTATGGGCAGCTTAACAGTTTTAAAAGGCTAAAAAAAAATGGCAATATACCGGTTAAGAGCTGCAGTGTGAAAGGGGTATAAGTAACATGATTAAAGTCCGTGCGGCAATCCCAATCTAAATGTGTTAGTCAAATACTGCTATGGAAAACTATATGGAACGGTATAAAACAATGTCATTTACTGTGTCCAGTAAATAAAAAGAGACTAGTTTATACAATAAAGTTCTATGCTATAAATGTATCCAATAACCTTGTTTCAAATCTTTCATGCAAAAATATAAAGTTAGACGACATATGTAGTTTGCAACAATAGTCCATAGAGAGAGGAATTTGTTTAATTAAATTATATAGCTTTTATAGAGAATAAAAGGTTCAAAGATAAAGCAGATACTATATGACAAAATGTACAGTGACAATATACATAAATATATACAGACATATAGAACTTCTGTATATACTAAGTATGATCAAAACTATTAGAAAAAATATTTATAATATAGTAGAAATAAACTTATATCAATTATAATATTTAACCAAGGCTAAATATTGGTGAGATCCAAGTCATCCTAAACTTTTGTGCTACCTATCATAAAGCTAACCGCTCATCAAATTAACCAAATACCTGCCAATGCGTGTTTTTTGCCTACTTGCTAAATAAGTTGTGACTGTTTGCAGCATAATACATATATCTGGCCAGAGCTACCAACATATGCATGCTTTAAGGGCTTTTATTTAAGACTGCTATACTAATCCACTGGGAAGTGTTTTAATCCTCCCTATCTGACGTGACTAATTGCAATCATAACTCAAGCCATCACCGTTTGGTACCTGTTACATTATACTGCCTTTTATTTCTCTTTTATTGCCATTTCTGTTTTTTTTATTATTGGTATGGTTTATGTATCTATGTACATTTATATTGACATGCATAACATTTTTCAACTTTTCATCAGTGTGACCAGTATCAGTGGGGCAGACGTATTAAGCCTGGGAAACAGATAAACTGGAGATAAAGTGGAGATAAGGTCAAAGAAGATAATGCACCAGCCAATGAGCTGTGCTTGAAAATGACAGTTGGGAGTCGATTGGCTGATGTTTTATCCCCTTTTACCTTATCTCCACTTTATCTCCAGTTTATCTCTTCTCCAGGATTAATACATCTGCCCCATTGTGTGTCATATGCAGTGCCTGAAGGTCTATAAAATTTAAACCAAATAAAAATTTTCTACAATTATACATACATTTATTCTTAAACCCAGCAGCGCAGTGTGTTCAATATCCCCATTCTTTTGTTAAACTCTTCCAATACCAAAGTCTAGTCAGGCTCAACAGCACTAGTGCTAATATCAGTTCCAATGGTGATCCACTTTAAAATAAGAACATCATCATTCAATGTAGACCATTTTTGAATAAAATAAAAAATTAGAATGAATGTAAACATTTAAAATCAGACTGTTTAAATTGCTAAAATTTGGACTGCAAAAGGTTAACCTACTTGGACAGCTTGGCTACAAACAAGTGACACACGTGGGACGACATTTATCATCCTGTTTCTTGTTGGGCTTGAACGATATTTAATACACTAAAATGATGTACAGGTTGAATATCCATTATCCAAATTATTCCAAAAACCATAGTCTCCAAAATGTACTTTTATTTTTTGCGAAAAAACCTACTGGGTACTGGATCTGTAACTGCCAATACTGGGGAAATAACATGTAACTGGCACTAAGTATGTGCAAGGACATGATTGCTTGGCATTCAAATCCAGTGTCTGAGATTATACACAAACTTTGTTTCATGCACAAATAAAATGCATTTCATGTGTTTGATGTGCTTATACAACATAAATGCAAGAGACCTCATTCAAATATAAAAATATTCAAAAATACAGAATAATCAATCAGTTATCCAAAATTCTTCTGGTCCCGAGTATTTTGGATAAGGGATACGGTACTTGTGAGTTATCCGGGCTGCCGATTTCTAAATCGGGTCGGATCGGGCACATCGCATCGCATGCGACCATCGGATGCGATGCGATGCCCCGATTTTTCCATAGGAATCAATGTTAAAATGGACCCTACTATCCAAGTGGGCATGGAGTTGGATATAAACCTGTGGCGAGCGTAGCGAGCCACCGAGCCCGAAGCGTGGCGAGCCCCGCGAGGGGACACAGAATACCGTTCGCTCGCCACGCTTCGGGCTCGGTGGCTCGCTACGCTCGCCACAGGTTTATATCCAACTCCATGCCCACTTGGATAGTAGGGGTATGAAAAGGACCCCTTTTTCCCATTGAATTCCATGTTAAAATGGACTCAGTCAATTTTAACATTGATTCCTATGGAAAAATCGGGTCATCGCATCCGATGATCGCATGCGATGCGATGTCGCATCGCATCTGATTGTATGCCTTAACTTAAGGCATACAATCAAAAAATCGGCAGCCCAGATAACTCACAAGTACCAGGGATACTCAACCTGTACAAAGCAAGCTGAGGGTTGTACACACCAGAAAGTTTTTTTTTTTTTTTTTTTAAAGCGACACTATTGAAATTCATGTGACTATTAGGAATAGCCATCTATGATCGGTAGACATCATTTATCAGCAATTTGAGAATCTTGAAAGAGAATCAAAAACTGCATGAGTGATTGCCGATCTGGATTCAATTCAGGATTCCCGACATGTTGGATATGACAGAACCTTCAACCCAGGAATGAAAAAAACGTGGCATTGCCCAAATAATCTCCATATGTTGGCTCTTTAAGATAAGGCACTATTTCTGTAGCCATGTCAGCAACTTCAAAATGTTTTTATTATTTATTAATATTTTGCGGTCAGTTATAAAAAAAAAATTGATTGCTGGGAAAGTCAGGCGCGCACGCAGCAAGGGTTTCCGAGTACCTAAAAAACCGCTCCTGCCCGCCAAGCTGCCCCCCCCCCCCCCCATATTAGACTCTACTCGGGTCTTATGAGTGATGCCATTCTATAAAGCAGATGGACCAGTTTCAAGCTCTACTGCCAGTACTATTTTCTGTAGGAACTCTGTCTCTGGGGTTGGAGCTATTTAAAAAAAAAAATTAAAGTATAGATAAAAATATATGTAATATCTATGTATTAATAGAAAAGAATGCACTCAAAAAAGGAACTTTAAAATAAAACAAATCTAATGGAAAGTATATTTTGGCCCAGGACAGGTCCGGGAACAAAGTTCCTGATGAGGTAATATTATTTAATGAAAAATAGCACTGACTACTACTAACATTGCCAAATTACTTGCAAGTACTGCAGTTAACACTAGCCTTACTACTGTTCTATTACAGTACCAATCATTACTAGTTGTGTTAGTATATACATAAACTACATTAAATAAAGATCACATCATCTGTGTTAGACGCTTACTGTAACAGATTTACCAAACCATTTTTCCAAATCTGCACAGTTGTACTTTGGTGTGCTGCAGTACACATACAAAGGTACCGCCACCAAGAGGTCGAGTACCATCCAAAATCAAATGATTTAGGCCAACAAGTTATTAGGCTGAGTAGCTTGCTGCTTGTCCACAGCTAGAGCACACAGCCATATAGAGAGAGCAGTCATCAATCATGGTGGTTTGGCTACACCTACATTTGTGTGGCGAGTCCTGGAAAAAAAAAAAAAAAAAAAAAAAAGAATTCCCCTATCCCATTAGGGAGCCAAATATAGATAATGTATCAAAGACCACAATGTGGTAAATACTCTGTTTATGTATTAAGGGGACCACATAGATTAACTGTAGCATCAGGAAAGCTCTATATTTAAAAAAAAACATTCTCGCAAAAGAATATGCTAGTGGATAACAATGCTGGTAAATCATTGATGTCAAGGGGAGAGGATTACATTGTAAGTTATTATACAGCTAAACCATTAGGAAGAAAAGGCCACAAACAGGATATGCACACATTGGGGGGTATTCAATCTCCTGTGGATATTCCCGACAGGGGAACTAACGGCGGGGCCCTATTCAATGCTGTCTTCCCCGATAGCATTGAACAGGGATCTCGGCAGAACAGACGTGGATTGTCAAGCTCCTGGCCGCAGCTCGACAATCCTGGCCGTATCTTGCAGCCATGCCCCCTTTTTGGCGTTCGGCAGACGGGACATTGAATACCGCCTGATGATTTTAAGCCGAGCGGGTCAAGAACGGGACAGGGTCACGGCTGTCGGGCCAGCCAGACAGTCATGACCCTGGATTAAATATCCCCCATTATCTACATGAAGAAACATATGCACAATATGGATAAATATGTGAGTTCTATTTCACATGGGACGTTGCTATGGGCAACCAATCAGAATAGACTTATTTAGCACCTTCTAGAAGATAATAGACTGTATATGATTGGTTGCCCATAGCAACATCCCATGTGAAATAGATCTCCCATCTTATTAAATTTCTTCAATTTTTTTCTTTCAATATCTGCATTAAGCTATTTAACATTTAGTTTAGCTATTTCAGACACAGAAACACCACTCCCCAGTTCCATATAAATATCTAAAACTATAGGAGGCCAATAGCTTTTGTAAGATACATTTTATAAAGTTGAATCATCATTTTAGCACTTACTAGCAAATCCTTGTTTAACTAATGTACTGACTCATGCGAGGAACGGAGACAACTGCCAAACTGTATTCTCTCTGAAGGGAATTGTAGGTGGACAGTTTACACCAGCATTGCATCTCTTCTTTCCAAGACACCATATAATTGTAATGCTACACTCCTTGTAATTATTCTTTTGAGACTGTGTCAACCATATTGCGCTGCAGGTGGGGGAGATAGCACATGTGCAGAGAGATTAGAGTTGGGTGGGGTGTGTCATAACTGAAAAAAAAAAATCTAAGTTTCAGTGTAAATATAAAGTGCCCTATCATTTATGGGCTAAATGCAAAAGCAGACAGTATTTAACCCTTATAGGAAGGGGGACTCTTTCAATAATGAACCTCTTTAGAGAAGGATTATCCTCCAAATGGAAAACGGTCATCTGTCAGACCACACTTAGGTCGACAGTCATTAGGTTGACCCCGGAAGGTCGACTGGCCCTAAGGTAGACAGGGTCAACGTCGACATGGGTTTAGGTCGACATGAGTTTTTCAGCCGACATGTGCCTACCATCCACTAGGGCGTGGTGGGAGAATAAAATAGTGTGCCGAGCATGAAGCATTGCGAGCAATGCGAGGGGCTGCGGTTCAACTCCAACTGTGTCCATGTCGACATTCGGGTAAAAAAACAGTGAAAAACTCAGGTTGACCTAAACCCATGTCGACCTTGGCCCATGTCGACCTTTAACCCTGTCAACCTTGGGGGCCAGTCGACCTTCCGGGGTCGACCTAATGACTGTAGTCCTAAGTCTTGTCTGACAGATGTACCGATTCCCTCCAAATAGAAGGCCTGATTTACAGAAGGACATGCGAGTACCCTTCACCAGCGCATCATGCACAAAACACATTTCCCTTATTGGGAGATCCTGGATCATAGATAGACTCCTTGTAACTGTATTAATATTGTAGATATTTCTCACTCAGTGTGCAACTGGGAAACAATTTTTTTTCCTAACCAGCATTACCCCTCCTTTTGGCACCTGAGGGACATCACAATCTTATTGAGCAGCTTGCCAACAAATGTGTAGTGTAGTAGAGAGAGGCATAGATGGGTCAGCATTAGGAGGGATTGCAGACTCCTGAGTGCCATTGGAGAAGCCAGGGGTAGCTCCAGGTAAGCTGGCTCTCAGATGTTATAAGCCATTATCATGTGGCCTTACACTGGGCTATTAGACCCAGACATAGATGTTATGGTGTATGGGACGGGTTTGGGAGTGTGATTCCCCCGTTGTTGGTATGGCTGGTCTGCTCCAGGTTAGCACACCCTAACACTTTATTAACACTTAGGTTTTCCCTATCACATTGTATGTATTATTTTAATCACACCTTCACTCCCTTACATAGCACTTATGTGCTTCTTATTAACCCTTACTAACTTTCATTTGTGTGCTGCCCTAGAGTACTCAACCTGTGCTGGCAGGTTGGGGGCCCACACCCCAGACCCATAGCCAATATTAGGGACCCCAGTGACAGAGAGGCCTTGATGTACAGCCTGGGGGCTTAGCCCTATATCTGCAGATATATGCAGCAAAGATCTCTGTATTATCTGATTAATATGTAGATACTGTATTTCTCACTCAATTGGGATACAAAATGTTTTTTTTTTCCCTAACCATATGAGGGCACCTGTGCCAGAACCGCTGGTAATCCGTGAATGCCGGTTGAATTTCAGGAAATACTTGCTCTGGTACCCTCTTTAGAGAAGGATTATCCTCCAAATATAAGGCCTGATTTACAGAAGGACACGTGAGAACCCTTCACCAGCGCATCATGCTCAACACATTTCCCTTATTGGGAGATCCTGGATCATAGATAGACTACTTGTAACTGTATTTAACCCCTTCCCGACATTTGACGTACATTTACGTCATGGTCGGGAAGCACTTCCCGACACATGGCGTAAATGTACGTCATGGATTTAAACTGTCACCGCGTCTATAGACGCGGTGACAGTTTCAACATGTCTGCTGTCCCTGACAGCAGACATGTCCGTGCATGCCCAGGGGGGGCTGCGATGCCGCCCCCCCGTCGGCGATCGCTGTGATTGGCTGTTCAGTGTGAACAGCCATTCACAGCGTTTTCCTGTGTCACCGGCGAATAACGTTCGCCGGTGACACGGGATCGGAGGTGATTGGTGCTGTAAAGTACAGCACCAATCACCGCGGGGTGTAAGGGTGACACTGGTGTCACCCCACCTCACCCCGCCCGCCCCCAAAGGCCGTGATTGGTCCGTCGGACCGACGGACCAATCACAGCCATGGAGGGGGGTTTAAACTAACGGTGACTGCACTGCAGACGCCATTCCGGTCTGGAATTGCGTGCAGTGCGGTCACCGTGCCTAGCTGCCGCGATATACTGACCAGAACCTTGCTCCATACTTACCTGATCACTGCTTCATCACTGCTTGATCACTGCTTGATCTGTGCTTGTAGTGTGCTGGATGCTTCCTGGATCCTGTTGCTACTTGTGCCTTCCTGTGCTGTGAAATTGTGCTGCTGCAGTGTAATAGCTAGATAGAGAGATAGATAGAGAGAGATAGAGAGAGATAGAGAGAGATAGAGAGAGATAATGTGCTGTGAAATTGTGCTGCTGCAGTGTAATAGCTAGATAGAGAGATAGATAGAGAGAGATAGAGAGAGATAGAGAGAGATAGAGAGAGATAGAGAGAGATAGAGAGAGATACTGTGCTGTGAAATTGTGCTGCTGCAGTGTAATAGCTAGATAGAGAGATAGATAGAGATAGATAGAGAGAGATAGAGAGAGATAGAGAGAGATAGAGAGAGATAGAGAGAGATAGAGAGAGATAGAGAGAGATAGAGAGAGATAGAGAGAGAGATAGTGTCAGAGAGTGCTATATTTTGTGCTGCTGCAGTGTGATATAGTTATAGATAGAGAGAGAGAGATAGAGAGATAGAGAGAGATAGAGAGAGAGATAGATAGAGAGGCCTAGTGACAGAGTGCTATATTTTGTGCTGCTGCAATGTGATAGTTATAGAGAGATAGAGAGAGATAGAGAGAGAGAGATAGTGACAGATTGTGCTATATATTTTTTATATAACTGACTGCTGCCCCCTCCTTTTGTGCTGATCAGTATAAATTAACTGATCAGCAACTTTTTGGGGGCGCAGGTTTTTTTTTATATATAGATATACCTGTCAGTGCTGCTGCTGCAGTGTCATAGAGTGATAGATAGTGAGAGATAGAGAGATAGAGAGAGATAGTGACAGAGAGTGACAGAGAGTGCTAAATTTTGTGTCTGCTGCCCCCGCCTTTTGTGCTGATCACTATATCTGAGGTGATCAGCAACTTTTTTGGGGGTACAGAGGTTTTTTTTTTTTTATATATACCTGTCAGTTGCACCAAAGGTTGTGCACCTGCTGCCCCTCACTGGTAATCAGTGTCGCATCACTGATCACCTTTTTTTTTTTTTGTGGGTGCTGTGTGGTCTTTTTTTAATTTTTTTTTTTACACACACTGTGATTTTGTGGGTGTCCTGTGGCCACTGTGCGCTGATCAGTGACGTACATCACTGATCAGCTTTTTCGGCACAGGGTTGATCTATTTTTTTTTTTTGATCAAATTCCTGTTGCCTTTGAGCGCTGTTCAGTGACAGACGTTACTGACCAACATCTGTGCTCAATTTTTGGCGCAGGACCTTTTTTTTTTTTAACCCCTTCAATTTTTTTTTTTTTTAACCCCTTCAATTTTCTTTTTTGGTATAAAGTATTTTTTTTTTCTGCACTACATACACATTACACACTACATTCCCCCCAGGTTGAAATAAAGTTTGTACCCCCCCCCTACACTATACACGTGTTGAAACATTTCACTACCAGTAACACAAAAATAAAAATGGCATCCCAAATGTCCTCCCAAATGTCCTCCCAAATGTCCTCCCAGTCATCCAGGAGAATGTATTCAGTGGAGGAGGCATATGCCATGCTTGCTTCTGACTCTGACACAGCCAGTGATGCAAGCGGGGAATTTGAAGGATTCGTCTTAAGCTCCTCTTCCTCCTCTGGTGATGAGGGACCCCCTCAAAGACGCCCCCGTAGAGCAGCTGAGACCCCCCCCCCAACAATTGATCTCGTATGGACCCCACCACCAGACAATTTTGAGCCCCAGGTTCCTGAGTTTTTGGCCATGCCAGGAATCCAATTTGATTCCACAGGTCTCAGAGAAATTGACTTTTTCAAATTATTTTTCTCTGATGATTTTATAAATTTAATGGTGGACCAAACTAATTTATATGCCCAGCAGTTTATTGCTCAAAACCCCACGTCATCATTTGCTAGGTGGACCCCTGTAGATGCAGTAGAGATGATGACGTTTTGGGGTCTGGTGTTTCATATGGGCATAGTAAAAAAGCCAGAAATTAGGCAATATTGGAGTACAGATGTTCTGTACAGTACTCCATTTTACCGTATGGCCATGACCCGGACTCGATTTGAGACAATTCTTAAATTTATACATTACACCGATAATGCACAGTGCCCACCCAGAGATGATCCCACCTTTGACCGGCTATTCAAAGTCAGGCCGGTCATTGATCATTTCAGTGCCAAATTTGAAGAGGTGTACATCCCTGAAAAATTTATTTGTATCGACGAGTCCCTTATACATTTTAAAGGAAGGGTTAAATTCCGCCAGTACCTTCCCAGTAAGAGGGCAAGGTATGGCATAAAAATGTATAAACTGTGTGAAAGCACCTCAGGGTACACCCACAGGTTTAGGGTTTATGAAGGGAAGGATTCAAGAATTGAACCGCCAGAATGCCCCCCCTCCCTCGTAGGTGTTAGTGGGAAAATTGTCTGGGATTTAGTGCACCCCTTCCTGGATAAAGGTTATCACCTCTATGTGGATAACTTTTACACTAGCATCCCCCTGTTTAAGGCCCTTGGTTCAAGAGGTACAGCAGCTTGCGGTACTGTGCGCAAGAACCAAAGAGGCCTCCCAAAAACGCACATTGCCCAAGTAATGAGAAGGGGTGAAAGCAGGGGAATATGCAACGAAAATATGTTGTTGGTCAAATATAAGGACAAGAGGGATGTCCTTATACTGACAACAATTCACGGAGACAGTACCACCTCCGTCCCTGTACGAGGTACCAGTACCCACACCTCAAAACCTAATTGTATCCTGGATTACAATAGGTACATGGGCGGAGTGGATCTTTCAGATCAGGTACTGAAGCCGTACAGTGCCCTGCGGAAAACAAAAATCTGGTACAAGAAGGTGGCCGTGTATATCATCCAGATGGCACTGTATAACGCTTACGTGCTATTCCGTTCTACCGGCCAGAGGGGGACATTTATGCACTTTCAAGAGGAAGTCATAAAGGGCCTAATATTTGGGAACCAGCAGGCAGAGGGCCCCAGTACTTCTAGTACTGGCCCCCGTATTGTACCAGGGCAGCATTTTCCTGATGAAATCCCCTCCACTGGAAAAAAGGGCAGGACACAAAAAAGGTGCAAAGTTTGCTATAAAAAGGGAATAAGAAAGCAAACTATTTTCCAGTGTGACACTTGCCCCGACAAACCCGGCCTATGTATAAAGGAGTGTTTTAAAATATACCACACATCTATGGAATATTAGGTTCATAATTTCACCGTGCTTCGGGGGTCTTGCTAATGCCACATAGCACCCACCATTCATTCCACCAGAATCTGAGCCGCAAAATCCAAAAATCACTCCTTCCCTTCTGAGTCCTGCCATGCACCCAACTGGTATTTTTTGGTCACATGTGAGGCATTGCCGTACTCGGGAGAAATTGGGGCACAGATTTTGGGGTGCTTTTTCTCCTTCATTCCTTGTGAAAATGAAAAATTTTGAGCCAGAACTGCATTTTTGTGTAAAAAAAAATGTAATTTTTCATGTTCACTGCCCAGTTTTATCAAAATTGGTGAAACCCCTGGGGGTTTGAAATGTACACTATACCCCTAGATGAATTCCCTGAGGGGTGTAGTTTGCAAAATGGGGTCACTTGTGGGGGGGTTCCACTGTATTGGTGCTTTGGGGGTCTTGCTAATGCGACATAGCACCCACCATCATTCCACCAGAATTTGTGCTGCAAACTCCAAATATCACTCCTTCCCTTCTGAGTCCTGCCACTTTTTGGTCACACATGAGGCATTGCCGTACTCGGGAGAAATTGGGGCACAGATTTTGGGGTGCTTTGTCTCCTTCATTCCTTCTGAAAATGAAAAATTTTGAGCCAGAACTGCATTTTTGTGTAAAAAAATTTAATTTTTCATTTTCACTGCCCACTTGTATCAAAATTGGTGAAACCCCTGGGGGTTTGAAATGTACACTATACCCCTAGATGAATTCCCTGAGGGGTGTACTTCGCAAAATGGGGTGACTTGTGGGGGGGTTCCACTGTATTGGTGCAACATAGCACCCACCATTCATTCCACCAAAATCTGTGCTGCAAAATCCAAAAATCACTCCTTCCCTTCTGAGTCCTGCCATGCACCCAACTGGTATTTTTTGTTCACATGTGAGGCATTGCCGTACTCTGGAGAAATTGGGGCACAGATTTTGGGGTGCTTTTTCTCCTTCATACCTTCTGAAAATGAAAAATTTTGAGCCAGAACTGCATTTTTTTGTAAAAAAATGTAATTTTTCATGTTCACTGCCCACTTGTATCAAAATTGGTGAAACCCCTGGGGGTTTGAAATGTACACTATACCCCTAGATGAATTCCCTGAGGGGTGTAGTTTGCAAAATGGGGTCACTTGTGGGGGGGTTCCACTGTCTTGGTGCTTGGGGGGTCTTGCTAATGCGACATAGCACCCACCAAAATTCCACCAGAATCTGAGCTGCAAAATCCAAAAATCACTCCTTCCCTTCTGAGTCCTGCCATGCACCCAACTGGTATTTTTTGGTCACATGTGAGGCATTGCCGTACTCGGGAGAAATTGGGGCACAGATTTTGGGGTGCTTTTTCTCCTTCATACCTTCTGAAAATGAAAAATTTTGAGCCAGAACTGCATTTTTGTGTAAAAAAATGTAATTTTTCATGTTCACTGCCCACTTGTATCAAAATTGGTGAAACCCCTGGGGGTTTGAAATGTACACTATACCCCTAGATGAATTCCCTGAGGGGTGTAGTTTGCAAAATGGGGTCACTTGTGGGGGGGTTCCACTGTATTGGTGCTTTGGGGGTCTTGCTAATGCGACATAGCACCCACCAAAATTCCACCAGAATCTGAGCTGCAAAATCCAAAAATCACTCCTTCCCTTCTGAGTCCTGCCATGCACCCAACTGGTATTTTTTGGTCACATGTGAGGCATTGCCGTACTCGGGAGAAATTGGGGCACAGATTTTGGGGTGCTTTTTCTCCTTCATACCTTCTGAAAATGAAAAATTTTGAGCCAGAACTGCATTTTTGTGTAAAAAAATGTAATTTTTCATTTTCACTGCCCACTTGTATCAAAATTGGTGAAACCCCTGGGGGTTTGAAATGTACACTATACCCCTAGATGAATTCCCTGAGGGGTGTACTTTGCAAAATGGGGTGACTTGTGGGGGGGTTCCACTGTATTGGTGCAACATAGCACCCACCATTCATTCCACCAAAATCTGTGCTGCAAAATCCAAAAATCACTCCTTCCCTTCTGAGTCCTGCCATGCACCCAACTGGTATTTTTTGTTCACATGTGAGGCATTGCCGTACTCGGGAGAAATTGGGGCACAGATTTTGGAGTGCTTTTTCTCCTTCATACCTTCTGAAAATGAAAAATTTTGAGCCAGAGCTGCATTTTTGTGTAAAAAAATGTAATTTTTCATTTTCACTGCCCACTTGTATCAAAATTGGTGAAACCCCTGGGGGTTTGAAATGTACACTATACCCCTAGATGAATTCCCTGAGGGGTGTAGTTTGCAAAATGGGGTAACTTGTGGGGGGGTTCCTAAATTTTAGCATCTTATGGTGCCTAGAAACCTACATGGTGCCTAAAAAATAATCTCATAAAAAGGAGGCTCCAAAATCAAGTAGGTGCTCCTTCTATTATGAAGCCTGTGGTTTGGTCAACGTGCACACTAGGGCCACATATAGGATATTTTTGAAAACAAAAGAATTGGGGGAATCAATTTTTAGTCACATTTCTCTAGTAAAATGTACTGTGTTCCTTAGAAAAATGTATTAAAATTGCAAATCTGCAAAAAAAATGAAATTTTGAAATTTCACCTACACTTTGTTTTAATTCCTGTGAAACACCTAAAGGGTTAACAAACTTCCAAAATGCTGTTTTGAATACTGTGAGGGGTGCAGTTTTTGAAATGGCATCATTTATGGGGGTGTCTCACATACAAGTCCCTCAAAGTCATATCAGAACTGAACTGGTCCCTAAAAAAATCAGTGTTTGAAATTTTCTTGAAAATTTGAGAATTTGCTATTCATATTGTAAGCCTCCTAGTGTCCAAAAAAATTAAAAGAAAGTTGAAATAATGATGGAAACATAAAGTATACATATGGTCTATGTTAGTTATTAACTATTTTGAGTGGTATGATTATTTGTCTCACAAGCAGAAAATTTAACATTTTGCAAATCGCTAAATTTTCCATTTTTTCACGACATTTTGGTATTTTTCACAAAAAAACACAGACTGTATCGACCCAAATTTACCACTAATTTGAAGTACAATGTGTCACGAAAAAACAATCTCAAAATCACTGGGATAAGTAAAAGCAAAAAAAAGTTATCCCCACTTAAGTGAGACATGTCAGATTTGAAAAAAATGGCTCTGTCAGGAACGCAAAAACTAGCTCTGTCAGGAAGGGGTTAATACTTTGCAGTTGTTGTTGACATGCAAATGAGAAGAATCATATATAGGTGTAACACTGTTTTAATTACAATCCACATAAAACATATATCCTATACAATAAAATCATATTAAAAAGGCTGATAAAACATGCACACAAGTTCCCAGGGGGGATAGTGTTTTGGCTGTGGAAGCGTAATTAACAGAACGGTTTGGAATGAACAGTTCTAAACAGAAATGTGCAAATATTGCAAGCAGCCCGGGCAAGCTGCTGATGATCTAATCCTCTCTGGTAGTGGTACACCTGGCAGCTGTCACCGTCTCCCTGGGGAATCCTCCAACGCGTTTCTACCCGTTCTCGGGTCTTTTTCAAGGCTTATAGGTGTGTGCTAATAGTCCTCCTATGTGTCCCTATAAAGATCTCTCCAATCAATCACCTGTCGGAGAAGGCGGACCCAGTTCTTTCCATACTGTTATGGAAACCAAGCAGCCCTGTCCTCAGTGTTCTGGGTCACCTGTTCTGCAAAGTCCAATAGTGTCCTGCTGCCGCACTGCCATCTGGCGGAGGGGCGTGGCTTCGGCAGTAACATTGATCGCACACTCTCCTCTCCATAGGGCAGTGGCTTAGTGTTCTTACTCTGTTCAGTCCCAATCTCACTTCTGCCCTTATTTGTTCATAGCCGCCTTAATAATTGAGTCAACAGGCTCCCAGCATTTCCATGGCACCCAATATGCAAAAAAAAAAAAAATATCTTAAAATCTAAGAACCAGAGAAATTAGGGTATAAAAATGAAGATATAATTTGTAAAAAAAACAGATAGCAGGGATATAATAAACAAAATCAAAGAAACAATTTTAATTCAAAATCAAAATTAATGCCATCTGATTTTAAGGTATTGAGCTCATGAATATATTGCATATCTGTTTGCATCTATATCCCACCTGCACCTCTATGGACATCTACTATAAAAACGCGGTGTTTGATGCCTGCTTGTGAGGGCGGCTGAAGTCACCTGACATCAGCGTACGTCCCCTTTACGGCCATTTCCTTTGAAAAATAGTCCGTTAAAACTTTTCTGAAGGATTTTTCACTCATGCGGCCACATGCGAGGGAATGTGTAAGCTCGGACCAATTGTATATCATATCAGATTTTTGTCCGAGCTAGTAGAAGAAGTTTACAGAATCCCTGATAAAGGGCTAGATTCTCTAATCTTTAAAAGTGATAAAATGGAGAGTGATAAACAGCCAACCAATCAGCTCCTACCTGCCATGTCACAAACTGTGTTTGGAAAGTGTCAGACAGGAGCTGATTGGCTGGCTGTTTATCACTCTCCATTTTATCACTTTTGAAGCTTAGAGAATCTGGCCCAAAGCCTTAAGATCAAACAGGCAGGACATAAAGGGAAAAAGATTGCATACGATGGACAGTCTTTGGAAGCATCAGTACTCATATGTATTAATAATTATGTAAATTACCTATTTGTTGTATCTTTTATATGAAATGCTCCTTTTGCAGCAGTTACAGCATTCTAGCACCCCCCACAAGTTGGATTGGCTTGATGGGCACTTCTTGCGTACCATACGGTCAAGCTGCTTCCACAACAGTTCAATGGGAATATCAGATGCCTGCTTCTTCCCTAAATAGTTCTTGAATAATTTGGTGTACTTTGGGTCATTGTCCTGTTGGAGAAGAAAATTGACTCCAACCAAGCGCTGTCCACAGGGTATGGCATGGTGTCGCAAAATAGAGTGCTAGCCTTCCTTATTCAAAATCCCTTTTTTACTTGTACAAATATCCGACTTTACCAGCACCAAAGCAGCCCCAGACCATCACATTACCTCCACCATGCTTGACTGATGGCGTCAGGCACTCTTCCAGCATCTGTTCACTTGTTCAAATGTTCTGTGTGATCCAAACACCTCAAACTTCGATTTGTCTGTCCATAACACTTTTTTCCAATCTTTCTCTGTACACACCGTTGTAGGAAATGTTGAGTATCTTAGCAATTTCTCACATGGAATAAATAGCCTTTATTTCGAAGAACAAAAATAGACTGTTGACTTTCGCATGAAAGTTCTTTTTTTCTGGGCATTTTGAGAGTATAATCAAACACAAATAAGACGCTCCAGATACTCAACTAGCTCAAAGGAAGGCCAGTTGTAAAGCTTCTCCAAAGAGCAAACCCATTTTCAGCTGTGCCATCATAATTGCACAATGTTTATCTAATCATCCATTAATCTTCTAAAGCGATTAGAATTCACAATGTACCATTAGAACACTGGTTTCTGGAAATAGGCTTAAAAGCAAACAAACAAAAAAAAAACAACAGACTTTTGCAGCTAGTATAGTCATTTAGCACTTTAACAATGTATAGCATGTATTTCTGATTAATTTAATGTTATCTTCATTGAAAAAAAAAACAATGCTTTTCTTTCAAAATTAAGGACATTTCTAAGTGACCCAACTTTTGAACGGTAGTTTAAATGATATATTATTTCATCTCTAGGATTGCCTCAACGCATAGTTTTACTTAAGACCCTGAGTTCTGTTATAACCTCTAAGTCTTTTTGTATGAGTTTAAATCAGAGTGGTATTCCTCCTCCATTTAGTGGAACCCTGTGAATAGTCGCACCAGATAGTCACATATAGCCTGGGCTATAGTGCGTACAGACAATAGTTTTTAAACAATATGCACAATAACATTCATGCATATTGTCTCATAGGTAGGCACTATATTGTTAATGGTGCACACTCCCCAGCTGGTCATTAGCAATGTCCTTTGTCATCTGCACATGCAACTCAATCTGGTATCTCAACGATGGCATCTTACTGTAATGTGGCCACTAAAGATAGTTTGTAGAATCGGATAGTGTGTATGCATGGTATCATTTGTCAGGGCCTTCCAGGCAGTTCAAGGGAAATCTTTGACAACATTGCACTGTTTGCAGTGTTGTCTAACTGCTGATATTTTTTCCCCTGCTTACAAATTGTTAGGTATATACTATTAAAGTTTAAAAAGTAGATTTAATAATATGTATATACTTTATTTTAAAAAAAAATTTAAAATAATATAGTAAAAATAAATAAAAAATAAAGATATATATATATATATATATATATATATATATATATATATATATAGATATAGAGCACAAGAGATAGAGTGCGCTAAAGTTTCAGTTGTAAAACCTCCACCACCAAAAAGATCTTTTACCACTGTAAAATGCAGGCTGTACAGTTTTAAACAAATTTAATAAAAAAGTACAATATAAAATACAATAAAAACCTTTTTTTCATTCGTTTGACATGATTGAAGTACAGCAGAGGAGAAACAAGAGGTGTGTTTCTCCTCTGCTGTACTTCAATCATGTCAAACGAATGAAAAAAAGGTTTTTATTGTATTTTATATTGTACTTTTTTTTATTAAATTTGTTTAAAACCGTACAGCCTGCATTTTACAGTGGTAAAAGATCTTTTTGGTGGTGGAGGTTTTACAACTGAAACTTTAGCGCACTCTATCTCTTGTGCTATCCATTTTCCTTTTCCCTATTGACAGGGGGAATATATAGGGCCAAATGTAATAGGGTGAGAGTTTCAGAAAGTGAGAGATTTTGGGAGGGTTTCCCCATGTTTTTTAAAGGAGCAATCAATTGCACTGCTAAACCAGGTTGATTTTGCCATGTAATTGATTGCTGCTTTAAAAAACATGGGAAAACTCTCCCAAAATCTCTCACTTTCTGAAACTCTCACCCTATTACATTTGGCCCATAGAGTTGCTGCTCATTTAATAGCGCATTAAAGGGGTTATTCTGTACATTTCTATATCTCTCTCTCTCTCTCTCTCTCTCTATATATAACCATGCATTAAGTATTTCATGTTTGTATTTTGACAGCCACTTAAAAGTTTTTTAAAATTGGTGACGGGCACTGGGTGACGTCATCAAAGGGGGCCGCGTCAGGTGTGCAGCCGCGCGGCTAAGGACAGAAACGTGGTGATGGTGAACACATAAATTGGTGAGTGATTTTTGTATTCTTTGCCCTGATGAAAATGAGTAAACCTCATTGAAACGTTGGCATCTATGCATTGTTTCTGAGTGTCTTTATTGTCCGAGTGCCGCCGTATCGTCTGCTGCTATTGACGGGGCACTCTGCTCCTTCATTGACGGAAGGCAACGGACAAAGCTACCTTCTATTAGCGAGTGCCAGAACCCATCTACTCTATATATCTATCTATCTATCTATCTATCTATCTACCTACACACACACACACACACACACACACACACACACACACACACACACAGTGACTTCACTAGTGCTGACACATAGGTGGCATTGTCATGGAAACTTTGCCTTGTGTATGCAAGGGGTGCATATACATTTACTTTAACATACATGGTAAATACTGTCTGTTTAACCAACAAATACTACTCCGCTTTATTTTGACATTGTAAAGCTTGTAAACACTATATGACTTGTGTGCCAGCAGATATCAGCAGCGGTGCGGACCCAGCATCGGTAAGTGCATACACGTTTGCCGGCGCTAATCAACGATGTGCTCCGTAATCTGTACATGCATTGTAACCAACCTGCACGAGCATGCATTGTTGAGGATATAGCGCATACACCCCAAGCAATATTATAAACAATATAATTTCGAAGCAGAAAAATAAGTGATATCGTTCAATAGATCACTTAGTAATGGGGGCTTTACTTTAGTTCATCTTCTACGGCAAACTCCTCACAGCTCTACATTTCTCTGAATATATTAAATCTGCCTCACCTTCAGTGCAAGTTTTTCCAAGGATCAAATAATGTACTTTCTTTTGATTTGTTCCCAAATAACACTTCCGGTACTCTTTACTTATCACGGAACCCATCGCGGGCATTAAATGCACTAAAAAAAATCGGGTGCGACGCGACCGACGCGATGCCCGCGATTTCCCATAGGGAACAATGTTAAATGTCTCAATTGACCCGATTTTCCTGTTCAATGCCTTAATTGACCCGATTTTTCCATAGGAAACAATGTTAAATGGCCCACAGAGGCCAAATAGGCACCCTGAAGTGTGAAATGGCCCCCACAATTGTTAACGCCACCCCACGATCAACGTGAACCCGAAGCGTGGCGAGCGCAGCAAGCCCGCGAGGGGCGGCGGTACGCGTCCTACGACCTTTTCATACCCCCACTATCCACGTCGGCATGGAGTTGAGAACAGAATAGTGTGGCGAGCGCAGCGAGCCCGAAGCGTGGCGAGCCCCGCGAGGGGACGCGGATACCTGCGAAGGGACGCGTTTACCTGTGAAGGTGTTCGCTCGCCACGCTTCGGGCTCGGTGGCTCGCCACACTATTCTATTCTCAACTCCAAGCCGACGTGGATAGTGTGGGTATGAAAAGGTCGTAGGACGCGTACCGCCACACTTCGGGTTGACGTTGATCGTGGGGTGGCGTTAACAATTGTGGGGGCCATTTCACACTTCAGGGTGGCTATTTGGGCTCTGTGGGCCATTTAACATTGTTTCCTATGGAAAAATCGGGTCAATTGAGGCATTGAACATGAAAATCGGGTCAATTGAGACATTTAACATTGTTCCCTATGGGAAATCGCGGGCATCGCGTTGGTCGCGTCGCACCCGATTTTTAGTGCATTCAATGGCCGCAATGCCCGCGATTTTTTTACCTGCGATGCCCACGATCAAAATCGTGGGCGCCGTGCTAGGTAAAGAGTACCACACTTCCAAATATAAACTATGTGCAAGAGGCCTTACAAACCCCTTTGCATTGTTCTCCGTTCTGCCAATGACCATCACCTCATCTGAGATCCTCATAGTAAAGTCTCACTTTTGTTTGTTACCAAAAAACCCAAATTAAGCAATTACATTTTTAATTTGTCTATGTATTCTTGTATTTTCTAAATAAGTGGTTTCTAAAGAAGACATCCCACATCTGTAACTCAGAAACAATGTGCAGTAAACTTATAGGACCCAAATAAAAAAAAAACTATTTTGTATAGTTTTGTTAGTAAAACAATAAAATAAAAAATAAAAACACACTTGCTGTCTAGGTTATTTTTAACATTATATAATATGTATATCTAAGAATCATTATAGCAAACCAAATAAGGCCAATACAAGCAAAGCAAATAATTTTTTGCAAGCAGAGAGAATATATTTTGGTAGTTTTATTTGGGCACAGACACCCATCATATGTTACTGTTGATAGTGTGCCTATTTCTTATGGGAAACAAAGAGATTCATTAAACTTCAGTGAGCAGTCAAACCTGTTTAGGAGCATACCAAAGAGAAACAACTTGATCTGCAGTGACAGCTAGGCATGCATTCTCAATATGTATGGGAGGAAATTGACCCAGGGGGACTAAAGACTACCATTTTACTTAATAATTAAGCAGAGTCGTCCCCTAGGTTGTGTACCACATACGTAATCATAGGAAGAATAGATTTAGTAAGACAAGTTCTAGATATAAAACTGGTCTATTCTTCAGGTTAGCTTGTAAGGGAATGAGAAATGGATCTCTACAACCTAAACATGACATTTTACATATTGAATCAATAAGGTACAAGTTAAAAACCAAAACAAAAATATTACAGAAAAAAAACCCACACAACAGAAAATAAAATAAACACCCTCATGCTTAGACCACCAGTTCTTATACACTTACAATTGAATGATGTTTGTTAAATTTGAAAAAAAGTTAGGGCTAACTAAATAAATGTAACCAAAAAAGAATCCATAGTATTATACTTAGGCAACTAGTATAAGTATCTGTAAGCAGGAAAATTGAACAAACACTCCTGTATTGTATACAGTTGTTCATGTTATTTTCACATAATTGCAGTGTCAAAAATATAACCCTCCATTTATTGCGCAAATTACTACATTTACAGGATTAGCATATTTATTTATTTACAGTTTCTTCTATAGCTCACACATATTCTGCAGCGCTTTACAGAGTATAATTGAACATTCACATCAGTCCCTGCCCCAGTGGAGCTTACAATCTATGGGGTACATTTATTATAGCGGCGATAAAAGCGCCGCTATAACACTTCTTGCTTCGCCTCAGTAGCGAGGCGAAGCAGGAGGGGAGAGCGACAAGATCTACTAAGATCTTGCCCGCCGGCGATGCCTCCTCCAGCTGACAGCGTGTCAGTTAACACTGACGCGCTGTCTGCTTCTCCCCGGCCGGCTGGACTGCGCATGTGCGGGATCTCGCTACACACGCGAGATCCCCAGCGCAGCTCAGAGCCAGCAGCAGGGACAGCGCTGTCCCTGCTGTAGGTATAGGGCAACGCCGCTGCAGCTGTCGAAGTCGATAGCTGCAGGCGGCGGAACAGTCAACGATGCTGACCGTTCATAAATCTGGCAGGAGGCAAGCGCGCAATACAAAATATTGTAGCTGCGCTATGCCTTCTGTCCCACACCGTCGCCGTTAAAGTACCCGCTCAGTGGGTGTCATAGATCACCCGTCATAAGGCGATAGCGCATATTCCCCTGATAGTCAGATAATAAATCTACCCCTCTATTCCCTACCACATGTACACACGCACACAGACATTCTAGGGTTAATTTTTGTTGGAAGCCAATTGACCTACCAGTATATTTTTGGATTGTGGGAGGAAACCGGAGTACCCGGAGTAAACCCTCGCAAACACAGTTAGGGTCATGGTGGGTATTGAACCCATGACCTCAGCGCTGTGAGGTAGTAATGCTAACCATTACACCATCCGTGAGCATATGGGCTGTTTTCTGAAATAGTCAGCTGTGCCCCCAAGGTTACATTACTAGGAGGAGACCACTGCTGCCATCTACTGTAGTAACCACAGAGGTGGATTCAATTGTTTCCGCCCGTCCCTGCACCCATGCACACTTGCCGACGGTATTCAATTGTTTCTGCCGGCAGGGTGTGCTAACCTCATTTTAGCTCTCTACCCCAGGGGGGGGCAGCTGCAATGTGCCCATTGGTTTGGTCAGGTTATAATAATATTTAGTGCAATAAACTAATAACTTAATGTTGGCATGATTAAACATTTGAATACACCCCTAAATGCTCCAGTCAGAACTAGAATATAATTTTTTTTTAAAGGAGTAGGGCTGAGGAAGGTTGTCACACAAAGGTAAACAATAAATCAATTCATTCTTCTGGCATCTACATTTTAAAAGTCAATTGAGTTAATGAATATGCATCTTCATTGGCTCATTAAAAGATCCTACTGGCTCTTCAACTCCATAATACTTTGTCCACCCTTGTACTTTGACTTATAGAGCTGTACTACTGTATCAGACTAACTTTACACAGCACATATAGGGTCAAATGAAATAGAGTGAGATTTTGTGAGAGTTTTTTTATTTAAGCAGCAATAATTTACACTGCAAAACCAGGTAGATTTTGCCATATAATTAATTGCTGCTTAAAAATATATTATTATTATATGGGGAAACCTCTCCCAAAATCTCTAACTTTCTGATTCTCACACCCTATTATATTTGGCCATAGTATAGTAGTCATAAGACATTACTTGGCCTAAACCAAAGCTAGAAAGACGCACATTTACTAATTAAAGACGTACAATACATTTTTACTTTTCAAATTAAAGCAATTATACAGTTACAAGTTTTTCCATAAAACAAACCACAAACTTCAGGTTGGATCATTTAGGTCTGAGATATAGTTTTGAAACATTGACCAGTGTTCCTTCTAGCACTAAAGCCAGGGCTAAAGATTTTGCTAAACATTAGGTTACCCACACATGAAACAATGGGTCTAGTACAGATGATTGCAAAGCACATTTTTTTCTCAAATGGACAAAAACCATGCTGCACTGCAGGTGGGGCTGATGTAACATGTGCAGAGAGTTAGATTTGTGTGTTTTATTGTTTCTGTGCAGGGTAAATACTGGCTGCTTTTTTTTTACATTGCAAATCAAATTTCAGCTTGAATATACATCATCCAAATCTAAAAAGGTGCAGTCCCAGGGGAGAAGCCGCCTGCGATCCCCCTAGAACTGCATTCTCGGTAGCAGGGACTGCATATGATACACTGTATGCAGTTCTTTTGCATGTGATGTATTGTATGCAATCCCCAGCCAAGAAGGCTACTTATCTATAGTGCAGACCGTGCTATTTTCTGGCTCCAATGCTATGCTTACAGGACGGCACATCACACATAGGCCAGTATTCAATGCTCCCGATTCAGTTTTTTTCAGCAAAACGGGCTGTTTTCACTCCTTGCGGTGAATATTTTTCACTGAAAATCTGATTCACCCTATTCAATGTTCACCGAAAGCAAACCGTGAATGCCGGCCAGTTCTCAGTTTCATGCTCGCTGCAATTCACTGGTGTAATTCAATGGGGTTTTCACTGGGATTCGCCGAGAGTGTATTCAATGCTAGGATGGAGAACTGTTTTTAGCATGATTTTCGCCATGATTCACCGTTTTGCATTTGACATTTTTAAAGGTGAACGGGAATGTGATCTTTTAAAAGAGAGGGTTTTTTTTTGAGTAAATCAGTAATTTTATACTGTGAAGGGGAATGCTATTTTAATTCATGTACATACATTTCATTTGTTTTTGTTTTTATACACATTCCCCAGCAGGGGAATGTGTACTCATCCTGCTCATTACACATGTGTCCCCTGCCAGCTCTCCCGGGGAACCTTCCTTCTCCCCCACACATTCTGGGGTAGGCAGGGAGGCTTCCATCTCCCTGCGATTAAAAAAATTGCCGTCAGGGGCAGCGAACCACTGAGGTGTTGAATAGGGTGAGAGGGAGGGCTAGCAGCTTAAAGCCCTCCGGAACCCTGCAAATGTGCAGCGAATCCTAAACAGGATTCGCTGCACATATCGATATTTCACATTGAATACCTGCTACAATGTTAAACCCATGAGATTTGGGCACTTTTCATCCGCCAAAATCGGATGACAAATAACCAAATCACAGGAGAATTGCCCTAGTGTATGGGCACCTTATCACTCTCTGCAACATGGTTTGGTCCTTTTGACAAAAAAAAAAAAAAATTAAATACAATAAAAATTTGTGATTAAGAATTAGGCCCAAAGCTGGGTGGCAAGAACATTGTTCAGATAGGTGTGTTAATAATATGAGATCCAGTCTTTTCTCCAGATAACAAATCATTGGAGCATATTATTGTTAACAAAACATGACTGCACACAAAGACTGATACCAGTCATTTCCCAACCCCATTTAGTGCAGTGGTGTACACACCAAAAATGCTGTACTATCACTGTGTAAGGGAACTGTAAACATTAGACTTCCAAGAAACACCTTGTTATATAATGGGACACTCTCCACCAATAGATTAAAAAAAAAAAAAAAAAAAAAAAAACTATAAAAATAATGGTACTCTTTACCTAGCACGGCGCCCATCGCGGGCATCGCGGGTACATTTATGTCTGGCCGCGACGCGATGCCCGCGATTTCCCATTGAAACCCATGTTAAACATGGAAATCGCGTCGGTCGCGTCGCGGCCGGCCATAAATGTACCCGCGATGCCCGCGACGCTCCCGATTTGCCATAGGAATCAATGTTAAAAGGCCCGATGGACACGATTTTACTGTTAAATGCCTCAATGGACCCGATTTTACCATAGGAAACAATGTTAAATGGGCCTTAGAGCCCAAATAGTTACCCTGAACTCTGAAATGGCCCCCCCAATTGTTTACGCCACCCCACGATCAACGTCAACCCGAAGCGTGGCGAGCGCAGCGAGCCCGCGGTACGCGTCCTACGACCTTTTCATACCCCCACTATCCACGTCGGCGTGGAGTTGAGAATAGAATAGTGTGGCGAGCGCAGCGAGCCACCGAGCCCGAAGCGTGGCGAGCGCAGCGAGGGGACGCGGATACCTTCACAGCTATACGCGTCCCCTCGCGGGCTTCACAGGTGTCCATGGCGACGCGGACACCTGTGAAGCCCGCGCAGGGACGCGTTTACCTGTGAAGGTATCCGCGTGCGCTCGCCACACTATTCTATTCTCAACTCCACGCCGACGTGGATAGTGGGGGTATGAAAAGGTCGGAGGACGCGTACCGCCGCCCCTCGCGGGCTCGCTACGCTTCGGGTTGACGTTGATCGTGGGGTGGCGTAAACAATTGGGGGGGCCATTTCAGAGTTCAGGGTAACTATTTGGGCTCTAAGGCCCATTTAACATTGTTTCCTATAGTAAAATCGGGTCCATTCAGCCATTTAACATGAAAATCGTGTCCATCGGGCCTTTTAACATTGATTCCTATGGCAAATCGTGGGCATCGCGTGCACATTTATGGCCAGCCGCGACGCGACCGACGCGATGTCCATGTTTAACATGGTTTTCAATGGGGAAATCGTGGACATCGCGTCGGTCGCGTCCGGGCATCTTTAGCCCACATACGACGCGACCGACGCGATTTTTTACCTCACGATGCCCACGATCAAGATCGTGGGCGCCGTGCTAGGTAAAGAGTACCAAAATAATACATATCACAGACACTAAAGTATTGCATACACAGAAATAAAAAAAGAAGAAAACCTAAAATTTTCAGTAAACAGAGTGAGTAGACATTTCCAAGTCATTGAACGGGTCGACATGCATTGGGTTGACCTCTGAAGGTCAACATAGTCTTAAGTTTGACACATAAAAAGGTCAACAAGGATATAGGTCAAAAGGGTGATTAGGGCGACATGGGGTTTTTCACTTTTTTTAAGCCGACAGGCGGTATTTCATACCCTACCATCCACTAGGGCAGTGATTGCTAACCTTGACACTCCAGTTGTTGTTGAACTACACATCCCAGCATGCCCTGCATCAGTTTTAGCATGGCCAAATAGTAAAACTGTAGCAAAGCATGCTGGGATGTGTAGTTCAACAACAGCAGGAGTGTCAAGGTTAGCCATCACTGCACTAGGGCATGGAGTGAGAGTATAATAGTGTACTATGCGAGGGGGCGTGGTGCACAGATACCGTGTACATTCCTACTCAACATTCTGGACAAAAATGTTCAACCTTCCCATGTCAACATAATGATTGTGTCTACATACAACCTTTTTATGTGTCGACCTTCAGTGGTTGACCCAATGACCCACACCCGATTGAACTGTAGTGCACTGCAGAAAGCAGGAGTAGACCATTGTAATAGACTTTTAAAGTCCATTCATTTAACAACTGATGCAGGCAGGTGGTCAGTGCCTAGAAATAATTCCCAAGCAATCCTGGTGAGCACAGAACAGTTTAAATCCAGTATCAAACAGTGGTGACTAAATGCAGTTTGGTATATGTGAATTTCTTCTTTACAGAACCCATGCAATATTATCAGAAGACTCCCTCTGCATTTATCTTCTAGCATGCATAGCAGGAAATAAGTTATGAATTCAGCACAGCCACACCCCAGTTCTTGTTCTCTTTTCTGGTCTGAGACTTTGCCTCAAGCAGCTGCAGGGTCTGTACAGCAGCCAGTTTCTACTACTCCATTTTACTGCATTTCACTGAAATCAGGTTCAGTTTCCCCACAAAATTTCTGTTTGTATCTTTTACATCTTGCTTAGGGGTGTGGTAGGATATGTCGGCACACTGAAGCCCTGTACACACACACCTTGATTTGATGTTAGATTCGATTTTCTATTAGATCTGGCATTAGATCTTTCCATTCGATTTGGCATTAGATATCGAATTCGATATACATTCATCGTACACTGTACACATTCGATTTACTAGATTGAATTCGATATTTCCTTGGCTGCACAGTAGATTTTTCTGTTCGATTTTGTGAAAACGGGAGTGCGCATCAAATCTAATGCATATCGAAAGTGTCACAAAAACCATTCGATTTCGTTTAGGATTCGATTTTGCTTCTTTAGGCAAAATAAAATCGAAAATCGATGCATGTGTACATGGCTTTAAGAATATCAATAGATAACATGCTGACGCTAACATACTTCCAAACTAATGCCTAACCATAATTGAATTACTACATATTTAAACCATGTGGACATAATGCCTGACGGTATCCAGTGTTCCCTCTAGAAAGGAGGGCGGGCAGGGCGCCACTGCACGGGGGCAGGGCGCCACTGCACGGGGGCAGGGCGCCACTGCACGGGGCAGTGCAAGGGGGGGCGGACCGGGCCTGCCAACATCACAGTTGTGGGCGGTCCCGGGCAGCCGACATCACAAAAGGGGCGTGTCCAGGCCGCAACGTCATGAAAAGGGGCGGGCCCAGCCGCCGCCGTCACTAAGGGGGCATGCCCGGCCCAGCCGAAGTTACCGTGCTGCCGGGGAAGTGCTGTGAATCGCTGTCTAAGGCGGCGCTGCGCTTCCCCGTGCACACAGCCAGGGCAGGCACCAGGCTGTTTTAGCGGGGCGCTGCTAGCAGGGCAGGGCACATTTTGCCCTGTAAAATTCGGGCAGGGTGCAGCGCCCCGCTAAAACAGCCTAGCGGGAACACTAGTATCCATTGACTAGGATATTTCCTTAGATACAAAGATTTCTCTGAAATCGGAAGTCAAATTAAATGCAGTTAAGAAAGGGACTGACACCAGTATATTAAATAATCTGTGAATGTATACAAGAGGAAGAGAGAAAAAACACCATCCTTCAAGACAATTTAAGACATTAGCAATAAAAATATATTCCACATAGTAAAATGAAGGAGTGGAAGAACACTGATAAGCAGATAAAACTTAAATGCAATAAATTCCACTTATTAATGGATAACAAAAATGAGCAATATTCAAGTATCATCTCTCTTGAAAAAAAATGTTACAAGAGGAGTGGAAAAGTGGATCACTGAAACAATGCTAATATTACAGGGCGTTCATGCATTTCCTCTTTCTAAAGGATATAAAATTAATGAAGTCCCCACAAGTGAACCGGAAGCACAGTAGATTATTAGAGAAGGGTAACGTTGTTGTGTAAGTAATTCCCTGAAACATGCTATCTACTGCTGCTTCCCTGGTATATAGACAACTTAAAATGCAGGGTAGCCGATTAAAGCAACATACTTGAAGCATAAGTAGTTGAATCCATGAATGCATTTACTATTAAGAACAAATGTAAAAGACAAATGTAAAGAACTGCTCCCTAAAAAAAAAAAAAAAAAAAAGTTTAGATGATCGCACTTTTTAACTTGATGCAAGTAAATATCTAGCATTATGAAAAGAAAAAAAAAAGGAGGGGTGGTTGTTTATCTAGTGTCCATGTGTCACTGAAACACTGCCATCTGTTAGCAACAAGTGAAACTACATCTATTTACTTTGTGCGGAGATAGATATCTATATTAGTGTTCCCGCTAGACTGTTTCAGCGGGGCACTGCGCCCTGACGGATTTTTAAAGGGCAAAATGCGCCCTGCCCCTCTAGTAGCGCCCCACTAAAAGAGCCTGGGTGCCTGCCCCAACGGTGTGCACGGGGAAGCCGTAGATGGCGATGCCCAGCGCTTCCCCGGCAGCACAGCAACTTTGGTGGCGCTGGGCCTGCCCCTTTAGTGATGGCGGCGGCCGGGCCCACCCCTTTTCATGATGTCGCGGCCCGGGCATGCCCTTTTGTGACGTTGGCAGCCCAGGACCGCCCACAACTGTGACATCGGCGGGCCCGGTCGGCCCCCTTGCAGTGGCGCCCTGCCCGCACAAAATCCTAGAAGGAACACTATCTATATATCGATTATATATATATATATATATATACACATACACACACAATCCACTGCACTGTAATATCATATGGTTTGAGAAAGATGTTATCTATGTGCAGTGCTCGTTAAGATCTATAAATTATCTAAAGGTGCGTACACATGGATAGATTTGTCCAACGATTCAATCTCGTTAACGATTTCCTCTGAACCTCCTGCACAAACGATTTGGTGACAAATGATGAACGATTGAGCAAACGATTACACATGAAAGATTGATCTTTAACGATGGTGGAGGGAGAGGGACCCAATCAATTAGCCTTACCAAATCGTGCATACACATGAAACGATTGGTACACATCGTTAACGATTGGTCGCTGATCTTTCTGCATGCAGGAAAGATCAGCGACCTCTACCAACGACCGTCGGGTACGCGCATCGTTCGATATATCGTTCATACACACGGAACGATTTGAACGATTGGTCGTTTCAATCGATCGGGAACGCCCAGATCGTTGGCCAAATCTATCCGTATGTACGCACCTTTATATCTGTGTGTTTGCAAAGTAGCATTCTCACTATTTTCTCATGTATTATTGTTAAAATGTTCCAGTTACCTTATTGCAAAAAGAAAATTCATGGAGTTCATAACATTTGTATGCTAAAAGGCACCTAAATAGTGACATCGGTGTGCATAGAGTGCCAGTGGGGCAATATGGCACTATACATATGAAAACCAATGTTCAGAAATATAATTATGTCTATCTACCAAATTTGGTAAGTTTGTCTTTTTACATGGAGCTATAAAACAAATCTGAATAGGGAACTTTTAATCCCAATACATATCGCTGTGTTTTTGGCCTGATCACTTCAGAACCTTCTTAATGCCTTTGGGATTCTAGACAGAGCTGTAACATTGCGTGATGCTGCACATATGGGGACCAGCCTGCAGCATCAGTAAATGCACTGCTGAACAAGACGGCCTTAGGGCATCCTTTTTTGGCTGCAGACTGCAGGGTCCCCACCTAGCATCCAAAGAACGCTCTGGCAGCACTGCAGCAGTGATCCTGGCTGCAAGGTGTCTTCCAGATAACCTTCTGGCCAGAAGCATGGGCTGTGAGGTGGTGACCATGTTGCCCACAGAACCCCTGTGCTCTATGTGGTGGCATCAGTTGCACATCCATAGTTACAGGCCCTAGGTCTGGATGTGTCTTTGTTATGCACAAATAAACAATAAACATTGTTTATTCAGAATAAACTTTTTTAACTAATGCCCCTTTCAGACCAAACATATTACCTGGTATTTTGCAGTTTCAAAATGGTAATGTGTGGTCTGAAAGGTCCATAGTGAATTTACCATTTCCAATAAAACGGTATTTGGAAACGGTAAAAAAAGCATGGTCCTACCCGTTTCAGACCGGTTTTTGTTGTAGTCTGAACGGGTCTGAAATGGTATTAAGGACCCAGCCAATAGTGAGCACAAGCTGGTCCCGCTCTGTGCATATCTAATGAGCGGGACCATTGGCATGCAATGTAAGATACCAGCTTATAAGTGCGGTCTGAAAGGGGTTTAACCTGCTTTGACCGGTTTTAAGAAAAGTTTCAAAAACCGGGTCAAAACAGGTTTTGCGGTGTGAAAGCAGCATAAATATGTCCAGTTAAAAAAAAAAAAAAAAAAAAAGACACACATTATGAAGGAACCAGTTATGGAAACCTGGGTGCGAGAAGATATACTATGAAAATGTATTTATTTGTAGGTGCTGTGGCTATACAAAACTATTGTGTGTGTTCAGGGTTTGTCTGGTGTTCAGGGGAAACCCCCAGTGTGCCCCACTGCCTAGGCCCCTCCTCTTCTGAGGATCAGATGCCAGACTGTGCACTTGAATTATACATTGTACTGTTCATATATTACCTTATACCGCACAGAACTATGGTGTATTCTCTACAGTGCATTAAGCTTACCAAACTGGTACAATATCATGCATGCACTGTCATTTCATTACTCCATACATTTGTCAAGGGGCCCCAGACATACACTGTGGTTTATTTGGATGGGAGTTCTATTCAAGATAGGATGTTGCCAATAACAACCAATCAGATTAAACGTCTTTATTTAGCCCCTTCTAGAATAGATGGAATCTAATGGATTGTCCAGAACAACATGCCATCTTCGACAACTCCAATCTTAGTAAATAAAGCACTCAAATGGCTAGGCAAACCAAATGTGGTGGCTGGCTCTCTGGAGACTGACCAAACCCCTAAACGTAGGCCCCTACCACTGCATTCCCTCTGTGACCCCTTCAATCCCCAATGCCAACACGGTTTGTATTTAGTTGGTGCATTTTATCTAGGAGTAAATTGTGAAATGATGTGGTTTATCTGCTTTCAAAAAGAAGGAATGTTGAATAAATGTAACAATATTAAAATAATGTCACCTTAAGCCTTGCAACATAAATATGGTTAAACCAGGCTACTGTTCCCAGAAAACACATCAAATTAACACATCCCCAAGTGTGATTTCTGCTACCAAGTGAAAATCTATTTAACTCCTTCACACATTGATAAATAATTTGCATTTTCAAGAAAATCTCCACAAGCTCATTCAGACACCGCCAAAGGCCGTGATCATATAAAGTGACTTTACCACTCAAAAGTCCAGATCCAAACAATAAAGTGTATATAATCATACATCCATAAACAGGTCAACAGACAATAAAATGGTGACTGTGGAAAAAAACTTGCTGTTCCTATGGAATTGTGTGACCTGAAAAGAGGTCAAATGTGTTTGAATAGAGATTCCAGAAAGATTAAGCATGGTGCATATGTTATGGCTAATGTAAATAACAAATAATAAGAGATTAGCTGCTAGGACTGTGGCATTAAATGAATCTCAGGAGAGGATTTCTACAGAAGCATCCAATTGAGCTGTAATTAAAAGAGAATATTTAAAAGCATTGCTTATGAATAGATTCATATTAAAAGAGGACCAACAGGAAGCTTAACAATAAATACATATTATACTTCCATAGTAGGACTATAGCTAGAAATGTACAAGTCAGAACATTCACATACGAAGAGAGAACGTGGACATCACTCTGTTTTAATAAGAAATGTGCATATGGGTCACACAAAACAGGAGTTTAAAAGGATACAGAAGCAAATAAGTGGATCTTACATACAATAAGCCCTGCGAACCCTGGCCCGCAGCAAAGAGATAGGGACTAAGTAAAAACCGGACCCGGATAAGACACCGGAACGCCGGACCAGACATCAAACTCTGCATTCCGGAGCTTATAGTGTCTGGTCCGAGGGGTGTCCCATGCGGGGGGTGTCTTGTCCGGGGGGATGCCTGTGATTGCTCACACCAGGGACATGAGGAAGGGGAGATTACAGCCTCCCCGTGTGGTCTGGACCGTTCCAGTTTTTATTACACCCCCGGACCATGCGGTGAGGCTGTATTCTCCCCCCTCTCCTCTCCCAGGTGACAGGTGCGAGAGCAGCCCCATCAGATGGAGCACCCCCGGACAGGACACCCCCAGACCGGATACTACAAGCTCCGGAATGCAGAGTTTGATGTCCAGTCCGGCATTCCGGTGTCTTATCCGATTCCGGATTTTACCCATACCCAAAGAGATATCCACAATGCCTGGTCTGCTGTTCCGGACCGGAGCAATATTGTTTTTCTCTTCCTTGCAGCCTATTGAGCCCGGGTTTATACTCTCATGGTGGAGTCACTGTCGGAATATGTATGTGACCTTTGGACCCTTGTCACTATATACTATAGTGTCCATGATGCCCCGACTGCAGGCTAGCACACACCCCCACCTCACACTGTAAGTTGTAGAAGTCGCAATAGTAACCGGGCTGCAATGGAAGTGCAGGTTACTTACACGGCTGCCAGCTGCACGGTCCCAAGTGAGCGCTCAGCCCGCTGTCAGAGGCTGCGTGTGATAATAACACCCCGCTACGGCACATACCATACCCGGCGCCCGGCGATGCGCGCTATGACTGTACAGTGCAGGGCTGACAGCAGCGCGGGTGGCACCTGAGTGACTCATTCAGTCTATAAATGGTACATGTCTCACTTCCAGCCCCATGACTGCATGTACCACCCTCACAGTGTGATGCGGGCGCAGATGACGATCAGGAGCCATAGGACAGAAGTATGAGCAGCGTTACCCCTGTAGGAAGCACCCCTATAGGACATGTCCCTGCATACCAGCCTGGGCGCCTACACACGCCGATACAAAGTGTCCGTAGGCAGGGGCACAGGGGTCCGGCAGCATTACAGCTGCTCACTGGCACATGGAAACACCCGTGTGGGGCAGGTACACAGGCAGGAGAGGGGTCAGCAGCAGGTACATAGGAGGGGCAGCAGCGGGATGGGGGGCAGGCATCGCTTACCTGCTGCGGAGTCCGAGGCTCCGGGCTGTGCGGCGACCGGCAGTGACAAGCTGACAAACTCCTACCAGTCCCGGCTTATAGATGAGGGCGGGGAAGCCGGCTGCTCAGGTCCGGGAGAGGAAACTCCTGTCAGACTGAGTGCAGGGCAGAGGGAGGACCCGTGTCGGAGTATGTGTGCCTGGTTGGGCACACCTGTCGGGGCAGGGGATTGCCCGGTGCTCTTTGCCTCCGGCTGGCGTGAGGTGCCTCTCACTCCTGTCACTGCTCCGCGCACGACTCAACTTCCACTTTTCTGACCCCTCGCGGCCCCCATCCCTCCTCGGGGAGAGTTTACTGATAAAGAGAATAAAAAAAATGGAACCTCCAGCGCTTGGAGAGCAGTCTCCCTAGGCAGCAATAGCCAAGCGCCGATAACGTGTTGGAGGTTTCGTCCTTAACAATACATGGCTGCGGGTTTGATTGCTCTTGCCGTTTGGAATAGGGAAGTGCGTGCTTCTTGTGTTATTACATTTTTGGACACCACGTGAGGCCGGGGGCTCCTCCCCCTCAGTGACATGCCGGGGTCTGTGCTAACAGCTACGCTATTTATAGCACATTGGGTTATCTGTTAACCCGTTAAGTGCCAGGGGCAGGGTGCGCGCCGGCTGCACAGTGCGAGCTTGCAGCGTGCTCAGTCACCCGTGTGTCACCTGCTGGGACGGGTGCGTGGTCACGGTGTGCAGTACATAGCAGTCATGGTTAGTGTTGTATAGCACAGCCTACACCATATTACACGTAATCAGGGACTGCTCGCTGTAGTGTGTGATTAGGGAAACATGGGAACTTGTTACATGGGCTATAGACGGGCGGAGCACATGTGGTTATTGTCATTCTGCAGACAGCGAAGCTGTGGGGGCGGATAACAAGAAATTGGGTCATGTAGTACAGCAGCGCAGCCGTCCTGATTCCTACTCCTGCCATGTGTTCTCCTTCTGCTCTGCTGCCCTCTGCCTGTCACTCATATTATTACAGTGCAGCCATGGAAGGAGCAATCCTGCATGAGGTCACCTACTGTACATTCTCTTATTGCGCTATCCATCGACTGCCCCTAATGCCTAGGTTCTGTGCCCAGTTCTATAAGGTTGTCTCTGGAAATGTACTTGTGTCTCAGTGCTGACCAATACTACAATTTATATTCTTATTATGTATATTGTTGCCATTTGTAAATTAATATTTAATAGGAGTATTTATAGCAAGCTCTGTCTCCACACGCAGCACCCATGGTGTTATGGTTAGCATTAATGCCTCACAGCACTGAGGTCATCAGTTCAAGTTGTTTTTATACTCTCTAATGGTGGGTACACTCAGTGGGTACACACAGAAGCAGAATCAAATCAAAATTGAATGTTTTTTCCACAGATTTTTGCAGATTCGATCCTGATGCACGTTCACGTTGAGTGCTTTTGTTGTGTTGGTTTCCTCACATGATATATTTATTTCATGGTTGCCAACTCTCCCAGAGTGGCCGGGAGGATCCCCAAAAATCGGGTCCCCCTCCCGGCTCCCCGGAAAGGTGGGCAACCCTCCCGGATTCCAGCGGATCCCCTTCCGACCCTCATGTACCTGGTTGCAGAAGCTTTAAATTGCCACGATTCGCGGCTTTTCTGTGAAATGGGCGGGGTTAAATATGCAAATTGTGTATATTTAGCCCCACCCCCTCATCGGAGACCCACATATTGCGGGATTTGCATTACTGGGGGCAGGGACTGATGATGTCTCCATCAGGCCCCGCTCCCAGAAGTGATGCTGACAGTCTCCCATGCGGGGTTCTCCCGGAGAGGAGACTGTAAAAGTCGGCAACCCTGATTTATTTACAGTTTTTACAATCCAAACATATACTCTTAGATTAATCAAATTAACCCTAGAATGTCTGTGTATGTGAAGGCTGATCTCATCCTTTGTGCTCTCGGTGCCGTGCGACTAGAGGCTTTCCTCCAGATATGGATTCGTCTCCGGATATCCCTTGACCGTGGTGATAGACACAAAATACAGAATTAACGTGATTCCAATCCCTTAACATTCCGAGAGTTGAGTGAGGGGAAATTATAGGTGACCTTCACTGGCTGGGTGAATGGTCATCATCTGCCGGAGCCTCAGTCACCCAGTTTTGCCTATGTACCACTCACACGCTGAGGTGTTTGATTGTGGGGCTCACACATTCATGTGCAGCCCCAGATCGATGCTCGGGGGGGGAGGAAGACAGACAACACAAAGAGTACTTACACCAGAACTCTTGTCACCTTGACGGGGTGCTCTACTGCACCTATAGGGGAAACACAACCTCCCTGTCCTATAACAGTTCCTAGCACAGTGCTAACTAACCTGCACACACCTACCTAAGATTACATTAGAACATTATGCAACTAATACTTCACACATTGGTTGACTAATATGCCAAAACAACACTAAACATGTCAAAACACACAGACATTAACATTAGGTGACAGAGAACACACTCACAGTGTGAGTTTACTTACAAATATTCGACCCTTCCCTAGAACTGAACAGCTGTTCGCGGCAATGTGAAGGGCACAGCCGTTCCCTTTTTCTTAGTGCAGGCATGTCCAAACTGTGGCCCTCGAGCTGTTGTGAAACTACACATCCCAGCATGCCTTGCCATAGTTTTAGCATTCCCTAATAGCAAAACTGTGGCAAGGCATGCTGGGATGTGTAGTTTCACAACAGCTGGAGGGCCATAGTTTGGGCATGCCTGCCCTAGTGAATCCTGGTCTCGGAAATTCACCCCTTATCAATAAGAAGACAAAGGCCTATGTTGGCCTGAAATAGAGGCCTAAGATGGCTGACAGGCCTTAAGATGGCTAAGATGGCTGACAGGCCTTAAGAGGCCTAACATGGCTGACAGGCCTTCATGGGAGCACAAGCAGAAGAGTCGGAATATAGGGTACAGGCCGGAGGCCTGAAGATAGGGCACAGGCAGAGTTCCTGGATACAAGGCACAGGCAGGAGGCCTGATGGTAGGGCACAGGCAGAAGGCCTGGATAAGAGGCACAGGCAGGAGACCTAGATACAGGGCACAGGCCCGAGGATGCCTTTATGCAGGGCACAGGCCGGAGGGGCCTGACTATCGCAGCACAGGCCCGGCGGGGCCTGATCTCATACACGGGCCTGGGGCCCGAACACCTGGTAGCCTAGGGGGCTAAAGGTACGTAGATGGGCCAGGGCCTAACCGTTTTGTTGGGAGAGGCTGCAGCAGGGAGCTTCGTTAGCTCTTTTGCTTCCCACGTACTGCAGCACTCTCCGATCCTCTGGGTTTTCTTCCACTTCTGGCTCTGCTCCACTGTCTTCTGCCACTTCTGGCACCACCGCCGCCTCTTCCACCACCTCCTCTTCTGCTGCTGAGCTTCTTCAGGAGCTCCTCACTGCTCCCTCTCCACCGACGAACTGAGCTCACCCGCTCTGCAGTGTCTATTATAAGACGCTGGGAAGGAGTACAGCTATGATTCGGCGAGTCCTGATTGGCTTGCCCCGGTCTCTCCTGATTGGCCACCCAGCCGCGAGCACTGATTGACTCGTGCTGGGCACCATTCAAAATGCAGAGAGCCTATTGGAGGAACTTGCATCCTCTCGGATGCAAGTTCCTCCAGGCCTGGGACCCGTTGCCGCCGCCGAACCCGCAGTGCTGAAGGGGTGCCGCCCGGAGGAAAACGGAGGTAAGCATCCTCCACCTCCTCCCCAGCACGGCACTCCTCCATGTCCCCACTCAAATGTACATGTACAAGTGGTAGATAATATAGATTGTAATCTCCAGTGGCACAGGGACTGATGTGAATGTTCAAATATTCTCTGTAAAGCGCTACAGAATATATGTGCGCTATATGAATAACTGGTAATAAATAATGCCATATTTGATGTATTTGCAATGTATTAAAATCTTACAATGCAGTGCTGAGCTGAGCACTGAGATCAGCGATGCGCTCAGCTTCAGCTGCTGCCCAGCCCCACCTCCTTCCCCCGGCTATGCATGGCATGACCCTGCTAACATAATGCCGCACACAGCCGGGTTGCCAGGATCAAGCCCTGGGACACAGTGGGGGGGAGGCAGTGCACTGCCAGCCGGAGCCAGTGGTTACTCAGGTGAGAGACGTGTACACCGCCAACTACCATCCTCCATGAGTCTCCAGGCAGGCGTCTGCATTCAACTGCAGGTCTCCCGCTGTGGATGTCGTGTCCTGGCACCACATTGGTATTCAAGCGGGTAGACTGACATTTATGGGGCTGAGACTTGCTTTGGGAGTGCTTTAACTACAAATTAATATCCTTGTCTTGCATGCCATATAATAGCTACAATTGTGGATTAATAACAATTATTGCAATTTAAAGCTGGATAAAGGACACAGTTTATACAGTATAACATAGTGTATGGGTCATTGGGTTGACCAAATTAATGTAGACACAGTCGACATGGACACCGAAAAAGTGCACTGTGTCCCCTCGCATGGTTTGCTGCGCTCGCCATGCTTTGAGCTCGATGCCTTGCTATGCCCGGCACACTATTATATTCTCCCTTTACACCCTAGTGCAGGCATGTCCAAACTATGGCCCTCCAGATGTTGTGAAAGTCCCATCATGCCTTGCTATAGTTTTGCTATTAGGGAATGCTAAAACTATGGCAAGGCATGCTGAGATGCAGTGGCGTAACTAAAAATGTTGATCCCTTCTGCCAAAAACATTTCTGGCGCCCCCCTGCCCCCATTTTGATTGTAAAATAAATAATTTGCATGTACCTTTATAGCGCCCATTTCAAAATGAGTGTGTAGCCTCACTGCAAGGGTGTGGCCTCGCAACACACAGTAATGCCCCTTACACATTATACCCCACAGCGTAATGCTCATTACACATTATGCCACACACCAAGAGAGTCTAGTTTGAGAATCCCCCCAGTATGAAAGAAAAAAACTCAGGCCCGGCACTCTAGCAAATTTCAAATGTATTAAAGTAAGTACAATGTTTGGGGGTCAGATATGCCCCGTCATCAGGATAGTACGTTGCTATAAAGATGTTGAGGTATGTCTGACCCTGAAACGTTTCTGCCAAGGCACATAGCCTTTTACTTCATCAAAGGGAGTGCCGATCTATATATACAAACACACACACACACACACAGTGCTCGAAGTGGAAATTTTGAAGTGAAGTGTGCCTAGTGGGTGTGGTCACTCAAAAGGGGGTGTAGTGAACTGCACCATATACCCCTTAAACCAGACATGTCCAAACTACGGCCCTCCAGCTGTTGTGAAACTACACATCCCAGCATGCCTTGCAATACTTTTAGCATTCTCTAATAGCAAAACTGTGGCAAGGCATGATGGGACGTGTAGTTTCACAACACCTGGAGGGCCATAGTTTGGACATGCCTACCTTAAATAAACCCAGTCACGTGGTCAGACCACCACTCCCTTTGGTTCTACATTGCAACCCCTCAAAATAGATCTGTGCCAATGGAGCTGACCAGGTATCGTCCAAGAAGGGGTATGACTCCACAGGCTCTTGCAGCAAATCTGGATCTCTCTGCATTACTGGGAGCTTGTGAAGATCCCTGTTCCCTAGTCCATAACTATAATAGGAATATAATTGCTGCAATTGATATTATAGCCCCAGCGTGTGTACAACGTCTCAAACCACATCGTCAAGCTCCCTGGTTTGACAGCAGTCTTAATGAGCTCAAGAAAAGGGGGCGTCGAATTGAAAGACAATGGAGGAAGACTAACCTTTTGGAGGACAATGGCTGTGAGAGAGAATGAGTAGGTGCAATAGCGCTCAAAGGTAACCAATTTAAGGAATATAACAAAGTATAGTCGATATATTACCATACATAAACCTATACATTACACATCTGAAATTGACAGGCAGGTAAGTATTAGGATGGATGATTCAACTTCCACGGTTTCTCCCCTTATTCTGTATGAGGGGGAGAAATAATAGGCAACATAGTGCAGGTCAATCAAGTATAAAAGGTTTTAATAAGGCAGCGCACTTACAAAGTGGTGACTTTCATAAAAGCATATGACAAAGTAATCCCGGCAAACAGCAGGCAAGTAGATGTCTGTGTGAAGTCCTCTGGTCTGGGTCTCTTGCATCCGGACAGCAAGGGGGGCTCAGTCCGCGGAACTCCACTGCCACAATCCTTTAGCCAGGAAACACGATGTCCAAATATACGCTTAACGCGTTTCGGAAAAACTTCCTTCGTCAGAAGCGTATGTTAAAATGTCCATATACAGGGGTATATATACCCACAAACAATTAAACATGATACAAACCAGCTGACATCCTAAAGGTAGATCTATCGCTTGGCACGCAAGCGCTATAATACAGGGATGGATTTCCGCATAAATGACACGCAAACGTCATTTCTGGCTCTTTCAGCGGTACGCAGCAGCAATTTGCATCCAGCGATCATCATACATCTAGCCGGAAACGGCTGCAATACGCTGTGCCGCACAGTTCCTGTAATTGGAATACATAAGGTGACGTACTTCCGTTAGATGGAACGCACCTCCATATTGGTTTCACAGGGGAAACCAGGGACCCGATTTACATTTCATTCAATCAAAAAATCGGGTCGAAAATCGGGTCGGTCGCGTCGATCGCATCGCATGCGACCAAATCGCATGCGATGCGATCGACCCGATTTTTCTGACACGACCACCCCGATGTAAATCGCTGTGGCCGTGCTAGGAAACAAGTACCAGCTTTTCTGTACTGTATTACATTCATTCTATCTGTTAAGCGCCTTGAGTCCTATTGGAGAAAGAGCGCTATATAAATAAAATTATTATTATTATTATTAAACACAATAGTATGACCCCTTATACTATCTAGTACTAATGCCCCTTACACATGCCACACAGAATAAGTCAAAAATCACATTATGCCACATGGAGTGAGCCAAAATTCCCACGGAACACATTATGAGCCAAAAATCACATTATGCCACACAGTGTGAGCCAAAAATATCTCTATGACACACGGTATGAGACATAAATCACATTATGGAGTTTATTCTGGTTGGTGCGGCCAAACGTGCGTACGTTCCATATCAACGTACGCTTTCCGTACGCGGCCGTTAAGGTAAAGTCCACCCACAAAACAGCCGCATACGTACGGGCACAAACACCGACAAAGGGGAGTGGCGTACAATTGAGCGCACGCCAACGTACACGGACGGATCAACCCTTAGACACCGACAACTGGTGTACAACAGAGCGTACGCCACCGTTTATGGGCGTCTCTCGTCCGTCTTCCCACCGACTTCTCGCGGCAATCTGAGCGTACGCCAGCTTGCACGGACGGGTCGCTATTGTTTTCAATGGAAAACTCAGCTTATGTCACCGCTCGTGAGAGTGAGCGTACGTCCGTGCACGCTGGCATACCCTTCACATATATGGACCTGCAAATCTTGCCTTTCAACTATAATTAAGGCAATTAATTAATTATTCAAATTGTTATTCAATTATTGTTTTCTATTAACTCAATTGTCTATCTTAATAAAGACCCTAATAACACAACATTTTAACCCTCATTACATGTATATTTGTTATGTTCTAATGTGGCATTTCAATCACTATTTATGTGTCCCCACATTGCTTTTAATTTTAAATAAATTTATGTTGTTGTTTGTGTGTATGTACTAAATTATGTCCATAATTAGTTTGTCCAAAATGTGTAACATGTATACCTACCCTGATGTTATGTGTGATGTTTTAATTTAACAACATTAAACATTCATGCATTTTCACTATGTGTTATTTAACTCAAAAACACACACATTCACACATCAATGGTTACCCCTCACCTCAAATTACCAATATAACTTACATTACACATCTGTATGTACCTTCCCTTACAAACCCTCTCACATATTTATGATTAAAAACACAGGCAACTTCTAACTTTACAAAAACATTTATTTTAACAAAACAGAGTAAGGGGGGAAAAAAAAATTAAAGGAGGGCCTCCAGTCGGCCAAAAAGAATCGTTAAATAAAATAATGTCAGGAAGATTTCCCGCAGAATTTCCCCAACATCATCCTGGTGCTGTTCTGTGTCTGTAGTGAAGGGAAAAAAAACATTACAGTATATTTAATATATCATATACACAAATGTTTGTTGCATTGTAACATAATATGAATTTGGGAGTTAACTGTGAAGGCCACATACATTTTTCAACTACATTGAAGATGGTTCTGCTGTAAACACGGTCCTAAATACTATTCTGTTGACACACACATACTGTACATATTACATAACATTAAATTAATTACTCCTTCTTGGATGAATGTATGCTGTATCCCAATTGGTAGTTTTGTTTTGGGGGACTCACCTCTAACCTCACAATTAGGCTGTGCTATTTTTGGGTTATGACATTGTTGCGGCTTAAGCACTCCTTACTATTTTAAATTTAGGACATTGCTGTACAAATTATAGGCCTAAAGCTATGTTTGTAAAGCATGCATCCGCATGGCCTCACACACTATTAACAAAACAATCTCTAAATTAATGTTGCACATCATGCTGTGAAGTGGAGTTACACAACACCTGGACCCACATAACTACAACACCACTAATGTCGGATATGTCATTGGATGTACTGTTATGTCAATTATTCAAGGGGTGAGGCATGGCCACACTCCAAAAAACCACCAAGGGGACCCTTGTTCCTAGAGAAGGACAGGCCACACCTCATGGTCGCCCTGCAGTGATATGTTGCAACTAATGTTGATGTTGGATACACATATGTGGTTGTTGTGATTGTTTATGTGTAGAAATGTGTAGGTAAACATTAGCCACATTATTTACTTACGGCTAGTTGAGCCATCCTGCTCGCCGCTGGTTGGGTGTCCGGTGGTTGGGGGGGTCAGGAGCAAGGGTGATGGGATAGGACTTGGGATAGAGGTAGTGGGTTGGAGTGGGGATTGGAGAGGTTTGGGGGTGGGTGGTGGGGAGGTGTAGGGGGTTTGGAAATGGGGTGGGGAGGGGGTGTGGGTGGGGGTAGGGGTGTGGGTGGGGGTAGGGGTGTGGGTGGGGGTAGGGGAGTGGCTGGTGGAAGGGGATGTTGATATGGGGTGTGCTCCAGCAGGCCCCAATGTGTCCTCCTCCTCCTCCTCTTCCTCCTCACGGCCTTCCTCTTCCTCCTCTTCCTCCTCACGGCCTTCCTCTTCCTCCTCCCGGGCTGCCTCCTCCCGGGCTGCCTCCTACCGGGCTTCCATGCGTGCCCTGGCGCGTGCTGAAATGTTCATGTTGATGGCATAGAAATCGAAGGTTGGGTTTCATAAAAATGGGGGAATGAAAAATTCACATTAGTCATGCTCATAACCTTACAAATTATCATTTTTGTTATATTTCATACATTTATCATGCTAACTAATTGATATGCTACACCCCAAAACAGAGCGAGTACATATACCCCCCCCCCTATACACCCCTTATACACCCCATATACACCCCTATACACCCCCTATACACCCCTTATACACCCATATACACCCCTTATACACCCCCTATACACCCCTTATACACCCCATATACACCCCTATACACCCCTTATACACCCCATATACACCCCTATACACCCCTTATACACCCCTTATACACCCCATATACACCCCATATACACCCCTATACACCCCTTATACACCCATATACACCCCTTATACACCCATATACACCCCTTATACACCCCCTATACACCCCTTATACACCCCATATACACCCCATATACACCCCTTATACACCCCCTATACACCCACATACTCACGAACATATTTCTAAAAAGTACAGAAATCATTGCTAAAAAACGCAGACATATTAGTAAATATATACTTACATCGGGCAATATGGTGGCGAATTGAGCAGAGCATCACTGGCTGCCGCCGGCGCAGGTCAGACCAGCGCCGCTCCACTTGGGCCAGGCTTCTGCGGACGCCGGTCCGGCGTAGATAAGCCGGCGGGCAGCATTATATGCCCGCCGCTTGTCCATGTTGGACACATATGGGCCCCTGGGCCCCAGGCGCCGGTCCATCACCTCAACCAAGACCACCAGCTCCTGGTTAGAAAAGGCGTTAGCCCTGGTTGAAGTCATATTGGCAATGGCGCAGTTATTAATTGCAGGTACATATATAACTTTTGGTGGTTGCTGATTGGTCTAAAAACTTGTTTGTTTAGTATTAACTTTATTAATCCTTCTTACATTGACAAAAATGTATGCGAATAGAAACTTACGCGGACCGTTCAGATATATACACACACCATAACCAACAGTATGCTTTCAATTTATAGAGAAACGTACTGTATATACAGTGTACTGAAAATAATACACGCAACCATCTACTAATACATACGCTGATAACAAGGCACAATACAACGTTTTCAATGTAGAGACGTACTGTATATACAGTGTGCTGAAAATAATACACGCAACCATCTACTAATACATACGCTGATAACAAGGCACAATACAACGTTTTCAATGTAGAGACGTACTGTATATACAGTGTGCTGAAAATAATACACGCAACCATCTACTAATACATACGCTAATAACAAGGCACAATACAACATGTTGGTGTATGACAATTTCATCCTCATAACATATGTAGGGAAAGCATTATAACGTTGTTATGTTTTTAAATGTGATTCAGAAAGCATACACGAACTCCAACAGATACCACCTGAAAACACTCATCATTGGAATGACAGGTGCACACATTTAACCATGTAGCACACAATGGTCAACAACCTGTGTATGTGCATGTACAGGTGAATGTTCAGGTGCGTTGAGACCTGCGTAATTTAAGCGGGAATTATCGGCGGGAAATATCGGCATAAATTAGCTACTACATTGCGGGGAAAAGTATACGCCCCCTTGTTCATGGCGGGAGTTTACCATATAAATATTCAGTCAGATGCAGGCCAGAATTGCTGCAAACATGTCTAGCTCAGATGATTCCGCAGCTGAAGATGCTCTACAGAGAGCAAGAGCAGAATTCTTGCTTGAAAGGTTGAGGCAGAGGGAGCAGGAGAGGACAAGGAGGACCCAAGAGCAAGGGGGCCCCTCACTAACAGCCACTACTGCAATGCCACCAGCTCCACAAGGGCCAAGCAACCAGCCAGAACAAGAGGTTGCATCTCTCCAAACAGGTGTGACCCAGCAGATGCATGGTGAGAGAACTGGGGCCACCAGAAAACGAGCTGCAACATCTAAACATACAAACATAGAAACATAGAATGTGACGGCAGATAAGAATCACTTGGCCCATCTAGTCTGCCCCTTTTTTAAACATGTTACCTCAAACCCTATTTGATCCTTATTTTTTTGTAAGGATATCAATATGCCTATCCCAAGCATGTTTAAATTGTACTACTGTATTTGCCTCTACCACCTCTGATGGGAGGCTATTCCACTTATCTACTACTCTTTCTGTGAAGTAATTCTTCCTCAAATTTCCCCTGAATCTTCCTCCCTCTAGTTTCAGTGCATGTCCTCGTGTTCTGCTGCTCCTCTTCCTGTGAAGAATGTCTCCCACCTGTACCTTGTTAAAACCCTTGATATATTTGAAAGTTTCTATCATGTCCCCCCTTTCCCTTCTCTGCTCTAAAGTATACATATCTAGGGCGAGGACTGAGCAGGATACCACCACCAAAAAGAGAAACCCTGCATTTCTAGAGGCAGAGTTGAGAATTTTAGTGCCCAGGGCACGAGAATGGATCGAATTGGCTACCAGGAAGCCGAGTGCCAGTGCAAAGAGAAACCTTTGGGAGAAGATCACAGAGGAAGTGAACCAGGTGTCACCAGTGGTCAGAGATTGGCTATCAGTGAAGAAAAGGCAAGTGTGTTTCTCCCCCTGATAATGTCATATGTGTGTACATATGTTACATGTATGTTTTGAGAATAATAGAAAGGTGTGTTTGTAGATAGTTCTACACTTCAATGTGACATGTGAACACAACCATGTCTAATAACCCACATTTATATATGAAACATGCACCATTGGTGTGATGTGAGGTTATGGGCACAGTTCTGCTCATGTGAAGTATGTGATGGGACAACAGAAAGTGTGTTGTTGAAAAAGAGTTGTTGTAACATGTTCCATATGATGCTACTGAAACAAGAATGTCCAAACATGTAGCTGGTGAGAAACTACACATCCCAGTATGCCTTCCCATAGTTAAATTACTCCATAATAACAACACTGTCAAGCTATGGTGGAATGTGTAGTTTCACACCAGGTGGAGGTGCATAATTTGGCCATGGATGATGTCATTTCTGCATAGTGATCTATGTATGTGCATTTAGTGGCCTAATGAATGAGATGAGACACTGAAATGCCTCATAATGGAGACATTAATGTGTGTGTGGGAAACATATGCCTAAAAAACATAACATCACCCACACTAGGAAATGTAACGTAGTCATGATGTTCACTAGCACAGTGGTGCACATATCTCATGGTGATATTTGTATTTTTGAACTTGTAGGTGGTCAGACTTCAAAACTACACTGAAGAGGAAGATGACTGACCGGTACAACCACAGCATGTCCACCAGGAGGGGGCCTATGCCAGATAATTTGGAATATACCCCCCTGGAGCAGGACGCCTTGGATGTTATTGATGTGGCCGAGGTCAGGGGGATATCCAATATGGATAGTGAGCTCCCGGTGGAGGTCTTTGCTGCTGCTTTTGATGGTAAGTCACAGTAATGCATTGTATTTGGAAAGATAGTTTTTTGTGTGTATGTGATGGTGACATTGTTTTCAATTATTATCCTAGAAGAAGCAGAAACACAGGATGAACCGGCAGCATCTTCCTCTGCAGAGCCACAGGTGGAGCAAGTGGTCCAGCCTCCACCAACACGACACCCCCAGCCACAGGACACATGGGATGCCAGGTGGATGGTGATGCTGGAGAGGATTGAGCAGCAAGGGGAGGAGTCTGCGGTCTGTCAGCAGCAGGTTATGGAATTTCTGGCAGATTGGAAGGCCACAAAGAGGCAGCAGTGTGAGGCCTTAAACCGCATGAATGACACTCTGGCGGCTGGCATGCAAAGCATTGTCCAGCAATTCAGCCGCCAGAATGACATTCTGGTGGAGCTGCTCACCACCGCCAGGTCCCTAAGGGACAATGCCCCATCTGCTGGCCCACCCCAAGCTGCTCCCCAACCTTCCACCTCTGCTGACCCTTCTGTGTCCAGTAGGGGAAGACGGCGCAAGCCATCAGAGCCAAAGGCCCCTGTCCCCACGGCCCCATCTAAAAAGGGGAAAAAAGGGCCAAATTAATGACACCTGGTTCACTTCCTCTGTGGTTGGACCCCAAATGTTTAAATTGCACTGGACATCCACTTCCTGAGTTGGCCATCGATCCATTTTCGTGCCATGGGCATTAAAGTTCTTATTTTGACCTCTAGAAATGCAGGATAAATTTTTGGTGGTGTGTATCATGCTTAGTATTCACCCTGGTTGTTGCAGTTCGTATTCTGGGGTCCACATTTCTTTCACCATTGCATTTGCAGGGTAACACATGTTTGGAGATATGCAACCTCTTGTTCTGGCTGATTTTTATTTTTGTGTATATTTTATATTTTATTTTTATTTATGATATTAAAGTGGCAAATAAGCTGTGATGCTGAACAGCAAATAAATTTATTTTCCCAATTACAACACAATTGTTGTATGTGTAATTTCTTGTGTGAAACAAATAATACATTTATGTGTACTTACTGACCAGGGTATTTTTGAGCATTTCTTGAAGTGTGGTAGAAGTTTCCCATGTGTAACCCTCTCCATGGCCATTCACATGTTCATATCCAACTTTTCCCAGCTAATTAGTTTGTGTCAGCAAATGTGCAGAGCAACTTAATAGGTGAGAAAGCAGTTTGTGTGCAGGTGAGGTAGCTCCTACATTAGTAGGTAAAAGCAGGTCCAGAACAATGATTTCCTCATGGAGTGGGTGAGGTAGACAAACAAGGGTCAAAAGGGACATTTGTGTAGGAATGCATATGTGTCCTCCCTAAAAAAACAGTCATGTCTTGGTACAGGGATGTTAAAGATGTGTGAATCGGCCAAACATGATAAAATTGCTTGTGAACAAACATGTTTAACTATTTAAATATATATGAGTTTACAGTGTCATAAGCAGATGTAGGAATCCTTTGTTAGAGAGATGTGAGTGCAATAATGTGATTGGTGGCATCTTACATCCAGAGTGTAGTAAAATCCAATTCATAGCAGATCAGAAAGTGGTACAGTTCTGTATTTTGGGTACTATACAAAGATTGTGCGCAAAATAGTGGGCATGGGCTTAAAACATTGCTGAAACATCCTTTGTAGGTGTTAGATGTGGTTTATGTTATTGTATCATAAATACAAAACCTATGTTTGTATTAGAGTGAACACGTTGACACATGTCGACTTGTGTAGATTGAGTGTGCTACTGTGTAAAGTCTATGAAAGCACGTAGTGAATGTGTATAAATGTTTTACAAATACCTACCTTAGCATATATAAGCAGGTCTTAAAAAGATTCTGACCTTAAATTAAACAGACCTTTAAATGTCGAGAAGTATAGAAAGATAAGCTTCCAAGGTGTTTCAGTGCTGTGTGTGGCTTGCAGGTAGTGAAATAATGGTTTGGACTTAATAGACTGCAGCATTGCTTATTGCATTCAGGTGTATGTGTTTGAGTAGTAATCAGCGTAAATTAGCAAACCCAGGCGTCCGCTGTCATGCGGTATCTGTAGGGGTGGTCTGAGGTGGCGGTTGGTGGCCGCCTGTTTTGTATCCGAAATGAACGGTGCTTTAGCCGATCGAGCGGTAGTAGCACCGTTCATTTTTGGTGCACACCCCCGTGTACGCCCATGTTTACGCCCATTTTTCCCTCATTATTTCGGCCGCTCCCCTCAACACGCCCCTATGCCGCCCCCAATGACCGTACTCTCGCGTACAGGTTTTTTCGCACGGAGAGACCCGTCCGTAAGCGTTGTGGAGTGGTCGCGCCTGCGCAATGGAGATGGTACGCATGCGCAGATCAATAAAAAGCCCGGAACGTACGCGTACGGCCCAGCCGCACGACCCAGAATAAGGCCCTATATACCACATGACATGAGCCAAAATTCACATAATGCCACACGGAATGAGACAAAATTCACACTTAATGGGCCAAAAATCACATTATGCCACAGTATGAGACAGAGAGGAATGGCAAGGACATAGGGACAAAGAGAGTGATAACGGGGACAAAGAGAGTGAAAATAGGGACAGCAGGGATAGAGAGTGTAACAGCAGGGAGAGAAATACGATTACCTAAGGAGGAGGTGGCTCTGGTCAGCGGCAGCAGCGGTGGCTCTGTACGGCGGCAAGGAGGCCCTCTGTGTACAGTCCACCTATGGCCGCCGTCATTTCAAATCTGCCCGCGAACCGGCAGCCACTCAGGAGCTGCTGCGTGGTTACTCCCACTTCAAGCACTTATTGTTATTTAATCTTCACAATTAAAGAAGTATGGTTGTGATTATGGACATTTAAACAATTGCATAATGTAAAAGCAGCAGGGTGCCAGACTGATTGGTGGGGGAGGGGTGATTAGGACAGCTGCAGGGTTTGGATGTCTGAAGGAAGGGGGGGGGGGATGCATCAGCTGCTGGATGCTTGATGAGGGGGGGGGCACAGCCCCTGCCTGACTAGTTGGGGTGGAGAGATTAATACTGCGTCTGGGTGCCTAAGTGGGTATGGCAAGGGTACCTGAGCTGGTATAGGAAGGGGGGGGGGGACACAGTTGCTGGGTCAGGGTGCCAGAAGGGAGGAGGGGAGGTGCGGAGCGAAGCGCAGGTAACTTGCCTTTTGTGTGCCTGAGCATAGCAGACGCCGGGTGTCTGAGCGGGGCGAGGGGGATCCTGCCACGAAGGTAGGAGAGCTGGGGAGGAGGAGGCCTGCTGCTGGGTGCCTAAGCAGGGGGCTAGTTCCCATAATGTTCTGGGTGCCTGATGGTGTGAACTACCTGCTTCTACCCGGCCGGTGCCTGACTGCAGGGCACAGCGACCGGGTGCCTCAGTGTGGAAGGGGAGGACTAATACAGCTGCCAGGTCCGGGTGTCTGTAGGGCAGACGCGGGTGTACGGAGAAAATTTGCCTGCTATGTGTCTGAGCAGGGCAGCCGCAGGGGAGAAGCACATCAGCACTCCTCTCCAGAATCCGGTCTCACACGCTGCACTCGGGAGGGAGAAGGGACATGCTGCACTCGGGAGGGAAAGAGGTGCACGGCTGGGTTTCTGCTGCTCCTGCTTGTTGGTGCAGCAAGCATCCTGGGTCCAGCGCTCCCCGTAGACTCTACCGGCGCTGGCTCCTCCACTCCTCCTGTTACACCACTGTGCCGGCACCCACGCAGCCCCCGCTCCCCCAAGCAGCAGTGGGGGCTGCCTTACACTATCTACGCCACTGCTGGGATGTGTGGGGCATGAAATACCGCCTATTGGCACGTGTCACCTCAAACCCCCCCCCCAAAAAAACCACGTTGACATTTTGACTGTTGGCCCTGTCGACCTTAGCCATGTCAACCCTTTTAATGTGTCGACCTAAGCCCTGTTGACCTTCAGTGGTCGACTTTAATAGTGTCAACCTAATGACCGTATACCATAAAATGAGAGACTGAAATTAATGCTATAGTGCTTAAAATTGATTAGTAGAGGCTCACAGTAAACAGAGATTTATTGAATGTATGTCTTTCTGGTACTTATGTATTATCTGGGCTCCCATGTTAAATGCACCCCATTTTTTCATACCCCTACTATCCAACTACGCATGGAGTTGATTTTATATAGTGTGGCGAGCGCAGCGAGCTACCGCGCCCGAAGCGTGGCGAGCGCAGCGAGTCCCGCGAGGGGAAACGGTCTCATAAAAAAACCGGGAGCCCAGATATTACATAAGTACCGTCTTTTTATAGGTGAATATTTTATTAAGTAATTAATTTACAGGTGGCCACCTAAACAATTGTTTTTATTGTTTAATAAGTTTATAAAAAATATATTACATCTGTGTTTTATCGTGTGTGTTCAGTCCATGGTGCTTACAGCTTTATCAGCGCAGTGTTTTCTGTACATTTCAATAGTACTGTACCCATACATGCCTACCCTCCCGCATTCAGCGGGAGGCTCCCGCTATTTGCATTAGCCTCCCGCTGCCCTGGAAACATACCGGCACCTCCCGTTTTTTGGGGTCCATCCATAAAATCAGGACTGCACATGCGCGCGCCCGGAAATGTAGGGGGCGGGGTTTGCGCGGCAACATCACTGCTGGCCACCGTCGTGATATGAGTGGCCAAGCTGCTGCTGTCAGGAAGTCGGGCGGAGCACTTCAGGAGAGTAAGCATAAGCTGCAGCCAGAGCTTCCGGAGTTGGCTCCGCCCACCACACTCCGTGCCTCAGCCCTACTCCTGCGGGTCTGCCTGCTCCTGTCATCGGCTGCCCCCTCACCACACTGCCTGCTCCCATCACACACACGGTCCCTGCACTCCCCTAGACGGATCAACAGAGCCAGGTGAGTGCTGTGTGTACTGGGGAGTGTCGGCTGTTTTATATGGGAGAGAAACTGTGTGCACATTGTGCACTGTGGGCCTTATTCAGATTGCATCGGTACTGCGCACATTCGCACGCAGTACCGAAGTTGTGCGTCTGCGCATGTGCAGGCGCATGGTGCGTGCACCCACGGCGACCTTTCGGGTCCCCGGGTGCACGCACCCATAGCAGCAAGGGGGGGGCGGAGATGGGCGGGGAGCGCCGGGCTGCCCCATTACCATATGGGAACGCCCAGCGTTCCATGGGCGTTTCCATGAGAACGCTGGGCGGGTGTGTGGGCCGGGTAGCTGACATCACCGGATGTCAGCTGCCCGCCCATATCACGCCAGCGTGCACGCATATATACGAAATATATATGAAAAGTCACTTATATATGCGTGCACGCTAAACATCATTCGATGGTCGGTGACCATCGAATGATGTGGGCGGACACCCCAGCAAAGCGAATGGATGTTTATGCAAAACATCCATTCGCTGCTATGCGGGCGAAGCCGCACTTTGCTGGGGCGGCGGGGGGGGGGGGGGGGGGGCGTGCGTTCGCCGGGCTGGGTTTGGTGGACTTCGCAGCCTTGCGAATCAACCTGAATAACCCCCTGTGTGTGTGTGTGGGGGGGGGGTTTATAATGAAATATAGGGGGAGGCTGTTTATAATGTATTATGGGGTGAATGTATATAATGTACTATAGTATCAAGGAGTTGTATATAATGATATAATGTCATATGGGGGAGTAACTGTGCAAATTGTGCAATGTGTGTGTGGGGTTGCTGTGTATAATGTAATATGGGGGGCTGTGTAAATTGTGCAATGTGTGTGTGGGCTTGCTGTTTATAATGTAATATGGGGGGCTGTGTATAACATACATCCCAACTTCTTGGAAGCCGGAGGAGGGACAGGGGACTGCGCGCCGGAAAACTTTGGGGGTGTGGCCTAATTTCGTGGGCGTGGCTTTTACGTGCGGCTCACCCGCAAGGTCACGCCCCCATTTTGACGCTATGGGGGCATGACCCAGGGGCTCTGTGATCCTCTAGCCATGCCCCCAACCCCCTGGCTGCGGGAATAGACGCTGTGCTCATGTGCACAGCGTTTATTCACAGCTGCTCACCAGCCGACAGGGCAACTCCCCACAGCCCCCCCCCTCGCCGCGGGACACTGCCGGCCACAGGAGAGATGCGGGAATGTCCCCGAAAACCGGGACATTCCCACGGAAAGTTGGGAGATATGCTATAGGAGTCTCCCTGAAACTGTTTTTCAAAAGTAGGCAAGTATGCTGCGGGGGCTATTGCAATGCCACTGCTTTCGAGAGATTCTTCTCATGCACATCCTCTTCTGGGGTTGAATGGGCATTAATGGGTGTCAACAAGAGAGACCTCCCCAGGACGCTCCATGGGCATGTACCCAGCATTGTGACCTATTGTCCTGCACATGCACAGTGTCCACCATTTTCATCGGCATCTCCTACACACGGGCAAGGTGTAAGTGCCATGACCGGTGCTGATGGCTTTTGGCACCCGTTATTGGCGCAGCATTACTCTCACCCAATGCATTCCCCAAACCTTTGCTGTCACTTCTCGGAGTGCGAAGGCTGCATTCCCATTGGTTTCTTGTTAAAAACGCCACCCTGACCTGTCTCCAAGATGACAGGTCTGCAGAGCCGCTGAGCGGCGCGCGCCACCCTGCAGCACAAACAAATCAGGCAAAGGTCAGAGAAAAATGATCCTGTCTGTACTGCAGAAATATGATAGCTGGAACCCGCCGTCAATAATTTCAGTTAACGTCTTCTTGGCTCGTTGTGTAAATACCGGTTCTAAGCTGTGCATGTGCGTGCATCTTACAGCAAAATAAATCTCCCACCCCCCTTCCTAGGATTTAATCTCCCTCCCAAACGTTGGTGGACAATCAAATCTCATTTATTTCTCTGTATTATTCTTACAGATTGTTGTGGCTCTCTGACCAGAACCTTGGCTGTTCCCAGAACATTCTGCGCAACGGCTCAACAAAGACGGGGTGCAGAGACTGCTCCTGAACTAAGCCGCAGGGCTGGATTATCAATGGGCCTGATGGAGCTACAGCTCCAGGCCCACTCCCCACACCAATTTGTAGAGGAGGACTGGGGCTTTCCAATGAGCCCAGCCTCGCGTTGCTAGCCCTCTGGAAACCAGAGATACCGCCAGGCAAACCTGGAACGTTTTCCCCATAGGATAACTTGGTACCTGCTAATTCAGCCACCCCCATCCAGTTCTGAAGGCTGCCAGTTCCCCCCCTGGCATCACAGAAGCTCAAAGTTGATCTCATTCGAACCCAAATCGCTGGTCCTTCAATCTGATATCTCTCATATAAATGGGGCAGTTGGTTCCAAAGATAAAGCTGGGTAAATGACTTAGCTGGTTAAAGGGGGGGGGGGGGGGGGGGGGAGGTTTCTCTCCCCTTCATACTAGAAAATGCAGGGACTAGGCTGGTGTAAAAGGGGCCAGCCCGGGAATGTCCCTGCATGATCCTGAGACCATATTCCTGGGTAAGTCCCTGTATTTTCTGGTGTGAAAGGGGTATTATTTCAAATAGCTGGGACCTGCAGTGCTCCGAATACAGCAGGGCAGCCCCCGCGCTCTTTGTCCAGCTGTCAATGGCTGTCATTTCTGCCTGGTGGCGGCTGTCCCCCAGTTACCATGAGCATGTATTCCCCCTTGGCAATGAGGATGTAATCCCATATGGCAACGAGCATGGAACCCCTGGCAATGAGCATGGAACCTCTGGCAATGAGCACTTAGGTAAGCAGCACTTATGTAGCATAATGTTTAATTGGCATTATGGTGTTTGGCATAATACATAATGGAAATTATTGTGTGTGGCTTAACATGTAATGGGCATTATGGTGTAAATTTTTGATGCATGCCTTTGGCGTGCAATGCCCCTGTTTGAGAAGCATATTGTGAATTTTGTCTCAATCCGTTTGATATAGTGTGCATTTTGGCTCAATCCATGTGGCATTATGTGTAAGAGGCAATACAGTATTAGGAGGTTACTATTGTTGCCTGATTTGTAGAGATGAGAGGCGGGCACTTTTTCGAGTTTTGGTTTTGGATCTGGATCTCCCTTCGTGTTATGGATCTGGATTGGTTTTGGCAAAACCACCCTTGCGGGTTTTGGTTTTGGATCTGGATTTTTTTTAAAGAAATGCTAAACATTGCTAAAATAACAGATTTTGGGCCTGTTTTTGCCCCTAAAGTATTATTGAGCTCAACAACATTAATTTCCCCTTATTTCTAGTCAATTTTGATCACTTCATATAGTCCGTCACACTGGACACTGGATATAGTCCGTCACACTGGACACTGGATATAGTCCGTCACACTGGACACTAGATATATGCCATCACACTGGACACAGCCCGTTACACTGGACACTGGATACAGCCCGTCACCCTGGAGACAGTCCCTGGACAATGGACACAGCCCTTAGACAATGGACACAGCCCCTGGACAGTGGACACAGCCCCTTGTATTATGGACACTGCGGCCCCTGTACACTGAGTGTACAGTCAGCAGCACTGCAGCCCCTGCGTGTGAGCACTGCAGCACCTAATTTACAACAAAATACAAAATCAGTCACTAAATAATAAATCACAGCACAGGGCACGGGGCACAGAGCATGGAGCACAGATCCCAACCACCCTCTCCTATAATGGAGTGAAGATGGCGGGGCGCGCGTGCGTCTTATATAGAATCCAGATCCCGCGAGAATCCGACAGCGCGATGATGACGGTTTTGCCTCGTTTTCGGTCCGGAATTCAGGTGGGAACTCCCGAGCCGTCTCAGGTCCTGACTCGGATCCCCATATTCGGATCTGCCGGATCCCAGGGATCCGGACCCGCTCATCTCTACTGACTTGTATAAGGGGTATATGGTGTGGTCAGGGCCGGTGTAAGGCTTCTCAGCATCCTAGGCAAAACTTCAACCTACTGCGCCCCCAACCCCCCACTTCCTCCCCCTGTGGCCACCAATACTCACTTTCCAACCCCTTAAGGCATACTTTCCTAACATTTCAACAATGGCAGGGAGGCTCCCAAAAATCAGGTGGAGCTCCCAGCCCCCCGGCAAGGTGGGCAAGTCTCCTGCTTTCCCTGGAGGCCTTCCTTTGCTATCCACAATAGAGTACAAGGAGGATCCTACCCTCTCACCAGAAATTCACCCAACACATTAGGGCAAATTAGTATAAGAACAGTGTTTTTACAGACCACACACGTTATAAAAATATTTTCTTAAAATGTAGATGGGTTACCGAGGGCGAGATTTATTAAGCTTGGTGAAGTGATAAAGATTCTGGTACTTGATCACTGAACAATCAGCTCCTGACTGTTAAGGTACAGGCTGGGTTTAAAAAGGGACAACCAGGAGCTGATTGGCCAGTGATAAAGGACCAGGCATTTTATCACTTCTCCTCCCTTATCACTGCTTCATACATCTACCCTAGTCTGTAACTTGACAGGAGCGGCTTGGCCGGTGATAAAGTACTAGACACTTTATCACTTCACCGAGCTTAATAAATCTGCCCTCAAGTATCCACAAATGGCAAAAAAAAGAGGACGGTGAATCCAGCCTGTATTTTTAGGGTCTGAGCACAGGAAACGATTATCCCAACACCCGGGGGATCCCCAGAAAACACCCCCATGGTGCGAGCGACTAATCTTCGCTCACTATATTCAGGCGGAAGCCTGAATCGGCCCCATAGTCACTTTAGATCAGGCATGGCCATACTATGGTCCTCCAGCTGTTGTGAAACTACACATCCCAGCATGCCTTGCCATGGTTTTAGCATTCCCTAATAGAAAATCTGTGGCAAGGCATGATGGGACTTGTAGTTTCACAACAACTGGAGGGCCATAGTTTGGACATGCCTGCTTTAGATAGAAACAGTGCAAATGTGAAGAATCCATGTATAAGTCTTAGGAAGGCAGACCGGGTCCCCCATGAAGGAAATACAAATCTGGTTGGTTCGCCCTCTTTACCGCTGTGTATAAATGTTGCCCAGTATATATATCCAGCTCGCAGTCCGATATCTGCCATCATCAGTAACATATGAATACTCGCAATTTTAATTGTTACGGGTGTGATTTTCTGTTGCACTCATACTTAGATTTCTATTATAATAAGGTCCAGTCTTGCCAGTAATGGCGAGTATTGGTAGTGTAAATACCCGTATATTGTACAGAAATCGCCCAGTGTGGTGTCTGTCCTGTGGTGATCGGGCTTCTAAATCTCCCACTTCATTGAGTGATTTCACCCTCTAAAAAAGTTTTAAGCTGAGGTTGGTTTGGCCTCTCCGGAGATGTGGGTGAGTTTAATCCCTGTCTTGTTCCTGCAACCTCCTAACAATAACCTCCTGCATGTCTGCCACAGCTGCCAGCCGCCACCTAACCCTGAGCATCACCCCCTGCAGCGCTGTGTTGGGGGGAACGTGATGCTGAAACGTGCCTAGCCTGTGTGTTCTTATCTGCGTAACCAGCCTGTTTCGTTCTGCAATTTACTAAATGATCCAGTCAAGAGAGCTCAGGAAAGATTCATTCATCATTCATTCCAGACTGTTCAAACCAGTTTACACAAAAGCCATATACATAGTCCGAACCTATAAGCTAGGGGTTCTCAAACTCTGTCCTCGGGACCCCACATGGTTCACATTTTACAGGTCACCCGATAGGTGCAATCATTACTTATTGACACGTTTTAAGAGATCCACAGGTGAAGCAAATAATTTCACTTGTGATTCTGTGAGGAGACCTGCAAAACATGCACTGTGTGGGGTCCTGAGGACCGAGTTTGAGAACTTTTTTTTATAATCTTTAAGTATGGTAGGGATCTAAACCTGTGGAAAACATGGGGGGATGGGGGTGGAGAGTCTGCAGATTGCTGCATGTATGTTCCCTGTTCTACCCCCCCTCCCCCGCTGCATCTTGGAACCTTCATCCTATCACATGGCCAGTCAGCACTGAGAGTTGTATCTTGCCACAATGTCCCGCAGAGATCACGGTTACTATGTTCATAGTCTTTGTAGGGAACCCCATATTTGTTACTACCACTTTCCTCTTAACCCCTTATTTATGTGCTCTTTATTAACCCTTCTTACTCTGTGGGCCTTGCTCCTCTCCCTCCTGTGTTGCCCGATCCCCCCCCCCCCCCTCATTCGCTTCATCAGGTGTCGGTGCTCATGGAAGAGAAGAGGAGTCTAATGAACAGAAACCTGAAGTAGCAGCAGGAACAGTCGGAAGAGGGCATGGGGACACCAGTGTTTGGCAAGAAGCAGCTTCTGCTACAGAGTCAGATCGAGCAACTGCAGGAGGAAAACTATCGGTAATGGGAGAAGGGTGGGGCCTAACAGTCAAGAGGACCAGCGCTTGCTTTAGGCATGGCTGTAGGAGCTTTGCGATCCGGTACATGTGGGGCTTGCTTGATGGCGGTTTTTGCTGCCTATATGGGAACATGTAAATTATAGGGATTATAGCAGTTGCAACATATTTTTATTAACCCCTTCCGTGGTAATCCAGGCAGCTTTCCAGGCTATGCTTCAGTGCTAACACTTCCAGGATTGCCACTGTCTTTCCCCCCTCCTTGGCTCTGGGCAGCACCGCTGAGCTGAGCAATGAGCTCCGCTTCAGCCGCTGCCTGGCTGAGGCTGCCCGGCCCCAGCTCCTTCCTTCCTGGCTGTTTGCGGCTTGACCTTGCTAACGTCACGCCATACACAGCCAGGTCGCTGGGGTAAGTTCCGGAAAGCGCTGCCCGGCCTCAGGACACTCATCTGTGTTTTTGTTTTTTTTTTGTTTTTTTTTAGGGAGCCCCCTCCAAAAATCCTGCCCTGTGGGGAGCGCTCCCTAAACAAAAACAAACAATGACTATGTGGTTAAATGTCCAGAATGAATGGCTGTCCATGTGCCCCCAGTGGCTTTGGATGATCTATGTGAGAGGCCGCGTAGAAGGTAACTTGTGATGTTTCTGGGCTTACTTCAGGCTGGAGAGCGTGAGAGATGACTACAGACAGCGATGTCAGGAACTGGATCGGGAGGTTCAGGATCTGCACATGCGTAACCAAGATCTAACCGGGCTGGCTCATGAGACGCAGTCCCTCAGGGATGAGATGGACGTACTCAGGTGAGCAGTGGTCTAGGGAATGGGGCTCTCAGGCCTGGAATTGCAGAGAGATCACCTGCTTTATGACTTATTTATCCCTTGCCTGATGTGTGGCCACAACTTGTAATTTAGTGAGACCAGATTGACTCTAGGCCAGTTGGATTATCAGACTATGCACAGCAACACAGAGTATTTCAGGAGTTGAGCCAGCTGTACTTGTTGAAGTCTTGTATTTGTAAAGTAAAACAGCCGGAGTGGAATGGATGCATCAAGAATCCAGAGGTTAAAAGTTGTATGGTAGAAGGAGCAGAGTCCCCAACTGAGTAGTGATATGAGGAGGCAGCAGGAAGCCACAGGCTAAAGGCCCCCATACATTAGCCCAACTTGTCCAAGTCGGACCTGATTTCCCCTGCCGCTCCCCCCTTGAGGGGTCACACACGATTTGGCACTTGATGTGCCATGTTTTGAATGCCATTTATCCAGTGGCGTAACTACTTATTATGCGCCCCCCCCCCCCCAAAAAAAAAATCACCCCCCACTCCCCCTCCCCTCTGCACCCCCCCTCGGCCCATACCTGCCCACCCGCTGCTGTCTGCGGTAGGTACCTGCCTGCCGTGCCGTCACGGTCCCGTAGCTCTGGCTCCTGCTGCTAATAATGAAAAGTGACTCTTAGAAAATGGCTGCCCCCATACTGCAGACAGAAAACTGTCTGCAGTATGGGGGCAGCCATTTTCTATGTGTCCGTTTTCATTATAGAAGCATGAGCCAGCGCTAACAGAAACGGGACTGTGACGGCAGTCACGGCACGGCAGGCAGGTACCGCAGACAGCAGCGGGTAACTATAGCCTTGCAGACCCCCGGCGCCCAAACTTTCTCTGCGCCTCCCCGCCACCGCGGGGGCTGCGGAGCTATAGTTACGCCACTGGATTTATCATATGCAACTCCCGGGGAGCTGCAGGGGGAGAGATGGACAAAGAGGCAGCGGACAGGGGACACTGGTGAGCCAGGCAGGTGCAGAGGCGGGGCAGCGGACACAGATGCAGCGGGCGGGGGATGCCGGTGAGCAGGAAGGGGGAGAGAACGGTGAGCAGGTGGGGGGGGGGGGGGGGGAGGGATAACTGTGAGCTGGTCAGGAGGATCAGGAAACTGCAAGGGGAAAAAACGCCCGAATACAAATTAATGGACGGAATCAAATGAATCTGCAATTGGTTGAGAGAGCAATCAGCCAATCACTGGCTGCCCATTCATTTGTATTGTTTTTTTTTTCTTTCCTTGCAGCTCCCTGATCATCCTGCCCAGCTCTCCGTTCACAGGCGTCCCCTGCCCGCTACCGCTGTGTTCGCCGCCTGCTTGTCACTGCCCTTGCAGTGTCCCCCGCGCAGAGGCTGCACATAAGTTTTAGAAAGTGTTATGTGCAGCCGGCCCGACTCGGATCCGGTGAGCAGAGTTACATCAGAAGGAGCAGGGTACCCAGCAGCACATAGTAGTGATATGAGTGGGGAATAGTGGTAGCAGGTAGACTAAGAGCCAAACAGGCACTGTATGTAGTAGAAGGGTCACAGAACTGAAACAGGCCACCTTCACTGTCAGTTCCATGTGTTCTATACAAGGGCGTAGCTACTATAGGGGCAGGGGATGCAGCTGCTATGGGGCCCAAAGCTAAGAGGGGCCACCTTCCCTGTCAATTCCATGTGTTCTATACAAGGGCGTAGCTACTATAGGGGCAGGGGGTGCAGCTGATATGGGACCCAAAGCTAAGAGGGGCCACCTTCCATGTCGGTTACATTTATAGGTATTTAGGTGTGTTTTTTTTTCTTTAATACAATTTATTAAATTAATCGCCATAAAATTCGACACAACACAACAAAATACAGTAGCAGTAATATCACAATAAGTCAGATCCAGTTTTGAGTTTAAATTTTTTTTATTTTTCAAGATATGAGTTACAGAGGGTACTTTCAAAAGATTAATCTTGCAGAAATTAACAACGAGACCTCAACGCAGTGAGGCATGGTTATAACATAACAGTGAACTATGTCTGGGTCATAGGCTGAAACACATATACATAGAATGGAAATCAGCGGAGCATGTAAATATTTAAAAGGCGTGCTCATCCCTACGTTCAAGGTTGCGCGTGTTGCATTGAGCAGCAAGTGCACTTTATTAACAAGTAATAATAACTCCTTTAGAGTTGAAACAAAAACTGTATATAATTAGTATCTATAACCAATTTCTATTGTAAGAGAAGGGGGGAGACAATTTGAGACAGAAGGGTAATAGTGGAAGGATAAAGGAAGGGGGGGGGGAAGGGGGGGGTCAGCCGTCACAGTATAAATTATTGTCGGAGGGAATTACAGATGTGTGCGTTTGGTCTCTTGTAGCGTGTCGTCATAGTATTCGTGAATACATTTGTCGCTAGAGGGAGCAGGGTTGGTGGTTTGTGACGTGATTCTAGGGTGAGTGGTGGGCAAGTGGATCTTCATCTGTTGATATTAAATTCAATGCCGTCTTCTTCTGAGGTTCCGAGATCATCTTCAAATAAGGGGACCATTTTTTGAGAAAGAGCATAGGGGAGGTCGAGCTTGATAACAGAATTGAGCGTTTGTCGAATAAGAGAATTTGGTAGAGTCTGGAGTGTAGCTCAGTCAACGTCGGAGAGGCCGGGACTATCCAGTGTGTCAGGATGATCTTTTTCGCTAAAGTGAAAATTATCGTGAGAAGAGGGATGTATTGTGAGCAGTTAAATGCAGACGTCCATTGGTCAAAGCGCAGGCATAGGCATACTTGGGGGTCAAGGGGGAGGTGGGTGTCATACATGGAGTTGATAAAATTCATTACTTTCCTCCAAAATTTCAATATCTTAGAGCAGCTCCATAAGCAGGGATAAAGTTTTGCGTCCGTCATGCCACATTTTGGACATCGACCATTAGCATCTGGGGACATGTGTTTGGATTGGGCGGGGGCGATGTATAATCTATGAATGGTTTTAAAGTGTACTTCTTGCAAATATGAAGACTGTAGATGTTTCATCATGGAGGGGATCGCTGAGAGTAGTAGGCGTGGGTCTGTGAGGTCTGGGATATCAACTGACCAGGCAAGTGTAGAAGGGGACAGTTTTGTGGGGGTTGTGTGGGATAAGAGGATGTCATAAAGGTGCTTCATCTTGACAATGTGGTTGTGGGAGAGCATAAATATGGGTAGAAGGGGATCCATATCCTGTGTAGCTATCATTTTAGTTTTGATTGTGTCTAGGAAGTGTCTCGCTTGCAAATACATGAAGAACTGGTTATTGGGGAGATCATAAGTAGCTTTTAGAGTAGCAAAGGACAGTGTAATTCCTCCTGGATCAAACATTTTAGTGGCCAGGTCTAGTCCTTTGCGCTTCCAGGAGAGGTACTGGGCATTTTGTAGGGAGGGTCGAAATGAGGGGTTGCCCCATAATGGAACGAAGGGTGTAATTGAGTGGTCTCTGTGGAGGGAGTTGTTAATTTTAATCCAGGCTTCATAACTGCTACTAAATAGTACATGTTCTCTAATGTGGGGGGGGGGATAAGTTTTCCAGCGGTATGGAGTAGTGCAGAGGGTGAGTAGGGAGCAAATAACTTTGTTTCTAGTTCAATATTGGTGAACATAGAGGCGGATGTCAACCAATCTGAGATTATACGAAAATGGGCTGACCATGAATATAGCTGTATATTTGGTATGCGGAGTCCTCCATCTGATTTGTTTAACATAAGTTTGTGTATAGCCATACGAGCTCTCTTACCGTTCCACAGAAATTTGGACATGAGTCTATTTATTGTTAGAATATCGGTTTTGGGGACAGTACACGGAAGGAGTTGTAAGAGGTACAATATCTTCGGGAAAATGACAGATTTTAGGACTGTAGCTCTACCTAGAAGAGATATGGGTAATTTGTTCCATCCTTCTAATTGCGTTTTAATGGAGGATAGCAAGGGTGTGAAGTTTATTTTATATAGGGAGTGGAGTTTTTGGGGGATAAGAATTCCAAGATACTTTAGGCTGGTATGTTGTAATTTGAATTGGGATAGTGTTGGGTGAGAAATGAAGTCAGGGGTGATGGGAGAGAGCGGGAGGATCTCAGATTTAGTGATGTTAATTTTGTATCCTGATATAGGGCTATATGAGGAGATGATATCCATGATCGCTGGGATAGAGGTGAGAGAGTTAGAGACTAGCAGGATCATGTCGTCCGCGAAGAGTGCGAGTTTTAGTTCTGTTGCACTGACCATGACTCCTGTGTATTTTGTAGATGCTCTAAGTGCCATAGCTAAGGGTTCCAGGGCAATTGCAAAGAGGAGGGGGGATAGAGGGCAGCCCTGCCTAGTTCCTCTAGTTATCGGGAAAGGGGGCGATAAGAATCCGTTACAGGCTATTTGGGATGATGATGAGTTGTATAGTGTCCGGAGGAATGATATGAATTGGGGGGGGAGACCGAATTTCGACATGGTGTTAAAAAGATGTGGCCATAAAACAAGGTCAAAAGCCTTTTCTGCATCAAGGGATAAAATTAAATCTGGGGAAGAGGAAGTAGAGGTTTGGTTTTGGGTCTGGATAGCAGCTAGGATTTTTCGTATGTTTTTAACGGGGTATCTACCTGATATGAAGCCTGCTTGGTCTGGGTGTATGATATGGGGGAGAATGAGAGCTAATCTATCTGCTAGGATTTTAGTCAGGAGTTTGTAGTCACAGTTGAGTAGGGATATCGGACGGTAAGAACCCGGGTGCGATAAATCCCTGCCTGCCTTGGGTAATACCTTTATTATGGCTGAGTTAAAGTGAAACGGAGTTTCATTGTTTTGCAATATGTAGTTGAACACTGAGACTAGTATTGGGGCCATTTTGTCTATATGAGTATGATAGAAATCTCCAGTGTATCCATCAGGGCCTGGGGCTTTTGCTGGTTTTAGGTGTTTAATCGCCTTCGTTACTTCCTCTAAGGTAATGGGAGTCACTAAGTTTCCTAGAAGCTGTTGTGGGGGTTGAGGGTAGTTCAGAGAGGACCATGGGTCTGGATCGGTTGAGATAGGAGGGTCAGCCATAGTGGGGGTGGTTTGGGGGAGTGATTCGTTGTAGATGGAAGAGTAAAATTGAGCCATAATGTGGGAGATCTGGGTATTTGAAGTAGTCAGCGTACCATCTGGAAGCATTAGGGGGTGAACTATCATGGGGGCTCTGGAGGAGTTAAGGATGTTGGTTAGAAGCTTGCTGGTTTTGTTGCCAAACTTATGGTATTTATAGTTAGCTGAGAATTGGATTTTGTCCACCATGTTTTGCAAGGTTTCATCTACCAGTGCTTTATCATGCAGATATTTGGTTTTAAGAGCTGGTGATGGGTGAGCCGTGTATGCTGAGTAGGAGTTGGTGAGAGCTTCCTGTTGGGAGAGGTAGGACTTAGTGTACTGTTTTTTTAGGGAGGTTTCAAATGTAATGATAGCTCCTCGGAGAACTGCCTTAGCCGACATCCAGTAGATGGCTGGGTTTTCGGACAGTGTATGTAGGTTATGCGTGTCAAAATCCTGCCAGGTTTTTAAGAGAAAGGCTTGGAATTTGGGGGAGTGTATGAGGTGTGTTGGGAAGCGCCAGGATTTGTAAGTAGAGGATTCTTTGGATATTTTCAGCGAAATGGAGATAAGAGCATGGTCTGATAGTATGATAGGGTGTATTTGGGAGTCACTAAGCTGGGGGAATAGGGAGATAGATATGCAAATGAAGTCTATATGTGAAAAGGTCTTGTGGGCTGCAGAAATACATGTATATTCTTTGAGAGTCGGATGGAGTGCTCTCCATGGCCCTTATTCTGGTTGGTGCGGCCGGAGCCGCATATGCGGCTCCGACCGTGCAGGCGAATCCCCGCCTTCCATACGGATCGCCACGGCCGTCCGTACGCGGACATGTGGCGGTCCGCATGAAAATGGCGGGGGATACGCCTCCACCATCTTGGAGCAGCCCCCTGCATTCGATGGTCGCCGACCATCGAAGGCAGGGCCGCACGCTCCACCAGCTCCCGCACCCATAGACCTCACGGACACTTGTCCGTGTGAAAGCATGTATGGGGGCGGGCAGCTGACATCCGGCGATGTCAGATGCCCGCCCCCAACACATGCGTCACAGCCTCATTACCATGCGTACGCCCCGCGTTTGCATGGGAACGCCCATGAAATGCGGGGCGTATGCATAGGGAAATGAGGCTAAGTAGCCCCTCACGCCCCTATCCACCCCCTTTGCGGCGGTAAAAAAAAATGTGCGGCGATTTCGCCTGCACATGCGCAGAGTGCCCTCTGCACATGCGCAGAGCGAAAACATCGGCGGAACGGCCGCAAGCGGCCGTTACCGCTTAGATCAGAATAAGGGCCCATGAGTCGACAAGTTGTAGGGAGTTAAGTATGAATGGGATACCCAGATTAGGTAATTTTCAATTATGACTGGATGTATTAGATCTATCTAGGATAGGATGGAAAGCTAGATTAAAGTCTCCACATAGAATTAGTGAGGACGATGCATGTGGCATGAGGAGGCTTATGATTTTCTTGTAAAAGGGTTTGGAATAGTTGTTCAGGGCGTATATCGAACATAGGGTATAATCTGTGCCCTGAATCGAGCATTGTACTACTAGATATCTGCCCTCTGGGTCTAGGGTAATCGAGTTGACTGATATTTGGAGTGATTTTGATGCCAAAATGACAATACCCCTTGCTTTGCTATTGTATGGTGCCGAGGCAATTACTGACCACTGGAACATCTGCAGTTTGGTGATTTCTGAGGGGAGGAGGTGAGTCTCTTGAAGACAGACAATATCAAGAGCTTGTTTGCGTAAATATAAGAGTACTTTCCTGCGTTTTACTGGAGAATGGAAGCCTCCGACGTTGAAAGAGCCCAGCTTGAGGTCAGTCATATAGGAATGGGAGAAAGATCCATCTGGTTTTCTTCGGTCGGTTCGCGGGATATACTGTGTGGTCTGGGCTGGGAAAAGGAGGATGAGAGGAAAGAGGGGGAGGGGGAGACAAAACAACACAAGACATAGCACCTGTGGAACATAGGTAAGTTAGTACGATCAACATACTACACTCCTTCGAACCAAAGTGGGCATTCCGGGAGCAGTGATAGTGAAACATTTCAATATGATCCTTTTAGAAATAGGGTCAGAATTCTTATAGAATTCGGTGGGGTAATAGCCAACGGTACACTGCAAGCTTGTGACCCCTTTGTGTACTGGGTATTTCCCTGAGATGGGCTTTCTAAAGATATAAAAACTGAGGAACCGAGGAAAGGCTTCCTAACAGGGTAATGCAAGGGATAGGGGGGGGGGGGGGGAGGGGGGGGGAGGGTGAAGGGAGTGGGGGGGGGAGGGGGGGGGAGGAGAGAGAGGTAAATATAGCTTGGCAACTATGCGTTTAATTACTCCTGGGTACTCATCTTGGAATTTAACTAGAAATGTCTAATTAGAGGTTTGACCACTAGAGGTTATATGCATATCAAGAGTACTGATTTACTCATTAAGGGTATACAAGTCATTAAGGGCATACAGGATTAGTTGGGGAGTTAGAAGGGTTGTACATTACTGTACTAGTAATACGTCCATGGGGGGATCAGCGTTGGGGCATGAGGAAGGATCAGCAATCAGAGGGTTATTCAGGGCGGTCCGTGATGTCTGAGGCATCTGGGTGGAAGTGTTCTTTGAGGAATTCACGTGCGTCGTCGGGCGTTGAGAAATCGTAGTGGGTGTCGTTCAGGAAAATCCTCAATCTCGCTGGGTACATTAGTGCGAATCTGTGCTTTTCTGCAACTAGCGCCGAGCAGATGGGGGAGAAAGCTCAGCGCGCTTTCGACAGTTCAACTGAAAAGTCTTGGAATAGTCTCAGGACATTACCCTCCCATTTCAGGGTTTGTACTTTGCGGGATGCTTTCCAGAAAGAGAGCTTATGTACATAGCTGAGACATTTAAACAGGACTGCACGCGCTCGTTTGTCGTGTGGCTTTGGTGGAGGGCCCACCCTGTGCACCCGTTCTACTACGAGGCTTTTACATTCTTCCTGAATGCCCAGTAGTTGAGGCAGGGTAGTGGTGACAAATGATTCTAATTCAGGGCCTTTAACAGTCTCAGGCAATCCCACTACTCCAGGGGTCTTCAACCCATGGCCCGCGGGCCACGAGTGGCCCGCCGAGTTGTTTTAGGTGGCCCGCCAGTGAATTGCGTTTTTTTTTTTTTAAATTATATTTATTAAGGTTCATACATTAATACATACATTAAATCATCATAGACATCGCAAGTAGACAAGTATTTTTCAGCTGGGTGACCAACATTGGTCAATAGTAAATAGCATTTACATTGATGTGATTAGGCACAACTGGTTTTACATACATTTCGATAGTTTCATTCCTTACAGGTGTTGTTGAAACCGGCATGTCCGTGTTATTGATAATTTGATGCTTCTCTTTAAGCATATAGCGGTTTTAGGTGCGTGGTGAGGTCATCATAGATTATACCTCTTTGTCTACTTTGTGTATCTCTTATCGAGACTAGAACCTTATTTTTTCAGCTTTTCTAATTATTTCAAATATATATTAATAACAGAGAAACTTAAACATCAACTGTAAGTTAGGGTGGGGGGGAGGTAAGAATAGGGTGATGGGGGGGTGGGGGTTGGGGGGGGGGGGAGCAGCAAGTCATTCATTCATAATCAATCTGTATTTGATTATTTCGCTATTTCACGCTGTTCAGTTTTTCGTCGTATCTTGCATAGTGGGTTCTTCTGGGTCTCTTGCTTTTTCAAAGGCTTTGTATATGGCTTCTTTGAGCGTGACTGGCCTGCTATCAATATATGGGGCCCAAGTTCTATAAAATTTAGCTACGGGGATCTGATTATTCTTAATGGTGTTGTATCTATCGTAGTACATGTATTTCATCAGGAGGGCTTCTGCATCCATAACTGAAGGGATATTGGGCTTAATCCATAGGTTAAGGATAGCCTTTTTGGCCACCGTTACTACTATTGTGAGAATTCTAGTTAGGTGGGATTGGGAGGGAGGTATATTCCATGTTTCGAAGTTTGCAAATAATAGGGGAATTGGGTCTAGAGTTGCTTGTACTTGAAAAGTTCGCTTAATGAAATAGACTATTTTATTCCAGTATCTTTTTATGCATCTACAGGACCAGAAATTGTGGAAGAATGTCGCTGTGTGAAATTTACATTTTGGGCAGGAACCATTTTCTTCGGGGACGAAGAACGATCTGCGGTGTTGAGAGATGTATGCTCTATGTATCAGCTTGATGTGAACCTCCTGTAAGAATTGCGTTTTTTTTAATTAAATGCCGTGCTGATTAAAAAAAAAAATCCTTCCACGCGCTGTCCCCTTAAAATCCTTCCGCGAGCTGTCCCTTTAGCAGTGGGATGCGGCGAAGGTGGATGTGCTGGCTGGGGCGGGCGGGACTGTGCGCGAACATGCGCATTGTGTACTTCCTGACGCCGCGCACCCGTCCCGCCCGTGCCCTTTCAGACAGCTGACTGAGTGTGACAACCGCCGGCAGCCGCGCACCTGTCCCTGCCTGCTCGTTGGCTGTTAAGACAGCCGACACCGCCAGCAGCAGCAGCAGCCCTCTGAAGGAGACCTCTGCAAGGGACTCTAAGGCAAGTGTCTCATGAGAGGGTGATGCTGGTTAGCTACTGCGGTGCTGACTAGGGGGGAGGGGGGCTGGCAGTGCAATGTGGCCCTGTGTATGGGGAGGGTGCTGACTATAGGGGAGGGGGGCTGGCAGTGCAATGTGGTGCTGACTAAGGGAGGGCTGGCATGCTGTGCAATGCAGTGCTGACTATGGAGGGCAATACTAGGGCATTTTGTGAGGGACACTACTGGTGGCATTTTATGAGGGACACTACTGGTGGCATTTTATGAGGGACACTACTGGTGGCATTTTGTGAGAAGCACTGCTGGGGGCATCATATGCATAAGCAGGAGTATTGGGGGCCTTATAGTGCAAGGTGCAATGGGCATCATGATGTGAGGCATAATGTGCAATGGGTGTCACGGTGTGTGGCATAATGTGCAATGGGCATCCCGGTGTGTGGCATAATGTGCAATGGGCATTACAGTGTGTGGCATATTATGTAATGGGCATCATGGTGAGTGGCATAATGTGTAATGGGCCTTCATGTTTATATGTCACTGTGCGGCCTTTGGACAGCCAACTTAAGCGTGGAAGGACAACAACCATTCCTGCGGTAACCAATGTCTGGTCATGCAGGTTGCAAAAGTGAGATGTCAGGTAATTTTTTTTCCTGCTAGTTCACAATCTTATAATTAGACCACACCCCATTTTGGGAGTGCGCGCCATAGGCGCGTGCAATTTCTTAAATACCAAATTATGTATGGGGGGGCTGCATTTTTCTGTTCGTACTGGGACCCTAATTGTTTAGAAATAGCCCTGGTGCAGACTATATATTGGGGGCAGGGTTTATGTGTATGGGCAGCTGTGCCAACTATCTATGCGGGGGCTGTGCTGTCTATCTATTAAGAGCTGTGCTAAATACCACAGTAGAGCTTAGTGGCCCTCGGGCTTTGTTTAATTTTTTAATGTGGCCCACACTGTCTTAAAGGTTGAAGACCCCTGCACTACTCTAATGTTATTGCGCCTGGATCTGTTTTCAGCGTCGTCTATTCTGTTCCAGAGCTGATACTGTAGTTCTCGTTTTGGAGCCTCAGAATGTCTTTCTGGGCGATGTGTAAATCATGGGAGATTGCTCCTATGTTTCGTTCATTATCTGTTACCCTCCCCGTCAGGTGTTGTAACTGTTGGGTTATCTCTGTAACCGCCTTATTGAGAAGCGGTGTCATGGCTGCAGATATGACATCCACTATGTCTCTATATGTGACTAGAGCCTCAGGGTCGCGGGGTACCTGTGTGTTGCCTGGAGCATCAAGGGTGCCAGCAGTTTTCTTAGATGCTGGGGGCTGCGGTGCTGAGTCCGGAGCCGGCGCCATCTTGGATTCGGCGCGGCGTTTCTCCTGTCGCTGCGTGTGCGCCTGGGGGAGGCTGCCGCCGGCTAGAAGTTTCTCCATCGGGGACAGGGGAGTGTTAGGAAGCCTCCGGTGTCGGTAGTGAAGCGGGGGGTTGCCCGGAATGTTGACGGTGAGCGGGTCAGTAAGCGGAGCTGTGCGATCACGCTGCTGCTTGCATGACACCGGAACCGGAAGCCCAGATCCAGTTTTATTAGACTTAAAGATAAGGGGAAAAAATCTCACAATGACCATGCGGCGAACCATCAAAGGCAATAGAACCAAGAGTAGTTTGAGAAGGAGACATAAGGAAAGAAAGAGAAAACAAGTGTGTGGGAGGGGGGGGGGGGTGTTTTGAGAAGTCAGCATGGAGACCAGATCTTGTTAAATGTTTTGAAAGTATGTATTATGGCAGCCATATATTCCTTATCTGGTATGTTTAGAAGATTGAATATAATGGCCTGCATGGGGAATGTGGGGGATTTTTTCAGATGGGTGTAACTATAACTATAAACCTTTCAAAAATAATTAACAGCTCTTCCAACACACCCATGAGGTGGCTGCCCAGTGTCGTTTTTTTTGTGGGGTGTCGCCAGTAGCCCTAATCCCCAGATGACATTGTAGTTCAGACCAAACTACAGACAAGGAAAGTCGTGACTGCTTAGAGTCGGTTAGCAGAACTGTACCGGACAGGTGGAACACGGTACATCTCCGGAGAAGTAGCCGAGGACGGAGCAGGCAGCAGGTGCAACAGGTGTCTATTCTTTGTCGTGCAGTTCGCCATTAACTGATGATATGGTATCTAGCTCCATTGGCACGTTATGATAGCTTTTACCCCATTTAGGGCACACAAATTGAATGTCATCAAAGAGGCTTTGGTCCATGGCAGGAATCGGCTCTTTGTAGGCTTCGCTGTAAGACACGGGACATTGTTGATCTGTACCATGCACATGTGCCTTGCACATGTGCCGTTTGAGTGGAGACGCTGTTTTTCCAGTCTCTATGTTTTGCCATGCAACTGAAGAGAAGTAGGGGTGTTCTCCCACGTTGCCGTTTACCCCGAGCCGGAGGGTCTGGTCCTTGCGCAGGAGTTGGGATATAATGTCCTTTGATGCGGGATCAGTAATACCTGCGTATGATGGTTCTTTCTTAAGGGTATTTCTCATGATCTCTTGCTTATCCTTTCCAGGAAAAGGGTGCGTTCCTAGGGTGAGCATATATAATATCACACCGAATGCAAACCAGTCCACTCCTGCACTAAATGATGCACCTAATAAAACTTCTGGAGCCTTATAGCCACGTGTCCCAACAATCATACTGTCCTTGGTTTCTCCATATACATTCAACGTGGCCAGACCAAAGTCTGTGATCTTTACATGTCCACACTTTGTCAGCAAAATGTTCTCAGCTTTTAGGTCTCTGTGGATTATTCCCCTGGAGTGCAGGAACTGCAATCCACAGACCAGTTCTGTGGCAATAAATTTTATTGCCAATGGGTTCAGCATGTTCATGACCTCAAAATCGAAGAGGTCCCCTCCACCAACCAGTTCCATTACATAATAAAGATAGCTGTTTGTTTAGAAGGCTGCGTATCCATGGGTAAGGAAAGGACACTCATTTGCCACCTGAAGTACCCGACACTCGGTCATAATGTACTCCCGTTCCAGTGATGCTCTCCTCTTTGCACTTTGAATGAGTGCTCTTTTCTTTAGGATCTTAACTGCTACTCTTTTCTTATGAACAGAGTCTGTGGCGAGCATCACTTTTCCGTAACCAAGAAGCGAGTGGAAAATAAATGTTCCCACTGTTAAGGGGACAGTAATGCTCTCTTCTGCAGTTTTCTGACCTTCTGCAGTTTTCTGACCTTCTGCAGTTTGCTGACCTTCTGCAGTTTGCTGACCTGGTAGGGTGTCTGGTTGTCCTCTGCCAATTGCTGTTATAAATTGACTCTTTTTCTCTTTAATAAAACCAGCAAATCTATTCCAGTTTCTTTGCAAAGCTACATTGCTTAACTTCTTATCGCACCTCTTTTCCTCTGGTAAGTTTGTCTGGCCTGCCCAATGGCTGCATCCTTCCCCTGGATCTTCAGAAATGGCCATGTTTCTCCTTTTTCTCACTTGCCAAAATCTGGGACATCTGCGACATGATTTAAGGAACTGATCTCTTTTCTTTGTCATAAAGGCTACCAATGTCTTCCAGCCTCTCTGTACACCTGCTACCAATGATGCATTTCTTCTCATGTGTCTCGCTGGCTGCTTTATTTTCCTGCTCACTTTCCTTCTCCTCTGCATTTTCTTTCCTTTCTTTATCCATGCTTTCTTTCTCTTGATAGGACCCATGTTATGTCCAAAGACAAGATTAGGGCTTTTAGAGAAAAAAAACGGTACTCTTTACCTAGCACGGCGCCCATCGCGGGCATCGCATGCACTAAAAAACGGGTGCGACGCTATGCCCGCGATTTCCCATAGGGAACAATGTTAAAAGTGTGATTGGACGCGATTTTACTGTTCAATGCCTCAATGCCTGCGATTTTTCCATAGGAAACAATGTTAAATGGGCCACAGAGCCCAAATAGTCCCCCTGAAGTCTGAAATGGCCCCACAATTGTTAACGCCACCCCACAATCAACGTGAACCCGAAGCGTGGCGAGCGCAGCGAGCCCGCGAGGGGCGGCGGTAAGCGTCCTCCGACCTTTTCATACCCCCACTATCCACGTCGGTGTGGAGTTGAGAATAGAATAGTGTGGCGAGTGCAACGAGCCACCGAGCCCGAAGCGTGGCGAGCGCAGCGAGCCCCGCGAGGGGACGCGGATACCTTTGAAGCCCGCGAAGGGACGCGTTTACCTGTGAAGGTATCCGCGTCCCCTCGCGGGGCTCGCTGCACTCGCCACGCTTCGGGCTCGGTGGCTCGCTGCGCTCGCCACACTATTCTATTCTCAACTCCACGCCGACGTGGATAGTGGGGGTATGAAAAGGTCGGAGGACGCGTACCGCCGCCCCTCGCGGGCTCGCTGCGCTCGCCACGCTTCGGGTTCACGTTGATTGTGGGGTGGCGTTAACAATTGTGGGGGCCATTTCAGACTTCAGGGGGACTATTTGGGCTCTGTGGCCCATTTAACATTGTTTCCTATGGAAAAATCGCGGGCATTGAGGCATTGAACAGTAAAATCGCGTCCAATCACACTTTTAACATTGTTCCCTATGGGAAATCGCGGGCATCGCGGGCATCGCATCGCACCCATTTTTTAGTGCATGAGATGGCCGCGATGCCCGCGATGGGCGCCGTGCTAGGTAAAGAGTACCAAATTTTTAATAATTGTTTGACAGCTGGAGTGTTACGGAGCAGACACGGTCGGCGTCCCGGCCGTTCTGGTCCTGCACTGATTGTTGTTAGTACAGATAAAGGTAAGTATGATCTTCCTTTATATAGTGGAAGTGTGCGGATAATTCCGCCTCAGATGTGATCCCACTATTGTGGATCACAGTGGCAGTGCCGGCCGTAGCCTGTATAAGCGCTTCCCACTAGAAGGTGCACACACAATTTAGCAGCGCTGTATACACGGACGGAGATCAATGATTCTCCTCTGTGCAGTCAGCGCCCGGTCTGGCAGAGATCTGCCCTATCGTGCGGATTCGTTGTCACGCACTCTGTGTGAACTCACTAACGTGAGTCACAGGCAGCGCCGGCTCTAAGCCAGTAGACGCGCCTAAGACCGAAGGATGCGGCACCTAATTTTTCCTTATCTAAGCAATCAACATAAATACATTTAAGTAACACAGTATTACATTCGCCTCTGCTCACGTGGAACGCCGACGCGCGTTTCGCACAGAGCTTTTTCAAGGCCAACCGGATGATCGTCAGGGGATCATTAATATACTACGTTTCTCATGAATATTCATGGGATGCGGGGGTGCGTGTCTCAGGCCACTTTTTCATTGGTGAATCATATGTCGCTGCCACTGGATCATTATTTTATGGTGTGCTGTATTTAAACGATTCAATCTTCCTAATGCCTCTTTCTAAGGGATCAATGTGACAATTTCACCGGGTATTTAGTATATATTATTCTTATAAATGCGTAACTCAGGTATTATTGAGTTTAAGGTGAGGGGATATAATGTGTGATTAAAGTGCGTGCTTAAACTGCAAATAAAAGGTGACAGACAAACTGTGATAAACAAAAGTGCCATGCCTCATCCCTGAGGCTCAGTATATATATTCCAATGGGATTAATGTTGGTCACTGTTGTGATAAGAAGAATTCAGTCTAAAATTGTGAATTCCCTATGATGACAATGAGGTTTTATGTTTAAAATGGGAGAACGGTTTTTCCCCACACTTAGATCAGACCAGTGCGACTGACATTCCATTTCCCCATCCCTCTTTTTTGTTTAAATGTTACAAAAAGTGATTTAGTTCACATTCAGCCAGTGAGCACGGCACATTAGTGAAGTTTAATTCCATTAATTCACAATATTTCCATCTTTTCTGACTAATCCGGGTGATCCTACGGGTGATCATCTGAAATGTCAAGTGTTAATTCAGGTGCGGGCCCACCCCCTTGCTTTAGCCTGAGTCAGGAATTACATAATAGACAAACAAATTTACAACGAAATCTGGAGAACATCCTGGAACGGGATATCACACAAATAAATACCACCCAAGAAGATTGGATGAACGATTTATATATGCTCAAATCTGTACTAGTGAAACAAACTAGAACATTTTGGAACAAGGAGACATTTGAAACATATGCCAAGCAACAAATCACCCCAAGAGGTCTAAGACCCCGGGTGTTTCCATCTTTTGAACTGGCCACTGAATTACTCCGAAATGAATGGGAGAAGACACTAACCACCTGCTCTTTAAACCTCATTAACATCCTCTTCAAACATGATGAGATCACTCTCAACAATTTAGCACATGAGATCTCAGTCCTTGGTGAAAAATTAAAAAACTTTGAAGGTTTAGATAAATTCCAGAGAACCTACAGTAAAATCAAACTAGACCTAGACGAGATAGAAAAAGAGGTTATAAGCCGGAAGAAGAATAAACTCGCCAGAGACCAAAATGTTTTTCAATTAAAGAAAATATACAGATGGAACCTGGGCAATAGAAAAAGAATACCCAACAAGGCCACTGGCTATACTACCTCTGAAATAGATTCTTCTGAAAGTGAATCCCTACAGGACAATCCCCACACCAGTAGAACAAGGCGCGACTTTTTAGGGATCAGTCCCAGGGATACAAGAGAAACCCTGGGAAAAGATCTAGGACAAGGAGGGGAAAGAAGAGGAAAAAGAGGTCCGAGGGACTGGAGAGAGGACCGGAAAGATACAAGGAGGTACAAGAGATAATTCCCCTTGATAACTTAAGAATAATAAATTTGACAGACCACATCCTCACTGAATTTCAAATCTCCGTCCTCAATAAAGGCCTCTCTTTCTCCCCAGTAAAATCGTTTGACAGATTTGAGTATGAGAAGGACCTAAACCTTTTCATTCGGAAACTGTTACTGAAAAAATTCTATGCCAAACAGAGTGAGACTTCTCCACTGTTAGGACAAACAATGTCTGTAGATGAACAGGATACAGAAATACTGTGCATCCTTGAAGAACTATCAGATGATAGTGAGGCCACAGATCCTAAACTGCAAGCCCTAAAAAAGAAATCGACCTTCTTACCAGATATGTCCATTTGTCCTCAGGTAAAAACTTACCTGGAAATGGTCAGTAGGGATTTGAATGAAATTCAAACTAACAAACCTTTGAGAGCTTCAAATGACAACCTAAATCCACAAGAACGTTATGCCCTGAATGAAATCCGAAAATGGGAGGATACCATAATCAAGCCCTCGGATAAGGGGGGCAACATAGTCTTATGGTCTCGAGAAAAATACATCAAAGAACTCAGACTACAATTGGGAGATAAATCGTGCTACAAAACCTTGTACTTTAACCCCACAGATGATTACCTCAACATATACCAACAAATGTTGAACGAAGCATTTAAAAATGGTGTTATTACAAAATCACAATTTGAATTTCTCGAGGTAAAACACGTGAAGATTCCGACTCTATACTTGCTTCCCAAGATTCACAAAAAGAGGAGAACCCACCAGGCAGACCTTCAAAAGACAAAAATAAATATACACTTCGGCGCCACTCAACAGGGTTTTAAACAGTATGTCTTGTTTCGCTGAACAACAATTCTTCCTGGTTTTTCTAGTGTCTATGCAACATCTTAGGGGCACCTACTGACCTTAAAGAAGGTCCCTATGTGCCCGTAGAGGTTTCTTTTGTCCTCGCCAGGAACACACTGGTACTCTCAGCAAATAGTAGAAAATAAATGGATTACTGACCTTATGCCAAGGCCCTATATTCACATAAAGGTATCTTTGTCCTATTGTTCTCACAACAAATTTTTATCAGCTTCACTCCACATGTACTCATCAGGAAACACACTCACCTCAAAATGAGGCCCTATGTTCATGGAAAGGTATCTTTAATATGTCCACGTCCACCAGTCCCCTTGTAATGAGGCTCAGATATCGCCGTAGCAGAAAAATAGTTTTATTCCAGGACGTATACAATAAAAACATACAGAAAGATCCAATTAAAAATACACACAGTCTCAGGTGAGCCCAAAAACAACTCACTCCCTGTATCCGGATACTAGGAGGAGTTCAACCAGTCCTTGAAAAAGGGCTAACCCCAGAGCCCGAAACGCGTTGGTGAGAGGACTGGACCCACAGCATAGGTGAGACCCTTTACCATTTTTTCATCTGGTTGAACTCCTCCTAGTATCCGGATACAGGGAGTGAGTTGTTTTTGGGCTCACCTGTGACTGTGTGTATTTTTAATTGGATCTTTCTGTATGTTTTTATTGTATACGTCCTGGAATAAAACTATTTTTCTGCTACGGCGATATCTGAGCCTCATTACAAGGGGACTGGTGGACGTGGACATATTAAAGATACCTTTCCATGAACATAGGGCCTCATTTTGAGGTGAGTGTGTTTCCTGATGAGTACATGTGGAGTGAAGCTGATAAAAAATTGTTGTGAGAACAATAGGACAAAGATACCTTTATGTGAATATAGGGCCTTGGCATAAGGTCAGTAATCCATTTATTTTCTACTATTTGCTGAGAGTACCAGTGTGTTCCTGGCGAGGACAAAAGAAACCTCTACGGGCACATAGGGACCTTCTTTAAGGTCAGTAGGTGCCCCTAAGATGTTGCATAGACACTAGGAGAACCAGGAAGAATTGTTGTTCAGCGAAACAAGACATACCGTTTAAAACCCTGTTGAGTGGCGCCGAAGTGTATATTTATTTTTGTCTTTTGAACGTGTACCCTAGGGGAGCTAGTGCCCCACAAATATACATACGGCTGCAACTCTTGGCGCCGCCATCCTCTCTATACCTTTTCTTCTATATCACCAGGCAGACCTATTGTCTCGGGAATAGGGAGTTTGAGCGAGAAAGCCAGTCAATTTATTGACGTACATCTGAGAAAATATGTAACAGCCTTGCCATCGTACGTACGTGATACGATGGACGTTCTCAATAAAATTCAAGACATCATTCTGAACAAAGAGACCTGGCTCATCACCTGCGACGTGGAGAGTCTCTACACGAGTATCATACATGAACATGGCATTGAAGCCACTAGATACTTTCTCAGTATGGACCGTGAGACTCCCATACACGCTTTCATCATTCAACTCCTACGCTTTGTGCTAACTCAGAATTATTTCGTTTGTGAGGATAAGTTCCACCTCCAGGTACGGGGGACTGCGATGGGGAGCACTTGTGCCCCCACGTATGCAAACCTGTACCTGGGGTGGTGGGAACGTGAGCACGTTTTTACTGAGGCTAATGAGATCTATACCAGTCACATTCTCCTTTGGCTCCGCTATATAGATGACCTACTCCTAATATGGGAAGGTGAAAAAGATCTATATATTCAATTCATCAATATCCTTAATAAAAACAATCTTAACCTTCGACTTACCTTCAATATGAGTCAAACTGAGGTGGAATACCTTGACCTGCGGATTAACATTGAGGAAAATGGAGTTATAACAACAGATTTGTTTCGGAAGGACACGGCAACAAACTCTCTATTACACAGGAATAGCTCTCATTTCCCACCTGTAAAGAAAGGGCTCCCTAAAGGAGAGTTCCTTTGCATTAAAAGGAATTGCTCTGAAGAAGGGACATATGAACAAAGGGCAGACGAGTTGAGTATGAGACTGAAGAACAGAGGCTATAGCAACCGGTCCATACGCAAGGCCAGAAAAGCAGTCAAGAAAATTGACAGAGAGACACTCCTGATCCCTAAACCCAAGAATGATACAGGACAAGAAAAAGTGAGATTTATAGGAACATTTTGCCAAGAGTGGAAGGAAATACAGTACACTCTTAAAAAACACTTGGATATCCTGAAGACTGATATAGATCTTGATAAGATCTTGGGTACCAAGGTGGACATTAGCTGGAGGCGGAGTCAAAATCTGAGGGACACACTGGTCCACAGCCACCTCGAAAGGAGCACAAGACCCACTATAGCCAAAAAGGGCTTTTACAAATGTGGTACTTGCAAATTTTGTTCTTTGACAGTACAGAAAGACTCATACGTTGACAGGTTTAACAAAACCTGGAAAATTGGCCACTACATTTCTTGCGACACGGCAGGAATCATCTATAACTTGGAATGTCCATGTGGCAAGCATTATATAGGTAAGACACGGAGGCCTTATAAGAAGAGACTGTCAGAACATCTCACAAGTATCAAAAATGCCCAGAGAGACCGGGAGAACATGAAAACTCTCACCCCAGTGGCTAGACACTTCCTAAAATTTCACCAAGGGAATGCAGTGGGCATAAAAGCATATGGTATGCTCAAGGTTGAGATGGGCATAAGGAGAGGTGACTGGGACAGAGAGTTATTTAAACAAGAGACTCGACTGATCTTCCTCATGGGAACCATGGCACCCTATGGCCTGAATGAGGAGAACAATTATACAGTCTTCCTCTAGATCCAGCTATTGACAGTACCAGCTAAAATTACTTTTCCTTTCTCCTCTTGTCTGTTCTCCTCCTTTTTCTCCTTCTATATTTCTGAAAGAAATCACCACATGATAGAGATATTCCCACAAGGGTATGAAATCGCCAAATATATTACTTTCTCAGGCTTTAGAGCCCATTCTGGAAATAAATGGATATACAAATGTTCATTTTTTTTTCTTATCACTTGTTCTTATAAAATGAAACTGAAAAGCATTGTCCTGCAACTGGAACTGATCGTTATCTAAATAAAACACAGAAGTGTTGTAAAAAGATAAGGATATCAATAAATACCGATAGATCTTCCCAAAAATCATTATGTTTGAGCCTTAAGACATAATAGCCCATTGATCAGACATACATCAGATCCCAATGCCATATTCCTTCTTTCATAAAGGATAGTTTACTGTCACCTTAAACAGGTGGAATCTTGTATAAATACACCCCCCCTCAGGGGCGTAACTATAGCACCGCAGCCCCCGCCACCGCGGGGGGGCGCTGTGCATGTGGGGGCGCCGGGGGCTGCGGTGCTATAATTAACCCCCCCCAATCCCCCGCAGACTGTCACTTACCTATCGCGCTGGTCCCGGCGGCTCCGTTCTTCTGCTGAGGACCACCACAAAATGGCCGCCCCCATATAGCACACAGTTCTCTGAAACTGTCTGCTGTATGGGGGCGGCCATTTTCTGGTGGTCCTCAGCAGAAGAACGGAGCCGCCGGGACCAGCGCGATAGGTAAGGCTGTGGGGGATTGAGGGAGGGTTTGCATGGGCGGCGGGGCGGCGGGGTAGGGGTGCTCGGCGGGGCGGCGACAGAGGGGGGGCGCCCCCCCCTAACGGCAGGGGGGGGGCGCCCAAAACGTAGCTATGCCACTGCCCCCCCTCAAAGAAATATAAAATCAAAGGAGGGTGAAGAATATATATCTACAAAATACCCCACTTGAACTTAAGATGGCTTAATTATTAACAAACTCGGATTAAAATTGAAACACTGGCCCCACACATGAAAGCACACTCAGTCACTTCTTTCATATTTCTAATAAAATATGTTCACCACACCAATCACTGATTAATGTGTGAGGATACCTTGTAACCTCATGTCACTTGATGTTATTGGCACCCTACTTAAGGGTGTCATCTCAAACACTAGAATAGCCACTGCTTACTTGACACCATATCCAAGCACTTTTATTCTTCTTATCACAACAGTGACCAACATTAGTCCCATTGGAATATATATACTGAGCCTCAGGGATGAGGCATGGCACTTTTGTTTATCACAGTTTGTCTGTCACCTTTTATTTGCAGTTTAAGCATGCACTTTAATCACACATTATATCCCCTCACCTTAAACTCAATAATACCTGAGTTACGCATTTATAAGAATAATATATACTAAATACCCGGTGAAATTGTCACATTGATCCCTTAGAAAGAGGCATTAGGAAGATTGAATCGTTTAAATACAGCACACCATAAAATAATAATCAAGCGGCAGCGACATATGATTCACCAATGAAAAAGCGGCCTGAGACACGCACCCCCGCATCCCATGAATATTCATGAGAAACGTAGTATATTAATGATCCCCTGACGATCATCCGGTTGGCCTTGAAAAAGCTCTGTGCGAAACGTGCGTCGGCGTTCCACGTGAGCAGAGGCGAATGTAATACTGTGTTACTTAAATGTATTTATGTTGATTGCTTAGATAAGGAAAAATTAGGTGCCGCATCCTCCGGTCTTAGGCGCGTCTACTGGCTTAGAGCCGACGCTGCCTGTGACTCACGTTAGTGAGTTCACACAGAGTGCGTGACAACGAATCTGCACGATAGGGCAGATCTCTGCCAGACCGGGCGCTGACTGCACGGAGGAGAATCATTGATCTCCGTCCTTGTATACAGCGCTGCTAAATAGTGTGTGCACCTTCTAGTGGGAAGCGCTTATACAAGCTACGGCCGGCGCTGCCACTGTGATCCACAATAGTGGGATCACATCTGAGGCGGAATTATCCGCACACTTCCACTATATAAAGGAAGATCATACTTACCTTTATCTGTACTAACAACAATCAGTGCAGGACCAGAACGGCTGGGACGCCGACCGTGTCTGCTCATTAACACTCCAGCTGTCAAACAATTATTAAAAATTTAAATACCTGAACTTCTATATTAAATAAAGCTGAGTGGCACGGTCCTTATCTCTGCTACTATACCCAGTAATTGAAACACAGTAAAGACATTCTTTCCTCTGCCACGTTAGGATAATTATATCCTTTTTAGATTGTCTCCAATTGTTATATGTTGTATGTATGTTTTTAAATACTTCGCATCATAAATAACTAATTAAAGGTTAATTTTTATTCTTCAAATATTAGCTTCTTGAAAGTGCATCACATAGAGACTTGCTTTCTCTGTAAACCCAATTCTGTATGTTTTTTCCTGTCCAGTGGTAGCACGCCTCAGTCTAAAATTGTGAATTCCCTATGATGACAATGAGGTTTTATGTTTAAAATGGGAGAACGTTTTTTCCCCACACTTAGATCAGACCAGTGCGACTGACATTCCATTTCCCCATCCCTCTTTTTTGTCACAATGGAGCATAGTTCTAAAGGTCACCTACATTATGACAGCTGATATGAGGTGGTTTTTTTGTTGTTTGTTTGTTTTCTTTACAAATTCTAAAACTTATTTTCACCAGTTATGATATTAACTATTAGAAAACCTAAATGTGTTCTTTAATATTGCCAATGTTTTCCACCAGTCCTACAAGGAGTTATTTGCTCAATGTAGCTTATATCTATCTAGTGCTTAGTGCTGCTTCAGTAATCCGGAAGCCCTAACTTGGCTTAATGGGGACAACCGATAATGGGGCAGATGTATTAAGCCTGGACAAGAGATAAAGTGGAGATCAGGCAAAAGGAGATAAAGGACCAGCCAATCAAATCCCAACTGTCATTTTCAAACACAAATCATTGGCTGTGTGTTATCTCCTTTCACTGTATCTCCAGATTCTCTTCTTCAGGCTGAATCAGTCTGCCCCATTATGCCTAAATTCGCCCCTGGTGATATGAGGAGGGAAATAGAGACATCAGGAAACCACAGACTGAGAGTTCTATAGTAGAAGAAAGAAGCTTCCCAACTGGCAGAGTAGGTATAAAATGCTCTTATTGGTTGATGATGATGAAGTTTGTTCTGGGAGAATGGGATAAATGTACAGATATGCCCTGCTTCATCTTTTCCCCAGCTGCGACTATTCAATATACCCGCGATAGTAGTTCCCATGAACGGGTTTATGTGTTGCACTCGTACCCACGTCCCAAAGGGAAAGAATGGTTGCTTATGCATGGCATCAAAGACCCATGCGGCCTCCAACAGTTACATGCTTCAATGCGCATGGCCTAGATTATGCTGGACTCCTCTGTATGCAGCTATTGACACTTTACATGGCTGGATCAGTCCCAGGGATGTAGTGCCTAGTGAGAGTATAAGCCACATCCTTACATTGCTTGTTATTGTGGTGCACATGTCTCATGACACTGTGTACATACAATTAATAAACAGCTGCTATCCCAAAATAGTGTTCATTTTAGCACCTTTTTGAAATGTGTGCATTTCCGCTTTCTTGCCTGTGGTGGTGCTGTCTGCTGTGGTGCTTCTAGTACAGTCTGGTCTTTATGAAGAAAACCCACAGCAGAAGACGCCACTACAGTCAGGAAATAGGAACTGCACATGTTTTGAAAAGTGCAGGTTGCTAGAATGAACACTGCCAAAACTGCAGGGAAAAGAAACTCTTCAGTTGTGGAATGTGAACGAATGTAAGGTTCCTACATGCTACGGTAATAGGATAGAGCATAAGCACCTTCGTGCATGAACATGTAGCAGCGGGGTCCTGCAGGATATATTTGGAATTTCAGTATCTATTTATTGCCTCCCAAGCAGTTGCTGCCTGTGTTCCTTTTGGTATTTGTTCAGCATTGGCCACAGCTGTTCCATGTCTGGCTTCTGGCCATTGCATGCCTATAACACACCATGCTCCAGACATGTAGGAGCATATCGACCGTGTCTCTGGCTGGCTTTTGGTAAACGTTCTCTCTGCCTATCTCTCTCTCTCTCTTTCCATCCATCACCCTCAGGCACTCTTCAGACCGTGTGGGGAAGTTGGAGTCCCTGGTAGAGTCCTATAAGAAGAAGCTGGAAGACTTGGGAGACCTACGGCGCCAGGTCAAGCTCCTGGAGGAGAGGAACACGGTCTACATGCAGCGCACCTGTCACCTGGAAGATGAGCTGCACAAAGCTCACGTGTCACACGGACAGGTGGACAGCCTCAGCCGACAGGTGAATGAATACATTCCTGCTACACCCAGCATCTCCTGCAGGGGGCAGATAGTTTTGCATGAAAGCAAGGTACAGATGAACGATCAGCTAGGCCCAAAGCTACAGGACCGACTGCTGGAAGTAATGTCCGGGACTAACAGGAGACCTCTTTACTTTGTTGTGCACATGGCAGATCCAGGAATTGCATAAGAAGCACTTGGCAGAATCTCTGCGGGCGGAGAAATGGCAGTTCGAGTTCCAGACGTTGAAGGAGAAGTTTGAGGCTTTGCAGAAGGAGAAAGAGGTGAGAGGCTGATTCCACAGGGTGCCGGTGGTAATGGCTTGGGTGGCACCAACAGTAAGTCTGCTCTGACCTCTGGCATGGCTTGTCCGACTAATAGATTGGGGGATGTGCTTCCCACCGACTGACCCCAGATCCACGTTACACAGCTGCCATCCTGCTGGCCAGCAGAATAGAGTCCCAGGATCTGCCTCTGCTGGGGAAGCCCCTGTGATGTCACTGCAGTGAAGTCACCGGATTCCCTCTTCCGCATATAGTATTGACTCCTCATGGTGCCAAGAACCGACCAGAGGGTTGTTAATGGCGATTAAATATGACCAAAGAAACAATAAGTGAAAAGCGTAGGTCACGTATTATGTCCGTAACCAGCGTACCCTTTATACCTAGCTACGTGCGTACAAAACGTAGCGCAGCGTAGCGTACCTTTATTGTGTATTGTACACCAAAGAACCAGTACTTTATTAAGAGATCCTCTCGCAGTACTCTGACTCTAATCTGCGAATATACCTTTAAGGACAGTGTCCGTAATATACCTTATCGCTATGCGAATAAACAGACACAACCACAGTATAGAAGTAAGGAGATAGGAACTCTGTAAAAAGATGTATTTAAGTCCCTAACGGACAACAGGGGGTTACAGGAATAGAAAATACAGGTATAACAAGTGATACAAAAGTCTAACAATGAGTATAATAAACAGGCTCTACTAGGGGAAGAAAATACAGATACTGGATACAATCAGCCCACAATATAATAAAAGAAAGTACAGTGAATGCAACCGTTTACTGTCTCATCAAATATGCGCAGCGCAGTCCGGTCAGAGCTCGCTATCGTTCAGGGTTGAACTATAGCCCGGTCGAAGGTCAGGGAAAGGAAGATGTGCCGAAGTGCCCACGGCCGCCCTGGGTCACCTATCTTATAGGGTCAGAAGGGGGAGGTCAAAGGCCATTCCTATTGGTCGGAGGTCGTATGTCAGGTCCTCTGTGATTGGGGGTAAAATGATGCACCTGGTTTGAATAGGTACGGGGGAGTGAACTTTGGAGTCCTTTGTTTGTTGGTATCGTCGTCAGGGGTTGTAAATAGCAGTAGAAACCGGTTACAACTAGATTCCTTTGTTGTACACTTTTAAACAGAAACTGTCTTAGAGTTATGGATTTTGTCCATAACTATCGGACCGTATGTATTGCGAAATATTCGCAATGACCGGAATACTGCGCATAAGAAACGGAACGTAACGGTACTAAACATGATACAGACGGATGTATGCAATGCTAACTAAGCTATGTGTGGCGTTCTAAACCTTTAACTATATTTTATTTAGTGTCAGTATGTTCTTATGAATTTATGTGTAATAGTATGGCTACGCTTCTGGTCCACTTTGTCACACAGACTCGGGTATGGAAACTTTATTTGCGCAACTCTGCGAACCAAAATGGCGGCCATACTATCCTAAAATGGCGTGTATGCAACTCGACTTTAACAGGGTTCTTGGTGTCCTTTCTGGCTTCCTCGTCTTTGAAGTTGTCCATTTCAACTCTGCAGAGGTTTAGAGGACAGCTCTCCGCTATACTAGTCTGCAGGCCGTCGGCAAGCAGTTATACATGCACTTCATGTTGTTTGTATTTGCCGGGGCCACCGTAGAGGCTAGGACACAAGATTTAAGTGGGAGCAGGTTTGATCAGCGTCATATGGGTGTAGTAAGAAGAGCTACAGTAATTACATACATGTCATTCGGTTGATCCCCATACGGGCAACATGGAAAGGCTGACTGTATAAAAGGTCAAAATGAAAGTGGTTGACACATAAAGGTTGACACAAGTTTAATTTTATGACCTCAATCAGTATAAACGTCTGTCCTCGTGGGTTCACTGCCCCTTGCAACAGGTTACTATTCCTGGTCGTGGTCATGTGGGTTCATTGAGCCTGCCACAGGTTACTGTTCCCGATCGTGGTCCATGTGGGTTCACTGCACCTGCCACAGGATACTATTCCCGGTCGTGGTCCTCATGGGTTCACTGCGCATGCCACAGGTTACTATTCCCAGTCGTGGACCACGCAAAAGTTGAACAATATGTGAAAAACCCCCAACACTTGTCGACCACAGTCATGTGGAAGTCTCGTACCGGTCACCTTTGAGCACTGTCTACCTTTTTTTTTTCACCTATTCACCATGTTGACGAAATTCATGTCAACAATATGAAGTCGACCTATTGACTGTCTGTCTGGACCTGTGCAGCATCTTTTCACTGTTGTCTTGTTTGTTTGACCCAGCGGCTGGTGGCGGAGCGAGACTCTCTGCGGGAGACCAATGACGAGCTGCGTTGCTCCCACCTCCAGCAGACTTGTCTGGTCCAAGCAGGTGAGAGATCTGGAGGAGATGGAGGGCACATTGAGCAGTGCTGGCTGTTGCGTGGCATGCTAATGATGTCTTTTGTGTTGTATCATCCATCCTGCCATGTCCTCCCAGGTTATTAAAACCTTGGACCCCAAACAGCAGAATTATATCCCCCCTGAAATCCAGGCCTTGAAGAACCAACTGCAGGAGAAGGACACGAGGATCCGGCACCTTGACAAAGCTTATTGCGAAACGCGTTGGTGAAGGGGAGCAGGGACACCCCTACTTTACAGACGCCCCACGTTTTTATCACCCTGAAACCGGACCAGTCTCCAGAATCAATCCTCTCCCAGGAACCAAGCGGCACCACCATCAAGCCCACCAGGTAGAGCACCTCGCTATATCAGGAGCTCCCTGGTCAGGAGAGTTACATCTCTCCCACAAAGGAATCAAGTGGCAATAACATCAAGCCCACCAGGTAGAGCACCCCGCAACATCAGGAGCTCCCTGGTTTGGAGACCTACATCTCTCCCAGTACAAAAACCTTTGGCATCCCTACTTAGGACGATTATCTGGAGACATTATAGGAACGGATAAAGGACACTACTACAGCTGGAATATGTACAGGAAAAGGAGTGTCACTGTGTGGTGCACCAAGAGAATTTACAGTAAAATATAACCTTTATTGTTTAATTGGTAAAAAGCATTAGCGAGATAAAAGGACACAATACATACAAATACAAACATTGAACATGTGAAAATAAAAAGGATATTACTATCCTCACTACGTGGGACTCCACTATTCCACTTCAAAGGATTCTCAGTTATCACTGTAATAGTGTCAATTCAAATGTGTATAATTTGTTGCAGTTTATTAGTAAGTATGAGAGTGGTGGCACCTGATAAGGTTAATTGGTAACAGATCGTCTGTGCAATAGCTCAGACTGCTATATGTCAGCTAAGTCTGAAAAAGACCAACGGTCCTCTATTTCAACAGAAGAATGTTATATTGGAAAGTGATGTTACACACCAAGCAACCACTGCACCATGGCTAGTGGATTCTATTACTGCGTGGTGTGCTGCGTCTGATGTGGTCAGTACGCAATCACAGGCTGGGCTAACCGCCCAAGGCCAGCCGGTCTGTCAGCTTCGTGGCTGACCGAGATAGTCGGCAGAGAACGCCGCTCGGTCTGTCACCGTGTCTGTGCTGAGGATCGCGGTGCAGACGTCAGACACCGCGCACCCAGCACCCGCACGCGATGGTATGGCTGACCAAGTCCGGTCAGGTACCACTACGTATTACAGTCTTTCACAACAATTTTAAATACACATTAATAAATTAGGGGAAGGGAAAGTGGAGTCAAAACCACGAAGTGTGCGGTCGGCGCACGCTTCGCTATGGAGCTTCTTCAGGACCAACCTGAGTGGTACCTGAGAGCTCCTTAAATACCTGTAGATCATGAATATGCTAATTGCTTGGGGCATCGCAGTTACAATTGGTAAATCACATAATCTGATGGTGTGGATGCACACTGAGTAATGGGCAAAGATATGTTACAGCAAAACTGTCACATACAGGGCTAAAAGGTGGAGCAAATGTTATTGGTATTGATATTAAGTTCAAAGTACATACAATGCGGTGGCAAAACTCATCATGATAGGAAAATGACACAAAAAGAAAAGAAGAGAAAAAAACACAATATTTAAATAATTGGGATAGCAGCCCCGGGTGTGTCCCAATCCCCCGTGCAACTCAGGGTTATATGTGATATATTTAGACACATATCTCCCTGGGGGATATGTGTCTAAATATATCACATATAACCCTGAGTTGCACGGGGGATTGGGACACACCCGGGGCTGCTATCCCAATTATTTAAATATTGTGTTTTTTTCTCTTCTTTTCTTTTTGTGTCATTTTCCTATCATGATGAGTTTTGCCACCGCATTGTATGTACTTTGAACTTAATATCAATACCAATAACATTTGCTCCACCTTTTAGCCCTGTATGTGACAGTTTTGCTGTAACATATCTTTGCCCATTACTCAGTGTGCATCCACACCATCAGATTATGTGATTTACCAATTGTAACTGCGACGCCCCAAGCAATTAGCATATTCATGATCTACAGGTATTTAAGGAGCTCTCAGGTACCACTCAGGTTGGTCCTGAAGAAGCTCCATAGCGAAGCGTGCGCCGACCGCACACTTCGTGGTTTTGACTCCACTTTCCCTTCCCCTAATTTATTAATGTGTATTTAAAATTGTTGTGAAAGACTGTAATACGTAGTGGTACCTGACCGGACTTGGTCAGCCATACCATCGCGTGCGGGTGCTGGGTGCGCGGTGTCTGACATCTGCACCGCGATCCTCAGCACAGACACGGTGACAGACCGAGCGGCGTTCACTGACGACTATCTCGGTCAGCCACGAAGCTGACAGACCGGCTGGCCTTGGGCGGTTAGCCCAGCCTGTGATTGCGTACTGACCACATCAGACGCAGCACACCACGCAGTAATAGAATCCACTAGCCATGGTGCAGTGGTTGCTTGGTGTGTAACATCACTTTCCAATATAACATTCTTCTGTTAAAATAGAGGACCGTTGGTCTTTTTCAGACTTAGCTGACATATAGCAGTCTGAGCTATTGCACAGACGATCTGTTACCAATTAACCTTATCAGGTGCCACCACTCTCATACTTACTAATAAACTGCAACAAATTATACACATTTGAATTGACACTATTACAGTGATAACTGAGAATCCTTTGAAGTGGAATAGTGGAGTCCCACGTAGTGAGGATAGTAATATCCTTTTTATTTTCACATGTTCAATGTTTGTATTTGTATGTATTGTGTCCTTTTATCTCGCTAATGCTTTTTACCAATTAAACAATAAAGGTTATATTTTACTGTAAATTCTCTTGGTGCACCACACAGTGACACTCCTTTTCCAGTACATATTCTAGTCTCTGACCAGTGTCCAGTGGTAGCACACCCCTACCATGATATATACATCCAAGTAGATCACCTATATAGGGGGCCTCATTCAAATCTACATTGACATTAAAATTCTATCCTGTGCGATTAAGTTCCTTCTACCCCTTTTTTTTCCCCTCTTTTCACTACTACAGCTGGACTGTGGGTGAATATCCCTGCTCTCTGCATTTACTTGTGGTACCCCCAATCTTTTTAATTGATTTATTTTATCATACGTTTTTTTTTTTAATATATGTATTATTCATAATAAATGTTTTAACTACACCTGTTGCATGCTTCTTAGCGAGCGCGGTCTCAACCCCCCCCTTTTTTCCATTGTACGGTGTATCTGGTGTGCGGGAGGGCGGACATCTAGAGGATGATGCACAGTGGGAGGTATTGTACGGTGTATCTGGGTAGCGGGAGGGCGGACATCTAGAGGATGATGCACAGTGGGAGGTATTGTACGGTGTATCTGGTGAGCGGGAGGGCGGACATCTAGAGGATGATCGAACCCCCCGGGCGCGCCTGCCCTCCGCCCACCCCTGCCTGCCAGCACCCTGCCTCCCCCTACTCCGTCCCCATTACTTACCATCATGTTGCAGCCGCGTCCTCTGGCTCCTTCAGTCTCCGCAGTCCGAGCGCACACTGCACAGTGCAGCCTGCAAAGCTCTGCAGGCTGCACTAGGTATTGTGCATTCCTAGCCTAAGGGTGAGGGACGCTGGGCGCGGGTGTGCGGAGGGGAGGTAGGGCTGGCTGCCGGGTGAGGAACGCTGGGTGCGTGGGTAGGGGGGTTGTGGGCAGCTGCCCGGGCCCCTCCAGAGGCCGGGGCCCGGGACAGCTGTACCCAGGGCACCCCCCTGTCGGCGGCCCTGGGGATGGCCATGGACCATCATGGGCGATGTCAAATACTTTTGCCATTGATGGGGGAGAACCAGATGGTTTCCCTCTATCGATGGAACAGCAAAACAATGTTTTTTTTTTTTTTAAAGTGCCAGAACACGGAGCATAGCTCTGCCCCCGACACCCGCGAAGCCCCCGCCTCCCATAGGCCCATTAAACACAATGGATGACCATTGATCTGTAAAAATATCGATGGTCAGCCATTGCATAGTTAGCACTATTGATGGCCAGTTGCATAATTGCCATCGATGGCAACATCGATGGCAATGGCAACGATGGCCATCCCTAGCTGTAGCAGTATATAACAAACCATACTCCGCGCCACCTAGCGGTACCAGCCAGGAGGATCGGATGCAAATAAAGGGGAGGAACGTGCCCCCCCCCCCCCCAAAAATCTCGAGTCCGCTGAGCCGACTCCGACTCGGCGAGAGGCTGCCCTCACCACTGCCTGTATTGCGCCAGTACAACCCTTTTTATACACATTGCTTTTTTTATTATACAGTACACACGCTGCTGCCTGCTGGAAGACATATGGGTATATATGCGCCTGTGCACCAGCGTGTACTCTGACGTGACCTTAGTGCATTCTACTGTACGTGTGATTCCGGGCAGAGCGCTGGGCAGTCTTAGCGAAGACCCAGGAAGACAGCGGGCTGGCGGAGGACCCTGTTGCCGTGCGGCGGTTGTTGACTGTAGCCGAGTCTGACGGGTCCAGTTCGTGAAAGAGTGCGGGAGCCGGAGCTGCTGCACGGTGAGCGGCTGTGGCCGCACCCATCGGGCGAAGCTGCCAGTGCACCCGGGTGTGCGGCAGAATACCGTGCACAGAGCAGCATGACCTCCGTCGGTGTCATGTCGCCGGCTGCAGCTACTGATTACTACGAGGAAGAAGAGCTAGAGAGTGTGGACGAGGAAGATGACCGCAGCTTTCGCGGCCGGGAGTCCGATGAGGGTGAGAGGGGAGGGGGGGTTCCCGGAGTGTGTTTGAGTGACAGTGCCCCCCGTGGGAGTGGGCACCGGGTACCCCTTGTGCTGCAGCCCATTTCCCTGCGGGCAGTGCTACACGCTGTGGTGCCATAGGACCAGGTTGCAGCAGCGCCTCCATCCATCCGCTGCTGTGAGCTGTGCACCGCTGTCGTGTAGCAGTGTGGGATGGGTTGTGGGCAGCGTGTTCCTTGTTGTGCTAGGTGGGCCACATTGTCTAAAATTGTTCAATATACGTTAATTTATGACTTGTAAGTTTGGTCTTTATAACTGTATGGAAGGATTGGCAGAACAGTGAGCCTAAAGTGAGGTTACAGCAGGCATGGCCAAACTGGTCCTCCAGCTGTTGTGAAACTACACATCCCAGCATGCTGTGCCACAGTTTTAGCATACCATAACAGAAAAACTGTGGCAAGGAGCTGGAGGGGTATAGTTTGGCCATGCCTGGGTTACAGGGTTTAAATTCACGAGCTCTGCCACTCTGCAACACAGTATCCAAAGAACAGCTCAAAATTCACATAGTGACAGACTCATAAAATATGTGCTGCACGTACTTTTTGAACTAGATGGCATCGCAGTTCACAGTGCATAAGGCCAATTGCATGCTTTTCAAACTAAATGTTCAAAACGTACAGAGCATATCGTTCTGGGTATGGCACCTATCGTGGCTGTGAATGGAGATAAGCCTCAGCATATCAGAATCATCTTTATTGGCCAGGTATACTTAGGGAACACAAGGGGGGTTGGAAGAGAGGCATAAACATACATCACATACATTTCACATATATCTAGAACAGTTCGAGTTAGTATTTGGTACGTTCAATACTGTTTAGTTGGTGGACAGCTATTGGGAAGAAGCCTTTTGTAGTTCTTGTCGTCTTTGCTGGGATGGACCTAAAACGTCTGCCTGACGGAAGGGGTTCAAACAGGTTGTGGCCAGAGTGTAGCTTGTCCGCCAAGATCTTTCCTGCACGCTTATTGACCCTGGCTAGGTATAGTTCTTGGACAGTGGGGAGCTCCGCCCCAATAATCTTTTCTGCCATCTTCACCACTCTTTGCAACCTTCGTCTGTCGTTCTCATTTGCTCCTCCGAACCAGATTGTGATCGAGGAGCAAAGGACAGATTCTACTATGGCAGTGTAGAAGATGAGCAGCAGCTCCTGCGGGATGTTGAATTTCTTGAGTTGCCTCAGGAAGAACAACCGCTGCTGAGCCTACTTGACCGTTGTAATGATGTTGGGACCCCATTTGAGGTCGCAGGAAATCTTTGTTTTTAGGAATTTGACGGAGTCGACCCTCGACACTTCTCTGTCAGATATTATGAGTGGGTGCATGGCATTTGGTTTCCTTCTGAAGTCCACCACCATCTCCACCATTATGAGGGGGTTGAGGTCAAGGTTGTTTCCGCTACACCATTTAGTTAGCCGATCCACCTCCCGTCTTTATGCCGACTCGTTTCCATCCATGATTAGGCCGATAACCGTTGTCGTCTGCAAACTTTATAATTTTTACTGACTGTTCTGCTGAGGTGCAGTCGTTTGTGTAGAGGGAGAAGAGCAGGGGGGAGAGGACACATCCTTGAGGGGCACCGGTGCTAATTGTGCATGTGTTTGACATGAATGTGCCTGCTTTCACCGCCTGTTTCCTTTCAGTCAGGAAGTGAGTGATCCAGGAGCATGTAGGTTCTGGGACTCCTAGTGAATGGAGTTTTGGCTCCAGGATGTGAGGGATGATAGTGTTGAATGCCGAGCTGAAATCAACAAATAGTATCCTTGCATAGGTGCCTGGACTGTCCAGGTGCTGTAGAATGTGGTGCAGCCCTAGGTTGACTGCATCATCGACACTTCTGTTTGCTCGGTAGGCAAACTGCAGGGGGTCAAGGTGAGCATTTGTCACAACTCTCAGGTGGTTCAGCACCATACGTTCAAGCACTTTCATGACCACCGATGTTGGTGCAATCGGCCTGTAGTCATTGAGGTCTTTCGCAGTTGAGCTCTTGGGAACCGGGACGATAATTTTGCCTTTGAAGCATCTGGGGACCTTGCACATTTCTAGTGAAGTGTTGAAAATCCTGGTAAAGATAGGGGCGAGCTGTGTTGCACAGGTCTTGAGGGCAGAAGGAGACACTCCGTCTGGGCCTCCAGCTTTCCTAGGGTTGACTCTCTTGAACATTCCTTCTACCTCTGTTTGGTCCACCCAGAGAGTCTGGGGGTGGCAGTTTTGGAAGGAGGGTGGACAAGCCATTTTGCCCCGGTCAGGGGTAGGACTGATGCAGGTAGCTTCCTTCTCGAACCTGCAGTATAAATCATTCAGCTCGTTCACTAGTTTCTGGTGCATGGTGGAGGGGGTTCGAGAGATCTTGTAGTTGGTTATAGCTTGCATTCCTCTCCAAGCTGACGCGGGGTCGTTGGTTGACATGTTGTTCGCCAGCTTGTCTGAGAATCTTTTTTTTGCCAGCTTGATTTCCCGTGTTAGGGAGTTCCTGGCCTGTTTGTACAGGACAATATCACCACTGCGACAGGCTTCTTCCTTTGCCCGACGGAGCTTTCTGAGTTGACCGCTGAACCATGGCTTGTTGTTGTTGAAGGTGCGTGCTGTTTTGATTGGCACGCACAGGTCCTCGCAGAAGCTGATTTAGGCTGTCACTGTGTCGGTCAGATCATCTAGGTTTTTAGCGGAGGATTCAAAGACTCCCCAGTCTGTGCATTCGAGACAGGCCTGAAGCTTCATTTTTGCCTAGTTTGTCCAGCTTTTAACTGAGCTGACCTTAGCTTCTGGGTGTAAGTTGGTAGAAGGTGTACTATGCAATGGTCAGAGAGGCCCAGAGCTGCCCGGGGATAGCCCGGTAAGTACACTTGATAGTGGTGTAGCAGTGGTCTAAGGTACGTCCTTCCCTGGTGTGGCATCTGACTTGCTGTCTGTACTTCGGTACAGGTTGGCACTGTTGAAGTCGCCCATCACTATAAGCAGTGCTTCCGGATATTTGAGTTCTGTGTCTGTTATCCTGGTGGCCAGTTGGAGTTGGGCCTCTTTCGCATTTCCTTGGGGAGGTATATACACCCCCACCAGGACTATTGAGGCAAATTCCCGTGGGGAGTAGAATGGGTTGCATTTAATGATGAGTGTTTCCAGTTGAGGCGTGCTTGATTTACTCAGAGTTTTTACGTCGGTGCACCACCCTTCATTTATGAAGAAGCAGATACCTCCTCCCTTGGTTTTTCCGGTGAGCTCCTTGTCGCGGTCAGCTCTGAGGAGACTGTAGCCCGGCAGCATCACCGAGGAGTCGGCAATGAGTTAATCTAGCCATGTCTCAGTAAAGCATAGGATAGATATGTTAGAACATTAGTAGGAGGATTCGGTATGAAATTCCGACGGTTAAAATCCCGACAGGGTCGAAAATCCCGAATGGGTCATAATACCGACAAGGACAAAATCCCGACATTTAAAATCCCGACAGGGTCAAAATACCGACATATAAAATGTACAGGTGAAACAGTCAACATGACTTTCCGTTGACAGGTCACGAGGTCGACATGGGTTTTTTCACAGTTTTTTGACCCAAATGTCCACACAGTCGACATGGACACAGTTGGAGGTGAACCGCAGCCCCTCACTATTTTATTCTCCCACCACGCCCTAGTGGATGGTAGGGCATGAAATACCGCCTGTCGGGGCAAAAAAGCGAAAAAACCAATGTCGACCTTGCGACCTGTTGACGGAAAGTCATGTTGACTTTTTCACCTGTACATTCTATATGTCAGTATTTTGACCCTGTCGGGATTATGACCCATTCGGGATTTTGACCGTCGGGATTTTGGTACCACAGATAACCAGCTGAAAAGGGAATGCGAGTGCCACAGGTTACGCAGCTATATCCCTTTTGCAGAGATTAACTTTCCCATGGTCCACATGTACCTGGAGGACGGATATTAAAGTGTGGTGAGCGAAGCAAGCCACCATGCCCAAAGTGTGGCCAGCGTCCACTGCAGCTGATCTAAAAGAAAATAACCTACACTAAACTGTATTCCAGACTCTGAAGCCTAGTTGGATACTTATCTGCTAAGTTATTCAACTCACTTTTAGGGCTCATTTGCACAAGCAATTCCTCATGGAGTTTTTGAAACCATTGTTCTTTATGCCATGCTATTTTCCAGTCTGCGTTCTTGAAATGTGGAAAGAAAGGAGTGTGAATCCGCGCTTATACCTACTATCATGCAACAGGTCAAGATAAAAAATACATTTATTAAAAATACACTTTAAAATGAGTCACGGAATGGCTGGTACTGACATTAATAAAGATAAAAAGTGGAGCCACCTTGAAAAAGCCCTAAGAGCGAAACGCGTCAGTGTGGTGGAGCCTAGACACCCACCATTGGAACCCAGACTCAGTCCCCCACTGTGACAAGACCAGCTTCCAGAGCAATTCCCAGCAGCCGCACAAAATCAGGACACTGCACCAACAAACCAGGTTGAGCCCTACACCATCTGGTGCTCCCTAGGTTGGAGATTAACATCACTCCCGATTGTCCTACCAATATCGGCAAACATCTAATGGCACTATTACCAGGAAGCGTTTTATAGGAACGGACACTGAGACTCAAACCCTTGGAAAATTGGGTGACTATTTTGGCTACACTTTTTATCTTTATTAATGTCAGTACCAGCCATTCCATGACTCATTTTAAAGTGTATTTTTAATAAATGTATTTTTTATCTTGACCTGTTGCATGATAGTAGGTATTAGCGCGGTTTCACACCCCTTTCTTTCCACATTTTTGTTTGGGCTTGACTCCCTTACCCACAAAACCGCAGCTCTAGCAAAGCTACCCATTTACAGGCGCCCTCAAGGGACACTTTGTGCCCCACCCACCCCTTGCGTTCTTGAAATGCAGCTAATGAAAGCAGTCGTGGGTACACCGACCTCTATGTGCTAAACTGTTCTATTGCACAAACCATTAAAAATAGTATTCAGCTTGTGGGATTCCTAGTCACTATTAGAGTAGCCCTTTCAATTCAGCATGTAAATAAAAAACAATATGTGCTCCATTCCCTTCTCCCTTATATGGGTGGTATTCAATCATGCACAATATTTCCCATCCTAGTAAACATCTGCTGTTTTCACATAGAATAGAGCAAATTTACATTCAATCTATTCAATTTTATTTCCGACTTTTGGAAACATTCTGAATGTCGGAAAAAATGTGGATTGGCGAATCCACTCCCCCCCCCCCCCCCCCCCCCAGAAACATGCGCTAATTCACAAATTTAGTGTCTGTGAATGCTTTTCTAAGACCCAAATCTGCAGCAGAGAGTCCTGGCCGATATTGACGAGTATTGGAAATATCGGCCAGCACTGAATATATATATGTGTGTGTGTGTGTGTGTGTGTGTTTTAAGTTTCATTTATAATTTGTAGTCAAGTGATATTGGTAAATCGGTTGATTCAAGGGAATACAGATTCTTGAAGTTCCATTCAACCTGTTAAATCCAAAATTCTGGATTTCATTAATTAGTTTATTTCTGTTTGGTAGATTTGTGTAACCACTGTGCTTGTTAATAACCTGTTGCATGATCATTACCATTATTTTCTTTCTGAAGACACTGAAGATGCCAGTGAAACGGACCTTGCGAAGCATGACAATGTGGACTATGTGGAAATGAAAGAACAGTACGTGAATAGAATTTCCTTACTATGTAAAATAGTTTTGTGTTTCTAAAATCATTTTCAGACTGAAAAATCCTCAAAACCTGAGTAGGACTCGGCTGAAAGATATGAGCCCCTTTCCCACAGCACATTTAACGGTACTTGTGTAGTTTCACGGCGCCACCGCGCGCACAGTCTCTCATGAAACTTGGCAGCTTGACAGACTCTGTGTTTACTGAGCGCATGCCGCTCTAGATGTAATGTACGTTATCAGCATAGCGCTGGCAGCAGCAACGCGCACTGCCCAGCGCTGACAGGTCATTGTGGTACTTGTAGTTCCACAGTGGACACCCCCGGCACACCGCTAACGAATGGGGCTTCTAAACTAGACACCCCGGTACACCGCTACCAAAGGGGGTGTCCCAAATGCAGATGCTAAAATGTAGACGCTAAAGCCTCTGAATCTTGACTCCCTGCAAACAGCTAAGAAGGGGGCACCTAAATTTAGACGCTAAAGCGTCTGAATTTAGTTGGGTCTAGGGGTACAAAGGGGTGCACTGTGCAAAACACTCTTAAGCCTGTTCACAATGACACTAGTTGACGTAACAGCTGTCGACCTTGTTAATTCCACTATCCACGCCACCCTGAAACGTGGCGAGCGGACACGGTACGCGTCCGACCGATGTTTTCATACCCCCACTATCCACGTCGGTGTGGAGTTCATTTTATAAAGTGTGGCGAGCCACCGAGCCCGAAGCATGGCGAGCGCACGCGTATACCTGTGAAGTTATGCGCGTCCCCTCGCGGGGCTCGCCACGCTTTGGGCTCGGTGGCTCGCTGCGCTCGCCACTCTTTGTAAAATCAACTCCACGCCGACGTGGATAGTGGGGGGGTGAAAAGGTCGGTCGGACGGATGCGTACCGCGTCCGCTCGCCACGCTTCGGGGTGGCGTGGATAGTGGAATTAACAAGGTCGACAGTTGTTGACTAGTGTCATTGTGAACAGGTTTAAGAGTGTTTTGCACAGTGCACCCCTATGTACCCCTACTAAATCTAGACGCTTTAGCGTTTAAATTTAGGTGCCCCCTTCTTAGCTGTTTGCAGGGAGTCTAGATTCAGACGCTTTAGCATCTAAATGTTAGCGTCTGCATTTGGGATACCCCCTTTGATAGCGGTGTGCCGGGGTGTCTAACTTAGATGCCCCGTTCGTTAGCGGTGTAGCGGGGTGTCCACTGTGTAACTACAAGTACCACAATGACCTGTCAGTGCTGGGCAATTTGTGGTCTTGGCAGCATTTTTAATATGAAGACTACATTCCATGAGAGCTGTGAAGATTATTCATTTTTCAGTATAATATGCTCTGTGGCAAATCACAGTCTAAACCACACTATAACACAATCATACACTTACACTGACTTAAGCAGAGGGCTGCAATAATTCACTTCCCCTGCCGATTATTGCCGATTATCGGTAAAAATCGGCCGATATATCCGACGATTGGACGGAAATCGGACAATTGGCCAAAAAATCGTTCTAGTCTGTGGGGCCTTTAAGAATCCTCAAATTCAGATTGGGATTAGAGGGGCGTCTTCCCAATGAGCATTGTCTGGCTGTGAGGGTGTGGCAGGCTAATCAGCTAGCACCCTGCTAGGAGATACAATCAATGCCTTTCTCTGTGTATTCATCCCAAAAACCCAGTTTGCACCCTTTCAGCTGGTGAACCGGGTTTTTTGAATTAAGATTTGGGAAAAATCCTGGGAAATTCCAGGTTGACCCATTCAGACAGGGAAAAAAAATCAAACACTTTTTATTCACAGAATAATATTTTAAGTAAAACATTTTTTTTGTGAAAGTCATTATGTAACAAGGCTCTTCACTCTATATCAGGCATGGCCAAACTGGCCCACCAGCTGTTGTGAAACGACACAAAGTAGTAGTGCCAAAGTTTTTTAGCTCTCAATAATAGCAAAACTGTGGCAAGGCATGGTGGAATTAGTAGTTTCACAACACCTGGAGGGCCATAGTTTGGCCATGCCTGCTCTATATACCCTCTGGCACTGGCACATTTCCCTGCACTGTATTCTGTGCTCCTCTCATGTGTGGCATCTGTCCCTTTCCAGCTATCACTGATATCAGCAGGCATCATGTGGCCTTTCCTGACCAATTAAATCGGTTTTCAAGCAGCCAGAGAGCACATTCCCAGGGTCACCAACCTGGGATGAAAGACCTGCGAAAAACACAGGTCAATTGCAGGGTCGGAGACCCGGGAACATTTCCGGGTTGGTGCCTTTCAGACATAAAATCCCGGTTTGATGCACGTTCATGTGCAAAAAGCCAGGATTTTGGAGTTTGTCTGAAAGGGGTATTAGAGAGCAGTTTCTGAAGTCCCCCCCCCCCCCCTTTAATAAGTGCAGCCACTAAGGAAGGCAAATCCCCGGATCAGCTTGGACTACTGACAGCTGGCATCTCACACTTAACCTATTAGTGGTACATCTGTAAGAACAAATCACATTTATCTCTCTCAAAATCCATCATGGGTGAAACATGGACCGGCGAATTACTCAATCCAAGTGTTTTTTACAGTGAAACTGCAGCTGTTTTAAAACTGTCCGCCAATGAATAGGAATGCCCCCCCCCTCCCCCCTCCTCTCTTTTTATTCAGGTATTTCACAAAAAAAAAAAAATGTACTCAAATACCCCCTAAAAATCTGACGACATCTATTTTATTTATTTTTGCAACGATGTGGCGGATTCTGATTGATCGGGACTTTAAATAGTGTGCGTGTTCAGCATTCATCGCAAGCTCCCATGAGTTGTTCATTGTGTCTTAAGCTTGGTCAATCTGATATAGCCAAAGATCTTCAGCACATTGGGGGTTATTCTGATTGAGTTGCAAAGGCAAAAGGCAAATTCCTTCTCAAATGCACTGCAGGTGGGGCAGATGTAACGTGCAGAGAGATTTAGATTTGGGTGAGTTATTTTGTTTCTGTGCAGAGTAAATACTGACTGCTTTATTTTTACACTGCAATATAGATCTCACTTTGAAGTAAAACCCCACCCAAATCTTACTCTCTTTGCACGTTACATCTGCCCTACCTGCAGTGCACATGGTTTTGTCCATTTGAGAAGGAATTTGCCTTTACGAGTCAACCAGAATAACCCCCATTGTCTAGTGTGCATGCGCTATCTGCATTTATACTGGATATCATCAATGACCAGATGATCTAATGATGCACGATATATCTTGAAATAATTTGAAAGATTGCATAGTGTTTATGAACTATATAATTTGTGCGGGAATTAAAAAGGGAAATTATTGCCAAAATTTGCATGGTTTGCACGTAGTCTTTGTACCCAGCAGAAGGGTATTATGCAGGTAGGTGGTTATAGATTTCTGTATCCGAATACGTATACTTGTATGTTTAATTGTGTACCTAAAAAGAGGGGTAATAAAGAAAAAGCAGTTGTCTGCAATCTAATTCCATAAATGTCTGCATTGTCCCAGAGCTTGAGAAATTTTCTGTGTGAGAACCGCAAGCTAATCCCTTCTAATAACATGTAGCACAGTGGCTGCACCAGTCTGCAATAAAGTAGCAATACGCTCTTTATTTTCATAGATAAGGTTTGTTTATTCGATGTCTAAAGGAAGAATATTCTGTGAGAAAATGAAAGCAAAGTAGAATTTTTCAGGCATTAAAATAAATAAAATTTAAAAAAGAAAAGTAGGCACTGCTGTGCGTAAATACTCAAAGAAAATCTGGAAATACATTTGCTAGGTTTGAATACAATTGTTTAAGTAAAAAACAGAATTACATTAAATTAATGCAAATGGAAGTATTTGGCTCATGGGAGTAAAAGTAATTAAGGAAAATGTATAAGAAAAAAAAATAAAGATTGGTCTGCAGACAAAGCAAACAGAGAAAACATTCAGTGGATTGTATTCACTAATAAAACGGACAGTGGAATTCCAGAATGCAGCTACGCAAGTGTCTCCAAATCCAGTAGTACTAAATCAGTAGTGCAGGGCCAAGGTAGAAAGGTGTCGGTGAGGCCCTTTACAGTGATTCGTGTGCTCTTGTGGCAGTGCGGGCATGTAGAGCCAGCTTTGGGTGGTGAATAATCTGTGGTTGAGGAGAACTCTGGAGCAGTGTGAACTACCAATAATGATTGAGATGGAACTGCTAGTGTCATCATTAATACAGAAATGTTGTGACTGCTCTACAGATCCACATAGGAATGGGTTGAAAAGTAGTTTTGTAAAAAAAAAAAATAAAAGGCACAATAAGGTCTAGGCAAATAACCCGCTGTCTCTATTATATATTTTACCTTAAACAAGTTTTGCAATTCAGGCAAGGGATGCTGGGATGTGTAGTTCCACAACAGCTAGCTTGTCATTGGTTGTGATATACTGTAAGAAGATAAACATATTGGGTGCACTATTTTAAAAATGTCTAATGGATAATTGGAAATGGATAATACACAGAAGGCAGTGTGGACTATAGATTAAAATACACTAAATCTAGGATATAAATATTACACATAAAAGAAGTGTAAAGCTGGGTACATATGGAACGATTTGAAGCCCGATGTGGACGTTCCTGATTGATTGGAACGACCAATCGATCAAATCGCTCCGTGCATCGTTAACAATGCGCGTACCCGCGAATCATTACAATTGATCTATGATCTTTCCTGCATGCAGGAAGATCATAGACAAATCGTTTGTCAAGTGTATCAAATCGACAAACTATTTGTTACACTAGTGAACGATGTCAGAACGCTTCCTACATCGTTCCGTGTGTACGGCCCTTAAAGGTATACATGGTGCGATAGGCACCGTGCATCTAGAACTAGGATGCATTGCTTCTAGATCAAAACGTATGCGATGTGCTAAAGTACTGTGCGTTTTGAACTAGATGCAATCCAGTTCACAAAGTCTGTGCAGCACATACTTTTTGTGCTGTGCGATGGGATGCACGTGGGAGTGGGCATCTCATTGCACCCAGTAATTGTACCTTTAGGTGTGTACACACGGTACAATTTGATTGCTCAGAGACCATATTGCTCAGTGATTTTATCGCCCACAACACAAAAAAACATTGGCCTGTTACAGGGCTTTAGGTTCAATTATTTGGCAGACTCCAATATATATGCACATATCTTTATTTCTACTACACATTGCACCGCAGGTTGCAGTTAAGATCAGTACACTGCAAATTTCTCTAATATATATGTATAATATATAATATTTGTGCTTACATAAAATTTGTTTTATTTTCAGTGTAGAAAACTGTAATGGTGCGTACACACGGGTACAATCACCCTGCGATTCTGACTATATAGTCAGAATCGCATTGGCATCACCCGCAGATCGCATGAGTTTTAACCCTTGCGATCCCGGTGCAAGCTCCCGTATCGCACGGCAGAAAGCCTTGACTATATAGTCAAAATTGTAGGCCATTGCATGCATGCCATGCGATGTGATCGCATCGCACGGCACATCTCACCATGTGTACACACCATTAGCCTAATTAAGGTTATACAATTGAGGACAAAGTTTGAAAAAAAAAAAAAAACTATAGATACTTTTACTCATAAATTGTAAATAAGAAAATACAAGGTTATTGTTACTGTATGATATTGAATTAAATATATATTTGTTTTAACTTGTTAGGATGTATCAAGACAAACTGGCATCTCTCAAGAGACAGCTACAGCAACTCCAGGAAGGTAAGAGATCTTTATTGCCCTAGGTTCAGCATGACTGCTTAAGGGACAGACTGGTACCAGTATGAGTATTGTAAGTGCAATCTCTAGACCAGACATGTCCAAACTGTGGCCCTCCACCTGTTGTGAAAATAGTTTTAGCATTCCCTAATAGCAAAACTGTGGCAAGGCATGATGGGACTTGTAGTTTAACAAAAGCTGGAGGGCCATAGTTTGGACATGCCTGCTCTAAACAAAATGTTAATGTTTGGTGGCCACTGGATGTGGCCACTGTCCATATATATTTTACAAGATTGCACCATTTGTTTGCACTATATAGTTCAGGAGTTCAAGGGAAATCATTGACGACTGTTTCATTTGCACATCGTATAGTGGGCCTGATAGCTGATCGCAAAAGCAATTTTTCTCAAATGGACAAAACCATGTGTACTGCATGTGGGGCAACAGGTGCACGGGACCGCAAATTGGACCTGAGGGGACAGCAAACCGAGCCAAGTTGGGCTGATTTCACGACCCCATTAGTCAAAATCGGCTCGGTATATGGGCACCTGAAGATTTTTTTGGGATCTGATGCGAGCGCAGATTTGGCCTTTTGTCTTTAGATTGGTCTGCCTGATCCATCTGAATCTGAAGACAACAGGTCAAATCTGACTAGTGCATGGGGGGCATTTAGTGTCCAAAATGTATTTTTTTTAGTAAACCTCAAAATGTCAGAATACATTGGTAAGCATCTAAAATCTAGTAGTATGTACATACATTGCTTTTTAGAAAGACTAAAGCAGGAACAGAAATGTGTTATTTGTATTTGGTACACGGCCATTGAGGAAGATGTCAAGCCTTCCAAAGAGTGCACAATTTGCCCATAGTTACTGATTTACTTCTACCTATAACTTTATAGAATGTTACTTCTAGCAGGTGGGACCCAGAAGCCTTCACTTTCTATGCCCAGTTGCTTACTGCTTTGTAATCGTTTGTTCCTAGATCGTAGCACTGGTTCAACAGGCCTGTTTGTTACATTATTACAGAAGGGTTCCTCTTTCATTGATTAAATATATTCATTTAACTTGCTCCTGAAATAAATAGTAATGTGTGGTCCTTTTGAAGGATAGGGGGCCCATTCGGTACGGCCACCGGTATATCAGATTGCCAATCGCACATGACTCATGTAAAGGTCAACCTGACCAATTGGAGTTTTGTTTGAACTTTACTGTTATTAATCTGAGTTCATGTGAATGGTAAAGCCTCCGAAACATGGAGAGCGAATGTTGTACACTAATTTGGGTGACTTTTTGGGGTCAACTTACACATTGACCTAATATTCCACACTCGTCTCCGTTCTGAATCAGACATTGAGGGTCATTCTAATCTTCACACTTCCCCGCACGGGGAGTGATGTTTTGCTACTGAGCATAAGTATGTTTGCGGATGTGAAGGCTCAGTTTGCGAACGGATGTAGCGACTTATATAGTCACCAGCCCGTTCACCCGGAAATTCGTAGCTTTGTGAGTCAACCAGAATGACCTCCATTCTGTAATGAACAAAGGAATATACAGAATTTGTCTGTAGGCTTGATGTGATGTTAAGCACATTAGCTCATATTCTTGGTTCAGTTAGGAGATAGGGGATGAGTTGCCCTTGCAACAGCGTAGAAACTTAGGCAGTGGCAGTTAAGATTGCCACCCTTGCAGATGATATCGCCCAAGACTTCAATTTATATTCAGCCCAGGACACTTTCTGACTGATATTATTTGCCTTTTAATGTTTGCTTTGATGTATAACAGGAACCCTGCAGGAGTATCAGAAACGCATGAAAAAATTAGACCAGCAATACAAAGAGAGATTAAGAAATGCTGGTAAGAAAACATGAGCACCGTGTGTGTGTGTGTGTGTGTGTGTATGCAATGCAACTACATGTTAAACATGTTTTTGAATTTCTTCTTTACGTGAACAGGAAATTGTAGTAGAGTGCTCTAAACCGAGCACTCCCTTATCTATAAATGCTTATTAATTGCCTCTTCTCTTAAATGTTTCGTTTTACGTTAAATGTTGTATTTTATCCCATTAATCTAATTGTAATTAGTTACTCAATATGTATATATGTGTATATATAACATTTTATGTACAACTATACTTCAAACTTATAAGTGGCAGTGCAATGTTTTTCATATTTATTATTCAATTTTTTTTACCAGTTCTTGTAGATAAAGGAAGCATTAACCCCTTGAGTGGTGGGTTTTGCTGGGGCAGGACAAATTTCCCAGGGCAGGTTTGTCCTGTCCCAGCAAAACCCACCACAGATTGTAGGGGCCCCCCCTCTCACCGCCGCTGCAGTGTTTGTACGCCGGAGCTCACCTGCCGCTGCCCTAGACGTCAATCACAGCAGAGACCACATGCGGCAGGCTCAGGGATGTTCGCGGTGTCTCAGGAGGACTCGGGCACCTGAACTCCCGAGCCACCCCGAAAATCCCTGAGCCTGTCGCCTTCGTCACTGCTGTGAATGGCGGCTGGGAAACTGGCAGGGGAGGAGCTCCGGTGTATGATCACCGAATCGGAGGTGATCGACAGGAGGGGGAGCGGCAGGGAGGGGGGGACTCTAGAGGTGGTGCGCACCTACTGCATATTAATGGTATGCCTGGAAATTTTTCGGGGCAGGCAATACCACCCAAGGGGTTAAAATCACAGTATAACGGCATGTTAGAGATTTTAAAATCTACAGTATTTATAAAAATAAATAAAAAAGAGCAGTCATAATTATACTTAATATTGTACAAGTGTACTGTTGTTTTCTGTCAATGTACTGATGCATCATCACACATCTCTACTGCAGTCCCCCCCCCAAACGGCCCCTCATCGCACCTCAGGTCACATAAGAATCTTCTAGTGTTGGGAAATTTTAGCAAAAAAGTATTAAAACAAAAGGACCCACCTTTTATAGACCATAACAAAGGTGCATTTTCTAAGGTCTGTCTGTAATCCGTCATATCTGCATCTACAGTACTTCTGTATTTTAATGAAGTTCTCTCATAAAAGATACACTTGATATTATGCATTTATTTTATTCTGTACCATATACTACATATATTATAGACCATGGGCGGTATTCAATGAGCCTGATTCGCCATGTTTTTATGGCGAATTTGTGCTGTTTGGCGAATTTTTGACAAAAACGGTGAATCACCCTATTCAATGACCACATGGCGAATACATTTGAAGGTTTTTTTCGCCATGATTCACCGAGTAGAAATCGCTATCTTTTTATGGTGAAGTGGAATGTGAACTTTTAAAATAAAGTATTTTTTGTTTTTTTACATTTGGTGTAAAAAAATCAGGAATTTTATTCTGAGGAGGGGCATGCTATTTTTATTCATGTGCTATAAGCACATGAATATATATTTAATAAAAAAAAAAAAAAAAAAAAAAATATATATATATACACACACACACACAGCCAGCAGGGGGCGCCCGAGCCGCTCATTAGATATTCATATATTCACGCACCCGATCGTTACGATCAGGTGTAGTGAATATATGCGGTCGGCTGCCTGGCACCCGGGGAGCCCACCCCCCCCCCACAAATGTTCTGGGGCAGGCAGAGAGACTTCCATCTCTCTGCCTGCCACCGTCCTCAGGCTCCCTGCGGCGTTCGCCGCAGGAGCTCATATTTGCCGGTCAGGGGCAGCGAGCCCCTGACTCGTTGAATACCGGAGCCGGCGAGGCTCCGAAATGTGGCGAATGTGCAGCGAATCCGAAAAAGGATTCGCTGCACCTCGCAGGTATTCACATTGAATACCGCCCCATAAGTGAGTGACAAGCCTATAGGTGGTTTGGATGTAGTTTCTGGGAAAGCAGGCCTCTTCTTTCTAGCAATCCAGATGCAAATGTCCAATCAGAAGTAGGCAGTGAAACTGCCTTTCAGTACTAGTGCACTTCAACGATTGTCGTCTTGAAAATGCTGGACATATGACAGCACCTGGAAACCATAGTATTCAGAGTATAACATTACCACCCCTCCCCCAAGTTTCTGGGTAGTCTGAGAACCCTTGGATGGACCTTGGCTATGCCAGTGTCTGTTGGCTCACTCCGTTCCCCACCCATGACTACAGTTTTCTCTTTCCACTATTACTGCTTACCTTATCCCTTACACTCCACTAATTTATTATCATGCCTGTTGTTTCACCCCCTTCCATTATTCCTTACTTTACATTTTAGGGCCCTTTTTCTGCCTCCCACCTCCACACTCCCCTCTCTTTATATAAAAATGCTCTTAAAATAAATTTCGATCAGAGAACAGTCCATACGTTGTCATGATTGCATTGACATTGCCTGCCTGCTACAATTTGCCGATCAGTATGTCAATTATGGTTACGCTTTTTTGTTTAGCTTTTTTTTGTTTTGTTTAAATCTCAGATTTTGTATTGTTCTGTACTTTGATTGTTAGGTTTAAAAACACCTGTATACGTAAATACGCTATGCAAACAAAATCAAATATATCAGTCCCAAGGCGCAAACGCTCTTCTTCAGCCAAGACCCAAAAAAAAGGGATCACCACTCAATCCCAGTGTTGGTCGAATTACCCGCACTCACAGGATAAAGTATAACACCAGGTGTGTAGCGGTTTCTTTACCCAAGCATCTAAGGGTCACCACGTGATACGTCAATTATATATGCGTACCGTAAAAGAGGGCTGATGCAAATATGTAAAGGTATCTTTTGCTTGATGAGAACCCTTTATTTTGTTATCCTCTCATCAACAGTATGATCACATGAAAAACAAAGATTCTCTTTAAGTGAGCTATTCTTAAAAAATGTATTTGATAAAAACAGGAACACGCATTAGACTGGGGTGGAAGATGGAAAGACATGAAACCTGGTAGTTGGGGCAATGGCCATATACCCCAAAGAAGTCACTGGTCAGGACCACACTCCTAGTCAGGCAAAAACCATTTCTCCTCTCTGGCCAGAGAGGAGGAAATGTTTTAGTGTGCAAGTGTGCCTGTAAAAGAAACCTTTATACACGCATATTTCTGTCTACCAGCATGAGTGAGGGTACGCATCTGGGTACCCATCCCTATATGTTTTAAAATCCTGTTAATATTTGTACAACCTACTGTACACATTGCTTTTTCCATTTTACTCTTTCATGCTAATATACCGGATGTGAAAGAAATGTATGTGGATTTAACTCTTCATTGCCCCTGGTCCATTTTCCTCCAAAACACTATAAAATATATTTACCCCTCTAGCTTTGTAACATTTTGCTGTTTTACGACGTGGAACCATTTAATTGAAGTGTATTCCTACTAATCAATGCACAATACTAGAAACATGCAATCTAACCATTGGCAAGTTTTAACCATTTAACTGGCTAATATTGTTTCCAAAAATGGCTCAGTAATTGTCATATTTTTTATGATTCAATGAGGTAGCGAACATCTATGAGCAAAGCATTTTTTTTTTTATTTTTTTTTATTTTACATTTTTGAAAATATATCCAGAGGCACAGTTAAGTAAATACTAGTGCAGTCGCCTATTTTTCAGTTTTATCTAAATACATTTTTCTTAATACATGGATTTAAATTTTTGTTCACAATTTTTTTTTTTTTTTACAACATTGTGTTAATTAGCAGGATTAAATAATATTTAACTCTATTACGGTTCAATGCTTTGACTCCACGAAATGTGAAAAAACACACTGAAGTGAATACCATTTTTTTTTTTTTTTCAGGGCCCATCTGTACATACCAAAAAACCTGGACTATCAGGGTCCTGATTTACACTTCATAGGTGTATGGATGTATTTATCTATGTGTGTGTGTATGTATGTATATGTGTGTATAGATATATCTATCTATCCACTCCATACATAATATGTTCATGAGCATGCAATGATATTGATGTTTGCTAATTGTATTCCCCCCCCCTTTTTTTTTTCTTCTATAGAGCTCTTCTTACAGCTGGAGGTAAGTGACGTTTTGGTCTCTTATGCTGGGTACACACTGATCAATACATAGCTCATTATATTAACAAATACAATTACAGAATAAATGTGTACACCTGATTTTGTGTGTCACCAATGTAGTTTACATATGTCACATTGGCCCACCAGCACTGCCAGTGTAACTATGTGAATGGTCCCTATAGCCTGAACCTGGCTATAGGGACCACTGCTACTGACATCACAGCTGGGTGGCCAAATTGAAATGACCACCCAGTGTGATGTCTGGCCCAACATATTGAGAGACTATATAGCTTACTTAATCGGTCACTCTTTCAGCAGACAGGTTGGCCAGGTGTGTACCCAGCCTTTGTATACAATGAAGTATCATTCCTAATTGTTATTACTTAAGTGCAGCCAAAATCCTACTTTATCACATTGCATTTCAGACCGAGCAGGTTGAAAGGAACTACATCAAGGAGAAGAAAGCGGCTGTCAAAGAATTTGAAGATAAGAAGATTGAGCTGAAGGAAAATCTGATTGCAGAATTGGAGGAGAAGAAAAAAATGATCGAAAATGAGAAATTAACAATGGAGCTGACAGGAGGTATGATCAGTCCAGGCTTGCGTTACCTTCAGATTGTAGGAGACTTCTTTCACAAACTTTATAATACTGTTCAAACAGGTTGAAAGCAAGGGTACTTGTGGAGTATCACGGCTCCCATCGCATGCCATCGCATGCCATATATAGTGGCATGCGATGCGATATTTACCGATTTTGGCCGTTTTTTGACAAAATCGTATGCGATCGCATCGCATACGATTTTGCACTGAAAAGCATCCAAATGCATTGGAATTAGTATTAAACATGTTTAATGGCCCAAATGTCATTTTTGAGGCTGTACCACCCCCACTATCAACGCGAACCCGAAGCGTGGCGAGCGCAGCGGTACGCGTCCTACGACCTTTTCATACCCCCACTATCCACGTCGGCGTGGAGTTGAGAATAGAAAGTGTGGCACGCGGACACCTGTGAAGCCTGTGAGGGGACGCGGATACCTGTGAAGGTATCCGCGGGGCTCGCTGCACTTCCCACGCTTCGGGCTCGCTGCGCTCGCCACACTTTCTATTCTCAACTCCACGCCGACGTGGATAGTGGGGGTATGAAAAGGTCGTAGGACGCTTACCGCTGCCCCACGCGGGCTCGCTGCGCTCGCCACGCTTCGGGTTCGCGTTGATAGGGGGGGTGGTACAGCCTCAAAAATGCCAGTTGGGGGCCATTGAACATGTTTAATACTAATTCCAATGCATTTGGATGCTTTTCAGTGCAAAATCGTATGCGATCGCATGCAATGAGATTTTTTGGAATACAATGCCCATGGTGGGAGCCGTGATACTCCACAAGTACCAAGGCAAGTTCTTTTACTGCATACAGGATTCTGTGTCATTTGCCATGTGACACTTTGGTTTCACATCTACTTTGTTTATTTAATGATTTTCTATGGTACTATGCGGGCAGGGTTTTATCCTCAAACACTGCGAATTTTGCAGCATTGCGTGTGGACCAGAATAAGGTCCATAATGGGTACACATGGTGAGACCTTTCCTTTGATTTTTGACTATATAGTTCAAATAATTCGACATTGAATGTTTTTTGCAACGTTCAATGCAGATTCAATCCCGGTTTAGTGGAAATTGGAAAGAATAGTCTTGCCAGGCAAGACTAGATAGTAGAAATCGAAGGAACGCTGGATGGAATCAAACGGCATATACACATGTACACATCTTAAATAACTTTCACAGTGAGATGATTGTTGCAAGGTGTGGTAGTATGAGTATCTCATTAGCTGCTGTAGCTCAAGATTTTCATGCACAATTTTCTACAATTTGCAGAGAAGAGTGCAAAATGAAAAAGTATTGACAGATCTCGGAAATACCTTTTTAATGAAAAGCCAGAAGACATTGGCTTCATTAGTTCAAGCTAACAGGAAGAGGACAGTCAATAAAAAAATGTCGCTGTGTCAGTTGTAAGCAGGAGCATGTAGAATGCATTATATCAAGACATGAAGCGGTTGGGCTGCAGCAGCAGGAGACTACACTAGCTTCCACTGCTATCAGCTAAGGTCAGGGAACTATAGTGCACTGGGCACAGGCTCAACCACACAGGACTAATAGATAAAACATTGCCTGGTCTGATGAATATCACTTTCTGCTGCAACATGCAGATGGTAGTGTAGGCATTTGATGTAATCCACATGGATTCATCTTGCCTTATGTCAGTGGTACAGAATGGTAGTAGTGGTATTGGTTGAATGATACTTACACCTTTTGTGTGTGTCGACATTGTGCATGTCGACCTATAGACTGGATAAAACTATAACTCAAACGCAAATTTAAATGAGTTGTCTTGCACTTTATGATATTTGCCTCTGTGACTACAGTCTAAACATCTTCTAATGCTTACCCATCATCTCATTTTGGATCACGAGCATGACCATTTATTTAGTGTACTGCAGCGCTTTACAGCTGCTTTATTTTGTTTGATACGTATATATGTATTGCACCCTTTCCTTTGCTTTTCTGTGAAATCTAAAAAAGAATTGAAGGTTGCAGGTGGAACATCATACAGCATTTAGAGACCCTTATTACTGTCCCTTTTTTAAAGAGATTTTGGGGTGTGACAAATTTTTGTGATATGTAATTGTATAAAGTTATCTAGATGAAAGTGCACTTCTTTAGTTCTACTATATATGTGGAATTGTTCCAAACTTGTGTAAGAGGGCAATGTGATCAGGTATAGTGGACCTTTGTAATAGTAACCTTTTTTTAATCCGTCTTATATCAAATGTAACTTTTTATTAGATTCCATGGAAGTGAAACCGATCATGACTCGTAAATTGCGACGCCGGCCCAACGATCCAGTGCCCATTCCTGACAAACGGAGGAAACCAGCTCCTGATATCCTTTCCATGATTTTTCTTTTTTCCAGAGTATAGCGAGAGATTTCATGCCTGGTGTGAGTGTATTGACAGCCAACAACCTCATTCTATTTTAAATCCATTATGGCATGGGAAATTAAGTAGTACTGTACTCCTCAATGGGGCATATATATGGGCGATTTAAGTCTGTCTAGATTGCTTAGAAATTAAGCACAAATCGCTGTGTGTATGCCCCATGGCGAGAGCAATGCGTGGCCCCACACGTCACTATCGCGTGGCTAGAGATTTCAAGCATGCTTAAAATATCTAGTTACACAGTATTTGTTTGTTTACAGATCCTTACTTAGCGCAGCAGATTCTGTTGCACTTTACAATTGTAAACCGTGATCAAACAAACTGGGTAACAACAGACAGACATGGAGGTAGGAGGGCCCTGCTGCAAGCTTACAGTCTATAGGGACAGGCACCAGTAATAGCATAGCAGTCCCATAAAGTTGCGTGGAAGGGGTAGGGTAGGAGCAGCCTGAAAGTCCTGTAATAGTGAATGGGGGCTAGTGATCCAAAAGGAAGTTCCTCCCCCAAAAGAACATGTCGAACCTCTGGCCATAGCAATCATTAGTATCACTATGTAAAGGGGATAAGGAGCACCCCATACTACTACTGGTGAACAAGCCCTTTTACCGGCGAAACGCACGTCCTGCAGATGATATGACTGTCACAGCAGGGAATTTATACATAGAACTTAGCCTCCAGTCATCTGCAGTGCTATGAACACTTTGCAGAAAATATTTAACCCTGTATATGTACCCTTACAAACACAATGGGCATTATAATGATGGATATTATATAAGAGACGAATGCTAATTTTCAGTAATTAAATTGTGGGGCATTGTACCTCCCCCCCCCCCCCCCCCCCCTCTATAGAAAGATATATCCTATTACTATATTTCAGCAACTTTCTCTTTATATCACTGTACAGCCTCTGTTTAGGGTACTCTCATTGTGACCATCCTGGGAGTGACCCCCTGAGCTGGGAGACTTAACAGGTAAAACCCGGTGCTGGATCACAACAGCAGATACCCATATTCTTCCTTCATTGCTCACAGATCTCAAGTCTCACTATCCTGCACCTATTCAGCTCACTGCCCGAGAGGCACACAGATAGGCAGTAGGCGCAGTTTGGAGTATGAGCGAGCACTTTTGCTTGTAATCTGTCTTCATATTACCATTATTCTGCCAAATTCTGTGTGAAAAGGATGTATGATAAATTACCCATATATGGATTCCACATTTCAATATTGTGGTGTCCCATCTGTGACAAACGTCTATGCATACAAATATTTTCACCATAGATTTTATTTGTACATTATTTAGATGTCATTTTCTATATATGTTGTGTATCTATGTGTCACTCGCTCAATTAATTCAGACGGGTCAAGAAATGACTCACAGGATTTAATAAAATCCAAGATTGAGTCCATTGATAACGAAGGCTGATACACTTGTCAATTTTAAGATCACAGTAAATAATCAAGTTTTTGTTTTCATGGAATGTACTAATAAATATATATATATATATATATATATATATATATATATATATATATATATATATATATATATATATATATATATATATATTTTGAAGGTGTGTATTATCCTCACATATATGATCAAAAATATACATTTTAAATAATACATTTTGATAAAAGTAGTACCCCAACGAAAAGAGTTATATTTTTCTCCCATATTCCTGACCTACTGCTCTTTATAATTCTTGGTAGCACCACCAACACATTCAATCAAGAACATTTGTGTCTACCATTCAGTCTATTTGTTGGTTTTACATATGTAAAAGTACCATGACCTATAGTCTGTGCGAGTCTTTTCTCTGAAAAACCTTTAAAGTACAGTAGGAAGCAAGTTTACTGATGGTAGCCGGTGGGGGAGGAGCAGGAGGGTACAGAAGAGCCTTAAATATTTTAAAAAGTTGCTTAGGTTTGGTGGCATGAGGAGAGATTGGAAGTATGTTTGTTTGGCAGTGTCCAAAGCATTGCAGTAGGAGTGGTAGATATTCTTATATGTGCGGAAATCACTCAGATTTACACCATTGGCGTTCTACTTTATGTGACTGAATTCATAGTTGTCTTGCTATTTTGGAGTACGACGGCTGGCATCTAAGCCTGCATGGGGTGTATTGGGAAACTGGAGCCACTTCATCAAGGGCATTTTCAAGAGTCTGGTACAGGTGAGAAACAGCAGAGCCAGGAGAGGTAAATGTAGACATTAGTTGTTGTTGCGGGGAGGTGGAAAGTTCTGGAAAATTAATAACATTATTATTTCTTCAGGTTAGAGTAGGCTGGCATGAATTCAGTGTCAGTGAGCTTGGGGTAATGGAGGAGAGCGTAATGAGATTGTGATCGGAGAGGGAAGGCAGTGTTAGTTAAATCAGCGACTGAGCACATCCTGGTGAAAACGAGGTCAAGGAAATGGCCTTCCTCATGAGTAGAGGAGTCAGACCACTGGGAGAGGTTGAGTGGAGGTTAAAGAGAGGAGTTTGGAAGCATGTGGTTCTTTCTATTGGGAACACAGGCAGTGACAGATCACTCAGCACACAGTGCTATGTGCTGAGCGATCTGTGCGGAGCATTCTGAGCGATTCAGTATCGCTCAGCACAAAACTCAACTCAACCCTTATGCGTAAGGAAGCAAAAGTAATGGGACATAAACATGGGGTGATTTTTTTTTTTTGTTTGTTTTTCTAAGCAATCTAACTAGTTTGCTGAGAAATTAAGCATGGATTGCTTTATGTGTATACCCTCAACTGATGGCGTTTTGCGGTCCCGCACGTCACCCTCCTCTCACTACATGTAGTCAAAATCTAGTCAGATTGTTTAGCAAGTAACTTCACATTGCTCCTTGTGTGCAGAATGAGCGAGCTAGAGCTTTATAACCGCTCTCCGACCTCTCCCTGTTGTTCGCTAAACTGCTCAGCAAAATTGCTTTGCACAGATTGCTGCATGTGTATGGGTGATTTACACACTGGTAAATCACCCACTCTAAATTGCTCAGTAGAAATTATTTTAGCACACATCTCAACATGTGTATGCCATTTAACAGTGGAACATTTAATAAAGTAAAACATAAGCACAGTTTGTTTTCATTTAACCTTTTGAGTGCCAAGTGAATTTGTCAAAATAGGTGTGAAAATTGCCACGCAAACATTTTTACACATTTTTTATTTAAATTTATATAACAAATGTGAGCGCTGCTGCCATTTTTTAGTTGTTATTTTATTAAGCAAAGGGATAACAAGCGAAGTTGTGCCTTTTTTTTTTTTCTTATACATTACAATTCGACCTTTTTATTTAGATTTATTATCCAGTCTATCCCAGTGCAGTATATATTGGTCAAAGTGGGCATTTAAATATTTGATCTAGTTGCTCCATTTTCTTGTGGTTCACTTTTACATTTAAGTAATGTATGCAAACTGTGTATATTAACATGCAGATAATATGCGCCTGACTATTGATTCAAGTTTACATTAACCCTCTAAATGGTGGGTTTTGCTGGGGCAGGACAAACCTACAAGGGCGGGTTTATCCTACCCCAGCACAACCCACCACAAAACGTAGGATGGTAAATTTCCGGACATACCACTGAAGAGGTTAAGGGGGGTATTCAATGTGTATTCCCGATGGGGGAAATGGCAGCGGCCCGTTCTGTCGATAACGCACGTGGATTGTCTCGATTCTGGATTGAATACCCCCCCCCCCCCCCTTAGAAGCCAAAGGGGGTTTTCAATCCAGGATCAGGGCTGTCGATCCTTCCCGACAGCCGTGATCCTGGCCCGTTTGCGTTTTGATCGACAGACAGGATTCAATGTCCCGTCTGCCGATCGGCGCAAAGGGGGCGTGGCCACGAAAACGGTCGTGGATTGTCGATCTGCAGCTGGGATCTCGACAATCCACGGCCGTTATTGCCAGAACGGGCCCGACAACTTCTAAAGTCGGGCCCATTCTGCCGCAATCCTGCTCCAATGCTGTCGCTAAAGACAGCATTGAATAGGGAGCTGCTGCTATTTCCCGCATCGGAAATAGCGGCATATTTAATACCCCCCAAAGTGTTCTACAAATTTTTAAGACTGCAATGGCTTGTGTAGTTTACTCATATGTATACACTTTCATGGAACTATTTTCAATTTTCGTGATGAATTTGATTGGCTGCAAAACACTGTGGGATCTGACTAAAATCCCATACATTTAAATAATGACATATAATTGGGATAGTGCTGCGCTCAATCTAGTATGGTGGGTTGTGCACCTGTGGGATGTTCAAGAATGACACAATGTTATTTCTATAGTAGATTACTTAAAAGGAATTGACTTTACAATGTATATAATGATGTCCTTTTGGGTAAAGATATGCGCCACGTTCTGTACATGTGGCCCTGGGCCCTTGTGTCATATCATGCCAACAATCTCCTTTTCTGTATGTAAACTTTCATGGAACTGTTACTGCCACATGTTAGTACTTGAGTATTTTATTCTGTGCTTCTTTTTAATTTACCTTAACATTTGCACCCCAGCTAAATTATCTATTAACAGATGAGCAAATAATGGAAGACTTAAGGACACTGAACAAGGTGAGAAAGATTTAGCTCCATATTGCCATTGTTGGGGCAGGGTTTCAGGTTACAGTGTCAACTAAAAAATTACCGCTAATTTAACTTCATGCAAATGAGTTGTCTGCAACAAATATTGAAAGCTGAATGCTCCTCAGCAATAAAAATATTAACTATTAATTGAACGCAGGGGGCAGTGTTATGTTAACTACATATCATTTGCGGATTCCTTTTCTCCTATAAAGATGAATGGCCTACAAGTTTCATAGTTCTAATTGCACCTCAGTGTAAGGTGCAGATGCAGCACAAGCCCTAGGCAAGCAGACAGGCATTGGGGTAGTGTTCTGTTATTTTACATGATGTCAAATACGTTATTTGTGTTTTGACCTTTTTTGTTGAATCGCCTTAAGTTCTTAAATGTTATAAACTGCAAATACTCGGTACACTGCATTAGAGAATTCTGCTTGCTTGGGGTCCAGCATGTCTTATGGTGTGTACACACGGTATGTCTTATGGTGTGTACACACGGTAGATATGCCGTGAGATACGATCTGATCGCATCGGAACTTGCAGAGGCACAATTTTGACATTTGCACTATATAGTCTTTCCTGCCCTCTCTATTTGGCTGCCGATTTTCGCTCACACGGGAGCGCGCATCGGGCTCGAAAGCCCCCCCAAAAAGCACACAATCAGTATGCGATATGGCTTCCGATGTTCACTATATCGGCAACATCGGAAGCCATATCGCACCGTGTGTACACACTATTAGTCACTATGGATTCCCAGGATACCTGGGATCGCGTTGGTCCAAATATTATTTATTCTGTACGTTTTCTAAATAACTTGTGTTTTTATTTGACTGTGGGCTTGTACTGCTTCACCATGAATGTTTTATTTGTATTGTTAGGGCTCAGCCAGGACCCCAACACTACAGGTATGAAATAAATACCATTCAAGGCCCAGCTCAAGCCCAAACTAAATCTTTCCTGGTCCCAGGACCCCGGCCCCCACAGGAATAAAATATCTTTCTGGGCCCTTACACATCACGCGGCCAAGGAAAATTGTAACATTATAATCAATCAACAAATGGAAGGACTGACTAAAACTTTTAAGTTTACATGGGTAAATGAATGGTATAAAAGATGCATGATTGTGTTATTGCACCTGCTATTATCACACATAAAGGTCTTTCTGTGCTATTCCTGCCTGTTGAGATACATCTGCTCCAGACTATTAAGTAGTTGCTGACCTCAACTGCCCGGTATGGTCCATTTTTCTCATTGGCTAGTTAAACCCTTATTACACACACGCACTATAAATACAGTTCAATCCAGTCTAGGGTTGGCAAGTTATAGAATAAATAAATTACATTAGTGGCTGATGTCATTCCATCCAATTTTGTGTTATGGCATATAACCATGTAATAGAATAAAAAAATTATTGATTTTAGATCAACTTTGGGGTTTTCCATTTCCCTTTGGATTTATTGTCACAGAAATATATTGTCTACTAACTGCATATGTTTCCCTTTTTTTTTTTTTTTTTTTTTGTCTTTTTAACAGTTAAAATCTCCCAAAAGACCTGGTAAGTATCATCTCTGAATACCAACATGACCCAGTCCTAATCCTGGTGCTGTTATCAATGCATAAATAAATGTTTTCTGTGCATAATTACATTGATGTATATGGAAATCACCCAAAATATTAGTGTAATGTGGGGGATTTCTGCATTTTACCCAGTTTTTAAAACCTTTAACATTCTACTGCAATAGTAGTAATTGAATTCTATTGGGTTTTACATACAGCATTCCTGCTGAATGTGCACTGACCACTTGCTGACCATATTATATTATATATTCAGATTAAACAAAACAATACAGCATATTTTAATTTTTATAGTTGTAAGTTATCCATGAAAAATACGTACATCTTAGACTCTTGCCTCAACATATTTTTCATGGAAATTCCATTGTGATATAAGATAGACAGCCGGTGTCCTTTTTAAATATAGACCGATTTTTAGTTTAGAATGAAGACCCTTTTTCAGTATATTATTATTTTTAAGGCGCCAAAAGTGGAGGCTGGTGGACAAAGATGGTCGCTGAGTGTTTTAGTATGGGAGAGCTGTGAGTAAAATGCAAAGAGAAGAGGGCCCTGCTCTTAGGAGTTTACAGTCTAGTAGGAAGGGGAGACAGACAGATTGCATGCGATGCAAGCAAGTGGGAGGTGGCTTGATAGATACAGCTGTGAATGTAGTCCCTAGTATTGATCTTTCTCTGAAGTTGTGTAGCTTGATGGGCTATGCTGTTCCTTTTCAGTATCGCCATCCACTCCAGAGCATCTTCCAACAGCACAAGCAGAGTCTCCCGCCCAGCGTTTTGAAGCTCGAATAGAGGATGGAAAGCTCTATTACGATAAAAGATGGTAAAGGCTTTATTTTTTTCTCTTTACGGTTACAGCAAAACGTGATTAACAATGTTTACCATTTTCCTATGAAGTCAAGTTTTCTTTTTATCACTGGCTTTGAAGCTGTAAGCAAAGATTTGCTTTAAAGGGGTTACTTCATTTAAATGTATCCTGTATTCCAAACATAGGGCCATATTCTGGTCTGTGCGGCCGGAGCCGAATATGCGGCTAGGACCGTGCGTCCTAAACCCCGCCTTCCGTACGGATCGCTCACTCCGTCCAAATGCTGTAAGCCGCTGACTGCACGGAGCACGAGTGGATTTCTCATGTATACACCTCCTCCATCTCTGGGAACCTCCCCCATCATTCGATGGTCGCATACCATCGAATGCAGGACCGAGTGGTCAGGCAGCTCCCGTGAGCTCAGACCACTCGGGCATTTCTCCGTGCAAAAGCAGGGATCTGGGCGGGCAGCTGACATCCGGCAATGTCATATGTCCGCCCCCTACACGTGCGGCACGGCCGCATTACCATACGTACGCCCAGCGTTTTCATGGGAACGCCCATGAAACGCGGGGCGTATGCATATGTTAATGAGGCCAAACAGCCCTTCACGCCCCTCTCCTCCCCCTGTTCTTAGTGTAAACAATTCATGCGGAATTTGGACGTATGTCCCTTTCGCATATCCGCACCAACCAGAATAAGGGCCATAGGGATGTGTCCCCATACAACTATTCTGAAAACACGGCAAATAGCTTTAGTAGACTTCGTGACAAAGCCGTGACCAAATTCTAATCCAATGTATATACACTCAAGCCAGTGGTGTCAAACTCATGTCTCTTCAGCTGTTATGGAACTACACATCCCAGCATGGCCTGCCACAGTTTTAGCAATCCATTATATAAAATCTGTTGCAGGGAATCCTGGGATGTGTAGTTGCACAACAGCTGTTGGCCTGTGGGTTTCACACCACTGCTCTAAGCAAACAAGGGTGCAAATATTATTAACATTTACAGCCTAGACCAGCAGTCCCCAACCTGGGTTACTCATATCCCTGGGGGACAATGCTACAGACTGTTAAGGGGTACATGAAAATAATATTGGTGAAGGTGAAAGAAGAGGTCTCTTGAGGAAGGACCACATTGTGTAAATTCCAGTTCTGACTGCAGCATAATCAGAGTCTCCATGTACTTTTGCCCGACCAGCAATCCACTGGGAGCCACCCAGACATCAGGTATTATCTGACCAACACTGATAGGGGTGGAGGAAGCAGCGGCATTAATCCCACAGGCGTTGGAGGGGGCCACAGCAAGAGTACAGGACCAGACACAGAGGGACCCGATTCTTGTCCGCATACTACACCTCCGCTACTCCCTAATACAAGGACACGCATACATCGCACTTCCACTCGTACTGTGTATTTTTCAAATTGAAAGGAGAGGGTTATTCATAAATGAAAAGCCTAATCAGGGGCTACGGGAGAGAGAAAATTTGGGAATCCCTGGCCTAGATTTTATTACACTGGTACGATACCAATGACCTGTACCATGTGTAGTTTTGCTTTACTTGCAACTTTATGCCAATTACTTTGCTATAAAAGTACTAATCCTAAGTGCCTATAAGCAATATGCACCATTATGCTTTGTGTGACATAATTTATTTTTTTTGCAACCAAAAAGCATTCTAAATACCCAGTACACTATATATGAACTGGTTGCCCAGTGGGATGAATTACCTTTTTGTTTTTTGTCCTCCTTCACATAGTCCGCCCATAGTCTGTGACTTTAAGTATGGCCCATATAGGTTTCCCAGAACGACTGTAAAATGTTTGTGTGCCTCTGGAAAATCAGCTGCATGGTGCAGTACCATGGCTTCATTCAATGGTGCCCTTGGTTGGGTGAATATGAACCTGGGAGTTCTGCTTCAATATCAACTATTTTATTTTCTCTTTCATCCGGCAGGGGACACTGGTGTTCACTGTGGGGTTTGGAGGGAGGTATGCTGGGAGCTGGCACACTAAAATTTGAAATGCTGGCTCCTCCCCTCTAATACCCAGACTTCCCCAGTTAGAAAAATTGTGCCGAGGAGCTGGTACACAGGAGCTCTGCTCCGTGCTTTTTTCTCTTGGGCACTTGATTTTTTTTTTTCTCAATCCTGCTCACAGCGGTCACTGCGTCCCGGCTTCTTGCTTACAAGCAAGCCTGAGGACTCCGGCACTTCTGGCATACAGCCAGCTCGTCAGACAAGGCCTCCGCAGAAGGCACCTGCTCTGACGCTGTGTTCCTGCGGCCCCTCAGCAAAAGGGACCGTCCACACACTCCTGGAAGCGGGACCCACGACTCAGCGTCTGGTGAGTTCCTTTCCCCGTCTGGCGCAGCGGTCAGGCCGCGCGCGCAGCACCCCCCCCTTCAGGCGGGCGCTAACGCCGTTACCGCCGGTGTGCGAGGTGAGCCTCGCTCCAGGCGGGGCGGCATCACTGTAGTGTGCAGCGGGGTTTGGCGCGCGTGGCGGAAGCATATTCAGGAATGTGCCACTTTCCTTATCGAAGCCACTAAGGAAATCACCCACATCGTTACGTGCATTTCTGCTGATGGGGTTGCCTCTCGCAGGGTCCTTTGGCTCAGGACGTGGCAGGCCGATACGGAGTCCAAGAAGGCGGTAGAGGCCCTGTCGTTCACAGGGGACATGTTGTTCGGTCCGGAACTGGACAGGTGGATTTCCCAGGCAACGGGTGGTAAGTCCGCTTTTCTTCCTTCAGCGCCTCCACCGCCCAGGTGCCAGTACACGACCCCATCTTTCCAATCCTTTCGACCCCAGCAGTTCTTTCGAGGGCGCGGAAGAGCCGGTTCTTCCTCCTCCTCTGCTTTTCGTGGCGGTAGAGGCCGACAACGTTCACAGACAGCAGTCCGGGCACAACAGCCCAAGCCCGCTGATAAACCAGCGGCATGACTATCCTCCTGCGTCCATAGGTCGTCCAGAGGTAGGGGCACGACTATTGGATTTCCAGCATCAGTGGTTCCTCACCTCCACGGACAGCTGGACCAGGCGGGTCGTCTCAGAGGGCTGCAGAATACACTTTACATCCCTACCTCCCTCGAGATTCTTTGCGGTAAGACTCCCATCTTCTCCAGTCAAAGCTCCAGTCAGCGTCTCCTTGGAGCCCATGTGATCATCCCTGTACCGGCCGGGGAGATCGGGCGGGGGTATTACTCAAATCTTTTTGTAATCCCCAAATCGGATGGGTCTCTCAGGCCCATACTCCATCTCAAATCCCTCAATCTGTTCGTGACCTATCATCCCTTCAAGATGGAGTCCGTTCATTCAGTTATTGCCTTCCTGGAGCCTCAGGAATTCTTGATCTCGATAGACATCAAGGACGCCTATTTGCATGTACCGATTTTGGTTCCCTCACCAGGCATTTCTCCGGTTTGCCATACAGGAGGAACATTTTCAATTCAGGGCTCTTCCCTTTGGCTTATCCTCAGTTCCAAGGATATTCACCAAACTTCTGTCAGTTTTGATGGCCCACCTCAGGCTTCAGGGAATCAATGTGGTGCCTTACCTGGACGATCTCTTGATCAAAGCCCCTTCAGCTGCCCTTCTCCAGGACCACGCACAGACCGTTCTTCGGGTTCTGACTCACCACGGTTGGATCATAAATTACAAGAAATCTGCCCTCCACCCGACTCAGAGGCTTCAGTTCTTGGGCCTTTTGATGGACACCCGGGCCCAGCGTGTCTTCCTTCCGGAGGAAAAGATAGCAGCCATCTGTCTTTTGGTGGCTCAGGCTCTCAGGTCAAGGACGGTGCAGATACATCTGTGCATCCGCCTCTTAGGGAAAATGGTGGCAGCCTTCCCAGCCCTGCAGTTCGGCAGGCTACATCCAGAAGATTGCAGCTGGATCTATTGAGCCAGTGGTCGGACTCACATCTGTACATCCATCGGTTTGTGCGTCTCTCTCATCTGACGAGGTCCTCACGCGTGGTGGTTGCAAAAACAAAACCTCAGACAGGGCTGCCGATTTGCAGTCGCTAATTGGCTCACAGTGACGACGGACGCCAGCCTCGGGCTAAGGGGCCGTGGCAGGGGAGCTTCTTCTTCAAGGCAGGTGGTCACCACAGGAGTCTCTTCTCCCAATAAACATTCTAGAGCTCAGGGCGATCTACAATGCTCTCACAGCAGCCCAGGAGACCCTTCAGGGTCACCCAGTCAAGGTCCAGACGGACAATGTCACAGCTGTCGCTTAAGTCAATCAGCAGGGCGGCACAAAAAGTCGAGGCGCCATGAAGGAGGCTTTCAAAATTCTTCAATGGTCAGAAGCCAGAGTGTCATCATCCAGGCCATGTATCTCCCAGGAGTCGAGAACTGGGAGGCCGATTTTCTCAGCCGTCAAGACACTCATCCGGGAGAGTGGGCCCTTCATCCAGAGGTTTTCACACAGATCGTGACACGCTGGGGGACGCCAGAGGTGGACCTCATGGCGTTTCGGAACAACCATCAGTTGCCGGTTTACGTGTCCAGGTCAAGGGAACCGGGGGCGTTTGCGGTGGATGCTCTGGAGGTTCCGTGGAGCTTCCACTTTGTGTACCTGTTCCCTCCATTTCCAATCTTGGGAAGGGTGTTAAAGCGCCTAAAACGGGAAGGGGTTCGTGCTATTCTCATAGCCCCGTTCTGGCCCAGAAGAGCCTGGTTCGCAGATCTGCAGGGCATATTGGTGGACCCTTGGACTCTTCCCCTTCATCCAGACCTTCTCCTTCAGGGACCGTTCAGACATCCCAGCCTGAGAGCGCTCCGTTTGTTGGCATGGCTGTTGAAACCGAGGTCCTGAGACTGAGTTATCTGCAGTTATCCCTACTATGCTTAGGGCTCGGAGGCCATCTTCAGCAGCACATTACCATCGTATATGACGGTCTTACAGCAGATAGTGTGCAGAAAGGAATGTTCCTTTTCGCACTTTTCGTCTTTCTCGCCTGTTGTCATTCTTACAGGCCGGATTGGATTCAGGTCTGCGCCTAAGTTCTCTTAAGGTTCAGGTCTCAGCATTGTCTGTCCTTTTCCAAAGGAAACTCGCTATCATTCCTGAGGTCCAGACGTTTTTTCAGGGAGCCCTGCGGATTCATCCGCCTACTCCACATTGGGACCTCAATTTGGTCCTCCGTTTCCTTCAGTCCTCTACGTTTGAACCGTTGGAATCCGTTGACATCAAGTTCCTGTCCTGGAAGACGGTTATGTTGATGGCCCTGGCATCGGCCAGGTGGGTTTCAGAATTAGGGGCCTTATCGTGTAAGCCCCCCTTCATTATCTTTCATTCCGATAGGGCGGAATTGAGGACCAGGCCATCCTTTTTACCTAAGGTGGTCTCCAATTTCCATATTAATCATCCTATCATTGTTACGGTTTCTCTGGGACAACTCACTCCCCTTCATTGGATGTGGTGCATGCTCTACGTATCTATATTGACAGGACGGCTTCTGTTCGAAAGTCAGACAGCCTTTTTGTGCTTTTACGACACTTCACGTAGGGGATGGCCTGCCTGTAAAGCAGACTTTGGCCCGCTGGATTAAATCCACGATTTCTCAGGCTTACAGTCAGGCTGGTAGGCCTCCTCCTTTCTCCCTTACTGCTCAATCCACCCGCTCAGTGAGCACTTCTTGGGCAGCGGGTAGAGGTGCCTCCACCTCCCAGCTGTGCAGAGCCGCGACTTGGTCGATGGCTAGTACCTTTGTTAGGTTTTACAAGTTCGACTCTTTTGCTTCTTCTACCGCCGATTTTGGTAGACTTGTTCTGCAGGACACCTCGAGCTCTCCCTCCCAGGGTGCCATCTTTGGAACCTCCCCACAGTGAACGCCAGTTTACCCTGCCGGATGAAAGAGAAAATGGGATTTTGGTACCTACCGATAAATCCTTTTCTCTGATTCCGCAGCGGACACTGGCCACCCTCCCTGCTCGGGTTGCCTGTCTGTCATGGTTGATGTACTTTGTTATTACTTTTGGTTGTTGTCTTTGTCTGGTTCCATCTCCTCTTGTTACCAATTTTCCTAACTGGGGAAGTCTGGGTATTAGAGGGGAGGAGCCAGCTTTTCAAATTTTAGTGTGCCAGCTCCCAGCATACCTCCCTCTAAACCCCACAGTGAACGCCAGTGTCCCCTCTGGAATCAGAGAAAAGGATTTACCGGTAGGTACCAAAATCCCATTTTCGTGAGAGAGTAAAGGTGCCCATACGGTTTGGCCCGATTTTCACCCGATCCCGATGGATCCTATCCACCCAAAGCGTGGTCCATGCATATTGGATCGGATGCTGGAGATTGAACCACCTACACATAAAATCTATCGGATCTGACTAAACAGGACATCGCGGGTGCTTTTTAGAATCCACGGTGTATTGGGTCCGATTCCGTAGGTGTGTGCCAGCAGTGAAGCACCGCTGACACAACCTATATGCAGGTCCGGGAAATGGGGCATGCAGCAGGTGGGTGGGCGCTCACAGGTGCCGGGCGGATAGCAGAATTAAGAAAAAAAATGGTACTCTTTACCTAGAAGGGCGGGCATCGCATGTACATCGCATGCCATTATAATGGCATGTGATGCGACCGGTGCGATGCCCGCGATTTTACATAGAAATACATGTTAAAATGTAAATTCCGTTGGTCGCATCGCATGCGACCGACGCGATTACCGCGATTTCCCATAGGGAACAATGTTAAATGGCCCACAGAAGTGTGGCACCCTGAAGTGTGAAATGGCCCCCCCAATTGTTAACGTCAACCCGAAGCGTGGCGAGCGGCGGCGGTACGCATCCTCCGACCTTTTCATGCCCCCACTATCCACGTCGGCGTGGAGTTAGAATAGAAAGTGTGCCGAGCGCAGCGAGGCGAGGGGACGCGGATACCTTCACAGGTATCCGCGTCCCCTCGCGGGCTTCACAGGTGTCCACGGCCCCTCGCTGCGCTCGCCACGCTTTGGGAATTTTTTTTGGTCGCATGCGATGCGACCGACGCGATTTTTTTTCCTTGCGATGCCCAAGATCAAAATCGTCGGCGCCCTTCTAGGTAAAGAGTACCAAAAAAAAACACTTTGGAAAGGCTGGCCAGTCGCTGATTGGGGGAGGGGGGGGGGAGGGTACATTGTTCAAATACTGAACAAATTTACATAACTGCCATCTGCCTACAACCGCTGCTATCCCTATACCATTAAGTTTACGACCTGAGTGGATAAAAGGGTAAAACCATTGTTTTGTAGGCAAGTTTAACTCTGCAAGCAGGCATAGGGCCATAATTATAGAAATTATGGTAATACCTTAAACATGAATGTTAATAAATAATTCCTGTCCTAATAACATAAGTAAATACTGGTAGAAAGTAATAGAATAGGATTAATATGCCTTTTTATAGAGAAGAAAATATTGTGGACTCATTTATGAAAAGCCCTGAAATGTTTACGTAAATATTGAAGCAGACAAAGATCTTGATATTTAAAGTGGATAAGTAGCTAGAGATTTGCATAATTATATTTAAAGGCTTAGTATTTTGTTTCATGTGTAAGATCATTTGCATACACTTAAATGTGTTTTTTATTTTCTTTATGGGATAACATTTTAATATACGCCATGTTCCTAGCTGCTGGAGCATTATGATGTGTTACTGACCTGGGGACTAGTTGTAGAGAGGATGATAAATAACTTATTTTTTTTAATACATATCTCACCTTTTCAAATGTGGAATCTGGTCAATTGTAGACACTGCGTAATGAAAATAACTGAGGATTGGACTCTGAATACAGCATTTTATTTGAACAGAACTATCAGTCTTTGGAAAGAATCATCTGTTCCAGCATTGAGTCACTAGGTGCCACTGTTCATTCAGGGATAAATGTGTGTTTGCCTTGTGCTTGGTAAAATAAAATAGAGAAAATACATCGATTTTTGCATGAAGAAAAGAGGTTTATGTACAGCTACTGACTCAATGGCTACGATATGATTTCATACATTTTTGCAGTTTAGCTGCCCTGACCAAGTAGAATGAAACAACTGCTTTTTGTGTGGTTTCTGTGAAGGGCCATGCAGAGCTGACTGCAAAATGCAGGTCTATTTTGCGGTTTCTGACCGTGGCTCATTTAAATGACTTGTTCTACCCTGACTGTCTGTGTGTTGTTTTTTTCTTTCTGTTTAGTCCAATAAAATGCATACTACTTGTATGTGTTATAGCTCACAGACCGGTCGACATGCACAAAATGTCAACACATGAAAAGGTTTTAAATGAGTTCTTTATTTTTTTTCATTTTCATGTGTCAACACCTGAGCATGTGGACCCCTAATTAATGTACCACATCCCCTTGCATGGCTCGCCATGCTTTACTATTTACAATCTGAGTCCACGGGGATGGTAAAAGTATGAAAGTGCAAAAAAATCCCCCAAAACTCCTATAAATCTTCTCATGTGCCGACCATTGTTTGTTTTTCTTGGGTTTTCAGATCAAACCACCTCCTCTTGTAGGGTACCTCCACCCATCTCTGCGTGCAGTGCTCATAGAAGTAATTGCCTATGAGGGGTGGAGGGCACAATTGGTTCACTCATCCCATAGATATATCTTTAAGCCAAAATGAATATTTGAACACTTTGCTATATACGTAACACAAATAGAAAAGCGTTTGAGGTTGGAAAGCTTCTGAACTATTATACAATTATTGTCTCACCCCTGCACACAATCCGTCTTATGCAGACTTCATATATTCAAAGGAACAATGCCAATAAAATATTCAAAGCTATGTTTATCTTTAGTATAAATAAATGGGAAACTATAATTATTGTGTTGTATAACTAAATGTTGTGAAGACTCTCGCTGCTCTCTAAATCGCTTGCCAATTGACATTGGTTTGCACATCTTCATTATATTCTATCCATATTAAGTAATGTTTGATATGTTTGTGAATAAAATGACAGTAGCTTGAGCTTTCTGCCAATGGATGTCTGTTTCCTCAAAGGCTTGATGTCTTATGAACGCTCATTTTTCTAAAATGTTCTCTTTTGTTTGCAAGTCGTTCCAAGGATGTAATGATATTATGCTGTCCCTTTTTCTCTGCTGGTGAACAGCAGTCTGGAAATGTCACAGTAATTATCTTGAGTGTCATTTAGGGCACCACAAAATTAACCTATTTACTGTTAAATATTTGTTTAAGTATTACCATCTTTACAACTGTGTCATGTCATCCATTTGGTTAATACTCTTATTTATCATATATAAAAAGACTCCCGCGGGCATCTCAGCGCACAGTACAAAAATAATGTGCTGCACATACTTTTTGTACTGCCTTCTGATCGCATCAAACACAAATCGCATGCAAAACACATGCGTTGCGATCCATCCCATAACGGCTGCGATCATCACACTGTGCATGGGCACCTTAATGCTGCTCCTCACCTCTGTTCGGCCATGCACAGTCGACTACACTGACATTACTATTGTGGTGTTCTGTTATCATTGTGTACTGCTGCACCATGTGTGCGAATTGGCTGCTCTTCATCCTTTGTAAGGCTCTGCAAAAATGGTTATTAACTAACTTCTTAGTCCATTTGATTAAATGCAGCTTCGTTGCTCTGTTTCAGATCCAGTGTCCATATTTTTCTGCTTAGATTAGCTGGGATGTATTTTTGTGCACAAATTGTATTGGTTTATTGAATAGCGGATTCAGTTATCAAAATGTTGAAACACTTGGCCTAATCCATGTTTGTATACTAATGCCTACACCACTGTGAACTTTTGGGCTATGGAACTGCTAAACATCGTGGGTGAAGCTGCCACACAGATAAGGGTCTAGGTAGCCACCGGAGCCATAACAAAGTGCGTACGCAGCAATGCACAATCGTTTCCTAGGGTTCACCTATTGTTATGCAGACTGGATGTGGCAGTAGCGATGCTGGCGCCATGTTTTTCTACATACTTGATCATAGCTGAAGGCAGATACTCAAAAATGGCCATGACACGCCTGCGTTTTTGCCATCACTCCCACGCAAATTCCTCCAAATGGTCCCTTTCTGTCTGTCACTTAGTCCATAAGATGTCACGAAGTACCACTGTAAAGATATTATGATGCATGCACCCTGCAATTGGGGCACATGCGCGGTCTGCTGAAAAATCTCTTTAGCACAAAAACATTGGCATTGTATACAAACATAAACTAGGCACTCTTTCATTTCAAAGTATGAGACTTTCATGGACAGCTGTTACTGAGTCATTTATTTGATGGGCAATGTCTCTGGTTTTTCTGTAGGTACCACAAGAGTCAAGCGATTTACCTAGAGTCCAAGGACAACACAAAAATCAGTTGTGTGATCAGTTCTGTGGGAACTAATGAGGTAAATATAAACTGTAAATGCGATAAACTGTTTTTATTAATGCATATTTTATTACTATACATTGTGTCTGTATATTAGATCATAAATTTGTTATTTTGATGTATTACATGAGTTTGCAGTTAAGCCAAACAGCCCCGCTTGGCACACCATGTTGTGTGAGTCTTCAAGCGCCTGGATACGTTTTTTTTTACAAAAAATGTGTTTTAATCACTAAAAGCACCTAGCAGGCAAAAGGAGACTTCTGAGCGTCTGGATACATCTAGCCTCATATACATCTTGCAGCATGAGATGACTGGCATGAGTAAGGCACCAGGTCTCATGCTACTCTGGTAATGCCGGGTGTGTCATATTTTTGCGGAAAATACACCTTAGTTGCAGATAAACACCAATAGGTGACTGCCCTGATTCATTCAAAATTACACTTCTGTTCTTCGTGTGTGATGAAGTCTTTGGGGTTTAAATACTAAGATGGGATGTTTTCTCATAGCAACCAATCAGAATCTACTTCTAGAAGATAATAAAATCTGGTTGCCCATAGCAACTGCCCATCTTCAATAGAACTTCCCAGCTTACCCCGCTGAATCTGCTTAATTAACAGTTATAGCGCACACATATTCCGCAGCGCTTTACAGAGTATAGTTGAACATTTACATCAGTCCCTGCCCCAGTGGATCTTACAATCTATATTCCCTACCACATTTACATGCACACAGACATTGTAGGGTTAATTTTGTTGGCAGCCAATTAGCCTACCAGTACATTTTTGGATTGTGGGAAGAAACCAGAGTACCCGGAGGAAACCCACACAAGTACGGGGAGAATATATAAACTCCACACAGTTAGGGCCATGGTGGGAATAGACCCCATGACCTGAGTGCTGTGAGGCAGTAATGCTAACCATTACTACAATGTAGTAGCCGCAGCTTGTTTTCCAATACAAGTTGTGGTCTGCTCCATATGCAGACTCAGCCGCACACAATATACACATGTCATTTATCAAATTAAACTGCATAGTCCCCTTGTGCATCTCCTATTCTCATTGTGTTGTGTAATGAAGGCGTAATCACTCACTGCTCGCTCACGCCAGGCCTCTCTCGCGTGTGTGGTACAGTGTATTAAGGCTAGATGTATTTGAAACACATTTGTATTTATGATACTTCATTCACTATTCTTTAGTGATAAACCTTTCACCACTCTCTGGAGCTTGGGTACATGGTTCCATTGGCCTCAGAACAACATACATTTATCATGGCATGGATAACATGTCTTGGTATCTGGTTAACATAACCAGAATCTGTATCACACATGTCTGCACCTGCAGTGCACATGGTTTTGCCCATTTTGAGAACAAATTTGCCCTGCCATTATGTCTGAATTAGGCCCTATGTTCTGATCTTGGGTTCTTAATCTGCCTATTTTTCTGTGCACTTTTAGTGAAGTTATATACAGGTCATTTGCACCTCCGTAGCAGGTTGTGATCGAGGAGCATAGGACGGACTCCACAATCGCTGTGTAAAAGAATTGCAGCCGCTCCTGTGGGATGTCACATTTTTTGAGTTGCCTCAGGAAGAACAGCCGCTGCTGGGTCTTTTTGACTGTTGTGGTTATGTTGGGCCCCAATTTGAGGTCATGGGAAGTTTTTATCCAAAGGAATTTGAAGGACTTGACACACGACGCCACACTGTTGGAAATAACTAGTGGGACCAAGGCATTTGGTTTTCTTCTAAAGTCTACCAGAATATATATAGATATATATATAGATAGATAGATAGATAGATATATAGATATATAGATATATATATATAGATATCTATATATCTCTATATATAGATATATATATATATCTATATATCTATATATATATATAGATATATATATATCTATATATATAAAAAATTATTTTTAAATGGTCTAGGTTGTTCCAGCCTGACCACCACCTGTCTGTATGCAGACTCATCCCCCTCCTTGATTAGGCCGATGACCGTGTTGTCATCTGCAACTTTTTATTATTTTTACTGACTGCTCAGTCGAGGAGCAGTCGTTGGTGTTAAAGGAGAAGAGCAGAGGGGAGAGGACACAACCCTCGGGGGCTCCGGTGTCGTGCGTGTGGTGGATGTGAAGGCATCACCTTTCACCACCTGTTCCATAGCTGTTAAAGTCCACAATCGGAGCAAATTGGTTCTGGGACTCCTAGGGAGAGAAGTTTGGGCTTCAGGATACAGGGGGTCATTGTGTTAAGTGCTGAGCTGAAGTCAATGAATAGGACTCTTGCATAGGTGCCTGGGTGATCCTGGTGTTGCAGGATATGGTGCAGCCCTAGGTTGCCTGCATCCTCAACACTTCTATTCACTTGGTAGGTGAACTGCAGGGGGTTGAGATGGGAGTTGGTCGCTTCTCTCAGATGGTACAGTACCAGTCTTTCGAGTGCTTTCATGGCCACTGATGTTAGTGCAATTGATCTGTAGTAATTTAGATCCTTCACAGATTACTTTTTGGGGACCAGGACAATGATTGAGCGTTTGAAGCATGCGGTCCCTGCATGTTTCCAATGAAATGTAGAAGATCACAGTAAAGATGGGGGCAATCTGCGCTGCGCAGGTCTTTAGGGTAGATGATGACAAACAGTCTGGGCCCGCAGCTTTCCTTGGTTTGAACCTTTTGAAGAATCCTTCTACCTCACCAATGTCCACCTGAAGGACCTGGGAGTGATGGCCAGGGTGGGGTGGAGGTGGAGCAGCTTTAACATGAACAGGGAAAGGGCTGATGCTCGGGGCACCCTTCTTGAATTTACAGTAGAACTTTTTCAGCTACTCTGCCAATTCCTGGTGCATTGCAGCCGGGCTATGGGCTTTCTTATAGCTGGTAATGGCTTGCATGCCTTTCCAAACTGCCTGAGAGGTTGTTCATCAGCTTGTTGGCGTATAGCTTTTTTTCAAGACTGATTTCTCCTGTCAGGGAGTTCCTGGTCGTTACGTCAGTGCACCACCTTTCATTTATGAAGAAGCAGATACCTCCGCCTTTGCCGTAGAGCTCCTTGCTCGTTGCCTGGTAGTCACAGAGGAATTGGTAATAAGGTCTTCTAGCCACGTTTTGGTGAAGCATATGAATGGAGGACCCTGCATTAGACAACTTTGCTTCGATTTATTAGACCGCTCCTTCATCTTGATTACAAACGATCTGGTGTTCGAGAGTAGGATTGCTGGGAGTGCAGATCTGTGGTCTCTTCATCTCTATTTTACAAGGGCCCAAGCATGACAGCCCCTCATACGCATCCCGCGTCTCTTGGCGTTGCCAGTCTTTCCTGTTGGACAGAGTGGAGCATTGTCAGACTCCCTGGCTGCTGTATCAGCATAGTTTTGGGGGGCGTTTTTCCGTCTGTCACTCCTGGAGGGCTCAACCTGGTTACCGCTGCTGGGCACTTTTTTAGGGGGTGCGTTCCCTGTTCTATTTCCTCTCGGAGCATGTCTTTTGGGCCACCAGGCCATTGCTCACCTAGGTGATGTGGGGGGGCATGTCTTGGCCAGGCTTGGAAAAGCGATGTGGTGGGCCAAAGAGTCCTCACCTCTCCTGGTGCAGGCATCTTACGGCAAGATGCTTGTTGCTGAAATGTCTTGAAAAAGACAAGTACCTTGCCAAATGTGCTTAGGACGATCGCAACATACAGATATTCTTCAGGAATAGGATCCATTTTTTTAAGTTCTGTAAGACTAGTACCATAAATTCAGATATCGTTTCACAAAAAAATTGAACTTCTATTTCAGTAGAACTTGTCATTTGCCTTCCTCCCTTTTTTATCTCTGCCACATAGAATCAATGTAGCTGTAATTTAAACAGTAATATTAGCATATGACTTCTTAAATAGACTAGACATTTTTTAAAATTTCAACTTGCTTCCCACCAAATAACTGTTGTACATGTTATAGACACACACAAGAGACACCTTTTTAGTGCACATTTAAAAAAAAAAAAAAAAAAAATCCTTTAAATTTAAGGCTTTCTGGTTGGTTTGCAAAAGCAAACCCCTTCTTTAACCCTTTCAGTGGCAATCCTGAGAATGTTCCGGGCTGTACCTCAGTGCCCAGTCTGGCAAGCTCGGAAAATTCTCGGGATTGCCACTGTTTAGAGCCCGGCTCCCTCCCCTCTACCACACCTCTCCCTTCCCCTCTGGGTTTTCTTTACAAGTCTCGGGCACCGGTTTATGACAAGCTGACTGCCGGAGCGCAGGGCTGGGCAGCGGCTGATTAACAATTCAGCAGCACTGCCCGGACCTGGGGAGGCAGTGGTGTTTTTTTTTTAAGGGAGCGATCCCCATTAAAAACTCGCCAAGTGGGGAGTGTCCCCCCCCCCCCCCCCCCAAAAAAAAAACCCACCACTGAAGGGGTTAATAGACAAAAACCCTTGTTCCTTGTGGGGCTGATGTAACGTGCAGAGAGAGTTACATTTGGGTGAGTTATATGGTTTCTGTGCAGGGTAGATACTGGCTACTTTATTCTTACATTTTAGTTAGAACACACCTTACCCAAATGTAACACACTCTGCACATGTTACATCTGCCTCACCTGCAGTGCACATGGTTTTGTCCATTATGGAAGGAGTTTGCTATTGCAAACCAAATAGAATCACCCCCTTGGTGCCTAACTACTGCAGGCTCATATGGAGAGGATGCTGTGGCCACCTGGGTTGGTTCTCTAGCCACACTGCCGTTTTTTTAAAACAAAAAGTACAGAATTGGACAAATGATATGAATTTGTAAAATGAGCACTTATTGTAGCCATTCCACGCATTTCATTTAAATTGGCTGAAGATCAGCTGGCACTTGTACTGTACAAAAGATTGTGCTGTAGGCTGTTACATAGGCTATCGATCACACAGTCCTCTAAGTGGTAATATTGAGGCTAGGAAAGAACCGCTAAAGTGATGTCTGTGAGACTTTAGTGTAACACTTAAAATCCATAAATAGTACCCTTTCTATATAGCTTACATTATATTTATACATAATTCTATTTTTTTTTATACAGTTATTATCCCTTGAGGGCTCAGTCACACATGCTGTGAGAATGAATAAAATGCACATTTAAACCAAACCTCCCATGAACTAAAAATTAGAGCATTGCCTAAATTGACTCCTTGAAATAACCTCATCAGGCATTTATATTATGAATAGTTCTAAGTGCATAGGTGTGAACAAGTCCTTTAACCCTTTGAGTGCCAACATCTCCGCTAAAATACCAGCGTCTCTCACATTTGTTATATACATTCAAATAAAAGATTTGTGTAAAAAAAAAAAAAAGCCTATATCTGATATAAGGCAAACCTTACAAGTCATGATGAATAAAAATGTTTGGAAATTTTCACACCTATTTTGGCAAATTTGGCACTCAAAGGGTAAAAATGTACAGAATTTGTGAGTTGGCAGAAAATAAATATCTCTGGTTCCTCCACGAAAGACTGGCTGTTCTATGCAGTCTTGTAATTGAGGGTTTCTCCATAAGCCTTGGCTGACACTCAAGGTTTTGCAACACGCTGAGGCATGGGTGGCCAAATGGACCAGACAGAGGGAATCCATGATTCTGACTGTCTGCGCGTCCTCACAGTCAGAATACCGGGCTCGACTGTAATTCGACAGCCGGAATTCAATATTCTGTTTGTCGTGTGTTGAAAGTGGGCGTGTTGAAAAACTGTTGCGAATTTGACAATCCGCTGCAGTTTCCGACAAAACAGATGTGACGTGTAAGTTGCCAGCACAGAGCTTTACCATTTCCTACCATTATAAGAAACTACACTACCTTCTTTTTTTTTTTTTTTTTTTTACATCAATAAATTTTTATTGAGAAAATTTTGTTCCGTTAGCCACGGAAGGGGAAGGGATACAGAAAATAAAATAGGAGGGGGGGGGGGGGGTAAAGTCCGAATACAATACAATACATCCAATTCACATTATACATGTAACTGTCTATACACATAACAGATATAGGCTTTATTTTACCATCTGCACTGGCTTTAATGTACATGGGGTGAGTCTGGCCTTCCTTTCCCCTTAACTGTGTTAGTCTGGGCCTAGTATAGCTTCGAGACAGTCTCTAGACATCGAGTATACCTGCCAGTCGAGCCATTTAGCCACTGGTGAGTTGGTCTGGGCAGAGTGTGATAAACCAAAGGTTTCCATTTGGTATGCATGATGTATTTTGCGGATAATCTTCGCAATCGATGGGGGGTTTGGGTTTTTCCAGTTTTGTGCTATCGCTGCTCTAGTAGCGATTAATATATGTCCAAGGACATATCTTGCTGTGACGGGGGTCTCGTCTGTATAAATGTGGAGAAGGGCGAGTGTGGGTGATAACGGGATAGATATTTTCAGGATTTTGGAGGCCAGAGCAAATACTTCTCTCCATAGCTGGAGAATCTTGGGACACGCCCAAAATATGTGGAAGACATCTCCTATCTCCGCACAGTCTCGCCAGCAGTATTTGGAGATCGTCGGCCATATCTTATGAAGTTTGGCCGGTGTGAAGTAAAGCCCATGTATCAACTTAAAGTGCATCTCTAGGTGGTTGCTGCATTTAGACAAAGAATGAGACGTCATGTAAATCGATTCCCATTGTTTCTGAGTAAGCGAAAGGTTTAAGTCTGAGTCCCATTTCAATTGCGATGCTGTTTTAGCATCTAAACTACACTACCTTCTAACCACCATTTTAAAATGATGAGCAACCAGTAGTCCAGTTTTTTTCAGCTAGACCCCTATACCTATTTTAATGTTTAAGATTTTTCAGTGATTCTCTTTAAACACTGCGTATATGTCATTTGGGAGCTGATTGGTAGTTTATCACTCTCTACTTTATCACTTTGCAAGGCTTGGTACATCTGACACTTGGTTTCCCCTTTCATTGAATGAGGTATTTGTTTCCTCATACACAAGCACCAGATACAAATGTGAGTGAAGAGGTTATCTTTAATGTTAACAAAGCTGCAACTGTTGTGGACATTGGTTATACCAATTTTTGAGACTCCATGAACCATTAAATTGTCATTTAGCATGTTTAGTTTGGTAGATATATTGCCTATCAGAGTATTTCTAGTGAATTACTGGATGCTCTTGGCTTTACTCTGAATTTCTTTCTCTCTGCATTTGTCTTTGTCATCCCTGTTCCAGTTTAATGTAAGACAGAAGCACCTTCCCTCTTATGCCGTATACAAACTGTGTCTGCTGTTGCTGTAGAGATTTATTGTTGATAAATCATCCTCTGTACTAAAGAGCTTACAACTAAAATAGTACATCACATATTGCTGATGCACCTTCTCTGAGATGGAATGTCACATTGACCATGTCCAATGTTCCCACAGCCATAACTAGCTTATCAAATATGTGTGTTCTTCAATAAGGTAATTAGAGAGGTACAGACACTGGGATCAAGACGCTAGTCACAAGACCGGCCACTGAATTCTAATTGTAGGCATCCAGAATGGTAGTATCCAGGGATGGTTAGGCTGTGGGGAGTGCAGATTAAGGGGAAACGTTGCATGTCTCACTAAAAGGTTTTTGGATCTTCACCATCAAAATGCCCCTGTTTGTTTACGGACCACCAGCATCTCAAGTGCCGGGATCCAGATACTATCCTTTCATATAAATATTGGTAATGCTTGGTAATAGTAGTGAGAATAACTAGCGTGATATAGTCAATCATTCAACAACACTGGAGTCATTGATCATCAATTGTATCCAACAAGAATTTCTTTCAGTATGTGCTAAAATAATAGAAATATAACAACTCTAATACTACTTTCAGACCGCAAATGCCGTGTCGCACATGGGATAAGGACACGGGTCCCATCCCCAGAGCAACACTGCAATGCGGTCTGAAAGTTCCGACACGGCATATTGCCGAGTCGGTGACGTCACATGGGGCGGAGCTGGGCGGCGGCGCGTCATCGGGGGCTCGGGAGGAGGCAGTACTTGGAGCTGACAGTGCTGCCTCCTCCATACTGTGAACGGGACACGGGTTGCTCGACCCAGGCACCCATTCACACTGCACTTGACACGGGTCATAGCCGTGTTCAACTCTGGTCATTACCAGGGTTGAACACCCGTGTTGCTCGACCCGTGGTGGCCTTTTCAGACCGCACCTTGACCCGTGTTGGGGCCAAAAGAACATGGCAATAACCCGGGTCTAGAGTGCGGTCTGAAAGCGGTATTCGTCAGCGGTAAGTCAGTAGTAATACCAATTCTAGAATCAGTAAATGTGCTATAACAAGATTTAATGAAAAGAAGCATGTGTACATTTCATTCTTATTTCTTGCTTATTGTAACTTGTAAATGTAAAATTTAAGAAACTGCTTTTGTGATCAGTCTAATGCAGCTGTTCTCAAACTGGTGGTCCAGACCACCTCCATATAGGGTCACAACTTCATGCTGATGACTGTTCTAATCTCGGTGTGATTCAAGGAGTCTGCACAATCTGTTGAATTGTCTGCTGTGTTAGACTCCTCCCATCATTTTGTGCCTCCACAATGCTGCCATGTATGGGCTGTCTGCTGACTACACATGTGACGTGATGACCTTCTGCAGTCACTTGCTGGGGTCCTGTCATTATTTATATTGTATGAGGGGATTCCAGAGCAAAATAGTTTGAGGACCCCTGCTCTAGTGTAATGCATGGGCCTATTGATCACTAGGACACCTGCATGTCTCGCATTACAGAAATTGTTTTGACTACCCCAAATTTAACTATACTTAGAAATGATATTCAGTTATATACAACAAGAAAACCTGTACTCTGGCAAATCTACTCCTTCATTACACAGTGGGGACTCGGGTGATAGGTTGACGTCCACAGGCGATATGGCAATGGTCAAAACATTAAAAGGTCAACATGCGTTTTCATACTTTATTATCCAACGACATTGGGAGTCGATGTGCTCTGATGTCGACACTGACACCCAAAAAAGGGCGTCAAACTTTTGCGTGTGTTGACCTTTTGTCAATGTCCTCTTTTTTTTGTCGACTTACTGACTTTGGACCTTGACACTGTTAATCCCATGATCCACACCCAACAGTGTTTGGGCAAACTGATGTAAAATGGGCTCATTCCATAAGTAACATGAAGTGTAGGTATAACTGTATTTGTATTGTTCATTTTATGAATCCCTTTGAGGTCAAAGTTATTGGTGATTTTTCTTCTAATCCTGTTTAAAATGTGAAAATATTTTTCACCTCCTTCATGTAATTGTTTACAGATTTGGGTGAGGAAGAGCAGTGACAGTACAAAGATGAGGATCTACCTTGGCCAGCTACAGAGGGGCTTGTTTGTTATCCGCAGACGTTCAGCTGCTTAAAACTTGCCAGACTTTTGAACTGATATTGCTCATAAAAAGTAAAATGCCCTCCACCTGAATGAAGGCTGGCATCACTGACCAACATGGACAGAAACTCAGAATATGATCTTTGGACATTAATTTATACACAGAGATTTTCAAATCTTTTCAGCCTCTGCGAACTTCTTTCCAAATATGGATCCCGAGACTTATGGGTTTTTTTTTTTTTTTTACGATGAGCTGACTGAAGAATTCCCAGGTCGGGCAGATTGAAGAACAAATATTCACTATATCTGTGTTTATCTGCATAAATTGGAAATGAGAAACAAGAATCATTTCACACAATGTTCTGCTACATAAGTTGTCTTTATGTTTAACTGAACGCACTGCATAGGTTACGGTAACATTATAGGGAATTAGTTGAAAGGTATAAAATAAAACCTACAGTGTCCCTTCCCTTTTGCCTGTACAATATGGCGAGGTCTCTCGCTGCCTAATCTGTAGTAGGAGCGTATGGGAAAGTGGCTCTTTGTGTTACATATTCCACCTGTTTTACCCAGTTATGGATGAGGACCGGTGAGAGATGAAAAAATATTCTTGCAGTTTTCATTAAGCAGAGGTTTCTTTTTCTCTTAACCTAATATTCTGTTACTTTTAGGACAGTGTTTTTATATTTTTAGTTTTCCCTATAAGCTGTACATGACATGTTTTGTTTTTTAATGTATCATAAAACTGTATGATCCTAGATAACACAGGTTATCACCACCAGTGCTTTCTGCTGCTCTGTAACTGGCATTTTTATATAAAAGGAAACAAAAACAAAGCATTGAAACAAGTTTTTACATCCCACAACAATTTGTGCAAGACACCAATCTCAGGTATTTAATATAAATTATGTTTCTCACTTTTATTGTTGTGCTGTCATTAACAAGTCATTTAAAAAAAACCTGATTTTTTAACATTAATTTGCTGTGCGTTAACCGGACGTGTATGTGCTAAAAAAAAAAAAAAAAAAGCACAACCATTTGGAGACTATACAAATCGAGGACCTATTTTAGATTGGATAGCACATTTTGTAATGTGCAGAGTAAGATTTGGGTAAATTATTGTTTCTGTGCAGGGTCCACATCGGCTGCTTTATTTTCGCACTGCAATTTGGATGTCCGATTGAACACACCTCACCCACATCTAACTCCTCTCTGCACATGTTAAATTTTCCCTACCAGCAGTGCACCATGGTTTTGTCCATTAGAGAAAAAATGTGCTTTGCAATCCAGTCTGAATAAGGCCTGGAGTCAAATGCATGGACAATTTAAAACCATTGTTTGATTTAAAGAGAAGTGTCTCATTGGCACGAACTAAAATCCATGGTGAATGTGGGTAATGTCTCATGAGCTCTTTCAGTGATCATGCATGTTTTTGGAAAATACTCAGAACTTTTTGATAAAAAATGTGTTAGGTTTGGCATACATAATGTTCGAGAAGACCTTGAAACAAATTATATAACATCTACCCCTTTCACACAGAAATTAAAATTCTCGGGTAAAGTAGCTTCACCTGGGAATGTCATGAAATAAACAGGTCCTTTTTCTGTGCGAAATGATCAATCCGGATCTTAAACTCTGGGTCTCCGCCCCTGCAAACGACCAGGGTCGGAGACCCAGAGTTTAGGATTCGGGTTGATCCTTTCACACAGGTGAAAATTCAGTGTTTTTAATAGAGCAAATAACCAGGTCTAAATTTCAGACATTTGCTTTGTCTGACCGTGAGCAGCCGAATAACCTGGTGCTTCAAAAGCCGGGTTATTAGGCCGCGGCTGTGTAAAAGAGGCAATCAATATGAAAACTTCTGAAGCTGGAACAGTGTTTGTGTGCCACTACTCCAAACTTGTCTACCAGTGGGATAAAACCATAATATTAAAACACTGCTACATATGTGACGCACTTCAAGGCCCATACATACTAGAAGATTTTCATTTCAAAAGACTTTGGTGAAAGATATAGATCTATATCTTTCACCAAAGTATTGCATACACACTGAGCTTTTTTCCATAAAGAGCAAGAGTTTTTGAGTAGGTGAGAGTCTTTGCTGGAAATCTTTCTTTATAAAGGCTATTAACATAATGGACCAGCATAGCTGCGTGCGTCTGAGTCCTCTTGCGGGGCTTGCTTCGCTTGCCCACACTGCAGGCTCGGCATGCTATCTAAAATCAACTCCATGCCAACATGGAGAGTGGGGGTATGAACTATCCATGTTGGCATGGAGTTAAGTTACTTTATTTTAGATAGTTTGTGGCGAGTGTAGAACCCGGAAGTAGCACGGCGCTATGCCGGCGCCGTGAAACTACACAAGTACCGCCATTTTATTTCTGTTCTTGGGGCCTGATTCAGAACTGATCAATGGGCTTCTTATATTCTGAGTCCTGCGATCCGGTAAATGCCCGCCCAGAAATCCCGGCCATGCACAGGGCTGTGATTTCATTTGCAGTTGTGCATGTAGGGAGAAATCTGTTCACTGACCTTTATTGATAACCATTTGATGGGCAGTGGCGGCTCACCTTTAGAAGGGATTATCCCTCATGTACATTGATTTATTGGCTTCTACATGCCCTCCTGTAATGGCTGAAGTATTTCAAGTGTGTTCATAATGTTGACCTGTACCAGGTCAACACTAGAACTTTGACATGTTTTTTTTATTTGCGTCTTCTAGACTAACGCTACCTAAACAAGACACAAAAGTGCTGTCTACTGTTTTATGTGGACATTTTTGAATGTTGTAATGTTACATGTGTGCATAATAACTGTTAACATTCATAACTTGTCCACATCTGGACTCAGTACACCTGCCATGATTTGTAAATGCAGAACTCTTCCTGTGCATTGTAACCCATTAATGGACACTTGAATATTCTTGTTCCTCATGGGTACATCCAGGGCAACCAAAATCTGGATATGAACACCTGACTGTACGAAAGACTGATAGATCATGTTTAGCAATATGTACAGCGTGACCTGTACAAGCCATGTAATATGTTCCACACTGTGCTCTAAGCTCCTTCTGCTTGGCTTATTTGTATAAAAACAAACTATTGTAGATGCTATTCACCTAGAAATGTTTTAGGCCTATACACACCCGGAGATTTTCATTTCAAAAGACTTTCCCAAAATCTCTCATCGATAAATCTGTCACCAAAGTAGTGCATACACACAGCTATTTTTCCATAGAGCAAGAGATTTTCAGGAGACGAAAAACTTTGATGAAAATCTTTCATTATAAAAGGATATTTGCATAATGGGCGAGGTTTGAATTCTAAGGGTGGGAGCAGGGGCCTTTTTATTCAGTGCATTTCTGTTCTTGGGGCCTGATTCGGAACTGATCACTGGTTTGCGTACAGTATATACGGAGGCCAGCAATCAGGTAACGCCGCCCCGCCGGGGGCCAAATCATATGCAAGTAGGGAGAAACCAGTCACCAATGAATGATTTTCCCCCTGTTCATAACTCTCTAAGGAGGCTGCTGGTGACTCCCAATGGTCGGGGAACGCCCGCATTTTCTGGTAAACTCCCAGAATATGGCTGTGGAATGCCCCAAAAAGGCTGCCCGCTGCCAATCAGCCAGCAAACAGCCAGAGATCGACCACAGGCATTCTGTGCCTGTGATCACAAAAAGGGCTCGGTCCACGCATGGACCATAGTGGGCCTGCGCCAGAAATGTAGGTGTTACCGCCATAATATACTTTGGTGGCTGGTCTCAGCGTTAATGTATACATTGCTGGCTTGTACCAGCAATTTATGCATTACTGCCGCCACTACCCAATGCATACATGCAGTGGCTGATATGTATATAGCCGTATTTATAGTATAATCTGTGGACATCCTCAAGTTGGTGGCAGTGGTGCAAATATGTATTAAAAAAAAAATATATATATATATATCTCAACATCCAAACTAGACTCAAAACATCAACCATGGAAGAACCAGCACTAGACTATCTTGTAAATCCAAACAAGGAAGAGACACTTTATATAGATATAGTTATATATCTTCATTATAACAGTGGCAAAAAGCAGTTATAAGGACTTTCAAGTCCACACACTCAGGCAGCAAAACCGTATACTGTACTGTAAGGGCTCCATAGCCAATGCGTCCCTTTGACGCATTGGCTATTTGAAAATACATGTCATGTATCGAAAGTATCTATTTCCCGTGCTGTGCAATGTGCACATATCTTTATTAATAAATATAGAATTTTTTACTATCACTGTGCAAGTTTTTTTTATTTGCTGAACCCTTATCTTTGTTTTCTATTTCTCTAAAAACGCCACTCACCACGGCTGAAATATTTAAGGGATAGCTGACGCCCTAGATAAATAAGGGAATACTTGCACATCATCAGCACTGCATTTTAATAATCCATAGTGTCCTAATAAGGTCATATTATCTATTTTAAGACCTAAGTGGCGCCTTGCATATATTTCTTAAAAAAAAAAATATATATATATATACTAGGTGATTCATCGCGCCCTACGGGCGCTCTTCACACCGGCGTAAGGGGCTACGCCCCTTAATTTGTGAACATTTGTATTGTGAGAAATATGGTTAGAATTGTATGAAAGATGCCCTGTATTGCAGCTTCTGGCAGTGGGTGAGGGTCCAGCGTGGCAGCACAGGAGTACCGGACGGTGGCCCTGAGTCAGTGTCTCCTCCTACTGGGTGGGAGTTAGGGTGCATGAGAGCAGGAGGCTGGGATATGAGGCATGATAGGGGTATGTGGGCAACACAGCGTCAGCGATTACCCAGTGGTGGAAGTTACGGTTCAGGAGAGCAGGAAGCTGGGTAGTGATAGGGGTGTGTGGGCATACGGGGGACTAAAGAGGGTGGTGGACACTGTGCAGCTTCTGCCAGTGGGTGAGGGTCCAGCGTGGCAGCACAGAAATACAGGAGTCAGTGTCTCCTCCGACTGGGTGGGAGTTAGGGTGCATGAGAGCAGGAGGCTGGGCGGTAAAGCATGATAGGGGAATGTGGGCAACACAGGGTGAGCGGGTCTCCACTGGCGGAAGTTACGGGGCAGGAGAACAGGAGGCAGGGCAGTGTCCTCCCACATTGATGGCAAAAGTATTCAACATCGGCCATAAACCATCGATTATTTGAAAATCATTGATGGTCGATGGGCATCCCTAGAACTGGAGGAGGGTGGGGGACAGTATGCAGCTCCCGGCAGTGGGTGAGCGTCTCCTCCCACTGGGAGGGAGTGAGCGTGCATGAGAGCAGGTATGTGGGCAAGACATGAGAGTGGTATGTGGGCAAGACATTGATAAAAGTTGTGGCGCTGGTGCAGAGGGCAGTGGGGAAACCTGCAGTGCGGCAGCCAGGGCCGGATTTCCCACCTAGGGGCGGTACCTGCTTGTGGTGGTACAGGATCCCCCATTGTCACGGGGGTACGTGAAATGCGGGGGCCACGGTGGTCCGCTGGGGGGTGGAATTGCCGGAAGGGGGTCTGCAAATTGCGTGAGGGGGGGTGGTGTGTGGGGATCCGCGGTTAGCGGGAGGGGGGGGGGGGGCTTGAATCGTGGGAAGGGTGGTCCGCAAATTGCGGGAGGGGGGTTGTCGGGGTTAGTGAATTGCGGGAGGGGGGGTTGCGGAGGTCCGTGAATTGCGGGAGGGGCGCGTGGGGTGCCGTGAGTCAAGGGGGGGTGGTGCGGGGGTCCGTGAATCACGGGAGGGGTAATGAATCGCAGGAGGGGGGGTCGTGGGGGGGCTGCGAATCGCAGGAGGGGGGGTGTGGGGGGTTGCCGTGAGTTGCATGAGGGGGGCGTGAATCAAGGGAGGGTGGGCGCAGGGGGGTGGTGCGGGGGTCCGTGAATCGCGGGAGGGGCATGAATTGCGGGAGGGGGGGTCGTGGGGGGGTTCCGAATCGCAGGAAGGGGGGTATGGGGGGTGCCGTGAATTGCGTGAGGGGGGCATGAATCGCGGGAGGGGGGGTCCCCGAATGTGTGAATTACGGGGCGGTCGCAAATCGCGAGAGGTGCCGAGGGGGCCCGCAAATCGCGGGAGGGGGGCTTCGTGAATCGCGGGAGGTGGGTTGTGGGGGGTTGCGAATCGCAGGAAGGGGGGTGTGGGGGGTGCCGTGAATTGCGTGAGGGGGGCATGAATCGCGGGAGAAGTTCACGAGAAGTGCCGAGGGGGCCCGCAAATCGCGGGAGGGGGGCGCTACGGGGGGTTCCGTGAATCGCGGGAGGGGGCGGCGTGAATTGTGGGAGGGGGGTCGCAAATCAGAGTAGGGGGGGGGGGTGCCGTGAATCGCGGGAGGGGGGGGCGTGGGGGGCCCTTTTAATGCCGGGAGGGGGGGTCGCAGGGGTCCCGCGAATCGCGGGAGGGGAGGATGCAGGGGTCCTGCGAATCGCGGGAGGGGGCTCGCGATTTTCGGGAGGGTCGTGGGGGTCCCGCGTTTCGCGGGAGGGGGTGGTCGCGGAGGTCCAGCGAATCGCGGGAGGGGGTGGTCGGGTCTGGGACGGATATTAGACAGCACTTACATCGACAGCCATTACATCGACACCATTAGTTCGACAGCTCAATAGGTCGACATGGTTTTAGGTCGACAGCTCATTAGGTCGACAGCTCATTAGGTCGACATGTTTTTAGGTCGACACTGCCATTAGGTCGACAGAGTCTATGTCGACAGTCAAAAGGTCGACATGGGATTTTTCACTGTTTTTTGGCTGAAATGTCGACACAGTCGACATGGACACAGTTTGAAGTGTACCGCAGCTGCTCGCTATGCTTCGGGCACGGTGCCTCGCTGCGCTCGGCACACTATTTTATTCTCCCACCACGCCCTAGTGGATAGTAGGGCATGAAATACCGCCTGTCGGCACATGTCGGCTCAATAAACAGTGAAAAAACCCATGTCGACCTTTTGACTGTCGACATAGACACTGTCGACCTAATGGCAGTGTCGACCTAAAAACATGTCGACCTATTGACCTGTCGAACTAATGGTGTCGATGTAATGGCTGTCGATGTAAGTGCTGTCTAACAATAGTCCGGATACCGGGGTGGTCGCGGGGGTCCCGCGAATCGCGGGAGGGGGGTCGCGGGGGTCCCGCGAATCGCGGGAGGGGGGGTTCACGGGGGTCCCGCGAATCACGGGAGGGGGGTTGCGGGGGTCCCGAGACTCGCGGGAGGGTGGAATGCGGGGGTCCCGCGAATCGCGGGAGGGGGGGTGCGGGGTCCCGTGAATGGTGGGAGGGGGGGTCACGGGGGTTCCGCAAATCGCAGGAGGGGGGGTCGCGGGGGTCCCGCAATTCGCGGGGGGGGGCGGGGGTCGCGGGGGGTCCCGCGAATCGCGGGAGGGGGGGTCGCGGGGGGGTCCCGCAAATCGCGGGAGGGGGGGGTCGCGGGGGGTCCCGCGAATCGCGGGAGGGGGGTCGCGGGGGTCCTGGCAGAGGGTAGGGATGTGCAGGAGTAATGGTGGATGGTGGCTGTGGAGTAATGGTGGATGGTGGGCGTGTACTGTAGCCCTGGCTGGGCGCGGGAGGTGATGTCAAGGGGGTGGAACGTCAGACACATGAAAGTGAAACTGTTCTACACAGGAACGTTCTCCACAGGGGTTGAGTGACAGATCTGGCTAAATATATAAGATATATATATATATATATATAAATTGAGGACAAGGTGTATACACTAACAAATTCAGATATGTTGAAGTTAAGTAAAATACAAAACCAACAGCCTGCAACATCCATTGTGAAAAAAGTTTTTATGGCATTTTAAAGTGCATAGTGACTAATAAGAGTTGAATACAAAGATAATTCAATTTAAAAAAAAAAGTCTGTATAGTCAACGACATAAGAGGTACTTGGCAAAAGAGTGTAGTCATTGCAAATATGTAAGGTCCTTCTTCAACTTGGTCACAGCTGTTTCGGTGCTGTCAGGTACCTTAGTCATGTGCTATTGGTAAAGAGAAGAGCTGCTGTATTTATACTAGAAGTAAGTAACCAGTGATTGCCTTTAAACTGAGCGCACATGTGCATGACGTGGTGAATCCTGTACTGGAAGTGCCCCTCTTTGTTTTGTTCCCTGCTTTTTTAAAAGCAGGACTGGCTCTGTAAGACTGGGGGGCTGGTTATGCCCATGGGGGGGTGGCATTCTTTTGAATGGTGGCTCCTAATTGTATTCTATCGATTGGCGTATATATTCGTATTCGTAAATACGAATGTGCCATTAATACGAATGCAAGTATTTGCGGCATAGAAAATGCCGAAAATACGAGTACGAATTAAATAGGCGTATTTTCTTATACGAATACGCCTATTTTAGCAATATTTGGCTTAGTAAATTTCCACCAGAGTGGGATCTTGTTTAGGGAGGCAATGTATTAGCAGATCATCTTAATAATTATTTTTGCTCAGTATTCGCTACTGAAAAAGATGGAAAGCGGCCACAGTTAAGTTGCAGGGAAATTCCCAAAAAATGAATGCACTTATGCAAGTAATTAATGAAAGTACATTTACAGCAGAGAAGGTCCTAACAGCGTTTCGCTTTACAGCTTTTGAAAGCTTTTTTTGAAAAAGCTGTAAAGCGAAACGAGTCGGTAACTTCCTTCACAGACACCCACCGCTTGGATCATTCACCTGCACTCAGTTTTTGTGACCGGACCAGCCTTCCATTTATCCCTACAGCTGATCTAACACCAGGACTATAACAAGCCAGCTTCTACAAAACTGGACCCTCTACCTCAGGTGTTCCCGTGGCTGGAGAGCACTGTCTCTCCCCAAACAATCCTTCCAGTTAGAAAACCGGCATCTGCAATTTGGGATCTACAAGGAAAGCATTATAGGAACGGACACTTTACAGGAACTCTGGGTGACCATATCTGTGTCATAAATTGTGTCCTATATCATAATCGTTTATAATTGCATTTTAAATATTCTATTTGTTTTAAATAAACTATACTCATTTTTGTATATTACACCTTTCGCATGTTTTTATTATGTTTTATTAACAGTTTCTTATATAGCGCATACATATTTTTAGATGTAGCGCAGTTAAACACCCTTCTTTTCCCACTTGTTGTTATATTTTGGTCTGACACGCCAAATCACCCTAACTGCAGCTAAGCAACTCCACTCCTCCATAGGTGCCTTCTCAGGACACTAAGTGCCCTAAACCCCTCTTTTCTTTGTCGTATCTAAATGTATCTGTCTATGCATTATTATTATTTTTTTTTTAACAGATCAATACTAATTCACTAAGTGGCTTTATAGTAAAGGAATCTAACTTCATAGAAGTCCCATAAAAAGTTTGCTAACTGGTTTATTGTTGTGACCTGTTGATGCCTTTGACCTGGCTATTTTAGGGTGTAAGACTTATGCTGCATGATGCTGCACACTGTAATGCCCCTTACACATGATGCTGCACCCCGTAATGCCCCTTCACATGATGCTGCACACTGTAATGCCCCTTACACATGCCACACATTATGCAAAACGTAATAACCCCACATACTGCCACTAGTAGTGTCCCTTAATCAATGCCCCCAAAAGTGCCACTTACTGTAAATATTTATATGAGGTCAGCCCAGCCTTCGCTGCTGCAGGTAGAGACGGACAGCGGTGCAGCTGCTTCTATGGGGAGAGGAGCAGAGCACTCTCCTGCTCCCTTCCTGGTGTCCCTTCCAGAGGACATTTCAAATATTGTGCGCACTGTTGTTGCACCATGAATGATGGTCAGTGATGTCGGGGGAGCACGCCAGCATCACATGGTTAATGGGGGGGCGGTCTGCTACTCCTGCAGGAGAGGTGGAAGCTGGGAGAAGAATGGAGCGGAAGCTGCAGGCGTAGCGCTGCCTTGCTACCTGGCTACACCTCAAGCTAAGGTCAGCGGCAGCGCAGCTCTCAGGGTGCTGCCTTCCAGAAATAGCCGCATTGCCGGGCAGCGCTGCGGCTTCTGTTCCAGTGGGAGCAGGAGCCGCACATTATCAGGGGGAGAGCCGCATGCGCCTCAAGAGCCACGGGTTGGCCACCCCTGGTGTAAGTGGGTCTGAGATGAGGCAAGGATCATAATGTTGTGCAATGTAAGGGTCTGATTCAGACCTGATCGGCACTGTGCAAAGTTGCAGATGACTGAGTGGATAGCCGCTGCCCAGGCAGAAAGAATACATAAACAATTCCTTACCCATCAAATGTTTTTTCTAGTCTGTGCAAAGGTGAGTAGCTCTGACCCTTCAACAAATCTGCGACTGAGACATGCTGATTGCGGCCGGTGCTTGTGTCATAAACCTTTGTCTGGCCATGCCTGCGTAGTTTTCACACTCCCAAAAAATAGCAGGTGTCCACTCCCAAACGCTGGTTTCCTGTTAGTTATCCTCCAACCACACTGTGTTTATGATACATACATTTTCTAGTGCTACATGGGCTCATGCATGCACAGTCATATAATAGTCACTCGATTTGTGAATTTGCTGATCAACTCTGAAATCAGGCCATATAAGCAATATGTATATGTGTGTGTATATATAATATATTGTTCCAAACCTGCCGGCACTCAAAAGGTTAAATGGACAACGGGCCCCGGTGCCCCAACGGCATAGCATTCATCACTCCAAGGAATGTTTGGCACTCGAGAGGCAAAGTCAGCAAGTAAAACGGATCTGTATTGCTAAGCTTTCGGTTTGACCCCCTTCTTCAGAGCACAATCCTGTCATGTTAGTGAACAATAATCATAACATAATAATACAGTATTTGTTGTATTGTATAAGTATACATCAATAAGTGAAAGGAAACATAAAGAAAAAAAAAAGTGTGCAAGACCATACAGGAAAATAAAAAAATAAAAATAGAGAATTGCATGATAAAGTACCATCATTACATAAGGAAATGCTAAGTGGAATACCACGATTGCATAAACCACAACTGTGAGATTTAAGTCACAAAGTTCCAACTAATCTTGTCATTAAGACCACAGGGATGAATCGTGTTTAAATGAAAGATCCACCTGGATTCAGCGATGAGCAATAGTTTTGCCCTATCGCCTCCTCGCAATAATCTTTAACTGTATCGATCATAAAATATTTAAGGGATGATAAAGAGTGCCCTGCAGCCTTAAAATGTCTGGCGACCGGCTGGTCGATGACCCTCCCACCGAGCGGCAAATCAATGGCCGACCTGTGGAGAGCCATCCGCACCCGGAACGACTGAGTCGTCTGGCCGACATAATAATGGCCACAAGGGCACACAATAATGTATACAACATATTCAGACCGGCAGGTCAACGCTGTACGGATTTCAAACATTTTGTCGGAATGTGGGTGTTTGAAGTTTTTACACACCACGATGTGTCTACAGGTTGTACAGTTATGGCAGCTATAACAGCCAGGGGGCTTTAAATATATATTAGGGGCTCGAGGTATATTCATCCCCGTGATGTCCGTCTTTACTAGACGGTCATGTAAATTACGACCCCTCTTAAAAGCTGCCAGAGGCCGTACATCCCTAAACACAGGTAGGTCAGGATCACTTTTGACGATTGGCCAAAGTGCTTTAGAAGCAAAATGAATAGATGGACTTGCCACTGTATACGTGCTGGTCCAAGGCAGTACCTTTCCAGACTGGCGTTTACTGGGCTGAAGTAGTGTCGAGCGGGACAAAGATAAAACTTGCAATTTTTGTTGCTACAAGAGGTCACGATCATACCCTCAAGCAACAAATTTGGATATCAATTGATCAAGACGCTCAGAGACAATCGGGGTCACTGATCACCCGAGCCACTCTCAGCATCTGTGAGCGAGGTAGCCGACGTTTGAGGGCTGGAGGATGATGGCTGGAGGCCAAAAATGGCTTGACTTCCTCTTTGATGGTAATTTTTACCTGCAGCTGCGAGGGTGTGCAATGGGGTCTGCGGTTGCACCCTCGTATGCTAATATATATATGTTTGATCAAGAGGATGAAATGTTCCTAGGTCGGCCTGAGGTTAACCAACATCTATCTGCTCCTGTACACCCGCTACATAGATGACATCTTCATCTTGTGGACGGGTGGAGAGGAGCGGTTTGAATGTCTGATGTTAACAGCAGGGACTCTACTATCAAATTTACGTATTCATGTAGCGAGACTGAGGCCCAGTTTCTTGATGTGGCAGTTGCGATCAATGATAATCGGTTATCCACTGATGTTTATTATAAAAATGTGGATCGCAACACATTTTTGATGGCCTCCGCCATCATCCTCCAGCCCTCAAACGTGGGCTACCTCGCTCACAGATGCTGAGAGTGGCTCGGGTGATCAGTGACCCCCTTCGTACAGAAAGGGACCAAGGGCGATGAAGAGGTGTTTACACATCCAATGAAAGGAATGGAAAGAAATAATGATAAGGGTTAGAACCTTAATGATAGGGAAATGCTCTTTATAACAACACGGGAGAGGGTTCTTCAGTAGCGTACCCGTACTCACACTCAAGATTGAGATTATGTGCTCATAAAGGTATCTTTTGCAACACTAGGGGATTTCACCACAGGTGGATTTGGATAACCGGATGCGTACCGTACTCACAAGTCGGAATTGCTGGTACAGGTGCATAAAGGTTTCTTTACTTAGGGAAAGGGACCCAGGTCTCTCAGTTGCAATATGTATCCATAGTTTGCACCATATAAAAGACAGAAAGGCCTCTTTCAGGAAAGGGGTGTACACTTTATTGGTGTAAAAACAGAATAATGGGGGACACCAGATGTAAAAAGCACGGTACCTGGTGACTGGGGTATTGGCCTTATACCCCAATCATAACCGCATGCAAGTGGTAAATCTCCCCAAGGCAGTACAGCAAGGCTCCTCTCCTGCCAACGCGTTTCGACAGGACAACCTGTCTTTTTCAAGGCTTGGAGAGGAGTATACATTAAGCCGGTATTTATACCCCTGCACCCATTAGACCAACCCCGGAAGTAAGGGGAGGACCGGAAATGCGGAAACGCTATTTCTAACGCCGTTAGCCCAGTGTTAATAAGTTTGAAAAACACCTGGGGTTGAACAGAGAAGTCCCTCTATTCCCATATGGTGTTTACAGCTAAAAACAAAGCTTGTAACTATTAGAAATAAAGCCCTTAAGACGCGTGGAACGCACGCGCTTCGGGCTGTGGAACGCATGACGCCTTCCGGCGTCTGCGTCATATCCGGGTTCTCAGCTCGCCCAGCCGCATACTATACTCATATAGCGCGGGGAAACTGTGTGTGACCACAGATCCCTCCGCTGTAATGGCCGTGGAACGCACGGCCATTTTGGGGGAATATAGGCTGTATGATTAACAAGGCTTGGAACGCACGGCCATATTGGAAAGTCTACGGACTTGTTAAAGTGCAGAAAAATGGTGCAGGGTAATAAAAACGGCTTTTACAATAAAAATCAGCAAGATAAAAAGTACATAATACATGATAGAGGGATTAAATTGTATGTGGGTAATTAAAAAGATTATCTAATTTTGTTTTTTAAAAGTTCATAAAAACGCTAAAAACATTAAAACCATGGAAATTAGAGGAACCACTTGAGCTCGAAATCCGAGTTCAAGCCATATGGAGAGAGTGACTTTAGGTCAAAGATCCATTTCATCTCCTTCCTGGCTAGATTAGTATCTTTGTTTTTGTGTCGCCAGTTGTCTTTAATAAGTTCCAACCCCCAAAAACCTTTAATTTGATTTGGGGAACAATGGTGGGCCTCTTTAAAATGTAATGAAAAGGGATGATCCACATTGCCCTTTTTTATATTTCTAATACAGTATGTTCAGACCACCGGACCTTCAATGTCCTGGTGGTCTTACCCACGTACAATTTATTACAGGTGCACATAATGACATTTATTGCATATCTAGAATTACATGTCATAAAATGATTAAGTTTAAAAACCTGTCCATTGAGAACTAATTCCACTGTTTTTTTATCAGTGGTAACACACGATTTACACATAGAGCAATCCCCACATCTATGGAAACCCTTGTTTCTGATTAATCCTCCCAAAGGCTTCTCTATAAATGCGCTGGAGATTAATTTATCTTTTATATTGGGCGCTCTTTTGTAGATAAATCTCGGTTTGTTGGGTAGGATATTGGCAAGGATTGGATCTCGGAGTAGTAGATCCCAATTTTTTTGAAAGATGGATTCTACTTGACGGTGGTAACTATTGTAGTTTGAAATAAAGGCCACATTTGTTCCTGTTTCTACTGGCTCTTTACTTTTTACTTCCAATAATGATTCTCTAGGAATACCGTCAACTTCCTCTAGAGCTTTATCTAATTTATTGGATTTATAACCTTTTTGTAGAAATTTAAATTTCATTTCTTTGACACTTCGCTCATAGGTCTCAGGCTTCGAACAGTTCCGTTTCATTCTAATGAATTGTCCCTTAGGGACGTTAGAAAGCCATCTGTTAAGATGATTACTCTTATTATCGATGTAAGTATTTGAATCAGATGGCTTAGTGTATACTGCCGTTTGTAACGACCCTCCATCCGCATAAATGTTCAAATCTAAAAAATTGACATTTGTTCGGCTAATATTGAAAGTTAATTTAATATTTAATAAATTAGTGTTTAAAAAGCAGCAAAAATCATTGAGTGTTGATTGATCTCCTCGCCAGATGAATAAAATGTCATCTATGTACCGCCACCATTGGACCAGGTTCGCACCCCAATCATGACCCGTCCAGACCATAGTGTCTTCCCAACGGGCCATGAAGATGTTGGCATAGCTGGGGGCGAACCTGGTCCCCATGGCGGTACCTACCTGTTGTAAAAAGAATGCACCATCAAAATTAAAATAATTGTTGGTTAAAATAAAATGGATCCCCTCTATGATAAAAGATTGTAGGTTTATATCCATTTCCGTACCTTCAAGTGTGGTTTTTATTGCACTTATCCCATCATCATGATTGATTATAGTGTACAGGGATGTTACATCCGCTGTTACTAAAAATAGAGAGTCATCCCATGTTATATTTTTAATTTTGTTTAAAACATCTTTCGTATCCTTCAAATGGGATCTGTTGTTATTAACTAGTGGTTGAAGGTAATGATCAATAAAGAATGAAAGATTTGAAGTGATAGAATTGGTGCCCGCTATAATTGGGCGACCAGGGGGCTGGGTTTGACTCTTGTGGATCTTTGGCAATAAGTATATAACGGGCACGGAATAATCTTCAATAATTAAAAATTCCGTGGTCTCTTTATTAATGGTGTTAGATTCTACGTATTTTTCAATGAGAGATTTGTATTTTTTTAAAGTAGAAAGGGATGGATCTGACCTAAGTTTTTTGTAGGTGATCCCATCAAAAAGTTGCCTATTAACCTCATCAACATACATTTCTTTATTTAAAATAACCACCCCGCCGCCTTTATCGGCGGGCTTAATTATAATCCCATCATTTTGTTTAAGGGATTTCAGGGCATCTCTTTCTTTGAGTGTAAGGTTATTTTTGTATGCTGGAAGGTTATCTTTAAGAGCATTTAATTCCTCATTGATAACTTTATGGAAACTTTCCAAAAAACAACCCTTAATATGTTTAGGATAGAAATTTGATTTCTTTTTGAAAGGATTGACCGTGGTATTGGTGGGTGTGTCAGAATCATTCAAAGCAAAGAATTTCTTTAATGACAAACGTCTAATGAACTTTTGTACATCTATGTAAAGATCAAAGAAATTAATTTGATTACTCGGGCAGAATTTTAATCCTTTCTGTAACAATGAGAATTCATCAGGGCTTAATACGTGATCACTTAAATTGAAAATTTTCGTGGGATTTTCCTCCAGATTCCCTGGATCAGTGATCTCTATACGTCTAGATTTTTTGACGCGTTTATTAATCCCGCCTCTCTTGCCTCGTTTTGTTCTATGTAATTTGAGGCTTGTTTGAAGAATACGAAAGATGTTTTAAACAAAATTAAAAAAATAACATGGGATGACTCTCTATTTTTAGTAACAGCGGATGTAACATCCCTTTACACTATAATCAATCATGATGATGGGATAAGTGCAATAAAAACCACACTTGAAGGTACGGAAATGGATATAAACCTACAATCTTTTATCATAGAGGGGATCCATTTTATTTTAACCAACATTTATTTTAATTTTGATGGTGCATTCTTTTTACAACAGGTAGGTACCGCCATGGGGACTAGGTTCGCCCCCAGCTATGCCAACATCTTCATGGCCCGTTGGGAAGACACTATGGTCTGGACGGGTCATGATTGGGGTGCGAACCTGGTCCAATGGTGGCGGTACATAGATGACATTTTATTCATCTGGCGAGGAGATCAATCAACACTCAATGATTTTTGCTGCTTTTTAAACACTAATTTATTAAATATTAAATTAACTTTCAATATTAGCCGAACAAATGTCAATTTTTTAGATTTGAACATTTATGCGGATGGAGGGTCGTTACAAACGGCAGTATACACTAAGCCATCTGATTCAAATACTTACATCGATAATAAGAGTAATCATCTTAACAGATGGCTTTCTAACGTCCCTAAGGGACAATTCATTAGAATGAAACGGAACTGTTCGAAGCCTGAGACCTATGAGCGAAGTGTCAAAGAAATGAAATTGAAATTTCTACAAAAAGGTTATAAATCCAATAAATTAGATAAAGCTCTAGAGGAAGTTGACGGTATTCCTAGAGAATCATTATTGGAAGTAAAAAGTAAAGAGCCAGTAGAAACAGGAACAAATGTGGCCTTTATTTCAAACTACAATAGTTACCACCGTCAAGTAGAATCCATCTTTCAAAAAAATTGGGATCTACTACTCCGAGATCCAATCCTTGCCAATATCCTACCCAACAAACCGAGATTTATCTACAAAAGAGCGCCCAATATAAAAGATAAATTAATCTCCAGCGCATTTATAGAGAAGCCTTTGGGAGGATTAATCAGAAACAAGGGTTTCCATAGATGCGGGGATTGCTCTATGTGTAAATCGTGTGTTACCACTGATAAAAAAACAGTGGAATTAGTTCTCAATGGACAGGTTTTTAAACTTAATCATTTTATGACATGTAATTCTAGATATTTATTTATTTTATTTATTTATTTGCAGTTTCTTATATAGCACAGCAGATTCCGTTGCGCTTTACAATAGTAAACAGTGATAAAACAAACTGGGTAACAACAGACAGACATGGAGGTAGGAGGGCCCTGCTGCAAGCTTACAATCTATAGGGATATAGGAGGGAAACACAAGGACAGGCACCAGTAATAGCATAGCAGTCCCAACAAGTTACAAGTCCAGAAGGGAAGCTATATAATACATAAGTGCCTCAGAGGGTTATGCGTGTAGAACTTAAATATGATAGGCTTGCCTGAAGAGGTGAGTTTTCAGGGAACGCTTGAAAGTTTGGAGGCTAGCGGAGAGTCTAATTGACATGCAATATATGTCATTATGTGCACCTGTAATAAATTGTACGTGGGTAAGACCACCAGGACATTAAAGGTCCGGTGGTCTGAACATATTAGAAATAAACATATTAGAAATATAAAAAAGGGCAATGTGGATCATCCCTTTTCATTACATTTTAAAGAGGCCCACCATTGTTCCCCAAATCAAATTAAAGGTTTTTGGGGGTTGGAACTTATTAAAGACAACTGGCGACACAAAAACAAAGATACTAATCTAGCCAGGAAGGAGATTAAATGGATCTTTGACCTAAAGTCACTCTCTCCATATGGCTTGAACTCGGATTTCGAGCTCAAGTGGTTCCTCTAATTTCCATGGTTTTAATGTTTTTAGCGTTTTTTATGAACTTTTAAAAAACAAAATTAGATAATCTTTTTAATTACCCACATACAATTTAATCCCTCTATCATGTATTATGTACTTTTTATCTTGCTGATTTTTATTGTAAAAGCCGTTTTTATTACCCTGCACCATTTTTCTGCACTTTAACAAGTCCGCAGACTTTCCAATATGGCCGTGCGTTCCAAGCCTTGTTAATCATACAGCCTATATTCCCCCAAAATGGCCGTGCGTTCCACGGCCATTACAGCGGAGGGATCTGTGGTCACACACAGTTTCCCCGCGCTATATGAGTATAGTATGCGGCTGGGCGAGCTGAGAACCCGGATATGACGCAGACGCCGGAAGGCGTCATGCGTTCCACAGCCCGAAGCGCGTGCGTTCCACGCGTCTTAAGGGCTTTATTTCTAATAGTTACAAGCTTCGTTTTTAGCTGTAAACACCATATGGGAATAGAGGGACTTCTCTGTTCACCCCCAGGTGTTTTTCAAACTTATTAACACTGGGCTAACGGCGTTAGAAATAGCGTTTCCGCATTTCCGGTCCTCCCCTTACTTCCGGGGTTGGTCTAATGGGTGCAGGGGTATAAATACCGGCTTAATGTATACTCCTCTCCAAGCCTTGAAAAAGACAGGTTGTCCTGTCGAAACGCGTTGGCAGGAGAGGAGCCTTGCTGTACTGCCTTGGGGAGATTTACCACTTGCATGCGGTTATGATTGGGGTATAAGGCCAATACCCCAGTCACCAGGTACCGTGCTTTTTACATCTGGTGTCCCCCATTATTCTGTTTTTACACCAATAAAGTGTACACCCCTTTCCTGAAAGAGGCCTTTCTGTCTTTTATATGGTGCAAACTATGGATACATATTGCAACTGAGAGACCTGGGTCCCTTTCCCTAAGTAAAGAAACCTTTATGCGCCTGTACCAGCAATTCCGACTTGTGAGTACGGTACGCATCCGGTTATCCAAATCCACCTGTGGTGAAATCCCCTAGTGTTGCAAAAGATACCTTTATGAGCACATAATCTCAATCTTGAGTGTGAGTACGGGTAAGCTACTGAAGAACCCTCTCCCGTGTTGTTATAAAGAGCATTTCCCTATCATTAAGGTTCTAACCCTTATCACTATTTCTTTCCATTCCTTTCATTGGATGTGTAAACACCTCTTCATCGCCCTTGGTCCCTTTCTGTACGAATTGCATCCACGTGGGGTTGAGTGGTGACCCCTTCTTTCGGACCGGCAGAAGAAGAGTGACTGCGCCTTGGGACTGATTACTTTTTGTTTGTTTGTATATTTCTTGCTCACCTGCATCAATCCTAGGCAGCAATCATGTTTACCCATCGTACTAATAGGGTTAATCTCCTATCGAATTTGTTCTCTTCAGAATCATCTGATGTGATAGAAATATTTGATGATACCCTGGAGAATGTCATGAGGAAATTAGAAGATATTCTCCTCAAAGAAAATCGAGTGTGGTGGGAGGTAGTAACTTTGGAGAAATACATAGCCTCTAAATTAATACCTAAAGGGTTACAGATTTAAAAAACCATGTCCTACGTAAATCCTTCAGAAATCTTTCAGCAAAGATGGGAACAGGCATTACAAACTTGCTCATTTTCCTTAATGGAAACCATAGTTGCTGAAAGAAAGAAAGAATTAGAAATTCTGGATAAAGAAATTAAATCATTGGAACCTCTATTAAATCCATTTAGAGACCAACCAGAGTTCAAAATTCTAGAAGATAAAACAAAAGCACGTATTAAAAAGAATGAATCTGAAATTATGATAAAAAAACAGAAAAAATTTCATAGGGATACTAAAGCCAATATACCAGAGAGGGAGGATAGTTCTGGGAGACCCGGTCCAGGGCCACCAGAGCCTCCACCTCAGGTAGAGAAGGGTGCCCCTAAAAAGGTCCCACAAACCTATGCTACAGCGTTAACAAAACCCAAACCCACCTCCAGATATATTAATTTCAAAACAAACCAGAGACCTACGAATATAAAGAACAACTACAATAGAACAAGGGAAAATTACAACCAAAGTAATTATAATGATTTCTCACGTAGACGTTATCAAAACCGTAACGAAAGACCTAATTATGACTGGGAAACTAGAAAAAATCAAAGAGTATATCCACGGGCCAATGATTATGAATATAATAAAGATGGTCCAATCACTCAGAATAGATTCAGAGTGTTGGACTCCACACCTGAAACCATCAGTACTGATTTTTTATCCAGGAGACCGCCTCAGTGGAGAAACACGTAACTCCACAAACAAGCCTCAAATCACATAAAACAAAACGAGGCAAGAGAGGCGGGATTAATAAACGCGTCAAAAAATCTAGACTATAGAGATCACTGATCCAGGGAATCTGGAGGAAAATCCCACGAAAATTTTCAATTTAAGTGATCACGTATTAAGCCCTGATGAATTCTCATTGTTACAGAAAGGATTAAAATTCTGCCCGAGTAATCAAATTAATTTCTTTGATCTTTACATAGATGTACAAAAGTTCATTAGACGTTTGTCATTAAAGAAATTCTTTGCTTTGAATGATTCTGACACACCCACCAATACCACGGTCAATCCTTTCAAAAAGAAATCAAATTTCTATCCTAAACATATTAAGGGTTGTTTTTTGGAAAGTTTCCATAAAGTTATCAATGAGGAATTAAATGCTCTTAAAGATAACCTTCCAGCATACAAAAATAACCTTACACTCAAAGAAAGAGATGCCCTGAAATCCCTTAAACAAAATGATGGGATTATAATTAAGCCCGCCGATAAAGGCGGCGGGGTGGTTATTTTAAATAAAGAAATGTATGTTGATGAGGTTAATAGGCAACTTTTTGATGGGATCACCTACAAAAAACTTAGGTCAGATCCATCCCTTTCTACTTTAAAAAAATACAAATCTCTCATTGAAAAATACGTAGAATCTAACACCATTAATAAAGAGACCACGGAATTTTTAATTATTGAAGATTATTCTGTGCCCGTTATATACGTATTGCCAAAGATCCACAAGAGTCAAACCCAGCCCCCTGGTCGCCCAATTATAGCGGGCACCAATTCTATCACTTCAAATCTTTCATTCTTTATTGATCATTACCTTCAACCACTAGTTAATAACAACAGATCCCATTTGAAGGATACGAAAGATGTTTTAAACAAAATTAAAAATATAACATGGGATGACTCTCTATTTTTAGTAACAGCGGATGTAACATCCCTGTACACTATAATCAATCATGATGATGGGATAAGTGCAATAAAAACCACACTTGAAGGTACGGAAATGGATATAAACCTACAATCTTTTATCATAGAGGGGATCCATTTTATTTTAACCAACAATTATTTTAATTTTGATGGTGCATTCTTTTTACAACAGGTAGGTACCGCCATGGGGACCAGGTTCTCCCCCAGCTATGCCAACATCTTCATGGCCCGTTGGGAAGACACTATGGTCTGGACGGGTCATGATTGGGGTGCGAACCTGGTCCAATGGTGGCGGTACATAGATGACATTTTATTCATCTGGCGAGGAGATCAATCAACACTCAATGATTTTTGCTGCTTTTTAAACACTAATTTATTAAATATTAAATTAACTTTCAATATTAGCCGAACAAATGTCAATTTTTTAGATTTGAACATTTATGCGGATGGAGTGTCGTTACAAACGGCAGTATACACTAAGCCATCTGATTCAAATACTTACATAGATAATAAGAGTAATCATCTTAACAGATGGCTTTCTAACGTCCCTAAGGGACAATTCATTAGAATGAAACGGAACTGTTCGAAGCCTGAGACCTATGAGCGAAGTGTCAAAGAAATGAAATTGAAATTTCTACAAAAAGGTTATAAATCCAATAAATTAGATAAAGCTCTAGAGGAAGTTGACGGTATTCCTAGAGAATCATTATTGGAAGTAAAAAGTAAAGAGCCAGTAGAAACAGGAACAAATGTGGCCTTTATTTCAAACTACAATAGTTACCACCGTCAAGTAGAATCCATCTTTCAAAAAAATTGGGATCTACTACTCCGAGATCCAATCCTTGCCAATATCCTACCCAACAAACCGAGATTTATCTACAAAAGAGCGCCCAATATAAAAGATAAATTAATCTCCAGCGCATTTATAGAGAAGCCTTTGGGAGGATTAATCAGAAACAAGGGTTTCCATAGATGCGGGGATTGCTCTATGTGTAAATCGTGTGTTACCACTGATAAAAAAACAGTGGAATTAGTTCTCAATGGACAGGTTTTTAAACTTAATCATTTTATGACATGTAATTCTAGATATGCAATATATGTCATTATGTGCACCTGTAATAAATTGTACGTGGGTAAGACCACCAGGACATTGAAGGTCCGGTGGTCTGAACATATTAGAAATATAAAAAAGGGCAATGTGGATCATCCCTTTTCATTACATTTTAAAGAGGCCCACCATTGTTCCCCAAATCAAATTAAAGGTTTTTGGGGGTTGGAACTTATTAAAGACAACTGGCGACACAAAAACAAAGATACTAATCTAGCCAGGAAGGAGATGAAATGGATCTTTGACCTAAAGTCACTCTCTCCATATGGCTTGAACTCGGATTTCGAGCTCAAGTGGTTCCTCTAATTTCCATGGTTTTAATGTTTTTAGCGTTTTTTATGAACTTTTAAAAAACAAAATTAGATAATCTTTTTAATTACCCACATACAATTTAATCCCTCTATCATGTATTATGTACTTTTTATCTTGCTGATTTTTATTGTAAAAGCCGTTTTTATTACCCTGCACCATTTTTCTGCACTTTAACAAGTCCGCAGACTTTCCAATATGGCCGTGCGTTCCAAGCCTTGTTAATCATACAGCCTATATTCCCCCAAAATGGCCGTGCGTTCCACGGCCATTACAGCGGAGGGATCTGTGGTCACACACAGTTTCCCCGCGCTATATGAGTATAGTATGCGGCTGGGCGAGCTGAGAACCCGGATATGACGCAGACGCCGGAAGGCGTCATGCGTTCCACAGCCCGAAGCGCGTGCGTTCCACGCGTCTTAAGGGCTTTATTTCTAATAGTTACAAGCTTCGTTTTTAGCTGTAAACACCATATGGGAATAGAGAGACTTCTCTGTTCAACCCCAGGTGTTTTTCAAACTTATTAACACTGGGCTAACGGCGTTAGAAATAGCGTTTCCGCATTTCCAGTCCTCCCCTTACTTTCGGGGTTGGTCTAATGGGTGCAGGGGTATAAATACCGGCTTAATGTATACTCCTCTCCAAGCCTTGAAAAAGACAGGTTGTCCTGTCGAAACGCGTTGGCAGGAGAGGAGCCTTGCTGTACTGCCTTGGGGAGATTTACCACTTGCATGCGGTTATGATTGGGGTATAAGGCCAATACCCCAGTCACCAGGTACCGTGCTTTTTACATCTGGTGTCCCCCATTATTCTGTTTTTACACCAATAAAGTGTACACCCCTTTCCTGAAAGAGGCCTTTCTGTCTTTTATATGGTGCAAACTATGGATACATATTGCAACTGAGAGACCTGGGTCCCTTTCCCTAAGTAAAGAAACCTTTATGCGCCTGTACCAGCAATTCCGACTTGTGAGTACGGTACGCATCCGGTTATCCAAATCCACCTGTGGTGAAATCCCCTAGTGTTGCAAAAGATACCTTTATGAGCACATAATCTCAATCTTGAGTGTGAGTACGGGTAAGCTACTGAAGAACCCTCTCCCGTGTTGTTATAAAGAGCATTTCCCTATCATTAAGGTTCTAACCCTTATCACTATTTCTTTCCATTCCTTTCATTGGATGTGTAAACACCTCTTCATCGCCCTTGGTCCCTTTCTGTACGAATTGCATCCACGTGGGGTTGAGTGGTGACCCCTTCTTTCGGACCGGCAGAAGAAGAGTGACTGCGCCTTGGGACTGATTACTTTTTGTTTGTTTGTATAGATCAGTGACCCCCTGATTGTCTCTGAGCGTCTTGATCAATTGATAGCCAAATTTGCTGTTAGAGGGTATGATCGTGACCTCTTGCAGCAACAAAAATTGCAAGTTTTATCTTTGTCCCGCTCGACACTACTTCAGCCCAGTAAACGCCAGTCTGGAAAGGTACTGCCTTGGACCAGCACGTATACAGTGGCCAGTCCATCTATTCATTTTGCTTCTAAAGCACTTTGGCCAATCGTCAAAAGTGATCCTGACCTACCTGTGTTTAGGGATGTACGGCCTCTGGCAGCTTTTAAGAGGGTACAAGGACAGACAGAACAGTACTCTCTGGTTTTGGGGGCACAACTTATTCAGAATTTCTTTAAAATTTAACTTTTAATTATATCTTAGATAAAGAATAAAATGAACTTACAGCACATATACAGTGACATACAAATACATGAAACAAAAATTATAATCGCCACTCTTTATAAATATTGGGCGGTTTTGGAGCAACTGACAGATAAATTAACTTTTTGAGTTTTGCGAAAATATATACTTTTTGGTTAATGTATTACTCCAATATTGCAAATATCCTCTTGTGACTTTCAATTTCCTTGACTGTGTGTAAAATCAATAATCAGGTTAGTCACAGACAGAATATTGGTGCATGCCTTGTGAGTTAGAGCACAGTGGGAGATAGCAGAATATCTCTCCCTGTGTTCAGTGACACTTCTCTATAAACTTTTGTCTCTGACTGCATATACTGTATATTAAAGAGTCAGGTTTGCAAATGCAAAGGATGAATAGATATTAGTGCATGCACTTTATATTAGAGCACAGTGGGAGATAGCGGAATATCTTCCCCTGTGCTTAGTGACACCCTATAACAGATATTTCTAAACACTGTTTGATTGCAGTGTTAATTGGATAACAATATGGGTTGATTGCAGTGTTAATTGGATAACAATATGGGTAATAGATTAATTATATTGAAAACCTGACACCGACACAAGAATAATGATATATTCAAATTGCTTTCTGGTTAATACCAGTGTATAAGAAAAATGCCGCTGGTATGTCTGCGGTGCCTCTCAGAAAAGTGATAAATGGAGGGAAAACAACCCCCACCGGTTTTAGGGACTGCTGCTTCTTGTCTGGGATAACCGTGGTATTTACAAGTGAGCGAGTACCTTCTCCTGAATAAAAGTGTAGAAATTAAGGTATTACTTCTGTCCCTTTCCTAAAAAGGAAATATGCCCTGTTGATACAAGTTCAGTGCAGGGTATTCACCTTGAGTACTTGGGATGAGTGCGTACTAGTGAGAAAAATAATTAGGTGTATAGAATTATTATAGAGAAAATAGCCAAGCCTCTTGTCTCTCTAGAGCATGCTGCTGCTCCCCACTTGCCCTTGGGTATTGGTGGGGGGTGAGCGGTACTCCAAATAATAGCGGGGGCTGGTATATATAGAGAGAAAAAGTATGGGGGGGACTAGATTCTGCTTTAATGCGTTCCCGAATGCAGAGTCCCAAAGTTTATAGAAAGAGAGGCACAGTCGCAGAGTGATACCTTATTCCTCTGTGGTCGGAGACGTGTCTCTGCAGGAGCCCGGGGAGAGAGCCTGCTGTATGGATATTGCTCCGTGGTCCGGGTCTCCGTGTGTCTGTTACCAGCGGTCAGACGGTTCAGGTTTAGATCATGCTGCGCTCAGCGTGTCAGTGCACGCTGCAGCTGACGGGGTGCTGTAAAGTTCAGACGGACCGTTTCGCAAAGACTTGCTTCGTCAGTGTGGGTGACTGGTCTGACATCTGGCTGTTAAATGCTATTCACTGTTGGTTTACTCCCACATAGAGGCGTTTCTAGCTAATTGAATGATTATCTTTTAATTATCAATTTCAGCTGTGCTGTTAGATTGGCCAGATTTGGACCATATAGTTGTATATATTCCAACAATAATAGTTTGATTAATAATGTTCATTATCACAAATAGGGATTTCAATATCGTAGTGTTGCATGAGATTTAGGAAGATCAAAAGGAAAAGGAACCTTCATAATGTTCACCATTAATACATAATGATAGATTAGTTTGACTTGTTAATTGATATCATCACAGGAACATTTGGAACAAATCAATGATATAGTACAATTATTCCAAAGTAACTTTTTCTACATGTTGCATAGCAATAGTATTAAATTGAGCAAACTGCATATATATTTGATCTTTCTCTATATGCAAAGGTATAGTTACAAGCATTAAGTTACCATATAGATTACTGCTGTAAAGTGTAAGCTTAGAGAAAAAGGAGAGGAAGTAAAAAGATGATCTAAACTGGGATTTAAATATCTCAGTATCGCAAGGGTGATAATTACACATTTTGGCAACCTTTTTGTTGGTTGCTGATTTTAATGATTGCCCATCATGCGTTCTAAGTTTTGGCTTGCTGGACAGGAAAAAGGGGGAGGTTTTTTGTTTTGAATTAACTAGATTGTAACAGATATTGCATGGTTGTATTGGAGATTGTTAAGCAACCATGGTTAGTATGTATACTATGAATAGTATATATTTCTCAATGAAATTGCAGGATATTGAGTTATAATAGCGATACTTGGTGTTAGGTGTGAAGTACGGTATTAAATTCATGGCGCAAAGCCACTGGTGATACAGAATAAAAATATTGGGGTGAAAGGGAAAAGATTTTATCTATTATTTTAGGTTGAATAGAATTTTTAGTGTTAATGGTGTATAAATTGTGATTGAAGAAGTAATAACTAGATTATTTGTGTTGATAGATGATAGTGTATTAATCGTGGTATGTGTTAAAGGGGATTTTAACTGGTTATACAGGTTTTGAGGGGAAGACAAACAAATGGTAGGTAGGAAAGTGCAAGTGTGAGGGTCCAAGAAATTGTTTTGGAAAGATGGGTGAGGTGTACTTATTATTGAAGTGGACTATTATGGAATATATGAATTCTGGTTCATGCCAAAAATGGGCTGTAGTTAATGTTTTCATTCAATCCATTGGGATTGGTGGAGTTCAGCTGGAAGATCCAATGGCATTCTCTTTGGAGTAATTCACGTGTAAGGTCTCCTCCTCTAATGCCCAATCTGACTTGCTCCAAACCATAGGCTTTAAGGTCAGTGGGTGTCCCTTGATGATGTGTTAGGAAATGTCTGGCCACTGAGGTTAATTTTTTGAACTTGGATATGTCTGATTGGGCATTCCTGATGTCTCCTGTATGTTCGAGGATTCTTGTTTTCAATGCCCTTGTAGTCATGCCTACGTACTTGAGGCCACATGGACATTCCAAACAGTATACCACACCGACTGTGCTACAGCTCATGAACGGTCGGATTTTGAATGTCTTCCCATATCTATCCACGATTTGATCTTTTTTGAGGATATGATTGCATGCTTTGCATTTTTGACAAGGAAAGGTACCTCTGAGTTTTGGAGTGGGTTTGGACTTTCTTACATAGTGACTTTGTACCAGTTGATCTTTGAGATTTTTGGGGTTTTTGGGAATGGATTGTTGTAAATCTGCATCATTGTGCAGTACATGCCAATGTTTCTTAATGATGTGTTGTAGTTCCCTCCATTCAAAACAGAAGACGGTGACAAATCTTAAAGTTGGTTGTTCCATCTCGATTTTGTTGTCTGGAAAGATGAGTTTGTCTCTGTCCATTTGTAGTGCATGGTGTTTGGCAGATTTGATGTTCCTTTTACTGTATCCTCTATCCAGGAGTCTTTGTGTAAGTTCTTGGCTTTTCATTTCAAAGGTTTCCCTCGAGGTACAGTTTCTCCTCAGTCTGAGAAACTCTCCTTTTGGTAAGTTTTTTACCGTAGATGGAAAGTGAGAGCTTCTACTGTGCAGGATGCTGTTAGTTGAGGTCTCTTTTCTGAACAGCTCTGTGTGAAGGTATCCATTATGTGCTGGATAAATTACTAGGTCCAAAAATGTGGTCCTCTCCTGACTGATGGTATGGGTGAGTTTGAGATTGATGGGGTCGTAATTTACGTGACCGTCTAGTCAAGACGGACATCACGGGGATGAATATACCTCGAGCCCCTAATGTATATTTTAAGCCCCCTGGCTGTTATAGCTGCCATAACTGTACAACCTGTAGACACATGGTGGTGTGTAAAAACTTCAAACACCCCAATTCCGACAAAATGTTTGAAATCCGTACAGCGTTGACCTGCCGGTCTGAATATGTTGTATACATTATTGTGTGCCCTTGTGGCCATTTTTATGTCGGCCAGACAACTCAGTCGTTCTGGGTGCGGATGGCTCTCCACAGGTCGGCCATTGATTTGGCGCTCGGTGGGAGAGTCATCGACCAGCCGGTCGCCAGACATTTTAAGGCTGCAGGGCACTCTTTATCATCCCTTAAATATTTTATGATCGATACAGTTAAAGATTCACTGCGAGGAGGCGATAGGGCAAAACGTTTGCTCATCGCTGAATCCAGGTGGATCTTTCGTTTCAACACGATTCATCCCTGTGGTCTTAATGACAAGATTAGTTGGAACTCTGTGACTTAAATCTCACAGTTGTGGTTTATGCAATCGTGGTATCCCACTTAGCATTTCCTTATGTAATGATGGTACTTTATCATGCAATTCTCTATTTTTATTTTTTTATTTTCCTGTATGGTCTTGCACACTTTTTTTCTTTTTGTTTCCTTTCACTTATTGATGTATACTTACAGTATTTGTTGTATTGTATATTATTATGTTATGATTAATGTTCACTAACATGTCCCTCTCTGCTTGTTTTCCGTCCCCAGCGGCAGCGGCGCAGTATCCTGGTGATGTGTGTGTCACCGTCATGGCCGCAGTGGAACGCAAACAGCCTGAGGTTGCGCCGCAACCCTGCTGAATGCCGGACCCGGAAGTGAGGTAGCTGCCGTCTGTGTTCCGGCATCTGCACGTGCACCTGGTGATGACGTGACCAGCATGATGGAGGGGCGTGAGGTACAGACGGTATTTATGTGGTGAGTGTTTATTGTTTGTTTGCTGTAGGATTGTGCTCTGAAGAAGGGGGTCAAACCACGAAAGCTTAGCAATACAGATCCGTTTTACTTGCTGACTTTGCCTCTCGAGTGCCAATCATTTCTTGGAGTGATATATATATATATATATATATATATATATATATATAAAGTCCAATGTAAAGAGCACTCACCAGTCTTCCAATCTTACTGCCAATAAAAGTTTAATACATCACCAGAGTTTCACAGCAGAATGTCGACGTTTCGAGCCACTGCGGGCCCTTTGTCAAGACAGTGGTGGATGGGTCACAGCCCCAGAAGTACAAATCACCATAGGAATCTACACAGTATAAATACACACCAGAAGCAGGAAGTGCCTGCCCATCGCCAGTTAATCAATTATCTATCGCTTCTACACTTTAGGATAGTGTCCACCCCTCACTCAGTATCTACATCAGTGCCACGTTTGTTACAATACACACGTTTATAATTTTTACCTCATATTTGAATCTCCATAGCGCTTTACTATCAGCCTTCTCCGGCGTGCGTTCCACCGCTTTGGAACGCAAGAGCCGGAAAGAGAACACCGCGCGCGTCATCTTCAGACGACGTGCACCTGAAATTGGCATGTGCGCTATCAGTATAGGTCCCCGGCAAGCGGCAGCAGGGATATGAAGTTCCTACCCATCAGAAGTCCCGCACTGAGGTTATAGGGGGTATAGCGGCGTTACACGATCTGGCTGTGAAACGCACAGCCATTTTGGATTGTTTGGAACGCATACAGACAAACCTTATGTCATTCACTGGTTTACTCAATATACTGCTTCACATGTATAGCGCTTACTAGGAGGGGGGACAGTATCCCACAAACAGTAAAGAACTGTAATTAGAAAAAAACTATAATTAGAAAAAAACTATAATTAGAAAAAAACAATAATTAGAAAAAAACATATAAATGTCCCCAAGGACCTACTTGAAAAAAATATACTCTGCAAAAAAATATTTTGCTGGCGAGAGGGCATTCTCACTCACTGCCTCTGGTTTACAAAGTATCACAACTTAGGAATGTATCAAAACAGGACGAACAACATATACACACATATTAAAAATTACAGAGTGGAGTCAGGGTGCCACACATCTGGCTATGAAGCAGCCTGGATCGAGGCACACAGACTCCCACCCCCCATTTAAAAACAAATACCAATTAGGTCCCATTGATATTGCTTTTAGGTTCTGATTTCAGAACATATTTGCTATAGAACTTTTTTGCAAACAAGTCAATAGATGCCAGTTGTCCATAGGTGACTACTCTATTATGTACCATGTGCAGTCATAAGAAATCTTTCAGCTCTAATACCAATGACTACAACTATTGTGCTGTCATTGGAAATTATTGCCATCAGTTACATGTCTCATCACAAAAAGATATTCATATGGGTCTTCTCATTAAGTCCTCGAGGCCATACAGTGTCCAACCGATGGATCCACTGCGCCTCTTTTTTTAGAAGCATAAGCCCCCTATCACCTCCACGTGGTGGGGGAGGGATCCAGTCTATTGCCATATATCGCAGAGTGGACAGTTGGTGTTTTTCTTTCACAAAATGTGCTGCCACGGGCTTATCAGTGGCCCCGGTAGAGTAGGCCAATCGAATCGAGGATCTATGTTGATTAATTCTTTCGCGTAGGGTTCGAATTGTTTTTCCCACGTATACTAAGCCACAAGGGCAGATCAGATAGTAGACCACATGATCTAATTGGCAGTATAAACGATGTTTCAAGTATATTTTTGTGCCATTGTGTGGATGGCAAAAGAATGTGCCAGTAATTAGTGCCCGGCAGGTGGCACACCCGAGACACTTATAGCATCCATTCTTTTTAGTAAGCCATCGGTCTTGATCTGCTTTTACTGGTTTCATGTTTGGTCTCAAGAGGTGATCTTTAAGGTTGGGTCCCCTGTTCACACTAAGCAGTGGGGGGGCCTTGCCCATTTTCTTAAATGCTTGATCTGAAGTGATCATCGACCATTGTGATTTAATGACACGCTGTGTGTTCTTGAAATTGGTGTCACAGTGAGTATTGATGATCATTCTTGCATTCTGGGTTACACCTTTAGGGATCAAACTCTGTTCTTGAAACCTTCTTTTGGCTTTGGTGAGGCTCTTATCAATAGTTTTGAGACTGTACCCCCTATCCAGGAATCTCTGTTTACACTCAGACAGTTGTTTTGTTGTTGCAGACTCTTCAGAGTTGTTACGCATAACCCGAAGGAATTGCGAAATGGGTAAATTGGACTTGAGAGAGTCCGGATGATGACTGGTAGCCCAAAGGAGAGTGTTCCTGTCTGTTACTTTCTGGTAGAGGGTATATCCCAAAAATGCTCCGTTTCTCAGGACAGTTATGTCAAGAAAGTTCATAGAACTAGGATCACATGCATAAGTAAATCTCACAGGAGAGGATAGACAATTCAGCGTATTGACCATCTCAACAAAGGATGCTTCGTCACCTAACCATATGAGAAAGACATCATCGATGTATCTTTTTAAGTATTTGATCTGCCTAGAGTAATGCGGAAAAATAGATTTTTGTTCATATGCATGCATAAACAGGTTGGCGAAGGCCGGGGCCACATTGGACCCCATAGCGGTCCCCGCCAGCTGCATATAGTATTTCTCTTGGTATAAGAAATGATTATACTTTAATACTAAATCCAACGCATTTAGCACAAATTCAATGGGTGGACCCCCATAAGGCCCTTCCAAGAGTGCAGCTCTCACTGCCTCACTTCCCTCTTTGTGCGGAATAATTGTGTACAATGAATTAACATCCATTGTACACAGTAGACATTCAGGTTCCAGAACACCTATCCCTCTAATATCCTCAAGGAACTGTGAGGTATCCCTGAGGTATGTGGGGGTGGCCTGAACAAGTGGTTGAAGATAGTGGTCCAACCATTTTGCAAGTGGCTGCAAAAGAGAACCCCTTGCTGAAATGATCGGACGGCCAGGTGGATTGACGAGGGACTTGTGGATCTTAGGCAACGTTTATAGAATCGGGCACACCGGATGTTCCACTGTTAAGTAATCCCTTGTCTCCTCGTCAATCCACCCTTGCGTCAAACCCATCCTCAGCAGTTCATCAATTCTATATTTAATTGCACTCATTGGGTTAGCGGTTAATTCAAGGTAAGTTGTTTTGTCACCCAGTTGTCTCTTAATCTCGTGGTCATAGTCAGAAAAATCTTGTAGTACGATCGAGCCGCCTTTATCGGCGCTACGTATAACCACCGAGGTATCATCCTGTAACCCCTTTAGCGCTGTTCTCTCTGAATTGTCTATCCTCTCCTGTGAGATTTACTTATTTACTTATGCATGTGATCCTAGTTCTATGAATTGTCTATCCTCTCCTGTGAGATTTACTTATGCATGTGATCCTAGTTCTATGAACTTTCTTGACATAACTGTCCTGAGAAACGGAGCATTTTTGGGATATACCCTCTACCAGAAAGTAACAGACAGGAACACTCTCCTTTGGGCTACCAGTCATCATCCGGACTCTCTCAAGTCCAATTTACCCATTTCGCAATTCCTTCGGGTTATGCGTAACAACTCTGAAGAGTCTGCAACAACAAAACAACTGTCTGAGTGTAAACAGAGATTCCTGGATAGGGGGTACAGTCTCAAAACTATTGATAAGAGCCTCACCAAAGCCAAAAGAAGGTTTCAAGAACAGAGTTTGATCCCTAAAGGTGTAACCCAGAATGCAAGAATGATCATCAATACTCACTGTGACACCAATTTCAAGAACACACAGCGTGTCATTAAATCACAATGGTCGATGATCACTTCAGATCAAGCATTTAAGAAAATGGGCAAGGCCCCCCCACTGCTTAGTGTGAACAGGGGACCCAACCTTAAAGATCACCTCTTGAGACCAAACATGAAACCAGTAAAAGCAGATCAAGACCGATGGCTTACTAAAAAGAATGGATGCTATAAGTGTCTCGGGTGTGCCACCTGCCGGGCACTAATTACTGGCACATTCTTTTGCCATCCACACAATGGCACAAAAATATACTTGAAACATCGTTTATACTGCCAATTAGATCATGTGGTCTACTATCTGATCTGCCCTTGTGGCTTAGTATACGTGGGAAAAACAATTCGAACCCTACGCGAAAGAATTAATCAACATAGATCCTCGATTCGATTGGCCTACTCTACCGGGGCCACTGATAAGCCCGTGGCAGCACATTTTGTGAAAGAAAAACACCAACTGTCCACTCTGCGATATATGGCAATAGACTGGATCCCTCCCCCACCACGTGGAGGTGATAGGGGGCTTATGCTTCTAAAAAAAGAGGCGCAGTGGATCCATCGGTTGGACACTGTATGGCCTCGAGGACTTAATGAGAAGACCCATATGAATATCTTTTTGTGATGAGACATGTAACTGATGGCAATAATTTCCAATGACAGCACAATAGTTGTAGTCATTGGTATTAGAGCTGAAAGATTTCTTATGACTGCACATGGTACATAATAGAGTAGTCACCTATGGACAACTGGCATCTATTGACTTGTTTGCAAAAAAGTTCTATAGCAAATATGTTCTGAAATCAGAACCTAAAAGCAATATCAATGGGACCTAATTGGTATTTGTTTTTAAATGGGGGGTGGGAGTCTGTGTGCCTCGATCCAGGCTGCTTCATAGCCAGATGTGTGGCACCCTGACTCCACTCTGTAATTTTTAATATGTGTGTATATGTTGTTCGTCCTGTTTTGATACATTCCTAAGTTGTGATACTTTGTAAACCAGAGGCAGTGAGTGAGAATGCCCTCTCGCCAGCAAAATATTTTTTTGCAGAGTATATTTTTTTCAAGTAGGTCCTTGGGGACATTTATATGTTTTTTTCTAATTATTGTTTTTTTCTAATTATAGTTTTTTTCTAATTATAGTTTTTTTCTAATTATAGTTTTTTTCTAATTACAGTTCTTTACTGTTTGTGGGATACTGTCCCCCCTCCTAGTAAGCGCTATACATGTGAAGCAGTATATTGAGTAAACCAGTGAATGACATAAGGTTTGTCTGTATGCGTTCCAAACGATCCAAAATGGCTGTGCGTTTCACAGCCAGATCGTGTAACGCCGCTATACCCCCTATAACCTCAGTGCGGGACTTCTGATGGGTAGGAACTTCATATCCCTGCTGCCGCTTGCCGGGGACCTATACTGATAGCGCACATGCCAATTTCAGGTGCACGTCGTCTGAAGATGACGCGCGCGGTGTTCTCTTTCCGGCTCTTGCGTTCCAAAGCGGTGGAACGCACGCCGGAGAAGGCTGATAGTAAAGCGCTATGGAGATTCAAATATGAGGTAAAAATTATAAACGTGTGTATTGTAACAAACGTGGCACTGATGTAGATACTGAGTGAGGGGTGGACACTATCCTAAAGTGTAGAAGCGATAGATAATTGATTAACTGGCGATGGGCAGGCACTTCCTGCTTCTGGTGTGTATTTATACTGTGTAGATTCCTATGGTGATTTGTACTTCTGGGGCTGTGACCCATCCACCACTGTCTTGACAAAGGGCCCGCAGTGGCTCGAAACGTCGACATTCTGCTGTGAAACTCTGGTGATGTATTAAACTTTTATTGGCAGTAAGATTGGAAGACTGGTGAGTGCTCTTTACATTGGACTTTATATTTGGCTGTACCCCCGGGATCACAAGCCTAAGTTGGCACCCCAGCAGTTGCTAATTGAAATTTGCGTGTGCTGGCCCTACAGAAATTTATATATGGAGATTCACCTGCTAAGGTAACATTTCCTGGACTATGCACCCATTGGATATAACTGTGAAAAAGTTGTGAACTACTGGAGATTGGAGACTACTTTTTTATCGCCTGCTTTACAAAAATTTGTGACACGTGCATGTGGTATGCTCCTGAAGTGGCTAAATATCACCTATAGGTATAGATTGTGATTGTCTTTTGGTTCTGTATTCGGAAAGATATATTGCAAGTGATATTGTTTGTGCTTACTTAAGTGTTTAGCTCTGCCAGAAATATTGTGTACCAATTAAGAGTGTGTAGTGTGTTCCTTAAATGGCGACAAGCCTTTTGGGACTGGATGAAATTGCCTTGAGTGATGCGGAAAATATCCAAATCAGTTTAACTGATGATGAAATTGATAAAATTTTGTTCACAGAGTTGGACTTTGCTCAATTGCCCTCTGCAACATCTGTTGATCATTTCCATAAATTGCACAGATTAAAACGGAGGGAAATTGATTTAATGCTACATGGTCAATTCCTCTCTGAGTACTATAGAAAAAAACGTATTCCGAGAGGATTTAGAATTAGTAATACTCCCACCATCGGTCGCCGCAATCCTGCCTTTTGCGTCCGATGGTGTGGAGTACTTAATAAATGTTCTCTTGATTTGATAGCTCTGGTTGTGGAGGAGGTTGGTGTAGAACTAAAGAAAATTAAGGTTGAAATCTCTGAGTATGAAAAAGAATCACTGAGTATTTTGAAGGCTGATAAGACTGAGGATTGGTTGGGTCGAATACAATCCCAAATTGATAAATATAAAGCAGACTTAATAGCCTTCAAAAGAAAGAAATTGGAAACCGTTGAGGGTGACTACCAGAGACACGGTGTGTACAGGTGGTTGATGGGAGAAGGTTCCACACAGCCATCAGGGTACAGACACCGAGGAGGGTATCGCTCACGGCAACCACGCTTCAGAGAACCAGAATCCCAGATCTCTAACTCTTCATCTGAGACAGATACAGGTGACAGTTTACCCCCCCCCTCGGGGCTCCTCATATCAACAAGCGTCCTCATCTTTTTTAGAACAAAGAAACAGACCCACCCGCAGAGACGTCCTAAGTCGACGTGCAAAAGACCGCACCCGCGGAGGGGTGGGAAATCCAGACAGAGGGCAAACAGGAGGGTACAGGGGGTACAGGAATTGATTTTCAACCTCTCATCCAAAAACCTGTCACAGCCAGAGCATACTTTACTCTCGAAGGGTTTGAACTTCATACCCACATATAAATTTGATTCATTCCAGTGGTCAATTGACCACTTTAAAATGGGGAGGAAGCTCCGCCTTCGAGAGCATTTTGATAATAAACCAATACAAACTTCAATGACAAACCCCAATATGGCTCCCAAAAAGATTTTTAAAAAACCAAGTACCTTTGATCCCATCAGTACCAATGCGAGTTTAAAAACGTTCTTACGGGTAGTGGATAAAGACTGTAAAGAACAAGCTAAACAGAACAGAGCTTTTGATAACTTATCTGCAGCAGAGAGAACAGCGCTAAAGGGGTTACAGGATGATACCTCGGTGGTTATACGTAGCGCCGATAAAGGCGGCTCGATCGTACTACAAGATTTTTCTGACTATGACCACGAGATTAAGAGACAACTGGGTGACAAAACAACTTACCTTGAATTAACCGCTAACCCAATGAGTGCAATTAAATATAGAATTGATGAACTGCTGAGGATGGGTTTGACGCAAGGGTGGATTGACGAGGAGACAAGGGATTACTTAACAGTGGAACATCCGGTGTGCCCGATTCTATATACGTTGCCTAAGATCCACAAGTCCCTCGTCAATCCACCTGGCCGTCCGATCATTTCAGCAAGGGGTTCTCTTTTGCAGCCACTTGCAAAATGGTTGGACCACTATCTTCAACCACTTGTTCAGGCCACCCCCACATACCTCAGGGATACCTCACAGTTCCTTGAGGATATTAGAGGGATAGGTGTTCTGGAACCTGAATGTCTACTGTGTACAATGGATGTTAATTCATTGTATACAATTATTCCGCACAAAGAGGGAAGTGAGGCAGTGAGAGCTGCACTCTTGGAAGGGCCTTATGGGGGTCCACCCATTGAATTTGTGCTAAATGCGTTGGATTTAGTATTAAAGTATAATCATTTCTTATACCAAGAGAAATACTATATGCAGCTGGCGGGGACCGCTATGGGGTCCAATGTGGCCCCGGCCTTCGCCAACCTGTTTATGCATGCATATGAACAAAAATCTATTTTTCCGCATTACTCTAGGCAGATCAAATACTTAAAAAGATACATCGATGATGTCTTTCTCATATGGTTAGGTGACGAAGCATCCTTTGTTGAGATGGTCAATACGCTGAATTGTCTATCCTCTCCTGTGAGATTTACTTATGCATGTGATCCTAGTTCTATGAACTTTCTTGACATAACTGTCCTGAGAAACGGAGCATTTTTGGGATATACCCTCTACCAGAAAGTAACAGACAGGAACACTCTCCTTTGGGCTACCAGTCATCATCCGGACTCTCTCAAGTCCAATTTACCCATTTCGCAATTCCTTCGGGTTATGCGTAACAACTCTGAAGAGTCTGCAACAACAAAACAACTGTCTGAGTGTAAACAGAGATTCCTGGATAGGGGGTACAGTCTCAAAACTATTGATAAGAGCCTCACCAAAGCCAAAAGAAGGTTTCAAGAACAGAGTTTGATCCCTAAAGGTGTAACCCAGAATGCAAGAATGATCATCAATACTCACTGTGACACCAATTTCAAGAACACACAGCGTGTCATTAAATCACAATGGTCGATGATCACTTCAGATCAAGCATTTAAGAAAATGGGCAAGGCCCCCCCACTGCTTAGTGTGAACAGGGGACCCAACCTTAAAGATCACCTCTTGAGACCAAACATGAAACCAGTAAAAGCAGATCAAGACCGATGGCTTACTAAAAAGAATGGATGCTATAAGTGTCTCGGGTGTGCCACCTGCCGGGCACTAATTACTGGCACATTCTTTTGCCATCCACACAATGGCACAAAAATATACTTGAAACATCGTTTATACTGCCAATTAGATCATGTGGTCTACTATCTGATCTGCCCTTGTGGCTTAGTATACGTGGGAAAAACAATTCGAACCCTACGCGAAAGAATTAATCAACATAGATCCTCGATTCGATTGGCCTACTCTACCGGGGCCACTGATAAGCCCGTGGCAGCACATTTTGTGAAAGAAAAACACCAACTGTCCACTCTGCGATATATGGCAATAGACTGGATCCCTCCCCCACCACGTGGAGGTGATAGGGGGCTTATGCTTCTAAAAAAAGAGGCGCAGTGGATCCATCGGTTGGACACTGTATGGCCTCGAGGACTTAATGAGAAGACCCATATGAATATCTTTTTGTGATGAGACATGTAACTGATGGCAATAATTTCCAATGACAGCACAATAGTTGTAGTCATTGGTATTAGAGCTGAAAGATTTCTTATGACTGCACATGGTACATAATAGAGTAGTCACCTATGGACAACTGGCATCTATTGACTTGTTTGCAAAAAAGTTCTATAGCAAATATGTTCTGAAATCAGAACCTAAAAGCAATATCAATGGGACCTAATTGGTATTTGTTTTTAAATGGGGGGTGGGAGTCTGTGTGCCTCGATCCAGGCTGCTTCATAGCCAGATGTGTGGCACCCTGACTCCACTCTGTAATTTTTAATATGTGTGTATATGTTGTTCGTCCTGTTTTGATACATTCCTAAGTTGTGATACTTTGTAAACCAGAGGCAGTGAGTGAGAATGCCCTCTCGCCAGCAAAATATTTTTTTGCAGAGTATATTTTTTTCAAGTAGGTCCTTGGGGACATTTATATGTTTTTTTCTAATTATTGTTTTTTTCTAATTATAGTTTTTTTCTAATTATAGTTTTTTTCTAATTACAGTTCTTTACTGTTTGTGGGATACTGTCCCCCCTCCTAGTAAGCGCTATACATGTGAAGCAGTATATTGAGTAAACCAGTGAATGACATAAGGTTTGTCTGTATGCGTTCCAAACGATCCAAAATGGCTGTGCGTTTCACAGCCAGATCGTGTAACGCCGCTATACCCCCTATAACCTCAGTGCGGGACTTCTGATGGGTAGGAACTTCATATCCCTGCTGCCGCTTGCCGGGGACCTATACTGATAGCGCACATGCCAATTTCAGGTGCACGTCGTCTGAAGATGACGCGCGCGGTGTTCTCTTTCCGGCTCTTGCGTTCCAAAGCGGTGGAACGCACGCCGGAGAAGGCTGATAGTAAAGCGCTATGGAGATTCAAATATGAGGTAAAAATTATAAACGTGTGTATTGTAACAAACGTGGCACTGATGTAGATACTGAGTGAGGGGTGGACACTATCCTAAAGTGTAGAAGCGATAGATAATTGATTAACTGGCGATGGGCAGGCACTTCCTGCTTCTGGTGTGTATTTATACTGTGTAGATTCCTATGGTGATTTGTACTTCTGGGGCTGTGACCCATCCACCACTGTCTTGACAAAGGGCCCGCAGTGGCTCGAAACGTCGACATTCTGCTGTGAAACTCTGGTGATGTATTAAACTTTTATTGGCAGTAAGATTGGAAGACTGGTGAGTGCTCTTTACATTGGACTTTATATTTGGCTGTACCCCCGGGATCACAAGCCTAAGTTGGCACCCCAGCAGTTGCTAATTGAAATTTGCGTGTGCTGGCCCTACAGAAATTATATATATATATATATATATATATATATATATATATATATATATATATATATAGCTTTTTGATGCTCGGCACTCGGGGTACTGGGGTTGTAGGTAGGTAATTTGCCGGGTGCCTTCTCCAATGTTAATTTGGATATTTGCGGCTGTGCGGGCGGCACTCTCGGTCCTTGATGTGGCGATGGCTATGAAAGAATAGAGCCAACAGCCAGGCGGTGATACAACGTTTCGATTTATTATCGTCTTCAGGTACAGCCTGACTAGTTGAACATCACTTGTATTTATGAGTGCTGAAATCACCTCGTGCTCATTCACAAAAGGAAAGTGGTGACGTCATCAATGGCAGACTGCGCTGCCGGGTGATGCGTCATAGTGTAAACAATGCCCGTTACCAATTACAACAAAAGGAACTTGCAAAATATGTACAAAAGAATATATACAGGTATATACATGGGATGTAATCTGTTCAATCACTTAGGCTCAATGAGAATAGGTTAATGAGAAAACGAAAAAACAAAACAAAGCTTTGCAACATAGTAGATCGTTAATTGTAACAAGATATCAACAAGGTAGCTACAGCGGGGGTATTGACAAAATGGTATAGCAAACTACAAAAAGCAGTTGATAGAGAGACTTTCGTTCAGTCCCCTTGGGGCTACTGTATCTAAGTCATGTATCCATTTGGCTTCCAGACAGAGTAGTCTGTTGGCTCTGTTGCCTCCCCTTCTGTCGTCTGTGGCCATGTCGAACATTTTGTATTTTAACGAGGTCAGAGTGTGTCTGTGGGACGCAAAGTGTTGAGCTACTGGTTGGTCTGTTTTTTTACCCTCCAGTGCTTTTTTGATGGCGCTGCGATGCTGGGCCATTCGAACTTTAAACTCACATATGGTTTTGCCCACGTAATAAAGTCGGCAGGGACATTTTAAAAGATATACCACGTATTTGCTGGAGCAATTGAATACGTGTCTGATCCTGTACATTTTTCCCGTGTGGGGGTGCGCAAATGTGTCCCCTATTTCTAAGTAAGAGCAGGTAGTGCATCCCAAGCAACGATGGTTGCCTGCTTTTTTACTTAAAAAGTGCGTTTCAGCGGGTCTCGTGTCGGTGACATCTGTGTGTACCAAAATGTCTTTGAGATTCCTACCGCGTCTATAGCAGGGTAGGAGGGCTTTATCTGCCAGTGAACTGAGGCTACGATCTGATTGTATTACTGGCCAGGCTCTTTTCCCCGTTTTGACTAGGGGTTTGCTGGCTGTGGAGTAGGTATTGACCCAGATGAGGGATTGTGCTGCTTTATTAACCCTGGTATCAACGTAGTCAGGTGCTAAAGTAGCGAGTGCTTTCTCTCTGGCTTCTGTGAGCAGTTTGCTCTGATAACCCTTTTGCAGGAATTTTTTGGTCATGAGATCTAATTGCTGAGCCCTGTCTTGAGGCCGGCTACAGATTCTGACGACTCTGAGATATTGGGAATACGGGAGTCCCCGAATAAGTGATTGGGGGTGATGGCTTGATGCATGCAGCAGATTGTTGCAATCAGTCGGCTTGCTATACAATGTGGTCGTGAGTCTGTTAGATCTGTTGGTTATTTTGACATCAAGGAAGTGTATGTCTTCCTTTTGTATGTCATAAGTGAATTTTATGTCAGAGTCTTTGGTGTTAGCTGTGTCCATCATCTGAATAAAGTCTTCTTTGGGGCCCCTCCATAGCAGTAATACATCATCTATGAAGCGCACAAAGAATATTATTCTTTGGCTGAGGGTCGGGTCTGAGAAAAATTAATTTTTCTCTATGTGGAACATAAAGCTGTTAGCGTACACTGGAGCTGCACAAGACCCCATTGCACACCCTTGTTGCTGCAAGAAATACTCATTATTAAACATGAAATAATTACAGTGTAAGGTCATGGATAGGAGGTTCAAAAGAAAGTCAACATTGGGTCCATGGTACAAGTTGCTGTGTTCAATCAAGTCTTTGACAGCCTGTACACCTCTGATGTGGGGGATGCTGGTGTATAAACTGACGACATCTGCTGTGCAAAGCCAGATGTCATCCGGTAGTTGTCCCAGCTGTTTTAATTTTTCCAACAAGGTACTGGTATCTTTAAGGTAGGTTTGTTCTCCCTGTACTACAGGCTGGAGGTAATAGTCAATATACTTGGCTACCTTATACAGGAGGGAATCCCTGGCGGCGATGATGGGGCGCCCCGGGGGTTTGGTCCTGTCCTTATGGATCTTGGGGATCAGGTTGAAAAGGGGGACCCGGGGATTGGGTTCCATGAGTGCTTGTCTAGTCTTATCATCTATATAGCCGTTGGACATACCTTGCTGGAGCATTTCGGAAAGGCGGCTGGCAAAGTCTTGTGTGGGATCTCGTGCAAGTTTCTGGTAGACTTGTGTGTCGGAGAGCTGTCTGTAGGCTTCTTTTTTGTAATCCACGGTATTTTGTATGACAATATCACCACCCTTGTCCGCCGGACGGATGGTGATATCATCGTAGCCAGCTAGGTCCTTGATAGCTTTATTCTGTAGCTTAGAAAGGTTACGTGGGCTCTGGACGTGGTTGCTGGAAGCTGTATCGATGTGCTGATGGAGGGTTTGTGTGAAGGCTTTAATTGCCAGATTGACGGAGAAGGGGTCAAAGGTAGATTTGGCCCGGATTGGACATTTTCCAACGATCTCTGTTGGGCTGTCATGTTCATTGAAGAATTCTTTAAGCCTGAGTTGTCTGTTCAATCGGCAAATGTCAATCTTGGATTTGAGATGGTCGGGCATGTTCGTGGGTATGAAGTTAAGTCCTTTGTGCAAAACACTGAGTTCTTCAGGGGTGAAGGATCTGTTAGACAAATTGTAGACCTGATTTACGTTCTTGAGTTCTTTTTTCCTCTCCCTTTCGTTCTGGTGTCCTCGGCGGGTAGCCCTAAAGGGACCGCTAATTGGGCTCTGGTTTTGACTGCCAGTGGGAGGGTGGTTTTTCTGCCCCTACGGTTAGAGGTTGGGGCGTCTGTGTCACTGTTGGATGCTGCACTGGAGGACTCGGTCTCCAATGGGAAGCGTCTCGGTCTCCTGGATGGTTGTCTAGGTTTAAAGTCTCTTCTGTTAGTGTTTTGTCTCTGCGTCCACTGATAAACTCTGTTCTCCTCGTAATCATGATTAACAGTGTTTAGCTTGTTGGTTTTGAAACGAATGAGGTCTGACCTATATTTGTCGACCTGTTGGCCCAGCTTATTGAGCCAATCGTTGGAGGGGTCTGCGCTCAGCAGTGTGTTACTTGCGGCTTCTAAGTTCTGGATCTTGTTGCGTACCAGGGACAGTTCTCTCGCTGCTTCTTCAACTACTAGAAGCATGAGGTCGAAGGACGCCTTGTTCAATACAGCCACCCACCTGCGGCAGAAGTCGGGGTTGAAGCGGCCGATTGTTGGGGCGTTGCGGATTCTGAAACCTCTAGGTATATGCTTCTCCCTGTGGTAATCAGAGAGGGTTATACCGTGCAAGAGGTAATCCACTTCACGCTTTTTCAGACGGAGGATAGGCCCTGTGGTGGGCGTCCGATATGTAGCTTTTTGATGCTCGGCACTCGGGGTACTGGGGTTGTAGGTAGGTAATTTGCCGGGTGCCTTCTCCAATGTTAATTTGGATATTTGCGGCTGTGCGGGCGGCACTCTCGGACCTTGATGTGGCGATGGCTATGAAAGAATAGAGCCAACAGCCAGGCGGTGATACAACGTCACTGGTGATACAATAGTCACTGTACGCCCTATGTCCCGGAGACCCGGTTTGAATAAGGCAGGAGGCACTCCAACGGCTTTACGTGAAAAAGATACGTTTTTTATTGCATTGCTGTAGTAGCCTACGTTTCAAGACCGAAGTCTTTTCGTCAGGGCGTGCAATATCAAGAGAATAAAGTGCTGTGTGATGTGCAGAAGAATAAGTACGTGGTGATTTCTTACCTTAAGTAGCGTGCAGTCAGTGTCTCATGCTATCGGCGTCCCAGCTTCTGTGGGAGCCGCTTCCGGCTGCTGCTGCTCCGCCCCACCTCTGATGCGGCCGTTTCACATGTCCATTTATAAACCCTGTTGCGGAAACCCCATTACATGAGCTTTATTAACCAGCAAAAGGTATATTAAATAGCATATTGGGAATCATGTTGTGCCACACTGCCATCTTGTGGCTGCTCGAGTATAAGCTCAGGGAAAGTGCACTCTGACGTTTACAAAAAATATTTTAATAAGTGTTGTCTTGTTACACATTCACATGTATATCAGTACTGTATTTTACTGTATATTCTTATTGAAAAGCACTATGCACTTTAACAATTGTTTCTAAAGTACTGGCATGTTGTCACTTTTCCCTAGTGTGGCCTCCTCCGCTGCCAGGACGGACAGGTCACTTCCGGGAGATCCCGGAAGTTGTCATCAGGAGTCCCAGACGGAGGAGGACGCTGCACGGCGGGTCCCATATATGTAAGTCCATTTTCTCTTTTCACTTTGTTGTTGCACTTGTTAATTCTTCTGGTCCTGACGAAGGGCGAATGCCCGAAACGGCGTAGACCGTTTAGAAGAACAATAAACTTCACTATTTGATTTACAAGTCCCAGAGTGACGCCTGCGTTTTTGGAGGTTGTATTGGTGGCTGCATAGCCACAGGGGAAGGCACCCGGGCCCCTATCATCACCAGCTAGCGAGGAGTGCCGGACACACCACACGTTCTATATTGCCCTCAGTGTTCTGCCGCAGCAGGCTAAGGGAGGTCAAGGCACCTGCACCTGGATTACAAATAAGTGATTTGGACTCGCAACTCTAGCTGATTCCAACTTCTCAGCTAGTAAAGCTGCACTGCTTGTTCCCAGTGGCAACATCATTCCATGCAAGCAGGTGACTGTATTTCAACATTCCCTCCACTCAAGTACTGAGAGTACCTTTAAGAGTGTGGTAACGGCAGTCTTTTGTCTGCAATATCAGCAGCTGTGACCCGATCACCTAAGGGTTAACATGGATACAGCAGCAGTCGAACAAATGACTCAATTATTCTTATGTGACAATATGGACACCTACAGCTACTCAGACACCGAGGCGAGCACCATATTGCACTCCAATCCCACCGGAGACCCCCTCCTCCCCGCACAGCCGGAGACCCCCTCCTCCCCGCACAGTCCTCTCACCGTCCATCTCCTACTAGCGCGGCTGCAGGAAGCGCTGATGACTTCAAAAAGACTTGCCGGACGCTGATTGGCTGAATTCAGCCAATCAGCGTCCGGCAAGTCTTTTCAAAGTCATCAGAGCTTCCTGCAGCCGCGCTAGTAGGAGATGGATGGACGGAGTCAAAGTAACATGCCCGCCGCTACACTACAGCGTCCACATACACCGGACCTCACAGCGCCCCTCACCTCCAGCGCCCGGTGCGCGTGACCCCCCAGCCCCCCCCTAGTTACGGCCCTGCCATGATGCATATTTAAAATCTGACCCTGCTAAAGAGCTGCTGACTAAACTGGCAGAACAGGTGAATACATACCAGCAAGAGCTGATTAAATTCAAAAAAGAAAAGCTGGCAAAAGTACGTGATGATTACACACACCATCGGGTGTATCGATGGTTGCAAGGTGGGGCAGTTCCACAGCGTAACACCAGAGCCCCTCGTAGAAACTGGCGCAACCAGCCGGCCCTCAGTACCCAGGATACCAGCCCCTCTGCCAGCGAAGGTGAGCAACCCCAGCAGCAGAGACAAGGGCGCCAAAGGACACAGATCCCTTTAGCCGTGGGCACCAGAGCCAGAGATTCCTACACTATTCGAAACGATCGAGACAAGGTGGCCAGGGGGAAAGGGAGAGGAAGGCAGCAGCCAAGAAGGGGTCGCTAGACGTGGTGTTTAACTTATCCAGTGCGGTACTGACAACAGCAGAAACATCAGTGCTGAACAAAGGCCTTAATTTTGTGCCAACAGTTGCACACAATGATTTTAAATGGAAGATTGACAACTACCGCCTGCAAAGAAAACTCCGTCTTCGTGAACACTTTGACAAAAATAAAACCCCCCAATTGAATCCCTCCCCAGAAGATAAGGTGTTGCAACAATTAAAACCACCCAGCACCTTCGACCCTTTGTCCAATAACCCTTCCCTCAAAACCTTTGCCAGGATACTGGAAAACAGCAGCAAGGATGTCCCAGGTGCTAAATCACAAAATCTCAGCAAAGAAGAGCACAAAGCACTTAAGAGTTTGAGTGAAAGGACTGACATCATTGTTCGATCAGCAGACAAAGGAGGGAAGGTGGTGGTTATGGATTTATCTTTTTATAAAGAGGAATGTGAACGCCTTCTTGTTGATGGACTGACCTATGAATTACTCACCACTGATCCGATGGAACAACATCGGCAGGAATTAGAATCCATATTGGACAGTGCCATCTTAAATCATCTCGCTTCACCTGATGTTAAAAAGAGCCTGCTGAGACAACACCCGATCACGCCGGTATTCTACATCATACCAAAACTTCACAAGAATCCACAGAGACCCCCTGGCAGACCCATCATCTCTGCCAGGGGTTCTCTGTGTGAACCAGTGGCAAGATATGTGGATGCGTTTCTGCAAAGTTGTGTGCAGAATACGAGCACGTATCTTAAGGATACCACCTCATTGCTTATTAAATTGCAGGAGCTGGGAGACATCCCCATCAACACGCTGCTGATGGGGATAGATGTAACCAGCTTATACACTTGCATCCCCCATCAGCAGGGGCTGCGAGCGGTAGGAGAACTCATGGCACACAGTACCCATTACAATGGTCCTAGTCCAGATTTTCTGCTACAACTCTTGGAATTTACCCTCACACACAACATCTTTATATACGATAAAAAATATTACAATCAGGTGTCAGGGTGTGCCATGGGTTCTCCGTCCGCTCCAGTGTATGCAAACGCATACATGTTTCAGGTCGAAAGTGATATATTTCTGTGCAATGAGATGTTTAAACAGCATGCATTATTTTATTACAGGTACATAGATGACCTGATTCTGCTGTGGACAGGGCCCCAGGAGAGTTGCTAGAGCAACATAATTGTACCAGTAGCCCGGTCAAGCTGACCTATACTATTAGTCCTAATCAGTTGGACTTTCTGGATGTCCGCATTATTAAAAGTGGTAATAAAATCAGTACCCAACTTTATACAAAACCCACTGACCGCAACATGATGTTGCAATATAAGAGCTTCCATCCACGGGCAACAACTGCCAGTCTACCATACTCGCAGTTCATACGAGTGTGTAGGGTGAATAGTGATATGTCAGTGAGAGACACCCAACTAGACACCATGGTAAATAGATTCCTTGAGAGGGGTTATCCCTACCAACTCCTGAAGGAGGCAAAAGATAAAGCCATCAACATCTCCCAGCAGGAATTACTTAAAAGCAAAAACCAGGACGCCAGTTCCAATAAAGGGACATTTACATGGGTGAAGCACTATTCCGATAAAAGCCCCGGTATTGTTAAACAAGCAAAGAGTATGTGGTCTATTGTCTCCACAGATCCCCACATCCCTAGCCTTAAAAACACTCGGCTACAGACTGGCTTCGTAAGAGGTAGAAGCATAGGGGACAGAATTGTGAAGACGGACATTTCCAAACTTCAGAACAAACCCACACATTTTCTTTCCCGCAAAGGGGGCTGCTACAGGTGCACAGGCTGTGTAACCTGTAGCTACATGACCTCTGGTACCTCTTTCCGACATCCCCACATGGGCAAGGTGTATAACATCAAACCAGTCTTAACATGCATGTCAAAATACGTCATCTATTTGTTGACATGCCCGTGTGGGTTAAATTATGTTGGAAAGACCATATGCACGATCAAAGAACGTATGTCAAATCACAGAACGGCCATCCGTGCAGCTCTAGATAAAGGCCACAGTGAGCAAACCGTGGCCAGACATTTTTTGGAGGCCCGGTATGGAGTGGCCAATTTACGTTTTCAGCTAATAGACCAGGCCCCTGAGTCTCTAAGAGGGGGTGATAGAGGCAAAAGCCTCTTGCAAATTGAAAGCAGGTGGATCCATACACTGGGCACCTTAAAACCAGGAAGTCTCAATGAGACCATGAATTTGGGCAGTTTCTTGTGATAGAACCAGCACAAATTGAAGGATTGAATGTATGAGGGATAGATGAGGGACACAATAATATGCATGTTTAAGATTATGTAGATGTCATTTCATGCCTCATAATAATATAATGATTGTTTCACATGTCCATTGTTGTGAAAACCCCATTAAATGAGCTTTATTAACCAGCAAAAGGTATATTAAATAGCATATTGGGAATCATGTTGCGCCACACTGCCATCTTGTGGCTGCTCGAGTATAAGCTCAGGGAAAGTGCACTCTGACGTTTACAAAAAATATTTTAATAAGTGTTGTCTTGTTACACATTCACATGTATATCAGTACTGTATTTTACTGTATATTCTTATTGAAAAGCACTATGCACTTTAACAATTGTTTCTAAAGTACTGGCATGTTGTCACTTTTCCCTAGTGTGGCCTCCTCTGCTGCCAGGACGGACAGGTCACTTCCGGGAGATCCCGGAAGTTGTCATCAGGAGTCCCAGACGGAGGAGGACGCTGCACGGCGGGTCCCCTATATGTAAGTCCATTTTCTCTTTTCACTTTGATGTTGCACTTGTTAATTCTTCTGGTCCTGACGAAGGGCGAATGCCCGAAACGGCGTAGACCGTTTAGAAGAACAATAAACTTAACTATTTGATTTACAAGTCCCGGAGTGACGCCTGCGTTTTTGGAGGTTATATATATATATATATATATATAGATTCTGTGGAAGACCGCACTCGCACGGGGTGTGTAATAGTAGCAGCGGGCGGGGTGCCTAAAGGGAGTTCATTTCAAGTATGAACACCTTAGTACAATCCGAGGGTTTCTCCGGGGAGAAAATAGGCACTCTCCTAAGTAAAGTCATAAACTTGTTGTAATCCAAGTATTTTGATTTATTAGTCATCCAATAAGTTGGTACAATATATTGTGCTCAATGATACTCCGACGTTTCGGTCCAATATAGGCGGACCTTTATCAAGGAGCATGAGTCAGCAAAGTACACATAATCATCGATGGGGCAACATGAAGTATGTTGGAAAACCTCCTACTGCAGGAGGACAGTAGGAGGTTTCCAACATACTTCATGTTGCCCCATCGATGATTATGTGTACTTTGCTGACTCATGCTCCTTGATAAAGGTCCGCCTATATTGGACCGAAACGTCGGAGTATCATTGAGCACAATATATTGTACCAACTTATTGGATGACTAATAAATCAAAATACTTGGATTACAACAAGTTTATGACTTTACTTAGGAGAGTGCCTATTTTCTCCCCGGAGAAACCCTCGGAATATATATATATATATATATATATATATATATATATTCAAACAAAAAACACGTCACTCCGGGGCTGGTGAATGAACACAAAGTTTACTGCGTACTGTCTACGCCGTTTCGGGCTGGGCTCGTCTTCAGGACATTTGCAGTCATACATACATAAGTGAAATATATACCTTACCGGCTATACAGGTCCATGCCCGACGCTCACCGTCCGTGTCCCGCTGCTGCTTCCGGTCAGATGGCCGGAAGTGACATGGTGCTGGCTCTGGGAGCCGTCAGGAGTAGGGGCAGCTCTGTGGGCATAATAATAACAAATCAAAATGTGCAAAAACGAGGACTCGCTGTTAAGCGAGTAACAGTGACAACAAAAGTGCATAAACCAGTGATAAGCGATGGCAAATTTGATAAAAATGCATACATAAACAAATAGTAATCGACATCCAATACATCGTTACGCTAGTAACTACTAAAGTGCTGAAATGCTCAATTCAACAGCCACTAGATGGCAGTGTGCACCACTAATGTAGTATCCTTCCCTCAGTTATAAAAACAAAGGGGGGCATATCCCGTGTTCCTGATATCTTATTAAAGTGCTAGTGCTAGTGTCAAAATTTAAAAGAAATTTTTCTTTCGAAGATGTTTTAGTTATTTTATTATTTTTAACCGTGACTATTAGTGGTGTATTCCTCCTGTAATTGGTGCTCAATGGTATTTCTCCTCAATATTCCTAATGGACTTCCCGCTGTATCATTCTACCCCTGTCCCAATGGTTTAATTTTTGTTCAAAGGAAACAATTAAAATTGATGGCCTCATTTAGTCCCCCTGGGTTGACAGTATTTAAGGTGTATATCCATCGGCTCTCCAATCGGAGTAGCTGTCTGTCCCTGTCTCCTCCCCGTGGGCATATAGGTACATGGTCAATGATGAGGTAGCGCAACTGTGCCATGCTGTGTTGGGCCTGTGCATAGTGTCTGGCCACCGCCTGATCACTATGTCCCACCAGCAACGCAGTCCTAATGGCCATTCTATGTTGGGCCATGCGTTCCTTGAACTGTCTTGCTGTCTTGCCCACGTAGTTTAACCCACATGGACAAGACAGCAAATAGACCACATATTTGGAACTACATGTGAGGGCATGTTTTATTTTGTACTCCTTCCCTGTGAAGGGATGTTTGAAGTTGTTGCCCGTCAACATGTAATTACAGGTTGCACATCCTGTGCATTTATAGCAGCCAGCCCTTCTGCTTAGAAAGTGCTGAGTGCTAAGTTTGGGAATCCTGCTTAAGTCAGTTTTGACCACCAGGTCCCGTATGTTGGGGCCTCTCTTGTAACTGGGCATTAACCTGGTTTGGTGCAAACTTTTCAGATCTGGATCTGTACTGATCATGGGCCATAATGACTTTACATTGGCTACTATGTCAGTTGTTTGTGTGGAATATTGAGTCACCCACGTTAGCATATTGGCTTTGTCATCACTGGGTTCTATGCTGGGACTCAGCAATTCCTCTCGTGTTTTTGCGCACGCCCTGTCTCTGGCTTTAGACAGCTCTCTAAGAGGGTAACCCCTCTGTATGAATTTGTCTGTCATCTCCTTTAGTTGTTGGTCCCGCACCTGTGTGTTATTATTGATGCGGCATACTCGTAAGTACTACACACTAAGTATGTACACACTAAATCTGGCCTCCCATATTCCCAGTACTTACGAGTATGCCGCATTACTATTTGTTTATGTATGCATTTTAATCAAATTTGCCATCGCTTATCACTGGTTTATGCACTTTTGTTGTCACTGTTACTCGCTTAACAGCGAGTCCTCGTTTTTGCACATTTTGATTTGTTATTATTATGCCCACAGAGCTGCCCCTACTCCTGACGGCTCCCAGAGCCGGCACCATGTCACTTCCGGCCATCTGACCGGAAGCAGCAGCGGGACACGGACGGTGAGCGTCGGGCGGCGGGAATGGACCTGTATAGCCGGTAAGGTATATATTTCACTTATGTATGTATGACTGCAAATGTCCTGAAGACGGGCCCAGCCCGAAACGGCGTAGACAGTACGCAGTAAACTTTGTGTTCATTCACCAGCCTCGGAGTGACGTGTTTTTTGTTTGACTGTATTGGTTGGTGATTCGTCACCCTCAACGCGGGCACCCGGGCAAGTTACAGTGCTGCACCTGTCAGCGGGAGGAGTTGCCGGACATTACCCCCACCTATATATATATATATATATATATATATATATATATAAATATAATATATATATATGTATAAATATATATATATATATATACTTTTTTTCTATGGAAAATAATGTGCAGGGTCTGCGGAGTTAAAAGGTGAAACATTTTAGTTCTAACCTTCCAACAATATAAATTGTACTTACTGTAGGCTGCTTTTGTGCAATTGTCCTACAGATATATATATATATATATATATACATATGCTGTGGGCAGCCTCACATTGGTGGCAGTGGCTACCCTTATTAATAGTGCTGCAGACAGGACAGGCATATGTGTCATCTAACATAGGTAGACATGCTGGTAAAACCAGCTGATGTGGGACCTCGTTAGCAATGATGTGGGAGCGCGTATCATCGCTAATGTGCCATCAGTGGGCCATACACACTAGGCATTTTTAGATGAAAATCGCTCAAAACAGCCAAAATTAGCAATTTTCAGCTGAAAATCGTGTAGTGTGTATGGGCCTTTACATTCACATATTGCAGTGATTTTCAACCTTTTTTACCTTGCGGCACACTAAATAAGATTTTAAAATTGCCAAGGCACACCATGAGATCCCCACAGGGCAAAACACATTGGCCCCCACAGGAAAAAAACAAACCTATTGCCCCCATATAAAAAACAATCACACTGGTCCCCACAGGTAACACAAATAAAATACATTGGCCCTTTAAATGAAAAGAAGAGACCAGTAAATAACACTTGAACTGGTGGTGGCTGTAAACTAGTTTGGGCATCTCTAGATCTGGAGGCACACTTGAGAACAGCTCAAGGCACTCTAGTGTGCCACGGCACAGTGGTTGAAAAACATTGACATATTGTTATCGGAGACCCTGTGGATGCAGTGAATTGGTGAAGTCCTAAAATTATCCCCCTAGGCCAGTGGTTCCCAAACTTTCTTGAATCGCACCCTAGCGTATCAGAATTTTTTCACGACGCCCCTAGGATAAAAGAATGAATCGATAAACTTGGAATACAACATTAAATTATGTAAATGGTGCCTTTTACTGTCATACTTAGGTTTAGTTATGTGGTGGTGTACTTTTGTGCTTCTCATTGTCCACATTTTTTGTGATTGGCAGCCACTAGCACTTGTTTTACCTCTAACTTTAACCCTAAATAATTTTAATTGGTCTTGGACCACCGAACCGAGGCACCCCTTAAAAAAGAGCCTGGTGGCACCCCAGGGTCCCTATGCACACAGGTTGGGAACCACTGCCCTAGGCAAGTTGTGATGACATGTCATTGACAGGTTCTGTAATGTGTTTTTTTTTTTTTTTTTGAGCATCAGCTGCCGCAGAGCACAATTAACATTCAAAGTGCGATGCTAGGTAATACAAGGTTTTATATGTGCACACCAGTGGAACAGAACATCAAATATCACTGGCCTATTTAGAGCTAACCAGCAACTTTCCCACACATACGCTCTGCTTCACTGGCTGACAGTTCTTTATTGTGCCACTTCGGAGATTTTCTTACCGACGCCAAATTAAAATACAAACCCCTTTCCCTGTGTTTTCATTTGCTCTTCAGTTTGAAGTGGTGTGAAAGTAAATTTAAAAAAGCCTTATTAGAATATAATTTTTATATTTACTTAGGATACCCCAAAATGCGTTCAGGTTTTCCATGTTTAGATTATGTTGTGCTGTATTTTTCAGCCATGTCTTTTTCATTAAAAAGTTGTTTATTTTCATTATTCTGTACATTGGGTATTACAGGACTGGTAGATCTATTATCTAGCTTTTGAAGTGTCCGTCTCTCATGATGTTTATGAATTTATAATGAGCTCTTATATTAATTTGTGTTCATTTATCTACTACTGTGTGATAGCTGTGTGAACAGGAAGCTCGCGAATAACAATAGAAAAGCAAATGTAGATTTGATGTAATATTTTTTTGACTCTTCTTCTGCATCTCAGACATGTGCACCATCAGTTTAGTCAACTACGAGTTTTTGGTGTAGGAGATTTAGTTTTCAATGATGTCTGAAAACTTTCCCACCCAAATATCTCACCTTGCACCACGTAGATCAGCGCCCGAACTTCTCAGGGCTGCAAATGGCTGAGAATTGCATTTCCCCCATAAGGTTCACTTGTTGCTTACACATGGTAAACTGAGCCAATTTTTTTTTTTACCGGATTACATATTTATTATGATGCAGTCTATTGGTTCCGTCTGATCCAGACTACAAGTTCCAGCCTCCATCTCATGTGTAAAGGGGCATGCACTCGGGGCAATTTCAGCCCCATTTCTAAGCGATCTGACTAGATCGCTTAGAAATGGAGCACTGATTGCTCTGTGTGTGCAGCCCCAGGCGATGCGCGGTCCCACATGCCGCCATTGCCAAAGGGAAAGACTGTCCTGCTCAATTGCGGGTCTTTGCCTTTAGACAATGTTCAAAGCACCGCTCTGCACAGATCGCTCAGCACATGAGGTGTGCATCACGGGTGTAATGTACAGCCCGTTGCTCAGCAAGGAAGCCAGCATTGCACTGTGTGTACATGGTTTAAGTGTGTAATACATGCTGCATTTTTCTATTTATTGTAAGACAATATTGTCACGATTGTCACTTTAGAATGACCTATTGTGCAGTGTGTATATCGTATTGCATGCGCCCAAGGATCACACATTATCTTCTGGTTGGCTGCACGGTCAATTATAAGATAGTGTGTGCAATGGGGTGCACTTTTAAGTAGGATGGAATAAGGTATTGTTACATTGTTCATTAAAGTGCACACTGTGTATGGACATGGATCCTGGCATGGTTCATCACATGATGAAAATGAAATAGAACTTCCTGTGAGTGACAGGCTTTTTTGAAGAGTAATTCAGGCTTTTATTTTGTAAAAAAGTAGAGAGTTAAATGAACACTTACCAATTTTTCATTTCTCCTTTTCAAGGGTACTCAGGAGCTGAGACATTGCAGGAATCACTGTGTACCCAGCTTATTAAAGGAATTTTCCAATCTAGTATTTTACTATCATCATTTTTTCTGTATGGCGCTACAAGGGATCCACAGTGCCAAATTACAAGTACAGGGTGCATAACCATAGCCGCATCAGTAGATGATACTAAATAACTATCAGTGTGGCAAAAAACTGGCCATCAGTCTATATACTGTACTTATGTATATACTGTATATCAATTTTCAGTTATATTACCCTGTATATAGGCCCTTATTCTGATTGATTTGTTTGTTTACACATTCGCATGTATCCGAGCGAATGGACCGCACACGCACATGGAGAGCGAAGGCACTCCTATAAGGCCACTGAAGCCGTTCCTTCGGAACAACACACAAAGGGGAGTGGTGTGCTAGTGCAGGTACGCTGCCGTGTTCATACGGAACTTCGCCTGTCCGCTTGGACTTCCAGTGGGCAGACGGACGAGGGAACAGGCTCTGCTGGTGTTTAACACACCACAGCACAAATCCGCACAGAAGTAATGCTCAAACCATTGCCCAAAGTGTATGTTGAGAGAGTTGACACGTGTCATCTTGTTATAAGTGTGTGTACTATTGTCCTAACATGACAAGTGCACTTGTGTGTTAAGGTTTGAGTAAGAGAATTGGCACATAATAGCAGTTAAGAATATTGCTGCATTTGTGTGTAAAAACAATGAAATATATAAGAGATATGAGCGCAGAGAAGTGTAAATGGTTAAACTACAAAAGTGTGCTTCACGTGTTGCTGCCATGTAGTTAGTTAATTGAGAGAAACCTATATACAAAAACTATATATTTGTTAAATTGTAATGTTTTGAAGCTTTGACCAAATAAAAAGTTGTTATAAAAAAAAACACCAATGAAAGTAATTTAGCTATTGTGCGTGTTGATTGTCCGAGCGAATGCAGGCACGCTGAGGCAGCTGGGTGTGAGATGCTTTTTTTGTGCAAGTGTTTCTCATGTGTTTACCAGCCGGAGCGCTAGGTGACTCGAGCAAGGCCGACGCCCAGCACTTGTTGTCCCCCACCCATGTGTACGCCCTGGTTGCCGCCCAGTTTTGATGCAGCGCCCTATGATATGCCCCCATTACACCTACTGTGTCTGAGCATGCTCGGCAGAGTATTTCTGTTCGCTGAGTCATGTCCATGCACGGATGAGTGAACATGCGCATTGCGAATGGTACACATGCGCAGTTGGCTAAAATCCGCGCTCCGAGCGAAGTTGTATTCAAGCAACTCAATCAGAATAACCTCCAAAATGTAATAGTCAACACTGTATGTAATGTTATAGTCTGCAACATGCATGCAGCATTGTGATCCCAGCAATTCTGCCTGACATTTTAAAGTGGCAATCATTAATACAGGGCAGAACTTAAAACCTTGTCCAAACTCACCAGGATCTCGATGTTTGTCTGTTGCAAGCTAACTCATTTTCCTTATATCTTTCTATTATTGTGTTCCCTGAATGTGTTGCGTTGTTGAAGTTTCACCCAAACCCAGAGGTTTGATGTTAAAAAACAAAACCGATCAACTTGCACATATTTTTGCACAATTTGGTGCAAAGTTATTTAATACTTACAAAAAGAGTCATTTTAGAGGAGATATAATTCTTATTACAAATACATTAAGGGGCTGATTTTAATTGACTCGCTAAGCAGAAATAAATCACTGCTTATAGAGCCATGTAACGCTGCCCGCACGAATACCCGCCCCCGCCTGCACATCCCCCCCCCCCCCCCGATTTGTGAATTGATATGTTGCATACACATCCATTCACAGGGTAACATACGGGGCCGGAATCATTCGATGGTCGCTGACCATCGAATGATTTCTACCCTGTTTGCAAATCTACATCTGTCTGGACTGACTTTAGACTTGTGGCGCCTGGGTCCAAGACAGGCAGATGACATACTGTGACATCAGCCGACCGCCCTCGGGAGGCAGCTGCCCGCCTGCATACGCATGGGGACGGGCAGCGTTTTCCTGGGCGCATCCACCGTTTTTTGTGGGTAAGCCCATGAAACAACACATATAAATATCTCCTGCTTGCATCCACCCTATCCCCCCCCCCCTCCCTGTGCGAACTCCCCGGCAACTGTGCAAGCCCCCAAAGTTACATGCACAGAAGCCCTGCATATATCCAAATTAATTAGAACCAGGGCCCAAGGGTCAATACAAAATACTAGCAGGAGAACCTGAGGTCAGTACATGGAACACATGGTTACCACCTAAGTTTAGAAGAGAGGAAGTGTCGTAACCACCAGAGAAGGAAGAGTTTCTTTGCAGTAAGGGCAGTAAAGATATGGAATACTCTACCAGAGAAGGTTGTGATGGCAGACTCAATGGATATGTTTAAGAAAGGGTTAGATAATTTGTTAGCGTGTCAGAGTATCCAGGGTTATAACCATTGATTATAATGTATTACTAGTGGTCCCAGATTCTTGTTGAAACAGATCGGTAGTAACCTCATCTGGATTATTTACACCACAGGAAATCAAATATAGATTGAACTTGATGGACGTGTCTATTTTCAATCTCATCAACTATGTTACTATGTATATACAGTATGTCAACACTGCTAACTGAAAAAGATTCACCAGGGGGCACTGTCTAGGTATTCTTAGCAGATCATTAACATAATGTAAAAATCAGGCTAAAAGGAAGATTCCCATTACTCTGCTAGGAACAAGGGACTGTATTTACAGACTCTCAAAGCATATATCAGGAAGTAGATAAGGTGTGTGTGTATGTGTTTTTTTGTGTGTGTGTGTGTGTGTGTGTATATATGTATATATATATATATATATATATATATATTTATTTATTTATTTATTTAGGTGTATGTATATTAGTAGATATAAATATAGATATATAGAGAAAAAGTCCATCACTCAATGAAAACATATTGAGCAGACAGCATACAGAAAAAAAAACGAAAAAAACAGATAAGCACTAATGACAAAAGTAATAATAATAATAATAATAATAATAGACCTTTATCCCGCTGCTAACTATTAAGACTACCAATCCTGATACAGCACAGACAAACAAAGAATAAAAAGAAGGCGCACTGGTTCAGGTAATTTAGAAAAAATGCCAGTTAAAATCATTTAAAATTTAATGTTTTATAAACACAATCCAAATATAAATTGACAAACAATCTCACACAGCATAATGGTAATTTGGCAATTTAGCAGGTACCAGCCGATACCAAACAAAAAATAAAAAAAATATAATATTGTCTAAAACGACCTCATGTTAGCAAGAGGATGAGGTTAGTTAAAAACAAAAAGAAGAAAAAACCGCTTGAAGTTAAGTCAGAATGCATGCATTAGTGCTCTGGAACATCCAATCATTGATTAATATATAGGCAATCCAGATATGCAAAGGTCTGGGTTAGTGATTTTGCACACTGTCACTAGTCCAATTAGTAAGATTAGTCAGTGGTTATATTAGTGATATGTTCACATTTAAGATAGAACAATCATATAGCTTTTCATTCACAGACCTTTTATTTAGGAATTGGATGGTGTGCTTCAGCTGCAAAAATGAACAGATATCCTGGGTAACTGGAGGCAAAATCTCGAAGTTCATTATGCTGTAAGGGGCCGGCGGGCAATTCCTTTCAATGTGCATAGAAGATTCCACGTTTCCCTGCCTGCGTTTGTTAGCGGCTTCCTCAAAGATCAAATGTTTACCTCATACCCGGAAGATCGTCACCCCTGACGTGCACTCATGAGCTGACACTGGGGATGTCCAGCCCAGCGGCGTGGTGTGTCCCCATGGAGACGGAAGATCTGTATGTCTGCGGCATGAGGTCATCAACGGGTGCCACAGACGGATTATACCCCTTTCAGACAGAAAAATCCCAAAAACCCAGGTATTTCCCGGATACAAAAACCCGGGTACAACTAGGCAGCAAGGGGCTGACCCCCTTTCACACAGGAGCAAAAACCCGGGTATTTCCCGTGTCGACCCCTTTCACACAGAAGCCGGATTTTTCCTGCAAAACTCTGTGTGTCATAAGAATAGGACAGTTTTAAAGGCACACAGAGATGAGGTCATCAAAAGTGGGTGGTGACTGCTCACTGCATTGCATTAACCATGGCATGACACAAGGATATGTTGTAAACAAGTTTTATTGTTTTTATATACTGGAAGGTACATGTTACCTCACATGGCTGTCAGTATATTTGCAATGTTTGAGTACACTGTGGCATCTTTGACTGTCCCAGTCATCTGTTTGCCGATATCCTCCTCCTCTCTCACTGCCAGCAGCTCTCACCTCTTGCTTCTACCAGTGGGCCATGCTGTCCTTTCTTCAGCTCCCTAATGACCTCAGAGGCCAGCCCCATTGCCATGCCCTCCCAGCCAATCAGAGAAGCCTATCCTCACAACCAATCAGCCAGCACCCCACCAGGAGAGCCAATCAGTGCCTAACAATGTGTAATAATCCCAAGAACCTGGGTCGTTTCCTTTCAGACAGCCGGTGACCCGGGTTTTTGGAATACAGACCCGGGAAAAACCCAGGTAAATACCTAGGTCGAAGTCCCGGAACTTTAGACCCGTGTTGACCCTTTCAGACAGAAGAAAAACCTGGGGCGACACGGCAAGAGCAGGGAAATTCCCGGGTCTTTTTTTCTGTCTGAAAGGGGTATTAGAGACAGCGGCAGCCCTGGGAGACGGGACACCATGGCGCTGGGCGGAGAGATCCTCAGTGAAGGCAGGTGAGGAGCTGTGCAAGGATCTGACACATCAGGTAGCATCCGGTGGGGGGAAGGGCTTCACGACACAGGTGCACTCAATCTCCTCATTATCTCTGCATATAACACGTGTATGTTTACCTAGCACACTGTATGTGATTTGTTCTTGATAAAAGTCATCCCGACTGAAACGTTGGACACCACCACAGCCTGGTCTTGACTCATTTTCTTTACCAAGCCCTATGAGTCCCGCCATCCAATCCTGGTTTCTGTCTGCATTTAAGGCATTTTGGTACTTGTGTAGTTTCACGGCACCAGTGTTTGTTTATACAGCTGTGTTTACAATGATATACAAAGAAAGATAAGGATATATTCCAAGCGCTGTCTGTATATAATTTTTCTCCTTCACCCGTTGTCTCAGACGGTGTATATGTGAAGCAAAGAGAAGGGTTAAATGTGTAGGACTGTAAATTTTGTCTTCAAAACATAAATATGTAACAAGGGTAGGACGTACCACACTCACAAAAGGAGTGTGTATCTGAAGCTCATAGAGGTATCTTTTTGGTGATTTTATACGACCTTCACCAGACTTCACCACAGTGTCCGAATAATTCAATTAAGCGTACATTTCCATTCACTAAAGTTAAATGTTGTAACACATGTAAAGGTTTCTTTTTAGGTAAGCGTACCAGTAACTCACAATTCACAGGGGTTTTGAAAGCACGTCTGGGTTTCTTTCACTTGAAAAATACTTTTATTACCAAAAACTGTTTAAAATAGAACCACAAGTACACTGAAGAAATGGATCCAAGGGTGGGTTAATGATGTTTGTAGAACTCCCATTAACAATACATCAGAAACTTTCCGGATGAGTCAAGGATGTTTGGTGAGTGAACACCCAGTACCTTAGTTCAATGTCCAACAGTGACAAGATAGTCCAACATAAAAGGAAAAATTCCTTTGTGCAGGTCCAGAAAGCCAACGCGTTTCGATTAAAATCTTTATCAAGGCTTGTGTTTACAGTTTCTTTGAAAATTGGCAGCATACCAGAGTCCACGTCCTGAGTCAGTGTTTACTTTAAATGAAACTTGGCTGCTTTCCAGGCTCCTACACTGTACTAGGCTAGTGCATGCTTATTCTGTGGTTAATCTGTGTAACTGTGCTAAGCTACGTTATCGGTAAAATAGCGTCACAGTCACAAACAGCGGCTGTAGTCGCAAACTGCGTCTAATTGGCCACAGTCAGAATTTGAGTCACATTCACAGTTGCATTCCAGTCACAAACACACTTTCCACGCCACCCCGAAGGTGGCGAGCGGACTCATCTGACCGACCTTTTCATACCCCCACTATCTACGTCGGCATGGAGTTAATTCTATATAGTGTGGCGAGCGGACGCGGATTACTTCACATGTATTCTGCATCCGCTCGCCACGCTTCCGGCTCACCACACTATATAAAATCAACTCCACGCCGACGTGGATAGTGGGGATATGAAAAGGTCGGTTGGATGTGTACCGCGTCCCTTCGCGGGGCTCGCCGCGCTTTGGGGTGGCATGTAAAGTGTGTTTGTGACTGGGATGCAACTGTGACTCAAATTCTGACTGCGGCCAACTAGACGCAGTTTGCGACTACAGACGCTGTTTGTGACTGGGACGCTACTGCAGCGCAAAAAAACGCTATTTCACCGATAACATACCTTAGTACAGTTACATAGATTAAGCACAGAGTGAGCGCGGGCTAGCCTAGTACAGTGTAGGAGTCTGGAAAGCAGCCAAGTTTCACAGTAAAGTAATCACAGACTCTGGCAAGCTGCCAATTTTCAAAAAAACATTAAACACAGCTGTCTGGATTAATAAAAAAACACTGGCGCTGTGATACTACACAAGTACCGGTATCTTTTACCTAGGAAGGCACCTGGGCAAGTAGGCACAAGCAACAGCGAGGAGTGCCGGCCCTGCCTCGCATCTTTATATATATATATATATATATATATATATAATCTAGAAGAAACAAATGTGGGCGCTCCAATAGTGCAAAAATTACCACTTTTTAAAACAATGGAATTTATTTAGAAACTGCACAAGACAAGGGATGGGTAACGTACCATATACAGCGGCTTACACTCGCCACACAGAACAGGCATAGGACGGTGCAAAAGCACCTTACAGGCGTTGGAGAGGTTACACTCAAGGCTCTGGTCGTGCTGGACGCTAGGCCACGCCCCTACGCATAGGGGCGTGGCCTAGCGTCCAGCACGTCCTATGCCTGTTCTGTGCGGCGAGTGTAAGCCGCTGTATATGGTACGTTACCCATCCCTTGTCTTGTGCAGTTTCTAAATAAATTCCATTGTTTTAAAAAGTGGTAATTTACTTCCGGTGGGCGGACCCAGCTGATGGCCGCATCTTATAGAGCTCTCCAGCCCCAGATTTACAACACTGACCAGCAAGGGCGAAAAACGCCAACGGAGGAGTCACAGGGCTCTGTGAACCCCCGATTAGGAGACAGAGGTGGGCAAGAGGTGAATACCCGGCTCCCCACCACATAAATTACCCCGGAATCAGCGCCTGAAACAGCGCGCTACAGGAGAGCGGGCGCCATCTTGGAAGCGCACCGCACACTACACCGGCTACACACCGCTGAAACTCGGACCGGGTGAGACTCACCAGCCAGATCAGACGACCGCTGAGGACCCAAGCAGTGACCCCACCACACAGGGGTGAAAACGAAGCGGCCGAGACCAGGAGATCGTGCACCGCTGGATCGCGGGCGCCATATTGGGTGAGGCGGGCGGCGGAAAAAGCACACACAGCAAGCAGGCAAGTGATCTGAGGAGGGAGAGTGGGGACGCATCAGCAGGCTGGGCTTCCCAAACACCCCTCACCCGACTTCATAACCGCCCCAACCTCCCCAAACCCGCATAAGGCCCACGAGAGCAGAACAGGAGTGCACTGGACGCCATCTTGGTGCAGGCACATACGCTGACAGCACCTGCCTGAAAGGGAAAAAAAAAAAAAAAAAAAAGCGCTGAAAAAGTCCCTGCATATATACTGAGAAGACTTACCCAAGTATTATACAAAAGTATACTGTCCACACTAACTACAACAAACCCTGCAATACTGGTCCTCATAACATAGCTCCAGAGGATAAGACACAGCACTTTCTTGCTAAAAACCTGAAGCAAGCCACAAAAATCCTTAAAGCAAGCCAGCACTGCCCCCCTGTGGACAGAGGTGGAACAACACATACACCTGCTGCCCCATCTGCACTGATATTAAGGAAAGAGGGCCACTAAAACCTGCGAGACTGAGCACACATGTCAGCAATGGATAAATACGTTGGAAAAACGCCGAGAAGCGGGAGGGCTGCACCCTCGGTGAAAAATAAAGACAAAAGATCCTCACCCGCGCCCGAGTCCACCCCTCCAGCATCACCGGCTGACAAAAGAGCATCACGGGAATTGGATCCCTCTACAGAGAGCACCTCTTCCATACTGCACGCACAAGAAATTGCGGCCATACTCTCACCCTTACTGGACGAGAAACTATCTGGTATAAAAGAAGCCATTGAGTCAGTGGTCTCGCAATTGGGCGAATACGGCTCACGATTTGAAGAAGCAGAGCAGCGCATCTCTAATGTGGAAGATGACCTCGTTGCCGCAAAAAACACGATAGCATCACAGGAAGCCACCATACTAGCCATCCAAGATAAGTTAGAAGATATGGAGAACAGGAATCGCAGGAATAATCTACGCCTCATTGGCCTACCAGAATCGGTGAAGCACCGCGAGCTACTACAGCTAGTTTCCAAATGGCTACCAGAGGAACTCAAGTGCCTACCACCTGCGGGCATAATACAAATTGAAAGGGCACACCGCATAGGCCCTGACAATCAAGATAAAAGGAGAAGACCGAGACCTGTCATCTTTAAATTTCTTAATTATCTGGACAAGATAACAGTGATGGAAGCATACCGTAAAATAGGAGACCTACAATACCAAGGTGAACGCCTGCTACTATTCCAGGACTTCTCCTACCAGGTAGCGATGAAGAGAAGAGAATTCGCCCCAGTATGCAAATCATTGTTCGAGGCAGGCATCAGGTTTGCACTGCTGTACCCAGCAAAATTGCGCGTTCAGCGTGATGGAAAACAGCACTTCTTTGACACAGTTGCTTCAGCACAGAACTTTCTGGACTCTGTTGTGAATGATACTTCTCACCTATCAGATGCTGACTGACTGTCGCTGATATATACTTGCAAGTATACACCCATAGAAATAGTGTAAAGATGTTGTTTTGGCTAAAGCGTTATTGGATTCAATCTGTGATAATTACTCTAGTTGCCCCCCAGGGGTGCGTTACCCAGTTGGTGTCAAAAAGACACAAAGTTTCCCCCCCCCCAAACTGCTATCTAATCAATTGTTATAATATTGGTTATAACAGGCAAAGTTGGCCTGATTACTGGGTTCGTAAAAATATAAAAACTGTAAGAACTGTTCGATATTTTCAAAGAATATATAGTGGGTCACAATATAGGATTAGCTATAAAACTAGTTTCGTGGTCAGGCCCCGGCTCGCTGGGACTAGGGTCCCCACGGGACAGACGCTTGCACTATCTGACAAGATTCCCTTAACAGGCATTGGTTAAATGAGCACACAAGTAGCTGATAGGCTTGTCACACGCACACATATAAGATTCCTATCATGGAACATAGAAGGTTTAAACACTCCTCTCAAGAGGAAAAAGGTCCTGCAGCACTTGAAACGTCTAAAACCGGATGTGGCAGTGTTGCAGGAAACACATTGGAGAGAGGGGGACCCTAATACTCTTAAAGATAGTTGGTTCACGGAATTCTATGCAGCCTCCTATACGAGTAAGAGGCGAGGAGTCCTCATCATTATTAACAAATCCCTGAGACATGAAGTGATAGACACCCAGAAAGACCCGGAGGGACGCTATGTGTTTGTGAAACTTAAGATAGAAGGGGAACTATTCACCCTCGCAACATTATATGCTCCTAACGGTCCTAATACTGTCTTTTATACAAATCTGTTTGTTCAACTACAAGGTTGGGCTGAGGGTCAAGTGGTCCTAGGAGGTGATTTCAACGCCACGCAAAAACAATCACTGGATAGAAATAATAATACATGTGGCGACATGCCACCCCCTGCCCTAGGTTTATTGATGAGCTCTTTGAAAATCACAGACCCCTGGCGCTACCTGCATCCGGTTGAGAGAGAATACACATTCTACTCTCACCCCCACCACACCTCCTCGAGAATAGATTTTTGGCTACTACCCACTCACATGCTAAACAGGGTAAAAAGCGCCCGTATTGAACCTATACTGATTTCGGACCACGCTCCTACGTGGTTTGAACTGGCTTTAACCTCACCCACACAACATTCCTATAACTGGAGGTTTCCCTCATATCTAGCAGATTCCCCCGACTTTCAATTAGAATTAAAGCAGCACTTCTTAAATTATGTCGATGACAATTTGCAACACATAGACGACATTAACCTATTCTGGGCAGCGTCCAAGCCAGTGGTACGTGGACATGTAATATCATACACCTCAACCAAGAAAAAAAAACTAAACGCTAGATTCCTAGAACTGAGTACAGCGGTCTCAGACTCATATGAAGCTATGTTAAGAGATGATTCCTCAGCCAATAGACAAAACTACACCGACACCAAGGCACTATATGACAGTCTATGTACGGAAAAAGCACAGTGCACGCTGGATTTTCAAAAGCAGAGATACTTCAGGTGGGGAAATAAATCTGGCAGGCTGTTAGCTACCATTGCCCGTGGACAGCGCCCACAACATCATGTAAATAAGATAATCGTAGACCAGGGACAACTCACTGAAACAACAGACATAGCAGACTCTTTTTTAAACTACTATAAAAACCTATACTCCTCCCCTGCTGACCATCCAGCACTAGGGATGGATTTCCTTAGGAGGGCATCGCTCCCAACATTGACTCAAACAGAAAGAGAGGTTTTAACAATGCCCATCACGGATCTAGAGCTAGAATCGACCATAAAAGGTCTCCCAAAGGGGAAGTCGCCGGGCCCAGATGGCCTAGGAGCGGACTATTACAAAATTGTGCTGCCACACCTCAAAACACACCTACTGTCACTCTATAATTCTATATTAGCTGGACATGCCGCACCCCCTGACTTTAACCAGGCAAGGATCATATTATTGCCTAAACCAGGTAAAGATCCTACTCTGGTCGGCTCCTACCGCCCAATTTCCTTGCTAAATCAAGATTTAAAAATACTGACCACTATAATGGCCCGCAGGTTGCAAGTGGTTTTACCGAAACTACTTCATCCATCCCAGACAGGTTTCATTAAAGGCAGATCATCCGTACATAATATTAGGCAAGTAATAGCGGCCATAACTAAATCCCAGTCAGTGAAACAGGGGGGCTCTCTACTAGTGAGCTGCGACGCAGACAAAGCATTCGACAGGGTATCCTGGCCCCATCTCTTAAGGGTTCTTCACACCCAACAATTTGGGGTTAATTTTATATCATTTTTCCGAAAACTTTACAGCTGTCCCACAGCAGTCCTTACTGTAAACGGCCTAAACACAGCTAGTTTCGTATTAGCCCGAGGCACCAGACAGGGATGCCCACTATCCCCGCTGTTATTTAATCTGGCCATTGATCCCCTGATTAGGCTATTTCACCAACAGGGTGATTGGCAGGGAATAAAGTGCGGAGGAACGGAACTGAAGGTCTCGGCATACGCCGATGACCTACTACTCTATTTTACTAACCCACAAGAAGCGTTCCCTGGCTTCTTAAAAACATTAAAAGAATTTGAAGATATATCGGGCTTTGTGATAAACAAAACAAAAACCAAAGCACTAGCACTGCACAGAGGGGCTAAATCTAGATGGAATAGTGAATTCCCATTCATATGGGCAGATAACTCTTTAACATACCTAGGACTTGAAATACCAGTGGATCCGACCCAATTATACACGGTGAACTACCCCCCACTCATAACAAAGTTGTTGTCAGACCTAAAATCTTGGAAGTCCTTGCCCCTGTCCTATTTAGGAAGATGCCACATGATCAAAATGATTTCCTTCCCACGAATATTGTATACCATCCAAATGCTTCCTCTTTTAATATCCGAGGCCGATTTACGTATTATAAACTCGGCAATCAGCAAATTCATTTGGGATGGGAAAAAACCCAGGATCTCTATGTTTAAATTGTCACAACATGTGTCACTGGGGGGCATTAATTTACCATGCATAAAAAGCTATATGTTGGCAGCTAATTTTAGATATGCAATCGACTGGATACATTCCACAAGCCACTATGCTGACACAGGGCTTGAGCAAGCAATGAGCCCGCAGGTCCCACTGCCGAGTCTCCTTCACATGAGACCAACGGATTACCCACCTGAAATTGCAGGGAATCTACTGTTCACCACGACATGTAAAGCATGGAGAATGACACGCTCTAGACTTAAGTTATCCACACATGACACGATATTTAACTCAATCCTTTATAACACTAACACTAACGGGCAGATAATTCAGAACACCAGACTGATCAGGTGTTGTGAAGCAAATGGTCTTAGACTACTGTACCAATTCATGGGAGATGGAGATAACCCCATCATGTCTTACCAGCAAATCTGTGATAAATATTCAGGGGTGAACCTGCCCATCTATGTATATTACCAACTGAGAAGTTATGTATCCGGCCAGATTAAAAGAATCCCGGCAACTGACAAGACGGCTGGTATTGATATTATGATCAAGCATGCTCATAATAGACCGTGCACCACCTCTCTATTATATCTACATATAAAAAGGCGCATAGATGTAGACACATTAGACTCAGGCATGGCAAAATGGACCGTAGATCTGCCCAATATAACACTGCCTTCCCTTCTATCTGCATTTGTAAGGTTAAATAAAACATTGATATCGGCCTCATACATGGAAATGCAGTACAAGTTACTGCATAGAACTTATTACACTCCAAAGCGAATGTTACAAATGGGTACTGCAGAGGACTCTTGTTGTTTTAAATGTAAAATGCCTGAAGCAGATACTCTGCATTGTATGTGGAGTTGTCCGGAGGTTCAGAACTTCTGGGGAAATGTATGTACCTATATTAAATCGCAATATAATATTACGGTTACCCCCACCCCAGAGTGGGCAATATGGGATATATATCCAACCCCCAATAACGTCCGCCAAACAGCGGGGCAACGAATATTTCTATCTAAAATAGCTGCAGCAGTACGTAAAACCATCCTATCGCAATGGATCCAATCTAATACTCTGTCCATACCCCTATTAGTGCCCCGGATATCCCATCTTTTCCAGATGGATTGGCTGGAGATGTCATTAAATAAGGACGCGAAGGCAAAAAAATTCTTTGCAATCTGGCTGCCATATATAAAATCCCTACCAGAGTCTACAAAAATTAACCTTAGGAAGGCTGTCCAACTAACATCATGGTATAATCTAATGTTACTACAACATAATACACCCCCCTTCTGAAAGAACCCCCACTTATTATTGTAATCCCCCTTAAGTGTGCATATCAAGGTTTGTCGCCAAAAAAGTGTTGCGAAAATGACCCACTGTAATGAAAGATGTCTATACTATAACAGGAAATACTTGACGCATTGTTATTATTGTAAAAACGAATTTATTTATTGGATGGTTTCCTTTTGTTATTTGTGTAATGTATATGCAAACGATCTTTAAAAACAATGTAACACAAGAGCATAATACTTTGTATTGTACAGTTCTTCAATAAAAAAGATTTATAAAAAAAAAAAAAAAAAAAGTGGTAATTTTTGCACTATTGGAGCGCCCACATTTGTCTCTTCTAGATCAAACAAATCCCGTTCCTTGGATCCGGGAGAACTGTTGTGTTCAGTTTGTGGAGCTGCCGGCTTGAACTGAGCAAGTGCATCTAAACAGTGTGGAGCTGTGATCCACCTGTGTCCATCAGGGACCGACTAAGACTTTGTCTTAAGGACTGGTATATAATACCATATCATTGACATTTTTTCTCTTGCGCACTGTATTTTATTTTGTATATATATATATATATATATATATATATATACATATATATATATATATATATTCCAAATCACCTATACAAACTGTATATTGTCATAAGCTTGTACCAGCAAATCAAACTATCAGTTAGAAGAAGCAGGGGAGTTACTAGAACTCTCAGGGCCCCATAGCAAACTTTTAAAAGGGCCCCCCTTGAAGAGTGAGGGGAGGCACAGGAAGACAAATACTCAGGTAGTTTGTGGCTGAAAGGTGTTGCAAAAACAATCACATAGGGCAGTAGTTCCCAACCTTTTTTCTCTCCCGTACTCCTTGATTAGGCTTTTCATTGATGAGTACCCCTCCTCTCAATTTAAAATATAGACAGTACTTATGAGTGGAGTGGAAGTGAGCGGTATGCATATCCTTATATTAAGGAGTAGTGGACAGGAATCGTGCCCTTCCGTGTCTGGCCGCTGGTTGTGTATTGTCTCCAGGGTTCCCACTTACACCTGTAGGATTAATGTCTCTGCTTCTTCCACCCATGTCAGTGCAGGGCAGATGATCGCTGATGTCTGAGGGCAGCGTGGGTAGCTCCCAGTGGATTGCTGGTCAGGCAAAAGCACAATGAGACGCTGATGACGCTGAAGACAGAACCATAAGTGCCCCAACATGGTTCTTCTCCATAGCAATGGGTCTTCTTCTGTCATCAAAATACTTTTTTTCATTTTCCGCCATTACCAATATTATTTTCAAGTACCCCCAACAGGTCTGCAAAGTACCCCCAGGGGTACTAGTACCCCAGGTTGGGAACCACTGACATAGGGGGTACAGGGTGCCACACATAGAGGTAGTGTCAATGTCATACAAGGGGGATACAGAGTGTCTCATACAGAAGAAAGGATGTAGGGGTGGGCAAGATTTCACACACCGAGTGGTAGAGGGCTACAGGGGATTCAGACACACAGATAAATGAGGTACAGGGTGTCATACACACAGGGATGAGTGTGGTCACATACAGAGGAAAGATGTAGGGGAAGGGAAAGGTTGTGGAGTACAGGGACTCACACAAATAGAGGAAGGGTTACAGGGGGTATCACAGCTGATAAGGATGGGGGGGGGGGTCACCCACAGAGGAAGAGGGTAGGGGTGATAAAGGTTCACATACACACGGTGGGGTAAGTGTGTACAGGGCTCCCCAGGCAATCACCAATCTGTGGGGTAAGCTGCAGCCTGCAGAGGAACGTGGATCCCAGCACAGGGCGAAGTGGAGACTGGCGAAAGGTGAATCCAAGCTTGATATGGACTGGACTGCTACACTTCAGGATGGCGCCTCATCCCTCTGTGGGAGCACGAGGCACTGCAGGTATAGCACTGCTTCCCCTCATGGTGCAGGCTCTGCTGGGCAGGGGAAAGGGCGACTGAGATCTTCAGCATCTGGGGGAGAGTGGTTGCACTGTTACTGTGGTTGATGGCTGCTGCAGTCTGTGCATACACTGCAGTGTAACTGGGTGCAGTGGGAGCAGCAAACTGTTCGGGTCCCATAGCAGCTACACCCACTGAATCCTCGGTACTTACGCCACTGCATAAAAGTGTAAATAGTACAATAAGTTCCCAATGAGCCTAGCCCAATCCTGCCTATACTATAATATATGTATTTCTGTAATTCAGATTTTCAAATAATCTTTACAAGGAGGACACTGGATACCGTTCTGCTTTAGAACGGGTTATGAGAATCAAAACTGTAGCTAATGCAGAAGACTGCTGTAGTGGAATGCTTTAAATGTATTTAAATTAACAGAGCAAATTTAAGGTGTTATTGTAAAAAAAACAGATCAGATGTCTCTATACCAGTTAGAACTTTGTCAAATAGTCTCTGCATGAAGTCAACGGCTTCCATGAAGAACCTCTAAAGAAATGCTTCAGTGCCATCAACAATGAACAAACAGCATGGGAGCTCATTCAGACTTTATCAGCGGTGATATTTCAGGCAATCCCATTCTGATGTAAATGATGTGCATGACTATTGCAAGACAAGACTCAAGAGCAGATGTACAAGTCTTGGATAGTGATATAGTGGAGAAAGATTAACTAGCAACCAATCAGGTCCTAACTTCTATGTTACAGGCCGTGTTTGAAAAATGAAAGAGGCTGATTGGATTGTACTTCATCTCTCTTCCTATTATAACTTTCCGGGCTTAGTACATCTCCCTCATAGTGGGTATGCAATCCCGGGTCACGACTGTCCATCCATCCCGACAGCTGTGCCAAAGGCCCGTTTTCATTTTGCTCTACAGCATATCGCCAGGCAGGATTCAATGTCTCCCTTGGCGATCTGCGAAAAGGGGGCGTGTCCACCTAAACGGCCTTGGATGGTCGATATTCGGCCGTGATCGTGACAATTCACAGCCGTTAATGACAAGAAGGGCCAGACAGCTTTTAAAGTCGGGCCCGTTCTGTCGATCTGCCATTTCAATGTTGTCGGCCAAGACAGCATTGAATAGGCACCTGTAGCTATTTCCCCGGTCAGAAATAGTGAGGTAACAAATAATGTATGTGACTTCAACCTGCAACACAACCAGGGACCAAATGTAATTCGTTGCAAGTCCGTCAGCTGTGCAAATTAAGGTTGCCTTTTTTTTTTAAAGTGGCAATCATTAACAAGACAAAACCATGCCTTGTAAATGGCTGCCCCTTTAAAAAAAAAACCTCAGAAACAAATATCCTTAAGTACATGTTCATAAATTCATGGAATCACCATAGATTAGAACATTACAACTTTTTTATATTAAAACCAACTAATGAATGTACCATAAAAGTAAATGACAAAGATCTTATCTAGTATAATGTATCCAAAGGACATGTAACCTGCCTCTATCAGCTAATAGCACATCACAGTCTGCCACAATTTGGCGGCACATGAATATAAAACCTATTAACTTATCTGTGGGAAGTCATTGGCATGGCATGGCATGGCATGTTAGAAACCCAGGCAGAATTAATATTGTATATAAAGAAGACCACAGGCTTAGCCTTCATGTTTTCTTGGTATACTCCCACAAGAATATAACATAAGCACCCTGAAGCCATCTCACCTGAAACAGCATAACATTCTTTCACTATTAAATAGATTTCCTTTATGCTCAAGGGCAGAGATCTTGTACACTGTAAATAGGTTTATAAAATGGAGCTATTTGATTATTATCTAAGTGTTACTAAGAGTATGCAATTAAAGCAGAACTGTCACTATAACTGCCTGTCATCTCTGTGAATATAAACTGCAGGTTATTATATGCCACCGCTCAGTCAGACAAGCAAAGTCACAGAGAAGTCACCCAAGAAACTATGATATTCTTACTTATTTGAATCTTACAGTGAACTGTCACCAGTTTCTTGGTAATGAGAAATGATAATGCTGTACCCAGTAAATAATATTAGTATTATTATTGGTACTTGTTTAGTTTCACAGCGGCCGATGATGCACACAGTCTTGTGCCATTACTCATGTTTGTTATACTCACTGCATAAGATGAGAAGTCGGACTTTTGAGTCTTCTATACATGCTTATAAAATGTTAAAAAACTGAATACGCTTGCAACTTTTAAAAGTAACATTGTTTGTATTTAACTTATGTTGTATAGGGGTTGCCATGACTACCACTAGGCTGGCCCATCAACACTGGCCGACAGTGACATGTGGAGACAGTGACATCACACGATGGTCGACATGGCAGCCTCTTCACGGTAGCGGGGGTGGTATATAGATAAGTTCTTTTGCTGTATCTTGTTGAGCCTGAGGATGAGCAATAAAAGCTTGAAACATTGCCAAACTTAAGTCTGTCCATTATTCATTGTTTGCTGTGCACATAAGTCTGCAGAGTGCTTACTGTATCTGCTGGTCGTCTCCAATTCTGTCTGTGCACCCGGCAACTTCACAAATCTACAACCTGAGAGTGCCTATCTCTGGACTATATACAATAATTTATGTGAAAATTTTAAATAAATTTGATAATTTAACCCTTTTTGTTTAAGGGTTTCCAATGAATATCCACTTCGCTTCACACCTGAGTAATCTCAGGTGTCTATCACCACCTCTGCCATCATCCGGGATATGGTCTATAACCATGTACCCGAAGCTTGCCAAGCTATGCTTTGCCTCTGCAAAATGCTTGACAAGAGGTTGAGCTACACTTTTGCCAATAATAGATGCCCTTATTGCGGACCGATGTAGTGTCATGCATTCTTTAAATGAATGCATGGTCTTACCTACATAATTTAACCCAAACGGGCATTTTGCAAGATACACAACGTAGGAACTAGAGCATTTTAAATTATGGTTTATAGTGTATTTTTGTCCTGTATATGGGTGACAAAAGTATTTTCCTGCTACCATATGGCTGCATGTTACGCAGCCTGTGCACTTATAACAACCGATGGCTTTCCTAGTTCTTATTTTGCCCTCATTTAGCTGTCTGGTCTGAGTGCACTACCCAATCTCGGATATTTTTACCTCTCTGATAGCAATGTCTTATTAGTGTTCTTTTGAGACTTTTGAATTCATCCTGTATTATGGGCCAGTTGTTTCTGACTACCTTTTTAACAGTATTGGATGCTGTATTATACCTTTGTAACCAATTGATGCTGTTATCCCCCCTCATTTGGGGTTTTCCTTTTAAGAGCGTCTTATTCTAACATCTAAGTATGTAATTTCCTCCAAACCCATAGTAGAAGTGAACTTTATTGGGCAATCCGCCCCATTAATCTTTTCCTATAGAGTTTGAAATTCATCATAACTACCCCGCCATAGCAGGATGACTTCATCAATATAATGTCTATAAAAGAGAATTTTATCTCTGATTTCTCGATACAGGAAAAATTTGCTATTGATTTGAGCCATATACTCATTGGCATAGGTGGGTGATACATTCCACCCCATTGAAACACCAGTTTTTTGAAGATAGTACTTGCCGTTAAAGTAAAAGTAATTCCTCTCCAAAATCAATTTCAACAATTTTAAGAAAAAAAATCAGGGTTTGGACTCACGTAGGAGGGTTCTGTACTTATAAAATGTCCAATTGCTTTAAGAACCCCCCTCAAGGGGTATATTAGTATACAGGCTGGTGATGTCCAGAGTCCCTTTTTGAAAAATCACACAGGCTATTCAGCGATAGTAAAAGTCCCTCAGATATGTCTCCCTGTCTGGACTCACGGCTGTAAGAAAACGTCCAAATATTTAGAAATGTTACTGTATAAGAACTCTTGTGCTGGCACTATTGATCTTTCAGCTGGGTTAGACACATCTTTGTGGATCTTCAGCAATGTGTATAATAGGGGTACCTGAGGTGAATTAATTTTAATAAACTTGTATACTTCATGACCAATAATTTTAATATCTCTTGCTTCCAATAGGACCTGATCTATTTCTTTCTTAAATTTGTTGGTGGGGTTACCATCCAATAACAAGTAAACATCCTTATTGTTCAGTTGATCATATATTTCTTTGCAATATTTGTTACTGTCCATGACGACAACCACACCTCCTTTATCAGCAGGTCTAAAGATGCCCATACAGGTTACAATTATTGTATACAATATTGTATACAATATGGTATCTCATTGCATCTCGGTTTTGCGATGAGATGAGAGGAGATGAGATCAAGTTCAAAAAGTATGTGCTGCACATACTTTTTGCACTAGATCTCATCTCATCGCAAAACCGAGATGCAATGAGATGCGATATTGTACAATATTGTATACATATAATGTATACAATAATTGTAACATGGGCACCTATTGCATACAATATTGTATACAATAATTGTAATATAGGCACCTTTATACATATATCACTGTAGCTGCTGAGGTTTTTTAAAGCTGTCCATTCCTCATGGGTAAAGTTATTTCTTGATTTTTTTTGTCAGCTGAGGCGTTGTTTTTTAGGTACTTGTGTATTATCCGGGCGCCCGATACATCGCATCGCATGCCACTACTTAAGGCATGCGATGCGATTGTACCCGATTTTGAGCCTTTCCCGGGAGGAGTGTACAATTTTAATATCGCGTTGCATCGCATGCCTTAAGTAGTGGCATGCGATGCGACGCGATTATACCCAATAATACATTGTAGAGGCACCCTGATGCCTGATTACAATGTTAAATGCACCCCCATACCCGATTTTTAATTGTACACCCACCCTGATGGGTGATTACTATGTGAAATGCCCCCCCCCCCCTTGTTAACGCCACCCCAGTATCAACGGCAACCCGAAGCGTGGCAAGCACAGCGAGCCCGCGAGGGGCGGCGGTACGCGTCCTCCGACCTTTTCATACCCCCACTATCCACGTCGGCGCGGAGTTGACTCTATATAGCGCGGCGAGCGCAGCGAGCCCCGCGCGGGGATGCGTATTACTTCACATGTATTCCGCGTCATGCAAAACTTGGCACATGAAGCGCCATTGCATGTGATCCCTCCCGGGGAGCTGCCGGGACAATGTATGGGGGCCTGCACAAAATCTCTCGCTTTTTGATTCTCACACCCTATTACAATCCCACATAGCTGAATTAATATAGTCTATGTAGGCTAGCTATGTAGACATGGGATCTCTGCACCATACAACACTTGCATCTATTTTATTGAGACAGATTATAAATATTTATTATATATGTTGTGTATTATATTCCCACATTAACCTCTGTGACTACTAAATGTATTAATGTAAATACCATATTTAGAAATTACTGCAAGTCTACCATAAATGGACAGTATTTCTAAATGAATACTGGTACTGGTCTGGAGGGGTATCAAGGGGTATATTGAAGGAATAAGCTAAAGGACCCCCAATATTGTACAGATCACACTCACAGATACAGTAGGCTGCACAAGACAACATTATGTAGCAACTAGTAAGCACTCTCAAAGTGCAAGCTTCGAAAGCTAGTCTGCTGCCTTCTGTGTTTGTGCATGTGTGAAAAAGAGATGTAGTTTCACTCTCTGCCAGCAGATGGCAGTGTTTCAGAGACTCACGGACAGAACCGTTTTTCCCATTGGGCTCAACAGGCTGTTTATCCCCTTGCGCTCCCCATCTCCAGCAGCGGGTTGCCCCAGCATTCCCGCGTGCTGTTACACACTTGAGTGACAATGCACTCTGTCCATAAGCAATCAGCGTGTCCAGCGTGAGGGGAGAAGCTCGTATCTTGAGTGAAGGTGACAGTGGTCCCGGGCACGTGTATGCGTGGAGTACAATACTCAGTCCTATTTTGGGACTGAGGGGCAGATTTATTAAGCTCGGTGAAGTGATAAAGTGTCTGTTTTTTTTTATCACCGGCCAATCAGCTCCTAACTGTGAAGTTACAGGCTTGGTTTGAAAAATGACAGGTAGGAGCTGATTGGACGATGATAAAAACCAGACACTTTATCACTTCACCGAGCTTAAAAAAATCTACACCTGAGTGTTGTACTCCACACATACAGGCACACCGGGATACAGTGGACTAGTTACTGTGCTATCGATCACCCTCTCCCTGTTACTCAGTGTGAGGATGAGGCTGTCACCGCAGGCAACTGTGCTAGTCCCAGAGATCATCTGCCAATGCTGCAGCAGCAACCAGGTAACGGTGACCCCTGTGGCTCTATGTCCTTGCCAACACTTTTGCTACATCAGCACTGCCCTCCCTCTTCTCAGCTATGATGCCTCTCGTCCTCCCCAGGGCCCCCAAGAGAAATCCTGAGCCCCGGTACAACAACTTCCTGGGGCCCCCATGGACGGAGCTCCCCGCACACTCTGCAGACCTGTTGTTACGCCACTGCTTCCAAGGTTGATGCACATACAAAAATTTACACTGTAATGCCTATTACACATTTCACGCATCCATTACATATTATACCACATGCCATAATGCTCATTACATGTTATGCCACACACCGTAATGCTCATTGCATATTAGGGGGTTAACAGGCTTGTTGCCATGGGATTAACCTGCTCCGCCAGGGGTTAACATTCTTTGCCAAGGGTTAACATGCTCTTTGCCATAGGATGAACCTGCTCTGCCAGGGGTTACATGCTCTGGCCGGAGTTACATGCTCTGCCAGGGGTTAACATTCTCTGCCAGGGGTTAACATGCTCTTTACCATGGGATTAACCTGCTCTGCCAGGGGTTACATGCTCTTTGCAAAGGGTTACATGCTCTGCCAGGGGTTAACATTCTCTGCCAGGGGTAAACATGCTCTTTGCCATAGGATGAACCTGCTCTGCCAGGGGTTACATGCTCTGGCCGGAGTAACATGCTCTGCCAGGGGTTAACATTCTCTGCCAGGGGTTAACATGCTCTTTGCCATGGGATTAACCTGCTCTGTCAGGGGTTACATGCTCTGCCAGGGGTTACATGCTCTTTGCAAAGGATTTACACATACCCTCCAACATGACCCATTCCATTAGGTACAACATGCTCTGTTTCTGGACTTCCTTGCCAGTAGCAGTTGCAGAGGTGAGGCTGCAGCCAGTGGCGTAACGATGGAGGGTGCAGGGGGTGCACTTGCTATGGGGCCTGGCCACCCTGTCATTTGGGGGGGGGGGGCCTGTAGGCACAGCAAGGCACCTCCTGCACCAAGCAGAGCCATGCCTTAACAGTACTAAAGAGTGACAGGGCACTGCCCTGTCTGCTGCTGCTCCCGGCTCCCATCCCCGTCTCCCCGCTGGCGGGGCGGCAGCATCAGCGACAGGAACTTACGCACATCCCTGGCGCTGGCTGCTCTGCTGCTCCTCCCGCCTGCAATGAGTTAACAGGAGGTGCGCGGCCCTACCAAAAGCAGCACTGAGCATCCTTATCAGCACCGAGCTCCCCTAGCATCGCCAAGCAGTGGGAACGGTAAGTGCGCCTGGAGGTGGTGGCGGGGGAGGGGTACTTTCAGCTATGGAGCCTCTTTGGGGAGAGAGGGAGTGTGGTTACTGCCCATGATGGAGCCTCTTGGCGGGCCTCATGTATGTTAGGGTGGCAGTGTATGTATGTATGACAGTGTATGTATAAGAGAGACAGTGCATGTATGTATGTATGTATGTATGTATGTATGTATGTATGAGGGAGACAGTGCATGTATGTATGTATGTATGTATGTATGTATGTATGTATGAGGGAGACAGTGTATGTATGTATGCATGTATGTATGTATGTATGTATGTGGGAGGCAGTGAATGTATGTTTGTACAGTGTTTATGAGGGAGGCATTGTTTGTATGTATGAGGGAGTGTATGGATGTATGACAGTGTATGTATGTATGTATGACAGTGTATGTATAAGAGAGACAGTGCATTTATGTATGTATGTATGTATGTATGTATGTATGTATGTATGAAGGAGACAGTGTATGTATGTGGGAGGCAGTAAATGTATGTTTGTACAGTCAGAGCCGGCCCTAGCCTTAATGACGCCCTAGGCAAGATTTTGGCTGGTGCCCCCTAGCACCACCACTACTTCTGCCTCTGACCCTGCTCCCGTTTCCCAGCACCATCAACCCTCATCATAGCAACCATCATTTTGGTGCTCCCACCCGCAATATTTTAAATAGAAACAGCACACACATTCGGTGCGCAGCCCAAACAGGGGTGTGTTCTTGCTGGGAAGGGGCATGGCCACACAATAGTACCCCCAATTTAAATTATGCCACACAGTAGAGCAACTTTATTCACATTATATCATGCGATGGTGTCCCTTATTCACATTACATCACACAGTAGTACCACTTTACCTTATATACATTACTCCTCACATTATTCAAATTATTCCCTTAGAAAAAAATCCTGAGAAAATATTGTATTTTAAGCACCTCCATGGCCACACTGCAACCCAGCACAAAGCAGTGTGTGCTGGGCAGAGGAGAAGAGCTGCAGCTGCTGCTGTCACTAAAGGGGAGGTGGCCCGGGGCCGCCACTGGGCCCTTCCACCAGACTTTGGCCTGGGTAATTTGTACCCCCTACCCCTTTCTCTCGGCACCCCTGATAATACCACACAGTAATGCCCCTTAAACATGACACACATTATTAATGTCTTTATAACCATAATGCCCCTTACACATTATGCCAACCTTTATTAATTCCCTTTATACACATAATGACACCTTACACATATGTTGCACATTATTAATGCCCTTATAAACATGACACACATAATGCCCATTACACATATGTTGCACATTATCAATGCCCTTATACACGACACACATAATGCATGTTACACATATGTCGCACATTATTAATGCCCTTATACACATGACACACATTATGCCCCTTACACATATGCCGAACACTATTGCACAACCAACCCACCCGCAGACAGCGCTCGCACAGCCGCTAACACTGTGACCTCTGCCTCTGCTTGGATACAGATGTTTCCTCATACATCTTGACTCAATAGGCCATGCAGCTCCTGGCCAGTTCTGCTAACGTTGGGTGCCTTTTTTTCTGAAAATTCGTCTTATTTTCATTGTTATGAGACCAGGACACACAAGGAGCTTCCAATGATTAAAATGATATGCGGCATGCCTATATTCTGTGTGCAACTGTGGCTGTACCTGCATACGGAATGCTATGTTACATTGATTTCCATGAATACACTATTTCATATGCAGATACATCCTCACTCACACACAGAATATAGGCATGCTGCATATCATTTTAATCAGCAGAAGCTGCTGGTGCCCCTAGGCATTCCATATGCCCTAGGCAACTGCCTAGTTGGCCTATGCCTAAGGCCGGCTCTGTGTACAGTGTTTATAAGGGAGGCAGTGTTTGTATGTATGAGGGAGTGTATGTATGTATGACAGTGTATGTATGAGGGAGACAGTGTATGTATGAGGGAGACAGTGGATGCATGTACGTATGTATGTATGTAAGTATGTATGAGGGAGACAGTGGATGCATGTACGTATGTATGTATGTATGTATGTATGTATGTATGTATGTATATATGTATGAGGGAGACAGTGTATGTATGTATGCATGTATGTATGTATGTATGTATGTATGTATGTATGAGGGAGACAGTGTATGTATGTATGTATGTATGTATGTATGATGGAGGCAGTGAATGTATGTTTGTGCAGTATTTATGAGGGAGGCAGTGTATGTATATACGTATGTATGTATGTATGTATGTATGTATGTATGTATGAGGGAGACAGTGTATGGATGCATGTATGAAGGAGACAGTGTATGTAGGTATGGCAGTATATGTATGTAATGTGAGACCCCATTCCCACCCATCTGTCCATCTGTTTGCATGTCTGTTTGTATGTATGAGGGAGTGTATGTATGTATGTATGTATGTATGTATGTATGACAGTGTATGTATGAGGGAGACAGTGTATGTATGAGGGAGACAGTGGATTCATGTACGTATGTATGTATGTATGTATGTATGTATGTATGTATGTATGTATGAGGGAGACAGTGGATGCATGTATGTATGTATGTATGTATGTATGTATGTATGTATGCGGGAGACAGTGTATGTATGTATGTATGTATGTATGTATGAGGGAGACAGTGTATGTATGTATGTATGTATGTATGTATGTATGTATGTATGAGGGAGGCAGTGAATGTATGTTTGTGCAGTTTTTATGAGGGAGGCAGTGTATGTATATATGTATGTATGTATGTATGTATGTATGTATGTATGTATGAGGGAGACAGTGTATGGATGCATGTATGAAGGAGACAGTGTATGTATGTATGTATGGCAGTATATGTATGTAATGTGAGACCCCATTCCCACCCATCTGTCCATCTGTTTGCATGTCTGTCAATCTATGTCTCCATATCGTGTTCTGTTGGACCGTCTATGCCTGCCCCCTGACTGATTTTCTCCCTCCCTGACACTGTCTCTCTTTCTGCCCATCTCTCTCTCTCCCTCCTCAACACTGTCTCTATCCCACCTTGACTCTGTCTCTCTTTTGCACTGTCTCTGTCCCTGACAACCTCTCTTTCTCCTTCTCTCTGCCTGATACTCTCTCTTGCTCCCCTCTCTTTCTCTCTCCCTCCCTTGTGCACTCTCTCTCACTCCTCACATCCCTCCCTCTCTCTTTGATACCCTCTCTCTCACCTTGATGTCCTCTCTCTCTCTCTCTCTCTCTCTCTCTCTCTCTCATCCCTTTCTCACACCACCCCATCTCTCTCTTACTCTCCCTATTTTTCCATGAAATCCTCTCTTTCTTTCTGACACTCCCAGGGGCATTGTAATGGGGTGGGGGCCCTTTAAAATTTTTTGCTATGGGGCCCTGAATGTTCTAGTTACGCCTCTGGCTGCAGCACAGTCCAATATTCAAAAAGAGGAGCCACACCTAATGCCACTCCAAGCATCACTGTCCTGGACTCGCTGGCAGTTGATGTGACTCCCCCTCTTTGAATTTTGGACTGTGCTGGAGTCTCACCTCTGGAACTGCCACTGACAGGGAAGTCCAGGAATAGAGAATTTTGTACTTAATGGAATGGGTTGTGTTGGAGGGTACTACCTACCCTACGTATCCTCCTGTCGTCGAGTCACGGTAAACTCCAAAGTCACGTGGCTAGGCCCTGGAGTCGGAGAGTGGAACAACGCTCAGAAGGACCTCTGTGATGCTGCTGCCCCCACGCCAGCCCACGTCCGCCCACATCCGCACTACCAATGCCACCGCTGAACAGCTGACTCTGGCGTACTCAGACCCATCGCACTCGCCACCAAATAAAAAAAAACTGTGTGTCCAGACCAGGGTCCCCCTGATAGGCCCGGGTCCAGGTAAATTGTACCTGCCCCCCCCCCCCCCCTCGGCACCCCTGGTCCTCCCCACTGCCGTCGAACAGCTGTGTGTGACCCCCCCAGAGTGGGAGCAGCAGCTCATAGCCTGGTGCTCCGCTTCTGGTTACTGGTGGCAGGGGCTTTACATGTACTGTGTGTACAGGGGACTGTGTGCCCTGCACGTCTGGCTCCCTGCAGGGTGAGCTGTGTCAGTAGCAGCAAAGTGCTGGGCACACAGCTCCATGTGGTGGAGGCGGGTGAACTCAGCAGCACAGGGCAGGTAGCTGGTGTGAGGATGGGGGGAGGAGGGGTGGGCAGTGAATCGTTTTGCCATGGGGCATGTGCTGCTGTTAAGATGGCCCTGCTCATGGACACTAGTCATATATATATATATATATATATATATATATATATATATATATATATATATATATATATAGATGATAGGGTTAGGGCTATTTCACACCATGCGGGTGCCGCCGGATGGGAAAATACTGCACGGCTTAAAAGCCGGCTGCCGGGTAGCAGCCGGATCTTACCACTGATGCAGGCAGCTGCCGTGCCGTGGCCGTCCTGCCTGTTCAGTGTGGTGCGGAAGGCAATGGGCGCCTTCACACACCACGGTAACTGCCGGATAATAAAACCCGCCCCCATGTGATGAGAGGGGCGGGCGTACAGGAAGTCAGACTGGACATGCCAGTCAAACTGTTTTAACCCGCCCCCATGTGATGAGAGGGGCTACAGGAACCCAGGCTGGACCTGCCAGTCAGCGCACCATATATCCGGCTAAAAACCGGAGTGTGTGAAACTACCCTAAGGGCGGTTTCACACACTCCTGCTCCTGCCGGGTGGCGAAAACCCGCACGGCCAGGAAGCCGTGCCGCACACAGTGGTTTATCATGGAGGGGATAGCCACAGCCCGGCAGCCGTCCCTTCCAGTACCGGGATCCGGCTGCAACCGGACGGCCAGGCCGTGGCCGTCCTGTGTGAATGGACACAATAGTGTCCATTCACAACTACTGTGCACGGCACGGCTTCCTGGCCGTGCGGGATTTCACCGTCCGTCAGGAGCCGGACAGTGTGAAATAGCCCTAAGGGCTATTTCACACACTCCGGCTCCTGCCGGGCAGCGAAATGCCGCACGGCCAAAGCCGTGCCGTGCAAAGTAGTTGTTAATGGACACTATTGTGTCCATTCACATGGGACGGCCACGGCACGGCCACCCGGTTGCAGCCGGATCCCACCACTGAAAGGGATGGCTGCCGGAGAATGGCCATCCCCACCATTCTAAACTACTGAGTGCGGCACGGCTTCCGCCGCCCGGCAGGAGCCGGAGTGTGTGAAATAGCCCTTACTCATATATTCAAAACCGGGGTGCTGTTTGATGCTGAAATATAATTATATATAAGTTAAGCTACAATAAAAATGGTTTTCATTTATATTCAGCAATAATCATTTCTGACATTCAAACAGAGCGGATCCACTTATAATGTGAATCAGAGATGTGACCCAGATTAAAGTTTCAAACATCTTTGCATTTGTGTTTGATCTTTTTGGATATCTCTCGATCTATTAGTAACACTACAATGAATCTATCTTTGTAATTCTCGATTTTTTCAAATTAATGAAACAGTGAGGTCTTTTGAACCCTGACATGTATTGTTGTTAATACTGAGTGCATAGCATATTTTAAGTCTTCATAAACTGTTCAGTAATAATAATTCAAATACAGTTGAGAAGAAAAATCTTTTTAAGGGCAAATCCTAACTGCACCCATAACATACCGGGTTGGGATCGTTTGGTCTACAGCATGTTGGTCGACAAGCATTAGGTCGACATGGAGAAAGGTCGACATGGTTCTATGTCAACATAGGTCAAGGTTGACATGGTTTTAGTTTGACAAATCATTAGGTCGACACAAGCAATAGGTCGACATGGTCCAGGTTGACAGTCAAAAGGTTGACATGGGGTCTTTCACTGGTTTTTGACCCGACAGTCGACATGGACACAGTTTGAAGTGCACTGCATCCCCTCGCATCGCTTGCTGCACTTGCAAAGATTTGGGCACGGTGCCTTGCTGTGCCCGGCACACTATTTTATTCTCACGCCACGCCCTAGTGGATGGTAGGGCATGAAATACCGCCTGTCGGCACATGTCAGCTCAAAAAAAAGTGAAAAACCCTATGTCCACCGTTTCTAATTCATGTGTCGACCTAATGACCTGTCAACCTAAACCCATATCAACCTTGTCCCATGTCGACCTAGAAACCATGTCGACCTATCTCCATGTCGACCTGATGGTGTTGACCCAATGCATGTCGACCAACATGCTGTAGACCAAATGACCATATCCCAACATACCTAGGAGGTTATACTGATTCATACTCACCATTGCGAATTTGGAACTGTTAGTGATGGTGATGAGCTTCGCATGTGCATATTCACATATGCTCTTATTTAGTCAATGGTCTGTTCGTACGGATCAGTGCAGGCAGGTGGCGTGGGGCCACAGATTCGAGTTGCTCCCCATAAAAATTATAGACGTTCCCATGGTAATTTGCCCGTGTGCCGGGGGCAGGCAGCTCACGTCACCGGATGTCAGCTGCCCGCCCTCTTCCCGTACCAAGGCGCCGCATATCTAAGTCACAAGAGAGTGACTTATAATTTGCGAAAACCTTAGAAACCATTAGATGGTCTGCAATCATTGAATGATTTCATCCACACACGCAAGCTGCGAATGGATGTTTATGCAAAAAAAAAAAATGTCACATGTGTGCGGGTGAAATCTGCGTGCATGTGGTGGGTGACGATTAGTTAACTCACAAAGCTGCGAATTTTGCAGCTTTGCAAGTCAATCGGAATGACCTCGCCAAATTTCCTGGACCGCTTTCACATCCTTAACCCCTTACCTATCACCCCATTAAAATTAATGATGGATCCAGGGCCGGTGTAAGGCTTCTCAGCACCCTAGGCAAAACTTCAACCTACTCCCACCCTCCCCCCCCCACCCCCCCAAAAAAATCATGTGGTCCTCCCAGCACCCCCTGGAGGCCCTCTGCGCTCTCCCCTTTGCCACCCAAACAGAGTACAAGTAGGAGGGAAGGAAGTATCTCAACGGATAGTATGGAGGTGAGGTCTTAGAAGTTCCACAGTCACCACCTGCATTAAGTACAACAAGGATCCTCATAGACATCCTTGATTTTTGGATTTGTAGACTTGTGGCGCCCCCCAGATCCCGGCGCCCTAGGCAGATGCTAAAGCTGCCTGATGGTAGAGCCGGCCCTGGATGGATCAAATACTTCTACAAATCTAAATTTATTGACTCCTCTTTTGTGGCTATCCATGTTTTGCCAATGTTTTTTTATAACAGAGTATACAATTAGAAAGCCTAATATAAAAAAAAAAAGTTGAGGCAGGTGAAATAAAATCCTAGATAATCAGCGGCACTATCTTATCAGGGCTAATTATATAGTCCCGGCGTGCCAAATACCTGTAATCAGTGATCGTGGGTAATTGGATAATGCCCTGTGTGTTATAGCAGAAACTGTTCTCTTATATCAGGCAGAGTCATGACGAGAGATTTTGGTGCCCTGTTTCAGAAAGGGAATTGTTCTCCCCCCCCCCCAAATACTCAAAATAGGGGCAACATTTAAGGATGTGACCACATATTAGTACCAATTCACATGGCACCACACAGAGGCCCTTATTCTGGTTCACTCGCAAAGGCAAATTCCTTCTCAAATGGTCAAAACCATGCAAGGGCGTAACTACCATAAGTGCAAGGGGTGCAGCTGCTATGGGGCCCAGAGCTGAAGGGGGCCCATCTTTACTGTCTAAGTAATATGTTTTGCATACATTTATCATCATCAGTCGCTAAATAGGGGGCTCTTACAAAATTTTGGGGCCTATGAATATCTAGTTACGCCCCTGAAACCATGTGTACTGCAGGGGGGCAGATGTAACATGTGCAGAGAGAATTAGATTTGGGTGAATTATTTTGTTTCTGTGCAGGGACAATACTGACTGCTTTATTTTTACACTGCAATATAGATCTCACTTTAAAGTAAAACCTCACCCAAATCTAACCCTCTCTACACATGTTACATCTGCCCCACCTGCAGTGCACATTTGGGAAGGAATTTGTCTTTGCGAGTGAACCAGAATAAGGGCCAGAGTCTGTTATTCACATTACACCACACAGTGCCACTTATAGTATGCATTTTACTGCAGCAACAAACACAGGTTTACATTGCAGGATACAGTGGGGGAAATTTACTAAATAAAATTCATAAAAATAGGTGTATTCGTATCCAGAAATACACCTATTTTTTATACATTTGTATTTTCGGGATTTACTATCCCGAAAATACGGCAATTCGTATTCATGGGACATTCGTATTTGTATTTACAAATACGAATGAATACACCATCGAAAGAATACGACAGGAATCACCATTCAAAAGTATGGTGATTCCTAATTTACTGAATTTATTTATTGAATTTATTGAAAATACGGCCGGTAATTAGGGGGATACACCCGCTAATTGCCGGCCAAATACGCCAGGAAAATACACTTAATTTTCCTGGCGTATTTGGCTTCAGCCTGCACGGATCAGTCAGATCCGTGCAGGCTTCAGTGTGTAAAAAATAAAATTTAAATAAACAAATAAAAAAACGACGTGGGGTCCCCCCGCACGGCCGTAACCAGCACCAGGCTCAAAGAGCCGGGGCTGCTTTTAAAAAATCAGGGAAAAAAAATGCATAGAGCTCCGCTGACTTTTTAAAACCAGCCCCTGGCTCCAGGGCCGGGTCTGGTTCCCAAAATACGAGGGACAAAATGAATAGGGGTCCCCCATATGTTAAGAACCAGCCCCAGGCCCAAACTTTAATACATCCAAAGCCCATACATACTTTATACTTACCTATCTTGAGCCCGTAGGTAGGTCCCGGGTCTGGTGTCCTGATATCCTGGGGCTCCAGGGTCCGGCTCCGGTGTCCTGGGTCCAGGGGTCTGGATCCGGTGTCCAGGGGTCCGCCTAAATCCATAGGGGACCTGTGGAAGGAAAATCTACTCAAGGGTCTCCTCCGGCAAAGATCTGTCCTCTTCTCTCCTGCAGTAGTCCCCCGGTACTTATATTAAAAAAAAAAGATCACCCGGCACCATCACACTGGAGAGGTGCTGAAGTTTCATCTTCAGCGCCTCTCCTCCGAATGATTCTATTGGCCGCCTTTTAAAAGCAAGAAATAAGGCATGCAGCAAGTCTAGGTCTAAACTACTAAAAAGTAAGAACAAAAAAGATGAGACAGAAGGAGAGGAAAAAACTATCACCTGGGTAACACACTACACTGACAAAAGCCCTGACATTGTCAGAAATGTAAAATCCTATTGGCCCATAGTGAGTAGTGACCCCGACCTCAAAAGTCTACGGGCCAGTCGATTAATGCCCAGCTATATACGGGGACCAAATTTTAAGGACATTTTGGCCAAGACTGATATAACTGGCCAGGGAATAGCTAAACCAACATACTTTTTGTCTAGAAAACCCGGGTGCTATAAGTGCCTGGGGTGTGTCACGTGTAATTATATGGTTACAGGTAACCAATTTAGACATCCTTACACGGGCCAGGTTTATAAAATTAAACATGCCCTCACATGTTCCTCCAGATTTGTGATATACATGCTGTCTTGTCCATGTGGTCTGCACTATGTGGACAAGACAGCAAGGCAATTCAAGGAGCGGATGGGCCAACACTGCTTGGCCATAAGAATGGCCTTGAGTAGTGGCACCAGTGATCAGGCGGTGGCACACCACTTTGCGGAGGCACGGCACAGCATGGCCACCCTCCGATACAGAATGATGGAGCATGTGCCGGCCGCATTAAGAGGTCGGGGATAGAGGCAAACGGCTCCTCCAGATTGAAAGTCGGTGGATCAATAAACTGAACACCGTGAGCCCCCATGGTTTGAATGAGGCTTTAAACCTCAGTTGTTTCTTATAGGGACAAGGTGGGCCCCTGATAATTAATATTTATATTCATTAATGTTATAATATGGTCAATTATTGGATGATAGCATATGGATTCAATCATCTCCCTTCAAGCGCTCCCTCAAAACCCACTTCTTCCGACTAGTCTATTCCTCCTCCTCCTAACCTCTTTTGCTCCTCCTATCCTGCCTACCCTACCCCTCCATCCGTTCCTACTTATCCTATGAACTCTTATGAGTAGGGCCCTCCTTCCTCACGTACTCACCCTACCTCTTTACCTCACCAGTGCTCCTGCCCTGTTCTTCCCTTCCTCTACTTCATCTTCAGGCTCCTCGACAATTTAGACACCTACTTCAGAACTGATGCTGGTTTTAGTTCTACAGCTATACCCCTATTTATGCTGTAATTTATCATCACACCCTGTACGTTACCTTGTAATTTGTTTTTTTCTTTGCTATGTGCGGCGCTGCGGACACTTTGTGGCGCCTTATAAATAAACGTACTACTACTATCTCCCATAGGTTATGTTTGAAAGCTGCCAGCAGTAACACGGAAACAATGGAGATATGTACATTTGTTTTAAAATCTATAGAGTATATTTTTCAAATTAGGATTTAGTATCATGCACAATTTTATTCACTTGAGTTAATGTTTTAGGCACGTTTTGCACTTAATTTTCACAAATATATATCCCGGGGGTGTTAACATGACACCAAACAGGTCCTAAGATTGTAATATCACAAAAAGCTCTTTCTTTCTTTGGGTTTATGTTTTTACATAAAAATTATTTTTAATATCTAAATAATGGTAGATTGTAAATTTAATGATGGGGCCTTAAAGCATTTTAATGAGATTTTTCACAGTAGGATGGGCATAACTTATGCACAAACAATAGGGGGAGAGCACCATCTAGTGGTCTCCATGTACACAGAAATAAAGTTGGTTAACATCACTGAACACAGGCGTATGCGCCTGATGCTAGAGTGCGCATAAGATTAGTAAGTCACTGCACAAGAATGTAATATGGATATAGAATGACTGTTTATATATTTTATGGACAATATGTGGCACAGTAATAATGTTTGTTATTGATTGTGGGCAGATTCACAGCTGGCACACTGTCATTGCATCTCTTGAGGCAGGTCCCGCGTTCCGGTCAGACAACTTGGAAGTCCATCCCGGAGCCGACCGGAGGAGGGGATGACAGCGTGGAGGCATGGATCAAGATAAGGTATATAATGTATGTTTGTTTGTATTTTAACTGTTAATGTCCTGAAGACGGGCCCCAGGCCCGAAACGCCGTAGACACGCAGTAAACTAACTTGGTTTTGCACAAGTTCCTGGAGTGACGTCTTGTCTTTTGCTATATGTGTACCAGAGCTATGCTTTGGAGTGATGGGCACCCAGGCCGAGATTATTGAGTAAAGCCATAGGGGGTGAGTAGTGCCAGACCCTTGTATGTACTATATATATATATATATATATATATATATATATATATATATGTTGCAATGACTGTCAACTATACAGCTGTTTTCTTAGTATAATAATGCTGTTACTATTATTATCCTGCAGTGTGTGCATCTGTAACTATGGTGATGGGTTCCCACGATGCCTCCCTGTCAGGACAGGTCATCACTTTGAGTCCCTAGTCTGGGCACCATCTCCACCCCAGGTTTTGGCACGCTCAACACGTGTCTTACTTAAGATAAGAGTACTTCATGTGTTTTTTTTTTTACCTGATGAATATGCCACAATAAACGGCATTGAAACATTGTAATCAGTTGTACATAGGAGTCCTTACTTTGACGAGTCGCCTGGAGTGCTGTACCCCCTCCTGCCGCCTGCTATATATGGCCTACCACCATCCAGAGACTTAGGTTTATAGAGATATAGGGCCAGATTCTCTAAGCTCTAAAAGTGATAAAATGGAGAGTGATAAACAGCCAGCCAATCAACTCCTGTCTATCATTTTTTTGAACACAGCCTGTGACATGGCAGGTAGGAGCTGATTGGCTGGCTGTTTATCACTCTCCATTTTATCACTTTTGAAGCTTAGATAATCTGGCCCATAGAATGCTGGAAGTGACCTCATTACAGGTCCTATACAAATACAGGGCACACCACTGGCCTCATTCCACACTTGTTGCTTGAGGAGATGCACTGGTGAATTCACCCCTGGTAGGTTGCGTTTTAATTGCCCTGGTAATATACTGTTTTTTGGAATTGTATGACACCTTGTATGACACAATAACTTCTAAAACGTTTTTACTTATTATCACTTATGATGAAAATAACAATTGCATATTACCTTAAAGTGTCATGACTATTGCCTGCTTATTATACTCTTATATTATATCTGTATACTCTTATATTATACCTGCTTATTATACTTTTATGTTATTATCTGTATCCAGCTATATGTGTACACAAGGGATATTGTATCCACTTTAATTATATATTTGTATCCATCCATGTATGTAATATTGCATCCACTTTAAGTGTGTTTGTGTACCAGCTAATCTCTCATATTTGTTATTATGTTGACTATAGTTTAGTCACCCATTACAGTCACCCATTACAGTTGGTTATTTTATACCGACACCAGCACTGACAATTATATCTACCATTGTCCACTGATAAAAAAAGAGAATATATCACGTTCTTTTCAGACAAAATAAAAAGATAAGTCGTATACCCATCCTTTTGGTATTGCATTCATAAAGAAATTTCCTTCTTCGAACAATAAGTCCACTGTGACACCCGTCAATACTGGGTATGTAAGATTTCCCCTCTATTTTTCCTCTCATCCCCTTTTTCCCCCCATGGTCATATCCTCACTGATTTAACAAAATATGATTTGAATTTACAGACCATATTGGATACCCTGTGTATCCAGAGAACCTGTCTAAAGGATCTTCTTTTTATCACCGACATACTGTGCACACGGTATGTACAGTATAGTCAAACAGTTTAATTATGCCTCCACAATGGTATTTTTTGGTTCTAAAATTGGCATTTTCGGTACTTGTGTATTATAGCGGCGCCCATCGTATCGCATACCAAAAGGCATGCAATGGTATGCGATGCGATATTGCGCGATATTGTACAATGTCATACAATTTTAAAATTGTATGACATTGTATATGGCATACAATGCGATGCGATTAAAAATTGTATAAGCACCCTAATGGGTGCTTACAATGTTAAATGCACCCCCACGCCACCCCCCCCCACTATAAACGTGAACCCGAAGCGTGGCGAGCGCAGCGAGCCCGCGAGGGGCGTCGGTACGCGTCCTCCGACCTTTTCATACCCCCACTATCCACGTCGGCGTGGAGATGAGAATAGAAAGTGTGGCGAGCGCAGCGAGCCACCGAGCCCGAAGCGTGGCGAGCGCAGCGATCCCCGCGAGTGGACGCGGATACCTGTGATGCCCGCGAAGGGACGCGGATACCTGTGAAGGTATCCGCTGCGCTCGCGACGCTTCGGGCTCGGTGGCTCGCTGCGCTCGCCACACTTTCTATTCTCAACTCCACGCCGACGTAGATAGTGGGGGTATGAAAAGGTCGGAGGACGCGTACCGCCGCCCCTCGCGGGTTCGCTGCGCTCGCCACGCTTCGGGTTCACGTTTATAGTGGGGGGGGGGGGTGGCGTGGGGGTGCATTTAACATTGTAAGCACCCATTTGGGTGCTTAAAAGCACCCTTTAGGGTGCTTATACAATGTTTCATCGCATAGGCGGCAAAAATCGCGTCGCATCGCATGCCATCGGGTGCATGGCATGCGATGCGACAAAAACATTGCGTGATGAACATCGGGGGCACCACTATAATACACAAGTACCGCATTTTCTACCACCTGCAGTTTACCCCTGAAGAAGTCTCTCGAGACGAAACGCATATGGTTGGAACATATCATGTGCTAAATGAACTACAACAAACGGATGTCACATTCACATTTTATGTGCTTTTAATAAACATTGTTATGTTACTCTATGTATGTACTTTTATCTATTTGGCAAATAGTAGTTCGACCATTTGGTACTAAGATTGCTAGAAGGTGGTGGAATATATTAGCGCTCTCTATCTTTCGCCATATATAATATATATATATATACACACACACACACACACACACACACACACACACACACTAACATACACACTGGCACCCAGAGCAGCAATGGAATAAGTGGATGTGCCGGACCCTATGTATTGTGATATATATATAGATGTACATATATAACAGGGCCTAGAGGCGGCACCTGTTACAGGCGGCAGCCGCTGGGGTAACTATCGAAGGTACATCAGATGTCGCCCCTGGCGCTTGTCTCCCTGGCCGCCGGAGATGCTCTTCCCCTCCTGGCCACCAGAGATGCGATGCTCTCCCCTCTGCCCGCCAGAGACGCTCTCCCCTCTGCCCGCCAGAGACGCTCTTCCCCTACCCGCTAGAGATGCTCCCACCCCCGGCCACTGGAGACGCTCTTCCCCCTGCAAGCCAAAGACACTCCCCCATGCCCGCAGGAGATGCAGTGTTCCCCCTACACCCATCTTCTGTTACCAGCTTTGCAGCCAGATGGAGCAGCTCCACTGCAGAATGAAAGCAGCTGTAGGCCGTCCGCGGACCCACTCCTCCTCCAGGGGTACCCACAGGGCAGAGCAGCAGGTAGGGTTCCTGTTTGGAGGGAGGGTGTCAGGCCTCTGGTCCCTGTGTGTCAGTGTGCGCTTACAATAAGTGTGTGTATGTCATTGTGCTCCTATGTTTACATTTTAATGTTGTACATGCACATTTTGTCTTCTATTTGAATGACAACTTGATTAGGGCTATCTACCTATTGCTTGTGTGCTAGGAGGGTTTTCTGGAACTCAGATTAATTCCATTTAGTTTACATTTCATTTGTACCAGGAAAACTGCATAGATATGACTTTTACAGCTTATGAGGTAATGTCTGGCGTACCTGCTCAGTATTCTGTGAAGTTGCCCTGAAGTGTTTTTATATAATTCCTTTTGCACTAACAGAATGTAATAGCAGTACATTCTACAAAGATTCACTAATCAAATCTAATAGTATTGGTAAATATTCATCTCTATTGTCTGTTTAAGAATTAGTCATTTTTCAATAGGCCTGATTCAGACCTGATCGCTTGGCTGCCGATGTTCTGAGCCAAGCGATCAGGTAAATGTTGCCCTGCCATAATCTCCCCCATGCCCCTGTGTAGAGCGTTTTTAGGTGACACTCCCAGAAAATGCTATGGTGCCACCTTCAAATGTCCCCTGGCTGTCATTCGCTGCCTTTCTTCGCACAGACGGCTCACTCATGCGCACTACGGAGCATGGTCATTCAATAAAAGCATGGGCTGCAAATTCACAGCCGAGCGAACAGGTCTGAATCGCGCACAATGTGTTACAAATAAATTTCCATCACAATTAAAACCAAACCCCAAGTAAAAAAAATGTACTTTCTATAGAAATACACAGGGAGAGATTTAGGAGATCAGGGGCCAGATTCTCTAAGCTTCAAAAGTGATAAAATGGAGAGTGATAAACAGCCAGCCAATCAGCTCCTACCTGCCATGTCACAGACTGTGTTTGAAAAATGTCAGGCAAGAGCTGATTGGATGGCTGTTTATCACTCTCCATTTCATCACTTTTGAAGCTTAGAGAATCTGGCCCCAGGTCTGTTGATATTCCCTATTAATGCTTTAGCTACAGCTATTGTCCTGAATGAAAGTCAGAAAACTGGCACAGCAGTAATGCTGCCAGACTATACATGACTTGCATTAAGTAGCAACACACACAGGAGGTTATTCTGGTTGACACGCATTGATGCGAAGTTCGCAGGGCTGCATGTCATTTTAAGCCCGCCCACCGCTCGCACAGGCCGCTGCCCCCCTTTGCAGGGCAAATTCTCCCACACGGCTGCAAATGGATGTTTTAAATAAACATCCATTCGCAGTCTACGGGGCTAAACTCTCATCATTCAATGGTCGCCGACCTTCGAATGATTTAGACAATACACGCAAAACTAAGACACTCTCTACTACACTCTGCCACCCCATGCCCCACGCCCGCACTGGTGGGTGCGAGTGCCCGGCCAACACTCTGTTAGCCGTGGCTGCTCGCACACAGCACATGACAAGAAATGCGCAGTAAGGAAACATCGCTCAACATTGGGAATTTGCAACGTTGTGCATGGTCCATATACTCCAGCTATACAATTAATGCTTATAAAAGCCTGTAAATAAAACCCATTTAAATTGGGTGCTCTGATGTAATCTCTTATAACTGATATGTTCCATTAATAAAACTTGTGTACTGTAAGGAATGATACATCACCTAATGGAAATCAATTAATTTACATGACTTGTGTGAAATAACATGGCCTATTGTACCTTAATGTGACAATATAAAATTACTCAGTGATTCTTAATAAGCATATCTTATGAAACGCATACATGTCTAAGGGAGAATTGATCAAACTCTGCCATTACAGTCCAGGTTTTAAGGATATCTATGCTTGAGCACATGTTTCATATTTTTGTATCTCTGTCAATCTGATTAACCATCTGAACCAGTGATGCATGGTGAGGTTAGTGTCTAATGAGGCAGGCGCTTTTGGGGACAGTGACGTCCCTATGGAAAGCCATTCACTCGGCTGGTAATACCAGGGATAGTGGCCAGGGATGATGTGGGAGAGCTCATCACCGTTCATCACCAGGCCGTACACACTGGGCAGCTTTAGAGCAGAAAACAGCTCAAACGGTAAAAGTCAGCTGCTTTCAGCCCAAAAATAGCCCGGTGTGTATAGGCCTTTATACTTCATCCCCACATGAGAAGATTGCAGTTAACAGTGATTGTAAAGACATGGGAGTAGGGGCAGGAACCAACCAGCTTCTACCTGAAGGGGATACTTGCTAATGCAGGAAATTCCACTTTTAGTTGAGATATTGGTCGAATTAAACTCAATCCTCACCCCTCAGCTCACCTCACAATGGCTGTAATCAAGGCATAGCCTGCTATCTGACAGAGTATGGGGCTGGTGAGACAGGAGCATGGGTGGGTGGGTGCATTATATACAGTGAGGAGAATGAAAGAGAGGAAGCGATAAAGACCACTATCTATATGAGCACAGATGAGTTCCCTTTTCAGCCAGACAATGGGCTTGAACCTAATCAATAAGCAGGCAATTCTGGAAACTAGGGTCAGGGGTGCTCAAAGGCCCCTTCTGCACTCACTACGGGGCATGATTTGTTATATTGTTACGTAAAAGGTAATGTATGTGGCGGATTTTGTATTACGTTGTAACTATTGCAAAACCAAAATTATGTTGTATCTGATTGAAATGAAGGGCCTGATTCTGGTTCACTCGCAAAAGCAAATTCTCTCTCTAATGGACAAAACCATATGCACTGCAGGGGGCAGAGGTAACATGTGCAGAGAGCGTTAGATGTGGGTGTTATTTTGTTTCTGTGCAGGGTAAATACTGGCAGCTTTAGTTTTAAACTGCAATATAGATATCAGTTTGAAGTACACACCTCACCCAAATCGTACTCTCTCTGCACATGGTACATCTGCCCCCCCTGCAGTGCACATGGTTTTGTCCATTAGAGAGAAAAATTGCTTTAGCAAATGAACCAGAATCAGGCCTGAAATTTCTATGAAATAATATCTTTGTATTAATTTTATTATTATTAAATATTAAAAATTATTAAATCTTGTTGAAATATCTGCTAAAAATGCCATTGTTGCACACATTTGTTATACAGGTTGAGTATCCCCTATCCGAAATGCTCGGGACCACGAGCATTCCGGATAGGGGAATTTTCCGGTTTTTGGAATATATTTTTGTAGCCATACTTACCTGTCCCCTGATGGTGTCCGGTGGTCCCTCGGCGTCCGCGCAGTCCCCGGGCGTCCACAGCAGGCCTCCGGCATCTTCTCCTGGTCTCCAGTGGTCCCAGGAATGCATTGCGCGAGTGTGCGCGCGCACCGGTGACGTCACCGGCGCGCGCGCACACTTGCGCAATGCATTCCTGGGACCGCTGGAGACCTTGGAGAAGATGCCGGAGGCCTGCTGTGGACGCCCGGGGACCTGGTAAGTATGAAAAGAGGGTTAGGGGGTTAAGAAAAATAATAATAATAATTCAAATGATTCCAAAAACCACGGTTTTTGGAATAATTCGGATAAGGGATGTCCGGATACCGGATACTCAACCTGTATAAATTCAAATAAAAATGTTTTTTAAAAAAATATTTTGTTTCCTATATAAGGTAAACATTGCAGGTCATAATGATGAATAATAATTTTTGCCAATTTTCACACCTATTTTGACAAATTCACTTAACACTCAAAGGGTTATGTTCTGATATAAAACGTCTACCTTAAATTACCTGTTGAAAACTGCATTGCTGCCATTTGAGAGGCAGGTTGTGAGACTGGGAGCAACTGACCTTCTTTAAAAATTAGTAACCATGGAAACTAACCATGGACTGGATTGATTGTTTCTATGGTTACAGGCATATTGCTAATTCAACATAAAATATTATAACTTTGTTGAAAAATCAGGCACTGTACTATCACTTTCTAATAGAAGAAAAATATTCCTGTGCCCACAAACACAAAAAAATGGGATATAACATGGCATATTACGTGTCAACAAACTTTCCAAATATAGTAGCCTCCAACTGGAAGAAGTGCCAAGTGTCATCTCTTGGGAACCCTTGAAACAGCCTCCAGTTTGAGAACACCGTGTCTTGGGAGCTCACTGAACTTCCTGTAGTTTCAGAATACCATCTTTGGAGAAAATATTGCTGGTTTATGTTGTTGGCGTTGATATGATTTTACATTTCATAAATACAATTTGCAACTAAACATTTTTTTTTTTTATTAGAGGATATTATAAGATTTACTCTATTTAAATCTAAATTTTTCTCAAGTGAAAAATTTGTCTATGGAGTGGTTACTCATCATTGGTGCAGTAAGCACCACTACTATATTGATGTTCATATGAGTTCATTATGCTATCTTCTCTTGAAAGTTTGAGAATCTCTACTTAACTCATCATTTTTAGAGCTGATAAGACATTACTGGGGTGCTAACTTATTGAACAGAATACGCTATATTTGTAATGAATATATGTGATTTATAGAAGTATTGAAAACATATATAACAAGAAAAGATGCTTTTGAACTTTATTTGGTGAATAAGCTATTTGTTGTATGCACAATTGTTTTTATTTTATTTTTCTATTTAACATTCTCTATCTCTCAACAATTGACATCATAGATGATGAGGAGATTGCAATGGAAATGCTGCAAATTTTTGTATGATTTTCCTAGTAGTAGCTTTGGACTTCTGCAATGGCAAGTTGTCAATAGAGATTGTACGGCCAAGCTGCCACAGTTTAAAGAGTGTATACTTGTTGAGACCAATATTGAGGATTCTATTCTATTTTCAAGGAGAAAAAAACCCAATACAAGTTATTTAAGTGTACAAAGTAGGACATACAGTAAGACCTCAGTGCAGAGCTGGTGAACCAAGCTGGGCCGGCGCCACCACTAGGCAGCTCTAGGCATTTGCCTAGGGCGCCGGCACCTGGAGGGCAGCAGTTCGCCCCTCACCCCCAGCGAACTGTGTAAAAAAATTGCTGCCCTGGCGTCCCTGCAGTGCTGGGGCGTTCAGGGGTGTCCGTGCCGTAGGGGTACCTGTGGCGCCGTCATGTGTATAAAGCTGTCTGCGGCCGGCGGGGTCCCTGTAGTGAATAGCAAATAACTAGCGCTATGCGCGCGGCGGCACCGGAAGCGCTAGTTATTTGCTATTCACTACAGGGACCCCGCCGGCCGCAGCCAGCTTTATACACATGACGGCGCCGCAGGTACCCCTACGGCACGGACACCCCTGACCGCCCCAGCACTGCAGGGATGCCGGGGCAGCAATTTTTTTACACAGGTACCACCCCCCCTCCCTCCCCCCGGCACCGGGGCGCCCCCACCCCGACTCGCCTGGGGCGCTCCGGTGCCTTGCACCGGCCCTGGAACCAAGTGGTGCTTTTCTTTATCATGCAAGTGTGATAGATAGAAAGAATGAGTTAGCATTAACTATCGCCAACAATCACCAAAGATTTCTGCTATATGGATTCAGAAGCCACAGAGCACTTCAGTTGAAATGAGGATTGTTTCAAGTCCTTAAAGTCATGTGAACAGTAAATTACTAAATGCAGCAAAATTTGGGACAATTACTGTATGCTTAAGTATGAGTTTTCACAGACATAGAAGCTGTATTATTTGTGCCAAATTTAGGAACCAATCTGATTATAACTCTTCATTTCCAGTACACTGATATCAAAGTCCAATTCACAGATGGACAGTGTGTTATATACAATAAACGAGAGACTAATTGCAACAGCAACCTGGTGCCAATAACTGTATACGCTAAACACAGTGGGGGAAATTCACTTAGCCAAAGGGATACAACCGATCCTTGGTACAAATAGATTCGACTGGGATCGGCAGTATTCCAGCGAAAATACAAATTGTGAATAGGACAAATTTACTAATCTGCCGTATTCACCTGATTCGTGTTTTCCAATGGCTTAACCAGTCGTATTTGGTGGCCATTATTTAAAGGCCACCAAATACGTACGATGCAGCAGCATCAATGCTGCCCTGTGTAAAATGTGTAAAAAGTATTATTGGGCTAAGTTGTGGAACTACAAGTCCCAGCATTTACCTGTTTGCTAGGCTGCAAACATACGCAGCGTAGCGAGCAGGTCTGAATCAGGCCCAATGTCTGCTGTGTGTCTACCAGAGGGATACGTTTGCCTACAGTACTGAAGAATTCATGTATGAGCTAAACCAATGGGTTTGTTTCTGATGCATCGTGCTTAGCAAAGAGTAAAATGAAATGGTTTTACATCTGAAGCAGCCCATACACGCTGAGATGCGGGCTGTGCGTTCTGTGCTTTGAGGTGCGCGCTCCCGCGTCACCTCATCGCACAGTACAAAAAGTATGTGCTTGCACATACTTTTTGTACTTCGTTTCATCACATTGCATCGCATTGCATGCACAACGCATGCACAGGCAATGCAATGCAATGTGATCCGTGCTAGTACAGCACGGAAAGCACGCCCATATCGCAGTGTGTATGGGCTGCTTTACATCCCTTACATCCAAATGGTGATAATATTGATTTTGAGCTTAAATGGTTTTTAGAGGGATTGTTTGATTCATGTGTTTTATTTGTGTTATTTTATTAATTGATGTTCTCTATAGCTTTCATTTTATGTGTTGGTCAGAAATCAATCCTGAGGAAAGAAAGACCTCTCTCCGTAATGTGTTGATTGACTACACTTTGATCTGACTTTTGAACTTTGTGGACCGCACCTTCCAAGCATCAGCACTTTATCATTGGGAAGTCCCTTGGATTACATGCTATCTGCGGTTGTACCAAGCATTACAGCCCAGGACCTTTTTATTTGCTAAGCCCAATGCAACACCTAACCTAGGTGAGACTTATTACCATCTTTATAGTGTAAATGGTGCATTGGTCATGTATGTTTTATCTTTATTTGTGTAATGAATTGCTTTTAACTTATTTGTTTTAAGTCACACATCTTACGGAGTATATAGCTCCCTCTAAATGTACCCACCTGTTTGCTTTTATAAATCAATTACAGATCGGGTGGTCCTCTTCCATGGTACCTTGTGAGGCAGGTTTGTTGCGCAGTTTATACATCACAAATGAGTCACAATTTAGCATTACTGCATAACATCATATGTGTGTGCTATACAAATAACTGGTAATAAATAAATTAGTCGATTACCAACGTTTTTAATAGAGCTATGGTTATGCAGCATGGCCGCAGCTTGTAAGAAGCTGGAGACTTTGCAGCTACATATGGGATTGTGGTCACAGCCTTAATCACTACCCCAAAATGATTGCGATACACCAGCATTTTTACTATCACTTCCCGTTACCTCTCCTAAATGGTCTATCACTATGTGAATAAATCCTCTCTGACCGCCGTTGCAAACCCATTGCGGCTGAATCAGGCTTTATAATTGGAAGGAGAAAAGCCTGTTCATTGTAGTGGTCTATATAGATAATTAATTGCTTTTAGGCCCAGAAAGGCAGGTAGCGGAAGTAAAATTGTTTCTAATAAACAGGTTCTTCCTGCAGCCTAACCCTAACTTTCCCCTCCCCGCAGACTGGGCCAGATGCACTAAACTTCAAAAGTGATAAAATGGAGAGTGATAAACAGCCAGCCAATCAGCTCCTACCTCACATTTTCAAACACAGTCTGTGACATTGCAGGTAGGAGCTGATTGGCTGGCTGTTTATCACTCTCCATTTTATCACTTTCGAAGCTTAGTGCATCTGGCCCACTAACTTTAAGTTCCCCCCACTAGTGCCTAAACCTAACTCCCCCCTTCCCCCGCCTGACCCTAGCCCGCCCCGCATACTTATGTAATGAACCGGAAATTATATCAATGAATTCCCTTTTCCTTTCCTCTAGCAGGTAAGTATATTAACTGTAGGAATGTCCGTGGCAATGTTTCTTTCTTTTATATATCAGGTATCAAATTTTACAAGTTAAAACATTAAAAGGTATATGCAATAATTATTACATTAATACAGTAACAAAGATAGTTACAATTACTACAGACACAGAACTATAAGACAATTTATATATTGATATTTAACATAGATATACTGTTACCATTTTCACATGACATCAAAATGACAATATTATCACTATTATATGTTAAAATTCTAATTTATTATTGCGCAATAATATACCTGCCGCAACTGGAAACTTTTACTTAGTCTCTCTATTTATTAGGTAGTAGTATAACCAGAGCATCTATTTTTGTTTTATACATTGGAGTCCTGCACTGAGTATCCTGGCAATGGGCTTACTGTATTTGTAATCCACAAGTCAAAGTGAATCAGGTAATAATTGCTGGCTTTCTCACAATGTAACAACACTGTAACAATGTGTCCTCTCTCCACTTTTCTTCATATCCTTTGCCTAAGTGTGTAAGTCACTATAGCAAAGTCTTTACACCTTATTGCTTATTACAGTCACTATTTCTCCATCAAATAATATTAGTCACGGAAAACAACTTCTTCTCTCCTTCTGATGAGGAACCAAATAAATGTCTGCCTGTTGTACAGTTATCATCTGAGGTAAATGCAGTCTCTGTTTTACCCCTGCATTAGGTTGTTACTGTAGCTTCTTTTAACCTTCCTGGTATAGTATATCTTTCAATATATACATCTGGGCGAGAGAAGAGCGTATTGCAGGTTTTCTGAGGTAAAATGTCTCTTTTCTGTCTGCGGCTGTGTATAAATATAGCTGACTTTAGCTCTCTGAGGTAAAATGTCCTTTTCTGAGGTAAAATGTCTTGAAACTGTATACAGCTGTGTATCTAAATATTAGAACACCCCTTTTCTGGGCTGGTATGAATGTATTTTGGGGCTGGACTCACCACACCTCTCCTTTTATCATTTACAGTCCGACAGGTCAAAGCGAAAACTTGAGAGGGATTCCCAGCAACTTATGAGCCATTTCTGCATACCCCCAGTAAGTATAAGCTCCCGCTATCTGCCGCACTTTCTCCCTGGATTTCTCCTCACAGACTGCACTGCCCAACTGTAGCTCATTCTCCTTCTGACACTGGTTATGTGACATGCTACTGACTTATTATTTTTTTTGCCCAGCTGCGGAGGCTGCTGGAGTGCTGGGATTTATTCACCACTATAAACAAATTCACTATAGCATGCTTCATCTTGACACGCAATACATTGTATAGCAGGTTATTACACTCACTGATCAGTATATCGGTATTCCAGCATCGGCATCCTGAATCTTTTGAAGTTTCAGAGCCGGTTTCCTGAAGGTAGCAGGGATGCCGCTGATGGTATACTGAATGCCAGCATCCTGAACGCCTGGATGCTGAATGCATCTCTTCAAGATACATGTAAGAGCAGTCCAATGAGCTATTCCATTCGTATATGTTAATCCTAAATCTTGTTCATAGTGGATCTCCATTATATTTGGGTTATGCTTTCTCCACCTGGGAAAGGCCGCACAGTGACCACATCAATAGATATATGTACTCATCTTTATAAACTTAGACTCTATTAAAACAGTTCTATAACGTTTTTAAAATGCGCAGTTCTAACTTTACAATAGATGATTCGTGTCTGATTTGCAGAAAATAATGAAAAACTTAACTCAATAAATATTAAAATATTATAGAGAAACCAATACGAAAAATTAACATTGCTACAAAATTCTTTTTTTTTCTTTTTCTTTTCATTTTTATTTTAAGAATGTATTCCCTCTGTTGGTGGAAGAAAGTAGGCTTTATTTGCTATGTAAATGGTTTTACTGTTTTACTGTTTTAGAGTCAACATTAAATCTACTGTAACTTCCAATGCCAGTAACTCTATAATAACATTTTTGACTTATGACATTTACAGATCAAATTTAAAAATGTGCAGCTATAAAAGATTCAACATTATTGTCAGTTTCCAGTCCCTAAAAGGATGTTATACAGGCAATACGTGTCTGCCTCTAGCAAATGTTTAGAAAATTATTTGAAATATTTTTTTATTTTAACTTCCTGAATATCAAATAAAATAATAATAATTGTGTGACCTAGTCTTATGGCTATTTGGAGAATTGAGAGATTATTTTAGATAATGCATTAAGTGGATCAGGAACTATTCACAGCTGGCCAATAGAACTCTTCTCAATAGAACCACTTCGCTGTAGAGCTAGCCAACATTTTATACCCTTCTCTTCACAGATAGCCAATGACATGCTTCCCTTTCTCTTCACAGCTAGCCAATGACATGCTCCCCTTTCTCTTCACAGCTAGCCAATGATATGCTCCCCTTTCTCTTCACAGCTAGCCAATGACATGCCACCCTTTCTGTTCACAGCTAGCCAATGATATTCTACCCCTTCTCCTCACAGCCAGCCAAAACATATTGTAATGGATTTTGTAAACAGCAGGACAACTTGCCTAGAGCAAATCCAAAGCTCTAGATCAGGCATGTCCAACTTTGGCCCTACAGATGTTGTGAAACTACACATCCCAGCATGCTTTGCAATAGTTTTAGCATTCTCTAATAGCAAAACTGTGGCAAAGCATGCTGGGATGTGTAGTTTCACAACATCTGGAGGGCCAACGTTGGACATGCCTGCTCTAGATAGAACTGTGAAAGTCCTTCCCCTAAAATTGTACCCATTACCTGCATACTCAATTGAATTATCTCCATAGGCTTCAGTCATCCAGCTGCTACATTGTACATTGTACATTGGACTAATCACATTTCATTAATTATGATACAGCCATTCATAAAGCTGCAGGCTGGACTCTCTGTGGTTCAAAATGTCCTTGAGGTGTTTGAGTACTGAAGAAATAAATCTATTAAGTGGTGATTTACAGGAAGATACGGTGTTCCAGCATAGGTGCTTTAACCTGTTTACTACTTATGGCACCAGAACTACAGCAGAGTAATGGAGTTTATATTTACACTTTAATTTTAGTTCATGTAAAAACTGAAAATGTATTAATGATTTAGGGGTTTAAGAATAAAAATGATAAAAATGTTAATATTTCTAGGAGAACCCATCTTAAATGATACCTAGGTCTTTGTGGAAAAGATGTCTTTAGGGATGAGTGGTCTCCCTACTATAGCACTATCCCCTGGGCTTGTTCACTTTATCCTGGTGATGGTTTTTGAAAAAGAGGGGAACACTATGCCATTTTTCCCCCCTTATTTACCAATGCCAGGGCTGGTCATGGATTTGAGGGGGAATCCCAGGCAGTTTATTTTTTGTATTTAACAATGTCTACATGTAATGATCTGTACAGTACTTGGTAGGTTGTAATATATGTAATGATCTGTACAGTGCTTGGTGGGTTGTCATACATGTAATGATCTGTACAGTACTTGGCGAGTTGCAATATATGTAGTGATCAGTACAGTACTTGGCGGGTTGTAAAACATGTAATGATCTGTATAGTACTTGGCGGGTTGTAATATATGTAATGATCTGTACAGTACTTGGCGGGTTGTAATATATGTAATGATCTGTACAGTACTTGGCAGGATTGTAATACATGTAATGATCTGTACAGTACTTGGCAGGATTGTAATACATGTAATGATCTGTACAGTGCTTGGTGGTTTGTCATACATGTAATGATCTGTACAGTACTTGGCGAGTTGCAATATATGTAATGATCGGTACAGTACTTGGCGGGTTGAAATACATGTAATGATCTGTACATTACTTGGCAGGTTGTAATACATGTAATGAACTGTACAGTACTTGGTGGGTTGTTATACATGTAATAATCTGTACAGCATTTGGTGGGTTGCAATATCTGTAATGATCTGTACGGTACTTTGTGGGTTGTAATACATGTAATGATCTGTGCGGTACTTGGCGGGTTGTAATACATGTAATGATCTGTATAGTACTTGGCGGGTTGTAATACATGTAATGATCTGTACAGTACTTGCCGGGTTCTAATATATGTAATGATCTGTACAGTACTTGGTGGGTTGTAATACATGTAATGATCTGTACAGTACTTGGTGGGTTGTAATACATGTAATGATCTGTGCAGTACTTGGCGGGTTGTAATACATGTAATGATCTGTACAGTACTTGGCGGGTTGTAATATAGGTAACGATCTGTACAGTACTTGGCGGGATGTAATATATGTAATGATCTGTACAGTACTTGGTGGGTTATAATTTGAAAACCACCAGGGATTCAGATAAGTTTCAGTTTAGACAACAAAATTGTTTCTTAATAATTGATAGCAAATTGACATAACAATTGAAGGCAGTATCCGGTAGGTTCTAAATTACACCAAACCTGCTGCTTACTAAATTTAGTGCCAAGAATTTGCAAAATTTGAGAAAATACTTAAAAAAATGTAAAACAATTAGAAAATCCCTAGAAGTTCTGAACTACCTTGACCTTTAGGGAATCCTTTAACTGCCCTCTCTTGCTTTATCCATTTCAATTCCTGAAGCAGACCTCAGATACTACATTTTTCTTATATCTGAAAGGTTCATTTCCCTATTCTAGCTCAATTTTAGATCCATGGTTGCACACACCTAAAACACTCCAGCATTCTTTTGATAACATGAGTCAGCAGCTGCTCAATATCATGCTATAATGAGGTACTTGTCATTAAACGTCATCATGGCTGCCACTTGGAATTCCACTGGAAATCAGTCCCGGGCCCTCCTCCCATCTTCCCCATGCTCCCTCATCCCCTCCTGCTGAACGCAGCAGGTCCAGAATCACAGGCTTCTTTAATGTAGAATGCCTGCGGCCAATTAAAATGCAGCACCAGCTGGTGAGCCAATCAGAGCTCGTGTACCGGCAGCCGCTCTGACTCTGAAAAGCTGGTGCAGCATTTTAATTGGCTGCTGGTGTCCTGCATTGAAGGAGAATGTGCTTTGTTCAGTGCACAGAGCGCATCGCAGGCAGCACAGGGGAGCAGTCGGGGGGGGGGGGGGGGATTGGTGCTGTGGGCAAAACAAGAGGCTGGGGCCTGGGATAGCTGTACCCACAGCGATTCCCTATAGACGGCCCTGAATGTCATTCATATAGTGTTCAAATGTTTCGAGAGCATTAATCAGACCAAATGGCATTACTAAATATTCTCAAAATAGGGTGAATGATTCTCTGGGCTGTATTCAATTGGTATATTGTGCCGATCCCCAGTCTAAAGTGATGGTAGATCGCTGGGTGATATTTATTAGATTTTTTTATCATGCATATCGGATGATAAAAATAATGATTGGGTTTAGCTAAAACAACCAAACTAATGGGCACGACACCAAAAAAATTCAGTTCACTTCCCAGAGGAGGGTGCGAGCTGAGATGCCAGTGCAAGCAGCTGACTGTGCCAGAACAGAGCAACAATTGAATAGCTTGGTTTGGCGCCATCTAATGAATTTGAAAAGGTTACGTGACAAAAACACGTTAAGGGTTCCTGATATTGCCCCCACCTGTCTGCCGGGATCCGAGTTGACTTTAATTGTTACCATCCAGCTCACCCTGAGAGCACGGACTCCCAGCAACTGGTACCATATGCTCTTGCAGAGTCGCACTGTTAGTATAGCATAAAGTGGACACTGCTTATATTTCAGGGTTGCCTACCTGACCCTCTCTTTCAGGGAAAAAATGCTCTGTTCCTGGACTAGTCTAGGAACAGAGCATTTAATCCCTGAAGGAGAGGGTCAGGTAGGCAACCCTGGTATATTTGCCGCCGACCATCCATCGTTGTACCATCATCCCCATGTGCTCTGGCTCGAAATATGTAGCGGCTTGAATCTCATGCGCCGTTGCGAGACCTCTATGCTGGTGTGAGTCCTGCTGTCCTCCCCAACGCATGCTACTTACCATCAGGTTACCTGTTATGGGACCTACAGCTCTCCCGGTGTCCAGAAGTAAGATGACTGCTGTCTTTGTATCATTTGAGCGGCACATGTGAGTGTGAGCTCCGGACCTCTCGGGGGGGACATTACTCACTGCTTATGCTCAGGACTTCTATATTCCAAGTAACACCAACACCAATTGGGGGACCGGAGGATGCTCGGATACCCCTCTACCTGTTAAGCATTGTGAGGAACTTATACTTCAAAAAGGATCATACCATTGTCGCTAAACTTTTTTCCTGGCATTCTGAAATTAAGGGTGCATTTATTTTTATTTATCTGTCAAATTCTTTTGTTTTTACTGTGTTTTTTTGTTGTTGATATTATTAAGATTCACAGCACTTTTACATAATAATTTAAATTATTCTGCATTCATTTTCCTTCTTCTTCTGGCGCCATCTAGTGCATGTCGGAGGTAAAACAATTGAATACTGACCTTTGGGTATAAGTAATTGGCTATATACATTTGTCTTTCATCTTTTTGTTGTTTGTAAGCTCTATGAATATTCTTGATCATCTAATTAGGCACACCAGTCTCACATTTTTAAATTATGAGTGGTTATATCAGTCAATGGGTTGTTGGCTGAATGGCTGTTATTGCACTGGGGAAAGTCCTCTACCATATCATTTTGGTTTACCCTTTATATTGTTATATCATATATTTATTATTATCATTCATTTATATAGCACTCCAAGGGATCAGCAACACCCAGTTACAGAGTTCATAAACAAGTAAACAAAACAAGCAAACAGCACAAAACAGCATTGGACACGTACAGGGTCTATAAACATATCTGCACCAGCAGCTGATACTGAAATAGGAATTACAGTGAAGTAACTCTGAGGGATAAGATGCCATCAAAGGAAGTATGGAGATGGTTTAGGTAAAAGAAGGAAGGGCACATGAGTGAAGAGGGCCCTGCTAGTGTGAGCTTACATTCTAAAGGGGAGGGGCAGACAGACAACGGTGACACAGAAAGAGTAGAAGTGAGCATGTAACAGTGGGCTAGGATGAGAAATAGCTGGGCAATGTTCCTGGTGATTCGGTTGACTGTTCTATTTGCTGCTTCAGTGCTGACGCAGGAGAAGGGGTTACAGTCACATGGGTACAAGCTGTGTGGTGCGGGCCCCCCTGGACCTGGGGACCCTTATACAGATGGAGTGCCTCTCATGCAGCTCCAGTGCTCACTAGATCCCCTCCGCTGGCGAGCGCTGGCGTAGAGGCGCTTCATCTGGCTGGGACGCGCGAGTGTCACACATGCACGCACGTCCCAATCACTTGGCGGTGGGGATCGGAAACCCTGCCTGTCTCTGCTTCAGGGACTGGCGGAGAGGTGGTGGAGAGTTCCGTTGGAATGGGGCGCGCAAACAGCCTCCGCCAGCCCCTGGCTGAATAACAGGTGCTACATCTGTAGACTGCATCCATTGTAGATTTGCCAATGCCAGAAATCATACTAATCAAATTTTTTTACTTAGCAAAGATAAACTGTAATATACTGCTCCAAATATATTTTTAAACACTTTTAATCCTTTGAAACCAAAGTCTATTCCTAAACCACACAAAAAAAAGTATTGTATATTTATTTCATACATTATTTGGTTTGATACCTAAGTGTATGCTTGAACTTGGAATTCAACTATCCTGAATAATCTTTTGTGTGAAGGTTGTGGCATGTCCACTGATACCCATAATTCCCCTTACATTGTGATCCGATGTGGGTACATGACAATAGTATAACAGTCAATATGTTGAACACTATTGGTCGACAGGCCAAAGTTTCTTCCCATTTTGACCTTTCCCATGTTGGCCTTTTGCTTGTATTAACCTTTTGACTATGTTCACCTAATGCATGTTGATCTTTTTTCTTTTGGGTAAATATTTTATTAAGGTTTTTAAAGGTTGTACATGTAAATAAGTATCTACATTGTTCCAAAGGGATGAAGGGAATAAACAAAAATAAGAATAGGGAAAGAGGGGTAAGCGAAAGGGTATATTGCAGATTAACATAAATTGTCACTCACTTTACAGAATGTATTCATTATTTCAAACCTATTATTTATTATCCTCTTTATATTATTTTGTTATAGGCCAAATGAGTAGGGTGGTGGTCAATGTTCCCTCTAATTTTACGAAGGCTCTGTGCGGCTAAAGATTTTGGCTATGCATCTTTGGAATAAAATGTACATTTTTGTGCGTCGCTTATACATACCTGGAAAATGACATTCAGCATTTGTGTTAACTTTACTTTAAAATTATATTAAACATTTAAACATTCAAAACACAGCACACAATGTAGTTAATGGGTGAAACACACATTAATTAAGTCCACAACTGCAAAAAGGGACCACTGCAGCTTTGTGCGCTGTTGTAATGTCTGTGCGCACGCTCGTCAAGGTGTGTGCGCGCGCACGTGCGCACAGCTTAGAGGGAACACTGGTGGTGGTAGGTTATTGTGCATTAGCCATGGTGCCCAGGTATTTTTGAAAGTTATTGATTTCTCTTCGACAATACTGGCGATGTATTCCATATGATATATGTCCCATATATTGCCTTTCTAGAGGGAATACTTTGTGATTTCCAAGGAGAAGCAATTAAAATTTTCACTGCACCAGTCATAAACCAAGTAACTTTTTGAGTAGTTTTTGATATATATGGAATGTTTTGAGATAAAGGTAAAAAAAACAAGAGTAAACGGGACCAATAGCTCGGTTATTTGTGATATAAGGCCATGTATAAATTTCCATGTTCCTATTATTCTGGGACATTCCCAAAAAATATGGAGCAAAGTGCCCTTCATTCCACATAACCTCCAACATAAATCAGATGAGTTTGAGTAAATACGAGATTTCCTCATGGGCGTCATATACCAGCGAGTGTATAATTTAAAGGAATTTTCTTTATATCATATTGTGGATGATATTGACACCATGTTCTGCTTAATTTGGTCCCATGTCTTTGGTTCTATCTGAATTCCGAGATCCGTTTCCCAGGCCAATTCGTATGAGGTACAGATAGGATTACCGTGTTTAAGTAGAAGATGATAAATAGTGGAAATAAGACCTTTGGACATGACTCTTTTATAACAAAGAGATTCCAATGTAGTTTAAGTCAACTGTTTATGTGAATGAGAAGGCTCGTGGAGACTGCAAAGCTGTCGAAATTGGTAAAAACATTGGGTGGGAATATTATATTTTGTTTGTAGATCTGAAAACACTGGAAATGTGTGTGGGGGAGTCAGGAGCTATATCACTAATAAACAAAAAAACAGTATTAGCCCAGTGTTTAAAAATACTGCCTGTCTTTCCCAGCTGGGAAACCGGGGTTGTCCCGAAGTGGGATCAGGATCGGTGGCGAAGATAGTAGCTCACAAAACTTAGTTAATATATCCCATACACCCAAAGTAAATGAAATAATTGGAGAATACTGTGTGTATACAGGTCTCCAGTTATGTTGTAGCCAGAGTAGTGTTGATACCAAGTGAAGCTGGATAATTCTGATTCCATCTGAACTCATCTATGTGTAAGTGTATGTAAGTGCCATAGCACCACCTGTGATATATGAACAGCATAATAATAGAGTCTCAAGTTTGGAACTCCAAGATCCCCCTCTTTTGCACCATTATGTAACATTTTCAGACTGTCGTTCTTTTTCCTGACCATAAACATAGTATAAACAACTTATGTAATTTCTTAAAAGTGCCTGTCGTTAATGTTATTGGGAGAGCCTAGAAAAGATAAAGTTGATGGGGCAACACATTCATTTTTAAGGCATTTGCACTGCCTGTCCATAAAGGAATTGACCCCACCAAGCTAGATCCGTCTAAATTTCATTAATCAACTTAGGATAATTAGCATCATATAATTGATAGTAATGTTTAGTGAGAGATATTCTTAGATATTTTAGATGGGATCTCTTCCAGTCAAATTGGGAAGTAGATGAAATAGAATTTTTCATTGAGGGGGGAAGATGGAGATCCAAAACTTCTGTTTTTGAAGAGTTCATCTTAAAGTTAGAGATTACACAAAATTCTTGTAATATCTGAAACAAAGTAGGCAGGGAGCTAGTCGGTTTTGAAAGTGTAAGAAGGAGTCATCAGCATATAGTGAGACTTTATATTCTTCTGTTCCGATTGTTACCCCACTAATCTTTGCAGCATTCCGTATTTTAGCTGCTAGAGGTTCAATCATAAGTGCAAAAATGAAATGTCTTGATTGTGAAAGGAGACGACTTGAAGCCATTTGCCAGTACAGTAGCTACAGGGAATGAATATAAGGACTGAATGGCAGTTAGAAAATGTCCTGTAAAGCCCAACCACGAAAGAATGTAATTCATATAAGCCCATGATACTCGGTCAAAGGCCTTCTTGGCATCTAAAATCATAATTAGGGAAGGCATTTTAGCTCTGTCTACAAAATGAATAGTGTCAATAGCTCTCCTAATATTATCAAAAGTTTGCCTATTTGGGATGAAACCCACCTGGTCAGGGTGGGCCAGAGCGGGTATCACTTTTATTAGTCGGTTAGCTAATATTTTTGCTAAAAGTTTGCGAACTGAATTTAATAATGATATTTGACGATAATTGCTACAAATACTGGGTTCTCGTCCAGATTTTGGGAGAAGTATATTCTCTGCTCTAGTCAAAGCTGAATCAAATTGTCGTCCCAATAGAATTGTATTAAATAAGGTTTTTAAGTGCTGGGTTAATATAGTGTTACATTTCTTATAATATATATAGCCAAAAGGCTGTCTGGACCTGGAGCTGATGCTTTTTTTAAGGATTTGATTGCATTTTCAATCTCCTCCCTTGATATTTCCACATCCAGGTATTGGCACTGTGATTCAGAGAGATGTCAGAAGTGAACATGTCGATAGGAAATTATCAATGCGTAATCGCATTGTTTCCTCATCTATCTGATTCGGGATGTTATATAATGATTGATAAAACTCTCTGAAGCACTGTGCAATCTTTTGAGGGTCATATATTGGATTATTTTGTTTGTCTTTTAGTGACAGTATATGACCCTTTTGTTTACGAGCCCATAAGCGAGAGGCCAACAGAGAGTCAGCTTTGTCTCCCTTTGCATAGAATTTATATTGGAGCCATCTCATAGTTTTTGTTGCTTTTGCTGATTGAATTTGATAAAGTTGGCTTTTTAATGTTAAAAGTTTACTATAAATCTTGTGTTTAGGGGTATTTTGATGGCTAATTGTTAATGATTCTATCTGTTGCTCCAATTCTGCACAAATTTTATGGTCCTTTAATTTTTAAGATTTAGCTAGTGAAATAAAGGGGGAAATTTACTAAAGGAAATTTGTAAAAAAATAGGTGTATTTGTATCCAGAAATACACTTATTTTTGACATTTACTATCCCGAAAATACGGCCATTCGTAGTCGTATTGATGTGCTATCAATACGAATCTGAATGCCCGTATTTTCGGGATAGTAAATGTCAAAAATAAGTGTATTTCTGGATACAAATAAACCTATTTTTTACAAATTTCCTTTAGTAAATTTCCCCCAAAGTGTCCTCTAATAGAGGCTTTATGTGCTTCCCATACAATTGCTGGGGAGATATCTTCTGTTGTGTTTACCTCTAAATACTCTTTCAAAGTTTTTTCTATTTGAGTAGTATATTCTTTATTCGACAGAAGTGATGAGTTTAGTTTCCAACGGAAGGACGTAGGGGAATTTTGTATGGAAGTAATCGATATTGCGACCACTAAATGGTCCGTCCAGATGACTAGTGTGACCCAGGCTTTCACTAGATCTGGCGTTGTGTTGGAGTTTATTAAAAAAAAGTCAAGTCTAGAATGGATTTTGTGAGGGTTAGAATAATGTGTATATGTACACTCCGCAGGGTGTAACATCCTCCATGCGTCAAATAAGTTATTTGAGGTGATAATCTCCCTGAACCTTTTGAATCTGTGGCCAAACTCGGAGGGTTTGATGCTGATCTATCCCAGTTTAAGTCTGGAACCACATTAATGTCCCCTCCAATAATTATTCTTACTTTAGCCATTTTGCTAAGCTGTACAAAGCAAAAATCTTTGTGAAAGGCACTCTGCTCCATATTTGGGGCATACTGTATATTGATGCTATTGTCAAATAAACCTGGCTTAATTGAAGAACCAATATATTGAAATGACCTTTCAGGTCTGAGTAGGAATGTTCTATTTTATATATCAATGAATTATGTAATAGTAAAGCAGTACCTTTTTTTTTTTTTTTTAGTTGTGTAAAACACATTAGGGAATGCATGTGAAGTCAGCGATGGATGCTGGGTTTTAAAATGTGTTTCTTGTAATTATAATATTTTTATCTTCTGCTTTTTGAAAAATTGTATCCCCATAGTATGTTTACGGGACAAGTTTAGGCCATATACATTTAATGACATTATATTTAGTCATGGTGTATACGAATGGTGAGTAATGCAGATGAAAGGAGAGATTGTGAGATTGAATACAGGAAAAATCATTATGGGACAAGGGCTGCCTCTATATTTTCTAAGTTTTTAACTCTGGTGTTTAGAGTCATAGATCCTTCTATTTTACAGATATTTCTACATGACTGAACAAGTTATAAAAAACCCTACAGATAGGGATTTTTACACTGTACTAGGAATTAACTCTGAGGATGACGCAATTATAGCTTGCAGGTATTGGAGGTTCACTTTGCTAGAGAAGCAAGACTCGTTTAAAATTGAGTTCCACGCTTAACACTACTACATAGGTAATTTATGATTACCATATGAACCTATAAGTGTCTACTGAAAAATTAATAAATAAAGTTTGTGCTGTGAACTGAAAAATAACATAATATTGTGTTTTTATCAAATCAAAAAAGTGCTATATACTCATTAAATTGAATTACTACAATCGTAAATTAATTGTATCCCTCTGCTGAAGTAGTGTCCCATCTTTGTGGCATTTTTTCACGTAAGTGTGTTCTTTTATTTTCACTCTCTTTCTATCTTTTATTAGGGAATTTCTATCTACTAATAAATTTAAAAAAATCTATAAACTAAAATAAACATATCTATGTCAATTGTTCTGTCGAGCTGACACCCAAGTTAAACGGCACACTCCTCCTATCAAAGTGCCATTTGATATTAGCAAAAATATGTGTTATAGGTACTAAGATTTTAAACTTTAGGGAGAATCATATTTTAAGCTCAGACGCATCCCTTAAATGGGTTATAAATATACCCCTAATCCTATACATGTGAAAAAAAAATTGAAAAGGTGAATAGTAATTGATCTTATAACTAAATCAGTGAGCTTGAAAAATGACTTACATTTTTACAATAAATCTACTTATTAATGTTAGTGTATAGAATTATTTTTTCACCTAAGTGTATTCTAACTTATATAACTTTTTTCAGTTAGAGTAATACTCCTAAATTCATGTTGTTTAAATTTTCAATAATATAATTGACCAGCAACTGTTTGGTCACTCAGAGTCCAGTGTATATCGTGTAAAGTTCATCATGTATTAGACCATTCTGGTCTTGGAGGTGTTCTTTCTTTTGGGATTTCTGGCGCTGTACAGATGTGGCCACATACATCTTGGCTTTTTTTCTTAATTTGTCACAACATGTAAAACACGGCTTAGCTATTTTTCCAAATCTAGCAAGTGGATAGATTCTGAAAATTGTTTGCAGCAGTAGAATTTGTATAAAGTAATAGATTAGAGGTGGAAATGTATGTATCGAATGTAATAAAGGGGTTGACGCGAGGCCCAGACTTTTGAGGGTTTCTAGGCCATCTTCAGGATTTTTCACTATCTGTCTACTTCCTTCATATGTAAACTGGAGTGAGAACGGGAATCCCCATCTGTAAAGGAGGCTGGTCTGAAGAGGGTTTGTGAGCCCTGTCCAACAGAAAGTGCTAATTTTTACAGTCTGGAAGCAGTTGATGAAAAAGACCATTCAGGTATCCCGGTAATGACAAATTATCAATGCCCTCCGGGATATTACGTATAAGCAAATTATTTATTTGTGATCTATTTTCTAGATCCTCTATGTGATCTCACGAGGCCCATTTCTGATCTTAACTCTGTGATCTCTTGGGATATGCAAAAATGGGGGAGAGGGGAAAGTGGACTCTCTTTGTGGGGCTCTTGTTTCTGATAATGAATTAAAATGTAACTTTTAATATTATTACTTTAATATAGGGCGGACATACTTTGTCCAGCAGAAAGCATAGGACAAACAAAAACAAACTACATCAATTTTGCAGTGAGCTTAAAGTAATATGCTATGCAAATCGCGTTCTATATCGGAACAAAAAGTTCAACAACTCTGGAAATTGCAGTGAGCTTGAGATAGATATGCTATGCAATTGTTGTGTTCTATTTCAGAACAGATAGTTCTAGATGTGCCTAGCAAAGCTAATTGCTTTGTCCGCTAGGTATCGTCTGACGATACCTAGCGGACAAAGCAATTAGCTTTGCTAGGCACATCTAGAACTATCTGTTCTGAAATAGAACACAACAATTGCATAGCACAGTGGTTCCCAAACTGTGTGCCGTGGCACCCTGGGGTGCCTTGGAGGACTTGCAGGGGTGCCCTGGGATGGTGGTCCAGGACCAATTCAAGTTATTTATGTCCAACATAATAGTCAAAGTGGGAACAAACAGAAGTGAATCCTGTCCATTACCACATAACTGATCCTAAGAATGAGATATAAACACAATTTATTTAACTTTAATATTTGTTTCTAACTTTCTCAATGAGAAAACTTTAGCCTAGGGGTGCCGCGAAATAATTCTGATGCTTCGGGGTGCCGTGATTCAAAAAAGTTTGGGAACCCCTGGCATAGCATATCAATCACAAGCTCACTGCAATTTCCAGAGTTGTTGAACTTTTCGTTCCGATATAGAACGCGATTTGCATAGCGTATTACTTTAAGCTCACTGCAAATTTTATGTCGTTTGTTTTTGTTTGTCCTATGCTTTCTGCTGGACAAAGTCCGCCCTATATTAAAGTAATAATATTAAAAGTTAAATTTTAATTCATTATCAGAAACAAGAGTGCCCCACAAAGAGAGTCCACTTTCCCCTCTCCCCTATTTTTGCATTTACATATTGGACTCAGGGGAGCACCACCAACACACAAAGACTACCTATCCCGTAAGGGACATTACGTCTACAAAGTTGGTTACAGGCAACTCAGGCCGAACCCCACCAGAGCGGTGAAAGGGGTCCCCTTTGACCCAATTCACACTCGGCGGGGAGAACCTTGTGCGGCTCTCTAACCCCTTTTCTCTGATATCTCTTGGGATATAACATCTTGATAATTGCAAATATCGTCTGTTTTATGTTCTAAGGTATCTATATGTGTGGCTAATGAGGTGATCTCTGTCTTCAGTTCTTGTACAGCTGCATGTAATTCCATTTTAAATGTATTTATTTATTATTTATTTACAATTTGTTATATAGCACAGCATATTCCTTTGCGCTTTACAATTGAAAACAACAGTGATTAAACAAACTGGGTAGATACAAACCGACATGGAGGTAGGAGGGCCCTGCTCGCAAGCTTACAATCTAGAGGGATAATAGAAGGGATACATAAGGATAGAATTCTATAGTCGTAGTTAATCTCTGGCCAATGTGGCATATGGGTCGGTGTCAGCTAATTGAGATGATTCTGATCGAGAAGGAGATTGGGGCTGACTTAATGCGATCAGTGACAATGGTGGTTGCTGATTCATATGTTTACCCCTCTTAAGACCCAAGAAAGTTGAGTGATCCTGTGATTGACTGAAAAATTAAACCAATATAATTACAAGGTCTATATTTTACGTTGATTCATTCTGAAGTTTTGACCTTTAAGGAACACTAGTTTTACTTTTACTATCTCATAATCAATTTCCCATATTTATGGGTCTCAAAAGAAAGGGCAGCCCTAGTGTCTTTTTTATGTAGTATCTTCCATCTGAGCAGTCATCAAGAGTGGTTTAATGGTCTGCATGTAGGCGCCAGGCTCACCCTAAACCATGTCATGAATATACCTATTATTTACGCTGTATTTTATTTTACCATCCAAAGGTAGTATAGCTCTGTTCCATTTATTGTTAAACAGGTGGCAAACTAGTATTATTGTCCTTATAAGAGCAATAAAGTCTCTACATAACCCCTTTTTCAATAATTTAGGGGATAAAGAGGAAAAAACTGGGCTCACCTTTCTGGATGGATGCTGCAGGAGCCTTCTGACAAAGCTTCTATTCCTCTGTCCTCTCCTACTTCAAGCATGTTGACCTTTTTCATGTGTTGACCTTTGGCCTGTTGACTGATAGTGGTCGATCTATAGACTGTCAACCTAATTACTGTTGACAAAAAGATATACACCTGTACAGGACAGGTCATTTGGTTGGCTGGCTGGGCTTGCAAACTAAGAACATAGACTGTAGTGGTCATAAAACGGACTGGCCTGCTATGCTCCACACTAGCCTCCCGTGCTCCCAGCCCACTCCCCTCCAGTCTGTTGACTCTGAACTCTGCAGCTAGACTTATCTTCCTTAACTACTGCAAAGACCCTTCAAGTAACCTGCAGTGGCTCCCATTTCCATACAGAACCCTCTTCAAACTCTTCACCCTTCTATAAAAGGCCCTCTCTAACTCCACTGTTCTATACATCTCCAACCTCATTCCCCCTACATATTCCTGTCCTCTCTGGTTGCCAAAAGACCATCACCTCTACTCAACTCTGGTCACTATATCCCATGCGCATATCCAAGATTTAGCCCGGGCTGCCCCCTTTGCTGGCACAAGCTCTCTCACTTTATTAGACTCTCCTCAACCTTGCAAAGCTTTAAATGGGCACTGAAAACCCTTCTTGCCTGCACCTCATGTCCCCTGTCTGTCTCCCTGTCTTTTTTACCTTTTACCTCAAAACATATTTAGATACATTACCCCCCTTGATTTGTACCATACACAGCCATTATACATATGCCACACACTGTGATGCCCATTATACATATGTCCCACACTGTGATGCCCATTAAACAAATGGCACACACCGTGATGCCCTTATACATATGCTACTGTGATGCCCATTACAGATAGGCCACACATTAAGATGCTCATTACAGATATGCCACACACCGTGATGCCCATTATACATATGCCACACACCGTGATGACCATTATACATATGCCACACACGTTACATATTATGGCATATAACTGCCGTTTACCTACATGCTCATTGCTAAGGGGTTCTTTCTCAATGCCAGGAGTTACATGCTCGATTCCAGGTTATGTGTTCAATGCCAGGGAATTTCTGCTTGATGCCAGGGGTGTCATACTCGATGCCAAGGAGGTTTTATGCCTCGTTGCCAAGGGGTAGCAGTCTGACAGCAGGGCAGGGGGAGGGGGGGGGGGCTGCCTGGCTGTCCGCAGCGGCCGCAGTGAAACAGTGTGACAGCCGAGCAGAGAAGGGTGGGCTGCCCGGCCGGCTTCAAAGCGGGTCCGAAGCAGCAGCACTGAAACAGTGTGACAGACAGGCAGAAGTGGTGGTTTGCCTGGCTGTCTTCAGAACGAATTTCATTTTTACCCCATTTGGGGTAATTTACCCCTGTTCCCTCTCTTCAAATAGCCCTCTTTGCTCGCACTTCAATTAAAGCACTCTCCTACTCAGCTACCATCTAGACCCGCAGCTCTTCTCACTCCTAATCATTCAACTATTCCAACAACAACCTACATGAACAACTCCTTTGCGTCCCTACATCTCAGCTGTATTATGTGCTGAGAATTGTTAACTGTGCTCTGTTGTAGTCTCTCAGTCAGGGCCGGCCTTAGGCATAGGCACACTAGGCAATTGCCTAGGGCATTTGGAATTCCTAGGGGCATCAGCAGCCTCTGCTGATTAAAATGATATGCAGCATGCCTATATTCTGTGTGAGTGAGGCTGTATCTGCATATGAAATAGTGTATTCATGGAAATCACTGTAACATAGCATTCCGTATGCAGGTACAGCCACAGTCGCACACAAAATATAGGCATGCCGCATATCATTTTAATCATCGGAAGCTCCTTGTGTGTGCTGGTCATAACAATGCAAATAAGACGAATTTTCAGCAAAAAAGGCACCCAACGTTAGCAGAAGGGCCAGGAGCTGCATGGCCTATTGAGACAAGATGTATGAGGAAACATCTGATAACCAAGCAGAGGCAGAGGTCACAGTATTAGCGGCTGTGCGAGTGCGGTCTGCGGGTGGGTTGGTTGTGCAATAGTGTTCGGCATATGTGTAAGGGGCATTATGTGTGTCATGTATAAATGCATTAATAATGTGCGACATATGTGTAACAAGCATTATGTGTGTCATGTGTATAAGGGCATTAATAATGTGCGACATGTGTAATGGGCATTTTGTGTGTCATGTGTATAAGGGCATTAATAATGTGAAACATATGTGTAAGGGGCATTATGTGTGTCATGTGTATGAAGGGCATTAATAAAGGTTGGCATAATGTGTAAGGGGCATTACGGTTATAAGGACATAAATAATGTGTGTCATGTGTAAGGGGCATTACTGTGTGGTATTATCAGGGGTGCCGAGAAAAAGGGGTAGGGGGTACAAATTACCCAGGCCAAAGCCTGATGGGAGGGCCCAGTGGGGGCCCTGGGCCCCCTCCCCTTAAGTGACAGCAGCAGCTGCAGCTCTTCTCCTCTGCCCAGCACACACTGCTTTGTGCTGGGTTGCAGTGTGGCCATGGAGGTGGTTAAAATACAATATTTTCTCAGGATTTTTTTCTAAGGGTATAATTTGATGAGTAATGTATATAAGGTAAAGTGGTACTACAATGTGATGTAACATGAATAAGGGACACTCTCACATGATATAATGTGAATAAAGTTGCACTACTGTGTGGCATAATTTGAATTTGGGGTAAAATTGTGTGGCCATGCCCCTTCCCAGCAAGAACGCACCCCTATTTGGGCTGCGCACCAAATGTGTGCACTGTTTCTATTTAAAATATTGCAGGTAGGAGCACCAAAATGATGACTGCTATGATGAGGGTTGATGGTGCTGGGAAAGGGGAGCAGTGTCAGAGGCGGAACTAGTGGCGGTGCTAGGGGGCACCAGCCAAAATCTTGCCTAGGGCATCATTTAGGCTAGGGCCGGCTCTGCTCTCAGTTATTGTAATGTCTAATTCTGTGAATCCTGTATTGTTCTAAAGTGTACCATACTGTATATAAGGCGCTACAAACCACTTGTGGCACCTTATAAATAGAATGTAATAATAAGCTGTGGCGGCAATTCACACCATTTGAGGTACTGTATGAAGAATCTGTCTGTTTATGATGAGAAATCTTGATTGGCCTAAGGGCATGCCTGATGCCTCCCCAGGTACTGTACCTCTACAAGCTGGAAACAGGTGGTGTCGAAGAAACAACTATACAGCCCCATTGGTCCTGTGCCCTGGATGAGGTCACCAGTCACACCACCCACGTTAATGCTCTGGTTTAAATCATGTAAAGTGCTATGGTCATAAGAAAATAGGTAGTGTGTAGCACACAAACCAATTAATTACATATACTAATTAAATATAATTAACTTAGAATTCAATAAAAAGATAAGATTAAGTTGCATATGTTTAAGTATCCAAACTCAGTACAAGCTTAGAATCTTGGTGTCTGTCTATTTATAATATTCAGACAAACAGGAAATGTCCCCAGGATATAGGAAAAGGTGATTCTGTGTATGTCAGGCAGCACACTCTATTACCTGTATGGCTTACTGCCATTGCGTAGAATGTTCACTGTTAAGCGTCTGTGTAATATAGCTGAGTTCTTTAACCACTCTCAGTATTTCAGCCAGACATCCTCAAATTATTCCACCGACTGGCAGTTATATCTCTTTGCCATATAAATTCAATTTTCTTGCATTACCCAACAGGCTGAGAAGGTTTGTTAATGATATTTAAATGGTATTTTTATTTGCATTTGGAACCATTTATAAGAATCCCCCGAGGAATATCTCCTGCTTTTTCAATTAGTTTTATAGCAGCTGAGAGAACTGATATGTTCAAAGATGGATAGTTTAACCCCATGTTGAGTAACTGGACTTTTTTAAACCTTGATATGTTATTAGTTTCTGAAGTCAGAAGCAGCCAGTGGGATTAAAATCAGCATATTAAACATACCATCTTTAAGCAATGTGAAAGCTGGATGCCAAATTATATATATTTTTAGGCTGTGTAAAGATTTATTAAGCCCTTCCTTCCCACTGCCAATGACAACAGTTCCACTGCCCATATCGAATGGCACTGACAACTAAAATCAAGCCAAGTGGGTCAACATCTGAACTATATCATTATTAACAGTGCCTTTGTACTTCAGCATTATGCAAATCACTGAAATAATATGACTTCTAATTTTACCTGCAATATATGGAGCTATTTTTTGTCTTCCGTACAACCGTCTCTGCGATGTGTAAAAGGAAAGCATTAGCTTATGTGATCATTTTACCTCCTGGTTTAGGGGGTGGACTGTGCTATTGCACACCACACAAAGGAGAGCCAGGGCCAGTTTGGGAAGGATGGAACTGCAGGCCTCCAAATAAAAATAAGCCCATGATCTCAACAGAATGATGATCACCCGCTGGCAATGTGGATGTCTATAAATCATATGTTTGGAACTACACATTGCAGCAGGTCTTGCCTCAGATTTGCTTTTTTGTAGTTCCACAGCAGTTACCTACCCCCATTGTAGAGTATGGTTGGGGACTGCATTTGATGTGGAGGGAATTCCTAGGGTTAAAATGAAAGGACATAATGGACATTGTTAAGCCGAGTATACACTGGATGATACAGATGGAGCCATCCTCATCTAGCCATCTCTGGATAGCCATGGTGAGCCATACACCTACAGCCGAACCCTTCTCTTTATACACTCCCTACCACAATGCCCCTCTTTGTCCCCTTCCTACCACCCTGCTCCTCTCCATGCCTTCTTTCTACCACCCTGCTTTTCTTTTCACCCTTCCCTACCACCATGTGCCTCTCTATGCCACCTTCCTACCACCCTGTGTCTTTCTATCCCCTAACTATTGCTTTTCTCTATGCCTTCAAGACCACCCAGAGCCAATCTATGACACCTCCCTACCACCATGTGTGTCTCTATCCCCTCCTTACTGCCATATGTCTTTCCACTCCACTATCCTGCATCTCTCTAGCTCATCCAGAAGCCAATAACTTGTACTCTTGCAAGGTTGAGCCTGATGTGCTGGGTATTTTTTTTAATATACATATATATATATATATATATATATATATATTTTATATGTTTAAGGGATACATATATGACACAGCCTACGCACTTGAGTTGGCAGAAATTTTGCTCCAAGAAACCTTGTACTGGCCCTGTAGGCAACTATGGGCCTTATTCTGATCGGTGCGGCCGGATCCGAATATGCGGCCAGGACCGTGCGTGCGTAACCCCGCCTTCCATACGGATCGCCAACTCCGTCCATACGCGGTAAGAAGCTGGCCGAACTGACCGCATGTGTATTTTTCACGGAATACGCCTCCTCCATCTCAGGGAACCTCCCCCATCACTCGATGGTCGCAGACCATCGAATGCAGGACCGAGATCTGGGCGGGCAGCTGACATCCGGCGATGTCATATGTCCACCCCCTACACGTGCGTCACGGCCGCATTACCATACGTACGCCCAGCGTTTGCATGGGAACGCCCATGAAACGCGGGGCGTATGCATATGGTAATGAGCCCAAATAGCCCTTCACGCCCCTCTCCACCCCCTGTTCTGAGTGTTCACATTTCATGCGGGATTTGGCCATACGCCCCGCTCGCACATGCGCAGACACAAAACATCGGCGGCACAAACGCACGCGGATATATCCGCACCGACCAGAATAAGGGCCTATGTTATGACTGAACATGACAACATGGTTTGTTCTAGACACAAAGATACTTGATTGTATTGTTTACAAACATGAATCAGGCCCACAGTCTGGTAAGGTGTGCACTGATGGCGATAAGTAGTAGCAAAACAAGCATAAGGGTAAAGCACAGGTGCATCCCAATGGATTAATTCAAATTTGTTCTCAAAATGGGCAAAACAATGTGCACTGCAGGTAGGGCAAATGTAGCATGTGAAGAGAGAGTTAGATTAGGTTGGGTGGGTTCAAACTGAATTCTAACCCTGAAATAAATTTAACCCAAATCTAACTCTCTCTCTACACCTTACATTTGCCCCACCTGCAATGCACACGGGACCTGATTCAGACCTGTTCACTAGGCTGCATATACTCCCAGCCTAGAGAATAGGTCAGTACAGCCCTGACGAACAAAAACACATCCCCTCACATGCGACCGGAAGGGAGATAAATCAAATTATTTTTCAGTCTCAACCGACTTTAATTTCCGTCGTAGTTCGCCGAAAAGGGGGGCGGGCACTGATGTCATGCATACCTCCCAACTGTCCCTCTAAACGCGGGAACGTCACGGTTTTTGGGGACGTTCCCGCATCCCTCCCACGGCCGGCGGTGTTCCGCTGCGGGGGGGGGGGGCAGTTGGGAGTCCCCCCCAATCTGACAGAATAGATGCTGTGCGCATGTGCACAGCGCCTATTCAGCGGCACAGTGGCCGGAAATGAGGCGTGGCCTAATTTGCATATGTAACACCCTCATTTGCATACTCCAGGACCCCTTTTTGGGGGCCTGGAGTGTCCCTATTCTTCAATTACAAAAGTTGGGAGGTATGGTCATCTGATGTCAGATACTCGCCCCCCCCCCCCCCCCGCAAACATAGACCCGCCTGTGTTTCCAGGGGAACGCCCATAAAGCATTCTCCTGCTCCAGCCCCTGCCCTCCCCCTCTCCAGCAAAGGGCCCAGTAAGTGAAACTCACCAAAGCCATTCGCTCCCAGGGTTTGCGCATACATATATGAATCGGCCCTGTGGTTTTGCCCAATTTGAGAACACATTTGTACAGCGATCAGGCCTGAATTAGGCACAATGGACATACAGTATGATCAGATTTTGGTAAAACTGAACTAATACTTTAGCAAGCATTCGCTTCACTTCAGGAGATTGCTACATGTTTATTTTATAAGGGACATTACACAATATAATGATAACTTAGTTTGCTCACTGGTCTGAACTCTATTTACGTGTATAATGCAGGCATATTCTTGCTGACTGACAGCGCATACATTCATCAACTTTTTCAGGGTGTTAGGGAAACTGCTCTATTATTTACATAAAATGGTATTTTCCATTACAGAAAATTGTTGCTGTCTCATGCAAACACTGCTAGCTGAGGACAAAATAAGATAAAACGAGTTAATATTTAATCATTTGAAATAAAAGAAAAGTGTAATTATGCAATTTTTATATTGTTGGTTCACCTTGTGTATAATAATCCTCTTCACACATATAAGGTCCATACACATGAGGCGATTTTCCCCTATTTTCTAGATCTCTTAGAAATAAAGCTCACATTGCCCTTTGTGTATGTCCCATAGCTTTGGTGCCATCGCCCACTCAGATCTTTAGGACATGCAGTCAATATCTACATAGATCGCCCACATGTGCATAAAGAAGACTGAGTTAGCACAGATCACCTACTACACGTACACATTGTTACGTGTGTATGGTCGATCTAGCCTCCGGGAAAATCACCTGGCCTGTGTATGGGGCTTTATAGCAGTAAGGCATACCTCCCTACTTTTTGGGTTCAGCAATTTGGACTTGCCGTTTTGGAAGAAGCACCGACAGTGTGGGGGCATGCACAGCGCTCCAAAAGAAGCTAGGCAGATCCTGACTCCCCACAATGCACTAATAGAGAGGTCCTCAAACTAATTTGCTCTGGGACACCATCAGACAATAAAATTAATTACAGGACCCCAGCAAGTTACTGCAGAAGGTCATCACATCACATGTGTAGTCAGCAGATAGCACATACATGGTAGCATTGTGGAGGCACAAAATGATGGGAGGAGTCTAACATGACAGACAATTCAACAGACTCCTTGAATCACTGACTAAGATTAGAAAAGTCATCAGCCAACATGCCGAGAAAGTCGGGACCCACTTTAGGGTCATGACCCACAGTTTGAAAATCACTGCACTAAAAGATTCTGCATCTATTCAGTGATCACTGGCTGCTCTTCAGAGTAGAGCAGCAGTGATACCTGGCTCATCCAAACTACCCCCTCTCCCCCGTACACTGCAACTCAAAAGGGGTACAGTAGTACAGTGTCCAATTGGCGGGACTGTCCCGATATAATTGAGATAGTTGGGAGATATGCTATATGGGTCTAAATGATAAGCCTTGGAGAGAGAAAAGTGGATGGAGATGAAGGACTAACCAGCCAGCTCCTAACTGTCATTTTTCAAACACAGCCTCTAACAATGGAAGTTAAGAGCCAATTGGCTGGTACTTTATCCCTGTACACGTCATCTCTGGGATGACTCGGCTATTTAGCTAAGAGACATGCGTCAGCTCAGTATCACGGGTGTCCTGCGATGCTGTGTGCTATTTTTAATTGGCAAAGCCCCGTGATATAGGGAAAGCCAGTGCAAGCACTAGCTTTCCCTGTGAGCAATAACCGACTCATGTGTATACCCCTTACGGCTTATAGTAAATAGACCCCTTTGTTTTATGTATAGGCAATACCAAATTACAACCCATCACATATAATTAGTTTAAGCCACTAACACTATTTTTCCCCCCATTTTGGTCAATAAGTTTTGTTTGATCAGTGGAACTGTGAAGTTTCATGTAGCAGTGATTTGTTGACATTTACTTTTTCCTGTTACTTCACTTGATAACAGTAACAAAAGTCAAACGCCATGGCAGTGGGCTAGGAGGTGACAAACAACTTTCTTCTTCTGTACTGTATTTGTGAGTGGATGTGCCAAGAAACAGTAGCAGTGTCCTGACTTCCCATTAAAGAATTGTGTATCTGCCTTTGTTCTCACCAAGGTGCCAATTTGATACATATCAATACTTATGGCTGCACATCACAGCAATTAGAATATTTTTTAACATGGTTTAACACGTTTATGAGGTAACTCTTGCAGGGACACAAATGCCGATAGGTGAAAATAAACAAGTGAAGTGATAACTTACTGTTTCAATATTCTTCCCAAGGATGGACCAAGAAAGCCTACAGTAGAATAATAAAAAAGTAAAATAATAATAATAAAACAAATGATAAATCACACCATTAGGACTATAGGCACTTAACAGTGAAATACAGAAAAACGTTTCATAATATAGAGTGAGCACGGAGATACTTAAGGGACATTTTGGAAATGTCTGAGTAAACAGAAGAATATGTTTCAAGAGTGGAGGCCTCTCAAAGTGTGTGGGGAAGCAAGTTCCATAGAGAATTTAAGAGATTATGGGGTTTATTCTGCTTGGTGCGGTGGGACTGTATATGGGCGGATCGGGTTTTTTTTTCATCTGCGCATGCGTAGCTTTCGTAATGCGCATGTGCGGCAACCTCACACCGCTCACGGACGGGTCTCTCCGTGCGAAAAAACCTGTCCGCAAGAGTACGGTCATTGTGGGCGGCATGGGGGCGTTTTTAGGGGAGCGGCCGGAATAATGAGGAAAACTGGGCGTAAACATGGGTGTACACGGGGGTGTGCACCAAAAACGTACGGTGCTACAACCGCTCGATCGGCGAACGCATCGTGCATTTTGGGCCAAAAACAGGCAGATGCCAAAGATAGCACGAGACCACCCCTAGAGATACCGCATGAGAGCGGACACCTGGGTCTGCTAATTAACGCTGATTACTACACCTGAATGTAATAAGCAATGCTGCAGCCTATTAAGTGAAAACCATTATTTCACTACCTGCAAGCCACACACAGCCGTTAAACACATTGGAACCTTATCGTTCTACACTTCTCTACATGTAAAGGTTGTTTTAATTTTAGGTAAGATTCATTCTAAGACCTGCTTATATATGTCAAGGTAGTTATTTTATAACCATCTACACCCATTTAGAAAGTGTTTTTGTATACTTTAAAAAGCAGGACACTCAATTCACAGAAGTCGACATGTGTCAACTTTTTCACTGTAACACCAACATAACTTTATTTAAAAGTAAAACCAATGTGGGGACACATTGATAGTGATTAAAATGCAACATTAGAACATAATAAATATACATGTAATGAGGGTTAAAATGTTGTTTAATTAGGGTGTTTATTAAGGTAGACAATTGAGTTAATAGAAAACAATTATTGAATAACAGTTAGAATAATTAATTAATTGTCTTAGTTATAGTTCAAAGGCAAGATTTGCAGTGCCATATATGTGCACGGATGTACGCTCACTCTCACGATCGGTGACACGCTGAGTTTTCCATTGAAAAAAGGCGAGACCCGTCTGTGCACTGTGGCGTACGCTCAGATATACGGAAGATGTTGGTGTGAAAACGGACGAGACCCGTCCGTATACGGTGGCGTACGCTCTGTTGTACGCCAGTTAACGGTATCTAAGAGGAGACTCGTCCGTATACGGTGGCGTACGCTCAAGTGTACGCCACTCCCCATTGTCAGTGTTTGTGACCATCTGTATGCGGCTGTTCTGTGGGCGGACTTTCGCTCACCGTCCGCGTACAGGAAACGTACGGTGAAACGGACTGTACGTCCGTTTCACCGACCTAACCAGAATAAGGCCCTATAGGTATTGACAATATTCTTTTATCTAGAGATTGCAGTAATCGAATGGGGCATTATGGATCAGGTGCTGTTTCAGGTACCCTAGTCCATGGCCAAGTAGGAGTAGGCCCGGAGGGGTAACCAGAATACAGATAAATTATATATAAGAAGCCCTTCATTTAGCACGCAGGTAAGATGACAAGAACAGACTTGACACAGTCACAGAGGTATCAGCAATACTGTAGCAAGTAAAATTGATATTAGGATGTAATTTAGGTGCAGTGTAGTAACACTACCCCTAGTAGCAAACAGTAGAAGATAATGTACAATAGTTGGTGGCATTGTGTACTGAAGATATCAGCAGTGATGATGATGATGATGGCGCACTGATGGTGAGGAGGATCATACTTGCCTACTTTTGAAAACTAATTTCAGGGAGATTATAGTTGGTAATAGAATTCTGCAAAGTTCCCAATTGAGGGGGCGTGTCATGCTCCTCCCAAAGGGCGTGTCTAGTTCCATATATGGAGAGATTGTGAAAATAGATTGTGAACGTGGCACCTAGAAGCGTGGGTGTGTACTGCTACATCTGAGAGGAATCTTTTAAAATTACTTTTATCCAAATGTAGATGAGCCCCAATGCAGTTAGTAAGAGCTACTATACTTGGTAAAGTGATGGGAAATGGTGCTGATGATTCAATGTAAATGTTTTTATCTCTCATTCCCTTTCCCCCCAAAAAATGTAATAGTGTAATGTGGTCTAGGTGAAATGAGGGAGACTGCTAGACTAAACAGGGGGAGAGTGAGATTGCTGTTATTTCAGGGAGTCTCCTGCAGAATGCAGGAGGGTAGGCAGTAGGGAAGCCAATCCCGGGGCATTTTTTCAATCCCGGGATTCGGGATTGAAAAATGCTCAATACCGGGATTCCCGGGATACCGGGATTGGCTTTCCTAATTAAAAGACTGCCCCACAAACTTACATTTGATGGTTGCCGGGTGGGGGGACGGGTCGTCCATGCCGCTGGCGTGCTGGCTTCGCGCTGGCTGTGGGCGCTTGGGCTGAGCGAGTGGGCGCGCTGGCTGGCTGGGTGGGTGCGCTGTCCGGCACGGCATTACAATGCCGGGCGCGTCCTCTGCCTGCGCAGCGTGACCCCTGATCTCACGCTGAGAGGTCACGCTGCACACAGTGCTGCCGGGAGAAGTCGGGCAGCGTCTGAGCGATGCTCAGATGCTGCCCGGCATTAGACTGCGCGCATGCGCAGTCTAATCCCGAAATCCCGGGATTGGAAACTCCAATCCCGGGATTGAAATCCCGGCGTTTTGGGGGCCAAATCCCGGGATCCCGCCGATCCCGGGATTGGCCACCCTAGTAGGCAGCTATGGGAGTTCAATGGCAGAACATTACAATACTGAGGAGTATCGAAGGTGGAGAACTGATGGTGAGGAGTATTGAAGGCGAAGCACCAATGAAGCAGGAGATTGATGGTGGAATAGCGATGATATCAGAAACAATGCTGGAACATCACTGGCACCGTGGATGGAGCAGGCACAGGTCTCTTTAAGCAGGGACTGGAATCCTCTGGAGCTGGTTAGCCTGGAATCTGGAAACAGAACACAGCAACAGCAGAGAGAGAGAGACATTATCACAGGATGGACAACCATAGCACTGACAAACAGAAAGCATTGGATCAGGGAACTTATACCTGCTGGGAAGCAGGGATTGGCTGACCAATTAGAATGGATACAGAGCACAGATGATTGGCTGTAGGAAACCATATGATTTATCCAAACATGGCTACACCCATGTTTGGATTAGGAAGAAAAGACTGTTTGGAAACAGCATGCTGTGTATGAGACATCTAGTGTCAGGACATGAGATGGATAAAGGTATGCCGGCATGTCAGCGGCACAGGGGTGACCTCAGGAATGACTTTGCAGGTGCTGTGCTGCAGACCGCACGCAAACAGCAAAGATGATAGCCGGACATGGCACACAGGGATTGTCTGGACAGACGAGAGGTAAATATGTGTGTCTTGTTACCCAGATCGGGACATACACAGATTAAGCCACACTCATCTGAGCAGCTCCTGGCGTGAATGAGGTGCAATGTCTGTGAGACCCTCATGTGAGATGCTCACTCGCCCCTGTCGTGGCGAGCAGGGCACCAAAGCGGATTGCCTCTACACGCTGGCTCACCATACAAGTGTGTCTCCATCTGTATTTAGTATACTGTAGATTATGTTTTCCTGTGATGTTAAAATAACACCCACCCCCACAACAAGTTTATGGACCATTTGGTGCTCCACCCATGATACCCACAGATCATCCCAAGGGAGGTTGGGTATTTTGTCAGTTGCACAACGGGCAAGAGATGCCAAATGTACTCTATTCGCTTAGCCATAAAACTCTGACATGTGGCGCCACAAAAGATATAGAACAGTACATTTACACATTTCTAAAGGAGCCTTATTGCGTCATGTCCCAAGGGAAAAGATCCCATTTATTTTAATGTCCTGATGCATGCAGTTTATTCAGCTGAGTTGTAATTGTACCCCTAACATTAGATTAGAGATATCTGCTACTTGATTTAAAGCTGTGATTATATGCAAACAAAATCACATCTCTGTACTCCTGTGGCCAGACATATTAGCTCATTTCTCTCCAAAATTGTTGTGTTTTTCTAATTCCTGAAGCTGTGGAAATGGATTTATGCATCTCAATGTATACCAGCAATATAACCTTAAAATCCAGAAACTGCTTTTATCAGACTTCTGGCCGGTATTAGCACCGGTGCATAGAAATGGAAACACATTACTTTGAATCACAAAACAGTTTGGACAGTATCCATTAAAGTAATGCATGACTTTCTTCTTTTGATGAATGTTCTGTGCAGAGCTGCAATACCTATCGATGTGTATACACTGTGGCTTCAGTCATGCCAAACAGCTCCTCTCGGTATGCAGTGTACTGGGTATCTCACTCATCATATTCATACCTCCAAACATTTTACGTTGGTGAATCGGGAATCTCGTCCCGCAGAGCCGCGAGAGTGCCCTAAAAGAGGGCATAGCCCTGACTAAAGGGAGCGTGATTTCATGGGGATGCCCCAGCCATGTGGTGCACCCTATTTCCATCATTATGGGGGCATGGCCATCTCTCTGTGAGCGGTTGCCATGCCTCAAGTTTCTCTGTCTCCTTAAATAGACGATGAGCAGTTATGAACAGGGGGTCTGCAAACTGCCCCCCCCCCCCCACTTCCCCCCCTTCATGAAACACTGCTGCCTGTAGGTGGGTGGGGGACAGTCAGGTGACGTCAGTTGACCACCCCAAGCAGGCATCACCACACCTGCTTCTACAGGGGAACGCCCACACACCGACCATCGGGGCTTGGCCCGAATTCAGATCACTTCGAGCGAATCGGCCCTAGTATTCCCTATGTATAAATGATCCCCTTTGTTGCAATATTGTTTTGTTTAAGTGTGTTGTAATGGCATTATTTTAATTTTGCCTCACTGGCAGAATAACAATACGGGCATAGCTTTGCTACAATAGCATTCACTTGATTTATAGTATTGATTATATGCAAATTGCATCATGTATTTTCCCTCTCTTGTGGGCAAATAGATTAATCCATTCCTCTCCAAAAGTGTTGTACATTTCAGTAATATGATGAAGGCCAGATGAAGGCAGTTTCCCTGCTGAGCAACTTCAAGATGTGAAGATGTCATTCTGTCACCTACAGTAAAGTGTTTCTCTGCTCCCCCAGATAAAACACCGGCTTTTGCTTAACATCTATAGTTAATTAGCTCTTGCAGCCTGCAAAGAGGAATATTATGTACAGTGTGTCTGATAGAAGCACTATATATGTCTTTATGCCTACATGGAAACTTTTAACACATTGTGGTCACATTGGTGTCTACAGTAACTTTACCTTCTTTTTAGTTTTAATTATGCTAAATAGCTAGCAAAACAATAGCAGTTCATCTATCTCTGCCAGCTGCTGTATGTGCTCCAGAGTATACAGTACTACAGTACCAAAACACCGCTCCCTCTCTATTGTCACTATAGCCGTACAGAATCAGTGGGCTGTCTTTGTGATGGTTCCGGTTTATTGATAAGCATTTAACCCTTTGAGTGTCAAGTGAATTTGTGAAAATAAGTGTGAACATCATCATGTCTTGTAATGTTACCTTATATAGGAAATATAATCTTTTTTTACACAACATTTTTTATTTGAATTTATATACCAAATGAGAGCGAGGCTGACATTTTTATTGGATATGCATTAACCCTTTGAGATGTCAGCACTTAAAGGGTTAAAGCATACCACGATACCTTATCTCCCAACATGCAGGTATTGGGAGTCGGGTCTCCCACAAGGTCCTCATTTTTTTTTTTTTTTCATTTTTGGGACTTTTCCATATTTGGTACCTTTTCATACCTTACCATTAACAATTGTAGTCCACGTGCATGGTAAAGAGCGCGCTAGTGGAGGAAGGCACCAGATCCAAAGCATGGCGAGTGAAGCCTACCATGCAAGGGTATGCTCTACACTAATTGGAGTTCCATGTCAACAGGTGTCGATGCTGACACAAAAATGTGAAAAACTAATTTCGACCTATTCATCTGTTGACCTTTTCCATGATGATCTTTTGACCATGCCGATTTGTTGCATGACGACATACTGTGTGTGTCATCTTAGTGCATGACAACCTTTTGTCTGTTTCACCTATTGCATGTCAACCTTTTTTTTGTCAACCTATTGACTGTCTACCGAGACACAGTAAAAAATTTCAATCCACATACATGAATGACAGATTATAAACTCCAACCCTTCAGCCATAATGAGATTTAGAAAAGAGATTACTGAATGATTTTGAATCAGTAAAATCAGTTTGGATCAGTCCTCCCCACATGGTCCCCATACCCCACTCACAGTCATTAGGGATATCCCTGCTTCAACAAACGGAAGTAATATAACTATATACAGTATCTGTCTAATCTGTTCGATATTGGCTGATTGGCCAGATAATTGTACATTGTTTTGGTGTGACCTACCACTCAGTCTGTTGGATGTTGTAGATGTGATTCTGAGCCAGCAACATTTCGGAAAGAATGGAGATATGTTTCCTTCATCGCAAATATAATGGCCATATACCATGAACTATATAACATCTTTTGGTAATTTCATATGTTAGTGTATGCCAGGGTTTCCCAAACTCTGCCATTACAGTCCAGTTCCTCGGCCAGTTTGATTTTAGCCATAAAATTGCTCAGATGTGCGATTGTTCAACAGATGATGCGTATTAGTATTGAGACGCGCACACACACATGCAGTGCGCCTCTTCCTGGTCCTGGGCGCGCTGCACTCCCTTCTCATCTGCCCACCCTCCCACTGGCTTCATCGCCCGCCCTCCTCCCAGCTTCACCGCCTGTTCGGCTCCCCCGTATTTACCGCTGCGCCCACCCACCAACCCGTCCAGCTCCTGCCTTCAGCGGCCATCCTCCCTGGCCGCACCGCACATGTAAGTAAATATGCGGGGAGGCCTCGGTGTGTATATACCCCTTTATCCTGTGTATACACTCCACTGTTACACCCTATATACCTCAGCCTAGCTCTGTATACTGCACCCTGTATCTATACCCCTCTACTAGGGAAGTCAATCCCGGGATCCCGGGAATCCCGGGATTGGGCATTTTTCAATCTCAAATTACAGGATTGAAAAAATGCCTTGGGATTGGCATCCCTAATCGGGACCCCATCTCCTGACCAGGACACCATCCGGCAAGGGACTTGAGGAGGAGCTGTGGCTGTACAAAAGCAGGAGACCTGCACTGTGCTCAGTCAGTCAGTGTTTGCACACTGGTTCAGCTGCTTTGGTCACCCGTAGTAAGGGATGTAACTAGAATTTATGGGCCCTGGATACTTGACACTGGTGCTTGCCCACTCACTCAGAACTATTGCTCAGCCCCTCATCCTGAGAGGGGGGTGGTCGGGGAAGCATGAGCAACAGTGTCAGGAAGAGCGGGTGAGTGTCAGCGTCGAAAAGAGCATCATTAATAGAAGCGCAAGCATCAGTGTTGGGGAGAGTGGGCAGAGAGAGAGATATAGTGTCAGGGAGAGAGAGAGAAAGGGAGAGAGATAAGGTTAGACAGTGTTGACAGGGAGGAAGAGAACGAAACAGGTGAGACAGAGTGTCAGAGAAAGGGCTGGATTAATGTTTCTGGTGCCCCGAGGCAGCTAAATTGTGGGGGCCTCCCCCAATATGGCCCTCAAATTGGGGGCGGGCACTTCACAGCATTATGCTTCGGCATACAGCTTTGAAGTATGATGCATTAAAGGGGCACTACTGTGGTCATTATGTATAAAGGGTACCGCTGTATTTGCATAATGGGTACTATTGTGTTATGTAATGTGCATAAGGGGGTAATACTGTGTGGTGTAATGTGTATAAAGGGGTACTAATGTGTGGTGCAATGTGTTTAAGAAGCACTACTGTGTTGTATAATGTGTATAAAGGACGAGGCAAATACACAGCCCTGCCAATTATTGAAAGACCACGCATGGCACGCTGTGTGCATGCAGGGTGTCCCATTGAGAACAGACCATATGAAGGTTAGCCTTTGCTGGCCTACACCAATGTAATTGACAGGTGCCAGCCATTTGCGGGCATAACGCTGACATTTTTCGGTAGTGTCCTAGAAAAAACTCAGGCCCTCACTCCCAATGGCCTTCCACGGCCATTGGGAGTGAGGGCCGATGGTGAATATTTTTTCCTCCTGTGTCCACTGCTGTGTACGTGTCCACATCCATGCATGGGGGGGGGAGTGTGTGTGTGTGTGTGTGTGTGTGGGGGAGGGGGCGTGCTTTCAGTGGGGCAGCATTTACATGCTTGCTGGGCTCTGAATACTCGCAGCCTAGCAAACAGGTCTGAATCAGTTCCTATGGGCCTGATTCAGAGTTGATCGCGAATGTTAACTCTTTCTCAAATGGACAAAACTATGGGCCTTATTTTGGTTCATTCTTTCTGACAAAATCCTTCTTAGATGGACAAAACCATGTGCACTGCAGGGGGGCAGATGTAACATGTGCAGAGAGAATTAGATTTGGGTGAGTAATTTTGTTTCTGTGCAGGGAAAATACTGACTGCTTTATTTTTACACTGCAATATAGATCTCACTTTGAAGTAAAACCCCACCCAAATCTAATTCTCTCTGCACAAGTAACACCTGCCCCACCTGCAGTGCACATGGTTTTGCCCATCTAAGAAGGATTTTGTCACAAAGAATGAACCAAAATAAGGCCCCATGTGCACTGCATGCTGGGCAAATATAAAGTGTGCAGAGAGAGTTCGATTTGGGTGGAGTGTTCTCAAACTGAAATATAGATTGCAGTGCAAGAATAAATAAATATTTACCATGCACAGAACCAAATTTAACTCTCTCTTAAAGTTACATTTGCCCCACCTGCAGTGCAATGTGGTTTTGCCCGTTTTAGAAAGATTTTACATTTTCGATCAACTTTGAATCAGGTTCTATAGCTTGTTACATGCTAATTATGCACCCTTCTTTCCATAAATCCTGCGCTTGTCCCTGCCCTTTGTTGTGCAGTGCAAAATGAGAAAAAAAATCCCATTTGCTGGCAATATTTTTTTTACAGGCAATTTGCTAAATCAGCAGGGGTATAATAAATACAGTAGACGCCAGCCTTAAAGGGGCACATTCACCTCATCCATTGCCCCAGGTTGTGCTTTATGTGTCTCAGAGCAGGAATAAGCAGAGAACCCAGGGTATATGTGCCATGGTCCTCCCTCTCCCTGTCTAGGTGCTACTGGGGTGGTAGAAGTGAATATTGAGGGTGGTGAATGTAATTGTGATCTTTAAGATGCAGGGCCCTTCTACAGCAGACAGCACTTGCAGGCAAAGCTTTACTCTTGATTGTATAATACCCCCACCCTAACGTCTCCTCCTCACATAAGCTGTACAGATCACCTAGACTGTGCCATCCTCCACTGTTGGGTCAAACCCAGCTGTGCATTACTGTAATTCACTGCCTGAACTTAGTATAGAAAGTGGCAGTGGCAGTGCTTGTGGGGACAGAGCAGCTGTGCTCATGCTGGGTCTCTATTTCGGGCAGTGTTTTGGATCTGGATTTGTTCCAAATCACCATCATTTTCGTGTTTTGTATTTCGTGTTTTGGATCTGTATTTTTTTGCCAAAATACATAAAAATCACTAAAATTTTAGAATAATATTTGCTCCTACACTATTATTAACCTCAATATCATTAATTTCCACTAATTTCCTGTCTATTCTGAACACCTCACAAAATTGTTTTTAGGGCAAAAGGTTGCACCGAGGTAGCTGGATAACTATGCTAAGCCACACAAGTGTGCGGCACAAACACGTGGCTCATCTAGGAGTGGCACTGCAGCAGCAGACAGGATGGCAGTTTCAAAAACTAGACCCCAAAAAGCACATAATGGCAAAAAAAGAGGTGCAAGATGGAATTGTCCTTGAAACCTCCCACCCACCCTTATGTTGCGTAAATGCGTAAATGCACACTTTAACAAACCAATCATGTCAGCAATAGGGTTTGCCACACGATTGTGGCTGAAATGATTGTTTTGTTTGGGCCCCCACAAAAAAAGAAGCAAGTCACCTCTGCCTGTACAAACTGGCTCTATAGAGGCAAGATGTCGTCCTCATCCTCATTCTCCGATTCCTCACCCCGTTCAGTGTGTACTTCCTCATCCTTACAAATTATCTATTCATCTCCGCTGGACTCCACAATCACAGGTCCCTCTGTAGTCTCTGGAGGCAAATGCCAGTCTTCATCAAGAATTGATCATTCAATATGGGGTGGTTCTTAGTAATGTCTTTGATACACAGGTAGGAGATGTATACCTGTTCTTCCTGGAAACCGGGGGCTTCCTTCCTAATCACATAAGGAATGTTTGACTTGACATCTTAACATGCCGTCTTCACAAGTTTCATTCCTGACTTATAAGAAAACTTTAATAAAGGATAACCCCAATATATGAACCACTAGTCAAGAACATAGGCCTCAGCCGTTCCTTGCCACTCCGTGTGGTAAATGGCATATTAGCAAGCTTATGTTTCTCCTCCAAGGATTTAAATTTTTTTTCTTCAACGTACTGAATTTTGCCATTTTGGATTTGACATGCCCTCTACAATGCCCTCTTTTGATGGCCTTTCATGTTCTATGTCTTAGAGAAAAAAAGAAAAACTTCAACACTTGGTTGAAGAAACCTAGAGCGCTAAAATCACCAGTGGCTTCGCGTTTCGTCACTGAGACTTGATCAAGGTCTCAGTGACGAAACGCGTTGGGTACTGCCTGCTGACTCCTCCTACTAGATAAGTGATGTTTTTATACTCTCTTTAAAAACGTTTTTTATATCCCCTATATAGCGATATCAAATGTAGGCCATTTTTATAAAAAAAAATATTTTTTATTTTTTTGTGTTTTTTCTATGTAAACTACTCTTACTGTTTGTTCTTAGAAATAGTGCTATTCCGCACATTCTTATATCAAATTAATTCTTATATGTTTTAAAAAAGATACGCTTACTGTACAGGTATTTGTAGTCACTTTTGCCTTTATCCAATCTATTGTTTGTGTGTATATATGTATATATATATATATATATATATATATATATATATATATATATATATTTATATGTACATACATACGTACATATATACAGACAAGCAGTATTCATGGGACTTGTGGGCATTACGGTGTGTCACATGTTGCTTAATTGAAATTGCGGTGGGTGGCATGTGTAATATGAATTGCAGTGTGTGGCATATGTAATGTAATGGGCATTGTGGTGATTGGCATATTGTGTAATGGGCATTGCAGTGTGTTGCATAATGTGTAATGGGCATTACAGTGTGTCATATCTTGTGTAATGGTCATTGCGATGTGTGGCATTATGTTTAATGGACATTACGGTGTGTGGCATAATGTTTAAGGGACATTACGATGGGTGACATATTGTTAATGGGAATTGCAGTGTGTGGTATTTTTGTAAAGGGCATTACCCCTTGAAGCGAGGCTGCACATAGTTTTTGAAAAGTTTGCATTCTATATTTTTCAAATATTTATTGGTGGGGCACATTTTTACTGTTAAAACTGGGAGCCATATTGTTTAGAAACACCCCTGTTTGTTTCACCAGAATGCTACTACAGAACTATGAGGCACAGACACAGACTTTCAGTGCCACTGGACTGGACTACAGAAGGAAGGAACTGTAGTAGTTAAAACTACTACAGCTAAGCTATCTATAAGGCACAGGAACACAGGCACAGTGGGTGGGTGAGTGAGCACATGGGCGGGCAGGCGGGCAGGATGTCCTATCACTTCACTCTCTAAGACTGGAGTGAATATGGCTCCTGCCCGCCCCTTTATAGGGTTCGGATCTCGGGAGATTCGACAGTTGGAGCTCCAGAAAAACACGCTCCGAGCCTGGCTGGGAATCCCTGAACAGGCTCAGAAGTGGACTCGGATTGGGGGTGTTGGGGGGTGCTCGGATTCCCCCAATCCGAACCCGATCATCTCTCATATAAGGCAGTGGTTCCCAAACTTTTTAAATCAGGGTGGCCTAGAGAATCAGAGGGTTTTTTTTTACGGTGCCCCTAGACCAAAAATGTATTCGTGAGAATATATAAAATGATGTAAATTGTTTTTATATGTTATCTTTGGTTCAGTTATTTGATAAGGGAAGGATTTACTTTTGTTTGTCCACATATTTTATGATTGGCAGCCACCAGCACTGATTTTGCCTATTACATTGACCATAAATAATTTGAGTTGGTCCTGCACCACCAACCCGAGGGCACCACTGCAAGTATCCAGAGGCACCCCGGATACCGCGGCACACAGTTTAGGAACCGCTGATATAAGGGTTAAGTTCTCTGTAGTAACCTGTATTGGATTGTGCTTTTACTCTTGTAGGCTGAAGCTGTGCATATGTAATTATATTTTTAGGGAGTGGAACACACGAAAGGTGAAGAAAGAGGTGTTGCATTCGTTATTAGACAGCGGGGTGTCTTTCAAAACGAAAGACTGAAAGTTAATGGATGGCAATGTTTATTTGAACAGGATTGTCCATTTTATACATGTTTGACTAACCTTGTTTTTAGGTTCTATACAATTTCATGCTGTCTACATTATTCTGAAACTCATTTACAGTATTTCAAACCATTGAAACCCTGCTGATGGTTGGTACAAAAAAATATCTATAAGTTGTTTACTGTAATAGCACAACCAAGGTCTGTAACTTGACATTTGAATGGACAATTATAGCTAATATGCATGTAGCTTTGTGTTGTTCAAAAGGTGAATATAAAATTTCTAAGTAAAGGTTTATGTACAATCTCAAAAAGTCAGATATTAAGGAAGGAATGTGCTGTGTGGGAAGACAATTTTCTTTGTCGACATCAAGCAGCTTTCCAAGCATAGCATGCACGAAGCAGATGTGTCGCAAATATGACATATACCTATTTGAAAATAGGTGTAATCACTACATATATAATATAGTGTGCTAATATGCATTGTACCTACGATGAGTATAATTTTGGTTACAACTACAAAGGTTAATAATCATTTTTTGTTCCAATTATTAAATCCCATACAGAGAGAAATGTGCCTTTTGTGGCTGACTTTCTGTCATTAACCACTAATTATTTCTAGGCTTATCACCAGTTATAGATAACATTTCCATTAAGAAAATTCAAACGGAAAGAAGTCTTCAAATGACAATGGGTGCTAATTAAAGATGGGAAATCACAGTGCTATACAAGTTGAGGTATACTTAGAAAACTATCAGAAAGAAAGAAAGTCACTGCAGTCTAGAGCGGACAATGCGTTAGGATGATAAAATACAATTAATGAGAGGGGGCAAGGCTTACAAGTCTAAGATGACAGATCTGTGGAGAGGGCATACTTCCTTACCTGGGCACTGTACTGCTAAAACAATCTCTCAGTTATCCCCACAATAATTCCAGCTACCTTTCTCAGCTGGGGTACTCGCTGGACTTATTGCCTGACTGTATACTGCCTAACTCCGCTGGGTCTACAGAAAAGGATATTCTTCCAGTCTGCCATGCAGCATTCTGACTGACAAGGTCGCCCTCAGCTGAGCTCTCAGTGGGCCTCTTGGGACCAATATCTGTTCAACCACTTTAGTTTATTCAGGCCCCCCTGTACTCTGACTCATCACTTTGCACCTTTTTGGACCCTCTTACCACCAACTTACCACCAACCGACACCCCACTTTCTGACCTGATAGCTCACTAGCAGCTCCAGTCACTCTCTGTGGGAAAGACAACCAGTGTAGCAACAGCACACCTCACCAGCACTGCTGAGAGGAACAAATGTCCCCCTGTGCAGCCTTTTTTTCGGCGAGGTCATATCCATGACTCCCCATGATTTGGCCACTCTCCCCTCCGTACACCATCTTGGTGGCTCCACCCCCTGGTGCATCTTAGACTGCAGTCGCTTTTTTCACAATGGGACTGCAGTTTAACTGCTTGCATGTGTGTGCATGTGTAGCTTACCAAATTGTGATTAGCTAGCTGGAGTTTGAACATGACTGGTTCTCTGTTCTATAAATCATCAGTTTCAGGATAATTCTTTTGTTATGCATTATACTTCATAGCAGGTTTTTCATATTTCTTTATGCCAGGGGATCCAAGTCAAACTGATTTCTGATTCAGTGCTTCCCTCAGTTCAAATTTAAAATCTTTGGGACTGGAAGATACCTGTTTCCGCAGAAATATGACCAATGTCATCGTCATTAAACAGAGGTCATTTAAAAAAAAAAAACAGAATTAGCCTTGGCTCTCCAACTGTTTCTTACCATGGCCTTAGATCTCCCCACAGTACTGTAGGTGTCCAGTGCATTATAACAGTTTTGAAAACCTCCTCCCCAATTTTAGTAGGTAAATACAGTAGGCCAGACAAAATATATCATAACTGTCCTGCTTTTCACCAACATCCCCAGTCAGCTTCTTTGTGTAATTCAAAATCTGACAGTTTTCCTACTTCTTTACTATCTCCCAAGCCAAGCCTAAAGCAGCCCACACACGCACCGATTATAGAATGCATTTTGTACTTTTAAAGTACAAAACGCATCGTGCGTACAATTATCGGGGTGTTTTCGGGCGGCGTGTGCGACGCGATGCTTTGCTATGTGCGTTCCCGGGGACCGATTTAGGATGTCCAAAAAAGTATGTGCAGCAGGTACTTTTTTGGACATTATCGCATAGCATCGGGCTCAGCATTATACAGGCATACGAGCCGATGCTATATTTTTGGAAATAAAGTACCTCAGACTACTTTTTTTCAACATACAAATTGTTATCAACAACTTTATTGCAGGTTTAAAACATGTGAACTAGAACAAAATAAAGGTCAGAAAAATCAAGTGAAAAAATGTGCTTAATTCGCACAGCATCGCATCGCAGACAGCAAAATAACCATTGCATCGGGTCATGCTTAATTCTGGCAGAAAAATTGTAAAGAACCATTATACAGCCAAAATCGCATAGCACTGAAATTGGTGCGTGTGTGGGCACCATAAGTAATTGAATTCCCTTTCTTTTGATCCCAAACATAAGTGTCTTCAGCTCCTCTGTGCCTATATTGGGCATGGGCTCTTTTCCAGGGTGAGGTTCAGGGTTTTCACTTGGACCTGGTCATCGCTCACTTCAATCTCTTCAAGTCCAGTTTGAGTATTAATATGTCCAACTGAAATGGATGACTTCCTGCAATGATTCCAAATGTTCTTCCACAGCTGGTTACCTCCTCAGATGGTCCATTTTGTCTCCATGTAAGCATCCATGTGGTGAGCCCAACTATCAATATATTATCATGCTCCTGAAATTCAACCCTTGTGGTCAAATTATTTGCCATAGGACTTATCTTTGCTACTTCTCCTGCAATCCTACATTTAGAGTGATCCTTACATTAATTGACACTAGCAACCAACCAAACACATGCAACTCTTATCTTGATCTAGTTATTCATTGAGGGCCAAAGCAGAAAGCTATCCAAATTTTGCTTAGAGCAAGCTCTTAAGCAGTCGCTGGCCCTAGAGTGTAGTTCTACAGTTCTCTGATACCTCTGAATTCTACTGAATCCAGAGTTTTAGCTATATTAGTCAGAGCAAAGTCTAACACATTTCTTATTCTGTTGTAAGTAATAGGTCCGCTGCTGAATGCTGTATTCAGCACCATTGGAATTAGTTCAGTGTTATGTCAAAGGTCTGCTGGCATCACAGCATCCAGAATATCTGGTACCAACTCAGGATGCAGCAAAGAACTCCAGTTAAAGTTTCACTGTTACCAATCTGGAGAGCTAGTTAAAATCTCTGATAACCAGCTCAGACTCCAGATAAAACTCCTCTGGTCCGGCTAAAATCAAGCCTGGGGTCCAGCGAAAGTTTTGCCGGTACCAGCTTGATGTCCAGGATAGTTCTCTTCGGTACCTGCCCAGAGCCCCTCTAAATCTCACTGCTTATTGTCAGCCAAAGCCTCATCGGATCCTGCTTGGAGTTTAGTTAGAATCTCACCAGTTGGCTGACTATCAAAAAGTCAACTGGGGGTGTGTGTGTGTGTGTGATAAACTGCAGCTACCCAACTGCTTTCTGAGGCTGTAAGGATAGCTGATTTGTCTGCGAACAAGGCCAGCCCTTTCTGGTCTTCGAGGCAACTGGGCATAGGGTTCAACAATCTTGTGCTATGTGTGTTGCAAATTGCAGTGGTTCTTGACTGGATATTCTTTTTAGTGAGGTACCATTTCTGCAAGTTTTGCTTCATTGCCGCAGTGCCCTAGACCTTCTTGTTGCTTGGTGATACACAGGTTGCCGTGTATTGTAAACTGATTGTTTTTCATGGAAGAGTACATGGTCTTAGATGGAGCGAATTGCTTAGCCCAGAATCCTATTGGTATATTCTTCTCCTTACTTGCTCTTCTGTCATAGATTCCCAAAATATACTGTATCATGCTCATTTACCATCATGTCCAGATAGAATAGCCGATTCACCAGAATGGGAGCCAGGATGTTATGCGCCTGTATTGCTTGACTGCTAGGAGTGCATCTTCCAGTTCAGAGGTCCAAACAAATTCAGTATTTTTACAGGTCACATTGTATCCAGGTATCAACATGATGCTCAGTTGTGGAACAACTGATCTTTAGTATCTTAAAGTCCCCAAGTTTTGTGTCCAGTGGATAATTAGCAGAAACATAACACTCTGGATGAGGTGTTTGTTAATGGCCCATCCTATGCTCTTCAAATGTGCTGTCAGCAAATGTAGATCATGGGTAACAGTATCTGCATCTGGTACTGACAACATAATAGCACAACTCAGTTTTGGGGTTAATATCTCAAGGTCTCTGGATAATAATCCATAACAGATTGTAAGGGAATGCTATTATCCCTGCGCACCTATGGTAGGGGTCAATTGCTGACCATATCATGTGAATGCAAAGTGATCTTGACAGTCTGCAGCAACTGGTGGTGAGAAAAATAGCTAGGTCTATGACTGCATGCCATTCTCCTAATGTACAGTATATTTAATCCTTTCCACAATGGTAATCATGTCTGGCAATGTGGTGCTAGGCACAGGGCCACCTTGATAAGACACCAATAGTCAATTGTCAATCTGTATGAGCCAGTGGTCATCCTGACTGGGTACAGCAGGGCATTGTGCGGTCTGCTCAGACACAGATCAGTCTACATGAGAAAGTGAGCATCCTGACTGGGTAACCAGGGCATTAATAGGATGCCGAAAAACATTTTTTGCTGATATTTTAACAATATACGTCCGTTTTCGCATTTTACCGTGAATTCGCACATTCTGAAGTGCCGATTTTTAGTAACGCCGGAACTTGCATCCAGATTTTTTTCCATTACAAAGTATATAAATCACATATTTAATGAGATGCGAAATCGGGAAAAAGTTACAAAAAATCGCCACACAAACAAACCAGGTTGTGATGGGCAAACTTGACAGAACCATGCACAGAGCAGTGTGATCTGTGCATGGTTCTGTCCCAACAAAGTAAAAAATGTATAAAAACATGCATGCAGGGACTTGGATAACCACAAGTCCAAGCATGTGGGGCAATAAAGGACTTGTAGTCCCACAGTAGTAAAAATAGTAAAAACCAAACACACACACTTACTGTACAACTTTATTACACACGGAGCCCATTCATTCAATACTCACCTATATTGCCATTATGCATCCCCTTGCTGGGACTCATAGTTCCACAGCAATACTTTTTCTAATTTTACACAAATTATCAGCCCGATGCCCACCACCCAGGGGCATCAGGGACCGCCCCAGGCTTCAACATGGGAAGGTAAGTTCTGGAGGGGGGATCTGTTAATGGTGATACTTTCTGTATATGTCAATCATTACAATCGCTATGTTATGAAGCCGCAGGTTCATATGATGCCTCTGTTACAATAATACTCGGGTAGTATGAGTGCTGGTAACGGGGAGCTAGAGAGCCCGTTGCTGCAGCTCACCACGCGCTCATACACCGGGACACACTGCACGCTGCCTATTATAAACAGATAGGAGTCCCCCTGTAGAGTCCTTAAAAGGACTAATCAAAGACACAGATAAAGGTAAGCTAGGGCATGGAGAGCTAGTTAGGCCGGCGTACGCTTCGCAGATCTTCTTCGATATTAAAATTCAAACTGATGAGCAAACTTTGTCTCCCACACATAGAATTTTGAGGCAATAAAGCCCTTATTAATAAAGGGATAGACGCATAGCAGCTCACACTGTTCTCATTAGAACGTAGAAACAAAAAAATCAGCGCATGAATTTTTAACATTTTTAACATTGCACTAGACTCTGTTCCATGTTATATGTAGTATGTTATATTTCGCAGTTTTTAACATAAACCTAATAATGGTATATTTTAGTGTCATTTTTTTCTCTGGGTGCACCACAACGTGACAAACTATACTCTGTCCTCAAACCATAGTGTATGCTAATGACAGATGGAACAGTGAGCTAACCCACACATCCACAAAGATCTTGTGTGTAATGCAACTTGTAGCCCACAGAGGATAGATGTATGGGAAAACATCTGTACAAGCATGAGATGGACTAAGAGGGGAGGTGGAGAAAGGGGCTGAGGCTGTGGAGACAGTTTGTATACTTATTTACTCAGAGAGGGGACATGGAGATAGAATGCAATCCATACTACACTAACACCATGCTAGGATTCTCCAATCAGAAACTCCTAAAATCACCATGTGACTTGTCCAATTAGAGATCAGCACATGCTTCTCTGAACCTTTTGCTGAGTTTTCTGGGATTATTGCCTCAGCAGTGAGGATTGCACTCTGCAGATTATTTTAGTGTACCTGTCACTGATCTATAACCCAGTCATTCACGCCTTTCCCCTGCACACCTCAAATAGTGGGCACATAGTTATGGCCATGGGAACACCCAGCGTTTCATGGGTGTTCCCATTGTTCCCACTGTTCCCATGTCAACAGGTGACGTGGGCACTGGGGGCAGGCATCTGACATTGCCAGATGTCAGCTGCCCGCCCATTTTCTCCCAATTGTGCATGCATATATGAGTGACCTCAAAGTCACTTTAAATATGCATGCACGCACCACATCTTTCAATGGTCGACGACCATGAAAAGATGTGGGAGGTTCCCCCTGGCATGCGAATGAATGTTTATGTAAAACATCCATTTGCAGCCCTTGTGAATGTATGTGGCATCTGAGCAGGGCCAAATTAAAGGAAGGGGGGCACAGGGGGTCAGTTTGACATGTATTTAAAAAAAAAAAATATATATATATATATTTTTTATTAGCTAAAGGTTTTTTGCATGGGAGAGGGGTAGTGCTGCAGCTTCACCTATCTGCCAATGTAAAAATGATTAATGGTGCTGAGCATCGGGGGCCAAGGCACACTGACTGCAAAAGTGTGTACTGCATTACTAGGAGTTGACAAAGTCACATGAGACTTTGCATAAGAGGTCAGAGGCTGAGAGGCTTGTGCTGAGCTCTGCTTGGTGTAGTAGATGGTGTAGTTGATGAGCGGACCGGCACTCTCCCCTCTGACACAAAAAATCATTCACTATTGATTGTATTTTTTTTACCTATTTGTTTGCTTTGACAAAGGGGCGTTGTAGCCCCGAAACGTTGGGCGCTTTTGCTATTGTTAATACACATTTTGCATTTATTCAAGTCCCTGGAGTGCCTTCTTTTTTCCATGTCTCTCTCTCTCTCTCTATATGTGTGTGTGTGTGTGTGTGTATATATATATATATATATATATATATATATATATAATATACTCACGCGCTGCATCCAAGCAGCTGCAGCAGCACACGGAATGAAGAAAGAATCAATAAGGCAGGAGCTTCTGCTACGTTTCGATTTTAATAATCGTCATTATATATATAGGAATGAATTCCAGCTTTGGAACTCCTGCACTGCACATCCTGTTATTGTGGTCCATTACACTCTGGCAAAGTTTCTGATTGTTCTATTGACTGTCTGTGACTGTCTTATTGGATGTTATATCTGAATGGTGGCAATATTCCACTCTGGAGGAACAATTTTAGGATTCCTTGATTTAAAAAGGGAAAAAAAATGTCTCCGTACTTTCCTGTTACAGAATACGTGTGAACTGTTCATATAATATGCTACTTCCACTGCCCCTGAGGAAGTCTTTTTGATGAAACGCGTTGGACATCTCTTCGACGATCGGAAGTCCAATCAACAGTTCTTTTGATTACAAATTGTGCCAAAATACATTTTTATTGTGTATTTTATTATTACTCATTGAGCATCTTTTATCATTAAATAAGATTGTTACTTTTAAATGTGTTAATTCATGTCTGGAAGCGCACCCTGATCTTTTTCCCTTTCTTCATATATATATATGGGTGTGTGTAGCGTCTCCTGACGCAGGTCCAGTATTAGGATCTGAGCAGGGACGCAGCGCACGCTTCCCGCCCCACCTACCACTGTTCACTGGATATTTAAGGCGAGTGTTTTTCACATGTTGGTTAAACCTGATGATAATATCGAATTGATATTGAAACGTTGTTTGGAAATTAAAGCTTTTTTACTGCTTTACTGCCGTGGAGTGCTGCACCTTTTTTGACCTATCTACATTCCCTGCTGTGCGGGCACCCGGGCTGAAACGTATACGGAGGTTGTGCCTGGCACCTTGGCGTCTATATTGTGGTTTGGCCGGTGGATTTCCCGGTAATTCCTGCTGACGGCACCCCCATTATTATTACTGATCGTCCGGTGAACTTTTTATGGAACGGTCCCACTGGTGATTCACACCGTTCCTATTTTCCCTTTTCACGGATATACAAGGACCACCATGGAGGAGGATAGAGCCGTGGATAATGTCGCTAGTGGTTACCAGCATACCATCCACACCGTTGGTGATGTTTATAGCTACACTGACAATCAAGCGGAATCCATACGCTATACAAGTGAATTGGAAAACCAAGCTGAGGCGACACCACTGGATGAACTCTATCATGACCTGCTAAAACTCAAGAAACGTGAGACTGATTACTATTATCATGGCTTATCATTAAGCGACTACCATCGAGCAAGAAAAATCCCCCGTGGTTTGAGGGTTAAAAACTCTCCCACGATAGGGAAACATGACCCTTTGTTCTGTAAGAAGTGGGTTGCAATTGCAAATAAATGTGCCTTGGATTGGATGCTCCTAATTATTGAACAGTCTACAAAGGAGATCGACATCTGCAAGACAAAAATCACTGCATTTGAGACTGCACACAAAGCGAACTTGATGAATGACAAAACCACTGATTGGTATGAAAAACTTAACTCTCAATTACAGATCCATAAGAGAGAACTGATCAAATTCAAGAGAGATAAAAAGACCAAAGTGGATCTTGATTATGACAACAATACTGTTTACCAATGGACTGTGCCTCGTAAAGAAGGTGATATTCGAAAACCCTTCTTTCGTCGTTACCGCGGGAGATTCCAACGCGATGATAGGTCTTCCACAGACTTTAACTCCTCCAGCGGTGAGTCTACAGATACTACTACAAGAAACACCAACTCAAGTATCCCTTTAGGCGTGAAAACCAGACGCCAAATCGCCGCTTCCGATGGCACACCAGACGTGGTGGCCAGAACCGCCGGCAGAGGTCGTGGCAAAAAAACCCCCAGGGGCCAGAGGAATTAGTCATTAATTTGTCTACCTATGATCTATCTCAAGCTGAACTGAAAGTCCTGTCTAAGGGTTTATCCTTTATTCCGACTGCCAATTTCAACAAAATGGATTGGGAGATTGAGAGCCATCGATTGGCAAGACAACTAAGACGCAAGGAACATTTCAATAAAGTTAAGACACTTAAACCTAAATTGGAGACCCCTGAGTTATTACCTCCACAATTGAAAAGACTCTTGCCCCGTTCTACATTCGATCCCCAGTCCTTTAATGCCTCTATTCGTACTTTCAATCGTGTCCTGAACCAGGAGGTTCTGGCGGCGTCCAGATCGGAACAATTCCCCTTTAATAATCTGAATAAAGTTGATCGGGACATTTTGAAAAATCTTGCATCCAACAGCTCCCTCGTTTTTCGAGGTGCTGATAAAGGGGGTGCACTAGTTATTCAGGATATGGACAAATACCATTCTCAAGTTATGCTACATCTAGATGATAAGTCCACCTACCTCAAGCTACCGGGTGATCCGTCGCCACGGTTTACCAGGGAATTGCGTGAGTTACTCCAAAATGCTGTTGATGCTGATATGATTTCTGATATGCTTATGAAAGCTTTGATCCCTGATTATCCGATTGTACCTTTATTTTATTGTTTGCCCAAGGTGCACAAGTGCATCAAGGACCCCCCTGGTAGACCCATTGTGGCTGCCAGGGGCTCCTTGATGCAACATGTGTCTGTTTATCTTGATAGTCTGTTTCAGGTCTCTATACGTAGTCACCCCCGCTATTTACTAGATACTAATTCATTACTGAGAAATCTTGCTGCACTTCCGATAATCGATGGTGAAATCACTCTTTTTTCCATCGATGTATCGGCACTATATACATCGATTCCACACGAGCTAGGATTAGCAGCTTTGCGGCATTTCCTTGAGAGAAGTGAGGTCTATGTGGGCCCTAACATCTCACTGATTATTGAATTAATGCACATGATACTATCTAAAAATTACTTTATGTATAACAATGAATTCTTCTTGCAACTAATCGGAGTTGCGATGGGGGCGGCGGTAGCCCCCTCATACGCAAACATATTTATGTTTGAATACGAACAGAGTCTTTTCTTCGATAATCCCATCATTGCTGAAAACATCGTTTATTATAATCGATATATCGATGATGTACTTATATTCTGGAGGGGTCCCCCACAAGTTCTGGGTGATTTTCTAATGCTACATAACACTGGCCCTGACCCCATTAAATTTACATTCACTTTCGATAACCATCATATCAGCTTCCTCGATGTTATGATTTCTCTGAAGGAGGGTGTCATTAGCACCAATTTATACAAAAAAGAGACAGATAGAAACAGCCTGCTTGAATACTCTAGTTGCCACCCGAGGGCTACTATTAGAAGTCTTCCCTTTTCCCAAATGTTAAGAATTAAACGGATTGTGTCTGAGCCAGATTTGGTCGAGACACAATTGGATGAGATGATTGGACGGTTTGTGGTGCGTGGTTACCCTTTATTCGAACTATTGGAGACCAAAAATAGAGTGATGGCATTAAATCGTAACGATTTGCTATCTCAAAACATTGCTGAGGCTAAACCCACTGAGGTATTACCATGGGTTACCACATACACACAAACCAGTCCGATGATCACTAAAATTGCCAAGAAAAATTGGACATTACTACAGACTGACCATGATTTGGGACTTGGTCAGACTAAATTATTACCCAGCTTTAAACGCTCCCGGAACTTGCGCAATATTCTGGTAAAATCAGATGCATCTCCCAATTGTAATATACCTGTCAGACGTAAACTTGGATGCATACGCTGTACATGTACAGCCTGCAAATTTTTATTACCTGGTGCCACATTTAATCACCCACGTACGGGTAAAAGTTTATCCATCGGCCATACCCTCTCCTGTAACACATGTTATACTGTCTATCAAATAATCTGCCCATGCGGATTATCATATATAGGGAAGACGGAGGGTCCCTTTAAGGATCGGATGTCGGCCCATAGGTCTGCCATAAAGAGTGCCTTGGCAACCGGCTCGAGCGATCAGCCGGTGGCTCGGCACTTCTTGGATGCCAGACATGGACTGACATCCATCCGATATAGAATGATAGATCACATACCGCCCCTGATTCGAGGTGGCAATCGCAAATTGATGTTACTTAAATGTGAAGCCCGATGGATTGCCAGACTTGGCACAGTGACCCCTTTTGGGCTCAATGAGCAGTCTGGCATCGCGGTGCTGCTCAATTGATAAATGTCCATGTTTATATGATACATTATTATCTTAGTTTTCCTCCCTTCTGGTCCTTGCGAATTTTTTATAAATTTTTATATCTTTATATATTATGTATATTTATTTCTTGTAATCTTTTTTCTATTTTGTGTATGATCACATGATTATTCATTTACCAATGTATCTTTGTGTTACCATTACATTGTATAATATCACTGATTAATCTGGTGTGTGCGCTGGGTGTGTGTAGCGTCTCCTGACGCAGGTCCAGTATTAGGATCTGAGCAGGGACGCAGCGCACGCTTCCCGCCCCACCTACCACTGTTCACTGGATATTTAAGGCGAGTGTTTTTCACATGTTGGTTAAACCTGATGATAATATCGAATTGATATTGAAACGTTGTTTGGAAATTAAAGCTTTTTTACTGCTTTACTGCCGTGGAGTGCTGCACCTTTTTTGACCTATCTACATTCCCTGCTGTGCGGGCACCCGGGCTGAAACGTATACGGAGGTTGTGCCTGGCACCTTGGCGTCTATATATATATATATATATATATATATATTTACCGTCTTTCCCCGATAATAAGACACTGTCTTATTTTTTTTTTCCCTCAAAAAAGACCATAGGTCTTATTTTCGGGGGAGGGCTTATTTTATTCCCCACTGCGCCTTTAAAACATTCCACACTGCGCCTTTATGAAATGCCCCCCAAATGATCCATAATTTATGGTAATGTGCCGGTATTTTACATGCCCCCACCTGTTTAACTTGATGTCCGTTGATGGCGCTGTGTGGTGAGCAGCAGCCAGCCAGTTCAGCCGCGTGATGTGCGCGGCGCGATGTGCGCGGCGTGACGTCACGCCGCGCCTACCGCAATGCATCCCTGGGAACGGGAGCTGCGGTGCTGCTGGTGAGTAAGAGGAGGTGAGCGGAGGGCAGCGGGGGTCAGCGGGGGTCAGCGGGGGTCAGCGGGAGTCAGCGGGGGCTGAGCGGAGACTGCACATATGGTGCACATACAATAACATTGGGAAAATGGTAGGGCTTAATTTCGGGGGAGGGCTTATTTTGGACCAGCGTCCAAAATCTGGGGTAGGGCTTATTATAGGGGTAGGTCTAATTATAGAGGAAAGACGGTATGTTTACAATAATCCCCCCTGCAGTTACCCATTGACCAAGTTTATACTGCCTTTACTTTCTTTGACAGTGTAATATTCTCCCGTGCAGTTTGCGGCCAGTAATGAAAAGTGGGAGGGGGCCCCCTGTCTAAAGTGTTCCCTGGCCCCACAAAGGCTTAATTCGGCTCCGCGTCTGAGGGGGAATGGTACCCCCATTCACAGGGCGGGTTCTGGTTGACTTGCAAGGGTGTGAATTCACATACCGAGTCCACATGGATGGTATGAAAAAGTAAAAAAATAAATAAACCTCATACTTTTTGCCTGTTGGCCTTTTGGTGTTGACCTATTGACTGTTAGCCATTCAGATACCAGATCCATTCTGGCACTAGGCAGTCATCAGTACTGCCTTCTCTGCCTTCCAGTAATGGATAGCCTGTATAATAATTATTATAAATTCATTGGGCGAGATGTATCAAATGGAAAATGCGGTAAAACCCCGGTTTTACCGCATTTTCCAATGTATCAAAAATGATACCGCAGGGCAGGGTATCGCCACCTTTGGGTGGCGATACCCTATAGAAGCCTATGGGCTTCTTTTCACCGCCCGCCGCCGCCAACGCAAACCCGCCCTCTGGCTTACCTTCCTGAAGGGTCCTCCTGGACTCTGGAAGGTAAACCCCTCCTCCCCCTAGTGAAGCAGCCGGACATCCTTCCGGCTGCAGGGGGGAGGAGGAGGCGCCGGGGAGAGCATGCTTAGCTGTCCCCGACGTTAGGGGAGAGCGTGGCGGCAGGGAGATTACGGAGACCCCCCGCACACCAGAGTACAGGTATCGCGGAGGGCCTCCGTCACCGCACCGCGATGTTAGTACATATGCGGCAGCATCGCGGCGGGGGGGGGGGGGGGCGGCGAAGGGCGGCGATGTATTTTAATACATCCTGCCCATCATCTCTGGAAAAACGTCCTGCACTTTACATGACCCATATTTCTCTTTGCTTTTTCTATATTTGTTTAGTTCAGATTCAAAGTTCATTAGACATGTTCACACTAACGTATTTAATATTCATAACATTTGTCAAATATCTCTAAAAGAACACCTACAAAAGGACCTTGAAATAAATTAGGTGCAATATAGCAATAATGTAATTATCTAATTTCTTTCTTCCTAGGCCTCTATCTCAATGAGAGTGCATGGTATTCAAGCTTGCTCCTCACACCATACTGTTCTTATCAGGGAAGAAATTACAGTAACTGTGAAGGGAATTAAGGAGCAGGAGTGTTGTTGAACATACTGTGGACTTCAAGGACTAATATTGTATTCAATGTGCAATCTAGAGATGAAACAATTAAAACATCCTGAAGATTTACATGGCCAACCTACAGATATTTCTAAATGAATGAATGTAACTCTTACAATTCCAAATGGCTCCGTTTACAAAAGTGGTTTAACACACAGAGCAAGCTACAGTACATACTCTATGCTGCACAGTAGTTTACAGTCATCCATCTATCGTCCATTCAATTTCCCCCCAAATCACTTCTAAAATGTGTACAATATGGGTTATTTTTGGATGTCAGTAAATATTCTATAATTCTTAATATAATGAAAACATGGTTGCAAGTTAAAAAGAGTATGGGTCGACTATATGAAAGTCAACATACATAGTTACATAGTTACATAGTAGGTGAGGCTGAATAAAGACTTGCGTCCATCTAGTTCAACCTATGTTTATAATAGTTTATCCCTTGTTGCATAGTATGTTCCGATATTTTAAAGACAGATTATGTTACTTATTCGTACCTGTGGATGTTTTTAACCAATAAATTTTTATCCAACCTTATTATAGTGTCTGCCGACACCACTTCTCCAGGAAGAGAGTTCCAAAGTTTGACTGTTCTGACTGTAAAGAAATGTTTTCTTCTAGATGAACAAAATCTTTTTACTTCTAATCTAAACTTGTGCCCTCGCATCCTAGATTCCCATCTAGAAGAAAAAAGGGTGCTTGACAGTTCCTTATATTGGCCCCTAATGTATTTATACATATTGAGCATGTCCACCCTTAAACGTCTCTTCTCTAGTGTAAATAGTCCCAGCTTGCTTAATCTCTTCTCGTAGCTTAAATTTTCCATTCTCCTAATAAGCTTTGTTGCTCTTCTTCAGATTTTTTTCTAATACTACGATGTCCTTTTTATAGTGTGGGGCCCAGAATTGTACTCCGTATTCGAGGTGCGGTCTAACCAATGATTTGTATACATTATACATTAGGTCAACCACTAAAGGTGGACAGTGCTTAGGTGGACACATGAAATATATCGATAACAAGCCACAGTAGAGAAATTAAATTTCAACTTTGCCAATCTGAAGGAAGGGCTTTTAAAGACGGCATATAAGGGAGGTTTCTTATGGTGCCACTGCCCACACACCCGGAGAATGCTTTCAATCCCTGGATAACCTTGGCATCCCTTAAAGAAAAATGCCCCCGTCCCCTACATTAACTTATGTGGGGGAGCGGGGCAGGCGGCAGTGGTGTGGCGGAGTGGAGACAGTCAGCGGGTGTGACGCCAGAGGTGCTTGCGAGCCCCCGTGATTGGTAGGGCAGCGGAGGGTTCCGAAGGCGGAGGCGCAGCAGTGCGGCCTATGACCAAGTCACGCTACGCATCAATCCTGATGCACAGCACTGTGGCATTGGAATCAAAAGTAGAAAAAGACCGTGCGGCACAGTCTACTGTCAAAGCAGCATGGCCCCCGTGCTGGGTCCTGGCTGCCGCAGATATCTAATCAGTATCAGGAGCTACCGCATCAGCCCGTGTGTACACACTATAAGAATATCTCCATTCCAAAGGGAATTCCTAGCTAGGTATAATTTTTATTTATTTATTGAATTTTCACAAAATAAAACAAAACATTGACAGATGAACAGATCCAAGTGATAATAACTAATGAAATGTCAAGGTAAAAAGTACTATAGGTGTAATGTGTAGCCATGGTGCATCACATGACTGCTACAGTTTCCCTCATCCACCGCAAGTGTGCATGCGGGTTTAAATGAAAGAAAAACAACAATAAATGCTAAGTATAGTATTGAACTAGGGAATGGAGTGCTAAAAATCCAACTCAAGTAATTCCACTAATAAAATCCACAGCTGATAAAATCCACAGCTTTGTGTGTGCTTAATAAAAACATCCCTTACCTATATGGTAGTTTCCCTGCAATGGGGAACCTATGAAGAAATTGATCCTCCCTGGACAGACAGCAGGGGAGATTCTCTAAACTAAAAATGCGGTAAAAACCCTAGTTTTGCTCAGGGGATATGGTCAGAGCTTGTGCTCTTAATGATAGATCAAAAAAGATCTGGCAAATCCTGGGAACAAGTTTAAGAGAGGATGCTGTATCTATTGGGTTCTATACCTCCTGACTTAGTTGCAAATATCCTGCAAAGTTTCAAGCAGGTGTGTCTTGACAAACTCAACATATACAGACAAATACTCTATCAAAGGATCTGGCAATCCTAAGAACCAATTTAGAAAAAGTAATGTATCTATTGGGTTCTATACTTCCAGATTTTGTTACAAATATCTTGCAACATTTGTTCTGCAACATTTGTTCCTTAGTAGGGAGAAAGTACATCAATCATATGTGTGTTAAGAACCTCCATTTATACATACTGTACAGTCCTATTTCCGCCACGGAGGACGTATACATGCAAAATTCACTGTCCTGATACAGATATAAAGTTATAAAGTCACGAACCCCCTCACCATATCCCCTGAGCAAAACTAGGAGAAGGGGAACTAATACCCCTAAGAGATTATTACCGGCCAATATAAACATTCTCCTCGGAATCGATAGAGGATTGATGGTATTGCGCCAGAATACACGGAGACATAAAACGTATACTGCTTTTTATATGTTATTATTTTATGTTTACATGTATGTGTGTCCATGTCTAGTAAAATGTCTGTCTAGTAATTTTTTAACATATTGATTAAAAGTTAAATTTTAATAAATTCACTCAAACCAGGGGAATCCAGGAACTCTGCTCAGGGTCCTTCTTTTCCCCATTACATTGGGTAATAGAAAGCAACCAATAGCCCCTACTTAACTACGGTTACTGCTCTCATCTAATGCAGTTACCTACTCTCACATGAGAGGCCTCAACCTGCAAATCCGCCATTAGAGTGACAAGTGTGACTGTGGGCACCTCATTGCACGCCAACACGATATCTAAACACAGTTTACTGAACGTATAGATTACCACACGTAATCTGAGTGAAATAGTGCCCCCAAAAAATAGAGTCTTTTCTTCTGTTTTCTCTGCTATCATCAGTGAAATCTGATGTTTTTGTCCACAAGAATGTATTTTATTCCTTAAATAAATGTGTTTCTGAAAATAATATTTCAAATCCACTAAAAAGGGTTCTATATGGTCTGCTGCATTGATTGTGTGTGTCAAGCTATTGCCGTTCTTCAGTGAAAGAGTTGCAGGAAAGGTTATGCTTAAAATATCCAGGCTACACTGTAATCATGTTCTAGTCAGAGCATTGAATTAAATGTGGTACAGTGTAAAACTAGGGTCTAAAAGAGGCATCTAAATGTAGACTTTACAATTCAAGAGCAGCATTGTGTGATTGTGAGTTAATGAAATGTTGTGAAATACTGTATTATGCCATAGGACCCCTGTTCTGACATGTACACAGTGCTGTCACTGAGATTTTACAGTGTTTCCATCAGATTTATGGGGATATTTACAAATTATCGGCTTTCATACCTGATAATAACATTTCTTATAACCATGAGAGTTGCGGACCACGTCCCTGAGAGCCCCTGAATGATGGCTTCCTGTCAGTCAAACTGCGAGAGGACTATGATTACCAGTGGTACTGCCTTTAAAGTCCAGTGGTACTGCCTTTAAAGTCCAGTGATACTACTGTTAAAGACCAGTGGTACTGCCATTAAAGTCCAGTGGAACTGCCTTTAAAGTCCAATGGTACTGCCGTTAAAGTCCAGTGGTACTGCCATTAAAGTCCAGTCTACTGATACTGCTGGATAAGGGTGCTGCCGTTAAAGTCCAGTGGTACTGCCCTTAAAGTCCAGTGGAACTGCCCTTAAAGTCCAATAGTACTGCTGTTAAAATCCAGTGGTACTGCTTTTAATGTCCAATGGTACTGCTGTTAAAGTCCAGTGGTACTTCCTTTAAAGTCCAATGGTACTGCCATTAAAGTCCAGTGGTACTGCCCTTAAAGTCCAGTGGAACTGCCTTTAAAGTCCAATGGTACTGCTGTTAAAATCCAGTGGTACTGCTTTTAATGTCTAATGGTACTGCTGCAAAGTCCAGTGGTACTTCCTTTAAAGTCCAATGTTACTGCCGTTAAAGTCCAGTGGTACTGCCATTAAAGTCCAGTCTAGTGATACTGCTGCATAAATTCAGTCCAGTGGTACTGCCGTTAAGAGTCCAGTGGTACTGCCCTTAAAGTCCAGTGGAACTGCCTTTAAAGTCCTATGGTACTGCTGTTAAAGACCAGTGGTACTGCCTTTAAAGTCCAATGGTACTGCTGTTAAAGTCAGGTGGTACTGCCATTAAAGTCCAGTCTAGTGATACTGCTGCATAAATTAAGTCCAGTGGTACTGCAGTTGAAGTTCAGTCCAGTGATACTGTTGCATAACTCCAGTCCATTGGTTCTGCCGTTAAAGTTGAGAGATACTGCCATTAATGTCCAGTGATATTGCCATTAAAGTCCAGTGGTACTGCCGTTAAAATCCATAGGTTCTGCTGTTAAAGTCCAGTCCAGTGATACTGTACTACTGGTGCATAATTCCAGTCCAGTTATACTACTGGTGCATAATTTCAGGCCAGTAATACAGCTATAACTCCAGTCCAGTGATACAGCTGCGTAATTTCAGTCCAGTGATACTACTGGTCAATAATACCAATCCAGTTATACTGCTGGTGCATATTTCCAGTCCAGTAATACAGCTGTAATTCCTGCCCATTGATACAGATGCATAATTCCAGTCTAGTAATGCTACCGGTGCATAATTCCAGTCCAGTGATACAGCTACCTAATTCCAGTCCAGTGATACTACTTGTGCATAATTCCAGTCCAGTTATTCTACTGGTGCATACAGGGCCGCCATCAGGGGGGGTCTAGGGGTACTTGAGTCATGGGTCTGGATAGAGATGGGGCCCAGATGGCAGCATTTCAGTTAGTACCAAGCTGCCATAGACTCAGACCCCAATGCACAGAGATTGGTCCCAGTGCCGCCCCCGCAGCGGCATGCTGTTGTCAGTGACAGTGTACAGCAGTGGGTCACATCACCACGCATGATTGCTGCTGCTGCTCCTCTGCCTGGCTGCTCCCACTCCTCCGCATCACAATGATGAAGGTACACCCTGGATCAAATGTTGGCTCACTCCTGTCTTTCCTTTTTTCCTCCCCACCCCTCTTCTCTCCCTCCCCCTCTTTTTAACCTCTCTCCTTTATCATTTATCTCCGTCTCTCCTCTCTATCCACTATTTTTTTGTGTGTGTGTGCCACTTATGTGTGTGCCACCTTATCTACAGCTGTGCCTAGCTAAGCACCCCATCTTTCTGCTATGGGGGCCCTGCCATTTGGTCAGTCCTGGGCCCCACATTTTGTGATGGGGGCCCTGGGTGCATACAGTAATTCCAGTTCAGTGATACTACTATTGCAAAATTCCAGTCCAGTAATACAGCCTCTTAATTCCAGTCCAGTGATGCTTTTGGTGCATAATTCCAGTTCATTGATACTACTGGTGCATAATTCCAGTCCAGTGATACTTTTGGTGCATAATTCCAGTCCAGTTATACTACTTGTGCAAAATTCCAGTCCAGTGATACTTTTGGTTCATAATTCCAGTCCAGTAATACTACTGGAGCATAATTTTAGTCCAGTTATACTACTGGTGCATAATTCCAGTCCAGTGCTACTACTGGTTCATAATTCCAGTACAGCTATTCAGCTGCGTTATTCCAGTCCAGTGATACTACTGGTGCATAATTCCAGTCCAGTTATACTACAGCTGCATAATTTCAATCCAGTTATACTACTGGTGCATAATTCTAGTCCGATGATTTAGCTGCGTAATTCCAGTCCAGTGATACTACTGGTGCATAATTCCAGTCCAATTATATTTTTGGTGCATAATTCCAGTCCAGTTATACTACTGGTGCATAATTCCAATCCAGTTATATTACTGGTGCATAATTCCAGTAATACATCTGTAATCCAGTGCAATGATACTACTTGTGCATCATTTCAGTCCAGTTATACTACTGGTGCATAATTCCAATCCAGTTATACTACTGGTTCAAAATTCCAGTCCAGTGATACAGCTGCGTAATTCGAATCCAGTTATACTACTTGTGCATAATTCCAGTCCAGCGATACAGTTGCGTAATTCCAATCCAGTGATACTACTGGTGCATAATTCCAGTCCATTAATAATTCCAATCCAGTGATACTACTGGTGCATTATTCTAGTCCAGTTATACTACTGGTGCATATTTCCAGTCCAGTAATACAGCTGTAATTCCAGTCCAATGATACTACTGGTGCATAATTCCAGTCCAGCGATACTAATAATGGATATCTATACCAGGTTGAACTAGATGGACGCAAGTCTTTTTTCAGCCTTACCTACTATGTAACTATGTAACTAATGGTGCATAATTCCAGTCCAGTTATACTACTAGTGCAGAATTCCAGTCCAGTGATACATTTGGTGCATAATTCCAGTTTACTTATACTACTGGTGCATAATTCCAGTCCAGTGATACTTTTGGTGCATAATTCCAGTCTATTTATACTACTGGTGCATAATTCCAGTCCAGTGATACTACTGGTGCATAATTCCAGTCCAGTTCTACTACTGGTGCATAATTCCAGTCCAGTTATATTACTGGTGCATAATTCCAGTCCTGTAATACAGCTATAATTCCAGTTCAGTGATAAAGCTATGTAATTCCAGTACAGTGATACTACTGGTGCATAATTTCAGTCCAGTAATACAGATGCATAATTCCAATCCAGTTATACTACTGGTGCATAGTTCCAGTCCAGTAATACTACTGGTGCATAATTAAAGTCCAGTTATACTACTGTTGCATAATAACAGTTTAGTGATACATTTGGTGCATAATTCCAGTCCACTGATACTACTGGGGCATTATTCCAGTCCAGTGATACTACTGGTTCATAATTCAAGTCCAGTAATACTACTGGTGCATAATTCCAGTCCAGTAATACAACTGTAATTCCAGTCCAGTGATACTTTTGGTGCATAATTCCAGTCCAGTTATACTACTGGGGCATAATTCCAGTCCAGTAACAGCTGTAATTCCAGTCCAGTTGTACAGCTGCGTAATTCCAGTTCAGTTATACTTTTGGTGCATAATTCCAGTCCAGTTATACTACTGGGGCATAATTCCAGTCCTGTAATACAGCTGTAATTCCAGTCGAGTGATATTACTGGTGCATAATTCCAGTCCAGTAATTCTACTGGTGCATAATTCCAGTCCAGTGATATGGCTGTGTAATTCCAGTCCAGTGATACTGGGGCATATTTCCACTCCAGAAAGATAATGGAGAACCAAAATTTGGAGGATACAATAGTGAAAGATGAACAAGAACCACTTCCTCCTAGTGCTTAAGCTGCTGCCGCTAGTCATGACCTAGAGGATGAAATGCCATCAATGTCATCTGCCAAAGCCGATGCATGTCACCTGCATGACTCCTTCTATCCTGGATTCCTCCAGAGGATCCTACAGCGCTACACCTACTGCTGCCACTGCTGCTGTTGCTGCTGGGAGTCCTTCATTATTCCAGAGGGAAAGTCAGAACACCACTACTTCTTTCACTAAGCAATTGATCTCCCAACAGTCGTTTGCGACGAGGACGATAGAAGTCATCCTATGGCAATGCAGATAACTCAGGCCTTGACAGCTATGTTGGTGTTAGACGAGTGTCCACCATTGGTGGAGTGGGATGTAGACAATTGATAGAGGTATTGTGTTCCCGGTACCAAATCCATCTAGATTCCACTGCACTAGGCAGTGGATTTACAGAGACATCTGAAAAGTGTCCTCAGTGTTATAAAAAATGTGGTTGACTCTGGTTTATCCACATTCCCGGCTCTAGGTAACACCCCCCCCCCCCCCCCTATCTTTCTTCACTTTTCTTTCTCTCCCCTTCCTATCCATTTATCTTGTTATGTACTGTTACAGAGTTAAGCGAGTTTGGACTCATCATCTCGACAGCATATGCATGGACATAGCTCGTTATATATCAGTGTGACTAATTTGTCAGATGGTTTCCTATTGTTTACGTTTCAATTTGTATCTGTATCTTTCAATAAAAACAGAATATACAAAAAAATGTGGTTGTACCCACTGTCCACTTAACCATGGACATGTGGACAAGTGGTACAGGGCAATCTAAGGTATATGACTGTGACAGCCCACTGGGTAGATGCATCGCCTTCTGCAGCAAAAGCAGCAGCAGCATCTCCTGCATGCCAGCTCCTTCCAAGGCAGACTCTGCTGTGTATCACCAGTTTCAGTAAGAGGCACAACGCCGACAACCTCTTATAGAAACTGAAGGAAATCATAATGCAATGGCTTACCCTACTTAGACTCTCCAAGGGATTTGTGGTATTGGACAATGCCAGTAACATTGCGCAGGCATTACATATGGGCAATTTCCAACATGTGCCATGTTTTTCCCACATAATAAATTTGGTGGTGGAGAATTTCCTTAAAAGTGACAGGAGCGTGCAGGAGATGCTTGCAGTGGCCCGCAAAATTGCTGGACACTTTCGCCATTCTGCCACTGCCTACCGAAGACTGGAGCACCATCAAACCCTTCTAATCCTTCCCTGCCATTACCTCAAACAAGAGGTTGTAATGTGCTGGAACTCCACCCTCTATATGCTGCAGAGGATGGAGGAGCAGCAAAAGGCCATTCAAGCCTACACAGCCACCTACAACATAGGCAAAGGAGCTGGGATGCTCCTAACTCAAGCGCAGTGGAGGCTGATCTCCTTGTTGTGCAAGGTTCTTCAGCCATTTGAGCTTGCCACACGTGAAGTCAGTTTCGACACTGCCAGCTTGAGTTAGGTCATTCCCCTGATCAGGCTTTGCAGAAGCAGCTGGAGAAAGTGAAGGAGGACCTAAATCTTTATGATTCCACAAAGCATATAGGTCTTGTGGATGAAGCCCTTCATAGGCTGTGCCAGGATAGAAGGGTGGTCAGTCTATTAAAGTCAGAGGAATACATTCTGGCCACCATGCTCGATCCTCCATCACTGGATGTCAGCTGCCCGCCCACTTCCTCCCGAGGGTGCATGCAAATCTAAGTGACCTCAGAGACATCTAGATATGCGTGCACATTCCACATCATTCGATGGTCGGCTCCAAATGGATTTTTATGGTAAACATCCATTTTTAGGCCCTGTGTGCAAACACACGCTGCGAGGGGGGGGGGGGCAGGATTACCACCATTTTCAGGGCGGATTCTGGTTGACTTGCAAGGGTGAGAATTTGCATCCGAGCAAAACAACTGGTATAACCCCCTGTGACAAGGCAACAGCTCCTCCTTCATTTTCTCCCACACCAGTGGCTGCGAGGACATCTGGTCCAGACTGAAGGAACTGCCAACGATTGCTGACATGTCTACTGTCGCTGCATATGATGCTGTCATCATTGAAAAAATGGTGGAGGATTGCATTGGTGACAGCATCAAAGTAGACATGTCAGAGAGTCTGTACCTGTGCTGGCAGAAAAAAAAGGCAATTTGGAAGACCCTGGACAAACTGGCTCTATTTTACCTGAGTTGTCCCCCCTCCAGTGTGTACTCCAAAAGAGTTTTTAGTGCAGCAGGGAACCTGGTCAGCAAGCGGCATAGAAGGTTGCTTCTGCAAAACGTGGAGAAGATGATGTTAATCAAAATTAATTTATAAATTCTTCAACAAAGATCAGCAATTGCCTCCAGAGACTACAGAGGGACCTGTGTTTGTATAGTCCAGTGGGGACAAATTGATAAATTGATGAGGAAATACACACTGAAGGGGGTGAGGAATCAGAGAATGAGGACAACATCTTGCCTCTGTAGAGTCAAACTGCCATCATGTCTGCCGCTGCAGTGCCACTCCTAAATGGGCCACGTGTTTCGGCCACCCACTTTTATAGCTTAGCATAGTCATCCAGCTACCTCGGCGCAAAAAACAACATTGTGAGGTGTTTAGTGTTCTAGATAGACTGGAAATGAGTAGAAATGAATGTTATTGAGGTTAATAATAGCATAGGAGCAAAAATAACCCCAAATTCTGCGATTTTATTGTTTTTGGTTTTTGTTAAATACAGATCCGAAACACAAAACACGGAAGCGTGGTGTTTTGGAACAGATCCAGACCCAAAACACAGCCGGAGATACAGACCCAAACACAAAAAGTGCTACATTAAATACATTGTGACTGTCTATTACACTCACATATCTGCCTACAGTATATTGGTATTTATGCATACAAGGGAGAACAACATGCAATGCAGATGTTATTTAGAGAAGTCAGCATGCCAAGAGCATAGACGTTTGTCAGAGGAGCAAGTCCACAAAGAGCCTGGCCAGCCCCCAAAAGTTCAAAGACAACTGGTCAAGGTAAGCCACATTTATTTAGACTGTAGCAGTTGAAACCATGGTTCTCCCTGATGTATGTCCATAACATAAGAAACACAAATAAGAAAAATTGAATAGTCTGGATATAGCAACAGCAATTTCAGTCTAAAGAACTAAGGATGTAAGGATGTAAGGATGACAGATCATCTCTTCAATCTCACAGAAAGTCACGGAAAAGTTATACTCCCGTAATGAATACTTTCAGAAGATGGATAATGGTAGTGATCTCTCAGCCCTTTAAGATATTGTGACACATTTAACAAAAGCAGTTGCAACATTTTGTTCTCACAGAGCACAAGCATCATTACAAGATCCATATATAGAAACAGTAAGGTTTTCTGTCCATCATTTTTCCAAACCTTGGGGTTGAAATATTAAGCTGAGAAAAGAATGGAGAAGTTGCTTATAGCAACCAATCAGCTCTCAGAAAGCATTTATCAAGTATATTTGAAAAAAAAAGTATAGGTACATGATTGGTTGCGATGCGCAACTTCTCCACTTGATACACCATTAAACCCATTATCTCTTGTTTGTCATTAATTCAGGGCACTATGGAATGTAGGAAAAAGTTCCACAGCAGCCCAATATTCCTTCAACTGAATATATGTTCTTTATCATCTCGGGAAGACATGTATGGCAAGGGAGGATTCCAGTAATATACTTTGTGATAGTATGAACTATTCTCCTGTTTATCTAAGCAAAAGAGAAGTTATGCTGCCCATACACTTGTGCGATCAGATTCAATGCGACATCGAAGTGCGATGTCCATCAAACCCGATCACATCTTGTGATGCTAAAGTGCCCCCTTTACAGCCCCCAATGTTGCATGCCATCTTGAGATGGCACATAGGGTGCTGGAAGAGGGCGGGCAGAGGGTGGCGATATGTAGCACAAGAAGTAGCGCTAGCGGGCAGCAGGGGTCAGTGAGCGGTGGCGGCAGAAGTGTTTAAATACTGGGCATCCCTCTGATTGGCTGAGATAGCTCTAACTCAGCCAATCAGAGGACTGGCCAGTTTTAAACAATTCTGCTGCCACCACTGACTGACACCCACTGCCCGCTAGTGCTACAATGCCGCCCTCTGCCCGCTGTCTACCACGCTGCCAGCGGTCCCTCCGGCCCCCTCTTCCCATCCCCACACCGCTGAAAAGACATTCCCTCCGCCCCCCACCGGCAGATTGCATTCGAGCATCACATGTGGTTAAAAACCCCATGCGATTGCTTCTGCATATGAGAAGTGCTAATTGCTTAATAGTTCTACACACAGATAAAAGATACAGATGACCTAGTTAATCAGATCTAATCATAATTATAATACATTATGCCATTAAAGAGTTTAAAGAGTTTTTTGCAAAATTTTGGCAAAAATTACTGGATTACACACCACATCCTGGTAACCTCATATAGGGTAACTCTAATTCCTTTACATTTTAGGGCTCAAATCTAGGGCATGGAACACCCCCAAACCAGCTAAAACAGACCTCGCAAAAGCATCACACCAGCAAAAGATAGCAAGTGAACTGTTAAGCAGTGTTAGATAAAAACAAAGTGTTATACAGTGCTAGAAAAGAGCCACCCCACAACTAACTTACTATATAAATTTACACTTTTCAAGAGGTAAATAATTGATATACAGTATTTAATTTAATTTGCTACTAAAGCTGTCATGCTACACCTCTATGCTATTGTTAGATGTAAGTATATATACACTGTACTGTACTGTATATAAAACTATGTGTATATACAACCGGAATGGGATCATTCGTCAGACTGCATTTAGGTCTACAGTCATTAGGTCGACCCCACTAGGTCGACTGGCAGGAAGGTCGACCTGACTTAAGGTCGACATGGGCCAATGTCGACATGACTTAAGGTCGAATTTGCATAAAGGTCGACATGAGGAAGGTCGACTGGTCATAAGGTCGACATGGGTTTTTCACTGTTTTTTTATCCGAATGTCGACACAGTCGACATGGACACAGTTGGCAATGAGAATCGGACCCTCGCATCGCTCGCTTCGCTCGCAATGCTTCGGGCACGGTGCCTCGCTGCGCTCGGCACACTATTTTATTCTCCCACCACGCCCTAGTGGATGGTAGGGCATGAAATACCGCCTGTCGGCACATGTCGGCTCAAAAAACAGTGAAAAACCCATGTCGACCTTATGACCAGTCGACCTTCCTCATGTCGACCTTTATGCAAATTCGACCTTAAGTCATGTCGACCTTGGCCCATGTCGACCTTAAGTCAGGTCGACCTTCCTGCCAGTCGACCTAGTGGGGTCGACCTAATGACTGTAGACCTAAATGCAGTCTGACGAATGACCGCATCCCATACCAAACCGGTCATCAAAGACAACTGATCTATGTCTCATGGAATCTCTATAAGGAGTCGGTATTTTTAATTTTAATTATGTATACATATTTACCAAGCAGGACAGCTTACCCAGCCTTCTTGCATTTAAAACTACAAATTTTCAATAAGGTCCTCTTGATAAAAGCAGCTTTATAATTTAACATCACTGTTAAGCAGCGATAAAGAATTAAGTCATCTCTCTCCCGTGGGGATATAGCAAGCTATCTGGCTTTTTATACTGTAACTGTACATATTAAAACAAGCATAATTTAATGGCTCTTCAAATAGCAGGACTGGCAGATAATTGCAGAAAAGACATGCCAGGTCTAATTGCGATCGGATAAATGTGTAAAACTGTGTCCGCGCTGCACGTCCTGTGCTCTGTGTTGTAGTCTGTTTTTTTTCGCAGATGCCGAGTCAGTCCTGGGCTATGCAAACACTGGAAAAACCATTTGATGGCGAGCGGCTCGCATTTGGATTTGCAGCTAATCGCATGTCTGTGATATTTTCGTAAGCCATGCAAAGCAATTGACAGGCTTGCACCGGGTGGGATTTCTTTCTGGTGGGGTGGCGTATAACAGATCGCTGGGCTCTGAAAATTTTCAGCTGTGTGATCTGGTCTGAATCAGGCCCATATTTTCCAGAGGGGCTCACACCACCCATGCAGCCATTTTTTTAATACTTACTCCTCTAGGGTCCCGCTGTAGAAATCACTGAGAAAATGGTGTGGATTAGTAAAATCGCTGGGAAAATAGCCTTTGCACCATTTTCTTGGAGAACTGCACATGATCATTAAAGTCTGAATTCTTTAGTGCTCAGACCCTACAGGATGAGGCCTGGATGGAGGAGGCTGCTCCTACTACCTTAAAATGCCCCTAGCTGATTGCAGTGGTTGGGGCCCATGTTTTAGCCACCATAGAGATCGGTCGGAGCCCCTTGATAAATATATATAGTAAATATTGCTGCTGCATGCATGATAATGTACAGTATAAGGTAACATATATGTTTATATTTTAGATGTAGACATCACCCTCAACGCTGGGTGGTTAACGACAGCCCTGTATTCCAAGTCTACCAATGGAAATACCTTGTTGCGTTACAACAGTTCACACCCAATACCACTATGGCGTGGTTTGCCGTACTCACAATTATTGAGGGTGCGACTGATCACGTCAGAAGAAACCGCTGTACCTAAGGCATTAGAATCTATGGTGTATAAATTTGTACAGAGGGGCTATCCCCATTCTTCCCTGCTGCCACCTTGAAAACCAAACCAGATCGTGGCACTGGTGATCATGTGCATAAATTTCCATGGGTTAACAAATTCTCCATGGATAGTAGGCGCACCACGGCGCAGGCCAAAAAGTGGTGGCCGATAATCTCCACAGACAAAGATTTTCCACTTCTTCACAATACTCAGCTAATGCCCAGCTACTCTAGACAATCCAGTTTAAAGGATCATCTAATCAAATTTGATATAACAGGTTGGGACAAAAAGGCACCCACACATTTCCTGGCCAGGAAAAATGGGTGCTTTAGGTGCCTGGGGTGCGCTACTTGTAAAACCATGATGGTGGGCGACAAATTCACTCACCCCCATTCCCACAGGATGTTTTTTTTATTAAATTCCCTCTTACTTGTAGTTCTACATACTTGTAGTTCATTTATTTACTGACTTGCCCTTGTGGGCTGTCCTATGTGGGGAAGACCCAGTGTCAATTTAAAGACCGCTTGGCCCCGCATAGGACAGCCATCAATCAGGCTATTCAATCTGGTTACAGTGACCAGCCTTTAGCTCGTCACTGCCTATTGCAACACCATACAGTGAATGACATTCGCTCAATCCTCATAGATCATTTACCCAAATCGTTGAGGGGAGGTAATAGGAACAAAGCTTTATTGCAGCGGGAAAGTAAATGGATCTTTGTATTGGGCACGTTGGCCCCTAATGGGCTTAATGAAACCCTGGGTCTTCAATGTTTCTTGTGAACAGGGTTACATTGATCCCAGTGGAATATTACTAGATCCACGTCCCTTTCATGTATGGTTCAGCCTAGTTGGGATATATTTACCGGTGTCTCATGTCGTAGTTTGCTATCTGTTTATCAGATTGTTAGATAGAGTTGTTAATAGCCTTATAATTCTCACCAATGGATATTTTTATCGGTTGGTTAAGGAATTAGACTCACTGCTTGCAGTGATGTGCTTACATACTTGCACTATCATATTTCATTTATATAGTGCTTTAGGTTTCTCCTAACTTTTTGTGCTTTGTGGTTTTTTGAATGTATACATTCTCCATTTCCTGTTTATTATATCAATATAACTGTTTATTTACATATTCCAAGTTTTTGATGCGTGGATTATTTTGCATACGTTCCTTGTAATGTTATTATATGTACTGTGAATGCACAGCAGGCAACTGTGCACGACAGTGTTTATATTTTCCTGCCTTAATTGTTGGCTAACAGTTTGCTAGGTTACTGTTGACACTCCGGTCAGAGTGTACAGGAGCATGACGCACTTCCGACGTTGGCGGGCAGGCCATGTGATCCGGCGCTTGGTTGGCGGAAGTCATGCAGTTCTGTATGACTTCCTCTCCAGCACTTGGCTCTAGGCCATCAGCCTGTAGCCTTCTTTGTTGGTTAGTGCACCGGAACCTTTGTCTGCTGGATGTGGGGGTTACATACACTTCCGGTCCAACCTGGCGTGGTGTTGTGATCCCCGATCCGGCAGGTGAGTATCATCAGCTTGTTAATTGGGGGGTGGGGCGGGACATCTATGTGGGTATATATAGTGGTTTATTACATGTGTTTAGTGTATGCTGTCTGACCCTGATGACAAGGGGTAACCCCGAAACGGTTGGTGAATAAAAGACCTCTTTCTTCAGCCTGCTGAGTGCCGCCTCCTTCCTGCCTCTCTCTCTCTCTCTCTCTCTCTCTCTCTCTATATATATATACATATATATATATATAGATATATATACAAGCAATGGACCCAGCACTCCAATCACCAATGATATTTGCCCATGACATATATATCATGAAATTCAAATGCACAGTCTAGAACCTGATTCTAGTGTGGACCACCAGGGGTTTCCATGGTACCCTGGTGGGCCAGTCAAACACTGTGCTTGTTATCAAGGGGCTGCTGCTGGCACCGCTGCTGGCACCACTGCTGTGTGCGGTCCAACTCCTGGCACTTCCAAGGCTGGCCTACCCCCTCAAACAGTTATTAAATGGCCCTCTCAAAATGGCCACAGCCTCCTCTAGCATCCTTAAAAAAAATACCTCCTCAGAGGTGACGGGCATTTTGGGACAAAGAAAAAGGTGTCATTTCCTAACAGCTACAGCTAGAATATGGAATAATCATTACCCAGAAGTAATACATGTATACAAGAGGAATTTGTAGCGGTAGTATAACAATTAAATATAACAAGTGATTGCATCCACAATATTTAATAAAATAAACAAATAAAATCATACATTATTAAAAGCAATAATAATGGCCACCGCCTGGTGATATAATGATACCTGCACTGGAATTAGATTATATCTAGTAACCCAAAGGATGTGTCAATGTTATATTAGCACTCTGGACAAAGGAATCCAGAAACAATCTCGATTGATTCAAAGGCAAAGTTCCTCACGACTGTATATGTACCGCATCCGTTTGTCCAGGTGGAGAGAGATTACATTCCTATGGTGTTTGCAGGGGTCCAGACCAAAAGATGGTGTAGGGCAGGGGTGGCCAACCAGAGATAAAGTGCCAAAAAATATCTTCTGGTAAGACAAAGAGCTCAATACCCCCGTTTGGGCAAATGGCGTGCCATATCTTTCCTTCTCGGCACAGCGCGGCATGCTGGATAGATGACACTGGCTCCATATGTATATAATATGTATATATATATATATCAGCTAGCAGCAAAAGTAGATCCAAAGATACACCATGTGGCTGGTACCAGCACATCCAATCAAATAAGCAAAACGTTTATCCATCAAACGCAAACAACATGGTTAAGAAATCCATAGAATACTTAATGGCGGGCAGCAGCTGAAGACAGCCAAGTTATCCATAAGCGATTCATTACCTTGACGGGCCATTTCGGTGCTCTGCACCTTTCTCAAAGGGTATCCGGTATATCTAGCGCTGGCTTTGTTTCTCAAATGATTCAGAAAAGGTTGACGGTTTTCTTTTACATAAAAAAGTTTAAGAAAACAAGCATAACATACATAATAAAAGAAACATAAATTAAAAAATTCAATGAATGTTTGGGTATAATATTTCTCCCCCCCCCCCCCCCCCCCAGCAAACATTAAGGGGGGTATTCAATCCCTGTCGACCTTGTGTTTTGGTCGAGATTTGCTGTATCTTCTCCCCAAAATCATGTTTTTTTCCCATGTCGGCTATTCAAAGTTGTATTTTCTCGACCTCCGAGATGATCTCGCCTCGGTCAAGTTTTCGTTTTGCTCGCTTGTCGAGGAGATGGATGTTCGAAAAGTCGAGATTTATTTCCTCCATGTTTCACCGAAAATCTTGTACACCAATTCAAAGTGAACATTTTTTGTTGATCTCGACGGAGCGAGGATAAGTTCTCACCTTATTTGGCTTGCCTTTTGCAAGTGTCGCGTTAAAGGGCTGACTGTAATAAGTGCTCTTTTTGGATCTCTTCCGTTTCCAGAAAAGTATAATTTAATAATCTATGCGTGTGATGTATGCATTGCGCTGTTATGTGAGACGTCCCGTAACTTGTTTTTTTACCATCTGTTACCTAGCATGATGCATCACACCCCTAAAGAAATGCAATCACATGAAAACGCAACCACCACAAGCACGTACACACTGTAGGAAACAAAACCACAGAACATACATGAATACCATTAAATACAGATCATTAAATTCAGAGAAACATCTTGTAACTCGCATGATGCCTAACAACCCTCAAGAAATTCTATCACATGGCAAACGCAACCATTCCAAACAGCTACTCACTATGGAGAAAAAAACACTGAACATACATGAAGACACTAGTAGTGTGCTGGAATGGAAATGCATCACCAAGTGCTAAACACAATTATTGCATACATTTCATAGTACATCTGGAATTTAAAAAGCATACTTACCAATGATCTGAAATTCTCCCGGACAAACGCCAAGCCGCAGAGTTTAACGCCGTACGTGACGGCATCCGCTCGAAAAGCACGGGAATGGCGAATACCCGCGCAAAAAATGAACTTATATAGGGTCAGGCGAGGCGGGAAAGCGAGATCATGGGATCTGAAAACTCGATACATTGCACTGACGTCGACAGGAGGGGTTTCGTGTGATTGACACTTTGAATAGGCGACCTCTCGAATTGTCGAGCAAAACCTTTGCAGTCGAGCAAAACGAGTTTCTTAAAAAACGCGACTATTCGAGAAAAAAATGGACATTGAATACCCCCCTAACATGTCAGCCTCTCCCCAGCACACATCACATACTTGACTGCACTGGTGTGGCTGGCTGTAGGGCTGGCTCCTCTCTCCATGCCTTCTGCAGAGGATCGGGAGGAGTGGCTGCTGGATTGCTGCTATGAGAGGTGGAGGATAGCAGAGGGGAGGGCCTGCGATGCTGTTGCCTGACAGGAGCAGCGGCGATGAGAAGACAGAAGGGCCCTTACACAGACAGCGGCTGCTGTGTACACCAGCAGGGATGCAGAGCAGGGAGAGCGCCTCTCCAGCACTGCACCTCCCTGCTTTGCATACACTGCTGAACGGCCAGCACTGGCTCTGCACACAGCCCGTCCAACTCCACCAGCCTCCTATCATGCTCCTAGTAGGGATGGCCATCGACCATCGTTGATTTTAAATCATTGATGATTCATGGCCGATGTTGAATATTTTTGCCATCGATGTGAGAGAACCAGATAGTTTCCCTACATCGATGGCAAAGGAGAATTAATGTTTCCATTTTTTTTTTATAAAGTATAGTTCCGGAGTATACTGTAGTCCTGCCCCCGACATCCAGAAGTCCCGCCCCCAGGATCTGATTGGCCCACGGGCCATTCAGTCATATATAGTGGATTACCATCGATAGCTAAAACTATCAATGTTTATCCATCAAATAATTTACTACTATCGATGGCTGGGTGCAGAATCACCATCGATGGCAACCATCAATGGCATCTGCACCGATGGCCATCCCTAGCTCCTAGTTGAGCTTGTCTTGCACCGGCCCCACTCCCCCTCCAGCTCGTTCCTCTCCACCAGCCCAACCCCAATCCTCCGGAGTCATCCATAACGTGCCCCCTTTAGTCTGCACCACTGCCCCCTCTGTTCATTCTCACTCGCTCCTCGTCCTGCCGCCTCCTCAGGAAAAAGGAGGGAGCGGCTCAATCTCCGTCTTATGCAGCCTGTGTCACTGGCGGCAGGCAGTGTATGTGCCGGCCACCAGGTCACTCACTTATGCTCTGGTGGCTGCTCTGAGCTGGTAACATTATGTACAGTATTTGTACCTGGTAATATTATGCCCTCAGTTGGTATTGTTATGTTCTGGATCTGTAGCTGGCAGTATTTTGCCTTGAACCACAGTTAATGACTTTCTGCCCATTCCAGGATTGTAGGTAAGCATGCCTTGAACTAATAGTTGTATATGCACAGAATCTGTAGCTGGTAGCAGAATACTATGAACTGGTAATATTTTGCACACAATCTATCAATTATAGACTGTGTGCAAAATATTACCAGTCATGCCATGATCTGAAAGTATTATGCATTATGATCTATAGTTGCTAATATTACGACCTCAGGTAGAAATATTATGCACAGGATCTGTAGTTGGCGATCCACTGCCCAGAGGGGGGCCTCAGTGAAGAAGTGCATGTCAGCACAGGTGTGTACAGCAGCTCCTATGTGTCAATAGTTCTGCTGAAAGGACTGCCAGGCCCCAGTAAAACCTTTGGTGTGTGGATAACTTACAGAATGCATGCCCTCTTAGGAAAAAATTGAGTGGAAAAAACCTGTTGTACAGCTGCCGAGCAGTTGGACGCCCTGAGACCCTCAACCAGGTGCAATTCAGAGGGGGGGCATAATCAATGTGATCACTCATCTGCACAGCAACAGGCAGAGGCTCAGTATCTTTACAGCCCAGTAAGCTACACCATGTGCTGTGCAGACAGAATGAGAGCTCATTCTGCTGCAGCTGCCCGGGATGGAGGTGGACTTGGGCCCCCATTGACCTCTCCATCAGGCCTGGGCCTGGGTAATTAGTACCTGCTTTCCTCCTCTTCCACTTGATGGCCATGCATGTCAGTGAGTTGCAATGATCACATCATTCTCTCGTGACTGGTCAGATTCTTGTGAGACTCACAAACTCTCAGAAGTCGCTATGATGGTTCATAGAGGAAGGCTGTGTATGATTCCTGGCGGTGGCTGGTGCACTTCCCCCTCTATAAGGTAGCGCCCCTATTATGGCTACACTGGTTGAATGGCCCTTGAGCCACTCTTGCTGGTAATTTTATGCTCTGAGCTGGTTATATTACACAGAGAATCTGCAGCAGCTATTATGCTTTAAAATTGGTGGTATTATGCAATAAACAATAAGAAGCGAGCAATCAAGATATATAAGGAAAGCAAAGACAAGTACAATGAGTTAAATAAGGTTTGTAAAGCGTAATAAAAGTAGCCAAAAAGGGAAAATGAAGAACACATATCCAAAGAAAGCAAAACAAATCCCAATAAATTCTTTAAATACATAAATAACAAAAGACTAATTAAAGAAAACACAGGACCCCTAACCAACAGCAACAAAAATAGAATTAGTTGTACTATTAAATACATTTTTCTCCTCTGTATATACTAGGGAGGAGCAGACAGAGGAATCTCTAGGCTCAAGATATGGGGTGAGATCAATAGAACCAACAATAGAATTCACTAAAGAGGAGATATACAAGTGGCTTTGCAATATCCAAACAATAAATCACCAGGCCAAGATGGGATCATCCTAGATTTTTAATGGAACTAAGGGAGGAGATAGTAAAGCCCCTACATTACATTTTTGCCAAAAAAAAAATCATCTGGTATGGTGCCAAGGGACTGGAGATTAGTGGAAGTAGTACCAATATTCAAAAAGGGAAAAAGAGATGATCCAGCGAACTTTAGACCGGTAAGCTTAACATCAATTGTGGGTCAATTATTTGAGGGAAGAGATAAGATCCAGGACTTTTTGGAGAGGCTAAGTACAAAAAGTTGAAACCAGCATGGATTTGTTTAAAATCGTTCATGCCAAACCAAGCAAATAAGCTTTTAGGAGTAGGTCAGCAAGAATTTAGATATTGGGAATGCATCAGACATAGTCTACCTGAATTTTGAAAAGGCCTTTGATACTATAACACACAAGAACTTGATAAATAAAAGTGAGGAGCTGGGACTAGGGGTAAAAAGCTGTAGCTGAGTGAGGAGCTGGCTGCAGGATAGAGAACAGAGGGTGGTGGTTAACAGAGAATCTTGTGGGTGGATATCAATACTAAGTGGGGTACCACAGGGATCGGTGCTTGGGCCTCTTCTATTTAATTTATTCATTAATGATAGATAAGGGAATACTCAGCTACTTATCCATCTGTGCGGATGGCACAAAACTGTGTCAGGTGATTAGTACAGATAAGGATGTCTCCACAGATGTCTCCAGCTAGATGAGTGGGGAAAATAATGGAAAATGCATTTCAATGTGAATAAATGTAAGGTTATGCATCTCCGGAGACAAAACTAATTTGCTAAGTATAACTTAAAAGGTGTCGAATTAGGTAAATCAGAATTGGAAAAGGACCTACAGTAGGAGTCCAAATTCACAATAAACTGGGGGGGGGGGACTGGAGTGCTCAGTGTCAGGTAGCAGCAAATAAGGCAAATACGATAATAATCTGTATAAAAAGGGGCATGGAATCTAGGTACGTCAGTGCAATCTTACCATTGTACAGGGCACTTGTTACAACTCATCTAGAATTTGGATTGCAATTCTGGGCTCCACACTACATTGTAGAATTGGAAAATAGATAGATAAGGACAACCAAACTAAAAAAAGGATGAAGACCTTTTTTTTATGAGGAAAGACTAGACAAATCGGGAATATTCATGCTAGAAAAGAGATGCCTAAGGGTTGACATGCTTAACATGCACAAATATATCAAGGGCAATTACAAAGATCTGTAAGGCAGCCTATTTACTTGGAAATCAGTTACTAGGACATGAGAGCATGCACCTAGACTGGAGGAAAGAAGGTTTAGAACACTTATACGCCTTTCAGACCGCACTTTTACCCGGTATTTTGCAGTTGAAAGGTGCAGAGTGAATTTACCGGTTCTATAAAACTGGTTTTTCTAAATGGTAATAGAGCAGTGTTTTACCCGTTTCAGACCCAGTTATTTTCATCCACTGTTTTCAATGGGTTTAAACGGGTTCAATGTTGTGAACGGACAAAAACGGGAATTGAAATACCGTTTAAAGATATGGGGTGTGAAAGGGGTTTTAGCTGTCTGACCCATTTTTAGAAACGTTTCAAATACTGGGTCAAAGCAGGTTTTGCGATGTGAAAGCAGCATTAGAAGCAGTGGCGGAACTCCGGGAGACAACGGAGAATCCAGCCGCCGGGCGCTAAGCCCTGAAGGGGCACATCGCCCTGTCACCAGGCACATTTCTCGATCACCGGGCTTCCCCCCGTCCCCACCCCTGTCCGCACCCCTATCCGCGACAGCCCCCTGACAGACGCTAGCTCTACAGCACCGCTGGTTGTTTGTTTATCAGGCTGTCCTAAGCAGGCGGTGATAGACAGCTGCCGGCGCTGCAGAGCTAGCGCCTGTCCAGTGAAACTTCAAACCTGCAGCCCCGGGCTCCATGACAGGACGGCGTGCAGGACAGGAGGCCTGGAAGGTAGCAGTGGCACGGCAGCTCCTGCGGCTCCCAGCACTCAGCTCCAGCGGTGTCGCTAAGGTCAGGGGGCTGCTGTTTACCAGGAGCTATTCATGCGCATTACCTAACTGACCCCTCTCTACCTGACCCCCCCCCCCCTCGTTCTCTGCCTCACCCCCCTCTCTATATGCCTGACCCCTCGGTCTCTGCCTTAGCCCCCTCTCTGTCTCTCTCTTTGCCTGACACCCCTCTCTCTACCTTACCACCACCTCTCTCTGCCTGAACCCCTTCTTTCACCTCTCTCTCTCTGCCTTAACCTCTTCATTCTTTGCCTCACTCTCCTCTCTATATGCCTGACCTCTCATCCCTCTCTCTGCCTTAGCCCCCTCTCGCTCTCTCTCTCTGCCTGACTCCCATTTTTCTACCTTACCCCCCTCTGTCTCTGCCTGAACCCTCTCTGCCTGACACCCCTCTCACCCATCTCTGACACCTGTTTCTCTCTTTCTCCATGATTCCCTATCTATCATTCTCTCTTTCTCTCCATTGCTCCCCATATCTCATCTTCCCTCTCTATAGCTATGTATCTATGCTGGTGTGTGTGTGTACATAGAGAATTAGAATTGGGTGGGGTTTTACTTCAAAGTGAGATCTATATTGCAGTGTAGAAATAAAGCAGCCAGTATTTACCCTGCACAGAAACAAAATAACTCACCCAAATCTAATTCTCTCTGCACATTTTAAATCTGCCCCCCTGCAGTGCACATGGTTTTGTCCATCTAAGAAGGATTTTGTCAGAAAGAGTGAACTAGAATAAGGCCCTGTGTGTGTGTGTGTGTGTGTGTGTGTGTGTATGTATGTATGCAATCTGTGGCAGTATTATGCTCTGAGTTGAGAGAACAGAATGTGTAGCTAGTAGATTTATGCCTTGACCTACTAATTACTATGTGTAGTTATTCCCTGATGTCTGTGAAATTCTGGAAGCTGATTCATTTAGATCTGCTCGTCATATAGATACTTTAAAAGGTCTACTTAATGTAAATATCTGTAAATAATATGTAGTTTATAGACTTAACCATCCATACTGTATATTAGGGTATTGGAATCTCTGGTTTGCAAGTCCCACTTTCCTTCGTGGTATTTTCATTACACACCAGTCTTCTCCTGAGACCCAGACCGTGTGATCTTTCTGTAGAGAAATGTTGGATATAAAATTACCTTTAAGCTAAACCTGACCTGTCACTCACTTGCGCTGCTCACTGTACTTTGCCATACTTCTGCTAAATACAGATAATAAAGGTATAGGGTAACTCATATTTTCAATCTTGGTATGTATAATAGCTGCAGTCCACAGCATAAACTCCGAGGGATTATAGGAAATGTTAAACGTTATCCCTCAAATCTCCCTCAAGGATTTGCATTACATACAAGAAACAGCACTAGAGGTCTTTGCTGGCATTTAAGTCCAAGTACATTTTATTTAAACATTCTCCTTAAGCCTTATAAAAAAAGGAAAGTGGATCGCAAATATTTACCTTACATTGCCCAGCTTAATACTTAATGGATTCCACATGACTGCGTTAGTTGTTACCATGCAATATGTCCTGCAGGAAAATTAATGGTACATACAATACTCTTAATTCCTGGCTTGTACAGATGCAACTCCTGGTACTAACAAGCCATGACATTCTGCTTCAACCTTGTCCTGATGATAACACGCTGTGTATATATCACTGTTTCCTTGGGGAATATCTCATTTAAAGTCAATCTTGAATGTTCAGATAACTTAAAATCTCCCTTTAATAAAGAACATAGATCAGAACGATGCACCTCCTCGATGTTGCTTTAATGCTCCTTTTCCATTAATTCAATAGAATTTTTAGTTTCAAAGCATAAAATGTATTTAAATAGGTTATCCGCATGTATACCTTCATTTAATCAGCAGAGTGAGGAAGTATTGGGTCTGTCACTTTAATGGGATTACGTATGTTTGTTCAAAGTCAAGGTATGTCTAGAACTATAGTACAGTACGTCTTCCTATAGAAGTGCCACTTCCCATTCTATTCATAGAGAGGAAACCTGATCAAAACATAGCAGAGAGTTCTTGGGCTATGTAGGGAGGTGCAATACTCCGCAAAGATGAGAACACTTCTGTAAATATGCCGACTTTGGGGTTCATTCATAGTTTGAGCAAGGAGACATGTGAAAGAGAAGATGAGCACAGAGCATAGATATACTGTAATATGTCTGATTTAGGATCAGTAATTTCAGATCGATAATTACAGTTAATTAAAGTATATACTGTATCTAGAATAACAAGACAGCTCAATCTCCCTAATGCAAGGAAATATTTGTGGTAAAAAGTGGGCCTGGATCAGTTTAGAGAAAACACTGAAGTGACAAATTCTAATTAGCGGTCACAATGTCATATAGGACTCTGCTAAAAGGGTCAGGACATCTCTGTAGAACAAAATTGCTCTCCATAACGCTTGCAGTCTGCTGAGGTGAAAAACTGTGTTCATGAGTTGCTTATCTTGTAATATAAAGTGCATTCCAGATTCCAGTGAGAGGTGCTCAATGTACGAGAATAATAATACTAGCTTTCTACCTTTTAATGTTTTTTTTGGAGGCTTTACCTCATTCACCTAAACTGAGAGGATTTGTAGTGTCCTAGCTTCTGAAGTGGTTTGTTTTTCCAGTACAGATGGAGCTGTACCTCCAGGCCCACTCTCCAAATAGATTCCATTTTGTAGCTGAGGGCTGGGGCTTTTCAACGAGCCTGGCCCCACGTCCCTAGCCCCCCGGGGACCGGAGATATCGCCGGTAAAGCTGGAACGTTTTCCCGATAGGATAACAACATGGGACCCGTTAATTCACACCCCCACCCAGTTCCAATGGCTCCCAGTTCCCCCTCTGGCATCACAAAAGCTTGATATTGATCTCAGTCAACCCCAAATCACTGGGCCTTCTATCTGATACCAGTCTGGTCCATATGGGTTAATTGTTTCCAGAGATATTGCGGGTAAACCGATTTTTACATTTCTGAAATGTAATTTCATTGTTGTTCATAAAGGGCCTTATTTTGGTTCATTCTTTCTGACAAAAGCTTCTTAGATGGACAAAACCATGTGCACTGCAGGGGGGGGGGGGGGCAGATGTAACATGTGCAGAGAGAATAAGATTTGGGTGAGTAATTTTGTTTCTGTGCAGGGAAAATACTGACTGCTTTATTTTTACACTGCAATATAGATCTCACTTTGAAGTAAAACCCCACCCAAATCTAATTCTCTCTGCACAAGTAACACCTGCCCCACCTGCAGTGCACATGGTTTTGCCCATCTAAGAAGGATTTTGTCAGAAAGAATGAACCAAAATAATAAGGCCCATTGTTTGAGGGCAGATTTTTCTGGAACCAAACATCCCAGTTTCACGGGACCAAAATCATTCGAAGTCCACTCAAAAGTTTTTCAATATGATACTAGTCTCAAGTACATGGGTCAGTTGGTTCTGAAAATATAGCTGGTTGGTTAAAGGGGGGGGGGGGGGGTGGTTTTCTCTCCCCCTCACATCAGAAAATGCAGGGACTAGGCTGGTGTAAAAGGGGCCAGCCCAGGAATGCCCCTGCATGATCCTGGGACCATATTCCTGGGTAAGTCCCTGCATTTTCTGGTGTGAAAGGGGTGTTATTTCAAATAGCCGGGACCACTGCCCGGCTGTCAATGGCTGTCACTTCTGCTCGGCGGCAGCTGTCCCCCAGTTACCGTGAGCAAGTATTCCCTCTTGGCAATGAGCATGGAACCCCTGGCAATGAGCATGGAACCCCTGGCAATAAGCATGTAGGTAAGCAGCACTTATGTAGCATAATTTTGAATAGGCATTATGGTGTTTGGCATAATGCATAATGGATATTAGGGTGTGTGGCTTAACATGTAATGGGCATTATGGTGTAAATTTGAATGCGTGCCCTTTGGCGCGCAATGCCCCTGTTTATGAAGCATATTGTGACTTTTTGCTCAATCTGTTTCGTATAGTGTGTATTTTGGCTCAATCCATGTGGCAAAATGTGAATTTTGCTTTAATCTGTGTGGCAAAACGTGAATTTTGACTCAATTCATATGCCATACAGTGAATTTTGTCTCAGTCGGTATGAAATTTAGCTCATTCCATGTGGCATAATGTGTAAGAGGCAAATTCAGTATAAGGGGTTACTATTGTGTTGCATGATTAGTATATGGGGTACATGGTGTGGTAAACTTAGGTGACCACATAAAAGGTGCTGAAATGTTGTCTACCAAGTTTTGGCTTTCAGTATTTTTTTTATGACTGGAGTGCCGCCTCACCCCGCAAGACAGCGGTGTCCTGCGGGTGCACCTTTGGAGGGCATCCGGCAAGATATCTCCCTGCACCCCGTGAGTGTCGGAAATTGTAATATGTTTATATAACTGCACCAGCACTTTTCTTAATAAGTTTGGATCCTTTTGTGTGCTTCCTACTTTCCTGTGACCGTATAGAATGGACTCACCCCATAGGAGGTAACTGTGTGTGTGTGTGTTCAGAAGTAGCCTGTCTTATTCAAGCAGGGGCCGGCGAAACTATTGCCAGCCCCCGCCAGCTCCCGCCAGGGGGCGTATGCGCCCGAGACGCTTGTGTGCCCCGTAGCAATGTAGCTAACTGCCGGCATCTGCTGCTTCCCCCGCCACCACTGCCAGTCCCCCTTGCCGCCCCAACCCCCCCTTCCTTACCGTGCCAGTCTCCCTGAAGTGGAGACGGGCAGGGTGCCGCTGCCCAGCGGCTGAGACTGGGATGCGCGTGCGAGTGAGACACACACGTGTCCCAGTTCAATGGAGTCCCTGTCTACCGGCGCTCGCCAGAGGGGATATTCAGGCTGGCGCAGGGCAAAGATAACAGGGGCTCCATCTGTATATATGTGTATGTCTGTGTGTATATGCTGTATATAAGTGACTTGAAAACAGTTAATAAACTGAAATGTCATCAGATAGAGTAGTCATCTCCTTTATCTGACCTGTTTTGTTAGTCTGAGTGCCGCACCTCTACCTTTACTATATGCCATTGAACTCTTTGGCTGGATCGACCGATGCTCTCAGTGCTGGCGATACATGGTCGGCACTGCAGCCCAAAGTCTGCAGCCGCCACTGGAAGGTAAGTATATCTGCAGCTTCTATTTTCCCTCTTTTCTGTGCCAGACCCTTGCATATGCCAACCTATTTGCTATTTTCCACCACCCTATTCTAAACCCTTTGCATTTTATTAGTTGAAAATATTTACACAAATAGAGACACACTCATGAGCAGACCACCCAACCAGAACACTGGTCCCACATTATTAGGTGCTGGCCACAACCCCTATTATTGCGCATAATAGGCCCTTGATAATTTTCAGCTCCAGGCCCATTTAGACCTTAATCTGGCTCTGGGTGCAGGTATAGGGGCTGGTTCTGAGTCACATATAAAGTGACTGCACTGTACTTTTATGCACCCACAGATGCCTGATTTACTACTTTATGCCAATGCAAGATCTAGTAGAACTAATGTGGGGGTTTTATACAAAGTTTTTCTGGTTCTGAGCATTTTGGATAAGGGATACCCAACCTGTACCAATCTTGTTCAGATTTATGTTAGTAAGGTATTTGTCCGTTACTTGAACTTGACAGATGTTATCAGTTTTGGACAGTAGAGCATGTGTACTATTGAATATGAATATAATTAATATAATTAGTATTAAATTATTTCACAGATTGTTGCTATCCCATGGTTTATGCCAACACATTCCCCAATTAGGGGTACTTTGTTGATTATGACAGATAGCAGTAGGACACATAGGTATCAGTCATTGCTGATAACTAATTAATGTTTAGACAGCAATCTACCCATTGGCTTACATGAACAACAACTGAGAAGAGTTACATTCATACCAGGTTTTGTGCAATCCTGCTAAAGCTGGTTACAGTTCAGATAATGCAGCTGATTCTGAGTTGGGAGCAAAGCAAAACAAAGCAAATAACCTTTTTTGGCAGATGCCTACAAAGTGGTACATGCGTAGCGGATTTGAGCAAGATTGCAAACCAGAGCAGGTTTTATTGAATATGAAAGGATACATTATAAAAGACAAAATCAGTCAATATGGTGAGATAACAATATATATTTGACTAAGTACTGCACTATGGCACTCCAAAAGCACAGTGACAAACTTGAAATAATTCTTAGAATACTGGCAGGAATACTGACATTGTAATTTTTAAAACAAGACTGTGAGATAAGTTGCAGAGCCAGGTGCAGGGACTGATTGGACAAGATCCATCTGTCCCTGCAATAACATTTTTGGTTGAAATTAGGATGTTCCTTATATAACGCCACATGTAAGCAAAGTTGTAAGGCTTAAATTATTTATCTTCTTGTTACATAGCAAAACACATTCAGCACTGTAAAGACTAATGTGTCAGGTTATGGAAATTATGCTCCATTTTTTACCAGCATGCTCGTCAGCCTGTCCCCTGCGGGGGATTCCGTTGTCACACTCCTGGACCCTGCTGCAGTCATCTGTGTGCATCTATTCATCCTGTACGTTCCCTGCAGTTTTTCTTGCCATCTTTGGCTGCTGTGCACAGCCATGTTGCCAGGGATTAGCTGACTCCGGTTCCACCAACCTATTCAGACTTCCTTTAGCTCCATAAACCGTTGAGAACAACATTGCTGTTTCAGCTTTATCCCTAGGCTCCAGACTCCTGTGTTCAGTTCGTGCTCCAGAAGTTCTGTTTCAGGAATCAGTGTTCTTCAAGTTCTGGCCTGATTATGCATTCTGCCTATGTTACCTGAACAACTATTACTGGCATTCTGCAGTCTGCACTCCAATTTCAGTTCTAGTATCTGATTCCATTCCAGTTCCAGATGGTTCAGAATCTCAGTCTGAAGTCAGACAGTTCCATCCTGATTCCATTCCTAAATTCAACCGGTCCCATTCCCATCCAGAAGCTCAGTCAGTTCCAGCCTGATTCTGTTCACAGTTAAGCTCAGTCAGTTCTAGTCTGATTTAATTCAAAGTTCAGTCACTTCCAGTTCCAGACCAGTCTCTTCTTTGCCAGGTCCTCTCTGGTCAAGTCACATTGTCTGACCGGCCAAGTTCTAATCAGTTCCAGTTACCCCTATTTCAATTTTGCTTGCTCCAGTTCAGGTCAGCATCCACTTCAGTGCAACACCAGTTCCTGCAATCGTCTCCAATTTTACAAGTTCCAAGACTACTTATATTTGTTGACAATTGTCTTCTATGTTAACCCTTTCCAACAGAGCTGTGATACTTAAATCATGTGACAACTTTCATTTCCACATGATTTCAGTGACTTTTTACTGACTAATTTGACCCCTTACGGTTCTACATCATGGGTATTAAAAGCCGTACACAAAACCCATTTGGTTAGAGACCAGAACAATTGGCTTTCACACAGCTACATAATGCAGCACATGCATAAATCCCAGCAGTCTGTAAAACAGAGCTAGGCAGCCTCCATCTGTTGTGGGACTTTGCTCGCCCCCACATTGCCGAAGCCTTCTTTAAAACCTTCATGTTTATATTTCACTGTTGCTAAATTTTCCCGTTATAAATACATTTTACACCTAGCACTTTTACTACAGAAACATAATTAGAAGGGATTTGAAGTAATAGACTTGCAGTATCAAAACTGCTCTGTTCAACTAAAGCAGGCATGTCCAAACTATGGCCCTCCAGCTGTTGTGAAACTACACATCTCAGCATGCTTTGCCACAGTTTTAGCATTCACTAATAGCAAAACTGTGGCATGGCATGATGGGACTTGTAGTTTCCCAGCAGCTGGAGGGCCATAGTTTGGACATGCCTGAACGAAAGGATGGAGCTGGTGTAAACCCATACAGAAACAAGAAGAACATGCAAACCCAATACAGATAGAACTTTGATTCACAATGCAACCTAGGCTACTGTCATTAAAAGGCAGCAATGAAATTGCTGTGTCAATGTACTGACCTTATGTACACCTATTACACAGTATGCTGTTAAATATGAAAATTAGCCAAAATATTTTATATTATATCCAATGATCTATACACAGTCTAAGATTGTATGGATATCAGCAAACATCGCTATCTGTATTTTCGGTAATTATATACCAGTCTTTGCTATTGTTAAACTAGAAATATATCCAAAGCAGATTTTCTCCCTTCCAGTATAATTTTGCCTACAATTGGCAGGGAGGTGGCATTTGAACCTCAGAATAGAACGTCTGAATTGTACTCTGTAGAAGTCTATGAATAGAGCTTACCAGCTGCTTTTAATTTGCTTATGCATGCACCATTGGCATTAAATCTTTTGGTGTAATAATGTAGGACAGCACACTCAGAGCTTAAGATGACATAAGAACACCCTGCATTGTTATTAATGCTTGAGAAAATGATTTATAATTATATAAATGTCAAGGCTAGCTAAGCCTAGTTTTTATTAATAGCCTTATTAATTATACTGCTGTAAAGTACTGGTACTACGGTTATTAGATAGTGACTGCAACACTTGATGGTTTAATTCAATAGTTTTATGTCCGTTGGTATCAATCTTCAAACAAGCCAAAGCTCCATTAAGAAATTGATGAAAAACATACTCAAGCTCAGTCATTTTACCATATGGGAACATAACGAATGCCTGATGACATTTGTAAGGGTATGTGCAAATGCCATAGCTAGATGGATCTAAATCATTATGCACATCCCTGTTCACACTGCTTTCTTTCCATCCAACACTTGATGTTAGTACCGGTCTACACCATGCTCATGAATCTGCAGTAAAGGGAGATGGAAGGATGAAAAAAAAGCTGTACTTTGCCTTTTAATTGAAAATAAATGATGCATAGCGTCCAATGAAATGAATGTCACAGCACACCCGTCATACTGTCACTGTCATAGTTTTATTACAATCTAAGAATAATTTCTGCAAACCATGATGGATTTTAGAATACAATATTTAAACTAGTAAACCAAGGGTTTAAGGACTCCTGCTACGCTCCTATTTCTTTTGTACACATCTTGCAAATTTAGATTTGTTCAAAAACAGTAGCAAGCTATTATTTCTAACAAAAAAAGAGAAAGAAACAACTTGCTTTCCTCTTTTCAATATATCTGCTTTTTTTTCTCTCCACTGTCAACCAGTAACAATGTCAGCATTCAAAACACTGCACTGCGGGAAGTCTTTTGAATAGCATCAGCACCAAGGACAGCAACCAATGCTGACTAGGGAAATGCTGGCTGGTTTGTTACTTTCCAAGGTGCCCTTAATTAGAACTCCTACAAATTAACAATGGCACTGATCAGCAACAATGTACTAAATATAGCAACATTATTTATGGAAATTGCAAAAAACATAAAATAAAACAGAAGAATGCATATTTAGTAAGCTTTAGTAGAGATGGGGCATATATATATTCCATTGACAAAAAACCTTACGGTTTCACATGTCCCATTAAGGCTTCATACACATGATCTGGCATTTCAGAAACCTGATGTAACTCTTCCACTCAAACTCCAAAAAGCAATGAAATTCCGATCATTAAGGCTGACGCCTTAATGGACGTGTTCCTTGCGCAATACAGATATGGTACGCCATCACAGCCTGTGGGTAAGTGCAGATTCAGCACTCTCACAGAGTGAGATTGCTGTCACTCACACAATGGTGGAGCTGCTAATTCACAGATTTGAAGGTCTGAGCAGTAAACAGAGCCGAGAGGATGGGGTAAAAGTGGCGTTGATTGGGGTAGGAGGCAGTGTGATGCAGATGAGGAGGAATAGAAATGCGTAGATGGTAGGAAGGCTAAGCAGCACTGATGGGGGACAAATGAAGCAGATGGGTGGAAAACAGTGGCACAGATTGGGGAAGGTAAGACAGAGTGATGCGATTGGGTGGGAAACAGAGGAGCAGTTGGAGGAAAGACAGCACTGATGGCGGAGGGGGTTCAGAGCAAAGGGGATAAAGGGAAAACAGAGCAGTACAGATGGAAAGAAACTGTGTCATGGATGAGGCGGGCAGAGCAGCATTGATGGAGGGGGAGACAGAGTATCACTGATAGAGGGGAAGCCAGTGGCACAAATAGAAGGAAACAGTGGCATCTGTGTGAAAAGACAGGGCAGCGCAGATGGGGAAAGACACATTGGTGCAGATGAGGCAATACACACAGCAGTAGGTATCGGGGAAAAGACAGGGCAGCGCAGATGGGGAAAGACACATTGGTGCAGATGAGGCAATACACACAGCAGTAGGTATCGGGGAAGACAGAGCAGCATGAAGGCATATAGGAAAAGAAAGTGTAGATGCATAGTAGTTGGGAGTATTATAGTTTTTGCAATTATGAAAGATGCTTCTGGTAACTGTATGTGAATACTAAATTAAATGGATATAGGTAGTGAGTGTGAAAGATGTTGGACCCTCAGAGGGATAGTTCTAGTAATAGTGTTTATTCTAGCACCCGCTATCTTTGAAAACCCATGCAGTTCCTCTACCCTGTCTGGGGTATTGCTGTTTGCTGTAGTGTTTCTAGCACAGGTCTGGTTTGCAGTGCTGATATACAGATCACACTGTGCTGGAAGCATTACAGCAGACAGATACACCCCAGGCAGGGAAGCAGAACTGCATGGGTTTTCAAAGATGGCGGTTGCTAAAATGAACACTATAGTAACTCAGTGGGCTAGACAGTTTTAGATGATTGCAGGTACTTATTAGGATGAGTGCGCCACATAACTGCTCAGACCTTCAGTTGCATAGACTGCATGTGTGTATTCCAATGAGCACACAAATCTGTGAATTAGCAGCTCCACCATTGTGTGAGTGACAGCAATCTCACTCTGTGAGAGTGCTGAATCTGCACTTACCCACAGGCTGTGATGGCGTACCATATCTGTATTGCGCAAGGAACACGTCCATTAAGGCGTCAGCCTTAATGATCGGAATTTCATTGCTTTTTGGAGTTTGAGTGGAAGAGTTACATCAGGTTTCTGAAATGCCAGATCATGTGTATGAAGCCTTAATGGGACATGTGAAACCGTAAGGTTTTTTGTCAATGGAATTTCATAGCTTTTTTTCAATTTTTTTTTTTTTTAGTTTAAATTTTAAATTTCAGTGTAAGAATAAAATTTGATGTTTTAAATGTTTAATGATAACACACCCCTGGCAATGAGCATTACCCCTGGCCACAAGCATTACAAATCATGAACAACAAGTATGACACCGTCCCCGTGCATGAAACCCCTCTAACGTTTGCCGGATAATGCTCCAACAGGGGGGATCCCGATTATCATGGGCTATTCTCCTTTGTGGGGGTCCATGACCCCCATAGAGGGAGATTAGATCCAGTGGTGAGCATAGCTGCCCGCAGCGTGGCGAGTGCAGCCAGCCTGAAAGGGGCGTCTTTGCAGTCAACCCCCCCCCCCCCGTTGGCGCACCGGCAGTCAGGATTCCCACGTCGGGATACTTACCGTCGGGATCCCCCCTGTAAGAGCGCCATACAATACCCCTGTGGAACCACAGCCTCCGCTGTATTTACTACACCAGCGGTCACACTAGCTACTACTCCTACCCCACATTCCCACCAGCCACGCACACCCAATGAGGATGCCTCAAGCTCACACAGAATCCCCGTCTCTGGCTTCCTGCTCCAGCCAATGGTGCCAATGGTGCCAACGCTGCCGCTCCTATGACTTCCCCCCTCAGCCAATGGTGCGGGGAGGGTAGATGAAAGGGATGGGCCCTGGAGACAATGCTGTAAATTGGCAGTAAGTAGGGTGCGCATAGCTTACTTGTGTATACATGCAGCCAGTGCTTTTTTTGTAGAAAAATAGGTTCAGGAACTCTCTGTAAAGGAGCAGAGTGGGCAGAGATTTGCAGGGGTGGGGCTTCAGACAGTGTGAGAACTACTAGTACCTTGAGTGAGATTTTATTAGAGTGCCCTCCCCCTCCCAAATGCGGCGACCGTGCTCCATTATACATATGCCCCACACCTTGATGCCCATTATACATATGACACACACCTTGATGTGTGTGTGTGTGTGTGTGTGTGTGTGTGTTTATATATATATATACATACATACATACATATATATATATACACACACACACACACAATGGGCATCACAGTGTGCAGCATATTGTGTAATGGTCATCACAGTGTGTGTATATATATATATATAGCAGGCGATTAGCTGGCACTCTCCTTTCAACACTTCAATTGCCGGGGTGCCTTGTATATATGGTATACAGCAGGGCGTCTCTTACCGGCACTCCTCGGTCTTGGTTAAATCAGATGAAGAAATATTCAAACGGACACAAGCCAGTTGTGTCCGTTTGAATATTTCTTCATCTGATTTAACCAAGACCGAGGAGTGCCGGTAAGAGACGCCCTGCTATATATATATATATTTGTAGGTTGTTCAGCACTGCTGCTGAGATGGAACAAATTCCGTGGTGCCTTCCTCAGAGTAGAGATATGGACAGGGTCCCCGAAATAACGAAGCAGGCGGCACTCCAACGGTTGAATTCACAAAAATCTTTTATATGCAGAAAATATCCATGTCGACGTTTCAAGACCTAAGTCTTTTACACAAAATGCTGCACACTGTGATGCCCATTACACAGAATGCTGCACACTGTGATGCCCATTACACAAAATGAGGCATAGTTATGCACATAACACAATATGCTGCACACTTATGCGCATTACACAATATGCTGCACACTGTTAGGCACATTACATATTATGCCACACATTATTACATGTAATGCCCCCAATACTCCTACCTATAAACAGAAAGCCACCAGTAGTGCACCTGACCTTACACAATGCCCCAAAATTGCCACTTACATTTTTGCTGCTTCACTGCTGCTGTGATGTGGAGGGGAAGGGGGAGAAAAGAGGCAGCCTCGCAGCTTCCTCACACCACGCTGCTGCCAGTGGTGAAGCGACCGATGCCAGAGGGACAGGTTTGGAGCAGAGGGGGTAAGAGTCACCTTCTGCTCTAAGTTGAGGGGGGGTCCATGTGTTCCAGAGCTGCTGGCAGACTGGCTCAGGTGGGATGGGGAGGAGAGGCATTTTCCGCCTCAAGGGGAAGGGGGTGGGCAGCAACAGACTGCGGCCTGGAGCACCCACTGCTACCCTGGCTCCCACCGGTCAGATCCCTCCTGCCCGACCGCCGCCGTCACTTTTGGGGGTAGGCATCCTTCCCCCAAGCTTGCAATGGCGCCAGCAGCAGCAGCGCCGGGTAAGGTAGGGAGGGGGAAGCCACCGGGACCTGCTGACTCTCACCGCAAAGGACAGCTCTTGATGCAAGAACTGTCCTTTGCCATAATTAGCGCAAATGTCAGAGCATATGCGATAATTATGCAGGCAAAGGGGGGAGGAGCTGGGCTGCGGATGTTAGAACATCCCCCCCAATGTGATGCCCATTACGACTCAGAACATGATGCCTATTACGCCTCACACCGAGACGCCCATTACGCCTCACACCGTAATGCCTATTACACTATAGGAGTGGTAGCAAGGGAAAAAAAAGCAAGATATCGTAAAAGGCACTTCAGTATGAGTGTGCCTAAGTCCAGCAGCAGTCAATTAAAAAAAGGGGTAGTCAGCCCCAATATAATAAACAAGGGAAACAGGAAGAGGTTTAACTGCACTTAAGTAATGAGTGGTCAGGTGTATAATATAATACATTTAATAACACTATAGAGCATTAAAAACAATGAATATTGAGTAACCAGAAGTGCAATATGGTTGGAATTAATAATCACCCTTATTTCTGATTGCCAGTCCATGGAACAGCCTAATTAGAGTCCACCTATTGTAGGGATAATGATTGAATAAATTATATGCAAAAAGTCCTCACCCACTGATATCAGGGCCTTGAAGGAGGTGGCGTACTGTACCTGCAAGGGAATCTTGTTCCGCAGAGGAGTGGGGGACCAAGTCTTGTGTTGAAAGGATTATATCCCAAGTGGTGGTCCTGGTTGTAGAGAAGTCACAATGGATCCCACAGAGTGAAGTGACTGGTAGCAGGGTGTCATAAGGTAGGTAAAGGGGGTATATATAAATTGCAGCTGTCTGGGTCACTGCAGAGCACATAATGCATTTCGCTGCTATCTGTAGTCGTCTCAAATTGTGACTTCTCTACAACCAGGACCCTCTCAACCCACCACTTGGGAGATAATCCCAATCAGAAATAAGGGTGATTATTAATTCTAACCATATTGCACTTCTGGTTACTCAATATTCATTGTTTTTAATGCTCTATAGTGTTATTAAATGTATTTGATTTATTATACATCTGACCAATCATTACTTAAGCGCAGTTAAACCTCTTCCCGTTTTCCATTCCACATGTCCTCCAGCCTTGTAAATTTAAATGGTGCCGGGTGCAGCCCCAGTGTCTTTGAGTAGCTTCCAGTGCGTGTCCAGTCCTCTCACAGTGACAGTCTGAGCAGAGCCGGCCCTAGTCAATTTGATGCCCTAGGCAAAAGTTTGCTCCTAGGCAAAAGTTTGCTCCTAATTCTAACTCTGATCCAGCACCCCTCTCAAAGCAAAGCATCCGCAACTCAGCAGCACAGATCACTGTAGCAGCCAGCAACACTCACCATTCACTGGCATATCCATAATGGGTGCAAGGTGTGCAGCACACACTGGGCCCTGGGGGCCCCACAAGTTGTACATCCTGCACCCATATCATTCTACTCATCGTTGGCCTGGCAAAGCAGCGGAAAAGACCACTGGGAAAATGGCTGCATAGTGACCCAAATTCACATTACACAACACGCATTGACCCATATTCATATTACACATAGTGACTCATAATTACATTACACAGCATGTAGTGACCTATATTCACATTACACACTACGTAGTTACCCATATTCACATTATGCAGGACGTAGTGAGCTATATTCACATTATACAGGATGTAGTTACCCATATTCACATTATGCAGGACGTAGTGAGCTATATTCACATTACACAGGACGTAGTTACCCATATTCACATTATGCAGGACGTAGTGAGCTATATTCACATTACACAGGACGTAGTTACCCATATTCACATTATGCAGGACGTAGTGAGCTATATTCACATTACACAGGACGTAGTTACCCATATTCACATTATGCAGGACGTAGTGAGCTATATTCAAATTACACAGGATGTAGTGACCCAAATTCACATTACACAACACGCAGTGAGCCATATTCATATTACACAGCGTTTGATGACCCATATTCACATTACAGAGCACGTAGTGAGCCATAGTCACATTACACAGAAAATATTCATATTACACAGCGCGTAATGACCAATATTCACATTACACCACAGGTGGTGACCCATATTTGCATGTAGTGACCCATAGTCACATTACACAGCGCATAGGGCCTTATTCTAGTTCACTCTTAGAGGCAAATTCCTTCTTAGCTGGAAAAAACCATGTGCACTGCAGGTGGAGCAGATGTTACTTGTGCAGAGAGAATTAGATTTGGGTGGGGTTTTTCTTCAAAGTGAGATCTATTTTGCAGTGTAAAAATAAAGCAGCCAGTATTTTCCCTGCACAGAAACAAAATAACTCACCCAAATCTATCTCTCTCTGCACCTGTTATATCTGCCCCACCTGCAGTGCACATGGTTTTGTCCATCTAAGAAGGAATTTGCCTCTAAGAGTGAACTAGAATAAGGCCCATAGTGACCATATTCACAAGTTTTTGACTGCTTTATTTTTATTTTTAGATGTCATATGTCAATAATCTTTATTTTTTTATATTTATAAAACTTATTCTTGGTTTCTGCCAGTCCAATCCCTGAATCTGTGATTATGCTTTTGCTGCTTTGTGGGGTGGAGGAGAGACGCTGGGCAGTGCCGTGAATGCAGGAAGGCAGCGTCTTTGCATAGGACTATAGGAGGAGGATTTGCTGCCTTTTATGCACACTGTAAAATACTGTACATGCATACACCTCTTGAACTTGTAAATGTGCACACACGCCTCTGTCGCTCTGTACCCACACGCGCCTCTTTCGCTCTGTACCCACATGCGCCTCTGTCGCTCCGTACGCTCACACTTAAAATAAACTTGCACACAAACACCTAATGTCACCTAAGCAGTGCAGCGGGGCCCCTACCTACAAAATCTCTTACAATAAATATAGGGCTCCCATTAGTGTAGGCAAAAACCACATGGTATAAAATCACACATGTTCAGTAAACAGCCTTAGTTTGGTGCTGGTAGACCGGGAGAGTGGGTGTCAGAGCAAAATGGAAAAGAGAGGGAGAGGTGCAAGCAGGCGTAATAGAGAATGGGGAAGAGAGTGGGTGTCAGGGAAAGAGAACAAGAAAAGTTGTGTCAGGGAGTGAAAGGCTTTAGAGACTGAGTAAGAGAGGTACAGCACCAGGGGGGGGGGGGGGGGGGGAAGAGGGGTGGAGAGAAAGATAGGAGAAGCATGGGAAAAAAGGTTGGGAGGAGGCCGAGAGAAGAGAGACTAGGGGCAAAGAGATAAAGAGAAAGGTCATATTGAGGGGGGTGAGAGGGATCTGTGGGAAGAGAGCAGGGGAGAGATATATAGAGTGGGGGGGGGCGGAGAGAAATATAGGACAGTCAGCAGAGAAGAGAGAGGGTGACAGAGTCAGGAGGTGGGGGAAAAGAGAGAATACAGGTGATAGACTAGGTGGGGGGGGGAGAAATGGTGATGAGTGTTATAAGAGGGGGAGGAGAGTTCTCACCTGTACTGGCGGGTCACACATTCATCGGTGCCTGCAGCCACTGGGTCTCCTGCTCCTATTTACGTAGTGATTGGTCTCTTCAACAGTGCTTGCAGCCGCTAGTTCTCCTGCTGCTCCCATGGCCGCAGTGGCAGATCTCCTCTTGGGCGCCAGCAGCCACTGGGCCTTCTGCTGCTCCCAGCATGGTTAAAGAGGTGGGGTAGGAGAATGAGAGACTAGGGGCAAAACAAAAGAGAGAAAGAGAGAGGTGAGAATGAGGAAGCATGAGTGAGGGTTTAGAGAATGAGAGGAAGCATGACAAGGAGACAGAAAGAGAATAGAGGGGGGCAAGGGGAGAGATATAAAGAGTAGGAGGGAGACATCAGGGGAGAGAGTGTGACAGAGACAGGGGGTGGGGTAGAGAGAGCGCACAGGTGAGACAATCAAGAAAAAAATGGGGACTAGGGCTGTTCAAATTGTTAAATGCAAATGATTTGTAACAATATTCCATTACAGAGCACGTAGTGAGCCAGCAGGTGAAGGTGGGGACAATACTCAGGTCTCATTCTCACCACAGTGGCGACTCTCCTGCTCCCCTTGCAGCGCTTCTGCTCCCTCGGTGGCTCACTTTTCTGCTCCTGTCCCATGCTGGCTCCCCCAGACAGCTGCTGTGGCAGCGTTCACCCCAGTTTGGCCACTCAGGCAGCACTGGCTCCCGCACAGCCTGAACTGGGGATGGATGATATGCCCGGCGGATGGAAAGGGAGAATGGATGCTGCTGCCAGGTGGGGACTGAATCGTGCATGGGGGATGATGCTGCCAAGGGAACAAGTGGGGGACTGGATAATGCAGCTGGGGGATTGAGCAGGGGAATGGAAGCTGCTGCCAGGTGGGGACTGAATGATGCTGCCGGGGAATCAAGCGGGGACACGGGGGATGATGCTGCAGTGACTGGGGATGGATAATGCTGCGGCCGGGGTAGAAGTAGGTAGACACTGCTGGTCAGTGTCCACCTTTATTTGTGGTGACGAGTTTCAGCGGTGGACACGTTTCGGAGCTTGCAGGAGTTTGGTCAGCTTGGACGTTCCAGTCTACAAAGCAAGTTCCGGAATTCACCCCTAGATGTCTGTGACGCTGCTCATCGCAGTACTTGCAGCGCCACATAAAGGGCCCAATTCAGAGATGGCCGGATGAGCAGCGCCTGTGCAATAATACGCTAATAACAGAGGAGAAATCTTATGTAAGGTCAGCTGCTGTATCCATTATTGTGGGGGGGTGCAGAGTGATAGTGGGTCCCGGCAGCAGCGTGAGTCACAGGCTGATCTTGGACCGCTGGTGCAGGGAGTGCAGAGTGATTGCCAGGTGCCGCCGGATGCAGTGTGTCCCTGGACATGGATGAGAAGCTGATGATGGTACCTGGAACCAGCGGCTGCAGCGGTGAGTTGGCTACAGGACCTGGGGTGGTGGGGGGGCAGTGACTGGGTTACAGCATGTCAGTAGTAGGCGGACACTGCTGGTCAGTGTCTGCCTACTTATCCGGCAGTTGGAGGAACTTTTCCGCACCACCAGCGATCCCCACGCTGCCCGCTTACCCTCCTTTCCCAACACACAGCGCGGCATGCCGCGCACATGTAAAAAAAAATGCCCCTCCAGTACCAGCACCCCCGGCATATAACACATACAGAGGCGTAACTAGACCTTTCAGGGCCCCATAGCAAAATCTTGAAAGGGCCCCCCCCCCCCCAACTCCCCCACCCCCCCATGAAAAAAAACATCAATCTCCAGATTTAAAAAAAAAAACCCTTTGCACTGCAGGCTCACCCCTTTGCCACCATAATGAGGTGCAGGACAAGGTTTTATCTGCGAGACAAGACAGATAAATGCAGGGTAATATGGCGGAGATAGATAGATGAAAGGTGGTAGGGAGGGGGTATATAGACAGTAGGTGGTAGGGAGGTGGCAGTGAGATATAGGGCAGAAGGGAGGTGACACTGAGACCCTATGCAGTGGGGAGGGGATAGTGAGACGCTAGGCGATGGGGAGGGGATAGTGAGACGCTAGGCGATGGGGAGGGGATAGTGAGACGCTAGGCGATGGGGAGGGGATAGTGAGACGCTAGGCGATGGGGAGGGGATAGTGAGACGCTAGGCGATGGGGAGGGGATAGTGAGATGCTAGGTGGTGGGGAGGGGATAGTGAGACGCTAGGCGGTGGGGAGGGGATAGTGAGACGCTAGGCGATGGGGAGGGGATAGTGAGACGCTAGGTGGTGGGGAGAAAGACACTAGGGGATAGGGAGGGGCCGGGATAGTGAGACGCTGGGCAGCAGTAACCAACACCAATAATCACCAATAACATATATAGAAATGACAAATTATTTGAAATGATACATACAAGTGGTGTAATTACATTTTCATAGCCATAAACATTTCCTTACTTCAGAGTGCCTGCAGCTGCTCCTCTGAAATCTCCTGGTCAGGCTGCCACTATACAGGGTCTCAACTCTGTAGTTATGCTGGCAGACCAGGAGTGAATTACCACCTCAGCCTGTCATTTGCGGTCAGTCCTCCAGGTACCGTTTAAGGGGAAGTGGTCCTGTTTGCAGAAGAATATTCTGCCTCGCAGGCTCCGCTGGTCACCCGGACACTCAACCCCCACCCCCCTCGCACCCCAGCCGGCATCAGCTGTCGCACGCCAGCCAGTGCCGGACATCAGCGCCGCGGTCACAGTTCACCCATACCACTCTGCCCTGCCCCCACCTGCCGGGTGCTGCCCGAAATCAGCGGTCACTCCTCGAGCGCGCTGATAACGGGGATTAACGCACACATGGTCCCCCTGCCCTCCTGTGCCTGACGTTAGTGTTGTCATTACACGGAACCTCCGTCCGGCTTCTGCCTGGTGCCTGCATCAGCAGTCAGTCACCCAGCCCCCCGCAGTGCATGCACAGAGTCAGAGATCGCCATGCCCAGCCCGCACTGCCAGGCGATAATTATATATAAATATATAAAACATGATCATCTAAATGGTGCAGGGGGTAGCTTGCTGGGCCAGCGGGCCCCCCCAGCCGCCGGGCCCCATAGCAAGTGCACCCCCTGCACTCTCTATTGTTACGCCACTGAACACATACCTGGAAAGTCACTAGGCCAGCACGCAGCACCTGCTAAGCGGCAGGACAGCCCAGCACTGGGAGCACTTCTCCACCACAAAAAGCACTTTCAGTTTTGAACTTCCCGGCAGAGCTGGTGGTGCAGTGAATAAATTAGATGACATCACTCAGTTCACGCCCACAGCCAGCACAGCACGGACCTTACTAAATTATGTTTAATTAGAAGTGTCAGAGCTAATATTCACACAGAGCCCCCACCCCACCCCCATGTATAACATAAACACAGCTAAATCTACTTACACAAAAGAATTTCTGTTTGCGAGCAGGAGTCGGCCATGTTTGTGCACCCAACTGAAGCCACTGTACACCCCCTGTAGGCGGCTATGTACTGCGGCTGCGCAACAAGTTGGAGCTCCTATCTCTATAATGGGGCATGTTTCACTAAATTATAAAAAAACTGTACCTATCTGAAAATCCTCAACCCCAAAAGGCACTCCACTGGGACAATATCTACCTAATAAAACAAACCCCAAGTCTCAATTGTTCCTCTACCCTGAGTTATGCCTTCCCAAAAAAACCCTCATAGACTAACATGGGTGACAAAGTGTCATTTCGCGAGTGTCAGGAAAAAACTGGCAGTTGGAAGTTTAGATCGCTCCCAATTGGTCATTTTTTAATATTTCGCCCTGAAATTTGGCACGCAGCACCGGTTGACGATTCTACGCGTACGTGCCAAATTTCAGCTCAGTACGTCCAGTCACTTTTGAGGTGCAGTCCCTCAAACACCATGCCCCCATCCGAAAAGTTCCCTATGGGAAAAATCCGTTCGTTGGATTCAGCCTTAATATAAGGGCACTACCGTGCCCTTATAATATATATATATATATATATATATACAGTATATATATATATATATATATATATATATATATATATATATATATATATATAAGGAAAAGGGGGGAGATCAGAGTGCGCTAATGAACAATGAATGTCACTTAGAAAATTGTATATTTAACATAAAATATAAAAAGTACACATATACATTTTGCTCAATTCAGAGATTTCTTGATCACAGATAGAAGGCCCTTCTATCTGTGATCAAGAAATCTCTGAATTGAGCAAATTCCACGGATGTTCACCAATTGTGTATTTGTGATACCCCAAGAAGGGTTCTTTTATTGTACATAATGTATATGTGTACTTTTTATATTTTATATTAAATATACAATTTTCTAAGTGACATTCATTGTTCATTAGCGCACTCTGATCTCCCCCCTTTTCCTTATGTCTATTTGACTGGGTCTTGTCTAGCAGAGGACCCTTCAGAGGTGCTGCTTTCATTCCATTAGCGAAGGTCTCTCCTTTGTATATATATATATATATATATATATATATATATATGTTTATTTATGTGTATATATTATATACACATACACACACATGTATCAAGACAGTCCAACAGAACATAGAACAGACTGAATGCTGCTCACTTAAATTAATAATGCTGAAAGGTACTGAAAGGGAGGGCGTTGTTCTAGAGCAGAAAGACACACAAAACATGCTTTCCCCAGCACACCAAGGGGCATTAGCAAGAAGATTTGAAAAACCACACGGTAGTAGGTAATTCCGAGATCCTATTTTATATATATATTTGCAAGAATATGGCAGGCTTCCAGGCCTGCAAGGTCTCTCTGATAATGGAGGTCCCTACACTGCATAACAGTTTCCACTCTGGGCCATATAATCGTGTACTGTAAGGCTAAATTATTATAGCACTTGCCAATGTACCTAAATGAGAGCCAGCTTACCAAGAGTCACCCTAGATCCTCCTTGTGGCACTATATGTGTCATCATATAGGGGGAAATTTACTAAAGGAGATTTGTAAAAAAAAAGTGTATTTGTATCCAGAAATACACTTATTTTTGACATTTACTATCCCGAAAATACGGCAATTCGTATTGATAGCACATCATTGAGGGGTCCCCCGTATTTTGAAACCAGCACTGGGCTCCAACAGCCCGCAGTGTCATGCCACAGCCAGGGGACACTTTTTACATAAGGTCCCCCGGCCGTACCATGAGCACTGTGGCTGGTCAGCCTTGGACGGGGTACCTGGAGGAGTGGGGACCCCCCCAATAAAGGGGTCCCCCCCCCAGGCTTCACCCGTCCAGGGCTGAAGCCCGGGGCTGTCACCGGTGTCCCTGGCCAGTGGACGCCGGCCTGATGGGACTAAATCTTTCAATCCTAACATTGCTTTATACAGGAGAACTACAAGTACCAGCAGACCTCCCCCGCAGGCTGGGACTTGGAGAACCACAAGTCCCAGCATGCGGGGCATTAATGGGCCCGCTGGGACTTGTAGTCCACCTGTAAAAAGAATGTTAAAAGAAAACACACACATGCACGCACGAATGCATTTGCTGCCATGCACAGGGGCGGGGAAACACATAGAAGGGGTGGCGTTTACATGATTGTTGGGCTGCGGAGATTTGCAGCCCAGCGATCAGTTAAGAATCTGGCCCATTGTGACAAGCAGAAGAGGGGGAATTTAGTAGAGAAAAGACACAATGAAGATAGAATAAGTCTTTTAATCCAATAACATTGCAGTATCTGTGCCGCGTGAATAGTTTCACCCACCTCTTTTCCGCATTGAATGGATGCCTTGTTTCAGTGATTTCAATTTATCATTTCAGCTGCTCCATAATTTGCTCTAATTTAAGGATGAGAAAGAGAGAGAGTGATATGAAATAATATGCAGTCTATGTAAATATAAGTATAGCAATATAATATATATGCTGGATATGTTTTTAAACACCATTTAATAAGCTTTAAATATTTATTAAAAACCAGCTTTAGGTGAAATATGTAATAGACTGCAAGGGAAGCAGACTGTTGGGCAAAGTCTGAACATATTTTAAAAGAAGCACTCACTTATAAAGCCTTTTGGCTTTACCTTAGAAATGATTGCCACTTTAAAAAAATGCAGGTAGTTTAGCAGAAGTGAAGAAAGTATTCGCACAAAGCGAATTTAGGCAGCGCTTAGGTCAATGAATGATAACAAAATTTGTTAATAAAAGTACAAATATTTTACTGGTTTAAAAATGCATGTACATACAATATACATTATTACAATAATGAACAAAATAGCATAATGTAACCTAATAAAATCGAGAAGGTGGGGAATAAAAAGTAAACTGGATTTAACGGAAAATAAAGTTAATATGAAAGTGTCCCGCCTCAAAGGACATATATTTGTGAGCAACAGTGTAATCACTTGATTTTGTGGACAAAACAGGTAAGTGCACTTTACCAATTGGATCCTTGTGGAACAAATGAAGGTACGGGGCTGGTTAGGTCCTCACGATAAATGTGGCTATTTTGTCGTGCCACTGGAGGGGTCAGCAGTCGCCGAGTTGAATAAGTCCTCCGTGATGAGGTGTGAGACAGATGAAATCCGTCTCCAACACCAGAAGGATGTTTGTTATGGCGTGGTAACCAATACAATGTCCAAGGTATGGAGGTAGGCTTCCGTGGCTCAGAGATGGTCTCACCGGTATAGATGTTGATAACCGGTGGTGTCTGGGAACACGGTGTCCGCCTGGCAATGTAGTCTCCAATAAATGGCAAGGAAATGAATGTCCACAATGAAGTAGGTCTCACAAAGGGTCCTGAGGCAGGGAAAGGGGTACAGGTTCACCTAACGCGTTTCACTGCGTCCTGCAGCTTTATCAAAGGTGTGGGGGACTGTGTACCTGGTTCAGGTATTTATACCTTCCTTAATGGGTGAGTTGGTGCACCTGTGCGATGCAATTCATAATACAAATACATCATATAAATGGAATATCAGTATAAAATATATAATATAGGTAGGCAGACATATAAAAAACATAAATATTCAGTGCATGATAAGAAATGATGAAGTGATCAACTTGAAAAATCATTTTTTCTATACTTAAATGTGATCACATGACCGAATCAGGTCATGTGATCGGGATGTACAGACAATGCATAAAGGAGTATAACACCGGGTAAAGGACGTTTTAGAGTGTAGTTGTTCAGAACTCCAATAGTGATTAATTTAAATAAGCGCTACTGAGAGATATAGAGATGGACATGATTAAGTATAGGCATGTAGTAGAGTAATTCTCGATGTTTGGAACGCATCTTGCGTTCCAAGTGCAATGGTGTACAATTACTTCCGCCCGTGCCCCGGAAGTATCAGGCGGCGTTAGCCAGTAGTAATGATCGAAATCATGTGACGGACGCGTCATAGCGTCAGTGCTGTACGCACATCACGCACAGACAGCAACCTGTGACGTCTGAGGGCACATGGGCGGAAGCGTCCATTGATCCAGTTGTCGCTTCCTATAATTTGGAACGCACTTGCGCTCCAGCACAGTGATACTGATAAGGATGGAAATATACGGAGCATAGATAGAGACTTATGATATAACGAATTTGTACAAGAGACCAGCATATCTTAAAGGCAACAATCTGACAATTTTAGTGTTCTAATCGGTTACTAGGAAATAACAATATAATAGAGATATAACATAAAATTTTTTTTTTTTTTTTTTTTTAAATGAAAATTTTAACGGTGTAAATAATTAATTTATTAAATTGATAGATAATAAGACAATAATTGCTTTTCTATATTAATAATAAACTAATCATGGTAATCAGAAAATATACATTAATAATAAATATTGTAATGAAGAAATAAATGATTTAATAGATAAATTAAATAAATTAATTAAATAAGTGAATAAATAAATAGAAGGTAGGGGCAATATAAATTAATTTTACTTTTATTATTTTTATTATTATTTGGCTGTTATTTTTAATTTTTAATGTTTAATGTTAAATGGGGGGGGGGGGGGGGGGGGGAGGGGAAGGGAGGGGGGGGGGGGGGGGGGGAAAGGGGTTGGATTGGTGGGGAAAAGAGGGTGGGGAATTGAGACCTGATTTTTGATATATGGACAATGATACTGTTTAGAGGACAATGTTGAGCTCCATTGCCTCATTGAGACCTCTGGGAAAAAGCGAGTCCATTTTGAATGTCCAGAAAATCTCCTGTTTGCACAGGATCCGGAACCTGTCACCGCCCCTCTTGGTGGGTGGGACATGTTCAAGTCCTGTCAATATCAGATCCTTAGGATCATTACCATGACTGTCAGAAAAGTGTCTAGAGACACTGTGCAGAAGAGACCCTTTTAGGATGTTCCGGCGATGTTCAAGGAACCTAGATCTAAGACTTCGTGTGGTTCTTCCCACATATTTTAAATTACATGAGCAAGTGAGCAGGTAAATAACATAAGAAGTATTGCAATTAATAAAACCCTTAATTTTTATCTTTTCGGTCTTTAAAGAAATCATAGTCAATTTGTTGGAAATAAAGTTACACGTTATGCAGTGGTTGCCGCCACACTTGTAGCAACCTAAAGGTTTTATTGGGAGCCAGTCTGAAGAAGGAATTGTAGTTTGTGTTTTTGGGCATTTTAGGCCACTGGGTGCTAATAAGTTTTTTAAAGACTTATTTTTCTTAAATATAAAGGAGGGACGTAAGGGCAGTACTTCTCTGAGTAATGGATCTTGTTGTAGTATAGAGTGATTTTTACTTATAATCTTTTTAATCTCTTTATAGTCTCTATTGAATGTAGAGATGAAAGAGATGCGGTTTTCTCCATCCTTGGTGAAATTACCAGAGTGCTCCACTATTGGACCTTTGTCCTTCAGAAGAGCATCCCTGTCTCTTTCTCTACTGGAGATGTATGCGTCTTGCACAAGTTCGGGAGGATATCCGCAGTTCAGGAATGAAGTAACGAGGCCCTTGGCTTGGCTGTCAAAGGAGTCTAATTGTGAACAGTTGCGTCGAAGGCGCAACATCTGGCCCTTGGGTATATTTTTTACCCAAGGGGGATAATGACCACTTTTAAAGTGTAAATATGAATTGGTATTTACAGGTTTTTGATAATTGCTGGTGTGAATCGAGCCATTAGCACTTCTTAAGGTCAGATCAAGAAAATTAATGGAGTCTGGGTGGTGTTCATGTGTGAATTTTAAATTAAAAGAGTTAGAATTTAAATGTGCAACAAAGGAATTAATGGATGTGCAGTCCCCGTCCCAAATAAAGAATAAATCATCTATATAACGGCCATAGAGGACCAGGTTCGCGCCAAAGGAGGACCCCCAAATGAGTTCCTCCTCAACCTCCCCCATGTAGAGGTTGGCATAGCTTGGCGCGAACCTGGTCCCCATGGCCGTTCCCATCACCTGTAAGTAAAACGTGTCCTGGAATAAAAAATAATTGTGTTTAAGGATAAATGATATGGATGTGATTAAAAAGTGTTGAAGTACCGCCGTCAGATCACCATCCTCTCTTAATTTCTTTGAAATTGTGTTGATGCCCAATTCATGTGGGATATTTGAGTATAAACTCTCCACATCGAGAGTTAGAAATTGGTAAGTATCTTTCCAAACAATATTTTTTATTAAATTCAAAAAATGGGTGGAGTCACGGATGTGTGATCTGAGGGCGGTCACCCGTGATTGTAAATGGGAATCAACGAATTGTGAAAGGTTGGAAGTGAGTGATTGGACACCAGAAATGATAGGGCGACCAGGTGGGGAAGTGAGATTTTTATGAATTTTAGGGAGGTGATAAAAAATGGGAACCAATGGGTGGGGATTAAACAAAAAATGATGTTCATCCTTAGAAATAATAGAATCCACTAATGCCTGATCCAGAAGTGCTTTTAGCTCAAGAGTATATTTTTGTGTTGGATTAACCAGCAGTTTGGAGTAAAAAGACTGATTTGACAGCTGGCGAAGGGCCTCATTCACATAACATTCCCTGTCCTGAATGACAATACCTCCACCCTTGTCGGCCTCTCTGAAGACAATGGAAGTGTCTCCAGTGAGACCGACAAGGGCTTTTTTCTCCCACACTGAAAGATTATCACTAAGATGGTATTTGGATTTGCGTTTATCCCTTGAACAAAGTTTCTTAAAATCATCCAGTGTGGTCTTGTAAAAGGACTCAATGCTTGTCCCTTTGGCCTTTATTGGATAGAAATCCGACTTGTTTTTAAGTTTAGATTTATCTATATCAAAGATTTTTTTAGGAGAAACATTACTCTCCGTCCACAATTCTGCCAATATATCCAGAGAAATCTGGTCACCACTATCCAATAGGATGGGAAAACCAGGATCATTATCTTTTCGAGATCTTTGTGAGAAAAAATATCTCTGTCTGCACAATGTGCGGATGTAACGATTTAATTCAATGAAAAGTGTGAAGATATTGGCATTAGTCGACGGAGAGAATTTTAAGCCTTTTTGTAGCAATCTTGATTCTGCCTCACTGAGGGATCTGGAGGAAATATTAAATATGTTGGTGATGGGAGGTTTTGGAGTTATTTTCTTACGTTGTACTCTCTTTCCTCCTCTAACTCCTCTATACTTAGATGTCGTCTTTTCTTTGGGGTCCCCCCTCCCTGATATTTTCCCATTTCTTTGTATTGGCGAGGGCCTAAAAAAAGGGGTTCAGGGTTAGAAATTTTATGTGCTCTGTTTAATAATTCTTTAGGTCTGGCTCCTGACCTTTGATCAATATGATCAGAATTGGGGTTTTGTCTCTGCTCAAATTTTTTGTTATTTGTATAATTTCTAGTCCCAGAGGGTGAGTTATATGATCTATTAGAATGTTTGTCTCTATGGTGGGGTGAATCGTATACACGAATATCCCCCATCCTATCCAGGGCTCTTCTGTTGTCATTATGTCTCCCTCTATTATTAATGTAGTTCCTATTGTCATTGTTACCATTATTGTAGGACCTCGATTGGTTGGGGTTTTTGTGTTTCAACCTATAGTTTCTAACATTGTTTGATTGATAGTCTGTTAGATCTCGTTGGAATTTTTTACACTTATTATCAATTACTTCTTGTTCAAATTTTATCAGTCTATCTATCACTCTCGTATCTTTCTCTTTAGTTTAGCAGAAGTTCCTGGACTGCCTGCATTTTGCAAGCTATTACATATTGTCCTAGATGGATTTCAGACCTGACTGTAATATACTATGGAAGATATAAATGATGTGGTATGTTATGAATAGGAAAAAAATCCAAATAAACAGCATGGTTTACATTATTCAAATACTGAACAAACAAAAGGTCTGACTTTTTAAAACTTTTAATTCACTTTTTGTCACTAGGGGGGGGGGGGAGTGGGCAGCTCAGACGAGTAAGGGACGCTACTGCTATTGGCTATCACTCTGTTTCAGTTATGGATGTTATTAAATGTGCATTTGGACAATCAGAGCCGGCCCTAGCTAATTTGATGCCCTAGGCAAGATTTTGGTTGGTGCCCCCTAGAACTTATTCACATCTCACCACAAACTATTGGTACTTATTATCACTGCACCACACAGTTATGCCCTTTGTGCATGTTACACCACTATGGTAGTGCACCGTATAGAAATAATGCCACACAGTAATAGTGACCCTTATACACATAATTGCACACAGTAATGCCCTTTATACATTATGTCAAACATATGGAATGTCCTTATACACATAATGCCACACATATTTACAACAACTTACCCCCGCCTCTCTTCCCCCTGCACAGCACAAACCTGGCCTGGATTCTGTAGATATTGACTGGCTGGACTGGCTGCTGCTGGCTAAGTTGTGTGAGCTGCATGCCTCAAGACATTCAAAATGCCTAGTTTGCATATGCCTAGGGCTGGTTCTGTGGACAATGCAAGAATGCATGCAGCAAGCATATACTAAGCATGAGTATTTAAACCATGAAAACATGTTGCCATCCAACAAGTCACATTACAATTCCACAATGTGGGGTACATTTACTAAGATGGGAGTTCTATTGAAGATGGGATGTTGCCCATAGCAACCAATCAGATTCTACATCATACTTATTTAGCACCTTCTAGAAGATAAAGGGGGGGTATTCAATGCCGTGGGCGAGCGGCGACAGCGAGCGGCTTCCTGCTCGCTGTCACTACTCACCCTGTCAGTATTCAACGCACCCCCCTTCATACGCCAATTCCCCCTCGCTCCGTTTTTTGAGCGAGGGGGAATCGGCGTATGCGGCTCCAGAAGCAGCAAGACTCGTGGCTAAATACAGCGGGTTCGCTGCGTTAGCCGCAGGTCTCGCTGTTTGGGGGAATCACAGGACGGTGAGGATTTCCCCAAAACGTTGAATAGGGCGAGCGGCCGGTGCAGGGGTTAAACAGCGAGGATCGCTGGTTTTCTGCAATCCTCGCTGTTTAACCCCCTCGCCGGCCGCATTGAATACCTGCCAATATATCCATTTGGATTGGGTGCCCATAACAACATCCCAACTTCAATATAACTCCAATCTTAGAAAATGTACCCCTATGAAACTAAAACGCTCATGTAATAGTAGGATTCTTTTCCTGACATAAGTAAAAAGCAGTATTTCTGGGATGGAAAGTGAAGGCTGCTTTGTTCACAACATTCATTTTTTTTTTTTTTTTACAATGTTACTGGCAGTGTCCAAATTGGTTGTTGGTGAGTGAAATTATACAGTAAGTGCACTGTGGATAGCACAATTCAATATAATTCTCATCCAGATTAAATTAAATACTAGGACTATTTTTAGGGTTAGTATGCAGCACATGATTTTAGTGTTTTTGACCACACACTTGTAGTATTATATAGACAGTAATAATGTAATAATTTAATAATAAAGGAATATAATTTAAACATTTTCTTTATTCCATTAATGCAGCAACCCAAACTTAATACCAATCCATGTTGGCCGAAATCCTGACAATACGATTTTCAGATGCTTTTGACTTGTGTTGCATTTCCAATATCCAATATCCTAGTCTTTAATTTCCCGGGAATACAAAAATTATTACCTGCCTATAGAAAGCTGTTTTATGTCTTTGAAAAAAGGTTATGTAGAACCCAGCATGTGATGCCGAAAGCATTATTTTCTGTTAAAGTATTGATGCTGTTAAACAAAATTCAGAATCTATTGTTGAAGATTCTAAACACTTCTTTTCACGTGTTGGCCATTCATTAATGTGCTCTGCTGGGTTCCTGTTGAACAGATTCTCATGGAGTTCGGAGGCACAGATACAAATTTTACCAACTAATTATTAAAAAGATTTATTACCATTTTAATGTTCAATCAGTTTATATTTTATTACAGTGAATGTTCTATCTAAAGTTTTAGCAAAAAATACAAACAAAAAAAACTAACTCCGGGAATCTGGGAAGCTGAAACCACACAGAACGTTAACTTTGCAGACCCTCAGGGATCCTCTGATGGTCGCATTTAAAAGATCACATGAAAAATAATTTCATTAGTATTGTCATCTGAAATATTATTACATTTAGAATATTGATCATATTAGCAAACCGTTTGAGTACAGACAACGATAAAAGAACATGAAACATGTTCTTGACCCGTACAAGAAATTCGGGTCATGTACGGGTTACGAACGAAGGTTCGCCCACCACCCGCATGCAGATTGCACCCACATGCATAGATGGTTTACATAAAAATCCATTGGCAGCTTGCGTGCAGGGGGCAAAATCATTTGATGGCTGCCGACCATCGAGTGATTTTGCAAGCGCACGCAGATTTATGACACCCCTCTTGTGTCATCTGCGAGCATCCTGTGCGGGAAGCGGATGGGCAGATGACATCCACTGCCGTTAGCTGCCTCCCACCCCCGCATGAATTTCCATGGCAACGCCCATCAGATTTCCCTTGAACTGACATGCAGGACTTAGTTCAAAATTCAAATGGGGGACCCACTGTCACTCCAAATTGTCTCACTGTCAGTGGGTGTGGCTCCCCTATTTGAAATTTGGGTACTTGTTTACTTGTGTATTATCACAACGCCAGTGTGCAACATATTTGGCGTAGTCCGAGCTACGTAGTCAGCGTCAGCCAGCGTAGTCGTAGTAAGGCAGCGTTATTACGGCAGCGTAGCAAGCGTAGTCAGTGTAGTGTAAAGTAACAAATAACGCTGCCAGTGTCCACAGGGTCGGGTGCGCTGGCAGATGCAGGAACAGCATTGGAGGACGCGCTTCACATACAGCGACGGGAACCACCAGATCCCCAACCCTGGCCTAGAGGCACTCGATGTTAGTTGAACGCGTGAGCGTGTGATAGGCACGAGCGTCCCAGACCGGACAGGGTTGGGGGGGGGGGGTGACGCACATGCATCTCATGCACAAAGTGAATGTACTTGTGTAATAGCACGGCGCACGGCTATGCTATGTTTTCAGCATAGGCTAAGCTACGCAACGGCTGCCTAGCGTAGTTAGCATAGTGACTCCGTGGCAGTCCAATGACTGCCTAGCATAGTTAGCTTAGTCACAGGCCAACGGCTGCCTAGTGTAGTTAGCATAGTGACTCCGCAGCAGCCCGGCTCTGTCCCCGGCGTCTTCAAGCACATTGGGTAGCCATTAACACAGGTTTGTGTCAGTGGCAGCAAATGGTGCTGTTGGAAAAATGCCACTGACTTCTCTGTCTGCGGCAGGATAAACATCGTGAGAGGTTCTGCAGCCATTCCTAATTAACAAGGAGCTTATACGAGCGTCAGAAATAATACAGCCGCAGTCACTTCACCTTCACCTTTGACTGACTACGGTAACTGCGTAATGCTGAACGACTACGCTGGCCGCGGGAACACTACGCTGAATCTGACAGGGACGCTGAGTACGCTGGCCGCGGAAACACTACGCTGAATCTGACAGGGACGCTGAGTACGCTGGCCGCGGGAACACTACGCTGAATCTGACAGGGACGCTGAGTACGCTGGCCGCGGAAACACTACGCTGAATCTGACAGGGACGCTGAGTACGCTGGCCGCGGGAACACTACGCTGAATCTGACAGGGACGCTGAGTACGCTGGCCGCGGAAACACTACGCTGAATCTGACAGGGACGCTGAGTACGCTGGCCGCAGAAACACTACGCTACTTCTGACAGGGACGCTGACTACGTTAACTACGCTAAGCGGCTGCGGGAACACTACGCTACTTCTGACTGACTATGCTAACTACGCTGGCCACGCGAACACTACGCTGATTCTGACAGGGATGCTACGCTAACTATGTAACGGGCGCCATGCTATTACACAAGTACCATAACTAAATAAATAATGTGATTAAAACATTGTTTGTTCTTACAATAAAGCTTCTGCTCCTTTTGTAATCCTGATGCATCTGCCCTTGTGCTTGCATACATGGGGATTGGGGGTGGGGTTTGGGCAGCACAGTACTGAATAAGAAAAATGCAATGGGGCTGCTTGTCTGACTGAGGAGTTTACACATTTCTTAATATACTGTAAATAATGTTTTAGTGTTCTTGCTCGGGGCAGCATGGTTAGAATTACTGCTTCACGGCACTGAGGTCATGGGTTCGATTCCCACCATGGCCCTAACTGTGCAGAGTTTGTATATTCTCCCCGTGCTTGTGTGGGTGTCCTCCGGGTACTCCACCCACAATCCAAAAATATACTGGTAGGTTAATTGGCTCTTAACAAAATTATCCCTATGTGTGCATGTGTACATGTGGTAGGGAATATAGATTGTAAGCTCCACTGGGGCAGAGACTGATGTGAATGTTCAACTATTCTCTGTAAAGCGCTGCGGAATATTTGTGTGCTATATAAGAAACTGTTAATAAATAAATTAATTGCTGAGAGTTCAGCTATCCCATTCTATCTCTTCTATCTCCAACATTTATGCACATTTCTTCAAATACATAAATTTAAAGTTATAGAAGTGTAACAGGCACTAATCATATGTTATAAGATACTGACCTGCAAATGTAAGAAGGGAAATGATACTAGTAAAAAATGATCTAAAAACATATCATCAAGAGCTCTTCAGAAGTGCAAACTATAAATGTAGTCTCTTGCATCTTCAGCAGAACAGTACTTCCAACTCCTAGTATGCTTAAAACTATTAATAAATCAACTGCCATATCCTCAATTCACTATCATTTTAAATGCATATGCTGTGCATACATTATATAATTATCTGGGCGATCCGCCTGATATTGGTGAATCGCCAAGATAACTGAACAGCGTATGCGCTTGACTGAATGATCAATCGGTTAGCATGCCCATCCAATGTGAGATGTTGCAAGTTGTCTGCAATGGGCAGTGTGTACACTGCCACGACTGACCAATGGACATTTCCTCTTTTCCTTCGTTGCAAACTGAGATTGTATTCCAGGCTGGGAAAATTCAGGACTCAGCTACGCGAGCCACCTATTCTATTCTCCCTCTATGGGGGTCGTGGACCCCCACAAGGGAAAATAGCCGACGGCCATCGGGAACCCGGCTGTTGGTGTTTTGACAGTCGGGATCCCGACGTCCGGCACCCGTCGGGGTGGACCCCCAGCATTTCATGGGCATGCCCACAAAAACAGTGGTTGCGCACATAGAAATACTAGGAGTGCCTGGTTGAATGTAGGCATTTGCCTACTCGGGTAGGACGCATGACGTTTCCACCTTCCCAGATTTTGTTCAAAACCAGCAGCTACCTTGTGACTTATGGGTAAAGAGGAAAGATCGTTCGATGATAAGTAACCATTAAATGATTTTTCCTCTGTGCGGGCGCTAGCTAACAGATGTGTAACTGTACACATCTGTTCGCAGCCCTGCACAGAGTCACGAATGGAGGAGGGGTGTGCGTTCACCGGGACGGTGTTAACCTGCTCAGTGAGCTCCGAACACAAGCAGCCCAGCGAGCAGATCTGAATTGGGCCCATAGTTCTTAATATCCTATGATATCAAGGTGAGTGTAGAGTCAGGTGTGGTTTTCCTGGGAGGAGGTAGCCAAAAGCAAAATGTAAAACAATACATTTTAGAGAATGAACATTGTAATACTCTTCATAATAAAGAACAGCGCCCCTGGCATAAAGCAGAAAATAGATTCCACTGTACCGATTCCTGCGCCAAAGTTTCTGTAATACAAACAATCTATTTATTTGCTATCTTGCAGCAACCAACTAATATTTTACAGGGTTATTGTGGAGTTATAGAACTATGGGTTCTGAAGGCCATTCATTTTGACATCCAGATGGGAAGCTAGTCAGGAGAAAAGCCTCAAAGGGCCTGATAAAAAATACTCAAGCAACATCTGGACATCCCAAGAAAGTAATAACAGCCAAATAAATCATGTCCTACTGAAATACAATGTTTATCATGCCCTGAAAGATCTGCATCAGCAACAGAGAGTGGGAGACACTAGATATGAGAACACAGCCCGCAGTCATTTTATACCAGATAAGGACACATTCTTCATTCAAATGAGTCTCATTTGTCTTGCCACCAACCCTTTTAGTTCTCCATGTCCTCGATGTCTGACTTCCAGCTGTTTGTTTAAGTTATAGTCAGAGTGGGTAATTGTTCAGAAGAATAGATGCTTGTAAGAGTTACCAGATAACAACAAACTGTAGGATATCATTATATTAACATTACCATTTACAGTATTGTGTCCAGTGCTGTTTTTCAGCAGGAACCAGAAGGAACTCAGTTCCTGAACCTCTTATTAAATATGACATCATCAGAAACTGGGTTCCTGAACCTGTTCTGGGTCAAAATATACTTTCCATAATATAAGTTTTAAAGTCGTCTGTGAGTGCCTTTGTTTCTAAATACAATATATACATCTCTCGCTCTCTCGCTCTCTCACTCTCTCGATATATATTTAATTGACCCAGAGTATCTGGACCAATTTTTCCAGAAAAATAGCACTGATTGTGGGGGTTATTTTGGTTCTCTCCTTCTGGCAAATTCCCTCTAAGATGGACAAAACCATGTGCACTGCAGGTGGGGTCGATGTTACTTGTGCAGAGAGAGTTAGATCTGGGTGGGGTTTTTACTTCAAAGTGAGATTGCAGTGTAAAAATCAGTCAGTATTTACCTAGCACAGAAACTAAATAACTCACCCAAATCTAATTCTCTCTGCACATTTTACATCTGCCCCCCCCCCCCCCCTGCAGTTCACATGGTTTTGTCCATCCAAGAAAGAATTTGCCAGAAGGAATGAACCAAAATAACCCCCTGTGTCCTTTATTTCTTCTCGTCCTGGAATATTTATGAAGTTTCTTTTACAGGATGGACAGGGACTAGCGCATCAAGATGTAGCCACCAAGAAGGACAAAGTCTAATTATTGTAATTATTTTTATTCCTAATAAATTTGGACAGCAGTGTTGGACTGGGGAATAATGGGCCCACATGTGTAATACAATGCCAGAGGGTTTTAGCAAATGGTGGACCCATGAACACTGGGCTGCCCACCATACAGAGCCTCTTGCACTTGCTACTTGTGGCACAAACTTTACAGCAATATCTTTATAAAGACAATGCCAATGCAGAAGTTAGAATAGGCTCTAAGATATTGCCAGAGTATATGCTTTCTCCTGTACTGGTTCCATATTTCCATAAATACTCAGCAGGTTTACAGAGTTACCCGCCGTAGATCACAGTTAGAGTTTGTTCTGGGTGCAGGGTGTACAGCTCGGGGTCCCCTTTACCATGAGGTACAGTATGAATGTATCGCACTCATATTATACACATCACTGGTGGTAGGTACTGAAGCAAAACCATGTAAAAAGGAATAGTCAATGCCCAGAACAGGTGTGGCAAGCTGCTTTATAAGCCTGGCGTGCCACTAAATGTAGTCTTAAAAATAATGACTATGCAGCTGGTCGAAGGGGACACAACATCTACTGTCAGCTTCTCTCCTCCCTGGGCTTCTGCTGGAAAATACAAAGCAAAAGTTATCAAGTATGTACTCATCGAGCTCACATCGACACGTGGAAAGGAAGACACTGCAAAACCTGAATAAAAACCAGGATTCTGTTGATATATTCTATCCATAGTTATCATTTTCTGCTCTATCTTTTAACACTTTGTTCCAGTTACAGCAGCGGTGTAGCTAGGTGCCATGGTGCCCAGAGCAAGGGCATATTTCGCGCCCCCCCCCCTCCCGGTAATGAATTGGGGGCGTGGCTAACTTGTGTTGGCATGTTACATTTGAAATATATAAGACACTGTAACGGAATCTGCTGCGCTATATAAGACACTGTAACGGAATCTGCTGCGCTATATAAGACACTGTAACGGAATCTGCTGCGCTATATAAGACACTGTAAAGGAATCTGCTGCGCTGTATAAGACACTGTAACGGAATCTGCTGCGCTATATAAGACACTGTAACGGAATCTGCTGCGCTATATAAGACACTGTAACGGAATCTGCTGTGCTGTATAAGACACTGTAACGTTCCCCCCCATGGCATTTTGGTAAGACAAAAACAGCACTGCACTTTATTTATTTATATATCTAGCCATACATACATACATACACACACACAGATCCAAGGACAGGGCACTCACCAGACTTTCTTACAGAGTTCTATGCCAGGGGTTACCGAGCCCGGCGACGATCCTCTGTGTAAATCCCAAGAAGAAAAAAGCAGCCCAGTCACAGCATAATTCCAGATGTATTATAAATCTGCTTTGAGCCCAGATCCTTTCCCCAGTGATGGGCGGCGAGTGTGTGCAACTCGCTCCAGCACTTGCGTTATACAGACATATCTGCGTTGCCGCCTCCAGACGCGCAGTGAATGTTCCAAAGTTTATTATTATTTGCAGGATGCCTGATCTGTACCCAGCGGAGCCTCTGGGAGGGATTACGCCCCTGCCTGCTAGAGTCTTCACAGCCGGGCAGAGAGCTGCCCGGCTGTATTCCGTGTCAGGACACTGCAGCAGCAGCATTAGATCCCGACTCCCGGCTATTTTAAATCTTCCGCTGCCGCAGTCACCTGCCGGGTCCGCGAACCAATCAGAGCTCGCTTGCGGCCCGGCAGCCAATCAGGAGACCCCACTCCTGATTGGCTGCCAGAGCGCTAACGAGCTCTGATTGGCTGGCGGACCTGGCAGGTGACTGCGGCAGCGCAAGATTTAAAATAGCCGGGAGTCGGGATCTAGACTAGTGCTGCTGCTGCAGTGTCCTGACACTGAATACAGCCGGGCAGCTCTCTGCTCGGCTGGTGAATTCTTTCCGGTGGCGGCGGATGGCAGCTAAAGTAAAAAAAAGTGTCAGAAATGACCCCCCCCCCTCTAAATCCACCCCGGGACAGCGCTAAATAGAGAGCGCTGTCCGGCAGTTGGAGGTTGTGTCAGCTAGCATTGTTATGTGATATGGCCACATGACACTGTTGGTAGGTGCGTGATAGGCTCTCTGGTAACTCACAACAACCCTTATGCCCCACACTACCCCTAGGTAGCAGCAGGGCAGGAGGCAGGCGTGGGGCAGGAGGCAGGCGCCGGGAAGGGCAGGCGCCGGCACACGCTGCCCGCAGTTAGTGTATGGGGATCATGCAGGGATCATTTGCGGAGGGGGGGAGGGCCGGCGGCGCCATTCCACCAATCAGCGCCCGGAGCATGCTCCGCCCTCCCTACGCCTCTGAGTTACAGTAATGTTAACCAAAAATAACTTAATTATTATATTGTCATTTTGCAAAGTTTATCACAATTGTAACATAAGTGTAAAAAGTAAGGGCAGAGTATTGTTATATAATAATTTAGTTCTGGTAATATGGTAAAACAGTTATGAATGTTCCTTATATTGGCCCCTGATATATCTGTACATGTTAAGCATGTCCCCCCTTAAACGTCTCTTCTCTAGCGTAAACAATCCCAATTTGTCCAATCTGTCCTCATAGCTTAAATTCTCCATTCCCTTTATTAGCTGTGTTGCCCTTCTTTAGACTTTTTCCAGTTCTATGATGTCCTTTTTACAGGGCCGGCGCCACCACTAGGCAGCTCTAGGCATTTGGAGGGCGGCAGTTCGCCCCTCACCCCCAGCATGGAGGGTTAGCGAACTGTGTAAAAAACTTGCGGCGCCAGCATCCCTGCAGTGCTGGAGCGGGCAGTGGTGTCCGTGCCGCGGGGGTACCTGCGGCGCTGTCATTGTGTATAAAGCTGGCGGCGGCCGGCGGGGTCCCTGCAGTGAATAGAAAATAACTAGCGCTTCCCGCGCCGCCGCGCGTATAGCGGCACGGACACCCCTGCCCGCTCCAGCACTGCAGGGACGCCGACGCCGCAAGTTTTTTACACAGGTACCACCAACACCACCACCCCCCCCCCCCGCCCCCCCGGCACCGGGGCGCCCCCACCGGCCCTGCCTTTTTATAGTGCGGGGCCCAGAATTGTACTCTGTATTCTAGATACGGTCTAACCAATGCCTTGTACAGTGGTATAATTACATTTGTGTTCCTAGTCTCCATACCCCTTTTTATACATGCTAGTATTCTGTTGGCCTGATTTGTTGCTACAGTATATGACATTTGGCACTACACCCCAGTTTGTTATTAATGTTATCAAAGGCAGGTGTCTCCATTACCTCAGGGAGCTATTCCCCTGCCTAAGAGCCCGCCCCCTCGCCCAACTCCTGCCTCTTCATGTTTGTAGTATAGTTTTAAAAGAAATAACATCTAAATAAATTTGCAGCCCGGGCGATTATTGAGTGACCACACATGCGCACATTATGTAGTGAGCATGCGCGAACTGTCCGACCAAAGGCAGCAGTGAAGACTAGACTTTGCTTGGTGCCCGCAGGGTGATTAACACCCTGGGGGCGGAAACGCAGTGTTTTCTGGGAGTTCCCCAGAAAATGCAGCCGTTCCCCAGCCATTGTGAATGAGGGCGGCTGATATCAGCAGCAGCCTCTTTCCCCCCATGGCCTTCGCAGCGCAGAGTGAGTCTAGCATTTGATGGTGAATGATCTTCCCCCTGTGAGCGCAGCTGCGTACGCAGTTACAGCCATACACAGGGGAAGGAAGGACTCGGTGGGACAGTGTTTACCAGCTTGATCAGGCGCATGGTACAGTATCGTTGCCCTTGTAGCCACACAGCAGATCCACCTGAGAATAATAAACTAAAAGCCTCTGTTTTTGCAGACCTGGATCCAGTTTACAGATGAAAGCAAACTGCTAGCGCATCCAGCATCTGTTTATGCTCTAAAAGGCCCTGGATGTTACCTGGAAATGGTAGGGCTCACACCATGTAACAGTACCACCCTGTGTATGACCAAGATAAGTTACTGCCTTAAAATATGGGTATACGGTCATTTGGTCTACAGCATGTTGGTCGACAAGCATTAGGTTAACACCATTAGGTCGACATGGTTATAGGTCGACATGGTTATAGGTCAACATGGGTTCAGGTCGACAGGTCATTAGGTTGACACAAGCATTATGTTGACAGTGTCTAGGTCAACAGTCAAACGGTCGACATGGGGTCTTTCACTGTTTTTTTGAGCCGACATGTGCCGACAGGCGTTATTTCAAGCCCTACCATCCACTAGGGCATGGGTCTTCAACCTGTGGCCCTCCAGATGTTGTGAAACTACATGTTCCAACATGCATTGCCCCATTTTTTCCTATGAGAGCATGCCAAAACGGTCAGGGCATGCTGGGACATGTAGTTCTACAACATCTGGAGGGCCACAGGTTGAAGACATGTGCACTAGGGCAGGGCTTGACAAATCTTTCTAAAATCTAGGAGCCAGGACAAAAGTTTGGGAGCCAAAGTAAATTTGTCCCCCCCCCCCTCCCCCCAAGCAGCTACAAGTAAGCTGGGTACAATCCTATGTCCCATCACCTGGTTACTGCTGGTCAATAAACTGCTTAAAGTTCCTGCAGCCTTCGAGATCGTGAGGTCTCATCTTATGTACTTTTCCTGGTTAGTGAGGGAGAGCTGCCGCTGCTCAGGCAGGAGGGGTAGACAGGCAGTGCTGGTTAGTGAGGATGGAGGGGGAACAGGCAGCACTGCCGCTGCTCAGTGGGGGGGGGGGGGGGGGAGAAGGGGAGTCGGGCAGCGCTAGCGCTGGTTAGCGAAGGAGAAGGGGGAGAGGGCAGCGCTGCCGCTGCTCAGTCAGAGGGGGGGGGGGGGGAAGGGGAGTCGGGCAGCGCTGGCGCTGGTTAGCGAAGGAGAAGGGGGAGAGGGCAGCGCTGCGCTGCCGCTGCTCAGTCAGGGGGGGGAGAGAGAAGGGGAGTAGTACGGCCCTGACGCGCGAGGGAGAAGGGGGAGAGGGCAGCCATGCCGCTGCTCAGTCAGGGGGGGGGATTCGGGCAGCGCTGGCGCTGGTTAGTGAGGGAGAAGGTGGAGAGGGCAGCGCTGCCGCTGCTCAGGCAGGAGGGGGAGTAGGGGAGTCGGGCAGCGCTGGCACGGGTTAGTGAGGGAGAAAGGTAATTGGGCACCGCCCACGACCAGATTCTGTTTCCTCCCTCGCTGCAAAAAAATCTGGTCGCCAGGAAGCAGAATCTGGTCGCCATGGCGACCTGGCCCCCGGGATTTGTCGAGCCCTGCACTAGGGCATGGTGGGAGAATAAAATAGTGTGCCGAGCATAGCGAGGCACCGTGTCAAAAGCATGGTGAGCGAATGTGGTGCACTTTAAAATGTGTCCATGTCTACTGTGTCGACATTCGGGTCCAAAATAGTGAAAATGCCCATGTCGACCGTTTGACTGTCGACCTAGACACTGTCGACCTAATGCTTGTGTTGACCTATTGACCTGTTGACCTAACCCCATGTTGACCTAGATCCATGTCGACATATACCCATGTCGACATTTCCCCATGTTGACCTAATGCTTGTCGACCAACTTTGATGATCCTAACTCAAAATATGACCTGTTAATAAGACTGGTTGGAAATTGCTGTGATGAATTACCCTAAACATACATTTCTGCAATGCACGGCTCAGTTGAATTGCTCCAATTGAATAAATATGAATTTGTATTATGCTTTATGCTATTTCTAATTACTGATTGTTGCCAGTTTTCTCTGGGACAAATGCTTTGTTTTCATCAGCTAAGATCTTGGCTCCCTTGTCTCTTTATTATAATGGAGCATCTATGTATTTAATTTATTTGTTTTGCTGCTATGATACACTAAGAAGGGGTGACCAGCTGTCAGCGACCACAAATACAGATTGGTAGGCAACAGAACAGAGATGAGATGAAGTGAGCAGCAGAAAGGATGACTTGTCATTCCAACTGTCACAGACTGTCTGTGTGAGTGCGCTGAGCTATAAGGGTTTCACACATGATAATTCATGGTGCATAATAAGCGCAAGTTCATATTATATTTTATTCAAAGGCTGGCATGAATCTATAGTTATTGATTTCACATACATTCATTTATATTTATTCAATTAATAGATCAATTAAGTTAAATATTGGCTTGCAATCGACTTGCGGGATGCAGTCCTCGATTTTCTGGTGAGTTTTCCTGAAGTTTTAAAGGGCAAAATCAAGCAAGGACCTTATTGGTGTCTGCATCTTACAGGCAATCTACATAAGTATAATTGAATGATGTGTGTGTCTGTATGGATGTTCTATGATAACTCTTGAACGCTTAAACTAAACTTCTTCAAACTTTGCACATTACCTTATCATCTTAAGGGACAATCTAAGTTCGAAGATGGGTTTAATCGGATGACCCCTTAAGGGTGCTGTCATAAAGGTCCATGCTATTTCTGCTGTTTTCATGCATTGTGATATGCTGTTGGAAAGCTTATGACTTTCTGAATACAACCAGGGGCACTGAAATCGCTGCCAGGCCCTGGTAAAAAAGGACGTGGACAATGTGTGTAGCCTAGCCAATCAGGGCCACCAACAGGGGGCTGCTGTGGGTACAGCTGTCCTGGGCCCCAGCCTCTGGAAGGGCCCGGGCAGCTTCCCACAGCGACACCCCTCACCCCCGAATCCACACACCGCCTCCCCCAACCGGCAGCCCCCCAGCCAGGCATGCAGGATACACAGTGCAGCCTGGAGAGCGCCGAGCCTAGGACACAGAGGGGTGTGTGCTGAGCAGGGTTGAGAGAAGCCATACTGCTGCAGCAGCCTCTGCTCTCTACTCCCACTGCCTGGTCTCTACAGCGGGGGAGCCCGACCTCTTCAACAGGCCCAGGTAAAAAAGTACCCCCCCCTCCCTCCTTCCCTGGGCAGGATAAACCTAACAGGACAGGTTTGTCCTGCCCCAGAAATACTCAGCACAGAAGGGACAGCTGCTTCATTCTGTAGCAGCCCCTGTTCCCCTGGGGCTACTGCTGCCAGATTTAGCTGTTTGCAGCCGCTTGGAGAAGTTCGGGCTGCTTGGGGAGTCCATTAAATGAAAAACTTTACAAAACTTTGGAGAATGCATAAGCATAAACTTTCGCCCATTCGTCGGACGGGCCTTAAGACTAATTCCATATACTGTACCACTTAAAGGGTTATGGTTAGAGACAGGATTATATGCATTTGCATATTTGCATATGCATTTGCATATTTTTCCTATTCTCACTGGTTATTGCATATTTTACCTAAAATCTAGTGATGTGCATATTTTAGGCCCCGCCCCCTTTCCACCCGCGAGTCACCGCATTGGTTTGCCCTGCTGCTGCTGGCTAGGTAGTGGTAGAGTGTGCAGGCTGGGGCAATATGTGCTCATTGTGGGGAACCTTGGATGTACGCTATGTCTGACACTGCTCTAGGCTGCCAATCCATGTTGATAAAAGTCAGTCGGGGCGGATGCCATTATGAAGCTCCTGAACCTTTGCCTGGCTCTGACCTGGGACTTTGTGCCAAGAGAGAGAGACTTCTGCAGCAGAGGAGGCAGTCGGAAGGGTTGTGACATCACACAGCGCGGAGGAAATGCCGTGTCACAGTGAGTATCCTTCCACTGCGTCGCCCTTACACGCTATGCTGACATTTGATCCATCGGCGCTGGAGATGAGGGTCCGTGTAGTTGATGCCAGAAGAGCCTAGGACGCTGCAGTCTGCTGTAGCAGCCAGGAAGAAAAAAAATCCTGTGTACAGCACTAGACATCTGCGGATGCTGTGGACCTATTTTTGAGGTCTATTTGCAACTAATTGTATGCTGATGTTTAAATAAATAAGTTAAAAATTACTTTTTTTATTATTTAATGTAGCATATTTTAACACTTTTCATGCATATTTTAGGTATTTTCCATGCATATTTCAAGCTTTTTATGTTGCATATAATACTGTCTATAGTTATGGTATAAAACATAGACTGACTCATGATAGCCATATGGTCGACCACTAATCATAAGGTCGACAGGGTCTAAAGTTCGACAGGTAGAAGGTCGATATGGTTATACGGTCGACAAGACAAAGGTCGACATGGTCAAAAGGTTAACAGACAAAAAGTCGACATGGAAAAAGGTCAACATGGGGTTTTATTGTTTTTAGGGTGTCTATGTAAACATAGGTCGACATGGACACTAAGTGTACCGCGTACCCTCGCATGGCTCGCTGCACTCGCTATGCTTTGGACTTGGTGTCTCGCTGTGCTCGGCACACTATTTTATTCTTCCTCCATGCCCTAGTGGATGGTAGGGCATGCAATTCCACCTGTCGACACATATGGCGGCTGAACATTTTGTAAAACATTGCATGTCTACCTTTTTCATGTCGACATTTTCCATGTCTACCTTAGACAATGTCGACCTATTGTGTGTCGACCTTTAAACCCTGTAGACATTTTGACTGTCTAGCTTTTGACCCTGTCGACCTTTTGACTGTCGACCATTAGTGGTCTATCATGAGTCAGTCTATGATCAGTCCGGAAACCCACTTAAAGTGGTGTTTTATGTAAGTGCAGATTCACAGCTAGTTTATAACAATTTGAAGGGCATTGAAAAAACTTATGGGACATATGGCAAACATTTACCCCTTACAGATGGAGCTGGTCTCATCATAGCGGCTCCCGGCGTGACAATCGTCATGTGCCTTTCTGCATTGTCCGCCAGAATGGGTGGGAGATGCGCATGTGCCCGCCCCATTCTGGGCAATGGGATACACGCGCATCCTACCGTCCGCCAGCTTTAGCGATATGGTGAGATGACGGAAACAGTAAGATCGGCTCCAGCGTATATACATTTTTTATTGCAGTTTCAAATATAAATTTTGGTAATAAATGCGATGCAAGTGAATGAGTTATTAAGTGTTAACAGAAAATAAATTAAATGTACATAGATTTATATATTTCAGTTTTTAAAACAATATATAAATGTTCCCATTATTTTAAGCCACTACACAATATTTTTTACTTGTATCTTTACAATGCATTTAAAAAGTGTCTTTACTGCAAATGAATAGACCATTAACGAGGCATACAATACATCTCAATTGATCTACATTCAGTTTTAAATCCACTAATTATCTCTGGCTTTAATGGAAGCTCACTATGCACTGCTGGACATAAGCAACTTCCATTCATCATGTAAATTACTGTATACATATTGCTCCTGTACATTATAATACCAAGATATAAAATCAGGTTTGGTCTGATAGTTCTTGCACATTGTGATCATTGTGATGTGTTTGAAAATATGTTATGATCATTAACTCATGTATATGATTAGGGGGGGGAAATGTAATAAAATGTTATCTGTGACTCACAAGATGTGACCATTTGTATATTATGCAGTGGTGTACAGAACACTCCAAATGGTACATAAAGGTTAGAAAATTGTTACAAAAGGTCAAACTAATCTAAAAAATTGGGCAATGAAAATGATGTGCTCAGCTTTTCACCATATGAATAAATATAATACTTGTAGAGGAATGACTATGCTTAAGAATTAAGAAATTAATAGGCTAATTGGAATGTTTGAAGCCCAGAATAGAATCTAATAATCTCTAAATTTATTCTTTAACAATATAAAATTTTCCATGGATTGGAAGATATTGATTTCCTGTAATGTAGTTCTGCTGTCCAAAATTCATTTTGTCTTGCTTATGCACCCTCCTCCTTATGTTTCTTGTTTTATGAGTTTTATGGAACATATGCATTCTATGATATATTTTGATATAAACAAAATAATACAATTTGATTTTCTTGCTTTAATGTTTTCCCTTTTGTCCTTTGAATTTTACAATCTATATCTATCTATCTATCTATCTATCTATCTGTCTGTCTGTCTGTCTGTCTGTCTGTCTGTCTGTCTGTCTGTCTGTCTGTCATATCTATCTATCTATCTATCTATCTATCTATCTATCTATCTATCTATCTATCTATCTATCTATCTATCTATCTATCTATCTATCATATGCTATTTTCCAGATGACACAGGTGTGCAACAGAGTAGATTCACCAGGGGTAAAACTAATTATTGATGATGTAGATAGACTAGGGCAGGGGTTCCCAATCTTTTTTAAATCACGGCACCATAGGAGTATCAGAATTTTTTCACGGCACCCCTAGGCCAATAAAAAATAATTCAATGGGGTTTATATGCGATTCTTAGGGTCAGTTATGTGGTAAAGGGCAGGATTTGCTTCTGTTTGTACACATTTTATGATTGGCAGCTGCCAGCACTGGTTTTGCTCATAAAAAATTAACCATTAATAATTTGAGTTGGTCCTGGACCAACAAACCAGGGCACCCCTGCATGTGTCCCGAGGCACCTCAGGGAGCCACAGCACACAGTTTGGGAACCACTGGACTAGGGAATTGGTCAAGAGCATTTAATTACAGATTAATGGTAAACATCCCATTGTCCATTACACATTATGCCACACACCATAATGTCCATAACACATTGGGGGAAATTTACTAATATGGATTCGTAAAAAATAGGTGTATTCGTAGGCAGAAATACACCTATTTTTTACACATTTGTATTTTCGGGATTTACTATCCCAAATAATACAACAATTCGTATTCCTAAAGATGGCACATTCGTATTTGTATTTACAAATACGAATGTCTACACCATCGATAGAATACGTCAGGAATCACCATTCAAAAGAATGGTGGTTCCTGATTTACTAAGCAGCCGTATTGATAATACGGCTGCTAATTGGTGTAAAACAGGCACGAAAATACGACAGGAAAATACACCTTGATTGTCCTGTCGTATTTGCTTAAAGCCTGCACGGATCAGTCAGATCCGTGCAGGCTTCAGTGTAAAAAAATAGAAAAAATAAATAAATATAAAAAAAAACCCCCCAGCGTGGGGTCCCCCCCCCCACAGCTGTAACCAGCACCAGGCTGAAAGAGCCGGGCCGGTAATTAAAAATCAGGGAACCCGGCAAATAGGGGTTCCCCGATTTTTAACAACCAGCTCCAGGTCTGGGGCTGGTTCCCAAAATACGGGGGACAAAAGGACTAGGGGTCCCCCATATTTTAAGAACCAGCCCCAGGCCAAACCAGCCAGCAGGGTAATGTCACAGCCAAGGGGAGACTTTTATACAAGTCCCCCCGGCCAAAGCATTAACCCCCTGACCGGTCAGCCTGGCCAGGGGCCCTGGGGGAGTGGGGACAGCCTGGTGCTGTCCCCGGTGGCCCTGTGCGGTGGCCACCGGGCTGATCTTGGTGTAAAAAAGATAGAAGAATAAACTATTGTTTTAAACTGTGGAACTATGAGTCCCAGCAAGCCTCCCCCGCAAGCTGGGACTTGGAGAACCACAAGTCCCAGCCTGCGGGGCATTAAAGGGACCGCTGTGTCTTGTAGTTCCACAGTAAAAAAAATAGTTAAATAAATACACACTGACACCTGAAAAATAAAAGTTTAATACATACATTACACACACACTGATACTTACCTATCTTGATCCCGTAGGTAGGTCCCAGAGTCTTGATCCGGTGCCTTTTCCTGGTTCCGGATCCATGTCGCCATTCTTCTGCATGTCGATTATCCATGTCGGCGTCGGCGTCTGGTCGTCCGGGTCCGAAGAAATCCATGGAGGACCTGTGGAAGGAAATCCAACTCACCCAGGTCCTCCATGGAAGTTCTTCTGGCTTGATCCAACGTAGTCCAGGGCTTCTTCCTTCTTCTTCCATCTTCTTGCTTCTTCTTCAAGCTGCCGGCGACTCCAGCAAGCTCCCCGACTGTCAGAGCCGCAGAGATCCTTCCTCCTTGGCGTCTGTACTCAGAATGAATTCTGGCCAATCAGGAGCCGACTTTCCTGGCTCCTGATTGGCCGCTAGGCGGCTCCTGATTGGCCAGAATTCATTCTGAGTACTTGTATAAAAAGTCTCCCCCCGGCTGTGGCATTACCCTGCTGGCTGGTTTGGTCTGGGGCTGGTTCTTAAAATACGGGGGGACCCCTAGTCATTTTGTCCCCCGTATTTTGGGAACCAGCCCCGGACCTGAAGCCTGGGGCTGGTTGTTAAAAATCGGCGAACCCCTATTTGTCGGGTTCCCTGATTTTTAATTACCGGCCCCGGCTCTTTCAGCCTGGTGCTGGTTACAGCTGTGGGGGGGGGGATCCCACGCCGTTTTTTTTTAAATATTTATTTATTTTTTCTATTTTTTTTTTTTTACACCTTGCAGCCTGCACGGATCTGACTGATCCGTGCAGACTGCCAGAAAAATTATCGTATATACGGCCAGCTATTACGAATTCCTACGACATCGGAGGGTTACAAAGCAGTCGTATATGACTGCTTTGTAAATTCCCCTCCGGAACACGACTTTGCATACGACTGAAACAGTCATATGCAGTCGTAGGGGAAATACTAATATGAAAAACTAGGTTTTTCATATTAGTAAATTTCCCCCATTATGTCATACACCTTAATGGTACACAATGGTATATTCAGTGCTCTGATGGCGAGCTATCAACGGAGAGAGGTGCCGATAGCTCACTGTCAGTGTATTCAACTCCCTCCCCTTCACTCACTGTTTTCACTTCACTTGTTCCCTGAGGTAAGGTGAAAATGGCAAGTGTGGCCATTAAAATGGCAGAACTTGCCACAACATGTGCTGCATTTGTGGCGAACCTCACTGTTTAAGGCAGGCATGTACAATGATGGCCCTCCAGCTGTTGTGAAACTACACACCCCAGCATGATTCGCCATCGTTTTAGCATTCCCTAACAGCAAAACTTTGGCAAGGCATGATGGGACTTCCAGTTTCACAACAGCTGAAGGGCCACAGTTTGGACATGCATTCCCATGACAACTCTGGGAGTTCTCATGCTAATGACGCCTTGAACGCGGGTACGGGGAGGGGGGGGATGGTGCAACTGCCCATTTCATTCCCATCATGCACGCATATGTAAGTGACTTGAAAATCACTTTTATATGTGTGTACCTTCTAAATCTGTCGAGATGGTCGGCGACCATCGACAGATGTGGGAGGTTCCCCCTGCCCTGTGAATGGAGTCGCCCTTGCGAATGGGTAGCCCCAGCCAACAATTTGCAAGGTGGGGTTTGGTGGACTCGCAAGGCTGTGAATTCACAGTCTTGCGAATCAACCAGAATAACTTCCACTGTGCCAGGTAGAGCCCCTTGGACACACTGCACCAGGTAGAGCCCCTTGGACACACTGCACCAGGTAGAGCCCTTGGACACACTGCACCAGGATTACGCACACCATAATGTCCATTACACCTTGTCACACACTGTAATGCCCACAGGATACAGTATGTCAATAAATATATATATATATATATATATATTTATATATATATATATTCTGCATTATGAAATATTGAGCTCACTTTAAACTTTCTATGCATCGGTAATTAGTTTAAGGGGTAGATACATCATGCTAATGTTTGGGAAAAATATGCAGAAACTGTGCTTTGTTTTTTGTGACATTTAAGAATCAAAGACATGTATAAACCTTTTAATGCAGGAAGAGAATATTGCATAACATTAATGGAAACACATAAGCCTCTGGTAATGACAACGTTTTCAAACAGTATCAAACTCTGAAAACCTTTTTTCTTCAGCGCTTGCTAGCACCATGTTCAGATAAATGTTAGAAGTTCAACTTTATTAGAATACAAAGGGGGAGAAAACATGGGAGAGGGACCTTTTCTGATGGCTTCATGTCTGTGCAGCTCTTCCTCTCCCATCAAGAGCTAAACAGTGTGCATAGTGATAATGAGACCCAGAGAACACATTACTCATCTGTCCGACACTGTCCAACTGACCTCATGTATACAGTTATGATTAACTACAAGTACTATGACTATGGGCGACATTCTATGGGATGAGATTTCTGTTTTTTGGCGTTAATTAGTAAACAAAATGGCGATATCGCATTTTCCCGTCAAATCGCCTATTTAATAGGATGCGCAAAGGGACTGAAATCGCATATTATGTGCGTTAAGGCATGCAGACCAAAAGTGCGAGATAAATTCGCATTTATATCGCATCCAGATGTTTTCGTACAGAAAAGTATACAAATCGCTTATTTAATGCAATGCGTTTTCGCAAATCGCACTTTTTAGGTGTCTAATAATCGCACTTATTTCAGACCAGGTTCTGTTTGGCGATTTGGCCCAGAACTCACTTTGGTCAAGTGCACACATGGTTAATTTCAGCACAGGTGCCCTCATTTTCACTCACAAACACCCCTACATAAACCCCAACATCATTAAGGACACCTGTGAGGGTTTGAGGCATGGAGATTTTGCAGAGTGGTTTGGAGTTGCTTATCTGTGATGTGGCCCATTTGGAGGAGCTGCGCAGGAGGGAGGAAGCTGCGCGCCAGATCCAGGTAGCCCCCCGACTACTGCGTACCCCACGTATGTATCGTGCTCGGCTGTACCTGGACTCCCTCTCGGATCATGGGGTTGTGGGGATGTTTAGGCTGAACCGCATTAACCTGTTGGACTTATATGAGCAGGTGAGAGATGATTTGGACCCTTTTGGGGGAGGCAACTATGCAGTGTCTGGGCTGCACAAATTAATGTGTGCCCTCTACTATTTGGCCACAGGCTCCACTCAGTCTGTGACCTCATGGTCCTTGGGGGTATCACAGGCCACTTTCTCTAAGCATTTTACTCAAGTGTTACTTGCTTTAAAGAAGTTGTGGCGGACATACATCAGATTCCCCAGTTCTGAGTTGGAGTGGCAGGACCACAAGTTGGCATTCTATAGACTCTCAGCATTCCCTCACGTGCTGGGAGCTATAGACTGCACACACATTGAGATTAGGGCACCGCACGTGAGGGGCCACGTCTACGTCAATAGGCGTGGGCGGCACTCCCTGAACGTGCAGGTTATTTCCAATGCTCACCTCAAAATCCTGAGTGTTGTTGCAGGCTTTCCTGGGAACTGCCATGACGCCTATATTCTGAGACACTCAGCCCTCTGGAACCGATTTACCGACCACCAAATGCCAGAGGGCTGGCTACTAGGTAAGTACCTTTTTACATATTACCCTGTCTGTCCTTATTTGTACCTGCCCTAATGTGTGTGTTTCCTGTTTCACAAGCATATTGCTCTTCTAACAGTGTGTCCTGTTTGAAAGAAACACATACCTTACCATATAAGGCAATCACTTCCTATCTGTGTTTTAGGTGACTCAGGATATGGGTGTGTTTCCTGGCTCATGACACCTTTGCGCTCCCCAGAGGGCCCTGCACAGCACCGGTATAATGGAGCCCATATTGCAACCCGAAATGTGGTGGAGCGCACATTTGGCGTTTTGAAGAGTAGATTCCGGTGTTTGGACCGGTCATCGGGTACGCTGCTTTACCACCCTGCCAAAGTAGTTATGATCATCCAGGCTTGCTGCATGTTGCACAACATAGCCCTGTAACAACCTGCCTATGTGGAGGAGGAACATGCAGCAGTCGTGCAGGAAGCCCAACCTACCACACCTCGGGTAGTGAGGGGTACGCAGAGGGAGAATCTGGTGTGCACACACATCATCATCCGTTACTTTTCTGGTAAGCACATGTGCTGTAAGTGTACTCATAAAAAAATTATTGACCAATACCATCTGTTTCCACCCACATTTAGCCTAATACACAGAGCCCAACGGATGCAGCTGGTGGTGCTGACCTATCCCTTGCTGGTATCAAGCTTGTAAGTGCATTTGATACATGTATGAATGAAGTTTGCTGTAAAACATGGCTCACTGGTGTTGTGGAACTACACGTGCCAGCATGCCCTGACACACTATAACCATTACAGTCCAAACCATGAGTGTCAGAGCTTGCTGAAATATGTAGTTCCACAACCTTTGACGGGCCAGGAGTTACCCCACACTACTTTACAGCAATCCCATTGTCATATACCATTACACTATGTCATAATTCACACAACAATTGTTTTAAAAATAATACACAGACACAATGGTATGCGGTTAGACATTTTTACTGCAGTCTACTATGTCAGAAGCAATCTGCATTTTTGCAAGTGAAACATAAAAACTGTCGGGGGATGTAACAAGATGTATTGCATATTACCAAACTATCAAAAATATGAGCTATCTTCTCCCAGCATCAGGCAACCCACACCACTTCTAGAACCTGCACCCAGCCCACCACGGGTCCTAATACTCCGACGGGGTGGGGAAGTGGGGGAGCCACTTATTTGGGGTGCTAGATACACTACTCAGAGTTGATGCTGCGCCACCTCCGACATTGGCTTCCAGCTGCTGTAGTTGGGCCTGCATACCTATTAATGCATTGGTCTGCGCTGTGCATGATTGGCTTAGTGCAGCTATACTTTGCGCAAGGCTGCCAATATGGCTATTCTGTTCCCTTACAGCAGAAGTTAGATCTGCAAAACGGGTGTCAATACTATTAGCAATGCGCACATGAGTGCCTACACCTACCCGTACACTACGTGCAATTTTTCGTAATTGAAGAAATGTGTCACGCATGTACAGTATGTTATGGTCTACATCCTTGCTGGCGGGTCGCCAGAACGTACGCGCTGGCGACCCGCCAGCAGCCTCGCCAGCGAGGAGACTGAGACGCGCGTGCGTCTCACGCGCACGCGCGTCTCAGTCTCCGTCGCTAGCGCGACGGAAACCCTGTCCGTCTCCGCCTCAGGGAGACGGACAGGGTTAGGGGGGGTTAGTGGGGGGTGCGGGCAGGCGGCGGGGACCCCGGGTTACCGCCGGCAAGCCGGCGGGGACCCGGGGAACTGATGGAAGCGCCGTCGGAAGGGGACGCGCGCGCCCTCTCGGGCGCGCGCGTCCCCTTCTCACCATCGCCATGGCGCTGGCGGGGGATGACGGCTGGCGACGCCAGCGCCATCCCCTGCAAAGATGGGACCTGACCCATCTGTACCCCTGGATGTTACCTATTTGCAGGCTTTGGGAGGCCATGAATTCTATTTGTTTGTCCTTGAAATTGACCAAGGAGTTAGCTACTTGGGAATCAGAAGCTGCTGTATGGGGTGTGTTTGTGGGTGGGGGTGGGTTTGGAGACACCCCACTTGGGGGAAGATCACTCTGTGATGAGGTCTGTATTTCTTCCTCTGCCGCAAAGGTCTCCACGGGTTCAAGAATGATGTCCATTTCGTCTAACACCATCATTGAAGAATCTGTTTGGTCTGTCCCTAGTTGTATAGTACCTGTGGATACAGATGAAGAGGTAAGTACTGATGCATATATAGGCCAGACTCTCTTCTGTACTGTGTTAGAAAGGGCTTGAGATGCTGGACGCACTTACCTAGGGGTCTTATGTACTTACACATGTACCCCGATACAGCATGTAACATTGACATTAATAATAAGTCACATGTCTAGCTCAGATTACATTCATTTCCGTTGCAATGTAGCAGCAGGAGATGAATGTAGTGTGAGATATTGTTGATGTGACATGGGTGTGTGTACTGTATGTGTAATGGCGTGTTTTTTGTTCATTTACCTGCTTCCACAGATTCAGCAGCAACGGGCCTTCTTTTCTTGGATGCCGCAGCACTTTGGGATGGACAATCTGTGCAAGGAAAGATGGGCAGCCATTATGGACCTTGCAATGGATAAGCATTTTCAGCAAACATGCATTCAAATGACAATAATGGACAATACTTCCTTTGGATAAGGACTGCATTATTTATTCCCCACATTATTATTATTTTTTTTCCCCAAGATTATTTTGTTAGATTATTATTAAACTAGTGTACACATGACAACTATTGGATAATCTGTGGTATGTAGGCATGGCAGCTAAACCACCAGTACACCTCTGTGTTTTTGGCCACATACATGTTAGGCTGCTAGAAAGAATGTTACAGTGTTGATCAATATCAGCAGTTGTGGAACTACAAGGCCCAGCATTATGAGCAATTTTAAAGTAGGAGCAGGCAATTTCTTGTGCATGACCTTGCTGGGCTATGTAGTTCCACAGCAGCACTTTACTTAGCATAACAATTCAAGTGAAGAATACAGTTAGAAAACATTGCCATGTTTGTTTAAGATTGCATGTGGTCACACTTACCAGCTCTGGATGGCGTTTGCGGCCTATCGGTATCCGCCACGTGCATGCCAGGCAGGACCTTATGGGGTATGATGCGCTTCAACTTCACCTCATAGGATGTGTAGCACACAGTGGTGGGGCTTCCTCCGCCAGTCTTGGTGGCCTCCTCCAACTCCATGGCCATTTTACTTTTCAGCTGCCTTTTGATGTCATTGAATCTCTTCTTGACATTTCTGACCAGGCGCTTGTGCTGACTTACAGCGTTCACCGCCTGGGTGATGTCCTTCCACATAGCCCTTTTGTGCTGTGCAGTGGTCTTGTGGTGAGTTTTCCCAAGTAAACGGTCAAATACAGGCATGATAGCCCGGACAAGTGCAGCATTTTCGTCATAGGAGAATCTGACCTTTCGGCCACTTTTTGTGCGGCCAGCTTCTACCTCCTCCTCCTCCTCATTTTCTACTCCAGCCATGTACCCCTCCTCCTCCATGCCAGTGTCTTCCTCCTCCACACCTCCATCTTCCTCCACCTCTGACATGTGACCCTCCTGCAGCTGCTGTGGGGTATGGTCAAGGTCTTGGCTATAGGATGGGGATGCCAGCGGATCCTCCACCTCCTCCTGCTGGGGCTGGACGGCCAGGGCCTGGTCTGGGGCTGGCCTTGCTGTGGCCATGCTGCCTGCCACACTGCTGGCTCTCCCACTTGGCTGGCTGCTGCCACTGCTCCCTCTGCCACTGCTCCCTCTGCCACTGGTTCCTCTGCCACTCCTCACTCTGCCACTGCTCCCTCTGCCACTCTTCACTCTGCCACCAACACCTCTTCCTGTACTCACACTGCCACTGCTCCTCTCCATGCTCCTTACTTCCTATCAAAGAGTGAAATGGCGCCAATGTCCCTTTATATAGGGGGTGTGATGCATAATGGAGGGGACAGAGGTGGGCCAATAGGTTGGGGGGTTCTTAGTCATGCGGAGACAGTTTTGTAAATCGCACTCCGGTTGGTCCAAAACTCGCACATGACCGGCGGAAGAAATCGCACTTTTTTGTTACTTAAATTCGCACCACTTCGCCGCAAATCGCACCACTTCGCACTTTTCAGCCTCCAAAGCGCATCACATTAAATATGCGAATTATTACGAAAAAATGCGATTTCAAAAAGGGCGAATAGCGGCGATGTGGTGCGCTAAAAAAACATGCGCATTTATGTCAATCCATAGAATGTCACCCTATATCTCTACAATAATCACATACATATCTTACTTTGTATATGCCTCGTTCTCTCCTCTACTTATTAGGTCGACAAGCATAGCGAGGCACCATGCCCGAAGCATGGTGAGTGCAGCGAGCCATGTGAGGCGACGCGGTGCTACAGTTCAGTGTCCATGTGTACTGTGTAGACATTCGGGGTAAAAAACAGTGAAAAACGCCATGTCGACCGAAACCTTGACCATGTCGACCGAATGCTTGTGTCGACCTAGATCCATGTCGACCTAGAGCCATGTCGACCTTTCTGCATGTCGACATAATGGTGTCGATCCAATGCTTGTTGACCAACATCTTATAGACCTAATGATCCGGACCACTCTACTTGGAGTCTTCTTCCCTGCTGACCCTGCTTTCAGAACTTTCCCACTGTTCACAATCACTGTTCACAATTATATCCACCAGGATGTGTCTTCACTTCAGCACTAGCCCAGAGATACAAAGCTTCAGTATTGCATCTATTCAAGTGCACAAGTTCTCCACCACTTTTCAAAAACGCTATTGTACCTAAGCAAAATTTGTCTGAGAAATTTGCTGTGATAAATGTATACTTTTCTGCCAGGTTTAACAGATAGACCCCCAAGTCAGTAACATACAATTATATTGACTCAAAAAACCCAGGCCCCATCAAGAAGCCCAGGTAAAAGACAGTCCACCCTCCAACTATCCCTTGGCGTCCTTGTTCAAACAATGAAAGTTTCTTCACTCCTTGCGGTACTTATGTAATATCTGGGCTCCCGTTTTTCTTATGAGACCGCGTCCCCTCGCGGGGCTTGCTACGCTCGCCACGCTTCGGGCACGGTGGCACGCTGCGCTCGCCACACTATATAGAATCAACTCCATGCGTAGTTGGATAGTAGGGGTATGAAAAAATGGGGTGCATTTAACATGGGAGCCCAGATAATACATAAGTACCCTCCTTGCTACCAAAGTGCTATTTTGGGTTCATGACTCCTTGCTCCTTATGCGCAAACCCGAATTCCTAAAAATCTGCTATGAGACAGTGGGCCTTTTTTTGGCAGTGTCTGGATCTTGTTTTCTGCCGGTTGCATGACTACATCTTACCAAGCCTTGATGGTGTACTAGCCAGTGCCTTCAGAGCTATATACCTCACCACATATGAGGTAAATAATACCACACTTTGACATACTGTTACTAAAACTTTGAGTGGCTTCAGTTGCTTGATTAATGCATCTATAGATGCACCCATCATGCGCACCATTGAATATTACAGCAGCCCTTTGCTGCAAATTGTCCACCAGAGTATGGCCTCCAATGTGAGAGATTATGCATCTAATACCATGTTCTCATTGCTGCCCCTGCAAAATTCTGGGTTTTTGTTCCTGTTTTTTTGGCGGGGCACAGATCATCTCAGCTCACAGACCCTGTTCAAACTGCACCTTAAACCATTCCCGTGTCTGCCCTGTTTACACTGCTTCCCTGGTCTGCCCTGCCAACAAGTGTGAGGAATCTAAGAGCAGCTTTTATTGGCTGTTGAAAAAGTAGCTTTGATTGGCTGTTTAAAGAGCAGCTATGATTGTCCATACGGGCACCGCCACTCTTCCTTCGTTTGAGATCATGCACCATGGAGTACTGCTTATGAAGTGATTTAAGTTTGTTCACAACCTGTTACTGAGTTTTATGAATACCACAGGCAGACAGTATATTTGATATGTTGTAGTGCACTGTTGAATCCTTGACAGTGCCAGTAACTTGCTTCTTTATTTCCTCCTCCCCTCTCACAGCCAGCAGCTCCAGCACCTCCTCATCCCTCCAGTGAGCCATGTCTATTCTCTTTGCAGCATTAAATGGATGTGATCTTATTCCCCAATCAGCTTTCTTTTTCACGTCCTGTGTGAAAAACCTGGGTTGTGACTGTTCACACTGGCAGACATCCGGGTAATTCCCATGAATAACCCTGCAAAAAACCCATGTGTAATTCCCAGGACATTACACCCGGGAATTTCACTCACACTCGTTCACACTGAGACAGGACACGGGAAATTACTGCTTGCCCTGACAAAAACCCTGGTTTTTGTGGGCAGTGCGAACGGGGTATGAGTTTGACTGTGGTATTGCAATAGCAAAGCTCATAAGATGGACCATCTCCATGCATCCACATTATTTGGAGCACGGGAGGAGGCAAATGAGCAGCCTACTCCAACCAGGACCCCTCCTCCCTGTCTGCAGTGCTGTAATGTCTGAGCACTAGAAGACTCAAACAATAATATGCACGCACAGTCGGTACCATTTTCTCAGTGATCTCTTTACTAATCATGCACATAATACTGGGAAAATGGCTGCCATGACATTTTTCTAGTGTTTTCTAAGTATAAAATACATGGGTGCAGCTGGTGCATTGTGGGCTGAACCTGGACATAGAGGACCCTGTGCATTGCACACATTACAAATACACCAATGACTGGGAGCATGAATTGGGTTCAATGAGCAGACAAGCATGTGAGGAGACACTGGGGGTAGGCCGACAACCATTTGAGGGAGAAACCGGGAAAGATGTGGGGTGCAGATAAAGCATGTGGAGAGAAGCTGTTGGGGTCAGATAGGCATGTTAGGTAGAATCTCTAATGGATTCAGACATGCATGTAGAGAGAAGCTCTGATGGTCAGACAAGCCTGTGAAAAAGTAGCTGTGGTAGCAGTAGCGCGCGCAGGGGGTGTTTCTGAGTACCCAGAAACCCCCCAGGAGTCTATGGGCCAGCAGCTGAAAGCTGAGGGTCCCCTCTTTCCATGGGTATAAGAATTGTAAAAATCGGTCCTTGGAAACCGGAGATATCTGACTTCAAAGCAGTGGTCCCCATCCAAGCCTGTTAATTGTTATTCCCAGTCAGATATTTCAGGTTCTGACTGACTTAGAGTTTTTCTGATGGTATATTCCAAAAGCTAGGACTCTCCCCCTTTGATGGACACTAGCAGGTTGTCTCTACTGTTCCCAGAACCAGAGATATCAGCCTTCCAGCTGCTGGTTACTGCTCCAGCTCCACACACCTGGTATGTAGTATTATATACTCGTAGGCAGATTGCTCTGCCTCCTAAACTCTGATCCCCTAGTCCCTAATACCATTTGGTAGGGGGGATTCTCTAGTTTTTAATTCCATTAAAATCTAAGAAATCGATTTCTGGGAACTGGAGATATCTGCAGTCAAGCATACTGTCCTCCCACCATAAGATTATGAATAATGAGCCCACTCCACTATACACCCCTCCTCTGCATATTAAACATCCTCTACCACCCTGGAAGTTATGTATCAGGGCCCCTTCATTCAGCCCAATGCCCCCTTCTCCCACTCCATCTCCCACCATCTGTGCAGTAAAGGGGTAATTCGTGGGAATTACTGATCCAGTCCCTACATGCTGAGCGGTTGATATAATACCCCCTACCACCTGCGGGACATCAAAGCTCCCCCCACCCCTACCGCTGGAGGATCGGTAGGGGCCCCAATACATTGCTATGCTCAGGGGGTCATACACTACTGTTGACTCCCCTGTATGTATGTATGTACAGTATATGTATGTATATATATATATATATATTTTTTATTATTATTATTTATATACATTTGGTCTATCTATAATACTTTAACTGACCCGGCATATACTGGGTCACCCAAGTGTCCATCTCCGTACTTTGCTCCGCCCCTCTGGAAACCCCCTTCTGAAAATCCTGCGTTTGCCACTGGGTAGGGATAGATATCAATATCTGATATTTATCAGTGTTGCTTGGACATGTGCTCTCAGTGTAGTGTCTAGGTGGAAAGTTGACTTAACTTAGCTGAGGTACTAAGACAGTTGTGGACTGGGAGAAATGGACATGGGTTAGGACAATTAGTTGAGATGGTACCACCGAGACGTAGAGTAGACCACCTTCAGTATGGTTTCAGAGGAGCAAAGACTGATCTGAGTGGCTTGAAACACTGGCAGGTAAATAGACTACTCTAGTAGTTGTGGGAGAGTTAAGGTTTAGACACAGGCTGGTTGGAGTGTGTTGTAGATGGAAGACTGCTGGCTGCTGTGGAAATCACAGCTGACTGCTGCTGTGAGGATGCTGCCTGAGCACTGATTGGCCGTCGCAGTACAATCACAGCCTGACAAAATGTCAGCACCAGCAAAAGGTCAATACATGAAAATGTCACCAGATCAGCCTGCGGACACCAATTAGTGCAGCCTCATACCCATGCGTACTCTTGCTTCATTTACCATGCTTTGGATCTGGTGGTGGGGACATCTACTGGCTGCTGACTGCTGTTCACATTTTGTCATCTGGGAATCTTCTTCCTCTGGATTTATTCTGGGTGAGATCCAGCAGATCACCATCCCTAGTTGTGATTGTACATATTTTTATCTTGTGACTTTTAATAACACTGTATCGATCAAAAATACCTTTATGGGCATATACAAAGCAAAAAGAGAGGCGGATTAGTAGAGATGTGGAGGTGCACTCAAAGTGTCCACTTCGCAATATGTCACACTGATGGAAAAATAATTGATTAACGTAATGTCTGCAATAGGCATGGAGTGGGTTAAACATCCAAGGATGTTGTGTGACCTAGGGAAGCATGTGACTCGGGGGTCCAATAAGGACTTATGGAAGGGCAGTGTTAGCTGAGATATCAGTGCAGGAAAGGGAGGAGTCTTCCTCTATTTTCTGAAAGTTTTCCCGTCCTCCCTCCCTTGTGTTATTATGGTTGGGTGGGTGTTTAATTGCATTGGCTGATAGGCGGGAAAGAACGGCAGGTTAATAGAATTAGTTCTTATTCAAATGATGATGCTACATATATGTTTGCTTTTGGGTATGCTTGCCTCTCATTGGCTTAGGCCTTCGCGGGATCACCCGCTCGGAGACAGAGACCCCACCCTGATGGGTGGGTAGTCAATGCAGTAGGTCGAGCGGCTACCGCTTGTTAGGGTAGGCTTGATTACGTATTCAGATTGTGTGGGTGGAGCTTAGTTAATTAGCCATTCTTTGTGGGCCACCATTAATTAATTAATTATTAATAAATTAATCTAGCTTAAAAGTGCTAAAATAAATCAGCTAACAATTTCTGCCAAACCTCCGAGTCTTTATTTCAGGTTTAGTTTGTAAATTTTAATGTGAATGTATATACAAGCTAGAGGTCATACACATCAGATGCTAGGATGTTTATAACGTTTATAGATATTTTACTAAAAAGAGTGTAAGAATACACTCATTGGTCCTTAAATAATACAAGAATTAGAGATAGTGATAAAGAATAGACCTTTATGGGCATATAGGGTTTATTTCCTAGGTGAGTGTCACTCTTTTTGGGTACTGTCTGATGGTCAACAGATCGATTTACCCACCTGCTACCCACAAAGAAACCTTTATAGGAATGTTATATTTGTTGATTAGGTGAGTGTCTATGGATATACCCTATGAAAACCATCCTTAAAACATCTCCTAATCATCTGAATTTTTCTTTTTGGTAAGCATCTTGGTGGAAAGGAGAGAAACCTTAGAAAGACCACCTTGGAAAGATATAGGAGACCATGTGTGATCTGACAGCACTGAAGGAAACATTTATTTCTGTATTTACTGTCATCTAAGGGTTGGTACCCCAGCTGCAGTCTGGGCGGAGGAGGTTTCTGTGAATATTTTGTCTAAATTGTATTGCTACCTTCTGTGTTTTGCATGTGTGAGAAAGAGATGTAGTTTCACTTTCTGCCAACAGATGGCAGTGTTTTGGATACTCATCTACATAATCTATATATATATATATATATATATATATATATATATATATATATATATATATATATATATATATAGATTATGTAGATGGACATATGGACATATTTTATGCATATGCCCAAGAATCAGGTTTATTTTGATCTTATTGCTCTCTGAATATCTGCAGGTATTAAGTGATTGGCAGTCCTGCAGATTATCTCTTTACAGTTTCAATCAATTTCTACTTACTTTTACCACTGACAAACAATGTTATCAATTGACTCACAGATTAATTTAGCCTGATGTTTCCAGGAAAGGAAATTAAAGGAAAATGTAATGCTCCCTCAGAAGATAGGAAAGATATGGAAAATCTGTACGGATGGAGTGGCTCTCATCAGAGTGGCTCCCGGCGTGCCGATCGCAGAACGTCATTTGCCGAATGTGACGCCTGCTTGTCAAGATGCTCATGTGCCCCATTCTCTGCAATGGCCGAAGATATCTTTCAGAAGGGACCTTCTGAGCAATATATTTTACTGTCTTGTCTAGTGTGTACACTCAATATCATCAACAATGTGCTCATGCGTATTATTAACGACCCCCTCTCTTGTCTGTACATGTACAAGTACAGATGAGAGAGAACCTCTATAATGAGGACAATATTGCGGTGGCAGCATGACCCCTGCAAAAAGTACACGTGCAGGCGATGATGCTGAAAGCCGCTCAAACTGGGTGTTTTGAGCGACTTTCAGCTCAAAGTTGCCTAGTGTGTATGGGCCTTAAGCCCCAGACTATATAGATTTGTTAGGATTTTTTTTTTCTGCAAACGTGAAGACAAGATTTCAACATCCCCCCAAAAACACGTTATTTTGTATTTTTGTGAGAAACAGATATCTGTTTTCATGATTGCCAGAGAAAACTGATGTGATAATAAAAGCATCACAAAATCCAAAAGTTAGAACAAAAATAAAACTTTAATGGAGTTCTGGAATACAGGCTATTACTGGGGAGCTACAGCAAATTTGAAGCAAGTTAAACGACAAGTCAAGACTTGTATCCCAAGTTGACACCCATCATTTTTGTAGAAAGTGAAACCTGTTACTGAGAAAGCAGATCAAAGTTTGGTACAGTAAATATACTCAGTGCCAGATGATGATAAATTAATAGCTAGAAGAGCACAGAAATATATTTGCAATAAAACAACTTGCAAAAGTTATTTTAGTAATGACAGCAATAATATGTGAGTCTTTATCATACTATAGTATTTTACAGTATTGTAGCTACATTCTGTGTATATGCTGGCATGAATAACTCTGGGCCTTATTTTGGTTCATTCTTTCTGACAAAATCCTTCTTAGATGGGCAAAACCATGTGCACTGCAGGGGGGGGCAGATGTAACATGTGGAGAGAGAATTAGATTTGGGTGGGGTTTTACTTCAAAGTGAGATCTATATTGCAGTGTAAAAATAAAGCAGTCAGTATTTTCCCTGCACAGAAACAAAATTACTCACCCAAATCTAATTCTCTCTGCACAAGTAACATCTGCCCCCCTGCAGTGCACATGGTTTTGTCCATCTAAGAAGGATTTTGTCAGAAAGAATGAACCAAAATAAGGCCCTTAATGTTGGATGCATACGTGTTGTTCCATACCAGGGGAGGCAGTGCTTCCCCTGTAATTTTGTTTAGAATACAGTAATACAAAGAATATACCTACGACACGATACCTATGACACATATTTAAATTAGTTAAAAAAATCCCATAAAAAAAGTGGTACTCCTAGAAATGCTTCATTGACAGGGGCTGCTGTGATTGGACAATCACAGCAGCCCCTGTCGAATCACAGAAGCCCCTGTCAATGAAGCTTCTAGAGGTACCGCTTTTATCCAGCTGTCCCTTCTCCCCTGGTGTCTCCCCCCAGACTGGGGATGACGACGGAGGCCAGAGGAGGAGGCGTCCATGGTGAGGGACAGTGCCTTCCCCGAGTCACACTCGGTGAGGTGTTCGCACAGGCTGGGGGTTGCATCAGGAGAAAGCCCAGAGTTTTATGGGCATCCCCATGAAAACGCTGAGCGTTCCCCTGGGACTTTGGCGGTCAGCGGAGAAAAAAAGGTCAGTTCAAACTGGCTTATTTCCTAGGGGGAGAAATCAATAGATGGTCAGCGATGGTCATTAGATGGCGGGGCAGCAGGTGAGGCAGCATGCGGTGCTGACCTAGCAAACAGATCTGAATCAGGCCCTTTGTCTCTCTCTCTCTCTCTCTCTCTCTCTCTCTCTCACTCACTCACTCACTCACTCTTCACCTCTTTCTATCTTCCTCCCTCTCTTTCTCCCCCCAGCACCTTAACAAGGGCTATCAGCACACCGTGCTGGCCCACCTCCTTTGTGCGTAATGTCAAACACAGGAGGCGAGTTGCCAGACCCAGATACTACAGAAGTCTCTGCTGTAGTAGAGACAATAAGGGGATGCTGCGAGGCACTAACTCCATGCATCCTGCAAGCCAGAAGAGCGAGCAATTGGGCGACTGACGGTGCACCATCAGAGCATTTGTGCTTGGTGTGGTGCAACGCTGGCTCATAGGTAGTTATGGCGCTGTACCCTCCTCTCTCTCTCCCCCTCTTTCTCTCTACCTCCCTCTCTTTCTCCTTTCAACTCCTCCTTTCCTAAACCAGTTGCAACATTCTTTATTTTGATATTACAGTATATGTCTATCCTTGGTCAAAAATGGTTTTATTATAGATGTCTTACAAAAAGAGGGAGGTCCAGGTAGAAAGTCTTTTAGGAGTGAATCTGATCTGGTCGCAATGGTGACCGATGTTTACTGCCTGCACATATGCATAATCGCATATGCACATGTGCAGGTCTTCACTGCGGGCACCCTCCGAGACTTGCATAGTCTCTGTGGCGCTAGCAGGGGGGAAAACAGGAGGTGAGTAGGGGGGCAGTCGCATGCAAATGCCCTGTGTTTCCTCAAAACTGCTGGTTCCACCCAGGAAAACACTGGGCATCCCCATGCAAATGGGGGTGGCAACCTGCCTTCCGGGGGTGGGTGGATGACATCACATCACATCAGCAGAATTTACAGATAAATGGTGCAAAATTTATCTGTAAATTCTGCTGATTCCTATAATGCAGGAATACATAAGGGTACCGTTTATCTGTAAATTCTGCTGGTTCTGATGTGGTTCTGATGTTCTAAAGTGGGAATATACTAATACACCTAGTATATTGGTGCGCATATACATGTATGGATATCAAATTGTATGCATATCCGTGCACTATAACCCAAATCACACTTACACTGCTATTTTTCTTTTTCTATGTGACAACTACTATTATGACTGGCCGCATGAGCACACCACAAATGCGCACAGCATCTATTCTGCAGCCTGAGAGGGCAGAGAGACGCTAGCCATGTGCCCCCACTGTGGCGAAAACAGGGCCGTGGGAATAGGCCTCGCTTCTGTGTTGCTAGGCCATGCCCCCCGAAAAATTGGGCACGCGTCTCTTCCCACCGGTCTGATGTTGGGAAGTATGATGTGAATGTTCAAATAATCTCTTTAAAATGCTGCGGAATATGTGAGCACTATATAAGAAACTTAATAAATAAATAATACCATGCTGAGAAAAAAAAGCAAATGCCAATGCATACTCTGCTGCTTTCAGACCGCAAAACTGGCTTTGACCAGATATTTTAAAACGTTTCTAAAAACGGGTCTGCCAGCTAAAACCTCTTTCACACCGCATGTCTTTAAATGGTATTTCAGTGCAGTTTTTGTCCTTAAACGGTATTTCAGTGCAGTTATTGTCCTTAAACGGTATTTCAGTGCAGTTTTTGTCCTTAAACAGTATTTCAATGCAGTTTTTGTTCCTTCACAACACTGAACCCGTTTAAACCCATAGAAAACAGTGGATGAAAAAAAAAAACGGGTCTGAAACGGGTAGGACCCTGCTTTATTACCGTTTAGAAATACCAGTTCAATAGAACCGGTAAATTCACTCTGCACCTTTCAGACTGCACAAATTACCATTTTAAAACTAAAAATAAACAGCAAAATAACGGCTAAAAAGTGCGGTCTGAAAGGGGCATTAAAAATTTTAATTGTACATTGACAAATGTAATAAACTGCAATGCATGCGCAAATGTACTTACTTTATCACAACAGATATTTAGCTTTGGCGTAGTTCACAAAATCCAAAAGTCTGGCCGCCCACCTCTATTACAGGATCAAAATGTAAAATAGTGCAGTACAAATAAAAAAAGACAAATAGAATTTAAAAACAGTTCTGCTGTTTCTATTCCCTCTCATTTCTGTTGCCAAGAGCAACTTCTCTAGAATATCATGATGAGAGGAAGTGAGCATTGCGGGCCTGTGATAAAGACATGAATATAGACAGAAATCATGACAGCTGCATGCAGATTCTACCTCATTCTATGGGCTTCAGGAAAGTGGAGGATATTAGAGGAAACATGAACAAAGCTTAACCATCCCAAGCTATGCTGTCTCTGCAGAACCTGGAGGACAGAAATGATTTTAAGTATACTGCAATATCAGCGAACACGCTTCGGATCATAAGAGCTGTACTTTTTACAGGCACTTTATCTTAACCAGCATGTTTTTAAAGGTTAGTACTGTATTTGACACTAGACTATCCTAATGATTTTTAAGTCTTTTCCCTAAAATTGCATGAGAAAAGTAACAGTGGGAAAATTAATAATGGAAAACAAAATGTTCCAAGCTGTACTTATGATTTGTTAGTTTTCATACACAACGACAGCCATTGATTTCTACTCTCCCACACAATTTTCTTCTCACACCAGTCAGAATACTAGGAAAAATATACCTACTTTCTACTAAATATTGCCATAAAGTTTATGAATAGGCTAAAGAAACCAGATGTTGTTTAGGTGGGAGATTTGACATTCATTTCAATTAAGAGTTTTGTTCCCATATTATTATTATTAATAATAATAATAATAAGAAGAAGAAGAATATTAGTGTTATTTATATAGGACTCAAAGTACTTTACATTTGCCTTTACAGCACAAAAAAACAAAACAAGCTTAACAGTGGTTGTTAGTGAAATACTTGAGAGAACAGGAAAGTCTTAAGCCTATTTTGTTGGAATCCAGAGTGGGTGACTCTCGCACTGTGTAGGGAAGAGAATTCCATAGAGTCGGAACCACAAAGCTTAAAGCTTGACTGGTAGATAACTTCAGGCAGATTCTAGGTAAAGTTAATAGTCCATCTTCTGCAGATCACAGTAATCAAGAGCAGAGGCGTCATTAGGGTTGGTGTCACCCAGTGTCGAAGCACATAGTGTCACCCCCCCCCCCCCCCATGGACCTCCTCCAAAAATATATTTATATATATATGGGCATCACGGACGGGATAGCGTTACTGCCTCACAGTGCTCCTACAGGATCTGGTACTCCAGCTGATATAACAGCTATCGGGTGCCACGAACAGCCCATAAACAAGCTCCATATGAATGAATTCAAAAGATATGGCACTTTCCAATAATAATAATAGTAATCAATATATATATAATGAAAAAGGGTCTGCACTCACCACGCATTCTCCAAAAGACCATTCCGCGTACCCGGTTCCCACCCCCCATCGCCTGTCAATTTGTGCCTGCAAGTGCATCCCCCCGTCCATCACACACACCGCCGCAGCCGGGGGCTGGAATCAGGAAACATGCTGCCGCACAGAGTGAGGGAGCAGTGGGAGGAGACTCCCTGGGCATCTGTCAGTAGGGTGGCACTGGCAGCATGATTCCTGGTGCAGTGGTGACCGACTCCCGGCCATGGCTAAATGTATGAGGCGAGTGTGACTTGTCAGCCACGGGGTGTGGGATCAATTGTCGGCCGGGGGCGGTGCGGATGCAGGATGAGTGTGGCTCTTTGTGGTGTCACCCCACTAAAGGGTGACACCCGCACCCCCTGCATCTGCCTATTGACGCCACTGATCAAGAGGGACAGTAAGGAATCAGAAGCTGCTTAAAGTACTTTGGGTTCTGGTCAGGAAGGGTTTTGAAAGCCATTAATCTAAAATAAATAAAAAATTGTCATCTTGCAGGCAGCCAGTGAAGGGAGTAAAGAATGGGTGTAATGTGGCTGGAGCGGGCAAGTTAGTTAATAGCCTGGCAGCTGCATTTTGTACCATCTGCAATAGGTGCAATTATTTTGCTGGGAGACCAAGGTAGAGGGCATTGCAGTAGTCTAGGCGTGATGATACAAATGCATGTAAGACTGTAGGCAGATCTTCGGGGGGAATTAAATGCTTGATTCTGGCTATGTTTCTTAGATGAAAGAATGAGGAATTGATCGTGGCCGATATCTGATGTTTAAGGGTCAAGCTACTATCCAGAAAAATGCCAAGGTTCTGCACATGTTCAGTGTATTATAGTTTTGAACCTCAAAGTGTAAGTCCCGTTGGTTGGCCATGCTGTAGTCTTGTCCTGTGGCTTATCATAAAGACCTCTGTTTTATCAGAGTTCATCCCCAGCCAACCGGCACTCATCCACTCCTAGGGTTCAGTTAGACAGCCACTTAAGGTTGTTATTGGGTTTTTAATACCTTGAGTAAAAAACAGGTTCGGTTTTGTGTCTTCTGCATAGCAGTGGTAAACCAGGCCATGCCGTCTGATTATTTCACCCATGTATACTGCAAACAGCGTGGGAGATAGTAAAACCCTGTGGGACACCACATGGCAGTGGTATTGGTAATGATGAGTAAGAGTAAGACACTCACTGTGACCTGCCAGTGACACAAGATTTGAACCAGCTAAGGACTGGGCCATCCAGTCCATAGAAATTTATGTTCAGGTGCTCATTTAGGATCTCATGGTCCACGGTATCAAATGCTGCTGAGAGATCCAGATGAATTAAGATTGAACAGTCACCTCTGTCTCTTGTCATTAGCAAGGACTGTCTACTTTCAGTACTAAGAAATATACAACTAAAGGGGCCCCCTTGCTTTACTGCAACCTCTCTGATCCCTTTGAGCCACCTGAGACCTTCCCGGCAGCAGGATTGCATGCGATATACATGTAACATCCATTCACAGGCCCTGCGAGGGAATCGCCCTTGTGAATGGGTGGCAGACAGGCCACCATTCGCAAGGCAGTGTTTGGTGGACTCGCAAGGCTGCGAATTCGCAGCCTTGCGAATCAACCAGAATAACCCCCTATGTACCAATAGTTTAAAGCAGGCTAATGCCATCTGTAATTGCAGGGGTTAATTATTAAATCTGGCACCACTGTATGCCTCATTAAAACTATGGAGATGCGGCTGCTGGTGGTAATGGAGGGATTGCAGCAGTTATCAAGGGATTAGATGGCTTATAAAAAATATTTTTTAATATATAGGACCGAAAATGCCTTATTAGTTTATCAGGCTATGTAACAGGTTGTTCTTTCCCCAGGGATTCTGTTTTTTTTTCTAGTCTCCTCGTTGCATCTGATGAAGACATCCTTAATGAAGAATAATATAATTTCACGTTTGAATCTCTTGTGATGTTGCGGCATTAGCTCAGTTGGCTCTAGAACAGGAAACGTTAATCACCGAGGGAGGCTGCATGTGTCAGGAGCAAGAATCCGTAAGGGAAAGAGTAATTATCTCAGAAACCAGTTTAATCCCACAAATGTTGTTTACTACTGTAGTATTTCTTTGTGATAAAAAAACTCTATGTGGCTATGGGATGTGTTACCTTATAATGCCAGACTTTTATAATAACACAAACATATTTAATATTGCTCAAATAGTCCATGTATTTTCTTTGTTAATATAAGTGATTCTGTTGGTGTGTGTGATAAGAAACATCATTGTGAAACTTATGTTATATTGTATGAATGTTATTTTTAGATTCTTAATGTACTGAAATGAGTTAAAAGGACTTATATATGTCACATTTATATAGGCTACATAGATGTTGATAGATATAGAGAGAGAACATAGTTTTATTCTATCACATATATAAATTGCTTTAAGCATCTTCAGGTATATCTATTATTGCTATAACCATTTCATTTCTCACCTAATTCCTGGGAACTTCTGGGATTTTGACACTCACTTTAGGTATTTAAGAAATATTAAACCCTTATAAGGGGTATGGATCATTGGGTAGACAGCATGATGGTCGACAAGCATTAGGTAGACACCATTAGGTTGACATGCAGGAAGGACGACATGCAGGAAGGGCAACATGACTGTAGGCAGGGCTGAATTTGAGGGTCAGGCTGCCCCTAGGCACCACACTTTTAGAGCTGGGAAATGGCACTGATGATTCAATGTAAATGTTTCTATCTCTCATTTACTTTTTGCACCAAAAATGTAACAGTGTAATGTGTGCTAGGTGAAATGAGGGAGATTGCTAGACTAATGAGGGAGAGAGGGAGATTGCTGCTATTTCAGGGAGTCTCCTGCAGAATGCAGGAGAAAAGACAACAATGGTGTGTATATGTTTTTTTATATACAATATCTATAGTATTATTTATTAACTTAGATTCTGAATGCCAGCATATATTACATTGCTTTTGTAGCTACATTGCTTCCATAAATTCATGTTGTACTAAACACTTGGGATAATGGTGGACAAACTGTACAGAGGGTACATGCTGCCCCTGTCAGTCTCATCACCACACTGTAGTCTGATTTAGGGTGGTAGGTGAAAACAAGGCATTTAAGTATAGACTTAATTAAAGCAAGTTAATGTTTTTATTCCTTTAATATTTTTTTTTTCTATTAATCTTTTGATTGTGTTTATAGTTTCAGAAGAATATTCTTGATATGGTCATTTAACTGCTATGATAAATATGATGTTTGCATTCCAATAACCACACAAGGGCATTGTGAAGGTTAAAAGCAAATGCCTTTGGCACACTGCTGGCCTGCTTATTGATAATCTATAATCAGCGTATGTACAACATGTCTGAACTGCTCAAACAATCTTAAAGGTTGATGTCCAGGTGACTCTGTTCTGATCATCAGAACTGCACAGGCAGGATCTAATCTTCAGACAGTGTGCTTTTAATCTTAAGAGAGCAGCTTTTGCTGTATTCTGTGACTCTTTCACACTGTGATCAGTCAATACAATGAGCTGTGCACGTGAGCGTAATTTTAATATATATATGAGCTGTTACACATTACCTACATGTCATTGTTGATACGACGTAACAAACTTTTCTGGCAGGGACACATTTTTCTGTTTTAACACTTTAAAGTGGAACCAAACTCTAGAAAATCTCTGAATAAATATAACACACATTTTGAATTTTACAAAAGCTTTTGAATTAAAGTATCCAGCTGCCTCTCTGCCATTTCCTCCTGGATGTCTGAGTGCTTTCTGAAGCTCAACATGGAAAAAACTGAACTCCTCATCTTTCTTTCTGTGGTTTCTTTCTGTGGTTGGGATGGCCACAGCCCGGCAGCTGACCCTTCCAGTGGTGACATCAGGCTGCAACCGGGTGGCCGGGCCATCCCATGTGAATGGACACAATCATGTCCATTATTAACTACTGTGTAAGGCATGGTACTTTTGCCCGTGTCGTGTTTTGCCGTCCGGCAGGAGCTGGAGAGTGTGAAAGGGGCCCTAGTGCTCGCCATGCCTCCACAGTGGCAAAAATGGGGTGTGGTCTCATAGGAGTACAGCGATCATAGGCCATGCCCCTAGACAGCGAGGTCATGCCCTATATTCGGAGCTCACACCTTTGGTGCACACAAGTCTTCCTCCACCGCTGCCAACAATGGCTTGGATTTTTAATGTAGTAATGATTCAGTGTCTTTGATTAACCCTTTGAGTGCCAACGTTGCTGTGAGAGATCCACAAAATATCCGCTAAAAATTCCAGCGTCGCTCAAAGTGATCGGGTAAGGGTTCAGGGAGGGAGGGTGGACCCGCAGCACATCGCCGGCCATCCCTTTTGCATTAATAATCGCATATGTTACTGCATATGCTATTATTAACACTGCGAGTGCCGGCGATGTGCAGTCGGAGTTATTAGAGAATCCCGCCCATAGTCAAATTTCCCTGCACAGGCAGGCTGCATTGAGTACTACATCCGTAGACTGTCCAGTGTCCAGCGCGCTCAGCTCTTGGCCCGCCCCATGCCGCTTTGTCCTTCACTCACCAGCTTGATCTCCTTACACGTTCCTGCTCGCAACTCCTCCGTCCTCACTAGCAGCCTGCTCTTCCTCCTCTGTCACTGCCCACTCCTCCTCTGTCACATGCCCACTTCATAAAGGGCGTGTGACCACGCCCCATTTTGTCTCAGATGTTGGTAGCTATGCTGCTCCTGCTTGTAGCTCCTTACTGGCCTTCCACTTCTCCTTGCCCATCCCTGCTCCACTGCTCTCTACAGTCGATACAGGCTCCGACGGGCACTAGCTGTGGAATGTCTGAGCAGAACACTGGAGCCAAGGCTTACCATCAACTGGAGCTGTCATGTAACAATTTTTATTGATTTCTCCGTTAACTTTCCCCGTTCTTTTTTTTTTCTCAGGGTTCCAATTGATTAAGGATCGAATATACTGTACAATGCAATCTGGGTGGAATGTTACCACCCAGGATTGAATTGTAATATGCAATCCTATTGTGGGGATGTTTCATCTTGCACATACAGGGACAGGGCTCTGAAAGACAGGTGCCAAGGGGGTTTAGTTGGGTGCCAAGGGGGTTTGCACATGCGCGGTCAGTGCTGACACCAGCTAATCGCACTGTCTTGCTGGAAGTGTGGTCTTGTAGCCCAATCAGCAAGCGCAAAAACACTGAAAATATAAGCTACTTAAAAGGGCGGAGTTGGGTGTGTGGCTTCTGCCAGGTTGGAAGTGTTTGGGGTTCGGCTTCCAAGGGTCGGTGTAGAGGGGTGAGTTCCACCACCTCCTTTGGATCACTTTAAGCAGGGGTTGGGATTTTCTCTGTAGTGTATGGCATGTCCATTCAAACATTAATTTGGCCCAGTGTTTTAAAAACTAGGCTTCCATTTCTGCAACCAACATGTAATTAATACCATTCATAGTTTTTTTTTAAATTCTGCCATTACATTAATGAACACTAATCACATTTAATAAAAAAACATAATTTTCCCTTAGCCTGCCCAACATTAAATCATATTGACATTTAATAACCAACCATAACTCTTCCTCCAATTATCGCATAAATGAAATACAGTAAATACTATGCACATTAAATAAATTAACGTATTTCCCTGTCTGTGCATAGTCTCCGATCCTCAGAGGTTAAGGAGGATAAAAGGACTGCTAATTATTTAATGTCAGGTCTTCTAGATCTGTAATTAAATTTCCATGCAGATCAGATAAGTAAAAACGAGTAAAGGACAGAGAAATGAGGTTCAAGCAAATTCCTTTTTTATGCAAGCTTAATTTATTAGAACAGTGGTTCCCAAACTGTGTGCCATGTCACCCTGCGGAGCCTCAGGACACGTGCAGGGGTGCCCCGAGTTGGTGGCCCAGGACCAATTTAAATTATTTATGATCAATATCACAGGTGAAACCAGTGCTGCCAATGATAATGTGCACAAACAGTAGCAAATCCTGTCTCTTACATGTAACTTACCCTAAGGATGACATAGAAACACCATTTACTTGATTTATAATTTTTTCTGAAATTCTAAATAATTAGGGGTGCCGGGAAGTAGTTTTGATGATCAAGGGCGCCATGATTCAAAAAAGTTTGGGAACCACTGTATGACACTGTACTGAAGTATACAGGCAGGAAAAACAACAAATCCCTCTCCCACAGCGTACAGAAAGTGACGCTGTGGGCATGCACAGTGTTAGTTTCTCCGGAAAACTCTTTCGCAGATATAAATGTTATAGATATAACTAAGACAAGGACAGCGGTTACAGCAAGTTACATTTTGAACATAGGGGGTGATTCTAGTCCCCTCGGAACGAGGCTAATTTGGCCCCGTTCCAATGGTTGGAGGGCTGCGCAAGATCTTTTATGCGCATGTGCAGGTCATCTTTGGCATAGTCGCCTATTTGCAGGGATCAGGGCAGGCTGTGGGGCGGACAGCGGTGGGTCAGGTGTCGTCCATGGGAACACCCAGCGTATAATGGGTGTCTCCATGAAAAGCTGGGTATTCCTATGGGAATGCGGGTGGGACGCAGTGTGCCGGGGGGGCGGCTGATGTGGTATGACATTAGCTGCTCGTCCTGTCTTCGTGCTGGCAGCCACAATTAAAAGTCAGTCTCCAATTACTATTATTTGGGAAGGTAGGTGAAACATTCAATGGTCGGTGATCATCAAATGGTTTCTCCTGCAGAGGCAGCATGTGAGGGGATGTGTCTTTGTTACACATCTCTTCGTATGGTAGAAAAGGGACTCGGCAAAATGGAGGTGGGTAGTCGCCAGGGCGACAGGGCGCCCTCTCTGGCACTCTGATCTGATCCTTGCAGCTTACCCATTCAACCAGAATCAGCCCCATAGTAGGGGTAGTCATGTAAAAATGTTTATCCGCGTTGCAGTGTACAGTATATTAAAAAGAAATACATTTTACATAGGGTCTAATTTATATTGTATAGAATAAATGATCCAACCTGCCGTTTCCCCAATTCTTGGAATCTGCGCATATGCACAATGGGTCCTGCAGTCACAGTAAAAAATAACAAATGCCTACGAGGCCTATGAGTTCGAGGAGGGGGGCAGGGCAGCAACGGGATCATCGGGATCAAGAGATTTAGGGTATTTTGTTCAGGATTTCAATCCCGGGTTTGGCGCATTTAGGGCCTTATTCTAGTTCACTCTTTCTGACAAAATCCTTCTTAGATGGACAAAACCATGTGCACTGCAGGTGGGGCAGATGTAAAATGTGCAGAGAGAATTAGATTTGCGTGAGTTATTTTGTTTCTGTGCAGGGTAAATACTGGCTGCTTTATTTTTACACTGCAATATAGATCTCACTTTGAAGTAAAACCCCACCCAAATCTAATTCTCTCTGCACAAGTAACATCTGCCCCACCTGCAGTGCACATGGTTTTGTCCATCTAAGAAGGATTTTGTCAGAAAGAGTGAGCTAGAATAAGGGCCTTAATCCCTTCCTGACGAACAGCGCTGTGCACCAGAAGCGCTAGGGTCAGATTCTGCCCAACAAACATTTGTGTGCCCGTGTAGCGTGATGTTAGCGGTCACCCTGTGCAGACATGCACAAACCTGCCCCCTCTGCCGTGCTCGCTCTCTGAAGTACCAAGTGCAACAGGTCATCAGGAGGCCAATCGTGGCATCGAGCAATCCTGGGATTGAAAAACTGGCAATGTGAATCTAGATATTAGGAAAAGGATATTGATTACACTTATCTTTTCAGTCTGGCAGTCTGAATCATGTTTCTCTGATATAAATGAATTTATACAAGCACATAGGGCTGACATTTTTAATCTAGAGCAGACCACACACTGTAGTAAATACAAATACAGGGGCTCAGTTTATCATGCTGAGTGCTGAGCCCTCTGTATTTGTACTTACTAGAGTGTGTGTTCACAGGCCACTGCACCCCATCCTGGGAAGTGCACCCCATTCGTAGGAATGGCGAGTGCGGTGGTACATCAGTATCTCTATATTTGTGGGTTAACTTTCAAATCATCTTTGTTACTGTGATCATAGCTTTCTCATGCACCCTAGATAAGCTCATTTATCTGAAACCTGTGACAGCTGCCCCTTTAATACTAATTCAGGAGTTGTGTTGATGTCTCACGTTTAACAGCCATAAGGTAGTTGGCAGGTGAGCTTTAACCCAAGAAAAAACACGTTAATTTTAGCTAGGATGTTTAAGCAGTTGCCATGTTGCTAAAAGTTGTTAGTGTAGGACTTGCAGTTAAATGGGGTTCCTTGGCGATGGGCTGCAAGCTTAAATGCATTGATCAATTCATGAACTAAAACCCCATTATTTATTTGATTATTTGTATATTAAGGTGAGTTATTTTATCATGCTGAGTATTTGTATTTACTATAGTGTGTGGTCACAGGCCACTGCATCCCCAACATGGGAAGTGTGGGTGCTGTTTTGACCCCATTCGTAGGAATGGCAAGTGCGGTGGTACTTCTCTCTCTCTCTCTCTCTCTCTCTCTCTTTCTCTCTCTCTCTATATATATATTTATTAATTAATTAGGGTTACCACCTCATCTCTTTAATTCTGGAATTCTGGACCCATATTAATTACACAGGTTCTGTGGCTGATTAAAACCAGGTGGAATGGAGTCTTTGGGGGAAATTTACTAAGATGATTTAGTAGAAAAAATCGTATTTTCCTACAAAAATACGAAATTTTTGGGTGTATTCGTATTTTTGGCATTTACTATGCCAAAAATACAAATATTCGTATTCATATTGATGGGACATTCATATTTGTATTTACAAATACGAATGTCTACACCATCGATAAAATACGACAGGAATCACCATTCAAAAGAATGGTGGTTCCTGATTTACTAAGCAGCCGCATTGAAAATACGGCTGCTAATTAGTGTAAAACTGCCACGAATATACGACAGGAAAATACACCTTATTTTCCTGTCGTATTTGGCAGAAGCCTGCACGGATCACTCAGATCCGTGCAGGCTTCAGTGTTAAAAAAATTGTAAAATAAATACATTTAAAAAAAAATCAGCATGGGGTCCCCCCCACAGCTGTAACCAGCACCAGGCTGACAGAGCCTGGGCCGGTAATTAAAAATCAGGGAACCCTACTAATAGGGGTTCCCCGATTTTTAACAACCAGCCCCAGGCTCCAGGTCTGGGGCTGGTTCCCAAAATACGGGGGACAAAAGAGTAGGGGTCCCCCGTATTTTAAGAACCAGCCCCAGGCCAAACCAGCCAGCAGGGTAATGCCACAGCCGGGGGCAGACTTTTTATACAAGTCCCCCCGGCCAAAGCATTAACCCTCTGACCAGTCAGCCTCGCCAGGGGCCCTGGGGGAGTGGGGTCCCCCCCAATAAAGCGGTTCCCCCCCTCCAAGACTTACCTGACCAGGCTGAAGCCTGGTGCTGTCCCCGGTGGCCCTGTGCGGTGGCCACTGGGCTGATTCAGTGTAAAAAAAAGATTTAAAAACTATTGTTTTAAACTGTGGAACTATGAGTCCCAGCAAGCCTCCCCCGCAAGCTGGGATTGAAGTCCCAGCCTGCGGGGCATTAAAGGGCCCGCTGGGTCTTGTAGTTCCACAGTTAAAAAAAATAGTTAAATAAATACACACTGACACACCAGAAAAATAAAACTTTAATACATACATAACACACACATACTGATACTTACCTATCTTGATCCCGTCGGTAGGTCCCTGGGTCCCGGGTCCCTGGCTCCGGTGTCCGGTGTCCGGGGTCGGTGTCCAGTCCGAAGAAATCCATGGTGGACCTGTGGAAGGAAATCCTACTCACCCAGGTCCTCCATGGAAGTTCTTCAGTCTTGATCCGCCGTAGTCCTGGGCTTCTTCCATCTTCTTCAAGCTGCCGGCGATTCCTGGAGCTCCCCGCGTCGGACTGAGAGGCGCAGAGATTGGCCTAGCGCCCAATAGAAAAGAAAAAAAAGACTGATTTGTAAAAAACAGCCTTTTGAGAGTCCTTAACATGAACTTTACAATTAAATGTATTGGATTACTTTTATCATCCTACTGCATCAAACAGAAATGCAGTTAAAATACTGTACAATAGGGTCCTATAAAACATATTTGTAGGTCTATCTAAATGGTAGACAATACAGTAGGTTAATTACAAATAATAAAGTAATGGGACTCTAATATTTATTTCTAAATTTGTAATGTCATTTTTAGACTGAAGCCTTTTCCCCAAATGTGCAATTTTATGATAGAACTGGAGTGTAGCAATCATCCAGAGTAATGAAATTCCTGTCCCCAATGCATGGATTAAGACTCAGGTGCTTGCGGTTGTTTCTGAGTTGTGCTTCCAATAGCCTGCAGAATTATTAGCCTTATAAATTCTGCTCTGTGTACTTAAAGACAGTCACTTATTAAACCTACAGATTATTAATAAATCAGTTACAGAAACCTGTGCAAACATCATTTCCATTCATGCACGTGGAATACATTCATAAAGATGCTAATACCAAAAGATGATTAGTTCCTCCTTCATACATTCATATGAAAATTTGAAGAACTCAAGCTATCCTTTACGATTAGGCTTTAGATAAATACAGTGTATATTGGGGCATGTGTTTCTTTTTAAAGAGAGAGAGAGAGACCTTTGGCAATTTGCCCAATAAATCTCACTTTATATATTTGTGGCTAGAAAAATGGGAATGCCATTATCCAAAGTCACATGAAACAAGGCATATACTGTATGTCAATTATATTGTGTCACGACCACCATGGCTGCTACCCGGTTCCCCTGTGCTGTGCCTAGCCTTAGGTCCCATATCAGCGTGTCTCCTGCCCTGGCGCTTACCTCCGCTGCTGTGCCCCATGCTGGTGGTGTGCATGCCCTCGCGCTGTCACCGTCAGGTGACAGTGGTGGTGTGTATTCCGGTGCCATGCAGGGTCCGGGTGGCATGAGACATGAGCCGCCATGATGGGCCTGTGTCTGGCCAGGCTTCTGGCTGGAAACGCCGGCAGCAGCGCATCCGCGCATAATCACCGCCGGCTGGTTTCTGTCACCTCCTCTGGCGGTGGCCATCTTTTGGGATCCAACCACCTATGCTGCGCGGCTCCACTCAGTGCTGTCAAACAGCATCCAATCAGCACGCAGCTCACCCTTCAAATACTGACTTGTCGGGCAAGACCAGCAGTCAGTACAATGATGTCAATCCACTCACATCATTGAGCTCTCCTGTCTGTCTGTAGAACCTACTACAGTTCCTGCGCCTCCGGTGAAGTCATTCCTTTCCTGCTGATTGTCTCACTGCATACCTTCCCATCACGGAACCTGCTGCCGCCCATACGGACTGGACAAGGTTAGCCCCCAAAGGGGTATTATCTTAATCCTTACTCCTGACGGTCATTCTTCGTGAATATACTGGTTCCGCAGCCACGATCTTAATCAGCAAGATCATTTGGACTCCACCACCCAATCTTCATCCAATCATCCAATCTTCATTCCAGTCATCCAACCTTCATCCAATCATCCAATCGTCATCCAATCGTCATCCAATCTTCATTCCAATCATCCAACCTTCATCCAATCATCCAATCTTCATCCAATCTTCATTCCAATCATCCAATCCTTATCCAATCATCCAATCTTTGTCCAATCATCCAATCCTTCAACCAATCTTCCAATACTTCTTCCCAATTGTCAAGCATCATCAACCTCTGCAATAAGTATTGTATGTTATTGACTTTATCATCTCACAAACTACAGTATTACTATTGTGCCTTTATTCATAACCTGTATCGCAGTATCTTCATTAAATAAGGTTTATTTTATCTCATTGCTTCACTCCCTTCTGTCGTTAATGCAACAACCTTACATCAAAGCACCCAGCCTCCGTTACACTCCAGCTGGTGCTTTCCTAAGCGTGACAGTTTGTACTGACTCCATGGATCCAGCATCAGGTCAGGAGCGAGTAACTGCTCCAGTACAACAACTGGCGGCTCGCCTGGATCAACAGGAGGCCGCTCAGGAGCAAGTCATTCATGCCCTCCAGGGCCTGACAAAAAGACTGGACACTATTCAAACAACTTTGCAGAAGGGCCAAGGGTCAATAGCTACACCGGCGCCATCGCCTAGACCCATGTCCCCAATGACAGGAGTCATTGCTCATCTACAACTTCCTACTCCAACCAAGTTTGATGGCAATCCAAAAAACTGTAGAGGTTTCATTAACCAATGTGAAATTCATTTTGAGCTTCAATCTTCATATTTTCCTACTGAGCGAACTAAAGTAGCTTATGTGATATCTCTTCTTACCGGCTCTGTTCTCAATTGGGCATCTCCCCTGTGGGAAAAAGCAGATCCCCTCCTGGCTGACTATGCTCGTTTTAGCTCCACATTTAAAATCATCTTCGACGAGCCAGGTCGACTCAGTTCAGCTGCAACCAAAATTCTACGCCTACGTCAAGGGTCTAGGACAGTAGGACAGTGCCTAATTCAATTTAAGATACTGGCAGCCGAATTGGCCTGGAATGAGGAGGCCTTTCTTGTGGCCTTCATGAATGGACTCTCCGACAAAATTAAAGATGAGCTTGCAGCAAGAGATCTGCCTTCCTGTCTAGAAGTTCTGATCTCTCTCTGTACTAAGATCGACCTAAGACTCAGAGAGAGAAATCAAGAGAGAAACCGGGTCACTCCCAGTTCAGTTTTTCATGCACCTAAACCTTCATTGCCAGCGGAGGAACCTATTCAGGTCAACCGCTTTAAATTGTCTCCAACTGAGTGTAATCGTCATCATGACGAGCGCCTTTGTCTCTATTGTGCTGATACCCAGCATGCCGTTGATTCCTGTCCTAAGAAGCCGGGAAACGCCAGAACCTAACCTGTAAGAGAGAGGACAGGTTAGGGGTTGTTGTCACCTCTCCAAATAACAAAGACTGTATTCTTCAAGTTTCTCTACAAGTTAAACATCAGTTCAGACAGTTGCCAGCCCTTCTCGACTCAGGAGCGGCAGAGAGTTTAATCACCACTGATGTTGTCAAACGTTGGCTTCTGCCTACTACCCCCCTCCAGCATCCAGTGTACCTTACCTCTGTAAATGGGAGTTGTATATTGGGAGAGACTGTCACTTTAAAAACTCAACCAATAACTTTACAGATTGGACTGCTACATGTTGAAAAAATACAGTTCTTTGTCATTCCCAAATCCTCCTACCCAATCATTTTGGGTCTCCCCTGGCTACATACCCATAATCCCAGTATCGATTGGGTAATGTCCCAGGTTCAAGCGTGGGGTGCCACCTGTACCAAGTCATGTCTCAAGTCTATGGCACCTACACGTCAAGTCTCCCTTCAGATTCCAGAAGGGTTACCTACCCCATATCAAGATTTCTCTGATGTATTTTGTAAGAAGGCTACTGACAAATTACCTCCTCATCGTCCATGGGACTGCTCTATTGAATTAATACCAGGAAAAAACCCTCCTCGGGGTCGTACTTACCCTTTGTCATTGCCTGAGACTCAGGCTATGTCCGAATATATAGAGGAAAATCTAGCCAAAGGGTTCATCTGCCCTTCATCTTTACCTGCCAGTGCTGGTTTCTTTTTTGTCAAGAAAAAGGATGGAGGGTCTTGTATCGACTATCGAGGTTTAAACGAAATGACCTTCAAAAATTGTTATCCACTGCCACTCATCACAGAACTTTTTGACAGAATCAAGGGGGCAACCATCTTTTCGAAATTAGATCTCCGCGGAGCCTACAATCTTATTCGCATTCGTGAGGGAGATGAGTGGAAGACCGCCTTTAATACAAGAGATGGACACTATGAATATCTTGTCATGCCTTTTAGTCTAAGTAATGCCCCAGCGGTTTTTCAGTCCTACATGAACGAACTGTTTTGTGATTTGCTGTACAAACATGTGGTAGTTTACCTCAATGATGTCCTGATATTCGCTAATAGTCTTCAAAAACATCGAGAAATTGTCAGAGAAGTGCTCTCTCGCCTCAGAAAGAATTTCCTTTTCTGCAAACTGGAAAAACGTATTTTTGAGGTTCCATTAATACCCTTCTTAGGGTACATTGTATCTGGCTCCGGTCTGGAAATGGATCCAGCTAAGGTAGAAGCAATCCAGTCGTGGCCTCGTCCTCATACTCTCTGAGGGGTCCAAAGGTTCCTCGGATTTGCAAATTATTATAGAAAATTAATCAAAGGCTTCTATTGTTGCTCCAAAAACTGCTCTTACTCGCAAAGGTGCCAAACCCTCCAAATGGGATCCTGAGGCATCTAATGCCTTTTTGCTACTCAAAGAAAAATTCATTTCTGCACCAGTTCTGGCTCAACCAGATGTCAGTCTGCCCTTCACTCTGGAGGTTGATGCCTCTGCCATCGGCGTGGGAGCAGTGCTTTCCCAGATTAAAACTGACGGACAGTTGCATCCATGTGGTTTCTTCTCTAAGAAATTTTCCCCAGCTGAACAGAACTATGCCATATGGGACCAAGAACTGTTAGCTATTAAAATGGCCTTGGAGGAGTGGCGGTATCTACTTGAGGGGGCAATTCATGTTATCAATGTTATAACTTATCATAAAAATTTGCTTTATTTAAAAAATGCTCAATGTCTCAATCCTCGTCAAGCCAGATGGGCATTGTTCTTTTCCAGATTTAATTTCAAATTGTCTTTTTTTCCTGGAGCGAAGAATCGTAAAGCAGATGGAGGAGTCTAAAGCCTATGAAGGAAGTCCAATCATCGAACCTCTCGCTTTTGCTGTAACAACTGTATTAAACCTTTATTAAACCTAGTTCAAGGAAACAGATTCTGCATTGGGCCCATGATTCCAAGTTCTCCGGTCACCCAGGGGTTCCGAAGACCTATGAATTCCTTTCTCGACAGTATTGGTGGCCTGCGCTAAAGAAGGATGTTCAGGAATACATTGCTTCCTGTCCTCATTGTGCCCAACATAAATCTTCCAATTTAGCTCCAGCAGGTCCGTTGAGGCCACTCTCCATTCCAAAGGGGCCTTGGACTCACTTGTCAATGGACTTTATTACCGACCTTCCATCATCTGATGTATTTTCTAAAATGGCTCACTTCATACCACTACGGGGATTACCTTCAGCTCCGAAGTTAGCAAGCCTTTTCATCAAAGAGATCTTCAGAACCCACGGGCTACCTGAAGAAATTGTGTCAGATCGAGGTGTACAATTTGTTGCAAAATTCTGGCGAGCTTTATGTAAAGTTCTTAAAATTCAACTTAATTTTAGTACAGCCTACCATCCGCAATCTAACAGCCAGACGGAGAGAGTCAATCAGTATGTAGAGACTTTTCTTCGTTTGCATGTCTCCTCCTCCCAAGATGATTGGGTTGAGGTGTTGCCATGGGCCGAATTTGGGCATAACAACCAGTACCATTCGTCTTCTTCTTCTACTCCTTTCTTTGTTAACTATGGCTTCCATCCTAGGGTTCCTGACTTCCACATCTGTGCCAGCGGTAGCTTTAACCCTCCAGCAACTTCGCCAACATTGAAAGAAAGTCAGCAAATCATGTCTCCTGCCCTGGTGCTTACCTCCGCTGCTGTGCCCCATGCTGGTGGTGTGCATGCCCTCGCGCTGTCACCGTCAGGTGACAGTGGTGGTGTGTATTCCGGTGCCATGCAGGGTCCGGGTGGCGTGAGACATGAGCTGCCATGATGGGTCTGTGTCTGGTCAGGCTTCTGGCTGGAAATGCCGGCAGCAGCGCATCTGCGCACAATCACCGCCGGCTGGTTTCTGTCACCTCCTCTGGCGGTGGCCATCTTTTGGGATCCAACCACCTATGCTGCACGGCTCCACTCAGTGCTGTCAAACAGAGTCCAATCAGCATGCAGCTCACCCTTCAAATACTGACTTGCCGGGCAAGACCGGCAGTCAGTACAATGATGTCGATCCACTCACATCATTGAGCTCTCCTGGCTCTCTGTAGAACTTACTACAGTTCCTGCGCCTCCGATTAAGTCATTCCTTTCCTGCTGATCGTCTCACTGCATACCTTCCCATCACGGAACCTGCTGCCGCCCATACGGACTGGACAAGGTTAGCCCCCCAAAGGGGTATTATCTTAATCCTTACTCCTGACGGTCATTCTCCGTGAATATACTGGTTCTGCAGCCACGATCTTAATCAGCAAGATCATTTAGGCACCACCACCCAATCTTCATCCAATCATCCAATCTTCATCCAATCATCCAACCTTCATCCAATCATCCAATCTTCATCCAATCATCCAATGTTCGTCCAATCATCCAATCCTTCAACCAATCTTCCAATACTTCTTCCCAATTGTCAAGCATCATCAACCTCTGCAATAAGTATTGTATGTTATTGACTTTATCATCTCACAAACGACAGTATAACTATTGTGCCATTATTTATAACCTGTATCACAGTATCTTCATTAAATAAGGTTTATTTTATCTCATTGCTTCACTCTTTTCTGTCGTTAATGCAACAACCTTACATCAAAGCACCTAGCCTCCGTTACACTCCAGCTGGTGCTTCCCGAAGCGTGACATATTGCAGGTAATCTCCTAAAACCTCCTAGCATAAGGTAATTATCCCCTAGATAAGTGGTTCTCAAACTATTTTGCTATGGGACCCGTCAGGCAATAAAATAAAAATGTATTACAGGACCCCAATAAGTTACCACAGAATGGCCGACTCACATGCACAGCAACATTGTGGTGGCACAAAACAGAAGTGACTGGACTGCTAATGGGATCACATCATTTTGTACACAATTGCATGGGATGATCTCCTTACAAAGTCCTGGCCCTGTATGTGTTTTTCAATATATTCATTGGAAAAAGTTACATGCTATCAAGGCTTTGGTGATGGTAGGAATGCAGTTATTAGCAGAGGGAGGCATAGGATGCCATCCTCAACCAAGACTGCCCATTACAAAATTAAGGATGTCTAGGAGGAAGGCATCCTAGTTGTACTTAATGCAGGTGGAAGCTGTGGATCTTCAAAGATTCCACCTCCACACTTTCACTTATAGGGTCTGAAAAGTGGGTATTGGTGGCTGTGTGGAGTTCTGGGCTAGGGGCAGTAGGTTGAATTTTTGACTAGGATATTAAGGAGGGATGGTAAATATCCCAAACAAATCATGATGTTCATCATGAATTCATCTCTATGTCATCATCATGTCATTATGATTCCATCATGATGTGATGGTGATGTCATGGTGATGTCAACTTGATGTCATTCTGATATCATTATGATGTCATCATAATGTAAACTTGATGTAATTGTGATGTATTTATGATGTCATTGTAATTTTATCTTAATGTCATCCCTATTTCACAATTATGTCATCATGATGTCAACATCATGGCCTCATAATGTCATCATCATGTAATTCCTACAGAATGTTATCATGATCATGTTATCCATATGCCATTGTGTCATCCCTATTTCATTATGATGTCATCATGGAGTCCTCATGATATCATGAATATATCATTATGATATCAGATAATGGGGGTTTTTATTATGATATCATCCCAATGTCTTCATGATTTCACCCCTATATCATCATGATGTCATTGTGATATCATTATGATATCATTATAATGTCATCATGATGTTATCCCTGGTCAAAATAATGTTATTCCTATGTCAACTTGATGTCATCATAATGTAATTGCGATGTCACCCTTATGCTATTATGATTTCATTATGATGTAATTGTGATCTCATACATATGTCATAATGATATCACGATGTCACCCCTATGTAATTATAAATGTAATCTTTATAACATTGGGATGTCATTGTGATGTCATCATAATGTTATTTTGATGTCATCATGATGCCATAATAATATGGTGATGTCACCATTGTGCAGGGACGTGCGGTGAGGTAAATGGATGATGTGTCCCTGGCAAGTACCAGAGTCAGATTTGCACACAATTTATGAGCCATGGGGAACATGCCGGCATTATACACAAGTGCATCAGTATATACTGCTGGAGATTCGCTGAGTTTTAATAAGAGCTGTGCAGAAAAGGTAGCCAGGTGAGGCACTGCCTCATCTGCCAAAGACTTTTTACTATAAAAAGACTTTTGACTTTAAAAATTATTGGAATAATAAAAATAAGATTTTTTTATAGATTCTTTGTATTTTTGACATACTTTATAAACGCAAAACTCTAGTGTATACGCTAGTATGAAAGGAAAGGCTGTACCTCACCTTCCTCACCCCACCACACGTCACTGCCATTGTGTCACCCCTACGTCATCATGATATCATTGTGATGTCAACAAAATGTCATTGTGGTATTATCATGATGTTACCCCTATGTCATCTTGAGAATTATCTTGATGTCATTGTGATGGCTTTGGTTTTTGACCTGATTTTTTGTTCTTGTTTTTTTGTTTTGCATAGTCATTCTCAATTTTTTTTATTTCAGATTTGGATTTGGATTAATTTTAAAGTTGATAAGAAAATTGATATTCATTGCTCAAAAACTATAAAAATAAACATACACTGGTATTTTTTCCAAAACCCAGAATTCCATTTTAAAATTTGAGTTCCGAACCAATCAGGGCCTGATTCATACATGAAAACTGATTAGCAGATTTGCAGATTGAGAGATTATCGAATGACTGTGCATGCACGCCATACACATCGTGCATGCACGATGGCAAATAGCAACAAAAAGCTTTTTGATCGTAAATGGAAAGCGACTAGAGCTTGACTGTCAGGAAGCCAGCATTTGTGGGGTGGAAACCTGCCATTTTATGGGAGTGGCCAAAAAAATGCAAGCTTGCCAGTGCATTTTCACTGTGGGTCTGTGATGTCAGTGTCAGCTTCAATCAGCCTGTTTCAGTTGCACAGTTGTGGAAGGGTCAGACTTACTCACCTTGATAAAGATGTGGTAACAGTAAAACACATCGGTGCCCTACAGGTGTAGCCATTATGCCCAGGATCACCCTTACAACGAACTTTGGAAATTAGTGACCAAACTATCCCATCTTCTAAATATTTAATGGGGCAGGACTTTCATCTTGACATATTGACCTAAGGAACCTTGAAATTGTCTGGCCTAAACCACCTTGAGAGGAACGTTACCTCCCTAAGAAACCAGATTCAATAAAAGGTATTACATTTATGCAAGTGGAGCCACCATATCCTCACTCCACAAGAGTTACAATATAGGAACGGACACTGATAACACCATCCATTGTGGACTAAGGTTGACTACACTCAGGGCCATCGCACACCTAATGTTTTTTTTTATCAGTATATTTTATTTTAATGTTTTAATGTGTGTTTTATATCAAATATATTATTTGAAATTCACTGCACACCTTTATTTAGCGCAGCAACACCCCCCCCCCCCCCCCCACACACACACACACACCTCCAATTACTCACATTTGCTCAGACTGGAAAACTACTCGGTGGTTTATAAATTGTGTATGGTTACAGGTTCAAGACAAGAACAGGTACTTGTTTCCTAGCATGGCGCCCACGATATTGTTGTATGACATCGCATCACATCGCATGCCATATGCCCGCATGCGATGCGATTTTAAATTGTATAAGCCCCTACACGATTTTTAATTGTATAAGCACCCTAATGGGTGCTTACAATGTTAAATGCACCCCCACGCCACCCCCACTATCAACGCCAACCTGAAGCGTGGCGAGCACAGCGAGCCCACGATCTTTTCATACCCCCACTATCCACGTCGGCATGGAGTTGATTTTATATAGTGTGGCGAGTGCAGCGAGCCACGGAGCCCGAAGCGTGGCGTGCGCAGCGTGCCCCGCGAGGGGACGCGTATTACTTTATGTATTCCGTGTCCCCTCGCGGAGCTCGCTGCGCTTCGGGCTCGGTGGCTCGCTGCGCTTGCCACACTATATTAAATCAACTCCACGCCGACGTGGATAGTGGGGGTATGAAAAGGTCGGAGGATGCGTACCGCCGCCCCTCGCGGGCTCGCTACGCTCGCCACGCTTCGGGTTGGCGTTAATAGTGGGGGTGGCGTGGGGGTGCTTTTCACATTGTAAGCAATACAATTAATTATCTTATAGGGGGCACATTTAACATTGAAAACACCCATTAGGGTGCTTATACAATTTTAAATCGTATACCATTGTATATGGCATACAATGCGATGGTATACAATTTAAAATTGAATAACATCGGCTGCCAACGCATCGCATACCATCGTATCCCTTATGGTATGCGATGCGATGGGCGCCATGCTAGGAAACAAGTACCCAAGAACACATTACTTTTTTTAATGTCACTTTGCGTAACTTGTAAAAATAGGATGCTAAATACATAGCTGTAGCTCTGTAAAATGGAATGCATGCCAATATTATTAGAAAAAAGCATCCAATTTTAGTAGGATCACTGATAACCACTGTTGGATTATGCTCAATCTGCAATGGAATATACTATTCATCCTCTTCATAGACCAGGGCATGCCAAGTTGCTAAAGTACTGTACTTGGGTTGAGAGGTATTAAATGTCCAAATGCAAAACATCTGAGTTTGTATCGGGGCCACAATCCTTATCCCGCTACAGATTGTGTTTATAAATCCTGTAAACAGCCAGCGGGATTTCTCCATGCTGATGCACTTCATACATTTCTGCATCCCGTTCATCTGTAATGTCTAAACTAAGTGGCAAAATTAGGCCTGTAGGGGATTTGGGACTTTCAAACTCTTTCAGGCTTCTGAAAGCCGACATGATATTTTATCATCTGCATCAATGCTGCTGGGGACGTTCAATCAACCTTCTGTACAATGTTTGATATCAAAACCCCTTGGGGCTTTAACGTACTTTCCTATTCAAAAAATATTAAGTATTACATCTCTTTGCTTTTGCATATTTGGGCAATATCTAGAGTGTTGTTTGCTGGGTTTTGTGTCAAGATCTTCAATAAGACAAGATGCTTTCTGACATTTGGGTCCTTTCCTGTAAGAGGTCATGTAGAGTATGGTAGAGAAATCACATTGAAAAGGACAAAAAACCCTAATCATTTTCAAAGATTGTGGCAAAGTCAAAATCTGCATAAAATATAGAATTCAGATATTTTTTCTGTATAATGTGGTAGCAGCTAATTATTCCTTCATATTATTAATAATTGACTGTCCTCCTGTTCATACGTGGTGCTTTTTAAATATGAAAAGAGAATAGCATTTTGGTTTACACCTTACACATTGGCATATCTGTAATGGGTCCAGTGGGGCCCACACTACACACCCTGCATCCATATACAGTACTTAGCCTATAGGCGCATTCATAGCAGAGATGTTACCAGGAACAAAGCATAGATGCCAGGTTCCTAGAGACCTACACATGCCCAGTAGACTCTGGCACAAACCCAGACTCTACAACTCTGCAAGAGGGGAGGAGGCCTGCATAGGACCAACTCCTCTCTTGGGCCACCCCTGACTTTACATTTTTTCATTTTTATTGCAATTTATTATTCCGGATTAGAAATAGCAATTATGCATAATGAACCTGATTCAGATTTGATTGGAGTTGCTATGGCAGCTGCTTACATGGAATCAGCAGAACTTATATGTTAATGCAGCAGGAGGATGATGCAGCATTGGATCTTGTAGTACTACAACTTAACCAATAGTCAAATAAAACACACACACACACGCACACCATAGACAATAAAACTGTAATCCAGACTACATTCACCCAAACATAATGACCTATAGGGTCCACCATAGGCCTGTCCTCTTTTCCAGTAGATAGCCATAGGTGTACCTGTGTAAATAATTTATACTCACCACCCAATCTGGTGTACATTGCGTCGTCTCCAGTCTATGTAATGTAGCATCGACGTGTTAAAAAAAGCAAGCCAAGAGTCCCGATATCATAATGAATTGGAGGAGCCACGAAATGGGCGATTTGCCGGTGACGTCATACACTGGGTTCTCCCCCAGCCTATCAGCCACCTACTCTGGGGGAGCTCTGCAGCTGATTGGCTTTTCGCGGCTCCATAGAAGCCCATGTTAAAGATTAATCTGAATAATACGGCAGCTTTATAAATGTGCCTTGTTCTTTATTCGTATTGTCAGGCTGCATACGGCCGATTCTGCTCGTACACATTTGAACAGGAATCGGCCGTCCTTAGTAAATTCCCCCCTTATAGTCTACATATAAAACATTTTGCTGGAAGATTGAATTGGCAAAAATGGATGCCAACAGTCAAAAATGTCTGCGGATTTGTCAACCCACCAGCCGTTTTCAACAATGCGGATTCGACTTTAAGCAAAAGTCGAATCTGCATGAGGATTGAATACTAATGGACAAGCACATAATGCACAGCAGCTCAATAATTGCTTACAGTTTAATCCTTATGTTTCATTCTGGGCTGAAAGGAAATATCATCCCAAAAGCATTTCATCAATGTGGATTTCATTGCGACCTCTCATATTTGGCATGCAAATATACTTCCTAACCTGCAGAGCACAAGCTATTGTATGATTGAACTCCAATGGTACTGCCAAAATGCTTGGAAATTAACTGAATATAAAGTGGAGGTTGAACGAGTGCAAATACAGGTCATAGTAATGTAACAGAATAAAAATGATATTCTTGGAGGATCAGAAGTACTGCAAGTCTATGCAAATTTATTTCAAGGACAAATTGCTTAATAAATTAATAAACTGTGATTCAAAGTACAGAAAGAACAGACTTTTTGTATGTCTTCTGCCACTTTGCAAAATATAACAGTCAGTTCACAGGAATAATGGCAAATTATATTCATAGGTACGATTGATAAGCACACACCCTGTCCACAGATGCGGTTGTCCAGAGGTTATAAACCATTATTTTATTATTTTATCAGCTGGGACCCAGATTATGTTGCCTATTTATCAGTTTTCATTATTAAAAAAAAATCATATTACTGTATTTATTACTGTACTTATTTTTTTTTTTTTAACTCACAAACCTGTGGAAGAAAAGGTAACAAAATTGAGCATATATACATTAAATGAGTGTAGGCTTTACTGTGGTGTAATGTTTATAAGGGACGCTACTGTTGTACAATGTATATAGGGGGCTCTGTTATGTGCTGTAATGTGAATAATGGACACTTCTGTGAAGAGAAAATTGGTACAATTCTGTGGACACGCCCCTTTCCCTATTTTTAATATGGGGCACTAATTATTTTTCTAGCATAGGGCACACAAATGTCTTGTTACTGCACTGGGTATCGCAGGTCATTAATTAAGGGGTGTTACATACTTTCTACTCCCCTTAAGCAGGCTTTGGCATATATTTGTTAGGATGTCATTTTTCTTTCAGGCCATCCAGAGATGTGAGATTTAGTATATAACGGAGTAATACAAACTACTCTTTGGTGACAGCTTACATAAATCACAATACAAATTATTGATGTCTCTTATACTTGATCTTTGCTAAAAGAAAAATGTAATCTCAGGATAAACATAATACATGAAAATAAAGTTCAAGGTATTTTGCAATAAACACAATCACATTACCAAATCATATACTAGCTTCTATTACCTGTATGTAGATACAGTACTTTAACTAAGCCTTCTTCTCTGTAGATACCATCTCAATATAGCACTAGAGCCTAATGAAGCGCTCCAAGAAAGAAACTTAAATATTTAAAGACATTTCCACTTGAAAATAAGGCATTACCATAAAATCAGTTAGCCTGAGTACATATTGTATATCTGTCAATGTAACACATTACTTCTGGGCTTTCATTTAAAGATCCAACAATGTCTAGTGTACCACTGAGTACTGTAAATGTGTTTAGTTTGCTTACTCTGAATAATAGACATTGCTATCTAGCCGTTGGAACGTCTGGTCTGATCTACCCTATCATTTATACAGTATTACATTCTTTACAGGGGATGCGGTCATTTGGTCTACTGCATTATGGTAGAAAGTCATTAGGTCGAATCCATTAGGTCGACATGCTAAAAGGTCGACATGACTCTAGGTCGACATGGGAAAAGGTCGACATGATTCTAGTTCGAAAGGTCATTAGTTCGACAGGTCATTAGTTCGACAAGGTCATTAGTTCGACAAGGTCATTAGTTCGACATTGTCTATGTCGACATTCACAAGGTCGACATGGAGTTTTTCACTGTTTTTTGAGCCAACATGTGCCGACAGGCGGTATTTCATGCCCTACCATCCACTAGGGCGTGGTGGGAGAATAAAATAGTGTGCCGAGCGTAGCGAGGCACCGTGCCCGACGCATAGCGAGCGCAGCGAGCGATGCGAGGGGATGCAGTGCACTTTAAACTGTGTCCATGTCGACTGTGTTGACATTCAGGTAAAAAAACGGTGAAAAACCCCATGTCGACCTTGTGAATGTCGACATAGACAATGTCGAACTAATGACCTTGTCGAACTAATGACCTGTCGAACTAATGACCTTTCGACCTAGAATCATGTCGACCTTTTCCCATGTCGACCTAGAATCATGTCGACCTTTTAGCATGTCGACCTAATGGATTCGACCTAATGACTTTCTACCATAATGCAATAGACCAAATGATCCCAACCCGTGTGCAACATAGACCTTGGACAATGCCAAAAAGGTATTGTAAATTTATCTCTCACACACACAGGGTAAAATGTAATATGGTGAGACAATCATAACGTGAGAGATTTGGTAAGAAAGCTAGTTTTTTTTTTTAAAGCGGCAATCAATAAACTGCAACATTAAACTGGTTTTGCTGTGTAAAAAATTCGGTACTTGTGGAGTATCACGGCTCCCACGATGGGCATCGCATGGGGAAAAATCGCATTGCATGCGATCGCATCGCATGCGATCGCATTCGATTTGACTGCATTCGATTTGACTGCATGCGATTTGACTGCATGCGATTTGATCGCATGTGATTTTTAACAGAAAAGCATCCAAATGCATTGAAATTAGTATGAAACATGTTCAATGGCCCCAAATGTCATTTTTGAGGCTGTACCACCCCCACTATCAACGCGAACCCGAAGCGTGGTGAGCGCAGCGAGCCCGCGAGGGGCGGCGGTACGCGTCCTACGAACTTTTCATACCCCCACTATCCACGTCGGCGTGGAGTTGAGAATAGAAAGTGTGGCAAGCGCAGCGAGCCACCGAGCCCGAAGCGTGGCGAGTGGACACGGATACCTTCACAGGTATACGCGTCCCCTCGCGGGCTTCACAGGTGTCCGCGTCCCCTTGCGGGGCTCGCTGCGCTCGCCACACTTTCTATTCTCAACTTTACGCTGACGTGGATAGTGGGGGTATGAAAAGGTCGTAGGATGCGTACCGGCGCCCCACGTGGGCTCGCTGCGCTCGCCACGCTTCGGGTTCGCGTTGATAGTGGGGGTGGTACAGCCTCAAAAATGACATTTGGGGGCCATTGAACATGTTTCATACTTATTTCAATGCATTTGGATGCTTTTCTGTTAAAAAACGAATGCGATCGCATGCGATCAAATCACATGCGATGCGGTCGCATGCGATTCGAACGCATGCGATTTTGTAAAAACGGTAAAAAACTGCAAAAATTTTTACACTGTCCTATAGATCTCACTTTGAAGTACACCCCCACCCAAATCTAACTCTCTCTGCACATGTTACATCTGCCCCACCTGCAGTGCACATAGGTTTGTCCATTTGAGAAGGAATTTGCCTTTACGAGTGAACCGGAATAAGGGCCCATGTGTAACAGCAAACAAGGAGTAACTGAATACATGGGGTGGTCACACATCAAATTATTCCCGATGGTCAATGTACACTAAAGAGTTGACTTCTAGCGAGTGCATAGTGTATAGATAAGTGTACCAAATGCCCAATCACTGGTGACCTGTGTGTAATACAATATTCTGATTGGCCAGTGTACAATATATTGTCATCTCCAGTGAACAACTGTGCCCTACTACAAGTCAAATCCCTTTATTCTGCTTGCTTATATACATAATTAATTTGCAATAAAAATGACAATATTATTACAACAGTTATTGTGATAATAATGTATATGTAGAAACAATTATCTTATTTTCAGTTAAAATACATATTCAGCACCATCACATAACTTAAGATTAGTTTTGCTTTAAAGACTTTCACACATTAACCCTTATGAAATAGCTTACAATGTGATGTGCCAGCATGCCAGTTGGGAATCACTGAGCTATGGACTGGAGCTGTGAGGCAATGATCCATTGAGCCTGTACAATTTGTTTTCCTCAGTGAGGAGCCTTCAAGCCTCAGTCCAATACTGAGGAAATTCTCCTGGACACACAAGGGGCTGCTTGTTTCTGCACAAGTAACATCTAGCAGGTGTCAGGCTCAGAGGGAACTGATGGAGTGCACAGATCTGAGCTGCCACCTGTAATATCCATATCATTAGAGAAGCTCTTACGGAAATTCATCACTCATCACCGTGGCATCGTTTCACTCACTGCTTTTACTTGTCACACATCCTTGCCCGCAGAAAAGCGCAAGCTACACCACAGTGACAGGGAGGATTTTTTTTTATCTAGAAGAAATATCACTTTGTGCTGCAACACCAGCCGTTACTATTAGAAGGGTCAATGGTTAATAATGGCATCATTTCATATGTATGATACAAGACGATAAATGTGGCCAAATAGAGGGACATTTCCATGTGCACCAGGGATTAACTAGATATTTTTGAGCTTGACATGGTAACGTGAACTGTGTAGAAGTTGCACCCTTTGATACTATGGTAGTCAGGGCCGGTGCAAGCCGCCCGCCCCAGGCAAACCCCCCCGTGCTGCCCGCCGCCTGGCCGGGGGGATGGTGTGGATGATACTGCGGCATGGGGGGGGGGGGGGTTCGGCGGGTGCGATACAGCACGGGGGGGGGGGTTCGGCGGGTACGATACGGCAGGGGGGGGGGGGGTGTGCGGGCGATACTGAAATCCCCCCAGCGGGGAGCAGGAAGCAGGCGGCGTGGGGGGGGGCAGCGTTAATTAACGGGTGGGATGGGGGTCGGCGAGGGGAGAGGGAGGAGGATTTCCTACTCACCTGCTCCCCGCTCCATGCTTTCTGGTACCTCTCTATGGTACCTCGGCGGTTCAGTACCGCCCTCCAGTGGCCGGTGCCCTAGGCAAATGCCTAGTCCTGCCTAGTGGTGGCGCCGGCCCTGATGGTAGTTACACCTTTTATATGCACTCATTATATGCCCCAAAACTTATTTCATGTAAAAAGTGTCTCAGAGGTTATTTCCAAGTGGCAAATGCAGGCTGAGTGGTGATGTAATCGGTGCCGCCATCAAACATCCAAACATTAGTGAAAAATGGGGTGAGACCTCACGGTGATTCATGCCTGTTAGGTTTAGACCTTAGCGGGTGACTCCGGGTTAGCCAGCCAATCAGCTCCTGTCTGACATTTTTCAAACACAGTCAGGTAGGAGCTGATTGGCTGGCTGTTTATAACTCTCCATTTGATCACTTTTGAAGCTTAGAGAATCTAGCCCATAGTCTGCTGGGAGGGTGAGTACGGGGGGAGGTTTGTACCCTGACCAGAACCCTTTTGGGATTCACTTTATCAGGATGCTGATGTGATTATTCCGTACGCTGGTCAATGTATTCCATTAATAAGCTGAGAAATAAACACCTTCAGTTTAATTGTTGCAGAAAAACTAATCTAAATAGTTAAATAGTAAATCAAATTTAAAGCAGGTGCTGGGATGATGATTAATGATAAGAGGCAGAAATTGAAAACATTTTTTTTCTGCGATATCTTTACAGCCACTGATCACTGACAGTTTGCAACCTGTAATCTTCATGATATACTTGGCAAATTCGGACTGTGTATTGATAATTGTTCCTTCTCTAACTGTCCAATGAACGGTGGGCTTTACTTTGATGTGGTTGGTATTGCATAGCCTCAAGGAAGTCACATATTCTAATGCAGCAAGAGGCATCTGTAGGAAATATGGGCCTTATTCTAGTTCACTCTCTGACAAAATCCTTCTTAGATGGACAAAACCATTTGCACTGCAGGGGAGCAGATGTAAAATGTACAGAAAGAGTTAGATTTGTGTGAGTTATTTTGTTTCTGTGCAGGGTAAATACTGACTGCTTTATTTTTACACTGCAATATAGATCTCACTTTGAAGTAAAACCCTACCCAAATCTAATTCTTTCTGCACAAGTAACATCTGCCCCACCTGAAGTGCACATGGTTTTGTCCATCTAAGAAGGATTTTGTCAGAAAGAGTGAACTAGATTAAGGCCCTATATGCCTCCTGCCATCATCTGCGATCCGAGTCCTACACCTGAAGTGGCAGCACTGGATCACTTTCACAACCATCTGTAGCAATAGTCACAACACTCGACCAGTATGTGTATAAGTTAAGTCAAGCTTAAGGTGGCCATACACTAGTGAGATTTGGCTACTTTTCATCTGATTCTGACAGATAGGGCTGAGAAATCAGATGGAAAGTGGCAAACTCGCATGTCTTTGACATCTCATAAAAGAAAATGGTAGCAGCTCTTGAATATAAACTTAAAAATATACTTAAAAATAGATTGGACTGATTTTACAATCATTGATTTTTAATAAGAACTATAAATATACAAATACATGACAAATAAAACCACATTTTCCTTAAAAATATGTTCATAATTTAAATGCAATAGTGGTATCAGATATTCTTAGTTTATGGAAATGGACTGTCCGTTCCTAAGGCCCTTATTCTGATCGGTGCAGCCGGATCCGAATATGCGGCCAGGACCGTGCGTGCGAAACCCCGCCTTCCGTACGGATCGCTCACTCCGTCCGAATGCGGTAAGAAGCTGGCCGCACGGACCGCACGTGTATTTTTCATGGAATACGCCTCCTCCATCTCAGGGAACCTCCCCCATCATTCGATGGTCGCAGACCATCGACTGCAGGTCCGAATGGTCCACCAGCTCCCGCAACCTCAGACCACACGGACATTTTTCCGTGCAAAAGCAGGGATCTGGGCGGGCAGCTGACATCCGGCGATGTCATATGTCCGCCCCCTACACGTGCGTCACGGCCGCATTACCATGCGTACGCCCAGCGTTTGCATGGGAACGCCCATGAAACGCGGGGCGTATGCATATGGTAATGAGCCCAAATAGCCTTTCATGCCCCTCTCCACCCCCTGTTCGGAGTGTTCACATTTCATGCGGGATTTGGCCGTACGCCCCGCTCGCACATGCGCAGAGACGCCACTGCACATGCGCAGACACAAAACATCGGCGGCCCGAACGCACGCGGATATTACCGCACCAACCAGAATAAGGGCCTAAGTGTGCTCCAAAGGATACATAAGTATGGGCCTTATTCTGGTTGAGGCGGTCCGTTCTGAATTCTTTCGGACGGCGACTTTTAGCTACCTGCATTACTGTCTAAAAATGTCCACCGAACACTCTCGGGAAATATGGACGTAATATGGGTGTCATGTGGGCGTGTATAAGGGCGTGGTTTCAAAGTGGGCGAAACTGGGTGTTAATGTGGGCGTAGACATGGGAGACATGGGAGTGCACGAACAGTGGTAGGCGTGCATTCGGATCAGACATCGAGCACAAGTGAACCAACAGGGCAGAAATCAAAACAAGCAGCTTTCACTTCTCGGAAGGCAATGGTTCATGGGCTAGGCATTTGGATCGCCCAATTAGTACGCCCGCACCTTAAATACTCGCAGCTGAGCACAATACAATCTAGTCCTCTGGTCGTTAGTGATTAATTAAACACATTCCACAGGTTCAATTGGAACCACTAAGACAGGTAAAGGTGCAACAATGAAATAATACAACTTAACATGATGTAAGGGTTAATCTCAATTGGAAGTATTGTGTTTAAGTGTCAATTAGGAAGTAATTGATTACAATTAAAATTAATATATATGTTACGAGGTAGCCTAATTGGATAAGTGTGTAATGTGGGTGAAGCATGATTTCTGAATCGATTTGTGAGGTGGGCGCAAAAACGCCAACTCGGTGCATACGGTCAGCTTCCTGTCCGTTCGGACGCAGTAGGACCGTGCAGATTCTTTGAGTTCTGACCACACACGGACGTGTGGATGCAGTTCGAAGACACTCCCTCTTCTTTGAAAGTCCGTCCGAACGGATGCGGGTGACATGTAGGCGTGTGTTCTTTGACGGTCCGACATGCTTTGCGTTTGGTCATTTCCGAACTAACGCACATCCGAAAGAGTGAACTAGAATAAGGGCCTATGTGCCAAGTGGTAGGGGATACTGACTTATCGTCCACCTTAGGTGTGATTGGAAGCTCCTGGCAAGCTCCCTTTCTCAGTGGGCAAACTGATGTGGGCAGAGCACTGCAGGTCCCAGCTATTTGAAATAATACCCCTTTCACACCAGAAAATGCAGGGAATATTGTCCCAGGATCATGCAGGGACATTCCCAGGTTGGCCCCTTTTACACCAGCCTAGTCCCTGCATTTTCTGGTGTGAGGGGAGAGAAAACCACCCCCTCCCCTCCCTTTAATCGGCTATCTCCTTTAACCGGCTATATCTTTGGAACCAACTGACCTATTTACATGAGACTATTTAAGTGGGCTTCAAATGATTTTGATTTTGATTCCGTGAAACTGAGCTGTTTGGTTCCAGAGAAATCTGCCCTCAAAGAGCATTAACAGCCATGAAATTACATTTCTGAAATAAAAAACTCTGTTTACCCAAAATATCTCCAGAACCAATTGACCCATTTGGACCTGCCTGATAAAAAATTGAAGGCCCAGTGATTTGGGTTTGAATGAGATCAACCATGAGTTTCTGGGATGTCGCGGGGTGAAATGGCAGCCATCGGAATCGGGTGGGGGTCAGAATGATCGGGTCCCATGTTATCCTATGGCTAAAACATTCTAGATTTGTCTGGCGATATCTCCAGCTCCAAAATTAGCTATGTCATGACAGGGGGTGCACGTGCCCCCGTGCCCCCCCTGAATCCACCAGTAGTGGCGGACGAGGCTTTTGGCCTTCACGAGCACGTATTGAAGCCATATGCACAAAGGGGCCTTAACCATCAAAAAGGATTTTTAACTACAGGCTATCCAGGGCACGGCGTGTTGTGGAAAATGCTTTTGGAATCCTGGCTAGCTGGTTTCGCATATTCCACACTGCCATCAACCTGAGGGTGGACAAAATTGACTGGGTTGTCATGGCATGCTGTGTCCTGCACAATTTACTATGCAGAAAAGTCCCACAGCAAAGGGCTACAGGCACAGCAATCCAAGAAGACCCAGATCTGCCAGAGGAGGTAGTGTAGATATCCTCCTTGCAAACCCCAACACAACACTTCACGGGGAGTGCACGAGCCAAACAGGTGAGGGAACAGTACATGGCCTACTTTAATGGAGAGGGGGCTATGGATTGGCAGGAGGAATCGATTAGATAGGCAACAAACTTGACCAATGTTTATTTACTTACCAACACAGACTGCGAATTCTCATCCTCATTCGCCATCACTTCTGGGTTCCCATGTTCCACCATCAAGACTACACCTGTCATCGACTCCTGGCTGAGGGTGATTGTCATCCTGTCATAGTACCAGAGGGAGGTTTTGGTATACAATTTAAATTGAATACAATGACATACGACTGAATATCATGGGCGCCGTGCTAGGAAACAAGTACCCAATTATTTATCTTATAGGGGGCACATTTAACATTGAAAACACCCATTAGCGCTTATACAATTTAAAATCGCATACCATTGTATATGCCATACAATGGCATACAATTCGATGGTATACAATTTAAAATTGTATAACATCGGCTAACATCGCATCGCATCGCATACCATCGTATGCCTTATGGTATGCGATGCGATGGGCGCCGTGCTAGGAAACAAGTACCACTGTTTCATATTCTATCTTATTTCAAGTGTCTTGATTGTTTATTTTTACCTTCATTTATGTAACATTCCTTCTTTCCTTAGTGAACACTTGAGTGTGCATCCACGTGCCCTATTTGGTTACTATTAAGTTTCACTCACATATATTTCACATATCTACTTATCAGTGTTGAATTTAGGAAAACTATATTTCATGGTGCCAGGTTACTTCCTGCTTATACAGAAAATTGCCCAATCAGTGTGAGCCATCAGGGACGAAAAATTGCAACGCACTGTAAAATGATAAAATTACACTGGATTACAGTGTTGTATCTCTTCCAAGTATAATATTTTTAACATATTCATTAGTCAACAGTTTCCAAATTAATTTTATATGCACAAAGAATATACAAAAACATAACCTTCAGGATCATTTGCATGTGCACTTCCTGTGGAGGAAGCAACTTTCTGATTGGTCCACAACAGTTTCCTCTGTGGAATCATCTCATGCTACTGCTCTTGTTCAGTGTTTTACTTATTGTGGAATAATAAACACAGACATTAACCAGTAGGAGATCATTAGATCATTAGATCATCAGATAGTTAGCTTGTGTCATGGGGTTTTCTCTGCCCATTCAGAGTGCATTACAACTTGCTGTTGGAGGGGTTTTGTTGTCTTTTTGCACCATGGAAATATATGGTCTTAGATGGTGTTAAATTGTGACCGTTTTTATGCAATCTGCCTGACCACTTATATTTTATAAATATTTAAATCTTTATGAGTACCTGCAATTTTTTTTCCAAAAGTCCTAAAAAATATATTGTGCAAGGTATAGGATTTAAATTCATAAAATTGAACTTGGAAAGGTTTGTTATGAATTCCTAATCTCACACCACATTGTCATAGAAATATTTGAAATTATTTTCTGCTATTTTATCCTAGCGATTCATTTCATTTTTCAGCAATCCCAGTTGGATTACAGTATAGAACAAAGACATGGGTCTGGGGAAGGGGGAGATTGTCTATACTGTGATTTGGCAAAACCTGATGTTTATTTGCACTTTGATGTACAGCTTGTAATCCGAGCGCTTTACTAACGGCTAAAACATACTTTAAAGAGCAAGTATTTCAACGGCAAGCTCTACAACCATCCAGATTTGTGTACATGACAGGTATTTTCAACATCCATTATATTAGGGTACCATTCATCATTGAGATTTCTATGTAATGATTAATTAGCATTAACACAGGTTTATTTTTCCAAATTCATCAATAACTCTTTCCCTGGTAAGCGGTATTGTTAATGGTGCAGACTGTGGTGTTTGTTTGTTTTTTATCCCTATGGCTGCATGTGCAAGGCAGGGAGTTGGAAGCCTCCATGCCTGCACCGGACATGTGGGGGAGAAGGAGGGCTCCTGGGAACACAGGCAGAACAAGCTGCCCCCCGGGAGAGCTGGCAGGGGACGCAGTGGAGGGAGCCACTGCGCTGGTCCCGCTCGTGCATATGTAATAAGTGGGACTAGTGTGCAGTGAATATGTAATGAGCGGCTCCCCCTGCTGACGTCATGTGTAATAATAAAAAAAAAAGAATTATTAAATATATACTGTATTTATGCGCTGCAAGCACATGAATACAAATAGCATGCACCTTCACAGAATAAAATTACTGATTTTTTGACACAAAAAAGCCTTTATTTTAAAAGATCATATTCCAGTTCACCTTAAAAATATGTTGAATGCAAAATGGTGAATCATGGCGAAAATCATGCTGAAAGCAGTTCTATATCCTATCATTGAATACACTCTCGGCAAAACACAGTAAAAACCCCATTGAAATACACCAGCGACTTGCAGCAAGTATGAAACAGAGAACTGGCCGGCAAAATCTGATTCACCCAATTTAATGTTCACTTTTCGCCGAAAGCGAACAGTGAACATTGAATAGGGTGAATCAGATTTTCAGTGAAAAAGATTCACCGCAAGGAGTAAAAAAAAAAAAAAAAAAAATATTATTTTTAAAATTAAATATATATTCATGTGCTTACAGCACATGAATAAAAATAGCATGCCCCTCCTCAGAATAAAATTCCTGATTTTTTGACACCAAATGTAAAAAACAAAACACTTTATTTTAAAAGTTCACATTCCACTTCGCCATAAAAAGATAGCGATTGCTACTCGGTGAATCATGGCGAAAAAAACCTTCAAATGTATTCGCCATGTGGTCATTGAATAGGGTGATTCACCGTTTTTGACAGAAATTCGCCAAACAGCACAAATTCGCCATAAAAACCTGGCGAATCAGGCTCATTGAATACCGCCCAGTGAATCAGGAGCATTGAATACTGCCCAATGAGTGGAAAGTTACAATTATTGCTCATTTTTAAATTAAAAACCCATTACCTGGCCTCTTAACTATACAACAACACTAATCATGAACAACAGCAGCAATAATTATCAATCAGTTTAAAACATCTACACTTCATTGATATTGACCCCTAAGTGTCAGTTTGCCAAACTGCATGGCAAACTCACATTTAGTATAACCAAACATGGTTCCCAGAGAGGAGGTAGCTCCAATTTCAAGTTATTAATCTATCTTTAATGTGTCCAGCCCCACGGTGAAGTGGGCAAGTATCCCGGATTTGGTGCACCCTGCGCTACCCCTGCCACCCAGTAGTGCACTTAGAGTAAAGTAGGCAGAACGACTGGGCAATGGTTCTCGGCATTACATACCAGGGTCTTGGCTATAATGATTCACTCTTGAAGCCATGCCCCCCTCAGTGGCCTTCCACTTTGTGCCATTCCCCCGCTCCACCCACTATACCAGGCCATGCGCTGGCTCCTTCACTTGCTGTACCAACTTGGCTGACCCCTAATGCAACTCGGTGTTGAAGAGGATCTACGTTTCCCTTTTTCTTTCAAGGAAGCCAACATTGTTGACTGGATGAATTTAATTTAACAAATGGGTAGGGCCTTAACCTCTAAGTCATTTAATACCTTGGTTCCTTTTCCTTAAGATCAAATATGAATCTGAAAATTCAATGAAATACAATCTACTAGCAAAAATATATATTTATATATTTACTGAACAATATACAGTATACAGATGGGCCATAACATAGACTGGGTATATAAATCTCTACAGAAACGTGTCAAGGCATCAGAAGTGTCCTTGGACATGAGAAACATGAAAACCAGCAGGTATCACTTCAACTTATTTAAAACAAGTTTGGGTTAAGAAATAATGAGGACCCAAGAAGAAAAGGAATTTATTTCTTGTTTTTATTGACATGAGGGCAAATCGTCATGCAGTGGGCCCATGCAAAATGCTTTCTCTAACTGTTTTAAACTGAACTTGCCTATTTGTCATTGACTCCCGTGAATCACTTGAATTCTCATGTCATTACATCACCCAGTAAGAGTTGGATGATGTATAGGCTGTCATTATGTCAGCCTAAAGATCAAGTTTCATCTGAGCCCTCAGCATGATTTACTCTACCGGTCCCAAACTTGTGTTTCTAAGCATTATTTCACTTCATTCTCTTGCAAAAGAAAAGTACATGATATGATATTAAGCAGAGTGACATAGCAAAAAACAACCTGAATTATTGCAGGAAAGTGTAATAGATTGTATTGGGTAATCTGTGTTTGCCAGACCAAGTAAACACATTTTTCTTGGATTTTATGCTCTGCAAGTAATTTGCATTTTCCTGTTCTTTTAGACAGCTAAAGATGAATCTATGTCCTTGCAACCCAATTCAGAGGCTCCTACACCTTACAAAAGATTTTCTCTGGCCTGTCTTTATTGCCTATTACATCGTTTCTGCTTCATGTAATGTAGCCGACTGCAGAGATTCCCCTGCCCAGAGTCGCATTAGGATACCTACTTGGGATAAACAATAAATTATCAGGGACGGATATTCACCTTTATCTCAGATAGAGGAGGGAGGTTGTCATTTGTTTGCTGCTAACATAACTTTACTCACTTCAATCAGTCTCAGCTACTCTCTTAATGAAATCTAACTCAGGGGACCTATTAAGTTCTGAGTTACTGACAACAGAAATATCTCTATTAAAACCAATGTTTACTCTCCTGAAGCTCGGTTTTAGTATCCGGCCCATCTGCTGTCACTGCTACTCTGTCTGCAGGCTTGTATTTGTACCTCAATATTTTATTATAGAATTATTTTACTTTGGGAAGCACAAGAGTAACAGCATGGATAATTTGGGATAGTGTAATGGGATATGTTGATTCCACAATCAATGCCAACGCTATAATATCGACATGGTTTAACATGTTCTCAGGCACCATGCCTACATCCTCAGAATGGAACATGTTCTCAATGCCGATAACTGCAATGTGGCCATGTGATATACTTAGAATACTGATGGTTAGGTTTGGGGCAAGGATAAGGCAATGAGGGGTAGTTCAAGCTTGGCTGCAGTGTGTAGGGGGGTGGTGGTTAGGGTCAGGCACTAGCCTAATTAGGATTATGGATGGGGGAGAATGGGTACTGGAATACTGCACCCAGGGCTGCCGAGAGGGGGGGAGGGCGGGTACTAATTACCCAGGCCCGGGCTTGCTGGAGGGGCCTGCCAGGGGCCCTGGTCCGACCCCCCCTCCCCTCTGTCCCTCCCAGGCAGCAGACACCTACAGCATGTGCTGTGCTGACAGCAGGCTCAGCATGAGCGTATAACGTACAGTGTAAGAGCTCATGATGAGCTTGTTGTCAGCACAGCACATGCTGTAGGTATGTGCTGCTGCTGATGCAGAGGTGGTGGCAACAATAACACTCATCCCATGACTTTAATGTGTGTTTTCACCCCTCCAAACAGGATTTGGAAAATGATGCTGAAAACACCACTGTCGCCGGAAGTGTGATCTTGGTCCTAATTAATATGGGATGTGCCATACAGTTAACTGCTTGAGAGAGACTGTTAATATTCACACACAATGAATAATATTTATAAACAGACAATGTCACTGTAACAGCAGGGCCGGCGCCACCACTAGGCAGCTCTAGGCATTTGCCTAGGGTGCCGGCCACTGGAGGGCGCCAGTTTGAAGCAGGTCCCCTCCCCATGGAGGTGAGTGGCACCGGCCGCAACTCCCCCCGTCTCCGGAGCGACTAGACGGCCGCCACCGCATCACCCCAGATCCCCCTCCCTACCCCTGGAATTACTTAACGGTGGATGCCGCATCACCCACCCCCCCCGCCCCTGCGAAATGACGTGGCGGCCTGCAGCCGCATCACCCGACACCCCCTGCCAACCCCCCCTGCCCCCCGGAATGACGCGGCGGCCCGCCGCCGCAATCACTGCCGCCCCCCCCCCCCCGCCTGGGGCACTGTGTAACAGGAATCACCTTGTCTATTTTATTAAGTGCTTCTGCTTCTTATTATATAGAGGGAAGACCGATTGTCAGTGAAAATCAAGAATGGCCTTGCAGAAATCACTGCTGTGTTGCTGTGAGTCCTGAAGTTCTGGTTATCCTCGGGTAAAACATTTCTTAAAGGCTGAACATATACTCTAATCGTTTAGATGTAAGCCCATTGCACAAACTCTATATACCCTTAGGGGCAGTTGTAATCAGAAGAAAACTGTTACAACAAGAAACCTTTTTGTGCTTCCCCCAAGGGTGTTAATATTTATTGCTCATATAAAAGTTTTTTTTTGACACTTAGATATTCTTTTTCTAAAGGAACTGTCTCGCAGGTATGTCTGCACTTTTCACTGAAGTTTGTGTAACCAGAATAAATAGATGGAACATAACGCTATTTATCGGCATAAACGTTGTTGACCAACAATAAAATAAGAGCTTTAAAAGCGGCACCATAAAAGAGACACATAAGTACGTATAAATATGAAATCCATCCTTCATAACAGTTACAAAAATCCTTTTACCTAGGATAGGTGGTAAAACCCAGCAGACCACTTAGCGATAAAACTATCAATCATCAGTGTTTTATACAACATCGTTTTCAGTATGCAGATAGAGAGAAAGCTATCGAAGATGTGTATTTTTAAATTGCAGTTGAGGCTTTTCTGCTTGCTGCTCCATTGCTGCTCTTTGGGTTAGCATTATACATGTCTTCAGGAATCATCCATAAAGGAGTTGAAGTGGCGTTCACACTAACTTGCACATTTCATCCAGACCTAGATTTCACTTTGCTGATGCAGTAAGCGGAGGCCGCATTTAGACTCTAAATTGACACAGTATATGAATAAAAAGACACCCAACTTCATATTTCTTTATATCAACATTCTCGGGCTCAACTCGGAGTGCTGACAATCACTAAATACATTGTTCTCTTTCCAATAGTTGCCCATTAAAGATGGATTCATCCCTTATTATGTGTAAAGATCGTGAATACGTAGTGTGTTAAAAACAATTATAAACCCAGAAAAAAAGTGATACTAAATAACAATATTTTTAAAAGGCCGTATTTAAATGTTAACGGGCATATCCAGCTGCCGGCGTCAACATCTTGGCTTGCACTCCCTGGGGGTGGCGAGGTGAAATGCGTGAAAAGTCACCCAGGATTTCTTGCTGCGTGCCTATTAGCTTGGTTGCGTTTAGCTGCTGTGCGCGGATAATTCCGACCTTAATGAGCTTGAGCAGCACGTAAAAAAACAAAACATTATTAAATATGATCCCGCAATCACCGATCACTTTAGGTGGGAGATCAGGTGCGATGTAACAATTGAATTCAGCCCAAAATGTTAAAGTACAAATGTGAACTAATGATGTTTAAGATAGTTATACAAATTGAAGATTTTTCTTTTTAAGATTCATTTGATTGAAGCACCTTATTGTTATTACAATTTATCCCTAGAGCAATTAGAGATGATTTTACCTGTGGTCACTGTCATTATACAAGCTACAGTATAGTGAACAGGTAAATAGCCACTAAATTCTATACACTACAGTGGGGGGTATAATTTTACTACCAGATAAATGCTAGATAAATAAAATCAATCTAATTGGTTGCTATAACCCAAGATCTTTATACAGTGATATTTATACTAGGAATACAATTTCTATTGCAATATGACATGGTTATATAAAAAAATAGTAATTGGAATTTGGCACATCAATGAGGCACAGATGTGTGCATCTAGCAAACTGCATGAACCATTTCATGCGGCCAGTAATGACAAGTGGTAGGGGGCCCCCCTGTCTAAAGTGACCCAGGCCCCTGTAGGCTTAATCCCCCTCTAGATGTATACAGATCAAAAGCACCAGGCACTCTAATCATAACCACAGATATTTGATTATGATTATGATGTATACAATGTGTGCAGAATGGATAAACACTTTAAATGACACCAAGTAATTTAATACATTATATTCAAATGATTCTCAGTCTCATACTGTGCAAATGTGTGAATAATCATATAAGAAGTGGAACGAATTGACAGAACCCATTCAGTTTAGATATTAATGTATCTATGTCTTTGTAAATTCTTGTACCATGGGCCTTATTTTGGTTCACTCTTAGAGGCAAAATCCTTCTTAGGTGGGTAAAACCATGTGCACTGCAGGTGGGGCAGATATAACATGTGCAGATAGAATTAGATTTGGGTGGGGTTTTTCTTCAAACTGAGATATATATTGCAGTGTAGAAATAAACCAGCCAGTATTTTCCCTGCACAGAAACAAAATACTCACCCAAATCTAATTCTCTCTGCACATGTTACATTTGCCCCCCTGCAGCGCACATGGTTTTACCCATCTAAGAAGGAATTTGCCTCTAAGAGTGAACCAAAATAAGGCCCAGTGTCTGGAAATGTCTGTTTATTAAGTATCAAATAATTTCTTATGGGTCTATAAACATTCCAGAACACTTCGCAGCAGATGCGTACCTAGATATTCGTAGGCCCCATAGCAAAAGTTTGTAAGAGCCCCCTATTTAACAACTGATGGTGATAAATGTATGTGAAACATATTTCTTAGACAGCAAAGATGGGCCCCCTTCACCTCTGGGCCCCATAGCAGCTACACCCCTTGCACCTATGGTAGTTACGCCCTTGCTGTGCAGTAGTTATAGCTGTGCCCTGTTATGCTCTGGTCCTTGGGTATGTATATGAAGCAGGGTTGTTTTTTTTTTTTGGAAGTTACTACTTCTTGGCAGGATTGAACTCAAAAGTGAAAGCAACACATATGGTGGCCGCACAGAGTGCTTGTAGTTCAAATTGCCATGTGTTTCTTTTGGCTTGCAATGCAATGCGCACTCCTGCGTAGTTTATATCGCAAGCCCAAAAAGTATGTGCAGGCAGTATCACATCGCATCTAGTTCAGGGTTGCCTACCCTCCCGATATGGCCGGGAGGGTCCCGAAAATCGCGTCCCCCTCCCGGCCTCCAGAAAGGTGGGCAACCCTCCTGGTTACTGGGGGACTTCCGCTCCCCCCACGTTCGCGATAACCTTCCCCCGTACCGCGCCATTTAAATAACGGGATATGCCGATCTCCGATGAGGGGGCAGGGCTAAAGTGGCAGATTCGCATCATTTTAGTCCCGCCCCCTCCGCAGTGATCAGCAAATCGAGTAATTTTCATAATGGGGCAAGGCTTAATACCTTCTGCTGCAAGACTCCTCTCCGGGCAACCCTGATCTAGTTTAAATCACAGGCCGTTGTAACGTATCGCATGCAATTTGAACTAGATGCGATACAATATAATACAAAACACACCTACTGTAGCACAATTTGCAACATGTGTGGGCTCTTTTAATATTAGTGCCACTTTAGATTTTCAGGGTGAACTTGCTCAGAAGTGTTTTGCAAAAGCCGCCGTTTCATAAATAAACCTCTGTCCTATAGCTGTAAGTGTCAACAGTCAGGAAGGGTGTGTTCCTCAAATATGAATTAACTCTAAAGGGGCCAGATGTTTCAAGCTTTAAAAAGTGATAAGGTGGAGAGTGACAAACAATCAGCCAATCAGCTGCTACCTGTGATTTTTCAAACCCAACCTCTAGCATGGCTGATTGGCTGGCTTTTATCACTTTTTGAAGCTTGATACATCTGGCGCTAAAAGAGATAGCATAGTATCAGGCTTATGTGATTGTAAGGACCAGTGATAGCAGGGTCTTCTTAACGCATGGGCTTACTGGGGAGCTGCCCTAGGGCCCCACAATTCTAGGAGCCCTTGGAGCAGGGGTTTACTGGTGCCCCTGGGGTTTCTTTTGAGGCTATTAGAGATTGCTGCCTGGCTGCTTTGAGTATGCAAAATTAGAGCTGCTGGGAAACATTCTCTACTGGCCTGCAGCCAAACAGTTAATGGCTTTAAGCAACTAATTGCTGGATGGCTGATAGCAGGTGGAGGAATTTATGATTTTAAGAAAACTAGCCTAACAAGTAGTGGCCCCAGTGCCTTGCTTTGCCTAGGGCCCACATTTTTGTTAAGACAGCCCTGAGTGGTGGCTCCAGAGGTGGACCTGCTGCATAGTCCCAAACTCAAATAGCAGAACCACACCAGCTGCTACCCAAAACACTGCCGGCTAGGACTTACTGAAAGTTGGTGTGGCTCCCCTATTTGAATTGAACAAAATTAAATAGGTATAGGTATAGGCAAGGGCGTAACTACCATAGGTGCAGGGGATGCAGCTGCTATGGGGCCCAGAGCTGAAAGGGGCCCACTTTTCCTGTCAAAGTATCATGTGCTCTATACATTTTTCCGCATTAGGTGATAAATAGGGTCCCTTACAAACTTTTGCTATGGGGCCCACATGTATCTAGTTACGCCACTGGATTCATATTGATACAGATGGAGTGCCTCTCAGTCAATGCCGGGGCTCTCCAGAATGCCCCCACTGGTGAGCGTCCCACACGCATGCATCCCAGTTTTCGGGCGGCGGGGGACGCAAACCCTGCCTGTCTCCACTTTAGGGAGATGGGCAGGGTTAGGGCGGGTTGCGGGGAGGCGGTGGGGACCGGCGGACAGTGCCGGGGAGGCGGCAGGGACCGTCACTGAGCTCTGTCAGAAGGGGATGCGTAAGCTTCTTGTGCATGCACATCCCCTTCCGGGGGCTGGCGGTTGGCGATAGGACCGCCAGACCCCCGCTGAATGAGCCCGGCTCCATCTGTAGGTAGATGGTATAATAAATAATAATAAATATTCATTGAATATACTATTTAGGAGCTGCATTTTATTTAGTTTATATTAATTTATATTACTTATATGGTAAGAATGATAGTTTTTTTCTTAGAAACCCATACAGATTTCGGCAATAGATACATTACAACCGATTACAATAAGGACCTCTTATACTTTATGTCCTAGTTTGAACCACTAGTCATTTCAGTACAGTTTCAGATAGTATTAAACACTATAAGGAGCGGCAGACTCCACACATCTGTTGTTAATTAAAGAGCAAGTAAGCAGAGCGTATAATGAAGGAACGTCCGTCCTACTCCTGGAGTTGCCTGTTTTAATGTATCTTAAGTTATGTTAATATTGCAGTAAGATAAATCCACTAATCACATACCACAGGGAAACATAGACCGCAAAGGGCACTCAGCTAATTATGAAATAAAATTTAGCTAAAGATGAATTTTCACACTGTTTAAAACAATCCTGTTCTAGAGACATCTGGGCACACAACATTTTAATATAACATTTGGAAATACCTTGTTCCCATGTCCACTTACTAATAAAGATGTGCTTGGACCCTTGTGTTCTGGTTTTGATAAACATATGTCAGTGTTTTTTTTTTCTGTATTTCAGTTTTGGCAAAACCACCCTAAAATATTTTGGTATGGATTTTTAAAAAAATTTGCAAACACAATGAAAACAATTTCCTTTGGATCTATTTTTTTGTTCCTACAGTATTATCAACATCAATAACAATCATTTCCAGTCCATTTTGACCACACTGTCCATTGTGAAATGGCACCTGATATGACTAGACAGGGACTTACAAATAATCCCAAAAATCTGATATTAAATCCAAGGGAAGCTCTGAAATGAGACTCCAGGACTACCATTACAAATTGGTGTCCCCAAGACTGACAATATAGGTACCCCAACCAGAATATGGGCAAACAGGAGAGAGGAGGAATAGGGGATATGCGAGAGAAAGAGAGGAGGAATAGGGGAGATGGGAGAGAGAGGCGTAATAGGAGAGATATGAGCGAAAGAGACTAGCGATAGGGAAGATGTGTGACAAGAGGAACAGGGGGAAATGGGAGAGAGAGGCGTGATAGGGCTTATGTAGCAGCTTGAGCTGAGCTATATGAGTAATAAATAAATAATTCTGCCGTCGGCTGGGCCTGTTACTGAAGCATTGTCTGTCCCTTGATGGCAGCCCCACAGGACGTAATTTGACTCCGATTCCCCAGATTCAGTTGAGTTCAAAGTTCTATAAAAACTGCCCATCTTTACTTATTACTGATAATTGCCGGAAATGCTTGGGAGCTGAGCGATACAAGTGCCGGGAGTACACGCTGCAGCTCTGTCTCCCCCTCTCCCGTATGCAGCAATAGCCTGGAGATACAGCTCATCTACATCTCAGCCTAAGACAGCTGCTTATACAGAGTTGCAAAGCTGCTTATGTGTGCTCCAGTGGCGCAATCGGTCAGCACGTGGTACTTATAAGACAGCTGCTTATACAGAGTTGCAAAGCTGACTACAAAAACCATCGGGCAACGTGAACGGGCCCCGAGGCACCTCAAGCGCTTATCCACATTCAACAGAGTTGTAGCCTTGAGAACACCGGCTGAGGTACGGTTACCTACGGACGGCAGGTCCCTCAGCCCCTGTCCAGCCCTGTATCACTCCCCCAGGCAGCTGCACTCCAAAAGGCATTTGGATTATAAAACTACCAACATATTGTGGACACACAAAATTGGAAAAATTGCCTGGTGTGTACACGGCAGACTCTGGAGACAACCCTATTCCATCTGGAACTTCTGTGCAGCTTTGCATAAAAAATCAAAAGGGATACCAAGTTTACAAGAGAACTGTTGAACTCTGATCATCATTGGTGAGAAGTGGTTCCATTAGTAATACTTAGCTTTAGGGCAATTTACTTGAAACACTGTCTCTAAAGTTTTTTAAATGAATGTGCCCAACAGATGTCAGTGCTTAATGAATTGTTATATTTAATATAGATCTATCTATGTGTTATTAATACATTTTTATACTGTGACAACTGCGCTCTCTGTTTTTCAATTATCTGTCATGTCTTTATTCTGAGTGATCCAGAATCACTCCTGAGAGCAGCACTTGCCACAACCTGTTTATAACTAATTTGCAGTTTATTATATCTTTTAATTGCATGCGCCCGATATCCCTGGTTTCTGGTGTCGCGCTGTGTGTCTAAATATATCACACCTCAGCGATAGCAGACTCAGGGTGTTCTTTCTGTATATTTGTTTTACTTATTACTGTAATACAGATGGGGCCGGGCTCTTCTTTGCTGGCGAATCGCCAGAACGTCACCACTGGCGATCCGCCAGCAGCCCGGCTCGCCATCTGACTGAAACACGCGTGCGTCTCAGTGTCCGTGCGCCAGGGCGATGGGACCCTGTCTGTCTCCGCTTCAGGGAGACGGATAGGGTTAGGAGGGGGGGGGGGGGGGGAGGTGGTTGGGACCCCGGGTGACCGCCGACAAGCCAGCGGGGACCCGGGGGAAGCCGTCGGAAGGGGGCGTGCGCGCATCTCGTGCGCGCGCGTCCCCTTTCGCAAATACAGATGGCGGGTGGCGGGGGATGGTGGATGGCGTCGTCATCGCCATCCCCTGCAAAGAAGAGACTGGCTCCATCTGTATATAGGTACTTGTTTCCTAGCACGGCGCCCATCGCATCTCATACCATAAGGCATACGATGGTATGCGATGCGATGTTACGCGATGGCAGCCGATGTTATACAATTTTAAATTGTATACCATCGCATTGTATGCCATTGTATGCCATATACAAGGGTATATGATTTAAAATTGTATAAGCATCCTAATGGGTGTTTTCAATGTTAAATGTGCCCCCTATAAGATAATTAATTGTATAAGCACTGTAATGGGTGCTTACAATGTTAAAAGCACCCCCGCGCCACCCCCACTATCACTATCGAGCGCAACGAGCCACCGAGCCCGAAGCGTGGCGAGGGGACGTGGAATACATGTAAATTAATACACGTCCCCTCACGGGGCTCGCTGCCCTCACCACGCTATGGGCTTGGTGGCTCGCTGGGCTCGCCACACTATATAAAATCAACTCCACGCCGACGTGGATAGTGGGGGTATGAAAAGGTCGGAGGATGCGTACCGCCACCCCTCGCGGGCTCGCTGTGCTCGCCACGCTTCGGGTTGGCGTTGATAGTGGGGGTGGCGTGGGGGTGCATTTAACAGTGTAAGAACCCATTAGGGTGCTTATACAATTAAAAATCGTATAGGGGCTTATACAATTTAAAATCGCATCGCATGCGGGCATGCGATGCGATGCCATACAACTTAATATCGTGGGCGCCGTACTAGGAAACAAGTACCAATATATATTGTCAAAATCAAAATTTTACATATTTGGTATAAAACTATAAATGTTCTCAATCAAAGGGTGAAAGGTAATAGGGTGAGAGAATCAGAAAGTGAGAGATTTGGTAATAAATCTCCATTTTTTTAAAGCGGCAATCATTTACACTGCAAACTCAAACTGGTTTTGACGCTTTAAAAAAAAAAATGGTTTATTTATGTCTTTGCATACTGTATATTATAAGTGGGCTCTAATTATGCTTTAATGTTGCCTAATCATCCTCCCACGTACTACTGTTCAGAGGGGCATCCAATTGAATAGATCACATTTTCTCTAAATCCTTGAGCCAATATTTTTCATCTTGGTTACATTGGATCTGGCCTCTGTGATAGGCACCTCCACTTATTTGAAAGTACAGAGTGCTCTAACGACAGCCTTTCATCAATATAAATTACACCCCACAAATCCAAATAAACACATTTACACCCTAGCCAAAACTGACTTTGACAGTTATATGCAATCATTAGGTGATAGACACCTATTTTCAGGGAATTTTAAATTCAATAAATTTGGCAACAAGGTAGGGAAACTTTTATCCAACTTTCTCAATGGTACTCGCCCCCCTGCAGTAGTTCACCCATTTCAGATATCGACAGGTGTAAAGACTTCTTCTAACGCTGAGATTGCTGAAGTCCTAAGCGACTATTACTCGGTCCTCCCCCAAATAGCTCTCCTTCGGATCCCCTCCCTGAACTCCCCACTGACTGGGAGACCCTGCCGTGCCCCCAAATTTCCCAATCTGACGCTGCTGCACTAACTGCCCCTATTCAAATAGCTGAAGTGGAGGTTGCAATAGGAAACTTCAAAAAAGAGAAAGCACTGGGCCCAGACGGGCTCAGTGGTAAATTTTATAAGCTACAGTACTCCTTCCCCAAGTTAGCCCTGTTCTGGTCTCGGTGCTCAACGCTATACATGAAAGTGATCCCTATACTAAAAGTACTCCCTAAACCACGGCGTGATCTCTCCTTTCCCGGGTCCTACAGACTGATTTCACTCCTTAACCTAGATTATAAACTACTGACAAAAATCCTCGCTGACCGTCTCAAGCATATTCTCCCCAGACCAAACTGGGTTTATTATGGGTAGGCACTCAGAAATGAATGTGAGGCGGGTACTTACTGCTGTACACGCCTCGGTCTCGGGCCCTCCCCTCTCCTCGTCTAATTTGATTTTATCATTAAACGCAGAGAAGGCATTTGACTCGATTGAGTGGTCTCACCTGTATGCTACCCTCAGGAAATTTGGCTTCCCAGACAAATTTATTCAGATCCTTAGCTGCCTTTATCATATCCCCTTAACCCCAATAGCGAGCAATGGTGTTGTGTCTGACCCATTTGAAATTAAAAAGGGAACACGGCAGGGCTGCCCTCTATCCCCCCCCTCCTGTTCGCTGTGGCTCTAGAACCACTGGCTATTGCACTTAAAGCTTCAGACATTTTTAAAGGAATTAGGGTTGGAAATAGGAAACTCAAAATCTCCCTATTCGCTGACATGTTATTATTTGTCTCAGATCCTTCTTCCACCATTCCAGAAGTCCTACGCCTTGTTTCCTCATTTGTCACAGTTGCTGGATACCGTATCAATCTATCAAAGTCAGAAATACTCTATTTTCCCACTACGGATGCAAATACTAAATTATACATGACATCTCTCCCCTTCGTAAATACCCATAGCGACATTAATATCTGGGCATTAAAATTGCTGCAGATTTTGGGGACCTTTATGCAAAACATTACACTCCTGTCATATCAAAATGGGCAAACCCATGCTGCACTGCAGGTGGGGCAAATGTAATAAGTGCAGGGAGAGATACTGTAGATTTGGATGAGTTTATTGTTTCTGTGCAGGGTAAATACTCACTACTTTATTTTTACACTGCAATTTAGATTTTGAACACACTCCACCCAAATCTAACTCTCTGCACATGTTACATTTGCCCCACATGTAATGCACACGGCTTTGCCCATTTTTAGAATACATTTTCCTAGCGATCAAGTCTGAACTAGACCCCTTAATCTGCAACTGAATCACTGTGCTTACAAATACTGTATCTTCTCTAGTCTAATACACATTGTTAATGGGAAGTATTGCTTAAACATTAAAGCCAAGTAGGTTTTTTTTGTAACTAGCACTTAAGTACTAAGTATGCATGCTGTCTGGGGTCAGACAGATAAAATTGCATCTTTTACATCTTAAATTGGTTTCTTTGTTAGTCAATGTCATAAGATATCAAAAGTATACATATACTGAAAAGAGATTATTTAAAATAATTGTTGGCAGGATCATAATCATGGGAGCTGTTTAAAGTGGATTGATAAAAGCTCCATTATAAGGCCGATTGCATTCCCCCTCCTCACCCATTACTGTTTTAGAAGTTTCACTGTTTTGCTTTATATGATTCAGTTTTGCCTAGCTCTGCTGACTGCAAAGGTGGCAGCCCTAAAGCTAGCTACATTAGATGATGTGTATTCAGCATGACATCACAGACAATGGGGAGGGGAATAAGCGCATGTGCAAACCCCAGAAGCAAACAGTTTCAGCAAGTATCACACTATCCCCATAACAACGCTGGGCATTCCACTGCACACGTAGGGGCGGGCGGATTATGTCACATGACATCAGTGCCCGCCCCCTTTTCACAGATCTGCCACCGGGATAAAAGTCAGTTTAGATTGACTTTTATTACCGGAGGGGTATGCAACCATCAAATGATTTCTCTCCTATTCGGCTGCATAGGAGGGGATGCATTCTAGCAACAGGATTCAGGCGCCAGCGGGCGGACGTTCAGCCAGGTGGCGTTTACCTGTTCACTAAGGTGCCAACATACGCAGCCGAGCAAACAAGTCTGAATCAGGCCCATAGTGCGCACACACTTGCTGATTTGAACGATTGTATGTATGTTATCTCCTATATATTTGGCTACATCTGTCACTCAAAGTGGGTGTCTGTGTCTATAACGCTCTGTTCCTGGACTTTCCTCTTAATGTGTGATTGCCTTCATCTGTGCTGAACACCTTTCTGAGAAATTAACCTGTTTAAAACAGGTGATGGCAATCATACATTAAGGGGAAGTCTAGAAACAGAGCATTGTGTCCCTCCTGGAGAGGGTCATGTTGGGAGGTATGTGACAGAGAACCAGCCCAGTGAGCCCACAGACAGTGCCAGACACCCACTGCCTTCCCATGTTGCCCAGCACTGCTACTCCACAGCCACCAGGTGGTCGACAATGAAAAAGGTTGACATGAGTTTTTGAAGATTTATTTTTAATTTTTTTAATTTTTTCATATTCATTGTCATGTGTCGACATGGACACCAATGAAGTGGCACACTTATGTCAACATTTACATGTGTTGACCTTTCTGTGTTGATTTTTTCTTGTGGCAATTCGCGTCACACCCCCCGCAACCCCCCCTCCCGCGATTCGCGGCACCCTCCGTGACCCCCCACCTCCCGCAATTCGCGGCAACCCCCCACCGGAACCCCTGTGAACCCCGCCCTCCCGCGATTCGCGGCACCCACCCCCGCGACCCCCCCTCCCGCAATTCGCGGCACCCCCCCGTGATTCGCGGCAGCTCCAGAATTAAATTGCACATGGAAAACACTGACATGGCTATGGTCGACAATGAAAAAGGTTGACATGAGTTTTTGAAGTTTTTTTGTCATTTTTTGAATATTTTCATATTCATTCTCATGTGTCGACATGGACACCAATGAAGTGCCACACTTATGTCAACATTTACATGTGTTGACCTTTCTGTGTTGATTTTTTTCTTGTGGCGATTTGCGTCACACCCCCCGCAACCCCCCCTCCGGCGATTCCCGGCACCCCCCTGCGACCCCCCCCCCTCCCGCAATTCGCGGCAACCCCCCACCGGAACCCCCATGAACCCCGCTCTCCCGCGATTCGCGGCACCCACCCCCCGCAACCCCCCCCCCCTCCCGCAAATCGCGGCACCCCCCGCGATTCGCGGCAGCCCCAGGATTAAATGGCACATGCAAAACACTGGCACGGCTATGGTCGACAATGAAAAAGGTTGACATGAGTTTTTGAAGATTTATTTCATTTTTTGAATGTTTTCATATTCATTGTCATGTGTCAACATGGACACCAATGAAGTGGCACACTTATGTCAACATTTACATGTGTTGACCTTTCTGTGTTGATTTTTTCTTGTGGCGATTCGCGTCACACCCCCCCGCAACCCCCCCCCCGCGCGATTCGCGGCACCCCCCGTGACCCCCCACCTCCCGCAATTCGCGGCAACCCCCCACCGGAACCCCTGTGAACCCCGCCCTCCCGCGATTCGCGGCACCCAACCCCGCGACCCCCCCTCCCGCAATTCGCTGCACCCCCCGTGATTCGCGGCAGCTCCAGAATTAAAATGCACATGGAAAACACTGACATGGCTATGGTCGACAATGAAAAAGGTTGACATGAGTTTTTGAAGTTTTTTTTTTCATTTTTTGAATATTTTCATATTCATTCTCATGTGTCGACATGGACACCAATGAAGTGCCACACTTATGTCAACATTTACATGTGTTGACCTTTCTGTGTTGATTTTTTCTTGTGGCGATTTGCGTCACACCCCCCCCACCCCCAACCCCCCCACAACCCCCACTCCCGCGATTCACGGCACACACACACCTCCCCCGCGATTCTCGGCACCCCACCCTGTGACCCCCCCTCCCGTGATTCACGGCACACCCCCGCGACCCCCCCTCCCATGATTCGCCGCAACCCCCGCCCCGTAACCCCCCCTCCCGCAATTCGCGGCACCCCCCCGCGATTCGCGGCAGCTCCAGAATTAAATTGCACATGGAAAACACTGACATGGCTATGGTCGACAATGAAAAAGGTTGACATGAGTTTTTGAAGTTTTTTTTTTCATTTTTTGAATGTTTTCATATTCATTCTCATGTGTCGACATGGACACCAATGAAGTGCCACACTTATGTCAACATTTACATGTATTGACCTTTCTGTGTTGATTTTTTCTTGTGGCGATTCGCGTCACACCCCCCCCCACCCCCCCCGCAACCCCCACTCCCGCGATTCACGGCACACACACACCCCCCCGCGATTCTCGGCACCCCACCCCGTGACCCCCCTCCCGTGATTCACGGCACACCCCCCGCGACCCCCCCTACCATGATTCGCCGCAACCCCCGCCCCCCACAACCCCCCCTCCTGTAATTTGCGGCACCCCCCGCGACCCCCCCTCCTGCAATTCGCGGCACCCTCCGCGACCCCCCCTCCCGCGATTCGCGGACACCTAAGTTGCAATACAGGGCATCTTTCATACAATTCTAACCATATTTCTCATATACAAACGTTCACAAATTAAGGGGGCGCAGCCCCTTACGACGGTGTGAAGAGCGCCCGTAGGGCGCGATGAATCACCTAGTACATACATATTCATATTCATATACATATAACAAAATGGGGGGACACACAGTCCATATAGTGCTCACTAATAAAACAAAATTCTCAATGTTATATATACGTAAGTAAGTCCAAAAGTGATTATCCAATTCTAGATAACTTTTATTATTCTCTTGTAAATTATGGGATGGATACCGTTCTAACTCAGAGTGTATTAAAAAAAAAAAAAAATATATATATATATATATATATATATATGTATAGGTTGAGTATCCCGTATCCAAAATGCTCGGGACCAGGAGAATTTTGGATAACGGATTATTCCGTATTTCGGAATATTTTAATATTTCAATTATGTATTTTGAAGTATCTTGCATGTATGCTGTATAAACACATAAAATACACACAAATATATTTTATTACCACATAAAATACACACAAATATATTTTATTACCACATAAAATACACACAAATATATTTTATTACCACATAAAATACACACATATATATTTTATTACCACATAAAATACACACAAATATATTTTATTTGTTCAAAAAACAAGGTTTCAAAACATGAAACAAAATTTGTGTACTATCTCAGATATTGAATTTGAATGCCAAGCAATCATTTTCTTGCACATATATAGTGCCAGTTACATATCATGTCACCAGTAGTGCTGCTACAAATGTCCCCAGTAAATTTTTAACAAAAAAAATATTTTTTTTTCACTTTCTGGAATGTATGGTTTTCGGAATAATTTGGATAACGGATACTCGGATACGGGATACTCAACCTGTATGTATATATATATATATATATATATATATATATATATATATATATATATATATACATATATATACTGTATGGTATAGTAAGTAGGGACAATACAAATAATGCTCCCCGGCATCCCCCACGATTCTACCAACGGAGGGTGAGATACTAAACCTGCTTTTAGTGCCACACTTAGGGCATCATTCTACCAATTCTACTAACTCTGCTTAAAGCTGCTTAACCGCTAACTGTCTGTGCTACTGGCTCACCTGCCTTAACCTTTTCCCCCCCTGTCACTACTAACCCCAATAAGTTACTGCAACTAACCACATTTACCCAGATACTAATATATCCCGGAGCCCCTATCTACCTTTATTTTGCAAACGTGACCTACAGTATGGCCATTTAGGTATTCGAATTGTTGATTGTATCGTGCAATTTTTTATAATGATTATGTATTAATTGTCTGTATAACCTATTTGACCTTTTTATTCTTTTTTACATAAAATTTATATATTCATTGCGGTGTGTCCAGTGTTATTCTGTCCAGTGGTATTCATACTAATTAGTCCATCCAGCAGCGCAGGGTGGTTTAAAAACCCAACAGGGATAATACAATGCAAAGAATATCAAACTTCTATGAAAAGTATCCTCCAGTATTCTTTGCCATGCATATCAGGATTATAATTGATGTATCATACACTTTCGTGGATCAGGTTCCACACATAAAAGTATCTTTTATAGGTCACTCACTGCAGATGTCACACCAGGGCCGTAACTACTGTAGGTGTGTGAGCCCAGTATCTGACCAACACTGTCTCCAGCACTGTATCCAATGCACGCTGTTTCCTGAACTGTTTCGGATGTGCACTGTTACTAGCACTACTCTTGCAGTTTATGGTTTTGCTGGTTTCTTTAGCTCAGTTGTGGCCAGATGTATCAAGCTTGAAAAAATGTAAAAGTGGAGAGTGAAAAACAACCAGCCAATCAGCTCTTCCTTGTAATTTTTCAAACCCACCCTGTGACATGGCAGGTAGGAGCTGATTGGCTGGCTGTTTAGCACTCTTCTTTTTATCACTTTTTGTAACTTGATACATCTGGCCTTTGATCATTTATATGATCATGAAATAATTGGGCATTTTTGGAAAAAAGGAAATATGGAAAAATAAGAATTGTCACTCTAGGCCTCCCACCCCCAACGAGTGATGCTATTAAATGAATAGCAGTTCAATACAAAAAATAGGCACGTTTCCTTACAAACAGCCTCAGCATCAGATTAATAGCATTTGCATTTAATGGGACAAATTCAATTAGCCACAGGGTTTAATTGACAGCCCCAAGCTATTCAGTTAGGTGCTGTATTTCAAAGGATTACCATTTAAATAATTTTTTTGCAAAGTGTTGTCTACTGTACATAAATTTATCAGTTTAATCAAAAATGTAAAATAAAGTGTGTTGTCTTTAATCATAGAGAAACCAATTAATTGTTAGAAACACATTAACAGTGACTTCAGCTTCGTAATTTGGAGAGATTGTTAGCATGTGATGTCACAACCTATAAGGGACATGCATTTGATTGATATCAGTGAGACATGCTTGATTGATTTCAGTATATTTGTTTATTTCAGTTGGGATTAGATAAGGGATGTGTGCATGCATGCTTTCTACAATCTTTTGGTTAAGACAACATTAAAAATTGTCAGGTTCTCTGCATCAATAAAGATCAGTGGCATATCTATGATGGATGTCAGGTGTGCGGTACACACACCCTGCACCCATTTTATTATTATCCGTTGGCCTGGCGCCGGCAGAAAAACTGGAGATAACACTGGGAAAATGGTCGCCTTTTCCTTTTTCTGGTGATTACATACAGTACCTGACAAAATGACCCTCTCCAGGAGGGACATAAAGCTCTGTTTCTGGACTTAATTTATGATTTCCATTACCTGGGGTGAAACACCTTACTCATACCTTCCAACATTTAGACAACGTGCCTTTGTTGCGCCCAAAATGAGAGGGTGTGGACTACCAAAAGGGGATGTGGCCTATTTATTTATTTTATTTTTAACAGTTTCTTATATAGCGCACACATATTCTGCAGCGCTTTACAGAGAATATTTGAACATTCACATCAGTCCCTGCCCTAGTGGCGCTTACAATCTATATTCACTACCACATATACATGCACACACAGACATTCTAGGGTTAATTTTGTTGGGAACCAATTAACCTACCAGTACAGTATATTTTTGGATTGTGGGAGGAAACCGGAGTACCCAGTGGAAACCCACGCAAGCACAGGGAGAATATACAAATTCTGCACAGTTAGGGCTATGGCGGGAATGGAACCCATGACCTCAGTGCTGTGAAGCAGTAATGCTAACCATTACGTCATCCATACTGCCCATTCACGTAATTTTGTGAGGCCACGCCCCCGTATTGATGCTGTGGGGGCATGGCCCAGAGGCTCTGTGAGCTTCTAGCCATGCCTCCAGCCCCTCTGGCTGTGAGAACAGATGCTTTGCGCATGTGCACAGCGTCTATTTAGCACTGCTCAGCCAGTGACAGGGGGGACTCCCAACTGCCCCCCCCCTCCGCCGTGGGACACTGCCAACCCCTGGAGGGACACAGGAACGTCCCCGAAAACTGGACGACAGTTGGGAAGTATGCCTTACTTAACCACCTTTGATTTAGATGAACAGTTTTGGAGACTTTTAGTTACATCAAAATAAAAACATTAGTTTTACTCTGCCATATTCTATAATTTAACATTATAAAACTTAACAATAAAAGCCAGATTGTCTGGGCCATTATACTAGAGGGGATTGGGATCATTGGATAGACAGCAACTGCTGAATGGGTTTTAAATCTAGAAACTGTGCTGGCCATTCCATGTGAACGGGAGGTTCTGCTCTTTTTTTCCCCCCTCTCTCTAACAGTATACTATGGTTACAGTACACACAAAGAATGAATAAAGAAGAGAAGGAGGTACTTGTGTATTATCACAGCGCCCATCGCATCGCATACCACTAATTAAGGTATGCGATGGCATGCGATGGACCCGATTTCAGCCTTTTCCCGGGGCTGAGTATACAATTTTTTTAAATTTTTTTTTAAAGATTCAATTTTTATTTGAGTTTTCGTATATAGAAAAAAAAAAGGGGGGAGGGGGTACAGAATAAGAAAAGAGGGAGGGGGATGGGAGAGGGGAAACACTTTTACATATAATCACGTCACATAACAAATCACACGAAGGTTACATCATACACTTATGCATATTCAGAAATTATTGGTATTGTCAGCATTTCCATTTGATTCAGGGGATGTTTGGGATATTTGCCAGTTTATGGGCAATCCAGGCAGCCCATTTTGTTGTAGGTGGTTTAGGGGATCGTGCGTAGGCTGAGCCTTCTGTTTCAAATTGGAAGTGGCTTTGAACAGCCTCCTCAATAGTTAGAATTGTTGGGACCAGGGGAGTGCACCAATGTCTTGCTAAGAACAATTTGGTTGAAATCAATACATGGCCCAGAACATAGTGAATATCCTTGGGGATACTGTCTGGGAACAGATGGAATAATGCTATTTTCGGGTGGGAAGGGATGTGAGTCCCCGAAATTTCCGATAGCAGGGTGAATACCCTGGACCACATACCTTTCAGTTTAGGGCATGACTAGAAGATGTGAAACAATGTACCCACGTTACCGCACTGTCTCCAGCATGCATTGGAGGAGGATGGCCATATCGTATGTAGAAGGGCAGGAGTCATGTATTGTCTATGTATAAGTTTATAAAACTTTTCAATGTGGGATTGGCATTTAGATACGTGAAAACAGTTGTGGAAAGTAGTTTTCCATTCCTCATCCGTCATAGGATTTGTTAGGTCTCAATCCCATTTGAGTTGGGAGCTAAATTTAATAGTATTCTGCGGATCCGTGAGCAAGTTGTACCACCATGAGATGGAACCCTTAGAATTTATTCTAGTGAGTCTGTGGCTTATGTATTTTGGAATTGGTACTATCTTATGGGAGGTTGGGCCTGTGTCCTGCACCCAATGCCGTATTTGGAGATATTTGTAAAATTCCTTGGGGTGGATTGAAAATTTCGATTGTATGTCACTAAGGCCCTTATTCTGATCGGTGCGGCCGGATCCGAATATGCGGCCAGGACCGTGCGTGAGAAACCCCCCCTTCCATATGGATCACCAACTCCGTCCGTACGCGGTAAGAAGCTGGCCGAACGGACCGCACGTGTATTTTTCATGGAATACGCCTCCTCCATCTCAGGGAACCTCCCCCATCATTCGATGGTCGCAGACCATCGAATGCAGGACCGAGTGGTCCACCAGCTCCCGCAACCTCAGACCAGACAGACATTTTCCGTGCAAAAGCAGAGATCTGGGCGGGCAGCTGACATCCGGCGATGTCATATGTCCGCCCCCTACACGTGCGTCACGGCCGCATTACCATACGTACGCCCAGCGTTTGCATGGGAACGCCCATGAAACGCGGGGCATATGCATATGGTAATGAGCCCAAATAGCCCTTCACGCCCCTCTCCACCCCCTGTTCGGAGTGTTCACATTTCATGCGGGATTTGGCCGTACGCCCCGCTCGCACATGCACAGAGACGCCTCTGCACATGCGCAGACACAAAACATCGGCGGTACGAACGCACGCGGATATTACCGCACCAACCAGAATAAGGGCCATAATGTGATCAGAGAGCTTTCTGCAAGAATAGTTCCTAGTGACAAGATGCCCTGGGAGGACCAAGAGTCAAGCAATAAATTCGGTATCAAGTGGGCTATTCCCTGCAGGGGCAGGTCGGGAGAGGGGAGTGAAATTTCTGGTGTCGCTGACACTAGCGATAACCACGATTGTCTGGTAGATAGTAGTATTGAGGAGCATGCAGTTGCTTTTGGGGTTTCTGAGGGAGGCAGCCATAGAATATCAGTTAGCGGTATCGGAGATGAGAAACCTTGCTCCAGCAGTGCCCAGGGTTTAATATCATCTTTTGCAAACCAGGCGTGTAGCGGAGCTAGAATGCATGCTACTTGGTAAGAATATAGATCGGGAAATGATAAGCCCCCTTTTAATTTTGGTAGATACATTTTGCGTCTGGCTAGTCTAGGCCTCTTACCTCTCCAAACATATTTCATTAATACCGTATTGAATTTAGCCAGCAGTTGTTTTGGGAGGAGAATAGGAATAGTTCTGAAAAGGTAAAGTAGCTTGGGGAGGAGAATCATTTTTAGAGCTGAGATACGGCCTAACCATGAAATTTCTAGGAGCATCTACTCATTTGTCATCTGGGAAAATGTATGCAGCAGAGGGAGGTAGTTTGTAGTAATTAAATCCGATACTATAGGAGGAATCTGGATTCCTAAATATTTTAGGCTGTCAGCCTGCCATGAGTAGTCGTAGATTGTCTTTAATTCCGCTAGAGTGTTCATGGGTATTTTTATAGGAAGGGCCTCTGCTTTTGAGCTATTCAATTTGTAGTATGACACCGAGGAATAGGTTCTTAGGATCGTATGTAGTGCTGCTAGGGATGTCTTGGGGTTGGTGATTGTAAGAAGGACGTCGTCCGCAAATAGGCATATCTTATACGCACGACCAAAAAGATGTGGGCCAGTAATGTCGGGGGAGGATCTGATCGCCTCTGCCAAAGGTTCTATCGCTAAGACGAACATCAATGGGGACAGGGGACATCCTTGACGGGTGCCATTAGAGATCAAAAAAATTGACGAGAGCATACCGTTTACAAAAACTCTGGCAGTAGGATTAGAGTAAAGGGCCATGATAGACGATAGGGCCCTATCTCTTACACCAAATTTCTGTAAGACAGCCCGTAAGTAACCCTAATGTAATCTGTCAAATGCCTTCTCTGCATCGAGCGACAGCAGTAATAATGGCTCCGATGACGCAGAGAAGGCATCCATGACATTGATAATCCTCCTGGTATTGTCCGGTGCTTGTCTCCCCATGACAAAGCCCACTTGGTCTTGGTTTACTAGGTGTGGGAGTAGAGGGTTAAGTCTATTCGCTATCAGCTTAGCGTAAATTTTGACGTTGGTGTTTAATAGGGCTATTGGGCGGCAATTGGTTAAAATCTTAGGGTTTTTACCAGGTTTGGGGAATGCGACTATTCGGGCCTCTAACATTTCGGTAGGAAAGGATCCACAAGTCGATGCTACATTGAAAAGGGGGACTAAGAGAGGGGTTAGCTGGTCTCTGAATACTTTAAAGAATTTATTGGTATAGCCGTCTGGTCCTGGGGCCTTTTCAGTGGGTAGCTTATCAATTACTTTCTGGATCTCTTCAGCTGTCCATGGGCGCTCTAGGGCTTGTAGGGTTGGTTGGTCTAATGAGGGGATTTTGAGGTGTTGCAAGAATGACTCTATAGTGTCAGTTGTGGGTTGGGGGGTAGGTGGGTCTTGTTGGAGGTTATATAGGGAGGAATAATATTCAGCAAAGGCGTTAGCTATATCAAGTGGGTCCGTGACTACGGTTCCCTTCAGGTTCGTAACATGTTTTGTGCGTTCCTTCGCTTGTTTCCCTCTTAATTTCCTGGCTAGGAACCTTACCTGCTCTATCCCCTTGGGTGTAGAACCTTTGCTTTAGTTTAAATAAGTTTTTATGTACTTCGGTCATGGGGCCTTATTCTGATCGGTGCGGATATTCCCGAATTCTTACGGTGCGGGCCGCACGCAACGCTGTGCGGCAGCGTGCGGGCATCGTCCGTAGAAACGCCCACGTGTCCTCCGCATTCGGACGGAGTCACTCTTTAAGAACAGGGCGTGTGTACGGACGACATACAAACCGTGCGTGTGCGGGGGAAACGTACAGATTCTTGCACGGTCTTCCCGCACAAGCACGGTCTTAACCGCGTGAGAACGTACGGAAAGCTGTCCGTACGCCCCGATGCGGAGTATTTACGCACAATCCAACACTTTTGTACTGAGTACACACAGCGATCACATGACCCACTTAGGCTATTAGGCAACCTCCTGAAAAAGGGATTGTTAGCAATTTCAATCAATTAAATGCTCATCTATACTGAACCACATTCCTACTACATTCATGACACACATTAACCCTTACAGCATGTGACCCTAACATACATCTAGATACACTATGTACATTTTGCTTTTTTTAAACATTTTAAACAAGTTACACATATACTTTAGCAAGTTGGAAAAAAACACTGACAACTTTGAACTTTAAATAACGATTTATTCAAAAATAACTTGCCCCAACCCAAAATTTAAAATTCCCCATCAAGTATGCGGTCCATCTCCACAATCATTTGGCTCATCAGGCCTCTAAGTCTCAGGAGGGCCCCACGGCGACCCTCCTCTGCTTGGGCAGGCTCATCTGTGGAGGAAATTCAAAATGAAAAATGACTAATGATATTCATGCATACATTTAACATAGTCAAACCTACATTTTAAACATGCATTCTGAGAGGTGTGTGTGTATATATATATATATATATATATATATACACACATATCTACCTATATATAAGAGACATACACCTATACATACATGCATACATACTACATGGAAAGCCTGATTTTAGCCCTCTACCCTTTACTCTGTAGAACACCTCACAGTCATACTGCTCCTTCTCAATCCAAACCCACCCATGACTAAGCTCTGAGAAGCATGCCACGCGCTGCACCAATCACAATTCTGCAAACAAAGTTCAGTGTCGGTTATATGATGGAGCCTGGCAGGGGAGTTACACAACTCTCAGGAATGCTCAGTACATTTGTGCAATCAAGCATGGCTTGCCTGCTGATGGTCTGCTCCAGAAATCATTGTCAGAATGCCAGTTAGGGGAAGCTGCAGCACTAACCCCCTCCCTTGCTCAAAAGCATTACTAAGACCAAATACACACACAATTATGCTGAAAAACATACATGCAGACCGCAGGGGGTGGTTAGCTAGTGGAGGGCCCAGGGGCACTCACCACTTGTTACTCCAGTCTAAGCCACGCCTGGCCATACTCCATTTATGCCATACTGAATCTAGTTTACACAGATCAATCACCAGTAAACTCTACTCACCTATATGAGGCTACAGATTGTATGCAAGCAGCAGGGACATGTAACCCTTACATGAGCAAGTCATCACTATCTTCCAGGATACAGATTAACTACACAGGTTCAGTGGCACTTAAAATCGACCTGACAGCCATCTGCACAACCTGTGTCATTAATATGTGTCCATGACGAAAGGGATGGTTTGGCCACCCTATCTAACCCCTAAGTGTGTCTGTTGCTACCCAATTTGTTGTTTGCCTTTATAGTATTTTCAAACACATTTGAATCAACATTGCTACATATCAAATAGTGGTTGACCAAAGGAATAACGAATCTTTATGTATACATACCACTTTCGGCCGCCTGCTCCACCTCACAGGCCTCCTCATCCTCCCCCTCTTCCTGGGCCTCCTCGGCCGGGCCGACCTCCTCCTCGCCTGCCACCTCTGCCTCCACTGGCCACTCAGCCTCCTCCACTCCATAGCTTTCCTCGGCCACCCCTTCATCTGTATCTTCCTCCCCGGCCCTCGCTGGCTCCGCCTCCTCCTGGGCCTGGGGCGCCTCTGCCTCCTCCTGGCCCTGGGCCGCCTCTGCCTCCTCCCGGGCCTGCGTTGCTCGTGCACGTGCTTTGTTTTGGAAAAATCAAAAAAGTGCCAGTTAGTGGTAATTTGTATTAAGCCTTATCAACCTATAAATGCAAAGGTTAGAGGTACTGATACTTGTACATGCAAACAGCTCCTCAGTGGCCTTTACAAAACACAGCCTATAACATGGCAGGTATGCTGTGACATTTGGGCATTGTAAGCATCACAAGCATTAATCCTCCCCAATAACATATTTTATGACCATTACAGGGTGTCAATCAGGAAGTAGCACTCATATATTGTATGCCATGTTTAACTCATGATCAGGCTGCTGACCTTAGTGGATTCAATAATGTCAGGTAACCAATCATGTACAAATCCACATTTACTGTTGAAATACTCACATCTCGCAATGCTGGCCCTTATGGCTTGAAGCCTCTCTGGCTCCCTGCGCCGGAGGTCGGACCACCGCCGCTCAAGCTGAGCGATGGTCCGCCGCACTTGGGTGCGGGCGTATATCCGCCGCCGGGCCACCGCATAGGCAGAGCGTTTCTGCCTATTTGTTATAAATGGGCCCGCACGGCCCAGCCTGGTCTCCATAACGGAGACCAGTGTCCTCAGCTCGGCTGCAGAGAAGGGTGCTGCTCTGCCATAAGCCGCCATCTTAGCAATGGCACAAATCAAACAATCATGTGCTGTCATTGGTTGATCAGAGTGATATTTGGTATTAACTTTATTGTTCATTTGTACACTAACAGCGTGTATGCGCCCGAACAGACGGCTAACCCATTGCATCGCACATCCATTCTAAACAGTGTAAAATAAGATGGAAACACATTATATCTAATCTATAACATTGACCAAACATGGGTCTAAGCAACTGGTGAAATAGTGTGCATCTCTAGACACTTACACCTAACTCCACATGCTGCCATGTGTACACTTACCTTCTACTGGCCCCTACTACAGAGGTGGAATGAAAAGTAGCTAGCATCTAACCTGAATGTGGAGTGCTTTCACATGTGATTTGGATGCTAGCACTGATTATTTGTGGCTAAGTGGGGGACTGGATTGACATATGGAATGAGTAGTGTCAGTTGTACTACATAGCAAACAAGTGCACAGTACAGAAGTACATGCAAATATACATTGCATGTCTGACCACAGTTGTATTTGGTCATTGGTGTTGGAATCTGCATTTAGCAAATAAATCAGACTTACTGAGTTTTCCATGTTTTTGTGAATTATTTGTCAACACCAATGGGCGGGCCGTATGCGCCGCACGGTTGACGCTGGCGTACGGGACGCGGCCGTACGGAACGCAGGTTGCAGCTGATTAACGCCAATTACAGAAATAGTATTTAAAGTTGTCCTAGAAAGGCAAACAGTTGTTGCAAACATGCCAGGCTCAGACTCAGAAGAAGACCAGGTGGTGCAGAATCTCTTGGCACGCTTGGAGGCTAACACCACCTATGTCCCCCTCAACCCAGAGGACCCAGATGGCCCATCAACATCAGGCCAATCAGCTGCTGGGCCATCCTCAGCTTCAGCAGAATCATTGGGAACACAGCAGGTGGCTTCCCAACAGAGTAGCCAGCCCAGCACTTCAGGTACAGCAACCGGTGGCCGTGGCAGTGCCCGTGCCCGTGGCCGCAGTGGGGCAACACGGGAACCAACAACACGAAACATGGCATATGAACCGCGGGAGCTTGACATCCTGGTGACCCGGGCACGTGATTTAATTGAGTGTCCAGCGGTGAAGTTGACACACACAAGGAGATGGAAGATCTGGGAGGAGATAACGGCGGAGATTAATGCAGTGGCTCCACAAGTTCGTCAGACGGAGCACGTTAAGAAGAGGCAAGTACATGTGTGTAACATTTGAGTAGTACAAGTCCAGTAATGTTTACATTCAATATTAGATGGAGTTGGGCAATGGGTGTTCACGTTGCTTGGACGCACAGACATGTTGGCCATAACATTGAATTGATAGTTATTGGAGGGTGACTGTTTTTGTATCTTCTAAGGGTTGGTTTGAAAAAAGAATATAATGTAAGTTTGGTGTCAGTAGGCACATGTTGTATTATGTTTCAGATTGCAATGGGTGCTACAGCAAACATGAGGAGTTACATGTATTAATATGTACACTTTGATTGCAGGTGGCACGACTTCAAAGGCAACCTCAAGAAGAAATTGACCGAGCGGTGGCAACACAGCCAGACCTCTGGGGATGGCCCCATGCCTGCCAAGCTGGAGCTCACCCCCCTGGAAGAGATGGCCCAGTGCTGTATAGCAGTGGAGGAGGTCCGGGGGGTGAGCACTATAGACAGCGAGTCCCCAGCGGAAGTGATGGCTTCTACTCTTGAAGGTAATTATTTGCCAGGCCATAAGTAGATGTTTTACATTTTGCATGCAATGTGTGGTAATTGGAATTTTCTTGTTCAACAGCATCGCCACCGCTTGGTCAAGATTCTCTTGAGGAGGTTGTGGAGTCTGTGCCACCTTGCACCAGTAGCAGGCCCGTGCAGCAGCCGCCGGGATTGTCTGCGGCTGAATTGTCCATGTGGGGCCGTGTGCTGGATAGTATTGTGCAGCAGGGAGAGTCGGCATTCGAGCGGGTGCGTATGGCCGAGGAGGTGCTGCAGGGTTTGACCAGCAGCCAGCAGAGTATTGCTGAGAGCCTGCAGGCTATGAGTGCCAGCCAGCAAGCTATGGCTGGCAGCCACCAAGCTATTGCTGGTAGCCTGCAGGTGCTGGCTGATCAAGCCCTGCGGCAAAACGACCTCCTCCTCCGCCATAATGAACTTATGGTGGAGCTAGTTAACAGCAATAGGGCCGCTTCGGGTGCATTACCAACCTCATCACTCCCTGCTGCCAGAGGGGGAAGAAGATCCACCCCCTCACCAGCACGTGCTCCACATGAGCCACCATCGGACTCTGGCCGTGGACGAGGCCGAAGAGCTGCTGCACGTGGCAAGGAGCCTGTCAGGGGCAAACGTGCTCGCAAATGAACTTGTGTCCCCATTAATCTCCTCCGTTATGTCTTCCCAAATCTTCCATTGAGCTGTGAGTGTCAGCATCCTGTGTCCAAATCCGTGCCCAGGGTCACCACTTTTGCCCGCGGTTCAAATGTCATGTTTGGTTCACCTGTTGCCCTGTTTCGGCTAGCATTACTGTGTGCTGTACTTGAAGTGTTGGTGCTGTACTTTTATTGTGAAGCCACCTGATGTGTTCCCAATGATTCTGCTGTGGCTATTTATTATGTATTATGTCATTTTTGTCCTGGTATGGTACCATTTGTTTTGATATGGTTTTGAAATTTGTACCAAAGTTTGTTTAATAAATTTTATGTTGGCCCCCCAAATGTCTGTATTAATTGATACATGCACAAGTGCCATGTGTATTAGTATTATTAATATTAAGTTGTGTTGATTATTTGCAGTGTAAAAGTGTGTGACAAGTGCAGCATGTAATGTTCCCTTTAAGCTGCAATGCTTCCAATTGTAGCAGTGAGAAGCGTGTAATTAACAAGTAATGGGTAAAGTATGTGATTGTATTGGGTTCAGGTGACATTGGTTGAGGTGCGTTCGTCCTGATTAGGCGTTCCGATTGCCTAGCGCATGACCGAGTGGTGTCCGCAAAGCAAGAGTAACCTTTTGTACACCGCACATTTCTTCCCTTTTCACTCGCGTGCATTCGGCGTGCTGTCCGAATGCACGCCTACCAAAATGTGTATACTCCCCCGTGTCCGCCCATGTTTCCGCCCAGTTTAGCCCACTTTGAAACTACGCCCCTGTGTCATTCCGCATGACGCCCATAACACACCCATATTGGCCGAGTGATTGCGGTGCACATTTCTGTACGGTATTAGTGAGAACAAGTACGGAGACCATGCGTGGCACATGCGCGTAGCGTTCTCCACGCATGCGCAGACGGCTAAAAAACGCCATCCGAAAGAATTCGGAAAAGTCCGCACCGATCAGAATAAGGGCCATGGATAGAGTGTTCCATTCTTCTCTTGTTTTAAGGAGTTCCCTATAGATAGTTCTATTGGAAGGGGATAATTTGAGTTTATGTTCTAAATCGGACAGTCTAGATTAAATTTCCTTGCGTTTCTTAGTTAGTTTCTTACGGTGTTGTGCTGCTGCTTGGATAAAGGCTCCTCTGACCACTGCCTTTAGGGCGCAACAGTGCGTAGACAGGGATGTCTCAGTTGGTGAGTTTGTGTCTAGATACAGTGAGAGAGATTTGTTTACCAAGGATCTAGCGTCCGAGTCAGATAGGAGGTACTCACCAAGTCGCCACGGTCTGGGGGGCATTCTGGCCATGTTCAGGTCCCATTTAAGTAATAAGGCTGAGTGATCCGACCAGGGGACCGATATAATATCGGCCGCCCTGATCTGTTGGAGGGTTCTCGCATCTGACAGAGACAGATCTATCCTAGAAAATGTTCTATGGACTGGTGAGAAAAAGGTATAATCTTAACAGTTGGGGTTCCTTGCCCTCCAAACATCATATAAACCAAACTCATAGAGGATGTGTTGGAATGTTTGAGACTGGTTCTTTGGCGAGGGTGCAGTAATGGAATGGCGTGGTGTTGATTTATCCATGTTGGGATACAGAACTAAATTGAAATCACCTAGTACTAACAGTGAGCCTTTATGGCATGATTGGAGGGTCAAGCAGAATTTCCTTATGAATGGGACTTGTCTTGTGTTGGGAGCATAAACATTGGCGATTGTAATTAGGTTGTTATCTAGGTGACCTATAATGATCATATAGCGGCCTTCTGGGTCTGAAATTTGTTTTTCCAGTGTGAAGTTGCACAGATGGGAGAAAAGAAGGGCTACTCCGGCTTTCATCTTAGGGCCATTAGCTGTGAGGCAGGTCGGGAATTTATTATTATGAAAATGTGGAGGAGCAGAGGCTAGAAAATGTGTCTCCTGTACTGCGACTACGTGGGCTTTAAGTTTGGCAAAATGGGACAGTGCTAATTTCCATTTGTTGGGGGAGTTAAGACCTTTTACGTTCAAGGATAATATTTTAAGCATTTTTCAGACTGTATATGTGGATAGGAGATGGGTCGCTTATTCTTAGTGAAAAGTTAGAATGTGATTGTTCTAGGGCGTATAAATCCAACAAAAAAACCCCTGAAATTATAGAGCGCTGCTGAGCAATGACTGTTCTCGGGAGTTGGGAGTGTTATGTAACCTGAAGGGGGTATTATGTTGGGGACATGGTTTAGTTCAAATATAGTGTAATCGTAGAAAGGGTAAGTGTCATTGGTGGGGGGGCGGGTTGGTATCTGAATCAAATTAGGTGGGGTTTGGATATAAGTAGGGGGTAGATAGGGACAGAAATAGAGATAGAGATTTAGAAACACACACCATATAGGTGTTGAAGAAGGCCACCAAATTGGGTGGCACATTGGGGAACGGGGCCTCAGCTAGGGTCAAGACCAGGGGCCCCCAGTAGCTAACAATTAAAGGGAACTATGCCTTATGTGGTTACATGAATAACAATAACACAGTGGAACGACAGTTCAATATTAGAACGCAGGTAATACTAAACCATTAATGAAAATATATAAAGAATTAGTATATTATGAAAAATAGAATCCCAGACCACATCAGTTTCCAAAATGGAGATGCGATCTGAACGTGGCTAGTAAAAATGGTGAAGTCTCCCTCACCTAGAGTTTGTTTGTCCGAGTGAGGGGCGCACTACAACATGAGCCGAGCAGACATATAAGCCCGGCCAGCACTAGAGCTGCGTGCCCCCTCAAACGGAGCACAAAAGAGAAAGAAAGCAACAGGTAAGAATGTATAACATCTCAAGAAAGGATCTTGAGCTAACAGTTATTATAATACCAAGCATTTATATGTCGGGTACGTTACGTTCACGATGCATGGTTAGCGGTAGACCATTCCTGTGCAACCTTGTTGACAGAGGGCGGTAGTGAGGTTATATTCCAGTCCATCAAGATCTTTACTCCAGCTTCCGGGGAGGTGATGATGGTAGTGGTCTCATTGCGTCTGAAGATCAGTTTGGTTGGGAAGCCCCAACGGTATGGTATGTCCGCGTTTCTGAGTGATCTAGTGACTGGGGCAAAAGATCTTCTCAATGCCAAGGTGGAAGCGGAGAGGTCCCCGAAGATCTGGAGATCTCCGAGGATAGTGTCGGTGACATCTGTGGGTCTCGCTGCTCGGAGGACACGTTCCTTTATATGGAAATAGTGGAACCTCATCAGTGTGTCCCGTGGGGCTTCTTTTGGCGTTTTTTTGGCTTTCGGTACTCGATGTATACGGTCCAGTAGAAAGTCTGAAATATGAACTGTCGGTAAGAGCATTGTGAACAGGTCCGTTACATATTCCACGAGGCCATCATTGGGAACAGATTCTGGTATGCCTCTAATTTTAATATTGTTTCTTCGTGATCTGTCTTCCAGGTCGCCAAGTTTAGTACGGAGAGTGGTGTTCTCTTGCTGGAGTTCTTCATGTAGGACGATCAGTTCGTTGTGGGACCTCACCACCTCTTCCATTTTAGTTTCCAGTTGGTCGACACGTTGTCCCACTGCATCTATAGATTGTTGACAAGACTGGACAGCCGCCTTAAGTTCCTGGGAGAAGTCCGTCTTAAAGGAGTTCAGCAGTTGTTACATGACTCCAATTGTTATGGGGTCGTTGTCTCCCATATTTGATAAAGGTGTGGAGGTCTCAGAGGCAGGATCAAAGAGAGCACTGAGCGCAGATAGGGTTTGGGGGGGTGTGTGGTCGGGGTATTACCCTTTATCCCTTGTACGGGGTATGGGGATTTGAAGAAACTGGATTTCGGTGTTCCGGTAACATCTTTTTGGCGTTTTGCCGGCATTTTGGTGCAAGTAGATGCGTAGGTGAAAGGTGGTGGTGTCCCACTCTGTGACAGACGAGTTAGATAAGGCACAGCTCCCTTGAGTTGATTATCTCATAGGTACATTTACTGTATGAACCAGTGATTATTTGGATGGGGCATCCGGTCCTCCCGTGCTTTATGCATGTAGAGCAGGATTACATGTCTTTTTTTTTTTTTTTTTAGGTGAGATCTGATCCCTTCTCCTGTGTGTGTATATATGGAGGCGGTAGGTCAGGAGGGCAGTGAGGTTGTCGATGGTACTAGTCTAGCTGTGAAGGGGCAGCAGCTGGTGGCTGTTACCTTAGGGGTCTAGTTTAGATAACCCTTTGGTCTCGGGTGTTAGGTGGGTATAGTTAGGTCTTCCTCTCCCTGGTAGGGCACCGTTCTGGTTGGAGCTAAGGATTAGGAGAGGCAGGGTGTTGATGCTATATAGACAGCGGTGGGTACACCGGGTTGGAGGGGGGTACACTTCCAATCTCCTGTGATTTAGTAAAGTGCTGCGGTCAGTGTGGTCATCGCAGCAGTGCTGGAGCTGCAGTAGATGGGGGAAGCTTTGCTGGGCGGGCACCTGCAAAGTTGGGATATTGAGGGTCACCAGGGTCTCACCGGCCTCACCCCTGTCTCTAAGGGGCAAAGCGAAGGGGCTGAAGGGCCGCCGCTGCTGTACCCCTTTACCACAAGGCTCTGTTCTCAGGGAGGTGTGGGGATAGGGCATGGGTGAGTTTAGTCTGGAGATGTGGGTGGTAGAGGGGAGCCCGGGGGGATAGTGTAGAAGCTGGGTGGCTGGGCTGCGTGAGCTTCTCTCTGCCCCAACCAATATGGCCGCCGCAATATTGCAGTGAATGCTGGGCCGAGTGGAGGAGACTGAGGGGACCTACCACATCAGGCCCAGCTCCAAGGGATGTCCAGGGGTGTGCTGGGGGGTCCGGGAGCCCCGCTGGCTGTATTTCTGGAGCTCCGGCGTCGTTCTCCGCCCCGGAGATCGATTTCCGGCCGCCGTCCAAAATTGAGGTCCCGGGTCCGGCGTCGCGGGTAGGCCGCAATCCGCGGAAGCCTATAAATAGGCCTCCCGACTCTGCTGCCACCCGCGACTGCCCTCCGGAGTGGTGAGCAGGGTCAGGGGGACCCTTCTTGGGCTGTTGGACGGGGATCAGTGTCTGCTAGGTGGTGGGTTTTGGCTGGGTTTGCGGGAGCCCAGCTGAAGTGCTGCCTTCTGCGATGGTAGCTAGGCCACGCCCCCCTGAGTATACAATTTTAATATCGCGTCGCATCACATGCCATTATAATGGCATGTGATGAGATGGACGCGATTTTCCATTGATTCCCATGTTAAATGCCCCCCCCCCAGACCCGATTTTTAATTGTATACCCACCCTGATGGGTTATGAGTATGTTACATGCCCCCACATTGTTAATGCCTCCCACTATGAACGCCAACCTGAAGCGTGGCGAGCGCAGCGAGCCCGCGAGGGGCGGCGGTACGCATCCTCCGACCTTTTCATACCCAAACTATCCACGTCGGCATGGAGTTGACTCTATAAAGTGTGAGCGAGCCACCGAGCCCGAAGCGTGGCTGTGAAGTTACGCGGGGCTCGCTGCACTCGTCTCACTTTATAAAATCAACTCCACGCCGACGTGGATAGTGGGGGTATGAAAAGGTCGTAGGACGCGTACCGCCGCCCCTCGCGGCCTCGCTGCGCTCGCCACGCTTTGGGTTGGCGTTGATAGTGGGGTGGCGTTAACAATGGGGGGGCATTTCACATACTCATGAGCCATAAGGGGGGGTATACAATTAAAAATCGGGTCTGGGGGGGCATTTAACATGGTAAGAAGGCATACAATAAAAATCGGGTGAAATGGCTTCGCATCGCATTGCATGCGATCATATCGCATGCGATGCGATTAGACGCGATTTTTCATTGTACAATGCCCTGCGATGGAAATCTTGGGCGCCGTGATAATACACAAGTATTTGAATTTTGAAAAATGTATTTGGATTTTTACTTTCATTATTTTTAATGCACAGCTTATATAATGCTTAACAATAACTTGTAGTGTATACTATTGGGGTGCAGTATACAGCAAAAATTAAAGAACAGCAATTTCTTTTTATACTGTATTTTTTTATGGACGGGCCTTGGATAACACTTTGTGGACCGTGGAGGCAGAACAAACACACACGGAACTTGTTCTGCTTCTGACAGTAGTATATATGTATGGTCTATTGGATTGCAGTGCAGCACACCACAGTGACCACACACCATGACAAAAAAATTAACAATGAAAAGCTGACTGACAGCCTGCCTCTGTACTTCACTGCACTGACTGACAGCCTGCCTAACACACGACCAGTACATTTACTACAATATAAGTACTGTATATGATGATATATTATATAACCCAGCAGCACAAACCCCTCTGCACAGCAGAAACCCCTCTGCACTGCACAATACCCCTCTACACACTGCACAAACACCCCTCTAGTCTGCACTGCACAAACCCCTCTGCAGTCTGCACTGCACAACACCCCTCTGCTGCACTCTGCACTGCACTGCTCTGCACAACACCCCTCTGCACACTAAAGATTGATGTGACTGACCAGTGATTGATGATTCAACACCCCAGGCTCCTGCACACAGCACAAGTTGAACTAGATCCGCCGTGAACGAGCAGAGCTGTGCGCAGCTGGAAGCGTGAATGTGAAATGGCGCCGAATTCTCAGGACACAGAGCTTTTATAGACTCAGCATCTTGCGAGAATCCAACGCCAGATTCCCGCATTCGGGTTTCCAAACAAAGCAGGAAACTTGCGAGCGTGGCTCACGGGCCATCGGGCCGGGGATGTTCATAGCGAATCGGATTACAGAGAATCCGGACCGCTCATCTCTAGTATCAAGTACAATCTATGTCAAGCCACATCTCTGTGCTATCATTGGGCATAAGCAACATGCATCTCTAGCATGGTAATTAATTCACAATGTATAGTTTTACTTTTAACAGGGAGCAGCTGAGATGTTGAAATACTCCAGGGTATTTTCACCCTTAAGCCCCGTACACACGGGGGGAGATATATTGCTCAGCAATATATTGCTAGCAATATATTGCTGAGCAATATACTGCCCAGTGTCTCCTTTTCATCAGCGACCAGAGATGGTCGCTGATGAAAAGGAACCTCTGCTGGCGGTGCCGCAGAGGTAATTAGCAAGCTCCTGCGACCAGCGATTAGAAAGGGGCTGAAAATGGGAGCGCGCACCATATTTCCAGCGATTTCAGCCCCTATCGCCCCCGTGTGTACACAGCATATTTCCTCTTATGTTGCATCTACATGGTGTAATTAAGCCTTGGTTGCAGAGTATGTTTGGTAGGAAGTCCTCTACTATAGGTCATGTCTTCAGCTTGTAATTATAGTAACTGCCGTAGAAGACACTAATTATGTGACTGGGGTAGCCTGTAACCTGTGTGTAATTATCTCTGTTCTTGATCAGTTTGTCTCCCTTGCATACAGTGCTTCTGATTTATTATAAGCCTCCTGGGCTTCTCCTTAAGTCAATGTTGTTTCTTCACTTGTAATTGATGACTAATATACTTGTATGTTTACACACTTTTTTTTTTAAACATACTTTGGTGGGTCATTGAGGGCACCTGGTACTTTGCTGAGTTTTTTACCTTTAGTTACATTGGTGTATAAAGAACATTTGTTATTTATGCACATCCTTTACTTTTTCTACACGTATTCTCATGCTAAGGGGCCACCTTCCAGTCATTTCTCAGAAACTTTTTTTTTTAGAAGTTCCCGAATATTTAAGGATATAGTTTACTCTGGTTGATTTGTTCGCATGCAAATTTTCAAAAAGCACGTTTCTTTGCTCATTACGCATGCACATCGTCCGCAGTGCACATGTGCGGGATCACACACTTGCAACCTTGCGTACAGAAATACACTTGCGTATGAGCCCTACCAATGTAGGCATGATGTGGGTGTTTCTGTGGGCGCAGCACAGTAGCAACTGTATACAATACTCAGCCATGCACCATACAAGATTATCTCATTATCAATTAACTAACCACATCTACTCAATGCAGACCCACGGTACGCACACTATTGCACTTTAAACATTTCTACCTTTCATGCTTCATATGTAATATATATGTGTACATATATGTAACACCTTAATAACTAGAGACAGGATTATATGCAACAAAAAAAGCTGCAAATATGCATGAAAAATACTTAAAATATGCATGAAAAGTGTTAAAATATGCTAAATTAAATAATAAAAAAAGTAATTTTTAACTTATTTATTTAAAAATCAGCATACAATTAGTTGCAAATAAACCTCAAAAATAGGCCAACAGCATCTGCAGATGTCAGTATGCTGGCTGCTACAGCAGATTGCAGCGTCCAAAGCTCTTCTTGCATCAACTACACGGACCCTCATCTCCAGCGCCGATGGATCAAATGTGAGCATAGCGTGTGAGGGCGGCATAGCGGAAGGCTTCCTCCTGCGCTGCATACTCACTGTGACACAGCATTTTCTCTGCGCCGCGTGATGTCACTACCCTTCTGCCCTCCTCCTCTGCTGCAGAAGTCTGTCTCTTGGTGTAAAATCCCAGGCCAGGGGCAGGCAAAGGTTCAGGAGCTTTGTAATGGCATCCGCCCCGACTGACTTTTATCAACATGGATTGGCAGCCTAGAGCAGTGTCAGATATAGCGTACATCCAAGGTTCCCCACTCTGCGCACATATTGCCCCAGCCTGCACACTCTACCACTACCAGGCCAGCAGCAGCAGGGCAAAGCAGTGCTGTGACTCGTGGGTGGGAAGAGGGCGGGGCCTAAAATATGCACCATCACTAGATTTTAGGTAAAATATGCAATAACCAGTGACAATGGGCAAAATATGCAAATGCATATAATCCTGTCTCTATCAATAACATTCGCTTTACAAACTCTTGGGGCGAAATGTAATAGGGTGCGATTTTTGGACGAGTTCCAAACTCGCCAGAAATCGCACTTTTAAAAATCGTGTTTTTTTACGCTAAATCGCATATGTAATGAGATGCGAATTAGCGGCAAAAAATGTGATTTGCCACGATTTTGGTCGATTTTTAGTCCTGAAAATGTACGCATTTTCAGTCCTGAAAATGTGCGCATTTTCATATATGCGATTTTGGTTTAAAAAAATAAAATAAAAAAAACGGCATGCGGTCCCCCCCCCTAAGCATAACCAGCCCCGGGCTCAAAAAGCCGGTGCTGGTATCATAAATTCAAAGGAACAATCAAGTTGGGGTTCCCTGGATTTTATAAAACCAGCACCAGGCTCAAGGTCCGGCGCTGGTTCCCAAAATACCGGTGACAAAATGACTAGGGGTCCCCCATATTTTAAGAACCAGCACCGGACACAACCAGCCAGCAGGGTAATGCCACAGCCGGGGGAAACTTATTATATAAGCTCCCGCGGCCAAAGCATTAACCCCCTGGCTGGTCAGCATGGGCAGGGGTCCTGGGGAAGTGGGGACCCCCCCAAATGAAGGGGTCCCCCCCTCCAGGACTTACCAGCCCATGCTGATAGTCCGGGGCTGTCCCCGATGCCCCTGGGCGGTGGGCATCGGGCTGATGGCTTGTGTAAAAAAAAGAATAAAAACTATTGTTTTGTACTGGCGAACTATGAGTCCCAGCAAGCCTACCCCGCATGCTGGGACTTGGAGAACCACAAGTCCCAGCATGCGGGGCATTAAAGGGCCCGCTGGCACTTGTAGTTCTGCAGTACAAAAAATAGTTAACAAAAACACACTGACACACTGTAAAATAAAAGTTTAATACACACAAAACACACACACACTGATACTTACCTACCTTGAGCCCGTAGGTCGGTCCCTGGATCCTGGGTCCGGGCTCCGGGGCTCCAGGGCAGAAGAGTCCGGTTCCGGGGCCTTGGTCCTGGTTCCGGGGCTGGTCCTGGGGTTCCGGGGCTCCTGGGCTGCAGAATCCGGGGTCCGGGATCCGAGGTAGTCCCCAGGGGTACCTAAGGAAGGAAATCCTACTCACCTGGTCCCCGGCGACGACCTCGGCATCCTCTCCGGTGACAGCGCTGCTCCCATCTGGTACCCGGCTCGCAGGACTTTGACAGGCGCAGAGATGTTTCCTCCTCGGCGTCTCTAGTCAGAATGATTTCTGGCCAATCAGGAGCCGAGAAAGTCGGCTCCTGATTGGCCAGAAATCATTCTAACTAGAGACGCCGAGGAAGTAACATCTCTGCTCTAGATGCGCAGAGATGTTTCTTCCTCGGCGTCTGTATTCAGAATGATTTCTGGCCAATCAGGAGCCGACTTTCTTGGCTCCTGATTGGCCAGAAATCATTCTGACTAGAGACGCCGAGGAGGAAACATCTCTGCGCCTGTCAAAGTCCTGCGAGCCGGGGACCAGGTGAGTAGGATTTCCTTCCTTAGGTACCCCTGGGGACTACCTCGGATCCCGGATTCTGCAGCCCAGGAGCCCCGGAACCCCAGGACCAGCCCCGGAACCAGGACCAAGGCCCCGGAACCGGACTCTTCTGCCCTGGAGCCCCGGAGCCCGGACCCAGGATCCAGGGACCGACCTACGGGCTCAAGGTAGGTAAGTATCAGTGTGTGTGTGGTTTGTGTGTATTAAACTTTTATTTTACAGTGTGTCAGTGTGTTTTTGTTAACTATTTTTTGTACTGCAGAACTACAAGTGCCAGCGGGCCCTTTAATGCCCCGCATGCTGGGACTTGTGGTTCTCCAAGTCCCAGCATGCGGGGTAGGCTTGCTGGGACTCATAGTTCGCCAGTACAAAACAATAGTTTTTATTCTTTTTTTTACACAAGCCATCAGCCCGATGCCCACCACCCAGGGGCATCGGGGACAGCCCCGGACTATCAGCATAGCTGGTAAGTCCTGGAGGGGGGGACCCCTTCATTTGGGGGGTCCCCACTTCCCCAGGACCCCTGCCCATGCTGACCAGCCAGGGGGTTAATGCTTTGGCCGCGGGAGCTTATATAATAAGTTTCCCCCGGCTGTGGCATTACCCTGCTGGCTGGTTGTGTCCGGTGCTGGTTCTTAAAATACGGGGGACCCCTAGTCATTTTGTCCCCTGTATTTTGGGAACCAGCGCCGGACCTTGAGCCTGGTGCTGGTTTTATAAAATCCAGGGAACCCCAACTTGATTGTTCCTTTGATTTTATGATACCAGCACCGGCTTTTTGAGCCCGGGGCTGGTTATGCTTAGGGGGGGGGGGACCGCACGCCGTTTTTTTTATTTAATTTTTGTTTTAACTATTTTTTTTACAACAGAAGCATGCACAGATCTCAATGATCTGTGCATGTTTCTGTAAAAATCGCCAGCAAGAAGCTGGTCTTTTTTTTTTGCGCTTTTCGGTAAGGTCCCATATGCGACTTTAGAACTCGCATCCTATTACATATGCGAGTTCTATAGTTTCCTATGGGAAAACATCTGGATGCGATTTTCAGTGTGACTGAAAATCGCATCTTTTAAATGTGCGAATTCACAGGAAAAAATGCGCTTTTTCCCGCGAATCGCACCCTATTACATGTGGGATTTTTAGAAAAATTGCGATTTTGGCCGTTTTGGACCAAATATCGCAAAAGTCTAAAAATCCCACCCTATTACATTTCGCCCTTGATGTCTGCATGTGGACAATATCATTTGGAAACATGACTACTAAATCACTATAATAACTGCCAATCATTCCAACAAACATCTTACACCTATACACTTTCACAGCCCCACATATATGTTTCATTCCTTTAAACCACACTTGGATCAGTCTTTTTAATGCCTCATGTACCATCAGGGGTTAAAGTGAGGGGAAAGGGGTGGAACTGAGTTCCACCACCTCTCATGGGCCCTTATTCTGGTCGGTGCGGATATATCCGCGTGCGTTCGGCCCGCCGTTGTTTTGTGTCTGCGCATGTGCAGAGGCGTCTCTGCGCATGTGCGAGCAGGGCGTACGGCTAAATCCCGCATGAAATGTGAACACTCCGAACAGGGGGTGGAGAGAGGCGTAAAAGGCTATTTGGGCTCATTACCATATGCAAACGCCCCGCGTTTCATGGGCGTTCCCATGCAAACGCTGGGCGTACGCATGGTAATACGGCCGTGACGCACGTGAAGGGGGCGGACATATGACATCGCCGGATGTCAGCTGCCCGCCCAGATCCCTGCTTTTGCACGGAAAAATGTCCGTGTTGTCTGAGGTTGCGGGAGCTCGTGGACCATTCGGTCCTGCATTCGATGGTCTGCGACCATCGAATGATGGGGGAGGTTCCCTGAGATGGAGGAGGCGTATTCCATGAAAAATACACGTGCGGTCCGTTCGGCCAGCTTCTTACCGCGTACGGACGGAGTTGGCGATCCGTACGGAAGGCGGGGTTTCGCACGCACGGTCCTGGCCGCATATTCGGATCCGGCCGCACCGATCAGAATAAGGGCCATGGTGAGGTGGAACATTTTTACCTCCACATTAGCTCTGCACAGTAATTCTAACAGAAAAGCATTCTAGTTTGCCGGGGGATCCCAAAAGCCCTACCAGTGGCACTGTCTGCCTGATAGGGGGAGGGGAGGGTGGGTAATTAGGTGGCATAGAGAAATGAGTTCCCCCACCTCTGCATGACCACTTTAAGCCCTGTGTACCATCACGCAATCTGCTTGCTTAATGTCATGGCAAGTGTTCATGCCAATTTTACTAAATTTACACACAATTACAACAAGTCGATATGTGTCAACTATCATAGTTGGTAGCAAAACAACCATGGTGTTGTGCTGACACTACACACATCAATTAGATCATGCATTTATACACCAGTGTTGTTTTTAAAAACATGTAACTGTTAAAAAATTTTTTAGCAAAATATGAACATACATTTTTACATTGGGACATTCTTTGATTAGGCGACTCAATGTCGACATCCATCAGTGTCAAGGTGACCATAGACGCTCCGATGCGGCGGTGTCCGTTTTGTACTTTGAAATGCACGCTCCCGCGGCATCTCATCGTACCGTACAAAAAGTATGTGCTGCACATACTTTTTGTACATGCTTTTCATCGCATCGCATCGCATTGCATGCACAGTGGCATCCAAGGCATGCAATGCGATGCAATGCGTGCTATTTAAGCACAAAACAGACGCCCACATCGGAGAGTATATGGGCACCTTTAATGCTTTTCATCCTACACCTGAGTTTATCTCAACTGAGCATAAACTTTACTTCAGCATTATTTCATTAGCCTCCAAAGCTCACCATTAATATATATTTGGAATTGTTACACGACGTGTGTCGTCAGGTACTCTTGTGTGCTTTCACATCAACTATGTTTTTCAATATAAATATTAAATAGTGTGTAAAGTGTATGGAGTCGTGGAGGTGGAAGACTGCCTTATGGATCAGTGATTTTACAGTGGACATGGTTGGTCAACACATTCTCTATGTATTGTTCTTTCTATCTACAACGTCTGTAAATGTGTCGACAACCAAAAACACACGTCCGCATAATTTGTTTTGATGCTATTATTAATAATATTACAAATGTCATTATGTGTAATATATATGTGAATAATATTAACCCCTGATCCACTTTGAAAATAGTAAATACAAACAAGACACATTGGTGTAAATTTACTAAAGTGTGAGTTTTTAGATGAAGTGAGAGATGGGGGAAATTTACTAAGATGCGAGTTCTATTTCACATGGGATGTTGCTATGGGCAACCAATCGGAATTGACTTTTTTTTTATTTAGCACCTTGAAGATAATAGATAGTATCTGATTGGTTGCTCAGAGCAACATCCCATGTGAAACTTCCCCCATTGCAAATTTCCCCCATTGCTTTAATACACACGCACTATTACAGTTATGAAAAAAGTGCTCAACACTATAAAAAAAAAATATATATATATATAGAATCCAATAGGCTGGCACTCCACCAGTTAAGTCAAAATATTTGCCCGGGTGCCATCAGGGTACATATGAACCAAAGATAGAAAGGAGACACAATGCAGCGGCACTCCCACAGGACTTTCACCCAAAAAACTGTCAGACCACTCTGGGGTTCCGTTCGACGTTTCAGTCGGGTAGACTTTTATCAAGAACAAGGCATACACTTGCCTTGTTCTTGATAAAAGTCTACCCGACTGAAACGTCGAACGGAACCCCAGAGTGGTCTGACAGTTTTTTGGGTGAAAGTTCTGTGGGAGTGCCGCTGCATTGTGTCTCCTTTCTATATATATATATATGATATGATACCGGCAGCTTGTTCTGCCACCTGAATCTGCTGAGACGCTATCCTGAGGTTTACATCTGATATTCCTCAAAAATATCCGATTCCCCTTCTAATTGGGGATCTCACTCTTACTGTCTATAAGGACATTTACGGAAATTGATGCAGGCTTGCATCCTTTTACCAGGATTTTCAAAGGATCCATTTTATGAGGCATTTAACTTCATCTATAAGTGTATTCTTTATGCATTTGGAGTATTACCCCTGAGGAAGTCGTTTTAACGACGAAACGCGTTGGGTCTGTTTTCCTTGCATATATAGAACCGAATCTTTTGAATACTCCAAGATGAAAATGCATTTTATATATTGTTTTTATGAAGCATTGTAATAAAACTGTTGAACAGTGATTCAAAAAAAGCTTGCTAATTCGGTTTTCTATATTGAAAGTTGGTGGTGGAAGTTTATCTAGGGGCGCACTTTGTTCTTTACTCTTTATATATATATATATATATATATATATATATATACATATATATATTTATATATATATGTTGATAAAAAATTGCTCAGTACACTTTAGGAACCATAGCTTAAATGTTACTCTATGGTATTGAGTGACACAACACAATGACACATGACCACAAATATGTGGAAAAGTACACACGTGTACAGGGACACATATCTACCAAAAACCCTGTGCATGTATGTTTACCACAATACAATGGAGTGAATGGATTGCATATGACAGTGCTCTGTAACACACTAAAGTGACATAATAAATAAGTACAATATCAAGGCCATTAAATCATTAGGTGTTTACAATTATATGAACAACAAACCATAATAACAAACCATTAAAACGTTCCAGTATACTTTAGAAACATCAAATTGTATAAAAACAAACACTCATTTCATAAAATACACACACTTATAAGGTTTACACATTAATATACCCAACATTTGTAGGACTCGTATATTTACATTTAATTTTGGAAGTAATACATTCAATACACATTAATCAGCCATGTAATAAAGCTTGCTTGCTAATTATTATTGGGGAGTTAATTAGTTCCAATAAACACAATGAAATGAGGAAAATCATGCCATGAATTAATGGGTTGTGAATAAGTTGGCTGTGTGAGTATTGTTGACTGCGTGCGCATTGTTAGAGTTGCGAATGAATTTCCCTACAGAGGATGTTCACACGTATGCACACATGCATAGGGCGGGATGTATTAATATAGATTGCCGCCCGGCCGCCGCGATGCCAGCACATATGTACTAACATATGCGGCTGGCATCGCGGTGCGGTGACGGAGGCCCTCCGCGATACCTGTAGGTCACCATCACCTCCCTGCCGCCTCCTGCTCCCCTCACGCTGGGGACAGCTAAGCAGGCTGTCCCCGACGCCTTCTCCTCCCCCTGCAGCTGGAAGAACATCCGGCTGCCTTGCTAGGGGGAGGACCTGGACTAAGGTAAGCCAGACGGAGGGGGATCTGCGGGTTTGCGGCGGAGGCAGCAGGCGGGGGAGAGGGGGGTCTGCGGCGGAGGCAACATTTTCCCCTAAGTACATCCCACCCATAGTGCTTGATCTTGCGGACACGGCAATGTGCATGTGAGCACGCAAGTGTGCGGGTAGTTTGTGGCCACTCCCATTTAAATACCATTGCAAACAGTCACGTTTGTATGTGGTGTGGGAATTGCTTCGCAGACTGTGTGCCTGCGATTACCATTCGTATGGGTGCGTGCAAATGTGCATGCAAACAAATAAACCTGAATAAGGTCTATGGTGTATTTAACAAATGGTAACAGCATTTAGTGGGATGCTACTAGGGACAGTTGGGGTTAGAGGGCTAGAGTGCCTAGGAAGCTTCTCTTAGGATTCTCCGTATCTGGATGCCTGGGACGGTCTTTTGACCACCGCATCCTCACTGCCAGGATAATGTATGTATCCTCCTCATATATCAGTTCTGCCTATCATGATAATAAGGTAATGATGCTACCCAGATGACTAACAACAGTAGCATAGAGCTGATATGTCAACAGTAGGGAAGCAATCTATTTAGTGTGTATTGCATCTAATCTAGCTGCCGATTCCTGCCCTCCTGAAAGTCTTCCTGTATACTATATTAGCATTTGATTCCTGGTTACTCACTGTTTCTAAATTAAACACACTGCTCCAATTCCTTTTATTTGCATTTTTTTAGTAAGCAGATCACATTTTCCTTACTTATAATGGGAAATGTGATCTGGAATAATGTATTAAATAAAAAAAAATTGCTGGCGAATAACAGGGCTCATATGTATATTGGGGGCTTCTGCAAAGCAGTGCAGGGATGTGATGGGTGAGATTTAATAGGATGAGAGATTCAGAAAGTGAGATATTTAGTAAGAAATCTCCAGTTTTTTTTAAAGGGGCAATCATTTACACTACAAAATAAAACTGGTTTTGCAGTGTAAATGATTGCTGCTTTTAAAAAACTGGAGATTTCTTACCAAATCTCTCACTTTCTGAATCTCTCATCCTATTGAATCTCACCCGATGTGTCTGATGGACACCCAAGCTGATTTAAAAAATAAAATTTTAAAAAATTCTACTAACCTCCTCAGGGTCCAAGGATCCATGGTCCGATGATGAATGTTGGTCTCCAGAGCTTCCTGCTGCTCTGTGAGCATGGTGCAGTAAAGTAATGCTGCAAAGCAGTAGCTCACTTTACAGCATCGAGGGTCACCGAGAAAGGAAGCCCCAAAGGCATCGCTGGAAGCTGATCCCCGGGGTTAGTGAGCATTATCAGTGGTGATGAGTGGTCTTCGTAATGAGGAGTAGTGGTAATGTTGATTGTGGAGCACAGCATCGAGGCAGGGGCATAACTTCATCTAAGTCACTTGGAGGAAAGTTGGAGTTTGGCGCCCCCCACCCCAAATATGGTGTGTGTCAACATTCGCCTGGTACCACGTAAAGCAGCATTGCTTTACGTGGTACCAGGCAGGAGCCATTCTGACCCCTATTGCAGGTGTTAGCAGGGCTCCTTGTATAGAACCAATTAACTACAGGTGCGCAACAGACCTCAATTGCAAGAGCAGTGGGCACACTATGAACTACACAGATGCTGGTGTACATGCAGGTGCCCCTTTCAGGGCTTGCCTCCAAAGACCTGAAAAAAACAGCAGAGCGATACAGTTCCTATAAACTAGAATTTCTACTACAATATTTGTCTGAGGTACAGTAATTCTAAATGACCATAGAGGAATAGATCAATCATTCAGGCAGAGAATGATTGGATAGCAGTACAAAAAAAAAAGAATATATTGCAACAGTTGATTAAAAAAATAACAAGAAACGGACTTGTGAGAGACGACAAACATCTGACAGTGATTTAATTAAACTCTTAAAGCAAAAACATAAAATAACTTTTGAAAAACAATAATGGTTTAGATAGAAGCCATGTCCCACAGGTGTTCATGAAGAGAATAATCATTTCATTTTATAGGGAGAAAATCAAGTCCAATCAGAGCTCATTGGCATAAAGAAAACAAGTAAGCCCCGTACACACGGGGGAGATATATTGCTCAGCAATATATTGCTGAGCAATATATTGCTCTGTGTCTCCTGTTCATCAGCGACCAGAGATGGTCGCTGATGAAAAAGAAACTGCCCGGGGGAGCCCGGCGGTGGAAATCAGCTGGTCGCAGGAGCATGTTCCTGCGACCAGCGATCACTACAGGGGTAAAAACGTGAGCACGCACCAGCTCGCTCAGCGACCATATTTACCGCAATATTACACAAAATCGCCCCTGTGTATACGCACACTTAGAGATAGATTCTACTGTTATAAAGGAAAGAAGACAACACCTTTATTTTGCGAAATGGCTGACCACGCACCTTAAAAAGGACAACACTTGTCAGCTGTTAGTCAGTTGAATTTCATTCACATCTATGAAGACTGGGTATGGATCATTGGGTCGATCATAAGTTGGTGGACAGTCATTAGGTCAACACCACTAGGTCGACATGGGTCTAGGTCGACCTGGGTTTAGGTCGACATGGGGCTAGGTCGACAGGTCATTAGGTTGACAGGTCATCCGGTCGACATGGACAAGCTCAACAGTCAAAAGGTCGACATGGAGTTTTTCATAGTTTTCTTTACCCAAATGTTGACACAGTCGACATGGACAAAGTTTTAAGTGCAACGCGTCTCCCAGCATGGCTCCCTGCACTCGACATGCTTCGGGCACAGTGTCTCGCTTCGCTCGGCACACTATCCCTAGTGAATGGAAGGGCATGAAATACCACCTGTCGGCACGTCGGCTCAAAAAACAGTGAAAAACCTCATGTTGACCTTTTGACTGTCGACATTGCCCATGTCGACCTAATGCTTGTGTCGACCTAATGACCTGTCGACCTAAACCCATGTAGACCTAGACTCATGTCAACCTAAACCCATGTCGACATTTCAGCATGTCGACCTAGTGGTGTCGACCTAATGACTGTCGACGAAATGACCATTTCCATGACAACTTCCTCTTATGATTTTTGCTCATTACACCAATAACTTAAATGCTGCAGTGGTCAGATGGCCGAGAAATTCTTGAGAAATATAAAACTCCTAATTTGGTTTTAAATGATAAAGAAAAGTGTTAAAATCAGTTATTTTACAGACTTTTTGGTTATCTATAGTAGCAAAAAGCTCAGTGCTACCGTACCATAGCATACACCTCGCAGCGAAATGAGATCTTTAAATGTACACATAGAGCTTTGTAAAAGATTTTAAGGGCATTTCCAGAATCACACAAGATAGATGGCCACAGTAGATGGAAAAATGTCAGCTGAAAGACATAATAATACCGGAAAAACAGTTCTTTCTAAATGGATCATAAAGCTTTGATGGAAAATGAGCAGTTAATCAAAGAAAATATCCAAAAGTTGCAGCAAAGGCTACAATAAGGGCATACAAGCTCAGCCTTAGAGATAGGAGAAAAAAAAATCTACAGTACACTGAAAAACCAAAATAACAAGTAAGTCACATAGAGCACCAACTATTTACAACAAAAGGCTGAAAAGTATGGTTAAAAGACAAGAGACCCCCCCCCCCAAAAAAAAAGAGAAAAAAAAGAGAACAGCTGACACCCCCATAGCGGAGGTACAGTAAGTAGGAAGGTAGATAGGAGTCACTGTGGGATGGTGAGGGGATATGCAGGAGAATTTCCACACTACAGACGATGGTCAGATCAGGGTGGTAGGCCAAGGGCTGGAAGCTGGCCAATCAGGTAAGTAGACCACTTGCGAACAAACCAGAATTTTATTCAGGAGTTTTAATTTTTCTTCAGTAGCTCACACCCCAATACTTCATACACTACTTCATACTATAATAATAATAATAATAATAATAATAATAATAATAATAAGGAAGGGTTGTGGTGGATTCAGGGGGAGGGGTAACTCAGTAACACTTCTCAACACCACACTGCCACTGGCAGTACAAGCCCAGCACACACAGTTCAGTACTAAGGGGGTTATTCTGGTCAATTCGCAAGGACTGTAAATTGGCAGTGGGAGCGATGTTTTGCATATGCGCATGCACAGCCGCATTTCTGCACATGTGCATACGCCAGGGTGCGTGCGGTTATGGTGAACAGACTGTTGTCTGGGTGCACACACCCAAAGCTGCAGCCGGGGGGTGGTGGAGAATAGTTGGGCCCATGGGAACGCCCAGCGTTTCATGGGTCGTTGCAATGAAAACTAATTGGTGGAAGAGGGACACACAGGAGATGTTTATGGATTAAAATCCTTTTGTGGCGAATAACCTGCTGAGTCGGAAAAATTCTTTGGTGACTGCTTGAAGCTTGTGTGAAAGATACCTTTCAGTGAACTGAACATACAGTAGGGCCTCATTATGAGGTGAGTGTCTTTCCATAAGAACCGTGGTTTCCATACTGATTTGTGGGGGACGGGGATACACGGATGTGGAGGAGTGTTTTGCACCTTAAAGAAACCATTATGTGGGGGGCGTGGCCTGGAGCGCGAGGAAGAAGGAAGCAGGAGAGCTGAGCTCCGTAGCAGAGACAGCAGAAAAAGCAAAATTCAGCTGATTTCCTTGCCTCCCCCTGCCGCAAAATTCCACCATAAGACCCCACTAGCACCAAGAACAAGGTGAGGACATTCTTTCAAACCCTGCTTTACCCCGCTCACCGCAGCCTCACGGAGACGCCACAGAAGCCTGGACGCCGCCATCTTACATACGAGGCACGGACGCAGCGTCTCCCGCTCGGCACAGGTACAACAGCAGAGCAGTGCCTAGAGCGGAGGGCAAAAGCTATTATCACCGGCGCCCAGCACTGAAATACCCACGGAGCACGGAGGAGCTGCAGAGAGAGAGAAGCGCTGACACGCTACAGAGCGCAGCATCTCCATCACAGACGCCATCTTGCAGGGTAAGCAGCCTCAAACGCTGAAACGCTAACCTTCACTAAGCTTGGTGCTTATCTCAAAAACTGTTAACACGCATTTTGGTACAGCTACCAAAATACCCTACCTAAAGCAACAAATACTCATTGGTTATTTTATCTGACTTACGCATTTGAACTCATTAAACTATGTAACCCCCCCGGAGAGACTCCATGACTGATGGACCTATGCATGCTAACTGATCCACACATCGCTTAGATAAGCTAGAATAATTATCTCCCCCAAACTGCTCAGTCGCCTAATCCTCCTCCATAACTTTGCAAACTGTCTGCCCGAAGGAAATCCCGTTCTAGATCCCCTAGACACCAGCCCAGCATTATGGACAAGTTCAAAGCCCCTCCACCACCAGCTAAGCCACAAACACAAAACCTGCAATCTCCTCAAAAGCAGAGGCAAGAAAAAAAAAGGGGAGAACATTCCCTAGTCCCAAACCCAGACAACACCCAGGGTACCCCGCTTGCTAAAAAAGCAATAGGAGATCAGGCTACAGACATATCCTCTTTACCATCAAAAACAGGCTCTCCTGTGCTCTCATATTCTGATTTAGTGGAAGCTATCCACACTACTATGGCCCCACTATTACAGAAAGCTGTAACCGATATCACAGAACAGATACACACTCTTAACTGCCGTGTCAATAAAGCAGAAACCAGAATAAGTGACAATGCAGACCAAATTGTTTCATTACAACGCTCTGTAAAAACTCTCCAAGCTGAAAACAGAAGACTCTCTGAATCAGTGGAAAATATAGAAAATAGAGCAAGGAGATGCAACTTAAGGATAACTGGACTGCCTGAAACCTTAAAAGGTACTCAATTAGAGCACTTTGTGAGAAACACCTTGCCAAAACTCCTAAAAGTGGAAAACGAGTGCGCAGATCTAGTTGTGGAGAGAGTCCACAGAATGGGGACCTTACAGCCCCAATCTACAGCAAAGCCAAGAGTGGTGATCTTTAAAGTTTTGAACTTTTTACACAAACAGCTAATGTGGGCGGCTTCAAGAAAGATCAACCCTATCACCTGGGACTCTCATACCATCCGACTTTATCAAGATTTTTCTCTTGAACTATCCAAAACCCGCAGATCCTTCAACCCAATTTGTTCTGAGCTGGTAAAGACCAATACAAAATTCTACATGATGTACCCGGCGCGCCTAAGAATCTTCACACCTTTGGGCTTCAAAGACTTCACCTCGCCGCAAGAAGCCAAGAACTTCGTGGACAGAATTGAAATTGAACAAGACGCCAATGACATCACAGATATACCAGCACCGGACTGAACCGTAATTGTATCACCTTTTTTGATTTCTTTCTCATTTCAGGATTAATTTGATCCAGGCACAGTGAGAAACCCCAATATGGGACCCAGAATGTTTAAAACGTTTTGAAAATGTTTAAAAATAGTTTAAATTGTTTACACCCCAGGCTCCTTCTGTAAGAGTATAGTAAGGAGGAACATGGCTGACGGAGGCAAAATACGTTAGCCGGTATAGAGTTGTATTAGTTATGGGCTCTAGTTTAGAAGCACATTTTAGATCTTAAGAGTTTAATTGCTACACTAACTTCGCTTAACAAATACTTAAGCTAGTATCAATATGCTGTTTCTTTTCCTTGTCTTTTATGTCCTTTTTGTATTGTTACCCCTCTTTATCCTATGTATCCTTATTGTCTTTCCCCTCACCCTCTTCCCCTTTGTATTCCTCCCTGTCCTAGTCCAAACCAGCCCCATATTTTATGGTAGAATAATTGAATTCCAACCAATATGTCTCTGGTCATAGGCTCTTTAAACACACTCCAGCAAAGAGGCGCAAACTTCTAACCTACTTGGGTAAACAAAAAGTTGACTTGATCTGCTTGCAGGAAACGCACCTCCTCCCCCCAGAGATCAAAAAATTGGGAATAATGAAGTGGGAAGTTTTAGGCTCAGCCTATCTAAATTCTAAATCATCTGGGGTAGTTATCCTCGCAAAAAAACAACTGAATATAAAAGTTCTGAAGGAGGAGTCGGACCCTGCAGGCAGATACACCATAATATCTATAGAAGTGTTTGATAAAGTGATTACTATATGTAATGTGTACGCACCAACACAGTATAAGAGATCCTTTTTCACAAATATCATTTCTAAACTATATAATTATGACCCTAAATCTCTCATACTATGTGGAGATTTAAACTTACTATCATCTGTGGTTTTAGATCGTACTCCCCCACCAAAAAATCCAATTACTCTACCAAAAATCGGAGTGCCGTATCTTGCTAAATGCTTCAACTTGGTGGACTCTTGGAGGACACTCACTCCTATTGAACTAGATTATACATGTTTATCCCTAACTCATAAAACATGGTCGAGATTAGACTACATACTAATCCCTGAACCGTACCTCCCAAACCTTATTACAGCCCAGATATTTCCCCCAACACTTTCAGATCATGGTCTAATTACAATAGATTTAACCCTATCTCAAAAGGAAAAATCCTCACCCCAGTGGAGATTCCCCTCCCATCTTGCTCAATCTATGGCACTTAGAGAGAAACTGTCCAAAACATGGTCAAATTATGTTACTGATAACTCACAACACGAAGACGATAACCCAAAAATTTTTTGGCAAGCAGCTAAAGCTGTAATAAGAGGAGAAGTTCTAGCACATGTTTCGAGACTAAAGAAAAAACAAAACGCAGAATCTAGAGATCTACAAACGAATTTAACACTAGATTTTCAAAACTTCAAACTTTCCCCTACATTAGAAAACAAATCTAAATACCAATTATCTAAAGCTAAATATGATGAATACCTCCAACTCCAGGCTGATAACTATTTGTTCAATGTAAATGCAAAATTCTATAAGTTTGGAAACAGAGTGGGCAAGCTTATGACTAACTTACTTCAGGGTTCAAGATCCCAAAATACTGTCCAACCTATTTTAAAACCTGATGGCTCACTTACAAAAAATAATTTCCAAATAGTCGAGAGATTTCGAGACTATTACCAGGAATTATATTCCCCACCTGCAGAGACACCGAAGGAGCGAACGTTAACAGACCCTCCCACAATGGAATCTAGTTTAAACCCCCCAGTAAATTATTGGGACTCGATCCCAATGCCACAAGTCCCGAATCATTTGATAGAAAACCTGACACATCCAATAACAAAAGAAGAAGTTTTAAAGACAATTGGGAAATTGAAACTAGCTAAGGCCCCAGGACCCGATGGATTCACGAATGTTCTATAAAGCCATGTCCCACTCAATCGCTGAACCACTTACAAAATGTTTTACTGACATTATTTTAACCGGAATCTTACCTGACCACTTTTCCGACGCGATAATAAAGGTAATCCCAAAACCAGGACGTCCCCTAAATCTAACTAGTTCATATAGGCCAATATCGTTACTTAACGTTGACTACAAAATTTTTACTAAAATCATAGCAGAAAGACTTACCCCTATCCTGCCTTTTATAATTCACGAAAACCAAACAGGCTTCATTGCAGGACGACATTCAGTCGTGAATGTCAGAAGAGTCTTGGCTGCTATACAGCAGCTAAGTCCCGGATCGGTAGCCTCTTCGGCGTCGGGTGCAGTTTTGACGCTCGACGCCGAGAAGGCTTTTGATATGGTGTTATGGCCACATCTTTTTAATACCCTGTCTAGATTTGGTTTTCCAGTTTTATTTAGTAACTTAATTCGCACTTTATATTCTACTCCAGCCTCTACAATAGCTTGCAATGGAACTATCTCAACTCCTTTCACTCTCGCCAGAGGAACCAGACAGGGGTGCCCCCTTTCCCCCCTTTTATTTGCAATCGCTATTGAGCCCTTCGCGGTAGCAGTAAGAACGTCCCCTCTGATTCAAGGAATACAAGTAGGTAAAGAAGAATTAAAAATTGCATTATTTGCCGACGACACTCTTATTTTTTTAACTAAACCCTCCCAGTCCCTACCCGCTCTCCTACACCTCATCCGCTCCTTCGGTGTTCTCTCGGGGTACAAAGTGAATCTAAATAAGTCAGAAATCTTGCCTTTAGGTTCTGCTGATCCATACTTATACAACAATCCAGACATACCATTCTTAGTAAACACCTCACACTTCAAATATCTTGGAGTCCAAATCCCTGCAGATCTTTCCAAGCTATATGTCTTAAACTTTGCTCCGGTTATTACGAAAATAACTACCAAATTAGAAGCTTGGAAAGATTTACCAATTTCTTTTCTAGGGAGACTAGCTGTTATAAAATCAATAATATTCCCTAAAATTTTCTATAATATGCAAATGTTGCCAATTACCCTATCAGCATTAGATATCGCGAAATTAGACTCACTATTTTTAAAATTTATCTGGCAAAACAAAAGAGCCAGAATAGCGAAAAGTAAGCTTAAAACGCTAAAATCCCAAGGAGGACTAGGCCACCCGGATTTATATGCATACTCATTAGCTATACACTATAGATATCTTGCTGACTGGATCTTAACACGCTCTGTGTACATTGACTATAAGCTAGAAACCGCGATATTCGCCCCTTATGCTCCTGGTGCTCTTATCCAGATGAACACCTCTATGATACCAAAGAAAATAAAATCCCACATACTCTTCCACAACACCTATACGGCTTGGTTAAAAATCAATAAAAAAACTCGTAGGAAACCCCTTCTTACATCACATATCCCATTATGGGGAAATCCTCTATTCCCCCCTTCTCTCTCAACCCCGGCATACATAAACTGGAAAGAAAAGGGACTGGACAATTCGTCAAAAATGTTTGACCCAGGAGGTAATATGCACTCTTTTGAATACTTGGCCTCTAAATATACACTACCAAAATCCCATTTATTCATGTTTTTGCAAACAAGACATTATCTAATATCCTTAGACTTACAAATGAAGACACCTAACCCCATTGCCCTAATTACCCAAATCACAAATTTAGACTCCTTATTTAACTATATTATAGCAAAACCTTATAAAGTGAAATATCTATATAACATACTTATGACCAAAGAATTAGACTCCGACCCACAATGGAATATACTCAAAACAAAGTGGAATTTAGATATTCCAGAGATTTCCCAAGTTAGTACAATGATAGAAGCACATGAAACAAACCTTAGGTCCCTAAAATCTATATATCTACAGGAGGTGTATGTAAGAACATTACATAGGGCATACATTACACCGTCCAGACGAAAATACATGGTCCCAGAAGAAACTGGGCAATGCACTAAATGTGGAAAAAGTAATGCCGACTTCTCACACAACATGTGGGACTGTTATAAACTAAAAATATATTGGAACAAAGTTCTACAATTTATAAACCACATGTTTCATACTAAATTCACCCCAAGCATAGCTGCATATATGGGAATTTCATATCAAGAGTGGCACCTCCACACTTTTAACAAGCAGGAGATATCCTTAATTATAATGATACTCACTACAGCCAGAAAATGTATATTAATAAAGTGGACGAAAAAAACAGCTCCTACCATAGCACAACTCAAACAAAAACTTTTACAAATGTTGTACTTTGAGAGGCGCTATGCTAGGCTAGACTTGGTAAATGGAGCGAGATCCTTCTATCAAAAATGGTCTGTTTTTATTAACACATTGGACGCTCAAATAAGAGAACATATCTCCTCGGTTTTCGAAAACAAAACCCCATTGAATCACTCTTGATCTGTGTAGAATCTTTTACCTGATCCCTCCTTTCTTGACTCCATATGTACATTGTTTGTGTAAAAACAAGAATATAATGTCTATTATTATTATGTCATAAATACTTAAAGATCTGTGTGTAACCTTCTAAACTTATAATATTGAAATATTAGCAAAATTGATATGAGAATTCTTATGTCTTTTATGAGATAGAAAATATGAAGACTGGTTGGACCGTCCATACCCTCCCTCCCACCCCCCCCCCTCTACCCCAAATCCTATCCCCCCCCCCCATTTTTTCTTTTACATCCTTCGTCGTTATTTTCTTTGACCCCCCCCCCCCCCCCTAGTAGTATTCTGATGTCTGTACACCCATTTGTTTAGAATTTTAGAACTGTTTGCAAACTAGATGTATACCCTCGAATATTCTCTTCGGGTTAACTACTGAATATAAAGAAATTTAGAAATCTAGAATAACTTGCCTAAGAGCAGTAGGAAATTGAACGGACTCAAGTTTTATTTCATTATGATAATGCTTTATTCTTTGAAAAATCATCCAGGAAAACCCGACAAGACATGACTTATTATACAATATCCAACAGTTTATTGTTTATGTTTATGTTTTATTGCCAAAGTATGTACAAACATATATCTGTAAACTAATTGTTTTTCAAGCAAGAAAAAAGAAATTCCTCAATAAAAAGCATTTAAAAAAAAAAAAAAAAAGAAACCATTATGTGAACATAGGCCCCTATAGGAGGTCAGTATATCCTTTTTCATAGGATATCTTATGTGGAGCTGCTTACCAGGGGAAGAAGGAGAGGAGAATTACCCCAGATAGGAAGATACCTTTATGTGAACATAGGGCCCCTATAGGAGGTCAGTATATACCTTTTTCATAAGATATCGTATGTGGAGCTGCTTACCAGGGGAAGAAGGAGAGGAGAATTACCCCAGATAGGAAAGATACCTTTATGTGAGAATAGGGGCCTATTACAATGTCATTAAATAGCCCCGGAATCCCAACATCAGTATGGCTGGGCCGGAATCCTGACTGCTGGCATTCTCAGGTTAGCATTAGGCTGGGGGAGGGGGGATGTTAGGGTCTTGCTGCCGGGAGGGAGCGTTAGACACTTGCAAGCGGTAGTTATGGTTAGGCTGCAGGGTAGGAGGGTTTTTGTTGGGGGCAAGTTAAATATAGTTATCAGTACCTTGTTGGGATTCACTCCATCGGAATGTCAACATCGATTTTCTCTTCCATATGTATTCCCTTTATATCTATTGGGGGGGGGTGTGATTCAAGTGGGGGAGATTGAGGACATAAAGGGGAGCAGCTATGATATGGAAGGTAAGATGGGTGGTAAACTGTAGATGCTGTAGCTGGATGCATGGCAGATGAAAACCCTAAAGACATATGTGGAAAATGGCCACACTATACCATTACATTGACTGGCGCCTCTCAGAAGAATGTGCTACGATTGTGGCATGCTCCTCTATCCCTGTTGCATATATGCATTAGGTGTGACCATTATAAGGTCAACATTAAATTGCAGTGTTGCCTCTACCACAGCATGCCCTGAAATGACATGCAGCTACCATTTTTAAAGCACTTCCTTAAACCATCAATGGTGTAGCTGTGCACATGCACATATGGTTTTCACAAGCACACAGGAGCACTGTTCATTTGTCAGTGTTTATCCATTGGCAGGGCCGAAGCGGAGCGCCCCAGGCGAGTCGGGGTGGGTGCGCCCCGGTGCCGGGGTGGGGGGGGGGGTGGTACCTGTGGATAAAACTTGCAGCCCCGGCATCCCTGCAGTGCAGGAGCGGTCAGGGGTGTCCGTGCGGCAGTGGTACCTGCGGCGCTGTCATGTGTATAAAGCTGGCTGCAGCCAGCAGGGTCCCTGCAGTGAATAGAAAATAACCAGCGCTACCCGCGCCACCGCGCGCATGGCGCTAGTTATTTTCTATTCACTGCAGGGACCCCGCCGGCCGCAGCCAGCTTTATACACATGATGGCGCCGCAGGTACCACTGTCGCACTGACACCCCTGACCGCTCCAGCAAGTTTTTTACACAGTTCGCTGGGGGTGAGGGGCGAACTGCCGCCCTCCAGGTGCCGGCACCCTAGGCAAATGCCTAGAGCTGCCTAGTGGTGGCGCTGGCCCTGTCCATTGGTGTTTTACATGATCACCACACATCAGGAGACCATATATAAGAAATAAACCTTTGGTTGGGGAAAGGACCACAATCCCGCAGTGTTCATTTAGAAACATATGGTTGCAAGCCATCAGTTTATGCGCACCATACTGTATTGCATAGCCAACTAGCTGTAATGTTTTCTTGTTTTCCACTTACAGTCTTGTCCCCAGGCTGCACTTATTATCTCTTCCTGTAGTGTGTCACTAGCCATTATTTAATGAGTGGTAGATCTAATGTTGTGCGTGATAAGTCATCTCCCTGATACAGTATGTCTTCTAGAAACCTTGATGAATTGTTTGTGTCTATAAGCCCAAGACTCGCTACTTTTGCTAGAGCATACATCATTGTAAGTCAGAATTTGCACAGATGTTTATGTACTACCAGTTATTAATATAACGCACAAATATTCTTTATAGAGAATATCTGACCATTCACATCGGTCTCTGCCCTAGTGCAGCTTACAAATCTAAACTTCCTACATATGTATATACACACACACACACACACACACACACACATTCACGCTAGGGTTCATTTTGTTGGGAACAAATTAGCCTACTGTATCAGTACATTTTTTATTTAAGTTGTTAATGAGTACCTTACATTAATACAATATTTTCTTAGTTGCGGGGGCCCCTCAAAGGCACAGGGCCCCCAGGCTGGTGCCTACTCTGCTTATTTGGTAATCTGGCAATGGTATCTACACATTGATCTCTTTTTGTTCATTTACCTGGATGGATGGTAATTATAATTAATAGTTGCCAAGAAAGCTGAGAAAGAGAATTTACATTGATTGATAAGTTTAACACAATATATTACAGTAATTATCTTTAAATGTTGTGTTTTATTTACTCTAATAATGAGCCAGATGCACTAAGCTTGAAAAGTAATAAAATGGACGATGATAAACAACCAACCAATCAGCTCCTGCCCGATAATTTTCAAACACAGTCTGTGACATGGCAGGTAGGAGCTGATTGGCTGGCTGTTTATTACTCTACATTTTATCACTCTTGAAGCCCAATATGTTTGCCCAACTACAATGCTGCATACTCTCTAGACCAGGGCTGGGCAACACCGGCCCTCCAGATGTTGATGAACTACACATCCCAGCATGCCTTGCATCAGTTTCAGCATGGCCACATAGCAAAACTAATGCAAAGCATCCTGGTATGTGTAGTTCATTAACATCTGGAGGGCCGGTGTTGCCCAGCCCTGCTCTGGACCGAGACCAGTAGATCTATATATTCTTCTGGACTACACATTTTACCCAGCCCAATGGCCATACTGTATTTCAGTAAATTGGCTTTTATTCAGCTTTGCAAATGCAATCAGTAAAATTGCAAATGCAGTAGGAGGTGTTAAGCACCTCTTGGCTGCATTTGAGACCCGAGGGCTGTGACCAGCATCACAGCCTGAGATCAACTTCACGACCAATGGTTGTGATGTTCGCCGCAAATGGGCAGCTGCATCTTTAGATGCCGACTTTGGCCTCGCTGCTCCCCAGTAAAATCCACCACCCTACTCAGCATCAGTGAATCAGGATGCAGTCAGTGACTGCACAGGCTTCACTGATGCTGGGCAGGGTGGTGGATTTTACTTGAGGGCTGCAGTCCTACAGTCCATAGGTAAAATCCGCCACTGCTTCTATGTAATCCTTAGGCAAAACCCAGTGCTTGTGGCTTCCAATCATAAAGTATGAGAACAACCAGAAGAGAATCTTGATAACTGAGTCTATTGCATTGACCATAAATAATTTGATTTGGTCTTGGACCTCCAACCCGACCCACCCCTCCAAATGTCCCAAGGCACCCCAGATACACAGATTGGGAACCAGTGTGTTCACTCATGGGCATTCTGTCTGATGTTAGATTTTATGCTCTTTGGTCCATTGTTTTCTCCAGCTTTAGCCGAGTAACACAACCTTCTTGTTGGATACAATCTGGTGAAGCAAGCAAATGGAGTTTATATACTGTAGTTTTCACACTTGTTTTATTTGTGCTACTGTGCTATTTCTTCTTTTTTGCATTGTAAACCATTACACAATATTATAATTTGGTAACGTTTTCAGAATGATTACTCCCCACTTCTCTATACACCCTATACAAGGGGGTAATCCAATTAGTTGCTATATACACATATGGTACTACTGGATTCTCATAGTTCTTTGTTGCAGCCGTATAGGGCAGTGATAAGAATCCATGAATCTAGGGCATACAGTACTCATAGGCAAATGTGGGGTGGGAAGGGGGGGGGGGGGGTTCTGGTTGCCTGGAAACCCCCCTCCTCCTGGCAAGTGCCTTCAATTATGACAACAATAGCACTGGTATATAATATAATCAATAGAGCTTCCACCACACCTGTGTAATGAACAAAGCAGAGCTGCTGCACATGCCCAGTGTACCAGATTATTCTACCACATTTACTGTATGTGTGGATCTGAGCCCTCAAACATCGCAATGGACCAGAGAGCAGCTGTCAGGAGGAAGAGACTGGAGCTTTACCATTTGTACTGTTAAATATTAATGCTGTATTCCATACAGTATCCATTGTGAAAAATACCAATTTTCTAGGCTGTTCCTTCAGCCTTCCGTACTTACTCCAATGCGCTGCAGAGTGGGAAATTTTGGATTACATTTGGAAACCCCCCTCTAAAAACCCTGCATTTGCCACTGGTACTTGCCTAGTCTCCCGTGTCTGTGGGAGACACCAGACTTTTTTAGTCCTCCACAAGAAGAGTAGGTACCCCTCCAACATTCTGCCAACTTACTAGTGAAGATGACAGAATGCAGAGACTCTACGGATTGGGCTGGGCTTCATGATGCAATTAAATGATAATCACATCATTTTTGCTTGACCCTAGATACGTTTTGTCCAATCTTGGCCTTATGATACAAGGAGGGGAGGTTCTAATGGCACAATTAACCTTCTCCTGCCTCTCTCACTGCCCACCTACTTCTCCTGTTCTGGCATCCACCAGAGAGAAAGAATTCAAAGTAGGTAAGTATGCTTTGGGACAAGATAGGGCTGAAAGTTGGGAAGGTCCGATGCCATACCATTGCAACAGCATTTCTCCACCTCAAGTTCACAGTTTAGTTAATTGGATTTAGCTCATAACTGATATAATGATAGAATATTACCTGATGATATACACCATGGAGAAAAATATGCTCTGTTTCATTCTGAGAATAAGGCTATACAGACGCCGTATACTGAAGAATCTTAAATGGGATTTTATTTATTACAGTCTGAATATACAATTACAGTTAAGAACAAATATATTTTACCATTTAGGTCTTGTAATATTTAACAACATATGAGATTAAAATCTTCACTGAGCTAGATGTAAGAGAACATACTGTATAATCTGATATAGATGAATGGAAAATGGTCTGTAATACCAGAGGTGGGGGCATTATGAATATTTAGTCATGCCAAAGAGTTTCTGCAATTTTCTGCCCATTTTATTTATTTTTTTTAAAGAATTTTGACAATTACATTTTCAACCAATTTTTGTCATTTATTTTGAGGGTATATTATAAGCTTCTTTGGAGGAGGGACATCATGAATATATGCATTTAGTCTTAACTATACTCAGAGAATTTCCAGTAAAGTAATCTGAGAATAAAAAAAAAATTCAGACTACTGAAACTCTTTTTCTAGGATGTTATTCCCAGTTCAGAGTAACACGTGCATCCAGGGGATTTAAGCTAGAAATTGGGCAGATCCCAAGAAAATAAAACATAGCCAAAGTTTTGGGGCTATCACAAATTACTATAGGTGATTTATTATGAATTTCTCTGTATTAGTTGACCACATTACTACTTTGACCAATAATTGAGGCCACTGAGGTTACTAATGTGTTTTTTTTTTTCGTACTTTGCCCCAAAAATCTTCACCCCTGCATATATTCCTCCAATCAAATTGTCATTTAAAGAATTATGCTATAGACCAGTGATTCACAAATTGTTTTAAATCACGGCTTCCTAGACCATCAGAATCTTTTTCACGGCCCACCTAGGCTTGACATTTCTTACTGAGAAATGTAGGGGAAAAAATGACATATGGGGTGAAATGTAATAGGATGAGAGATTCAGAAAGTGAGAGATTTGGTAAGAAATCTCCAGTTTTTTTAAAGCAGCAACCACTTACAATTCAACATCAAACTGGCTTTGCAGTGTAAATGATTGCCGCTTTAAAAAAACTGGAGATTTCTTTCCAAATCTCTCACTTTCTGAATCTCTCATCCTATTACATTTCACCCAAGGTGTGTTTATATGTCATACATTATTATGTTCAATCAGGGCCGGTGGAAGTAAGCCCAGCACCCGCTTGGGGGGAGTTTCAGGGTGCGGGCGACGCTACATGGGGGGGACGGGGACGGGACGCCGTTCTGCCGCCAACCTGTTCTTGGGGCCCGGTACATGGATATCTTTACACCCCCCCCGCAACCCAACTGCACACCCATATTTTAATTACATTGAATGTTTTTTTATTATTAGATAAAAACTGACAATAGACAGATAGGAGGGCGCAGCATTGTGTGTCGTGTTGTTTGCTGTGTTGCGTGATGTCACTTAATGCTGGACAGGTGACCAGACTGAGAGGGGTACTGGATTGGTCAGTGTAATTTTCCTTCCAGGAACCCAGGTGGGCAGGCCTTTATAAACCATTTCTAGGGCTGCACTGTCTCAGCCATGTTTACAACCCCTGAGCCCCTCAGAGCCATGGGGCCCCTCACAAGGTTGGGGCCCAGTACGAGTGTCCCCTTTGACCCCCCCGTCCAGGGGGGGGGGGAGTTGCAGTCGTATCACTGCATGGGGGGGGGGGGGGCGGGGGGTGTCTGCAGCCTGCAGGTTCCAGGGGAGGGAGGGGGGTTTGCAGTGCAGCTCACCTGTACAGGGGAAGGGGGGTGCAGCAGCCCCACCGCTCATCCGCCGCTGACCTGCTCCAGGTTCCAGGGGAGGGAGGTATGTGGTACAGGTGTCCGACAGTCGGGATCCCGACAGTCATTAGCCCGACGTCAGGATCCTGACTGGCCGGACCCAGACAGCATGGTGAGCGCAACAAAGCCCCTTGCGGGCTCGCTGTGCTCGCCACGCTGTGGGCACGGTGGCTCGCTACGCTCGCCACCTATTGTATTCTCCCTCTATGGGGGTCGTGGACCCCCACAAGGGAAAATAGCAGGTGGCCGTCGGGAACCCGGCTGTCGGTGTTTTGACAGTCGGGATCCCGACATCGGGTAAATGCCTGTCGGGATCCCGTCCGGCACCCGGAGGGAGGGTAGGGAGTTTCCGGCACCGCTCACCAGGCGGGGGGGGAGGGGGGGCAGTGGCTGTTCCCAGGTGCCACCCTCAACTGCCCGTCGCCCCAGGCAAATGCCTAAAGCTGCCTAGTGGTGGCGCCGGCCCAGTGTTCAATTACTGTATGTGGTGAATGAGAAGATTTGCTTCTGTTTATCCACATGCCTTATTATTGGCAGCCACCAACACTGTTTTTTTGTTTGTTTCCTGGACCATAAATTATTTCAATTAGTCCTGGTCCACCAATCAAAGGCACCCCTGCAAGTGTCCCGATGCACCCCAGGGTGCCATGGTAACCAGTCCTTTAAGAACCTGGCAACTGCTGACACATTATGGCTAGTCTGAACATGTGCTTGTTTCCTGGTTTAAAGCTCAACTGCCAAATAAAGTGTGGCTTTTAAAGTTGAGACAATCACCAACACAACTACTGAATTACTACTAATAGTGTGTACACACGGTCCGATTTCCTTTCCGATGTTGACGATATAGTCAACATCGGATCGGCATCGGAATCGGATGCAGATTGCAACGGTTTTAACCCTTGCGATCCCGATCCGATCCCGATGCGCGTTCACGTATCGGAAGCCAGAAAGTCTTGGCTGCCTTGTCTATATAGTGCAGATCTGCACTATATAGTCAAGATTGGATGCAAATCGGATGTGCCTTAAGATCCTATCCACGATCTGATCGTATCGTGGATAGGATCTTAAGGCACATCTGACCGTGTGTACACACCATTAGGGAGTAATGTGGCATAGTGTGGTAACCTGGGAATGGTGAGTGCAGTTTGCATCCGATTCATAGGAATGGGGAGTGTGGTGGTATCCTTTGGGTGTATGTGTATGTATATATGTGTATCTATATATATATATATATATATATATATATATATATATATATATATATATATATATATACACTATATCCTGATGAAAAACATAAAGTTTGAAACGTTGATACAGCAGCATCGGCTCATGTACTTTTGATTCAAAGGATCTTTGAGTGCCGCCCACCAAGTCTCCTTATTTGCTTTCCCTGTGTGCAAACAGGGTAAATGTAAGGCACCTGGCGTTCTTAGACCATTATAGCATTTGGAGTTCCAGCCCATTAGGACTTTATATATTTATATAACTATACTTCTTATAATTTATATAACCTATACTTCCTTCTTCCTTATATTATATAACTTCCTTGTGCTTCATTTTAGTAAATATCCCTATCTTACAGAACAGCCCTTAATGATACTGTACATTATGGCCCTTATTTTGAACTGAGCGGTACGGCCCGCGTGCGGCCGTACCGCCGATGTTTTCACTCTGCACATGCGCAGAGGTCAATCTGCGCATGTGCAGGCGAAATCGCCGCACATAAAGTTTCTACGCCGCAAAGGGGGCGTATAGGGGCGTGAGGGGCTTCATACCCTCATTTCCCTATGCATACGCCCCGCGTTTCATGGGCGTTCCCATGCAAACGCGGGGCGTATGCATGGTAATGAGGCTATGACGCCAGTGATGGGGGCGGAAAGCTGACATCGCCGGATGTCAGTTCTCCGCCCCCATACAAGCTTTCACACGGACGATTGTCCGTGTGGTCTCAGCTTGCGGGAGCTGGTGGGGCGTGCGGCCCTGCCTTCGATGGTCGCAGACCATCGAATGCAGGGGGCAGCTCCCACCATGGTGGAGGCGTACGCCCCACCATTTTCATGCGGATCGCCAGCCGTCCGTGTACGGACGGCCGTGGCGATCCGTATTGTGGGCGGGGATTGGTTTGTGCGGCCGGAGCACCGTATGCGGCTCCGGCCGCACAGATCTGAATAAGGGCCTATGTTACAAAATGACTTGCCAGCATTTTCTGCTTTGAGCCCATAGTGTAATGAAATTAAGCTGTTTGTCTGGATATTGATCTGACTGGTTAAAAATGTGTTTTGACGAGTAGCATTTAAAATAAACTTGTACACTTTATTATAACAATGAGTGCCAGTAGTTTCATATTGCAATCCCTATGTATTAGAGAGAGCTCCATAACAGGAGGAAGGAGATGCTAAATTGAAAGTGAAATAGTATTAAAATCAACAAAACCAGAATACAGAATATCTGACATAAAATTACTGCAATGCTAACAAAGTAATGTGTTATAATACAATGACTGCGTATCCCAGTAGATCTTTTCTTTTCTATTATGGAGATAGAAATGTGATTTACACATACACAACAACAATAATACACTTTTAAACATTGTTAAAATTATTTTAATGACAGTTATAAAGCTTTGTAGCAATGTGCGAAAAATCATTTATGCATATCTCCCAACTGTCCCTCTTTCCATGGGAGCATCCTGTTTTTTTAGGGATGTTCCCGTGTCATGCCTGGGGCTGGCTGTGTCCTGTGGGGGGGGGGGCAGTTGGGAGTCCCCCCTGTCACCCTTGAATAGACGCTGTGCACATGCAAAAACAGGGTGTGGCCTTGTGGGAGCGTTCCAAGTGCAGGTCATGCCCCCTTCCCCCTAGGCCACGCACCCAAAATTTCAGGTGCGCCACAGTGTCTCTCTTCATATCTCCTCAATGTTCGGAGGTATATTTATGTTAAATTACAAATATTTTTGTGGATGGCTTTTGTTAGGCAGTTAAAGCCATGCCTGTATGCTATTTTGGCTAAATCGGCTAAATTTAATATACAGAGCTTTCCAAAGCATCACGCCTGCAGGAGTTTTTGGGGTTTAAATGGGCAATTACATTCAGGGACACCAAATATTTTACACAAGAACAGGCTTGCTGGTGGAGCCCATGTCAGCTACAGAGGGGGACAAAAGCCCCCCTTTGTAGTCCGCTCCATGCATAGGGGGGAAGGGGGGGGGGGGCATGAACATGTGTCACAAAATGCGATTTCACAGTAGTATTGATGGTCTTAGACGCCACATTGTAGCGATTTACCCATGGCAAAGCATTCAAAGGGATAGTGGGTCTCTTTGTAGGATGGATCAGAGCCTCTGTGTCAATTTTAATACATAATCTTTACATGCAAGAAGATCTTTTTTATTATAACCCCTAGCTAGAGATTTTGCTATAAGCTCATCAATTTGACGACTGCAGACCATTGATACGTCAATAGCGTATCATCTGTGAATAGGGCAGTCCTTTCACTAGTTTATCTGGATGGCAGCTCTGTGGTTGCAACATTGTATTTCGATCTGTCTCCTTGACAAAGACACTGGTATAATATCGCACCTTAAAATGTCGACATCAAGGAAATGGACATGCGTATAATTAATATCAAATGTAAATTTAACCGGACTGTCTGTCAAGTTATGTGCTTGAAGGAGCTCCTGTATAATGGAGCAAACACCCTTCCACAAAACAAACAGATCATATATAAAAGAAACGTTTAAAGAGTAAAAAATTGGCAGAAATAGACAGATCAGAAAATTTCAATTTCAACAGAAAACATGTTGATGTTTGCATATGACGGTTCTACTGAGGAACCCATTGCGCAACTGTAAATAAAAATCATTGTTGTATACAGGGCTATTTTTCAGTAGGCTCCAGCAGGAACTGAGGCCCTTATACTAGTTCAATCTTTCTGACAAAATATTTCTTAGATGGACAAAACCATGTGCCCTGCAGGTGAGGCAGGTGTTACTTGTGCAGAGATAATTAGATTTGGGTGGGGTTTTACACCTGCCTCACCTGCAGTGCACATGGTTTTGTCCATCTAAGAAATATTTTGTCAGAAAGAGTGAACTAGAATAAGGGCCTCAGTTCCTGCTGGAGCCTGCTGAAAAATAGCCCTGGTTGTATATAAAAAAATTGTTTTGCTAAATTAAATCCATCAATAACAATATAAACTCAATTTTTGCAGTACCAAAGTCGCTGTGTTGCTCCAGAAATGTTTTCAGTGCCATCAAACCTAAAGAGTGTGGAATGACCGTATATAGATTCACAACCTCGATGGTTGCCATCCAGCAGTCATCTGTTACATTATGGAATGGTTGAAGTTGATTGAGGAATGATGTTGTATCCAATAAGAATGTATGTTGTGTCTGTATCAGCGGTTGCAGAAGATCATTCAAGTATGTGGCTGTCTGGTGTAATAATGATTCTTGTGCGGAAACAATTGGACACCCTGGTGGGGGCAGGACCGCTGAGTGGTATGCTGGGACCCGGTAAAATTTTGATGGCATGGCCTAATCGCGAGAGGCGTGGTCACCTACCCTGATTAGGTACCAAATGTGCATATAGGTACCAATGGTGATGAAGGGAGAAAAATCGTTCTGGTAGTGTTACTCTGGGCATTGACTCCTATTTGTAAGATATCCGCAAGTTGTTGGTTACAAGTTGGAGTAGGATTTTGTGAGAGCTTTTTATATGTGGCCTCATCAGAGAGGTGACGCATAATCTCTTTATGCGGGGACCAATGTGTTTTGCCCTGTGGGGATCTCATAGTGTGCCTTGGCAATTTTAAAATCTTATTTACTCTAGTGTGTCGCAAGGTAAAAAGGGTGAAAATCACTGCTGTACAGGGAACCAACGCTTTTGCTTAAATTCATATGAGCAGGGCCGTAACTAAGAGGGAGGTAGCGGGTTACATGACCCGGGCACTGGACGCAAGGGGCAGCAGAGACAGTTGGGAGCTCCTACACCCAGGGGAAGACAGAGCTTGGCACAGGCAACTGAACACTGCCTGAATGTAGAGGGAGCTACAGCACACCACACGGTCCCTGAGCGCTCTGTGACAGCTGCCGCCAAGCATAGGTCAGTGCAGTGACGTAACAATAGAGGGTGCAGGGGATGCAGTTGCTATGGGGCCCAAGCAAACATCCCCTGCACCCTTTTAATTTTTTAAGTAATGCTGCGGCGGCAGGCAGACAGCGCCACTGTCCTGTGTCCCAGGGACAGCGCAGCACTGTAGTCCAGACTCCAGCTAGTCTGTCATGGGGCTTAACGTCACTCTCTAGTAGTGACCACTGACCAGCCCCGGCGCGACGTACAAAAGCACCTGTTTCCGGCGCTGATGTGAGGATTCGGGAGACCCAGCGTGGGTGCAGCTCCCGGCTCATGACACAGAGACCCGGCGCGGCGGTGATCAGGTGGCGTGCTGGGAAGCCCCGAGAGTGCTACCAGAGGTACCGTCATCTGCCCTGGGGGTGGGTGGGGTGTACACAGCGGCACCTTTACTGGGTGTGCGGGGGGGGGTGCCAGTGCCAGTCCCAGTCCTGCTCTCTCCCCCTCTTTCTTCCCTGCTCTACCCAAACTGTCTCTCTGCCCTAGTCCTCTCTCCTACCCATGCTTCCTCCCTCTCTTTCCTCCATCTCTCTCCCCCCCTCTCCCTCTCCCCTCTCTCTCTCTCCTCTCACTCCCCCCCTTTCTCTCTCTCCCCCCCTCTCTCTCTTCCCCCCTCTCTCTCTCCCCCTATCTCCCCCCCTCTCTCTTCCCCCCTCTCTCTCTCTCCCTCTCTTCCCCCCTCTCTCTCCCCCCTCTCTCTCTTCCCCTCTCTCTCTCTTCCCCCCTCTCTCTCTGCCCCTCTCCCCCTCTCTCTCGCCCCTCTCTCTCTCCCCTCTCTCTCTCTCACTTCCCCCCTCTCTCTCTCTCTCCCCCCCTCTCTCTCCCCCTCTCTCTCTTCCCCCCTCTCTCTCTCTCCCCCCTCCCCCTCTCTCTCTCTCTCTCTCTCTTCCCCCCTCTCTCTCTCTCTCTCCCTCTCTCCCACCCCTGTCTCTTCCCTACACCCTCTCTGACAGTCTATCTCGCCAACTCTACCCGGCACTGTTTCTCTCCTGACACCGTCTCTCCCTCTATCTTCTGGCACAAGTGCCCCCGCCCTACGCATGCAGGGGGGGGGGGCGTCCAAGATTTTGCTATGGGGCCCACATCGTTCTAGTTACGCCTCTGGGTCAGTGTGTCTCCAGGATCCTGGCAGGGAGGGGATGTGTGTGTGTGTGTGGGGGGGGGGGGGGGGGGGGAGGGCTATATTTATGTGCTTGCATTCATTTTATTAAATGAAAGAAGTCTTTGGCCCTTATTCTGATCGGTGCGGATATTCCCGCATTCTTACGGAGCGGTCCGCACGCTACGGTGTTTTGCCGCATGCGGCCATCGTCCGTAGAAACGCCCACGTGTCCTCCGCATTCGGACGGACTCACTCTTTAAGAACAGGGCGTGTTTACGGACGACATACAAACCATGCGTGTGCGGGAGAAACACTCCGATTCTGCACGGTATTACAGAGTATTACAGAGTATGCTCGGAAATACCGCATCCGACCGGGAGCCAAGCGGTGCTACCGCCCGTAAGCGGAGTATTTACGCCAAACAACCCACTATTAAGTATCTTCTGCAAGACATCACATGACCCACTTATTCAATTACCTATCCTCATAAAAAACTGCTTATTTGGAATTGGAATCAATTAGATGCCAATATATCCTTACAAGCATGCCTAACACATGCATTGCACACATTAACCCTTACAGCAATTTAAGTGCAATGGTTTGTATTAGACCCTGTGTAAAAGATTATAAACAATCTACACATATACTGTTTAATGTGCAAAGAAAACCAACAACTGTGAACTTGCATAAAGAATTTATTAGAAAAAACAATTAACATATAAATAAAAAAATATCAAAACATAAATTAAATAAGCAGATCTTTGAGGTCCTGCAGGTCGGCTAGCAGGAGCCTCAAGTGGTGCTCCGCCCGCAGGAGGGCCCCACGCACCCCCTCATCTGCCGGTGTGGTGTCATCTGTGGGCATGTCAAAGGGGCAAAAATTAGTCATGTTATTCATGCATACATTTCACATACTGCGACATAAATTCCACAAATGCTAGGTGACATGTGTGTGTATATATATATATATATATATATATATATATATATATATATATATATATATATATATCTATTTATGTAGAGAGATAGAGACACACATAGATAAATAGATATGACACATACATATATACATACATGCAAACTTATTTACTACATACTGTCTTTTTTTGCCTCTACCCTTTACTCTGCAGAAGACATAACAGTCATAGTAAAATACTGTGCAATTTGGCGCTGCCTACCTGAAAGGTAATGCTAGTCAAAATTAGATATATGGAAAGAAAGTGTAAAGAAACGTATTAATCCTTTAAGAGGTTTATTGGTGTGCAAGATAAAATAATGCAGTATAACAACGTTTGCCAACCAAGCAGTTGCTGCAAGTCTGGTGATGTTTTAGCAAACTGAATGGCAGGGAGGGATGAGATGTTATTGCGGGGATAGTGGGGGATATAGCCCCTGTGATAATGTCTCACAGGGAACTGGGTGGGTGAGGGGTGGAGGGCAGTATACAAGCCGTACAAGTAGGTACTTGGATGGTAAGTTCAGGCTATAACTGTCCGTGGGGAGATGTAGGCATAACAATGAAAACAAAGTTCCGCGAAAGCAGTCAGTAGGTGAGGTCAAGGTGAGACGGTGAGTGTCACCGGGTGTTGGCGTCCCAAACCACCCGGTGATACACTAACCTCTTACCCGATACCTGGTCTCGTAGGTCCCTCGCCGGAGATCTGGCTGCAGACTTGTGCGGGCAGGCGGCAGTAGTAGCACACTGCTCCACGGCGTCTTCCGTCACTTCCGGGTTCGGCTGCTAAGCTTGCGCCCGGGGTGTCAGGATCAGCCGGAGCTGTGTGGTCTCAACTCCTGTAGTGGAGGAGATTTGAAGTCGATGTGTCTGCGTGTATATGTCCAACGCGTTTCGGCTCTCTTAGGAGCCTTTTTCAAGGATGTCAGTGCCGGTGTTAGGACTGTCTTTAAATTAAGTGACTTAATTTAAAGACAGTCCTAACACCGGCACTGACATCCTTGAAAAAGGCTCCTAAGAGAGCCGAAACGCGTTGGACATATACACGCAGACACATCGACTTCAAATCTCCTCCACTACAGGAGTTGAGACCACACAGCTCCGGCTGATCCTGACACCCCGGGCGCAAGCTTAGCAGCCGAACCCGGAAGTGACGGAAGACGCCGTGGAGCAGTGTGCTACTACTGCCGCCTGCCCGCACAAGTCTGCAGCCAGATCTCCGGCGAGGGACCTACGAGACCAGGTATCGGGTAAGAGGTTAGTGTATCACCGGGTGGTTTGGGACGCCAACACCCGGTGACACTCACCGTCTCACCTTGACCTCACCTACTGACTGCTTTCGCGGAACTTTGTTTTCATTGTTATGCCTACATCTCCCCACGGACAGTTATAGCCTGAACTTACCATCCAAGTACCTACTTGTACGGCTTGTATACTGCCCTCCACCCCTCACCCACCCAGTTCCCTGTGAGACATTATCACAGGGGCTATATCCCCCACTATCCCCGCAATAACATCTCATCCCTCCCTGCCATTCAGTTTGCTAAAACATCACCAGACTTGCAGCAACTGCTTGGTTGGCAAACGTTGTTATACTGCATTATTTTATCTTGCACACCAATAAACCTCTTAAAGGATTAATACGTTTCTTTACACTTTCTTTCCATATATCTAATTTTGACTAGCATTACCTTTCAGGTAGGCAGCGCCAAATTGCACAGTATTTTAGTATATCCTAGGGGGCTGGGGAATCCCCCTTTATTTGGCAGCGCCTCAAATCACAGGTTGAGCGCAATAACCATCCCTTAACCTATAACAGTCATAGTGTTTCTTCTCAGTCACAACCCACCCATGACTAACCAATGACAAGCATGTCATGGCCTCCGTCAATAAGAACTTGTCACAATCTGCTCAGTCTAAGTTCAGTGATGGTTCGTGGCATGGGAGTTATGCAAATGTCAGGAATGCACAGTACACATCCTCAAAATCATAATTCTGTCTAAACCAACCTACAATTCTGTGAGGGCAAAAAAACAATCTGAACTACAGGGGGTGTTTAGGTAGAGGAGGCTCCTGGGACACTGGCAACTTCTGACTCCATTCCAAGGTAGGCCGGGCCATACTCCATTTATAGCATACATCCTAGAGTTTATAAATAACATTCACCAACAATATAGATTCCACTATTTGATGGGTCATAATCTACGATTGCAGCAGGTGAATTTAATCCACAAATGATCCACTCATCCCTTTACTCCAGGATCCTGTTTAACTACAACGGTTATGTGGCATTCAAAATGGAGCTCCAACCCATCCCACAAACCTGTGTAATTGAGAGGTGTCCTGGATGAAAGGGATGCCTTGGACACCCCATCTAACCCGTACCTGTATCTGTAGCTACCCACTTTGGGGTCTATATGAATAGTATTGGAACACAATTTTTAATCACCAGTGCTACATAACAAATACCAGTACAACTACTTCATGAATGATGCATTATGTAAACATACCGATCTGCTGGGACTCCGGGGCTTGGCACGCCTCCTCCCCCTCTGAATCTGACTCCTCTGGGGCAACCGTGGCCTCCTCAGCCCCCTCCTCCGCCAGCTCCTCTGCCACCATCACCACGTCCACCTCCTCCGCCACAAGCACCTCCTCCTCCACCTCCTCCTCCTCCACCTCCTCCTCCTCCACCTCCTCCTCCACCACCACCACCTCCTCCTCCACCTCCTCCTCCACCACCAACACCTCCTCCTCTTCCACCTCCTCCACCACCACCTCCTCAGGCACCTCCTCCTCCTCCACCACCTCCTCCACCATCTCCTCCTCCTCCACTTCCTCCTCCTCCACCCTTGCCGCCACCTCCTCCTCTGGGTGTTGGGCCTCCTCCTGGGCCAGGGCTGCCTGGGCCTCTTCACGGGCCTGTCGGCCTCGGGCTCGTGCTGTGTGGTAGAAAAAAAAATCATGGTCAATGTCGGGTCATTGGGGCACATGTATTAATCCATAACAAGACATACATGGAAGGGTGATAATGATGGCAAACGATGCAGGCAAGTAGCTCCTTACTGTTAATGGACTCAAAAATGAGACATTTAAATTATTATGTGATTGTTAGTAATTTGTTCAAACATTACAACCCTGGCATTTATCAATGTGTAACACATATTAGATCTGGCACATTGTATGCATCAGAATCCTCAATGCTATGTCATTACATATAAAAGCCACATGACTGCATGTTAACCAGGAAGAAGCACACATAACAGTCTATGGACTTTTAAACCCATGGACACCCACTTATCATGAGACACATGTTATTGTTTATATATGCTATGTTGTAAGTGCGAAATTTCATAGCTAAAATACTCACATTCAGCAATTTCGCCCCTGATTTGCTGCAATAGCTGGGGCTGGCGCCTGCGGAGGTCCGACCACCGCCTCTCGAGCTGCCCGAGGGACCTCCGCACCCGAGTGCGGGCGTAAATACGGCGCCCTGCCGCAGCATATGCCCTCCGCTTATGGCGGTTAGTTATAAAGGGCCCCGCACGGCCCAGCCTTGTCTCCATGACGGAGACCAGAACCCTCAGCTCCGCATGTGTAAAGGGGTCTGCCCTTCGTGTCTCCGCCATGTTAACAATGGCATCTATCAACCAATCAGGTGGTGGCATTGGTTGATCACAGTTATTTGTGTTAATAACTTTATTGTTCATCTTTACATGAACAGCGTCTCTGCGCCAACACAAATGGTGACAAATTCGCATGCCTTAAAAACAGTAGTGCTGATGTATGGCAATGAACAAATCTGATATATATAAAACACAGTGTGTATGCACTTAGCAAATCCAATGACGCCTGGCTCCGCCAAGCAACGCGTGCTATAGCTTAGCAACGCATAGCTGTAGTTAGCATTACTTACTCTATGCATCTATGTGTATGCGTACATTTATGTGTCAAAGACACATACACATACTTGCAGGTATCCTGAGACCAGCATTATACACCAGCCCTGCCTGCCTGCCTGCCTGCCTGCCTGCCTGCTCCTTGAAATGTTGAAACATGTGAATAAATTCAAATATCATATATATATATATATATATATATATATATATATATATATATCTGCAAACAAATCATACATCAACACAGGAAAAAATCCCCAACACATTAGAGAATAAATCAATGTACTCACCAGTCATCAGGGATAGTATCAACTACAATAATGAAGATATAACAAACACATAAGATCCCTTGTACAAGGTATAATAATTAGCACCTATATTGAACTTCCCCCAAAACTAAGCACATATGATAAATATCTCCTATTTCTTTGCCATTAGGAGGGCAGGCTGGCTAATTTTAGTTTTGTAACACTGACAACTAACACACTGTACTTATTTGAAGGGCTGATTTTGACTACAATTGGTGTGTTCTGTCAACTCGATAACATGTACCTGAAGTATCTTTGCGCCACAGAGTCCCGCAGCTGGTATCCCCTCCGGCATTCAGGGGCGCGGGATGGGCGCATGGGCGGATCTTGCGGCTCAGATGGTACCTCCCACTCATCAAAGGGTATCTCACGCCGCACAGCAATGTTGTGGAAAAATATACACAGGCCCACGATCCTCGACACCATTTGAGGCGCATATTGTAAGTCACCACCAGTGCGGTGGAGCACTCTAAATCGACCTTTTAAAAGGCCAATTGAGCGCTCCACCACTTGCCTGGTGGCAACATGCGCCCGATTGAATGCCTCCTGTGGGCCCGGTGCTGGGTAGCTGTACGGCGTAAGTAGCCAGGGCGTACATGGGTAACCGGAGTCACCCAGAACCCACGCATCACGGCCTTCCAGCTCTTGGAGTCTTTGCCATATCCCGGTTTGTCGGATGACATGAGAGTCATGGGCACTTCCGGGAAACTTCGAGTTGAAGGCGAGAATTTCCATGGATGGGCCACATACCACCATCACGTTCAGTGAGTGGAACAATTTGCGGTTCCTATATATCTTCTCACTTCGAGATGGAGGCACAAATGGTACATGGGTGCCATCCACAGCCCCTATCACATTAGGGAAGCCAGCAATTTGATGGAAGGCCTGCTGGCTTCTGCGCAGGGTCTCGGTGGCAAATGTCATGGCCATGAAGTGCCCCTTGCGCCTGAACATGGCCGACGTCACACGCCTCAGGATTCGGCAGAAGGCCGGCTGAGATATTCCAGCAAGTACTGCCACTACTTGTTGGAATGATCCTGAGGCGCAGAAATGCAACACCGCCAGCAGCTGTGTGTGAGGCGGAATTGCTGTCGTGATCCCGTGTAGAGGTTCCAGATCGCTCTGAATTAAGGTGAGCAGATCCAGAATGACATGTGGCGGTAACCGGTACCTAGTAAGTACCTCATCATCGGGCATAGCAAACAGAGTCACCCGTGTGCGATAGATTCTAGCACGTCCTGGCCTCCTTGGCCGACGAGTGGGGAGAGCCGCAAGTGCCCTTAGCCTCCTCTCCATGTAGCGCATCATTGCTTCAGCAACCTATAAAGAAATGAACATAAATACTGATGCACCTATGCACATAATGGCCATATCCCACTACAAATAGATTTGTAGCCTTCAATACGTACAATAGATGGCCGCCCCGTGAAATCCCTCAGATCCATTTGACTCTATAATGATGACACAATAATATGAACTCAATACACACCGTCCAAAACACTCAGATAAAGGTGTCAGCATTTTTTGCCGACATCATGTACTATGAGACATTTCATCTATTGCTGGGACATGTTGTCCTGCAATAGATGAACCCACACAGGTTTAAGACCTGTGAGTGAAATAGTGAACATGTGACATGTTGCAATAATGCTACACGCACTTTGCTGGCCCAACAATCTGTAGTCAGTGAGGCAATTGTGCATACATTCATACACTTACATTGTTAATGGATATCATATCTACAAGGAGCATGGAAGAGCTTACCTTAGACCCTGACAAGTCCAGATCTGGAGACAAATGATTCTAGCAGCAAGTCACTATTTATAGGGCTCTCACATGTGTGGTCTATAACAGTAGAGATGAGTATTGCATGACTTGTGGCCTGGATTATCTAAGGGATTGGGCTACTTTTAGCTTGCAATCAAACGCCACAATACCACAGTAGTCATGAATCAAATGTCATGTCATGCTAGCAAATAGCATGTGTATTGTGCAATAGTCACAGGTGTATCAGAAGATTCTATGCAATGTTAGCATTGGTGCCCAGTATTTCATGTAGAACTTTCGCCAGGTTTTACACAATGGAATTTCCGCCACCGTATGCGGCGCGAAAAAACAGCGACGTACGCTCACGCACGGAACGCAGCTGCCGCTGATGTCCGCCAAACAGGCTACACAAACAGTATATAAAGGTGTATTAGAAGGTGACCATGTTGTTGCTAACATGTCTGGATCACAACCAGAGGTGGACCCAGATCTGCAGCAACTATTTGACCAGATGGACTCCAGCACCACCTATGTGCCACTGCACATGCGGCCAGTGGGTAATGAGGAGGCTGCTGGACCTTCTACAGCAGGGCAACCTGCACCTGATCATTCTACAGCAGGGCAACCTACACCTGGCCCTTCTGCAGCAGGCCAACCTGCAGCTGGCTCATATGCACCATCAGCAGAATTGATTGGAACACAACCGGGGACTTCACAAGGTAGTACCATGGCCAGCACTTCAAGTGCAGCGACACGTGACAGGGGGCGTGGCCAAGGACGTGGCAAGGGGAGAGCCAGGGCAACAGAGGAACCACCCAAAAAAAATAAGGCATATGAAGCACAGGAGCTTGCCATCCTGGTTCCCCGAGCACGTGATTGGATTGAGTGTCCATCGGAGAAGCTGACACACACACGCAGATGGAAGATTTGGGAACAGATAACGGCAGAGATTAATGAAGTAGCGCCACAAGTTCGTGAGACGGACCATGTGAAGAAGAGGCAAGTTGTTTTGTCATACATGTGCCCAGTAATAGCCAAGTAATGATTGAATTGATGCTTAGATGGATTTAGCAAATGGCCCGTGAGGTTGTTACGATACACATACATTATTGCCATGTTATTTCGGTGAGAGTTAGAGTAGGGTGATTGTGAATGTGTATTGTAACGGTGGATATCATAGTTGCATATAATATTATCTTTTGGACATTAATCACATGTCGTAATATGTAGCACAGAGCAATGGCTGCAACAGCTAACATCTGGAGTGACATGTATTAATATGTCAACTTACATTGCAGGTGGCAGGACTTCAAAACCAACCTGAAGAGGAAGATGACCAAGCGGTGGGAACACAGCCAGACATCTGGGGCCGGGCCCATGCCATCAGGGCTAGAGCTCACCCCCCTGGAGTTGATGGCCGAGAGCTGTATATCAGTTGAGGAGATCAGGGGGGTGAGCACGATGGATAGCGAGGCCCCAGCTGAAGTGTTTGCGTCTTTGCTGGAAGGTAAATATTGGTCATGCCATAAACTTGTGCAAGTAATTATCTTAGAATGTCTCCTAATTGTGTTTATCTTTTTCCACAGACACCCCACCGCTTGGTGACGACTCTGCTCAGGAGGTGGAGGAGTCCGTGCCACCTGGCCCCAGTGGTAGGCCTGTGCAGCAGCAGCCATCGGCCCAAGCCGATTTGGCCGCCTTGGCCCAGATGCTTGGGGACATCAACCAGCAGGGAGACTTGGCATCAGAACGGATGCATAGGACCGAGGAGATCCTGGCGAGCTTGGTCAGCACCCAGCAGGCCATCGCTGCGAGCATGCAGGCCATGGCTCAGTCACATCAGGCCATGGCTGCAAGTGCTCAGGTGCTGGCCGAGCAAGCCACCCGCCAAAATGATCTCCTCCTCCACCATAATGAGCTTATGGTGGAGCTGGTTACCAGCAACAGGGTCCTAATGTCATCCGTTTCTGGTGCATTACCACCGGCAACACTCCCTGCTGGCAGGAGGGGTAGACCAGCCAACCCCTCAACATCATCTGCTCCACCTGCCCCAGCATCTGGCCGTCCCCGAAGAGCTGCTGCACAGGCCAAGGAGCCTACCAAGGCCAAACGTGTTCGCAAATGAACTTGTGGCTGCATTAATCTCCACCGTTATGTGTTCCCAAATCTTCCATTGTGCTGTGTGTGTCAGCTTCTTGTGTCCAATCACGTGCTGAGGGTAACCAGATGAGCCCTTGCTTCATATGTCCTTTTTGTTTCCCCTGTTGCCCTCTTTTGCCTGCCATTACTGTCAGCTGTACTTTAAGTGATGGCCATGGTACTATCTTGTGAAGTCCCCGGTTGTGTTCCAAATGATTCTGCTGATGGTGCATATGAGCCAGCTGCAGGTTGGCCTGCTGCAGAAGGGCCAGGTGTAGGTTGCCCTGCTGTAGAATGGTCAGGTGCAGGTTGCCCTGCTGTAGAAGGGCCAGCAGCATCCTCATTTCCCACTGGCTGCATGTGCAGTGGCACATAGAAGGTGCTGGAGTCCATCTGTGTGCAATTATATTTGTTTTGTATTATTATTTATTTTGCTACATTCCTGCCATGTTGTTTATTTTTTGGATTTTGTATTTTTTGGTCATTGCATCACAGTGGCATTGACTGTGACATGTATAGAAATAAATTTTTTTACTTTACCCAAAAATGTGTGGTTTCATGAGTACATGTCGAATACACATGTGTATTGCTAGTATTAATATTCTGTCATGTCCATTGTTAGCAGTTTTAAAGTGTCTGACAAGTACAGGATATGTGGGTGTTTAGTAAGGGTTCCTTGAAGCAGCAATGGTTTCAATTAAAGCACTGACAAGCGGCCTATTAGTGAGTAATGAGTAAAGGAGTAGATTCTATTGGGTTCAGGTGTTAATGCTTGTAGTCATTAGGCGTACGTTCGCCTACCGCATGAACGAGTGGTGTCCGCAAAGCAATAGTACACTTGTGGACACCGCACATTTCTTCCCCTTTTGATCGCGTGCATTCGGAGTGCTATCCGAATGTACGCCCCCCAACATAAGTGTACTCCCCCGTGTCCGCCCATGTTTCCGCCCCGTTTTGCCCACTTTGAAACTACGCCCATGTGACATTCCGCATGACGCCCATAATACGCCCATATTTCCCGACTGATTGCGGGGAACAGTTTTGTACGGGATTTGGCCGAACTGGTACGGAGTCAAGGCGTGGCACATGCGCGTTGCGTTCTCCACGCATGCGCAGACGCCGAAAAGACGCGATCCGTAAGAATGCGGTAAAGTCCGCGTCAATCAGAATAAGGGCCTTTGTGTGGTGGGCTATTTATGTGTGTGCAAGTACTGTATCTGTGTGTGGTGTGCAGTATGTGTAATATACTATGTATGAATTTCTATTGAGCTGTGTGTTTGTGTGTGTATGTGTGTGATGTGCAATGTGTGTGTGTGTGTGTGTGTGTGTGTGTGTGTGTGTGGTGTGCTATGTATATATGTGCAATTCAGGTTTTATTATTTTTCTACATTTATTTCTGAATAATTTTTAATTATTACTTTTTTTTTGAGGGGGGGGGGACGACACACCAAAAGCCTGCTTTGTACCCACCGGGCACCCCAAAATCCTAGTTGCGGCCCCTGATATGAGTGCCAGACCATCTGCTAAGTGTGTGTGGGTGTGTTATGTGTGTGTGTGTGTGTGCAGTATATATCTCCCTGTAGATATTTATGCTGCTGTGCCCAGTGCCCACATCAGAGCCGGCCCTAGGCATAGGAAAACTAGGCAATTGCCTAGGGCATTTGGAATGCCTACGGGCACCAGCAGCTTCTGCTGATTAAAATGATATGCAGCATGCCTATAATCTGTGTGTGAGTGAGGCTGTATCTGCATATGAATTAGTGTATTCATGGAGATCACTGTAACATAGCATTCCGTATGCAGGTACAGCCACAGTCGCACACAGAATATAGGCATGCCGCATATCATTTTAATCATCTAAAGCTCTTTGTGTGTCCTGTCACATAACAATGCAAATAAGATGAATTTTCAGCAAAAAAGGCACCCAATGTTAGCAGAACTGGCCAGGAGCTGCATGGCCTATTGAGGCAAGATGTATGAGGAAAGATCTGTATCCAAGCAGAGGCAGAGGTCACAGTGTTAGCAGCTGTGCGAGTGCTGTCTGCTGGTGGGTTGGTTTTGCAATAGTGTTCGGCATATGTGTAAGGGGCATTATGTGTGTCATGTGTATAAGGGCATTAATAATGTGCAACATATGTGTAAGGGGCATTATGTGTGTCATTATGTGTATGAAGGGCATTAATAAAGGTTGGCATAATGTGTAAGGGGCATTATGGTTATAAGGACATTAATAATGTGTGTCATGTGTAAGGGGCATTACTGTGTGGTATTATCAGGGGTGCCAAGAGAAAGGGGTAAGGGGTACAAATTACCCAGGCCAAAGTCTGATGGAAGGGCCCAGTCGTGGCCCCGGGCCCCTCCCCTTAAGTGAAAGCAGCAGCTGCAGCTCTTCTCCTCTGCCCAGCACACACTTCTTTGTGCTGGGTTGCAGTGTGGCCATGGAGGTGCTTAAAACACAATATTTTCTCAGGATTTTTTCCTAAGGGTATAATGTGAATAATGTGAGGAGTAATGTATATAAGGTAAAGTGGTACTACTGTGTGATGTAACATGAATAAGGGACACCATCGCATGATATAATGTGAATGAAGTTGCACTACTGGGTGGCATAATTTGAATTGGGGGTACTATTGTGTGGCCATGCCCCTTCCCAACAAGAACACACCCCTGTTTGGGCTGCGCACCGAATGTGTGCACTGTTTCTATTTAAAATATTGCGGTTAGGAGCCCCAAAATGATGACTGCTATGATGAGGGTTGATGGTGCTGGGAAAGGGGAGCAGGGTCAGAGGCGGAACTAGTGGTGGTGCTAGGGGGCACCAGCCAAAATCTTGCCTAGGGCATCATTAAGCTAGGGCCAGCTCTGGCCCACATGGAGGGGATACAAACAGCAGTTAGGATGCAGCACTCCTTTCGGATGCAGCACAGCCAGACGAAAGTGCTGCTTATTATGAAATGTTGCCAATTACATGCCATTGTATGAGTAATCTTTTCTTAGACGCCATGATGCTGCAGATTAACTGCTGTATATATATTTATATTAAATATGTATTTGTATTTGTATGTGTTTAGAGAGATTGATGGAGGGCCACAGAGATATCTGTGTACTGTACCCCAAATATCTGTTGCCAGCCCTGATTATTTAATTGGCTTCTGTCTTATGTGACAGAGCTCTGCAGTTTGTAGCAATTTTGCCACAGTCCTATTTTAAAGTAAAAACCATCATTGTTAGACGTAGGTTGAAATGATGGTTCAGCGTGTCATCTAAGGCAGTGTTACACAAGTGACGGGCTGTGAACTGGAACAGATCCCTGACAGTATCAATATCAGTAATTGCAATCACCAAGTGTCTCCTTGTTAATAAATGCTATGAGCAACACTGATTTAAGCGTAGTACTGTAAAACTGGTGGCATTCTTGCTGACTGTGCATATACAAGATTATGTGGTACAGACATATTTCCTGAGACCAACAGACTGTAGCTTCTAATAGATAAAGAATAATGCATGCTTACTTATACTGCTGAAATGCGAGAACAGGGTATCAGTGGACCAAGTGGTGTAACTGTAAGCCCCATAGCAAAAGTTTGCAAGGGTCCCTTGGTTCCACCACCTGTAATGGTAGGAAGAACTAGTTCCACCTCCACTACAGTCCTGCACAGTAAGTCCAACTGAAAAAAAATGTTGAAGCGGCTTTTTTTTGTAGCATTGCATATGTGATGGCATGCCGTCACTGCTGCTGAAGTAAAGAAGTGCCACTAAGGGGAGCAGGCTTTGTGCATGCTGAAAACAAGGAGAGTAGGGGCTGGAGGGACACAGAGAAAAGGGGAAGCTGCTGGAGGGACACAGGGCATGGAGCTGCTGGAGACACAGGAGCGGTGAGCTGTTGGAGTGACAGACAGATCTATGTAGATGGGGCACTACTGTGGGCATTATGTGTAAGAGGCTCTTACTGTGGACATTTTGTGTAAGGAGTACTACTGCTGTGGCCATTATGTGTATAAGTGGCAATACCATACTTGCCTACTTTTGAAAACTGGTTTCAGGGAGATTATAGTTGATAATCGAATTTTTGCAAAGCGCCCCATTGAGGGGGCGTGTCATGCTCCTCCCAAAGGGCGCATCTAGTTCCATATATGATGACATTGTGAAAAGAGATTGTGACCGTGGCACCTAGAAGCGTGGGTGTGCACTGCTACATCTGAGCGGAATCTTGTAAAATGACTTATATCCAAATGTAGATGAGCCCCAAAGCAGTTAGTAAGAGATGCTATACTCGGTAAAGTGCTGGGAAATGGTGCTGATGATTCAATGTAAATGTATCTATCTCTCATTCCTTTTTTCCCCAAAAATGTAACAGTGAAATGTGGGCTAGGTGACATTATGGAGATTGCTAGACTAATGAGGGAGAGAGGGAGATTGCTGCTATGTCAGGGAGTCTCCTGCAGAATGCAGGAGTGGAGGTAACTATGCAATACTATAGTGGGCATTATGTATAGGTGGCACTACTCCTGTGGGCATTGTGTATAAACATGGCATACATGTATAAGGAATACTACTGCGTGGTGTAATTTGAATTGGGGCTACTATTGTGTGTCAACACCCCTGCCTTGTGAGGCCAATGTCCCTTTATAAAGTATGTGAGGTAAAGCACAAATTTATAGCTTACACCGGGTGGCGAAAAGCCCCCCTTTTAAGCAGAGCTAGGTTCAGTGCCAGGCATCGGTGGCAGGGGAAATAAGTTCCACCACCTCTCCAGGACCACTCTAAGCCCTAAATGCAGTGCTAGGGACCAATGTTTAGGATTATGACAAGTCTTCAGAGAGGATGTCAACACAGATGTATAGGAGCCCATACACGCTCCGTTTTGCGGCTCCGTTATGTACTTTTAAAGTACACATTGTATCGGATCGCATGCCTTGTGCATGCAGTGTGCATGCAATGCGATCCGATACGATGTGTAGCTAGTACAAAAAGTATGTGCAACACATACTTTTTGTACCATACTATGTGATGCGCGGGAGCGAGCATCGCATAGTACAAAACGGAGCCAGACCACAACGGAGCGTGTATGGGCTCCTTATGGCTAACCATTATAGAGTATATGATCTGTGCTCTTTTATAAATATTTTCCATACCTGCATGATGATTTACCAGATTAATGCACTGTAGAAAATATATAATCCTGTGCAGTATAATGGAATGTGTAAAATGTGTAATTCGAGTGCACAGTCTGTAACTTGGGGCATGATTCAGTCCCGGTTATCAAATGACCATGCATGCATGTTATATACATAGTGCATGCATGGGGTCCCCCTGTGTTTGTGGGCGGCACTCCAGCATTTTCTGGGAGTGACCTGAAAAGCATGACATTGTCCGACTGGTGCGAGGGAGGGGCATTGACATCAGTAGAGGCCTCCTTCTCTCCATGGCCATTGTAGCACTGAGTTCGGTGCTGCAAACATGGAGGAAAACCATTCGATGGTTAGTGATTGGGAATGGTTTTCTCCCTGTGTATATGGCTGAGAATGCATTGCAGCTATGCACAGGGACAGGGGGACACCTTGGCATGGCAGCGTTTACCTGATCGCTGACCTCTGAGATGATGTTGGGCACCATGATTAAGGTCCCAGTAGCGGACCAAAATGTTGGTTGAATCATGTTTATCTGAATAAATTTGTATCTGAACTTTTTGCTGAAAATGGATTGGTGAGTGCCCTCACTACAATACTGCATTATATACAGTATTTATATATATATATATATATATATATATATATATATATATATATATACGGACAGAAGAAGTGGCACTCGGAGACTTGATAAATGGTGAAAATACAGTGGATGCTTTTAATCCAAAAATGATCTACGTTTCGGGGTTCGGCGACCCCTTCATCAGGACACAATCAGTGATTGTATCCTGATGAAGGGGTCACCGAACCCCGAAACGTAGATCGTTTCTATATATATATATATATGTATATATATATATATATATATATATATATATATATATAGCAATGTTTGTAGGGCGGCACTCCAGGGTTTAACAAGAAGGGACCACACAAGGTCAATCAATTTGCCTAAATATATATATATGCAAAGAAGAAATGAAAAGAACACCAGTGAGCATGTCAAAGTATAACAATTTACTTAAATAACTGCACACGTACATCAAGGTTTAAAATGAACAGCTTGCCATGCAACAAATCAGCGATACTCAGGCGTGAAGATGATATGCAGACACCGCTCCAAAATCCGCGGTCAGGAAGCCGTGTCTGACACGCTGGCAGCCACTTCGCCAGGAGATGCTGAGCGATCAACGGGACCAGCAGATGGACGTAACTACGTCAGAAGGAGATAGCCATGCACAACGCGTTTCGTCATCGGGTATGACTTCGTCAGGAGGATATGCAATGCTGCCTGGAAGTTGTCCGTATTTTAACTCAAAATATATGATATATTAAAAGGGAGTAGTAGATGCTTTATAATCACATTGATACTTAGAATTGTTACTTTGACTTTGCATCTTTCAGGGATCCCATCTGTTTATTTGCTCAAAATCCCAATTTTAACTATAATCCTGAAATCTGTATTCTGCTAATCTACAATGAAGGATCAGCAAATTTTGCATGTGACTGAGTGTATGCAGGCTACTGTGTCATAGGAATTTACATACGGTGTAAAAGTGTATGTTATTGAATGAGTTAAATCAGATCTCCTTTATGGTATTTCACAGTTGGTCTCCCACTTCCATAATCTCTCAGCCCTTTGGAGTTTCCTTTCCTGCCTCTTGAGCTGTAACTAGGTCAGGCCGTGCTCTGCAATGCCTGCGGCAGCCTTTACAGCCAGTGGGGGAATCTGCCAAGATAATTTAAAAGGACAGATATTGCCTCTTCAATGACGCCAGGGACTGCATACAGGACCATCAGCCTACCATTCATCTGCACAACAATTAGGATGAATGTAATAACAAGCTCATAGATTTTGCTGCCACAGATAGATTTTGTGATAAGAAGCAGTAGGTGGATTCCATGGGGTATGAGGCAGGTATAGAAGAGAAAGGAACCGCTTATTTAAAATAGATGATTGGATTACTGAATTCTTAAACTGAACAATGCACTGTTATTAAGGTGCAAGATAAAAAATATATTACTATTCCATTCATACTACTATGCTAAGTAAGTGATATGGATGTACATTAATTTTATTGTATGGATTTTATGCAATTATTATAAACCTCCATGACATGAGCTGGATAATACAGTACAGTATATGAGCTATCTATAATATTACTGTGAGCTCTGTGCGAGACACATTCCTACAGTATGTCTCTTCTTTGGACGTTTATGTAACATAGTGCTCTGAGATAACGCTACAGAATGATTAGACATTGCAAAGGATAACAGTACATAGTAGCATAGTAGTGTCCTACTGGCATTGATTACAGTTAAGGTATAAGAAATTTACATTGAAATTCAATATTCTGTTATACGTGTTCAGCTTTCAATTGCTGTATGCTTCAATTTGCACAAACGCACCATAGTTGCAAAAATGGGCACATTTACAGAGGAGCAGTTGTCTGCACAGGCAGTACGGAGGACTTGACTGACTGCAAGCTGCTTTTGGGAAGAACGCACAGGGCTGGTTCTACCTTGAGGCAGCTGGCTAGGGTGCTGGAGTCAGGGGGGGGGGGGGACTTAGTCTGCATATCATACAATTAAGAATGTCTGTGAAGAAGACATCTTTGTTGTACTTACTGCTAGTGGCGGCTGTGAAACGTCCACGCTTTCACTTGAAATGCTGGAAAGTGGGAATTGGTGGTAGTGTGAGGTTTGGAGAGGGCAGCTGGTTGAGGTTTTGCCTAGGGCGTCAAGGAGACTTATACCGGCCCTAAGGAAGCACAATCCCAAACCACTGTTTTTGACATCAATACTTTTGGCCCAGTAGACCCGAGTTGGAAGTGTGCTGCTGGAGTTTGGTGGGGTTTTTCAAGACCACTACTGATCAAGATTATTGTTGGGCCTTCAGGGATGTTCTTTGCTATGCACAAGGTGTTAAAGTCTGTGTATGTGTGAGAGTGTGTCAGAGCCCTACCACTGGCCCTGAATATGCCTAATGTAGGAAGGGGATGGGGTTAAGTAAGTGGCAGAGAGAAAGTAGTTCCCTTACCTCTCCAGGACCACTTTAAGCCCTGCTATTCATGGACATTCCTTCTTCACAAAAGATTTTAAATGTGCAGCAACTGGAACTTACTAAATGAGGAGTAAACTTTTACTTGATGCTTTCGCTATCACTTTACTTATGACTATGGATAGCGCATGTTTATTGTACTTTAAAGGAACATGGGAGATGCATATTTGAATATGAGCCCAAGGATACTTCTCCATATTGCGATACTGTAGTGCAACAAGTAGAGAAAACACAGTCTGACTGTCTGGTTGTGGACTGTGATCCCTGACTAAAGTCTTTAGGAAATGTCAAGGCACAGAACATATATAAACAGCACTGAACACTAAAGAAGTCAGCATGTTCACTTTCTTCAAAACTTGTTATGGAGCTCAACAGAGGCCACTGAAGAGCCATGATCTTCTATGACTTTAAGAGCAGTCGGCAACAGCATTTAGACTGACGGCAAGCTACTTTTGGGGAGGAAGCACAATCCAGAATCACTGTGTTCAACATCAAGACCAAATAACAACTAGCCCAGTAGACTCCAGTTGCAGGAGCTCTGCTACGGAAGTTCTTAAATAAGTGCAGCATGGCTAAGCAGAAGTTGGCTGTTTTTGTAGCCAGGACTTGTAATTTAGCTACAGTACCACTTGTGCAGCAGTGCACCATCACTGGAGACTAGCGGTGCCAACCTACATTATACCTTCTTCAAGTCCTGGAAGCCATTTCCATGAGCCATCCTAGAACATGTGGTGTCCTTCTCCATCACTGCAATTTACCTGCTCACAAGTCCAGAAAACTGGTGGATTTTCTGAGCTCATGAATGCATCCAAAAGTTTGGTCATGAGACCTGGTTCCCTTTGTTTTCTTTCCAGTGCACTTATAGAGGGAAAGATGTGTGGGATTTGTTTTGAGTCACCGAAAGCTGCAGACCTTCACTTACCTGTTTCAGCTGCCTCACCAAACGGTTTGAGCACATGCAATTTTACAAAGTCTCCTCTGGCGAATACTTAAAAAAAAGTAATGTTCACTGTAAATGTAATACATTTTGTGCTTCCATAAATGAATTGCAAACACCTTGTAGGCTACACTATGCCAACCACTGGTCTCTAGTTTGGCGAACCACAAGTATCAGCATGGGCCTGCTGGGTCTTGTAGTTCTACAACAAAACAAATGTCCTAAAAACACACACACACACTGCTTTAAGTATGAGTTTAATAAACACAACATTCACACATACATATTGTATCTATCTTGCCACATAGGTTTGGTCCACTACTCCAGTAGAAATCCATAGGGCTACCTGTGAAAATAAGTTATACTCACCATTATACTCCATAGTAGATATCCACGGATGTTAAAAAAGAAACAAAAAAAAAACAAGGAGCCCGACACCATACAAACATGAGGAGCCGCAAATGTTTTTACACTTGCAGCTCCTCCCCGAGACTGAGAGATTTCCCAGTGATGTCATTCACTGAGTCCTCCCCCAGCCAATCAGGAGCTGGCACCATAGACGCCCCTCACTCCCCCAGGAACCCGGCCTGGGCTGACCAGCTTTAAACCGATTTGATCTTAGTAAATTAGAATCAGAATCAGCTTTATTGGCCAGGTATGCAACAGCCAATTACTTTACATTATTTGTGGATTTATTTTGCATGTCTGATTATTGTGGTTTGCTGTAAGCAAGTAAAACATTTAAAAAAAAAATATTCTAGGAATTGAATGGTATTTTGGATTTATTAATATGATTTGAGTTTATTTTTATTATTTGACAATAGAATTTTATTTTTCAGTGTAACTTTACCCTTTAAACACACTGCATACATTTTTTATATTACTTCACTTTGTACAGTATTTCTTTTTCAAAGTGTCTATTTTTAGTAACAATAAAAGGTTGTTGAATTACATGATCTTCCATGATAATGAAACATTTGCATTGCGGGTAAGAGGGAATTTGCTGCTGGTACTTTACCTTAGTCTCGTAGAGTAACATATAAAGACATCAAGAGTGCGTTTAAGGTTGAACAAAGAGGACAACTTCGGTACAGAATCATTTAACAGGAACTCAATACACCTCCAGCAATTGTTGAAACAACCATTTAGATGAGAAATTCAAGTCGACAGGCTAAAAAATACATTGTTGGCTCACAGATTTGTAAATAAACCAATGGAATTACCCTTTGTAATTATCCCAGCTTGTATGTTTCTACCTTAGCCAAACTAATCTGATTCTCTTTCTAACACAGGAAAAAAAGTGTGTTAATTGCTAGTATTTGCTTATTATTTAAGTAGTCCCTGATGAGAAGCATGCTGGTTGGTGGATTCTCCCTGTGACTGCAAAGACATGGAAATTGTATAAAATACATCTCCATGTAACCATAAAAAATGCAGTAGAATCGGATTTAAACATGCATAGATAGGGTATAGGAAATGCACAGTAGCTTAATAAAATTGCATTTTGGACAAAAATGTTAAGAAATGGATTGAGCACCAGTTATGTGTAACCAATGAGTAATTGGAGCTCTTATTATTTGGTATGTAGGATTTAAAAGTTACAAATAAATCCAATAAAAATTAAAAATAGTTTTCTTACATGCGTTTTATAATAATATATGAAATTATGAAATTATACGTACAAAAGAGGACTCTCAAACGTTCTGCGCTGTGACCAATGAATGAATTCAGCTGACATAATAATTAACATACAGTATGAGTCAACTATTAATTTACAGGAAGAATCAATTGTCAATTATGTTTTAAATGACCTACATTATGTATAAAGATGTGCCATAAACCTAGCCTCAATTCACCATACAGTATAAAAGTTTGACCATACGTATTCAATGTTTGATTCTGACTGTTGAAAGTTTTTGACAGTCGGTATCATGGCCAATCCGACATCAATTTGGTATTCAATCTGTTGTCAATCTGGCAGTTACAATACACGTGGATTGTCGAAATCCACACGGATTTGGTTCAAAATTTACGTGGATTTCCCAATTCAACGACCATGCAGATTTGACTTTTTAGAAAGTCGAATCTGACAGGCTTAGATGTGGTTGGAAATGGCCACATTAATTAGATGTATGACTATATTTCCGACAGTCGGAAATATTGGCACACATTGAATTGGCACCCTTTTCCTATTGCAAAGGCAGCAAGGCACGATTCATAGTGCACTAGGGACTCAGGACTGTAACTAACTGCACATGAATTCGTTTTAAACACGTACAAAGTTGCAGATGAAGCACAGTGGTTCTTGGCATAAGAGAAAAGTCATGGCGATTGCATCATAGCACTGCATACACAGATTCCACAAAGATGTACAAAAGTCACACATCAAATTCAGCCCAATATAAGTAGTTTTCTCACAGGCAGTAGTTTTATTTGTGTAAATAAAAGATATGTTTTAAGCCTGGAATCAGTCGTGCCAAGAAGGGCTGTGTGGCGCTGACTGAAGCCACAGTGTATGAGGACACAGCTGTATGCCATGTCAGGATTATAAAGGAAAGAGGACTAATACATTTGTCATGGTACTTTCATGCATTTATTCCTGTTCCCTAGTCCTCCTCTCAGGGGGCTCCCCAGCTTTGACTCTGCTGCAAAAGTGCACCGCAAGTTCTAGAAATTGAACAGGAGAGGAGTCCAATCAGGGGGGAGGAGCTAGATGGCACTGCTTTCAGTGCTAACAGTACGTTAGAGGAAGAAGTAGGACTGCTAGTGTTGGGTGCCTACCAAGAGATGGTATATAGGGATGCTCATTCGCTATATGGTATGTATGTGTATAAATGTATGTGTGTGGCTATATGTATATACATGTGTATATGTTTATATAAATATGTACAGTATTATCATACTAGCCTGCTTTTGAAAACTAGTTTCAGGGAGATTATAGTTGGTAGTAAAATTGAGGGGGCATGTCATGATCTGCCAAAAGAACGTGTCTAGTTCCATATATGGAGATATATGTGAAAAGAGATTGTAAATGTGGCTTTTGCTTACACGGTGTTGGCCATTGATGGCAGGGAACAGCAGGACCTGGAGCAGTGTTGCAGCTGGAAGACGAGCAATGTGGCTGCGGGCAGGCTGTGCAGCATGATCTCTGACATTACATCACTCTGCGCACAGCCAGGGTCAGGACCAGCCAAGCAGCATCTGAGCTGGTGCTCAGCACTGCCCGGCATTAGATCATGCCCAGGCTGATCCGGGAATCCCGGTATTGGAAGCTCCAATCACTGGATTCAAATCCCGGCAATTTAGGGCCAAATCTCTGGATCCTGACAATCCCAGGATTGGTCACCATAGTGGTGTGTGAGCCTTAGCAGGGGGTCATTTGGGGAAGAGAGGAACATGATATTGGTGAAGCAGATGGGTGTGGCAGGACATCAGTAAGACTGGCAACATAGGACCTGATCCAATTGCATGTGCAATTTTTTGGGCCATGAGATATATGCATGTGAAGCTGCAGTCCAGAAATGAAAACATTAGCCCACCACAGCTATCACAACTCATATTATGTCATATTCACAGTCTATACGCGAGAACAAGGAACATCAGGCTTAAGGGTAGCCTTATGACTATGCAGAGACCAGGTAGTAGTCCCACAGGTGCCACAGCTTCAGTGCTTACAGCTTCAGAAACACTGAATTTGGCTATAATATCTCTGCATGTTTGCTGCAACTTCCTGGTATAACCCCAGTCACTACTTGTCAATCACTTTGCAATGTAATCCTCATTGCGTGCAGGTTTGCAGATTTGTGTCCATCTCTTAATCATGCCCATAGTCAGGAACAACATCTGTATCCCCTTGACGGCAGCAATGGTTGCAATACTTACAAATTGCTTCTTTGTACTTTAGAATCTAAGCATAGAATGAAAGATAATTTTTTTTTGTACTTTTGTTTCTGTTATTGATAATCGAACAGTAGGTACACGATGTAGACATAAGTGATTTTTCACCCTACGGAAACTAAATTGTGTGCTCCTTCAGTAGACACATGTTCATGAAGGTATGAAGCTGTGCATATCAGAGAGACGTGTTTGGGCTTCACAATTGCAAGGAGAATATTGGATGCCTGTGTATACAGTAGATACAGTAAAGCATGGAGGTGGTGGCGTTACGGAAATGAGTTAACCCGGGTGGACTGGCCAGCTCAGAGGCCAGATAAGAACCCTGCTGAGAACCCTTAGAATGAATTGGAGCAACAGCAGCAATCAATGCTGGCTTGAACTCCTACAGTGTCACAGGCGGTTACTGTACTTGTGGACGGTTTGCCAAGAGGAGTGTCTGCAGAAATTACTGCAAGTGGTGGACTACAAACTACTGACGTCAATAAAATCTCATTGATCTACAGTATGTGCTATCAGTGTCCAATCACTTTTGTCTGCATAGTGCATTTTTGCTCAGTATATGTCAACAGTGTCTAGGTCGACAGTCAATAGTGTGGCACCATGTACAGTAGTAGACATGCATATGGTCTACATGGTCAAAAAAGGTGTACCTGGTCAAATGGTCCGCATTGCAATGGTTGACACATGAAAAAGACAACGTGTGTGTTTTTCTCCCTTTTTTTTCACTTTTTCATACTCTGCCATTCGCGCGGACTCCGACTGGGACCATAAATAGCCTGAAGCATAGTGGACTAAGTGAGCCATTAAAGGGGATGGGGTAATTTGAGATCCATGTGAGGAAATCTACAAACTTACACCCCAAAAAACTCATGCCAACATTTTCATATGTTGACAATTTCCATGTCTACCCTTTGCTGGTGTTGAACTGTTGTCTATGTTGAACTTGTCCATGTAAACCATGTTGGAATACTTAGACACTGCCAACCTTTTGGCTTTATGCCATAACCAAATAAATCACATGTACAGTATTGCACTGACTTGGCCACTGTCTGGTTGTGCCCTGGGCACTCCCACACGAGCGCTTTTGAATTTCAGTCATGCCAGCATTCTTATGAGTATCTTCTTATATACTGTACCACATATTTTGTAATACTGTTATGTGAGCAAAAAGTTTGCGTTTCTTCACATACTGTACTTTACCTCAGTTGTCCATTAAGTATAATCTAAAATAAAATGCTATTGTACTAGTAGAAGTGTTGTATGCAGAACTATGAAGGGCATTCTTAAACATTAAGGGCCATATAAAGTCATTTTGCAGTAAACCTGAGAAAATGGTCACAAAATGTAATCATCATCAGGAGTATGTAAGGGAACCGCAGTATATATTGGAGGCATCTGCTGTGGTTCCCCCATTTCCAGTATTCCACCAAGCTTTCTATAACTGCTACAGTATATTGCTAAATTTACCAAGCTTGGTCCCAGAGCTACTGTAACACCATCTTCATCCATTTTGCTAAGTAAGGAATCCGTATGGCTACTCGCACATTGGATCTGGATGATAGGTGGACAATGTACAGTATGGGTCGACAGTGACAAAAGGTCAACATTTACTAGGTCAAAATTAACAAAAGGTTGACACACGCAAAGGTCAACATTGCAATGTCGACACATTTTTTATTTGACTTTTTCATACTTTAACATTAATGTGGACTGCGATCGGGAATGGTGAGTGTGCCGAGCACAGCGGTAGTGGAGTGAGGCACCTGGCCAGAAGCATAGCGATGAAGCGAGACATGTGAGTGTATGCACTACACTATTGGGAGTCCATGTGCTCAGGTGTCGGTCTTTTCATGTGACAACCTTTTGTTAATGTTGACTTGTGCTTGTGGACCTAGTACTAAAGTTGACATTTTATCAATGTTTCTATGTAGAGATCCCTTTACTTTGAACGTTACAGGGACGAGCCACTGGTGCTGTGTGTGATTTTTATACATATGGACGAGCCTTTTCTTTTGTAAAATCAACAATAAGAAATGATAATTATCTTGTCTGTACCGTGGTAATTAATAAACACATCCCTTATACATAAGAGAATGCTTTACAAAAAGTATACACAGGAGTGGGTATAAAGCACTCAGCGGCGTAACTATAGCACCGCAGCCCCCGCCACCGCGGGGGGGGCGCTGTGCATGTGGGGGCGCCGGGGGCTGCAGTGCTATAGTTACACCCCCCCCAATCCCCCGCAGACTTACCTATCTCGCTGGTCCCGGCGGCTCCATTCTTCTGCTGAGGACCACTACAAAGTGGCCGCCCCCATATAGCACACAGTTCTCTGAAACTGTCTGCTGTATGGGGGCGGCCATTTTGTGGTGGTCCTCAGCAGAAGAAGAACGGAGCCGCTGGGACCAGCACGATAGGTAAGGCTGCAGGGCATTGGGGGGGGGTCGCCCCCCCCTAACGGCGGGGGGGCACCCAAAACTTAGTTACGCCACTGATTGCACTGCTGCGATTACTACTGCAGGCTGTGCTTTTATTGAATTACTGCTCATGCGTATGGCTCACAGTACACATGAGCAAAGCCATCCTGCAATGAAGTCTAGCGTATTTTCTAATCAATGGCCATACGCAAGTTGATTTCAGGAATCCAGCGTTTGAGGTGTCATCCGGCCATTTGTTGAGAGTGTCAGGAAAAGTGCAGATGTGCCCAAGCATTTTTTGGGAGGGTATCTGATGTAGATTCCAGCCCCGATTAGTTTGTTTCTATCGCACTGGCTAAGTAGGTCATGGGTAATGCACAAACTGCATACAATGGAAAAATGATTCGATGGTGAGCGTCTTGCCTATAGATTCTCTGCTAATCGCAGGGCTGCAATCTCTTTTCGCAGGCTTGCACAGGGAGGGATTTCACTGGCTGGGTGGCGATTACCTATCACAGGGCTCCACTAATTAGCAGCCCAGGAACGATCTCTAAATCACCCCCATAGTTTGAACATACTGCCATGCGATCCCTTCTCACACACTCTAAATACATACTGCTTGGTTCATTGGGCCTGATTCAGACCTGATCGCACAGCTGCTAATTTTTGGAGCCCTGCAATCAGGTATATGCTACCCCACCAGAGTAAAATGCCGCTTTGTGCAAGCCTGCAAATTGCTTAGCAGGGCTTGTAAAAAAGGAGCTGGATCGGGAATTTGCCTGCAAATCCATTTGCAAGCCGCTCACAATCTAATGATTTTCCCAGTGTGTGCAGTCTGTGCATAGCCCAATCCGGCATGAATAACCCCCATTGATTACTGATTATTATGATTTGCAGTTAGTGAAGACACACTTATGCAGCTCTCCAAAGTCCTTTTTGTTTTTTAAATTACAAAGTTATAGAATGTTTTTATAGAAACTTTTGTGAATGTAAATACGTTCACTTACAGTCCTGCACCTCTTCTGTCAGAACAAAGAATGGATTGCCGCCCACTGTAACGTGCACCAAGAGCTGCTACCTGTGTAATTGAAGGCTATAGTCTTAGGAAGACAAAGTAGATTGCATTGAGTAGCTTTCGCAACATGGATGTTCTCATCAAGGATAAATCCCTTTTCAAAGACAAGAAGAATTGTTGCTTGCTAGGCTCCTATGGGCTCTTAAGCCATTTGTTGAGTGTAATATTAGCAAAATTAAAGATGAAAGGCAAAGTGTATATGTCTGCACACTTCCCGCGGGCCAGGCAGTCACGGTAGTTGACACAGAAATCATATTTCCTACAGGAATCATATGGCTAAATAATGACATTATAATGCACTAAGGCTCTGCTGATTGAAGTTGAACTTATCAGCATGGTCTGACAATAGTGTAAAGAGCTTAAGCAGAGTGTGTCGGCCTAATACTCAGCAGAGGGTGACCTTTCACTCACTGTGCTGAAACCTACCTTGAAAAACTAGCCTTAAGGAAGCAGAGTGACAAATCAATCTGTAATCATAATGTATAAAAGGTCACAGGTGACAGGGACGTAAATCCTTTAATCTCCTGACACTTCCTGGGAGATGAGCAGTAATATGTCTTAAACAAAATCTTGTTTGTGTCTTTACAATGTTTTATATTAAAATGACTATACTATTAATAATATCAATGCGTAATTCACTAATTAATCTAAAAAAGCGTAGTTGAGGCAGTGAAACAATTATAATATGCACTGAGGTTGGACCTGATAGGTAACTCCATATTTAGTTAGCGCCATAGGCGAATCTAGGGGGTGGTCCGGGGGTGCACCGGACCACCCATTAGCCCATTTTGTAGCTGAGGGATGGGTGTCTCTAGCCCCCTGGGAACCGGAGATACTGCCAGGCAAAGCTGGAACATTTTCCCTATAGGATAACATGGGACCCGCTAATTCCGACCCCACCCAGTTCAACGGCTGCCAGTTACCCCTTCGGCATCACTGAAGCTCGAGGTTGATCTCAGTCGAACCCAAATCGCTGGGCCTTCAATCTGATACCAGGCTGGATCCATATGGGTTAATTGGTTCCAGGGATATTGAGGTTAAACCATTTTTTTTTTCATTTCTTAAATGTAATTTCATGACTGTTTATGTTCTTTGCGGAAAGATTTCTCTGGAACCAAACAGCCCAGTTTCACGGGACCAAAATCATTCGCAGCCAACTCAAAAGTTCTTCAATATGATACTGGTCTCATGTAAATGGGTCAGTTGGTTCCGAAGATATAGCTGGTTGGTTAAAGGGGGGTAGGGAGAGGGGAGTGGTTGTCTCTCCCCTCACACCAGAAAATGTCCCTGCATGATCCTGGGACCATATTCCCGGGTAAATCCCTGCATTTTCTGTTGTGAAAGGGGTATTATTTCAAACAGCCGTGACCTGCAGTGCTCTGAATACAGCCGGGCAGCCTCCTGCTCTCTGCCCAGCTTTCAATGACTGTCACCTCTGCAGCTTCTGCTCCAATTCTTCTCCCCGCTTTCACCTCAGCCCACCCCCCCTTTAATCATTTGGTGCCGGCGCCCCGGCGTGCTCCCCCGACGTCACGCACAACAACAGCGCGCACAATATTTCAAATGTCCACTCGGCTAGAGGGGACACCAGGAGGGGAGTGGAAGCGTGCTCTGCGCTGCGCTCTGCTCCTCTCCCCATAGAAGCAGCTGCACTCTCCATCTCTCCCTGCAGCAGCAGCGAAGGCTCATATAAAAATGTACAGTAAGTGGCACTTTTGGGGGCATTGCTTATGGGACACTACAAGTGGGGGCATAACGCATAATGTGTGGCTTAATGTGTAAGGGGCATTACGGTGTGCAGCATCACGTGTAAGGGGCATTATGTGTGCAGCATCATGTGTAAGGGGCATTATGTGTGCAGAATCATGTGTAAGGAACATTACGTGTACAGCATCATGTGTAATGGGTACTATGGTGCGCGGCATCATGTGTAATGGGGACTATGGTGTGCGGCATCATGTGTAATGGGTACTATGGTGTGCGGCATCATGTGTAATGGGTACTATGGTGCCATCAAGCAAGAACCCCCTAGCAATGAGCATGTAGGTAAGCAGCACTTATGTGGCAAATATGTAATGGGCATTACGGTTTGTTATATAGTATGTAATGGGCATCATGATGTGTGGCACAATGTGTAATGGGCATTATGGTGTGTGGCCTTATGTGTAATTGGCATTACGGCGTGTGGCTTTATGTGTAATGGGTATTACGGAGTTTTCTAAAATGTGTAATTACTGTGTATAGTCTAAAGTGTAATACCACACCCCTTTTTGTGATGCCACATGAGGCCATGTCCCCTCTTTGCCGCGCGGCTACGCCGCGCAAAGGTCCCCCTGCTATTATGTCTACATCTGGGACCACCCATTACCATAGTTCTAGATTTGCCTATGGTTAGCACAGCCAATAGAAGTCTAAGGGCTTCATATTGCACTCTGCACTGAGGGCCAAAGGATCCCCATACGGGCCAAAGGATCACTAATCAGCATCATTTGACATGCACATTAGACCACGTGGTGTTCTTCATGCGATGCCCATGTGGTCTATTTTACGTGAAAGAATGAACCAACACCGGTCATCTATTCAACTTGCCTATGCCCATCAGTCAACGGACAAGCCAGTTGCGGCACACTTCGTGAAATGTAAGCACCAGATCTCCTCGTTAAGCTATATAATGATCAACTGGGTACCTCCGCTATTGAGGGGAGGTAATCAGGGCTGGTTTTATTGAGAAAGGAGGTGAAGTGGATACATAAGCTGGATACAGTGGCTCCTAGAGGTCTTAATGAGAATAACTCTCTGTTTTCCTTTAAGTGATTGTGATGGTCTGAGCAACCAGAGTAACAGTGCCCTTGTATATATTTTTGATTTTTTTTTCATATTTTATCTATTATAATTTTTTTGTGGTATTTTTTGTAATTTTTGATATTTTTGTGTAATATGTTTTAATCATATATTTTCACTAGGTGGCGGTAAGTGCTGTGTGCGCTTATGTTGCCCAATGAGTAAATGGTCACAAAGAGCTATATTAGTGTATACACAATAATGATACTGTGTAGAGACAGCTTCAGTAAGCTAATTCTATCTGATGTGGTGATAAGCAGGGAGTAAGCGCTGGTTTAGTGTCCCAGGATATGGTGAGACAACAGCGCCGCAGTGGAATGAACGCTTCCTGGTTCTGCGTTCCACTGGGCAAAAGTGATGCGTCAAGGCGATGATGCACTTCCACTGGATGACCCGCACGCCGGGTATCTGAATGGTTTAATGGTGTCTACCCGGCGTGGTAGGTGAGTTCTGCGCAGAAAATATGGACAGGTATGTGCAAGTTAGACACTGCCTGTGTATATTGCCTGTGTATATTGATGTATAGTGGTGTGTGCCACAGATCCGCATTTTTACTCTTTGATAGGAGGTGTGTCCATGAACTCATTGGGTGTATAGAAGTGTCACAGGGCCACTTGGGGGTGTACATAGGATATTCTATCACAATGTATGATTCAACTTTATATCTATGTTATTTTACTTGTATGAGCATACCGTATATACTCGAGTATAAGTCGACCCGAATATAAGCCGAGGCACCTAATTTAAAAAAAAAAAAATGGGAAAACGTATTGACTCAAGTGGGACCATCACTTGAGTATAAGCCAAGGGGGGCCTTTTCAGCATAAAAAATGTTCTGAAAAAGTAGGCTTGTACTCGAGTATATATGGTACTTGTATTTGTTCCTCAACATGAGCAAATACAGGGGGAAATTCTGATGGTCTGGGAAACCCCTCCTTTTGGCAAGTTGCACAAATTATGATAACAATAGCAATGGAATAAAATATGACAGCTATAGCTGCCACCACATCATACAGTTTAAGAGACAGAGCAGAGCTGCTGCATTTGACTGGTTGTAGCAGCTTATTCTACCAAGTTTGCCGTGTGTGTGTGTGTGTGTGTGTGTGTGTGTGTGTGTATCTGATCAATCAGTGCACTGGACCAGAGTAGCTACCAGGAAGACGAGAGAGGATTGTTTCCATGAGGTGGGAGAATGTAAGCTTAGAAAGTACAGTACTGCTTCTATAATGGTTGTGTGCATATACAGCCTACACTATAGAGAGAGACCATCTATAGTGTTACATATTAATGCTGTATTCCATACAGTATATAGTGTATAAAAAAGACTAATATTTACATTAATGTCCAGTGTTTTATTTGGTTCTTCTACCGCTCCCTCAGACTCCCACACTTGCTCCAATGCAGGGTTGCCGACCCTCCCGAAATTACCGGGAGTCTCCCGAAAATCGGGTCCCCCTCCCGGCCCCCGGAAAGGTGGGCAATACTCCCGGAATCAGGGGGACCCCCACTGAGCCCCCTGATCGTGGCATTTAAATGCCGCAATCCGCGGGTCTCAGAGGAGGGTGCAGAGCAAAAATGACACACTTGTGTCATTTTAGCCCCGCCCCTTCAATGGAGATCAGTGATTTCGACTATTTCCCAGGGGCTTAATGATGTCCCGAACGGGTAATGAAAGTCGGCAACCCTGCTCCAATGTTCTGCACAGATGGGAGACTGTGGGCTGAATTTGGAAACCCCCCTCTAGAAATCTTGTATTTGCCTGCAACTGCTCAATTTTGGTGGCATTTGGATAATCTAACTGTCTGTCCATTATATAAAATTTGTAGTGTTAATATACATACTGTATGATTGCTTCTGAATATTTTATAAATGTATTTTAGGAGGTCACTTTGCCAAATAACAAACTTTTGAGGCATGTTCTGCAATGTAGTCAGAACCATGTCATTTGCTTACTGCAGGATGAAGTAGCAGGGCAGAGGGCATATAACACACCCTCGGCCAGTTCCCTCTTAGCCACGTTGCACTTGATTTGATAAGGGCACTAAATCCGCAGCCCTGTCCTTCACTCCTGCTTATCTGTTATGTTATATTTCCAAACCATCAGGCAGCAGAACTGCAGACAGATCACTGCCAGCAATAACACCACATAAAATGGCTTATTGATTTTAGATCACAGCTTCCATCATACTCAGACATTCTGTTTTTCCGACTTTAATTCTTATCTTTCTAGAATCCCTTCTTCCTGCCTTAACCCCTGAATCTCTAGTGGTAAAACAATGTCCCAGGAACTAGATACCAATAGAGGAATATTGGGTACTGCTTTCCTAGCACGGCGCCCTCGATTAGCATCGCATTAATCGCAAGCATCGTATGCATCTTATGTGTTTCTGCACCACAAGATGCATGCGATGCTTGCGATTAATGCGACTACAGTGATTTTTTCATCGTACCCATTTTTATCGCATGCATCGCATCACTCGTACTGTAAACATACATACAATGTATGCGATGGACGCGATTGACGCGATTCAACCATGATGTTAAATGCAGCCCCACGCCAAACCCCCACTATAAAAGTGAACCCGAAGCGTGGCGAGTGCAGCGAGCCCTGCGAGGGGCGGCGGTACGCGTCCTCCGACCTTTTCATACCCTCACTATCCACGTTGGCGTGGATTTGAGAATAGAAAGTGTGGCGAGCGCAGCGAGCCAACGAGCCCGAAGCGTGGCGAGTGCACGCGGATACCTTCACAGATATCAGCGTCCCCTCGCGAGCTTCACAGGTATCCGCGTCCCCTTGCGGGCTTCACAGGTATCCGCGTCCCCTCGCGGGGCTCGATGCGCTCGCCACGCTTTCTATTCTCAACTCCACGCCGACGTGGATAGTGGGGGTATGAAAATGTCGGAGGATACGTACCGCCGCCCCTCGCGGGGCTTGCTGCGGCTCACATTTATAGCAGGGATTTGGCGTGGGGCTGCATTGAACATGGTAAGCACCCATTTGGGTGCTTAACAGCACCCGGGGGTTGATGTGGGGCTGCATTTAACATTGTAAGCAGCCATTTGGGTGCTTAAAAGCACCCTTTAGGGTGATTAGACAATTTGTACGTATAGGGGGCATACATACACCATAGTATATCGCACCCATCGCATTCATTGTACATCTACAACTACATACAATCCATACAAGTGACTCAATGAGTGTGATGCATGCGATTTAAACGCATACATCGCAGTCATCGCATCGCATGCATCGTAGCTAACTATAGTACTGTTTTTCATACGATGTCTGCGATTTAAAACCCTAAATCGCAGGCATCGCACAGATTGTATGCCATATAAAAATGTACACGATTACTGCGATGGGCGCCGTGCTAGGAAAGCAGTACCGAATATTGGTCTTTTTTACGTCAATGATTTTTATATATATTCAAGCAATAAGCAAAATCCGCTGCCCATATTTCCACATGCCTTTTAAAATATATGTATATATGTGTGTATATATATATATTTAAGTACCGTATATACTCGAGTATAAGTCGACCCAAATATAAGCGGAGGCACCTAATTTTACAACTAAAAAACTGGGAAAACGTATTGACTCAAGTGGGACCCTCACTCGAGTATAAGCCGAGGGGGGGATTTTTCAGCATAAAAAATGTTCTGAAAAAGTAGGCTTATACTCGAGTATATATGGTAATAGGCTGGCACTCCACTGGTGTGTGAGGGTGCTGGGTAGCCCACTGGATATAGGATGGCGATGGCGGCACTCACAGGTCGGGTACAAGAAAAAACAGACCACTCTGGGGTTCTTAAGTTTGACGTTTCAGTCTTGCGACTTTTATCAAGAACTTTGCATACAAGTGACCGTGTGACAGTGCACCACATATATACTACCTGAGTGATGAAATCACATGCTTACCTCCCGTGTTGGTCGCCGGTGGCCAGTTTTCTCGCTAATTGATGATGTCAGACTGCCCTCGTCACTGTTGCCTAGTGATCAGAGTGTGCAACCGCGGGTGTAACCCGCCCACTGGGAGGTGCGTCCGGCAACTCTCCTCCATGTGAGTATTAACAATGCGCCGATCGCGTGCTTGCCGGGTTAGCATAGGGACCTGGGAGTGAAAAAGTGCATGTGTTTAAAACCATTATAATTACATTTCAAAACATGAATGTGACATAAGACAAATAAAACAAATATGACAAATACAGGACAGACACTATAATACAAATGTTGTTTCTCAAAGAAATTAGGCAGAAAGTTCAAAGAGAGAAAAAAATGGTAAAAAATAGTAAGACGGGCACAGGTTTCTGTGTCATATAAACATGCATGACCTAGTGTTTTGATCCAATGAGAGATGGAGTGTGCGTGTGCTAGACACGTCTACACATTAGGGCCATCCTCATGGTTATGAATGAGGTGTGATGTCCAAAGGGAAAGTTTATGCTGATGGAACTAAGTGCTGACACGGATGGTCTTAATAGATGTTAAGGTCATCCTTAAAGGGAAAAGGAAAAATGAGAGAGGAAAAAAAGAGAAAAACTCTAGTGATGAAGAAAAAGAGAAGATGTGTGTACGGTGTGTGATAGGGAATGGGCCGATATCTGAGGTGTAAAGTGTGTGGGAAAGTGTGTCATGTAATAGAGGGTCCATGAAGGAGGAAACAAAATAAAGAATGTGCCGGTGTGTAGAGTGTGGAGAGTAAAGGGGAACATGGGAAATATGAGTGTGTGCAATGAAATGGAGGGTCCATGGAAAAGAAACCACAATAGCAATAGCCTCCAAATATATATATATATATATATATATATATATATATATATATATATACTGTATATAGCCGCCCATCATTTGGAGGCTGCATTCCATTGGTGGTGAGAGTGCCACAGGGGAAGGCACCCGGGCATACAGTCAGCAAGCGGTGAGTGCCGGACATACCAAGGTTATATATATATATATATATATATATATATATATATATATATATATATATATATATATATATATATATATATATATATATATATATATATAGCGATTGGAGCAAGGTGGCACACAGTTCAGGAGAGTTTTCAATATTGCGGTGCAGGGTTCATAAGGCAATTGATAAATACAGTTATCTCCCTTGGAATCAGGAATGAAAGGAACCAGCAAACGCATTAAATTTCAAAAGCAAAACAAAAGTGTATTAGAGGTACATTTCATATAGACTTGTAACAGGCCGGGCACAGTTTCCCTTATATGTTGATGGTCGGGTGCAGTCGTCGGTAGGGTATGTAGACTTTTGCTTGGGTAGACACAGCACTCCAGACTTGTAAATAATCCAAAAAGGTTTATTGAGAATAGCAACGTTTCAATACTTTCGTATTTTCGTCAGGCTATACTTATATATTCAGACTGACTTTTACCGAGCAAACCAGAATGAGTGCCCATGTTGGGAGCATACTTGCCTACTTTTGAAAACTAGTTTCAGGGAGATTATAGTTGGTAGTTGAATTGTGCACAGTGCTCCCATTGAGAGGGTGTGTCATGCTCCACCCACATGGCGTGTCTAGTTCCATATATGGAGAGATTGTGAAAAGAGATTGTGAACGTGGCACTTAGCAGCGTGGGTGTGTAGTGCTACATCTGAGAGCAATCTTTTTAAATTAGTTATATCCAAATGTAGATGAGCCCCAAAGCAGTTAGTCAGAGCTATGTCTCATTCCTTTTTTTCCCTAAAATGCAGGCTAAGTGAAATGAGGGAGATTGGTAGACTAATGAGGGAGAGAGGGAGATTGCTGCTATTTCAGGGAATCTCCTGCAGAATGCAGGAGGGTAGGCATTTAAGCTTGCAAACCCTTGTTCACCTTTTAAAAGTCAGTGGGCAGTCATATGTTAAAGCGGTTAGCAGCATACCTTAAGTTTAATTCTGATGTGATAGCAGTTGCCATGCTTATAGTTCTTAGCAATGGAGCTGCTGCAACTGGGCTGCAGTGCAGATCACACATAACATGGGGCGGGGGCAGTTAAAACATATAAACACAAATGTAATATTACATGTAAAATGTGTAGTGGCTATAGTGACCCCAGGGAGCCACTGTCAGTATTTTAAAAGGAGAGACAGCAAAAAGGGTGTGGCAATGTGGGCATCACTTGTACAACTCAAGGCATGTACTGTACTAAAGCGGTGTAACTTAAACAAATGTGACTAAATAATGATCATAAGTATACCATTCAACTTACAGTGCAAACTCTGAGTATGGTCTTCCTGGCAAATGTCTGAGAGGTAACCCATAAGCTCCACATGGAGTGTTTTCACAGGATCACCCCATCTGGGATCAAAGGAAATACTACCGCAGTAATTGCTTCTGTAACTGATGTTGGTTATGTTTGATGATTTATTGATAGTGCTGCTACACACAGATGCTGACTTGCAGTCATCTGTTGAGGAAAAGTAATGTAGCATGTAAGTTATGAAGGGTTTTGCTTCAGATTCTTACACGAAAATACAGTATCATCAGCTTTGCAGTTTTTTGTATACCTTATGACATCCTCTCTATCCAAGGACATTAGTAGACTTTGGGAGAAATTTACTATGGCAAATATTCCATTATATTCGTAGGTAGTCGTATGCAAATATGAGAGCCTACACGTATTTTCGGCATTTACTATTTGTACTCATTCGAATGGTGATTCCAAATTTACTAAGCAGCTGTAAGTCAATTATGGCCCCTAATTAGCGGGATACGCCCACTATTTACCTGGAAAATACACCTCATTCTCCAGGCATATTTGGCTTTAGCCTGCACGGATCAGTCAGTAGCCTGCAGGCTCTTTAGTGTAAAAAAAAATAGTTGAAATAAATAAATAATTTTTTTTTAAATGATCCGTGCATGCTGCCGACTCGTATTTGTACTTGGCAGCCTTAAATACGACCGCTAAATACGAATACGTCTGAATACGTCCGCATACGCCATTGGGCACATATGATTCTGTAAATACCGCATATTAGTCAATCCACCATAGCAGGGCCCTCTAACCTCCAAGTCTGTCTGTTGTTACCCAGTTTGTTTTATCACTGTCTACTACTGTAAAGCGCAACGGAATCTGTTGCGCTATATAAGAAACTGTGGTACTTGTTTCCTAGCACGGCCCCACCGATTTTGATTGTGAGCATCGCATCGGAAAAAATCGCGGCGATCGCATCGCATGCCAACCAAATCGCATGCAATGCGATCGACGCGATTTTCCATTGATTTTAATGTGAAATGCCCCAAAACACCCCATTTGTATAGAAACCCCCCCTGATGTTTAAATGGCCCCCAATTTTAACGCCACTCCGCTATAGACACCAACCCGAAGCGTGGCGAGCGCAGCGAGCCCACGAGGGGCGGAGGTACGCGTCCTCCGACCTTTTCATACCCCTACTATCCACGTTGGCGTGGAGTTGAGAATAGAAAGTGTGGCGAGCGCAGTGATCCACCGAGCCCGAAGCGTGGCGAGCGGACGCGGATACCTTCACAGGTATCGCGGCCCATCGCGGGCTTCACAGGTATCCGCATCCCCTCGCGGGGCTCGCTACGCTCACAACGCTTCGGGCTCGGTGGCTTGCTGCTCTCGCCACACTTTTTATTGTCAACTCCACGCCGACGTGGATAGTAGGGGTATGAAAAGATCGGAGGACGCATACCACCGCCCCTCGCAGGCTCGCTGTGCTCGCCACGCTTCGGGTTGGCGTCAATAGCGGGGTGGTGTTTAAAATTGGGGGGGCCATTAACCATGCTTTTTTAACATATTCAATGTTAAATGGGCCATATTGGCCCAATTAACATTGTCACATTGCCATTGCCATTATAATGACCCGCGACGGACGCGATCAACCTGATTTTCACTTTAACATTGTTCCCTATGGGAAAATCACGTTGATCGGGGGCCGCAATGGACGCGATCAACGCGATTTTCAGTTTTACCGGCAATTGAGCCAGTTAAACACAGAAAATCTTAAGGCATGCGATGTACCACGACAGGCGCCGTGCTAGGAAACAAGTACCGAAACTGTAAACATATAAATAAATAAATAAATATTTACAAATTTCTGACAACATTTATTTCTGACAAAATACGACTGTTTTTCTGTCATATTAAGACTCTGTTGTATTAAGACTGAGTCATATTCTTAGTAAATTTCCTCCTTTGTATTTGTCTCTGTCCTTTGTGCTTGTCTCTTTGGACCATCTGCACTCATACCTGAATCTTAGGGGTATATTAACAAAATTGCAGGTTTTATAGAAGAGGAGATCATCTACCTATTGCACGGTCGCCTACCTGACCCTCTCTGAATGCTCTGTTCCTGGACTTCCCTGGTAATGTATGATTGCCATCACCTGTGGTGACACCTTTATTATCAATTACCTAGCTCCCACAGATGATGGCAATCATACATTACCAGGGAAGTCCAGGAACAGAACATTTCCTCCCTGAAGGAGAGGGTCGGGTAGGCAACCCTGACCTATTGTCTTCTAAAAGCTGCTGGATAATTGCTAAGTACAATCTGATTGGTTTCTATGGGCAACATTTCCACCTCTATAAAACCCACACTTACTGTAAGTAAAGATACCTCTAAGAATGCATCATAACTTTGAAGTTTAAGCAGAACTTACTAGATAATGATTACAGATTTATCCTCGTCAGGATTGCTATGCAGAGCACAGACCCAAAATGTTGTATAATCATCCTTCGATTGCTTATTAACTTTTATTTCTTTTTAAGTGTATAAACCTTTTTCAATTAGCAATTAATAAAATGAGCCTTTAAAAGACTGATCTAGAATCAGCCAACATAAAAGTTTGCAAATTTGCTATTTAATGATAATAATTTTGGTGTTATTGTTAACTTAGTTTTCGTGCAATTTACAACTTTTGTTTCTTTGTATAGAGTTCTGCAGTAGTGCAAACTACTTGTCATTGATATCATTATGGCTTGGGGGCTTGTACGTTTTCTGATTGAAATTAGAAGGTTTAATGAGACACATGCTGTTTGTTTCTTAAATAGCTAGAGGTTTTTTGAGATATGTCACTGGATAAAGAGGGTCATTCTTCTCTGCTCTGTTCCCGGCGAATACGTATCGAGAACCGATGTTTAGCCTCTGCGCATCACCAAACATCGGGGGTGGGCGGCTGACGTCAGCAGACCACCATGTTCTTGGACCACCATGTTCTTGGACCGAATGATGCAAGTCTAAGTCAGCACATACTGACATAGGTTTGTGAAGACGGTAAAAATCATTCGATTTGCGATTGAAAGACTACTTTGGACACTCTAACCTTGCTGATCAGGATATTCCCATGGTCCCACATCAGCTACAGAAATTACAACAACCCTCCAACTTTGACCCACCAACAAACTATGCATCCATAAAAACCTTTACAAGACTTCTGTCATCAGCCCCTGATAACTGTATGAGCAGCAGGTCGTTTCACGCTAACTTGACATTGGGTGAGAAAGCCGCAGTGAAGACTTTGGGTGAGCGGTCAGATATAGTTGTGCGGTCGGCAGACAAAGGCGGTGCTGTGGTAGTGCAGTCTATCACGGCGTACGCCAATGAATGCCAAAAACAACTAGATGACTCTACTGTATATTGTCTGCTTGATATTGATCCTACTTTACAGTATATAACTGAAATTGATTCATTTCTATGTAAAGCTTGCACTGATGATATTATTTCTAAAGAGATATTAAAAGCACTGACCGTAAAATACCCTATCACTCCTCTGTTTTACACACTCCCCAAAATACATAAAAAATTGGTTGATCCCCCTGGTAGACCGATAATATCTGCCAGGGGATCACTGTTTCAACCCATTGCTGTTTACCTGGACTGTTACCTTAACCCATGTATCCAGGCAACCAGATCATACTTAAAAGATACCAATGATTTGCTCAAACGTCTGGTAGATCTTTCTCGTGTCGACCCTGGCTTGGTACTCTGCACCGCAGATGTAGTAAGCCTGTACACCTGCATACCACATGATATGGGTATGCAGGCGGTACAAAGGTTAATTACTGATAATCCCCACTATCTAGGTCCCGACATTTCTTTCTTCATGAGCTTATTGAAATTGGTGTTGACAAGGAATTACTTTTACTACAATGGGCGCCACTATTTACAACTGCTTGGCTGTGCGATGGGGTCCTCAGTGGCCCCATTGTACGCCTATGCTTTTATGTGGGCCCTTGAGAGCGTTTTATTCCTTCCATTGTATGATAGTGGTATCTTGTCTTTATATGTTCGATTTATCGATGATCTCATGTTTCTATGGTCTGGTGATGAGAGGACCCTGTTGGAATTGTTAGACAAACACAACAACAACATCGGACATCCTGTTAAATAAACCTATATCACCAGCCATTCATCGATTAACTTCTTAGAAGTCATCATTAATGTTAGACATGGGTCACTTACCACTGGCCTCTTTATTAAAGAGACCGATCGCAATTCAGTCTTGTTGCACTCTAGTTGTCACCCCTTGCCTACACGCAGAGGACTTCCATTCTCCCAGATGCTGCGTGCCAGGAGGATAGTTAGTGACCAAGTAGAAATTGTTAAGACCCTGGATGACATGATTGAGCGATTTCTTAAAAGAGGTTACTATAAAAATGATCTGGTTAAGGCTAAAACTAAGGTGTTGAACTTATCTCGGCATGAGTGTTTATATAATATCAAGGCAGAGGAGGATTCCACAAAAGTTATACCCTTGATTTATAAATATACCACCACCAATGCAGATACCAATAAATACCTGAAAAATCTATGGCCAACAGTCAACACTGATAAAGATCTTCCCAAATTGCTGAACTTCAGATTAATGCCAGCATATTCACGGGGATGAAAGTTACGTGATACATTGGGGAAACTTGATATCACTGATCTGTTAAAACCTAAAAAAACTCTACATTTATGTCCAAAGCACCCGGGTGCTATTGTTGCAGTGGGTGCACTACGTGCAGCTCCCTTCTCACAGGTAACAGTTTCCTACACCCCTATAGTGGCAAAAAGTTTTTTATCAGACATGTGTTAACATGCATGTCTCAATTCGTAGTATATATTATTTATTGCCCATGTGGGTACCTGTATGTGGGAAAGACTGAAACGACATTTAGGGAAAGGATGGCGAATCATAGGACCACCATTAGAGCAGCCATTCTGTCTGGTACCAGTGACTTGCCTGTCCCTAGGCATTTTGCCGAGACAGGACACACAGTCGCCAGCCTGCGCACGAAAGTGATAGACCACATTCCTCCACTGAGAAAGGGAGGTAATAGGGGCAACCTGCTTCTCCGATTCTAGAGTAGGTGGATTATGAAGTTGGATGCATTAGCCCCCCCCCCTGCGGCCTTAACGAAAAGCTTGGATTGCATTGTTTTTTATAAACCTTGATATGTCATATTATGTTTCATAGTTGTTTGCTATTGGTATATTATTTACGTATGAGCATAACATTAGATTCATCTATTTTACCGCGAACTGGGTACTATTTTGTATATTTATAGCATGTTGTAATAGATTGTGCAATCCACCCGCTAAACTGTACACCCTCCATGTTTGTATATGTCATGCACTCAGATATTAGTATGAGTGCACTGTTTTTAAATTTTACATTGTATTCATTCACAAATATTGGTCTGCTCAGGGAAGCCGCACCTGAACCCTCCTGTGGGCGGTAATTCATGTTGATTGCTAACACAGGTGAGGATGGTAGTGACTGACTGAGCAGCCTCTTGTTGATTGGTGGTGGGATTTCCTGTGGTGAATAAATACCATTGATGTTTTATTGCTTTGTTACTATCCCTGAGGACGGAAGAAAAGCTCCCGAAACATGTTGGTGAATGAAAGCATCTTCGTTTGAAATCTGATGAGTGCCGCCTATTCTTCCTGCTTATAAAGAGACATCTATCTCAAGGAAGGCACCGGAGTCCTATAATCTACTCCTTGTTCAGCAAGCGAGTGCCGGGTGATTGGACTATTTATATATATATTGGCAGTGGTCGAAGTGGGCCGTTATGTAACGGTATGACATACAGGCACTTCTTTCACACTGATCAGGAAGTGATTTTTATTTTACAGTGCGCATAGGCAGCCCTGTGCAGCAGGAGGCAGGGAGAGTGACTGACCAGCCTGCACACTTGCAAGTGCTGCTACGGTGGACGCTGCTGGTCATGTCCACTCCAGTTATTGCTGCTGCTAGGCCCCGCCAGACACTGCCGCCACCGATCTAGTACGTCACAGAGGACTCACATATGGCGCGTCTGGCTCTCCTCCCCGGGGATAGGAAACCGGTAGGTTACCTATAACACTGGATGGAGCTGGGCTGGTGGGGGAATCCGGGGGGGGGGGGGGGGGGTGGTGGTTGCCGGGAGAAAAAAGGCAGCAGCAATAGTAGGAGCACAGCGGTCCATGAGCAGTACACTACAGCAGCAGCTGACTGGCAGGTGGCTGTAGCCACACCAATGGATGCTGCTACCCTGCAGCTGTGGCTTGTACTGTACTGCTGTCCCATCCAGCCTGGCGTGTGCCACCCATGCCATGTGCTGTTCAATTCAGCCAGCATCTGTGTCCTCCCTGTCCCCCCTGCTGTCCCATTTGTCCCGTTGTCTGTTTCTCCATGCCCCCCTGCCATCCCATTCCACCTGGTGGCTGTTTGTTGTCGTCCTCCCTGCTGTCCTATTCAGCCCAGCGTCTGTGTGTTCCATCCCCCCCCTGCTGACCCATTCAGCCCGGTGCCTGTGTTCCTCTGCCCCCCAGCTCTCTTTCCCGGCCAGTGTCCATGTGTCAATGTGTTTCAGCATCAGTGTGTCATTGTCATTGTGTCAGTGTTTGTGTGTCAGTATTTATCTGCGCATCAGCATCAATGTGTCAGCAACCTGTCAGTGTCCGTCTGTCATAGTCAATGTGTCTGATCAATGTGCCAGTGTATCTCTTCTGTTTCAGCATCAGTGTGTCAAGTCTGTATGTCATCATCTGTGATCAGTGCTCGAAGTGGGCCGGTATACACCGGTATGGTGTACCCGCACCTTCTTCGAGCACTGCTTTTTTTGTTGGCATATGCATATTGAAGATAACAGCTAGGCAGAGAGGGGTTACGCTGCCTGGCTTTCTAAAGAGCGGGTCCGCAGCAGCTGCTGTGAAACAGTGTCAGCTGGGCAGAATCGGTGGGCTGCCTAGAAGCGGTGGGCTGCCTGCCGTCTGGCTTTCTAAGTTCAGTTCTAAGTGGCAGTTTGAAATATTGCGCCAGTCAGCCAGCCGACAGGAGCTTGCAGCCCAACATCCTATCATGAGCCACCACTGCCACTTCTGATTGGCTGCTCAGCTGCCAGCTCCTATTGGCTGCCGGCCAAGCGCGAGATTTCAAACTGCCGCAGACCCGCTCTAAAGAAAGCCGACCGCTTCTGCCGGGCTGTCACACTGTTTCAATGCAGCTACTGCAGAGCTGCTATTAAGACAGCCAGGCAGCACACCCCTCTCTGCCCAGCTGTCAGACTGCTTCCCCCTGGCATGTAAACCCCCTTGACAATGAGCATTAAACCTTCTTGGCATCGAGTATGGAGACCCTGGCATCAAGCTTATGAGCCATAATATGTAATGGGCATCTCAGTGTGTAGCATATCTGTAATGAGTATCACTGTGTGCTGCATATGTATAATGGGCTTCACAGTGTTCGGCATATGTATAATGGCCATCACAGTGTGAGGCATATGTATAATGGTCATCACAGTGTGCGGCATATGTATAATAGCCATCACAGTGTGAGGCATATGTATAATGGCCATCACGGTGTGCGACATATATATAATGGGCATCAAGGTCTGTGGCATATGTATAATAAGCATCACGGTCTGTGGCATATGTATAATAATCATCACGGTCTGTGGCATATGTATAATGGGCATCACGGTGTGCTGGATATGTATAATGGGCATCACGGTGTGCGGCATATGTATAATGGGCATCGCAGTGTGTTGGATATGTATAATGGTCATCACGGTGTGTGTAAAATGTATAATAAGCATCACGGTGTGCGGCATATATACAGTATAATGGGCATATGTGTGTTCTAGATAGAACTTGCCTATTATTAAGTATAAATTCGTATTCATAATTGCAAAGATCATTCTCTAAATGTAAAACCTCTCTTGCAAATAAACATGTCCTCATGTCCTCTTGTTAACCTTATCTGATATGTGATGAAACATGCAGCTGAGCTGAAATCCGCATCAAAAGCGATCACAGTGTTCTAAAAATCCCCTAAGTAACAAAACATATTTCGCTTTTGAGTGCGTTACATGTTTCCAAATTCCCAAAATATATTTTTTCCACAATTTCATTTATAATGTAACCACAGAGGAAATGAAATCTACATTATCCTCTATAAAAGGTGACATGCTTTTAACTCCAGTAGAAAGCTGGAAGTATGTTTTGATGTAGGGCAATTTCGTTTAATTTAGTTTATGCTCTGTGCCTAGGAATATACATCAGTAAAGAATGTTACTTTTAACAATTCCTGCTGAATTATTCCTGTTTCTCCAGAAATCCAAATCCACCCAAATTTTGTGGTTTTTAAACCGAACCAAAACCCTAAGGATATTCGATCTACACCTGTCCGGATTTTCCTGCACTTAAAAATACACATTTTGGGTTTGAAATTGCCAACATTACATCAATTTTTATCAATGAATATTGACTTTTTTATTGATTTTTAACTGATCAAAAAACTGAATCTGAACCAAAATAAGATGATGAATTAGAACCAAAACCAAAACACGGTGGTCTATGCACATCTCTAGTTCCCACATAAAGTACTGATATATTTAAAATAAGATATGTAAAGATGCCCATACACAGTACAATTGCTGGGTGCGATGAGATGCGTGTTCCCACACAAATCTTTTTCAAATAGTAGGGTAAGGCACTCCCACTTGGGATATATAATTCCAACATATTCTGAGGTGTAGTGTGCTGTCAGATCTTGAAAACTCAAAGAATAAACAGAACAATCGCACTCATAGTGGAGATATACATTGAAGAAGGTTTCTGAAACAATTAAACCAATATCTGTCCTTACCGGATGGAGGCCTTAACTTAGGCCAAAAGATGTTGCATATAATACTACCAAGTACTTCAGTGTGTATTCCCACTGTTTAGTTATTCGTGGAACCTTGGATAAAATAAAAAATGCTCCATATGCTGTAGTAAAATGGGCATTTATTTGATTACATAAAACATAATGTAGTTAAAACATGGCATAGGTAAAAAATAGGGGGAAATAATACAGTATTTAGCCTTATGATCAAGGCTATTATATTCATTTTGAGAGTCAGTCCAATGGGGTCCCAGTGTCAGGTGCAGGCCTGGGGTCCCAGGGATGCAGCAGTGCCCAGTGTCTCCTTCCCTCTGAACCAGCGTCTCCTGGGCTAGTCGCTTGGCAACCAGGGATGCTGGGGGACAGAGCGGCCGGGTGTGCCTTCTGCCAGAGGCTCCTGTGGTTGCCCAGCAAGCAAGGACACCAGTACAAGGCAGCGCCCGTTACTTCCCTTGCTCTGTGGTTCCTGGGCAATGCAGGGACAGGCCAGTGTGCGTGCATCTGCAGCTGGTAATCAGGGCCAGGGGGCTGGATGGGCTGCTTCCATGGGCATTGACCACATTGGCCTTTTTAAGGAAGTCAGCCCAGCTCAGCACAGACAGTGATAGCTTCTGTTTAGAGCTATCTGCCTGCTCCCTGTTTTCTTCCAGGCTCCTGTCTGTTCCTGACATCCAGGCTCCTGGAATTCTTATCCAGCCCTGATGTGTTTTTACAAAGTTCGGTTAAAGGTCCATTTCACTTTATAAAAAGGTTAATCCAGTAGCCTTTCAGTTACAAATACCTAGGTCTCTCAAGATTGCTAACACTTTTCATTCTTCCTTAAACCAGTGATATTTTTGAGTAAATTCCTTTGAAAGGTGGTTCAGGGAAAACTTCCAGTGGACATCCAGGGCCAACCAGAGTTTTTAGTATAATGGATTTTGGATTCCAAAATCTAACATGATTTGCTCTGTTTCCTTGTTCATTGGAGGGGTTATGGGCCAGAGGAGAGGTTCTGGGTCTTAGACAAAGATTTGCATGCCCCAAGACTCAAAGCAGAGTTCTTTTGGGACTTCCCCCACAAGCCCAGTTATAGGGGTTTATTGACCCCTCCTCAAGGGGATGGAGGACTTTCAGGCACAGGGGCCGGGTCCCAGGGATGCAGATCCTTCCCTTTGCGCCAAAGTCTTCTGGGCCAGTAGCTCAGCAACCAGGGACACTGGGGGAAGAAGTGGCAGGGTGCACCTTCCACCGGAGGCTCCTGTGGATACCTGGCAACCAAGGACGCCAATACACAGCGGCACCCGTTACTTCCCTTGCTTGGTAGTTGCCGAGCAACGCAGGGAAGCTAGGCCAATGCTCGCACCTACAGCTGGTAATCAGGGCCAGGGGGCTGGAAGGCTGCTTCCATGAGGATTGGCCACACTGGCCTTTTTAATGAAGTCAGCCCAAATCAACCATGCCAGTGATAGCTTCTGTTTAGAGCTTTCTGCCTGCCTGCTCCCTGTTTTCTTCCAGGCTTCTGTTTGTTCCTGGCAACCTGGCTCCTGGAATTCCCACCCAGCCCAGCTGTACTTTTACTGGTGCCATTAGGAGACCTGGTTTACTTTCTTAATTTTCGGTAATTATTATTTCTGCCAAATTAGGCCCGGTCATTTGTGTATTTCCCCTCTGATGCTACCAGAGAGGGTCGTAGTTTTGTGCTTCACCTTATTTAGTTGTCATTAGGGTGTCTTACCCAGTGTTTTTCTGTGTTGTTTTTACTGTTGCGTGGTGTGCTATTTGGTGTGGTGTTATTATTCTTGTGTATGTGACTCGGTCGCCGGTAGTCAATTATGGCAAGCTGCCATTCAGTTTTAGTTTAATAGTTCTTGTTAGGATTCCTAGTTAGTTCACCTTTTGTCTCTTTCATAAAGATCTCTGGTACTTTGGGCCTTATTCTAGTTCACTCTTTCTGACAAAATCCTTCTTAAATGGACAAAACCATGTGCACTGCAGGGGGGCAGATGTAAAATGTGCAGAGAGAATTAGATTTGGTTGAGTTGTTTAGTTTTTGTGCAGGGTAAATACTGGCTGCTTTATTTTTACACTGCAATATAGATCTCACTTTGAAGTAAAACCCCACCCAAATCTAACTCTCTCTGCACAAGTAACATCTGCCCCACCTGCAGTGCACATGGTTTTGTCCATCTAAGAAGGAATTTGTCAGAAAGAGTGAACTAGAATAACCCCCTTTGTCCCATGTAAGACCTGGTGGCACCGAAGTTGGGGCAAACCTATTTCACCCCTCCAAACATGGCTATTTAAGGTGGCAAGTGCCAGCCATCTTTGTGAGTAGACACCCACAAAACCATAATACTCAGGTCTTCATATCATCTGCTTCAAAATTTCTCCAAGATGATAATGATAGCTTGATCCAGTCCAATACTGTATAATGTCCCCTACTAAGGTGTCCACCAACGTGTTTCTGCTCTAACAAGCCTTCCTGAGAATGGATGTCTACCCTATTCTTCCTTCTCTCCACACATCTTCCCCGTTTCCTTTCTCACTTTGCAGGCTTTGTACATCCCAGCCTGTTTCACTCTTTCCCCTTATGTCGACTCTTTCCATATTCATTCTCTCTCTCCCATCTCTTCATATTCCTCTTTTCTCTCTCCTTATTTCCCCCTATTGCTCTGGGTGCTAGATGACCCCCTGACAGTCAGTATTCCGACTGTTAAAAGCCTGATAGTTGGTCGCTGTGAGGCGGAGAACGGCCGCAGGAGGTGTCGGGAGGACGGAGGCAGCCTCCATCGCCCCCGACCCCACGCGCGTGAGTCCCATCCATATTTCCACATCCTTACACCCGAGATCCAGAATGAATAAGCAGTCCTGCTTGCACCAGAACTGCTCATCATACGGACGCCAAGCCGTACCCCCATAGGTACGCTGCATCTCGTGGACCATGTGAATATATCGTATCACGTTCATGTGTTCTTCTGGCCGATCCTCCAAGTAACAGGCTGCGAAGATGCAAAAGCCCGCCAGCCAGTTGTCATAAGACCTGTAGGCCTCAGAGCCAATGCCGCCCTCTTCTTTGGCTGCTTTGAACGCTTTTTTGGAGTCCTCGGTCAGACTAAACACGTCAACGTAGTCCCCCATCTAAATTTTTTTTCTGCAGCTTTCGCGCAAGCCCCTACACACTGCCGTATAATCGCAGTGGACTACTGCGGCCAAATTTCGTCTCTTCCTCTCCCTACGGGATATGGCGGATAGCTTCCTGCGCTTGGACTGCTGCGCCCTCCTCCCTGCCTCCTTCTTGGCGTATCTAGCTGCGCGCTTGCGTGCCCTAGCGGAGCTCCCCACATCAGACCCGCCCGCTGACGAGGAGGAGGAGGATGAACGATTACTCCCCGACCCGCTAGAGGAGGTGCCCAGATCAGACCCTGCATCATCCTCAAACGAGGCCTCACCTGAGGAGTTTGGCTGCACAGCCCACGTGTTGTCGTCATCGGCGTCATCACTGGTGTCGACGGCGTCGGCATCATCTTCCAGGGGTAAGGGTGAGTCATCGTGGTAGGGTTCGGGGGACCTACGTCTTGGCCTGCTGGATTTCCTACGCACCCCAGCAGCACGCTGTGCCTGCCTAGACGTGGTGGGCCGGCCCTCTATGGCAGCTACGGCTGACCCCATCTCCCTGACAGCCTGCATGAATTGGGAGCAGCCCGGTATGGGCTCTCCCTGGGACCTTGACCCCCTGCTCCTACTATCCCTGGGTTTGCTATGTCCGGGGGAGAGGCTATCAGCTAGGGGACCCAGGGCGCTGGCCATGGAGGAGAGGGCCGAGGACAGCAGCGATGGATCAAAGGCAGCAGCAGGGGGCGCCGGCGTGCGGCCTCTCCCAGAACCCTCCACTGAGTCTGAGCGACCAGCACGGCCTGCATCACCCCGCCGCCTGCCAGTGATCCTCCTGGATGAGCCCCCCCGCTGCCATGCACTGCGCCCCCTCTGGCTGGACGCAGCGCATCTCTCAGCCGGGTCCCTGTATCCTGTCCCCCCTGCAGGGACATGTCTCCCCCCCCCCCCGCACTGACCTGCCGCGCCGTGTGCACGCGTTGGAAGCTTGGCGCTGGGGACAGCGATGCTGCCCGCCTAGCGTCCTCGCCGGCTCCGGCCGCACCGCCACGCGTGATGCGCCGGACCTGGAGACCCGGCCGGCGCGTCCCGATGACGCTGCCCCACCACGCTGCGCGCGGCCAGCATGCCCCCCGCAGGCCGTGACGGAGCCTGCGCTACTGGGTCAGGCGCAGTGCCTCTACTGGCGCGCGTCACCCCACGCGACCCGCGGCGAGTAGCGGGCGGCACCGGAGGCTGCAGGGGAAGGAGGGGTACATCAACAACATCGGGGCTATCACCGCCCGAAAAACGAGCAGGACGGCGAGCGGAGCGCCGTGGCCGTGAAGCCGGGGCTAAGGAGGCCATGCCTGCTGCAGGATTAAGGTACCTGATGCTCAAACTGGGAGACCCAGACACACGTCCTTCCCCTGGAATTTCAGCAGGAAGAAGAGGAAGCCTCCTCCCCTTCCTGCTCCTATATTCATTTACCCTTAACCAAACCTCTTCATCCCATAGGATCCCCAAGTCACATGCTTGTCAGTGATGACACGCAGCTGAGGGATGTTTAACCCACTACATGCCTATTGTAGGCACTTCGTTATTCCTATGTGACAGGAATAGGGCTGGCTAGCCTAGCTTCTGCATGCTGCACAAGCTGAAAGCACTTATATTGGAATACCCAGATAGAGGGCACTGCAGCAGTCTAAAGGCCCCCTCCACTAGCGCGAGGTATCGCATGTGCGATACTTCGCATGTGAAATCCCTTCAACTTCGATACACCGCCGATACCCCATATACGGTCCTTTTGCATAGGGGATTGGATAAGTGTAGAAGCCATGTGGAGATGTGACCCAAGGAGGCATATCCATAGATCAGATAAATCTAGGGACATTAGTAGGAGACATGTAAACTTAAGCTCCTAAAACTCTTTTAATCATGATCATATCCATATATCATTAATATAGTAAAAAATAAATAGTATAATACAATAAAAAAGTCCCTTAGTACGATCACCACTTCTATTACTTATTGTACTAGTATGACAATCAGCAACAGCTTATGCCAGACTGTGTTTTAGTTTTCCACCGGCCATGAAGAAATTCATTGTAAAATTTCATATTCCCCTGCAGTTTTATCTTCTTTTTTTTCTGTATGTTCGGTTGCTCATACTATGATATGGAAAATCTCACCATAATGCACCTATACCACAAGGCAGAATTCCTTATGGGAATTAAGATTGCCAAGAAAGTTTAAATCACAAAGGAATGACAACTCATAGACCACAGTTTAATCTGCAAAAGATAGATAATCATTAAGTTTGTGGCATTACAAGTACCCCTGCATTTGTGGTAACAAGGCCAAAATTCTGAGTATTCGTTCTTATGTCACATGGTTATTAAATACTATTAACTTGATGTCTTTACTTAATTGGCAGTCACAGGCACCAAAAGACAATTATGCCTGAGGTTCTGTAAGTATAAAGCTTAATGCATAGGTTGATTTGGCCATTTACTTACACTTTATTTTGAGTTATATGTATTAAAATATTATTTTAATACTTAGTGCTGTATGGAAAAGAACACTATACAATGAATACTTGATTAGGTAATTGCAGTACAAAATCTATATACAATTAAATGTTCTCGGATGTCCTTAATTGCACTAAAAGTCTTTAATGAACAGATGAGTTTTTAATCTGATTTTAAGTACATTCCGGGGTCAGTGCATTGCAGTCTGAGTCTGGCAACAACTTCTCAAAAGTGGCATTAGTAAGGAAGAAGTCCCAGATTCTTCAAGTTGATACTAGGTATAGACTGATGCCCAGAGCTGGATTAAGGCTTTTGGTTGCCAGGGGTACTTATAAAAGGGGGCCCTATTATCTGGGCTCCCATGTTAAATGCACCCCATTTTTTCATACCCCTACTATCCAACTACGCATGGAGTTGATTTTATATAGTGTGGCGAGCGCAGCGAGCCACCGTGCCCGAAGCGTGGCGAGTGGACACGGTCTCATAAGAAAAACGGGAGCCCAGATATTACATAAGTACCATAAATATATTATAAGTGAAAATCAAATGGCACTCAGGAACCACCAGCAAAAATGTATTACTGCTGACTTGGCTATTCCTTTTGACCTCTTTTAATTGAGGGTTCCTGGTTGGTTTCTATAGGTGGATGTACTGTGAATGCTTGAATAGCCTTTTGCTGCTCCTCCATTCACTGAAGCATGTAGAGGGTAGAATTCTGCCTTGTTATTAGCTCTTGCTTCAGGTGATGGCAGGGCAGGTTCAAGAGGGTTTGCTGGCTCTCCAATTTCCACAAACTGAAGAAGTGTATTTTTTGGTCTTTTTCATCCCACGGCCAACAACTGTCTCCACTGGTGCTTGATTCAAACAAACCACATCACCATCAGAAGCCTCATTGTGAACTTCCTCCTCTAATACAGTGCCGAATACACCAATACCCTCCTCATCCTGGTGTACTTCTGAAGTGACATCCTCAATCTCAATATCAGCAACTGGACTGGTTGTGCTGCTCCCAGCACTTGCAAATGGTGGAAGGAGCCTCCTCTTCCCTTACAGTGTTGGTAAGGTCAGGCCTAGACATCGCAACCACGGACACATTTGGACTCTCCTTGGGAAATTGTGATATCTTTGCTTTAACCAGTTTTATTGTTTAATTTTTCGAGCAGGAGGAGGGCTTCCATCTTCATGAGAAGCTAAACCACCAGTCATGAACATAGGCCTTGGCCTTTCGGTGCCACTTTGTGATGGATGTCACATTAATTGATTTGTATCAATCTAAGGACTGGAGGCAGCAGCTTCATCACTAGTAGTAGGAACTGGTTCCTGATCTTTAAGTTGTGTGTCCTTCTTTTTTCTATCAACGCACATGGGTATGGGTCATTGGGTCAACATACATTAGATTGACCACTAAAGGTCGACAGGAATATCTAACCTTGTGTCCACAGTTTACAGGCCAGATGTATCAAGCTTCAAAATGTGATAAAATGGAGAGCGATAAACAATCAGCCAATCAGCTGTTGCCTTAAAATGACAGTTGGGAGCTTATTGGCTGGTTGTTTATCACATTCCATTTTATCATTTTTGAAGCTTGATGCATCTGGCCCTCTCAGAAAGTGGGGCACTGGCTATTTTCCCGAGGCCCCCCTTAATCTGTCACTACTATGCCCCATATATGGTAAATCAGGGTTGCCGACCCTCTCGCATTTAGCGGGAATATCTCCCAGTCTCCAGAGAATTCACTGGAGCCTCCTAGTTTGTAGCTGATCGGCAATAAACTATGGATGCGTATGCGCAAGTCACAAAGTGCTGGGGGCGGGTGTCTCTGACTGATGTGCTAGCACTGGCTGCAACTTAGCATCACGCAGCAGCAAGGAGAATGGGAGCGGCTTTGGGAGTGGGAGCGTCCTCAGGAGAGGGAGCCACGCCCCAAACATGAGATCAGATGGTGACCCCGGCTCCATCCTTCCTCATCCCATCGGCGGCCCGACCCCTCTGCCTCACTGAACTGGCTGCGCTCTCCCGGAGAGGGCATTCAGAAAGTCATCAACCCTGTGCTTAATGGTCAAAATAAAAGCTCAGAATGTCCATGATAAAAGGTCATTATTGACAGTAACATGTCCTTACCATTCACCTTAGAGCTACACATAGAGGTACATACTCTATACACAGTGACGTGCGGTGAGGTTAGTGGTTGGTGAGGCACTAGCTTGGTGGAGCCAGCACCGACGAGCTCTGTGGGGAGCCCTGGGTCCACAATGCTTCTGCAATGACAGGCAAGTGCAAGAGCTGCTGCCTACATAAGCTGCAGAGACCAGCAGAACAGCTCCTTCCCGGACCCAGCGCTCCCTGCAGACCCTGTTGGTGCTGGCTCTACCGAGCCGCCATGGGGTCTGCCCACTGTTCCACCACCCCTGCTGATGTTTTTGTGAGGGATGTTTAGATGGGTGGCTCTGGGCTGGGGACAGGGATGGCTGGTTAGATAGGGGGGCACTGGGCTAGGGGATGGCTGATTAGATAGGGGGTACTGGGCTGGGGATAGGGATAGCTGGTTAGATAGGGGGCACTGGTATAGGGGATGGCTGATTAGATAGGGGGGTACTGGGCTGGGGATAGGGATAGCTGGTTAGATAAGGGGGCACTCTGCTGGGGACAGGGATGGTTGGATAGATAGCGGGGCACTGTACTGGGGACAGGGATGGCTGGATAGATAGGGGGCACTGTGCTGGGGATAGGGATAGCTGGTTAGATGGGGGGCACTGTGCTGGGGACAGTGATGGCTGGATAGATAGGGGGGCACTAGGCTGGGGACAAGGATGGATGGCTGGATAGATAGATAGGGTGGGCACTGGGCTGGGGATGGCTGGTTAGATAGGGCAGGCACTTGGTACTGGGCTGGGGATGGCTGGTTAGATAGGGCAGGCACTTGGTACTGGGCTGGGGATGGCTGGTTAGATAGGGCATGCACTGGGCTAGGGAAGGGCTGGTTAGATATGGCAGGCACTGGGCTGGGGATGGGGATGGCTGATTTGATAGTGTTGACACTGGGCTAGGGAAGGGGAATGGCTGCTTAGATAGGGGAGGACACTGGGCTAGGGAATGGTGTGGCTGGTTAGATAGGAGGGCACTGGGCTAGGGAAGGGGGATTGCTGGTTAGATAGAGGGGAACAGGGCTGGGGGTTGGGGATTGCAGCACTGACCTGAAGGATTGCAGTTCCTCAGATCTGGCTGCGCTGCTGAGCAGTGCTGGCATCAGGCATGGGGGGAGCTGTGAAGTCCCGCTGATCTCTTCAACTGAAATGGAGCCTGGGCTGGGCTAGGTGACAGCCATCAAGTCACCTCCCTGCTGGTCTCACCTGGAGCCACTGGAGCTGGGGCCAGCGCCAGAGGAGAGGAGGAGCCGCTGGTGTCACCTGGAGCCGCTGGAGATGCGGCCAGCGCTGGGGAAGCCGATCGCTGGGCCGCTGGTGTCACATACTGGAGCGTCTGGAGCTGAGGTCAGTTCTGGGGGAGAGGGGGATCTGCTGTCACATTAGGTGCTCGGGCTGGCGCCTAATGTGACTATCACTTTATTCCCCCTGCTGTTATTACGTCGTTCAGTGCTGGGGCCAGCGCTGAGGTAGAGGGGGATCATCCAAGTCATTCCCCCGCTGGTGTCTTGATTAGCGCCGGGGCTGGGGTCGGTTTACGGCACCTATAGAAGCTTCAAGTGACTTGGTTCAGGGACGTGCTTTCTGTTTCTGGCTATTTGAAAGCATGCCCCTGTCACTGAGGCAGCGCCACTGTGCCCAATCACATCTGCCTCAGTGACAGGGGCGTGCTTTCATATAGCCAGAAACAGCAAGCATGTCCCTGATTGTCACTGAGGCACTGCTATAAGTGCCGCCTGTGCTGCATTTTCAAATGGGCATTCACAGCCTGCTACTTGGCCCCGCCCCCTATACACCCCCTATTTCAGAACGCTAACATTGACACCCGGAGGCACCGCACTTGGTGCCTCCGTAACCAATGATAACAACAAAAAAAATGGGGTAAAAGTGATTATAATATAAAGCATATACTTATGACACATAATATGTGTCATAAGTATTTTCTTTGTATTATTTCATTAATCATTAATGGCAGGGGAGGCTCTGCCACCCCTGACTGCACGTCCCTATCTATACACTATGTAGGGGGTGATTTGTTATGGAAAAAGAGACATGTTTTACTGAATGCTTCTGATCTATCTTTTCATTAATGGCCTGGAAGTGTTAACTTATGACTCTCATATACAGTTCACTTGCATTCAGCTCAAAAATCAATCCCATAATGTACAAGACACTATAGGATGATTCTTTCACTAGGCTGCAAAACAAAAGCAGCAGTAACAGGATATCACATGATCTATAGACAGGGCTGGTGCAAGGCTCCGGAGCGCCCCAGGCGAGTCAGGGTGGGGGCGCCCCGGTGACGGGGGGGGGTACCTGTGTAAAAAACTTGCGGGGCCGGCGCCCCTGCAGTGCTGGAGCGGGCAGGGGTGTCCGTGCCGCAGGGGTACCTTCGGCGCTGTCATTGTGTATAAAGCTGGCGGCGGCCGGCGGGGTCCCTGGAGTGAATAGAAAATAACTAGCGCTATTCGCACGGCAGCGCGGGAAGCGCTAGTTATTTTCTATTCACTGCAGGGACCCCGCCGGCCGCCGCCAGCTTTATACACAATGACAGCGCCGCAGGTACCCCCGTGGCACGGACACCCCTGCCCGCTCCATCACTGCAGGGACGCCGGCGCCGCAAGTTTTTTACACAGTGCTGGGGGTGAAGGGCGAACTGCCGCCCTCCAGGTGCCGGCGCCCTAGGCAAATGCCTAGAGCTGCCTAGTGGTGGCACCGGCCCTGTCTATAGATCAGTTGAACAAGCAACACAATCAGCACTTGCTTCTGTTTCCCTGTTTATTTAAGCCAATATCCCTGGGACGGTGTTCACAATCTCTCTCAATTGGCCAGATGCACTAAGCTGCAAAAGTGATAATATGGAGAGTAATAAACAGCCAGCCAATCAGCTCCTACCTGCCATGTCACAGACTGTGTTTGAAAAATGTCATACAGAAGCTGATTGGTTGGTTCTTTATCACTCTCTATTTTATCACCTTTGAAGCTTAGTGCATCTGGCCCTATGTGGGAGGATAGTCAGCACTTCTCACCTTCCAGCAGTTATCTAGGGATGCCACAAATTACTATTCTTAACATAGGGCCTGATTCAGACCTGCTCGCTAGGCTGCATATATCTGCTGCCTAGCAAGCAGGTAAACACTGCCCTGTCAAACGCACGCCAAGCTCGCAGCCTGAAACTCTGCACTACAGTGTGAGCGGATGTATACGCTTACACATCCGCACATGGGAAAAATAATTCAATGGTTAATTACCATCAAATGATTTTTCCTCTGTTCACTGTGAAAAGTAACCCAGAACTTACTTTTCAGTTGAACATTTCCGAACGAATTGTGGGTGGGCGCTGACGTATTCCACTTGCCCTGAGCAGTCACGGTCATGCCTTTTTTGCTCGGGTCTGCCCACCATTTTTATGGGCACACCCACCGTTTATGTGGGCAGGACCAAAATGCTAGATGGACCTCAGCAAATGCCCCTTGCCTTTCACTCAGGCGGCGAATAGAAACTTAGGCACTTGCAGTCAGGGACTGCACAAGCGCATTGGCGTCAATACGCATGCACAGACCAAAAACATTGAGGATGGGGACGAATTCGGACCTGTGCAAACAGTTCTGAATCGGCCACATAGTCCTTGGTAACGTTACACTGAAACTATTCACAAACATTTACCAATGTCTCCTTCCAGTATATACTGTACTGTGAGGTAAACACGGCATGCTGATACTCTATACAAAGCTACAAAAATGTCTACATTCTAAACGACATTTAAAAAAAAAATTCACAATTATTGCACATAATTTGTAAACTGAAATCTGTGCACCAAGATTGCCGCATCTGCGAAAGATTATTTTCCATTCTGTGATTGGAGGATCTGCGTGGATCGAGGAACTGCTAGCTAAAACCAGGATTGGCACAATCATTCTCCATATGCATTGCCCTCACCTGGGAAAATCTAAGATTTTATACTGCATAATAAAATATTTAGCGGCGTATTCAATCCCCCACCGCAATTTCCAACAGGGGAATAGTGGCAGGTGCCTATTCAATACTGTCTTTCCCGACAGGCATTTCGGCAAAATGACCATATGGATAGTGGTAGATGCTCAATTAGTTCAGTAATACCACTCAGGTGCATGCAAGGGAAGGGTTAATACTGAGTAAGTAAACAAGGCATTTTTCCCCCAGCTCACTGAATGGTATTAGTAACCAATCTTGAACACTACATGATAATAGAATTCAGAGATATTGGTTACATATACCTGCGCAGGTGTATGCTATGCCCCCAAGCCGCGTCAAGGCTTCTCTGTATATTGGGGTCCCTAGTGCTATATCTAGGTGCAGGGTGTGGCACCCCAAAAATTATCATAAGCTAGAAAGCCCAGTGCGGCATGCCAGTGAGATACTATAGTGTTAATAAATTAGTGATAGGAAGCCGAAGCTATATATAAAGAGAGAGATAAAATAAAAAAATGAAGTGTAATTAAAATAGAAAAGAGATAGTGTTAGTGAGTGAAGGGCATGCTGATTTGCTGTCTAGCGTGCTGAGAATGGGACAGCGTCACAGCTGTAGGGGCGTCCGGACAGTCGTGACCCGGGATTGAATATATTCCTTAGATGGGGTTAACGAAGTGGATAAAGCACACTTTTCTCTGCACAGGCGGCAATAAAGCCCCTCAACAAAAAGGCAGGTTTGACATGTTTAGAGGTGTCTGAGGATTTATTGACATAAATGAGGCTTAATTCAGCCACAGTTTGGTTTAAACTTGTAAGATGTTCAGTTGATTAGCGAAGTGAAAGCGAAGTGTTCTTTTACCCTTTCAACCACAGCAGCCAGTAGATTTATTGGACCCCGGTACATGGGGCATGGTCCAAGCTACACCTAATCAGAAACAACGAGGTCCTTTTTACATGTAGCATCACCCACTAAGAGATTCTTCTGATTTCCACCATGCTCATTTCAAATAAGACTTGCACTTTCACAGATTAATGCAATGAGTATTTTTATGAGGCAGTTCCCAATGAAGGACTTAGAATGTGTATCTGTGCATGCCCGTACAAGACAAATAGGCATAGAAGTATTTAATGAAATGCACAATTTATAAATGGTATTCAGTGTATAAATCTCTGCAGAGCTGGAAAGCTAAACAATCATTATAAGAGAGTGTGATTTACCATGACCTGTTTTTTTTATTATCTACTATTACATCTCCTGCTGCTTCTGCTCATTCATGTTGTTGTCCAGGTGTCAGCACAACTGTGTCAACAGAATGCCGACCAAAGCTATAATATGTGTAAAATAAATAAATCACACTATAATAAATGCACAAAGATACAGCTGCCTTCAACCATAATAACACCAATTATAAAGTATATAGCACTGTATAAAATCTATTAAAAGGATAGACTAAGGAGTCATATCATTTCAGTCCATATTGTAAATGTATGCAAACCAGCAAGGGTTTCATAATAATGGAAGTATAGGTCAGAGGTGGCCAGAACGTCAAACGCGATCTACCGGAGTGGCTGGGGCTTCTGGGACTTGTAGTTCTGCTGCAAAAAGAAATGTGTTTTTTTTTTTTTTATTTAATTTCACACTTATTTTATTTAGCCCTGGATGGGTTAAACTTGGGGGAGTCCCCGCTCCCCCAGGTACCCCATTCAGAGCTGACCAGCCACAGTCGTCATGCTTGGCTGGGGGATCTTGTGTAAAAGTGCCCCCTAGCTGTGGCATGACCCCGCTGGCTGTTGGTGTATGGTGCTGGTTCCAAAATACGGGGGACCCCCACTATTTTTGGAACCAGTATTTATGTTTTGGGGGAAAGACCAGATAAATAACCCCAGTGCTGGTTATACTTGGGAGGGGAGACCTCACGCCATTTATTTCTTAAAATTTTTCCAAAAAGCACACAATCCCATATCTAAAAAATCTCACATTATCTTTACTAAAATCCGCACGTGTCTAAAAAATTCCACATTTCCGTGACTAAATATTACAGTACATGTGAATTTAATGAATTTCGGGAATTTTCTGCCTTTTGCCTGCTTACACTGAGTACAGGCAAGCTTTTCATGTTGCCATATGCTCTTATGGTGTGTCCCAGTTATTACTGAAGAGACAGATACCTTACAGTCAGCTGCCCTTTTCAGCAACATCTTTGCCTTCTCTTGCTGCCACTATCTGCTTTCTGCTGTGGGAGGAGTTAAGATATGACATAATTTGTATTGTTTTATTCCTATGTCAATAAAGGTTTTTAGAAAAAAAGGGCATAAAGCTGTGGAAATGCTGGAAAGTATCCAGTGACATTAGCAGGCAACGCAGAAGCAGGTTTTTTTACACCAGACCTTCTCCATATTTTTTTTTAATTACAGTGTATTGTCCATATTATTCGCAGTAAAATAGGTAAGTGCATATACAGCATATGCCCCTAATCCATGGTAAGCAGACAACACTCCTGATCTACCAAGATCCTTCCATCTACAAAGCCCTGCGTTAATTTTTATGGGCTGGGAAGTGATTTTCTGCAAGCAGGGACAATTTATTAAGTTCTATTGTTGCAGAACAGGAACAGTTGGATCAATTTTTCCATTGACTTATTTGACTCTCAACCCTTGCTAAATACAGTATATTTTAATGTGTTTTAGAAAGCAAAAGTTCCATTTAAAAAATGTAGTTACACAGCATTGAATAGGGCTTCACCGTCATTTTGGTTGCCTTTTCTGATCCTCATTCAGGGCCAGATGTATCAAGCTTAAAAAAGTGATAACATGGAAATGGATATACAACCAGCCAAATCAGCTCCTACGTGTCATTTTTCAAACCAATCCTGTGACATGACAGTTAGGAGCTGATTGGCTGGCTATTTTTCACTCTCCATTTTATCACTTTCTAAAGCTTGATACATCTGGCCCTACATAATCTCCATGGTCTCCTTGGTTGCAGCAGTAACTTCTATAACATAGCAAACAAATGTTCAAATGATCTAGAGTGTACTGTATTTAAAACCAAACATGAAACAAATATAGAGGAAACACAACTACTCTGAGGTGGCAAATTATCTCATTCAGGAAAATATCTTCTCCAGAACAAGAGCAAATGTCTCCCATACACCCATTACATTGTGAATTCATGTGGGCTGGCCCATCTTAACCTTTTGTTTTTTGTCATTGTAAGGTTTTATTATGATCCCCTCAATTTTCATTGTTTTTTTAATTTATGGGTATGTAATTAATTAAGAAACTACGTAAAAAAAAAAACAATACTATCCAACAAGGAGAGAACTGCAATGTTTAATTGTACCCTCTACCCCGATGGAATGTGTGAAATAATGATGTACTGAACGAGACATAGGGAGGGGATTTCGGGGGGGGGGGGGGGGGGGGGGGGGGGTGAATAATTTGTGCCATAATGTGCAAATGGTGTGTTACTGTGCGCCATAATGGGAATTATGTGGCTTATTGTGTGCAAGGGCACTACTAATGTGTGGTATAATTTGTATAAGGGCACTTCTAATGTGTGCGTAATGTATAAGGGAATTATGTGTGAGGGGATTACTGTCTGGCATAATATGCATAAGGGCACTACTAATGTGTGGCATAATTTGTATAAGGCTACTTCTAATGTGTGCATAATTTATAAGGGAATAATGTGTAAGGGGCATTACTTTGTGGTATAATGTGCATAGGGCACTACTAATATTTGGCATGTGGATGAATCATTAGGTCAACAGTAAGCAGGTTGACAGTGAATAGGTCAACCACTATTGGATGACAGTAAAGAGGTCAACACAGGAAAAGTTTACATTTACTAGGTTGACACTGACAATAGCTTGACACAATGTCTTGAAATTATCAACGCATGAAACCATGAGTTTTTCATGGTTTTCTTGGTGTCTTTGTCAACTACATTGCTCAATTCACTGCTTGTTTAAAATAGAAGAATGACATTCCCTGGATTTCTATGGTCTCATTATTAATATGTATAATCTATGATTACAGTTGTGATGTCAACAGTCAATTTTTATTGCTGTGTCCTATATTTGGGATAGGAACTGGAGTACCCCAGGGATCTGTACTTGGACCAGTGCTTTTTAATATCTTTATTGGTGATATTGCAAATGGAATTGAGGGTAAAATGTGCCTTTTTGCAGATGACACAAAGGTATGCAACAGGGTAGACACACCAGGAGGGGTAAAACAAATGATTGATGATCTAGGTAGATTAGAGGAATGGTCAAGAGCATGACAATTACAGTTTAATGCCAAAAAATGCAAAATCATGCACTTGGGTTGCAAAAATCAAAAGACTAAATATAGTATAAATGGCACTATAATGGAAACTACTGAGGAAGAGAGGGATCTAGGTGTCACTATTTCAGGGGACTTAAAGGCAGGTAGGCAATGTAACAAAGCAATGAAGAAGGCAAGTCAGATGCTTGGTTGCATAGGGAGAGGTATCAGCAGTAAAAAGAAAGAAGTAATTATGCCACTGTATAGGTCATTGGTACAACCTCATCTAGAGTATTGTGTTCAGTTCTGGAGGCCATATCTCCAGAAGGATATAAATACATTAGAGACTGTACAAAGAAGGGCAACTAAAATGGTGCATGGCCTACATCACAAAACGTACCAGGAAAGACTAAAAGATCTTAATATGTATACTTTAGAGCAGAGAAGGGAAAGGGGGACATGATAGAAACTTTCAAATATATCAAGGGTTTTAACAAGGTACAGGTGGGAGACATTCTTCACAGGAAGAGGAGCAGCAGAACACGAGGACATGCACTGAAACTAGAGGGAGGAAGATTCAGGGGAAATTTGAGGAAGAATTACTTCACAGAAAAAGTAGTAGATAAGTGGAATAGCCTACAGTAGTACAATTTAAACATGCTTGGGATAGGCATATTGATATCCTTACAAAAAAATAAGGATCAAATATGGTTTGAGGTAACATGTTTAAAAAAGGGGCAGACTAGATGGGCCAAGTGGTTCTTATCTGCTGTCAAATTCTATGTTTCTATGTTTCTATATACTGTAAGTAAAAATTTTCCTGTCGAAACATAGGAAACAGAACAGCCAAATGGGGAACAGACAGAAAATTTCATGAAACAGTGTTGATCTCTAGTGCATAGCTGAGGGTAGCAGAGCCCAATACACATATACCTACTGAGTTAAGCATGCAGCATGCCTAATATGATAAAACCATCTTCATCCAAATCCCCCTCCTCTCTCCTTATTCACTGTCCTGCTTCACAGCCACTGCCTTCTCACCTGCCATGCAAGAGTAGTTCATAATGAGGACACAGCAGGGAGGTTTCAGAGTCACCTGTACCTCCCTGATTACTGAACACAAATCTTTTTTGCTGTGATAGTGCTAACTTCAGAGAGGGAGGAAGAGGGAAAGCTGATATGAATTTTGGGGACACATTCACTGCTTAATTTTAGAACTTTGGGGGTTAATCTGGTTCACTCCTTCTGGCAAATTCCTTCTCAAATGGACAAAACCATGTGCACTGCAGGTGGGGTAGATGTTACTTGTGCAGAGATAGTTAGGTGGGGTTTTATTTCAAAGTGAGATCTATATTGCAGTGTAAAAATAAAGCAGTCAGTATATTCCCTGCACAGAAACAAAATAACTCACCCAAATCTAATTCTCTGCACGTTACATCTTCCCCCCTGAAGTGCACATGGTTTTGTCCATTTAAGAAGGAATTTGCCAGAAGGAGTGAAACAGAATAATCCCCTTTGTCTTCCCAAGAAATGAAGATATTGGTGTATCAGAACATTTAAGTCTTGTTCGACAGTGAAACAAAATAATCATCATCTATATATAGGTCTAGTGTCTGATTGTGTGTCTCCGAAACACTGCCATCTGTTGTCAGCGAGTGAAACTACAGATGGAGCAGGCTCCATCTTTGCAGGTTCTGGTGATTCTATTGCCAGCCCCCTCCAGCGGCCGGTTCTCGCCAGGGGCGCACGTGCGCGCACGAGATGCTCGTGCGTGCCCCGTGACTAGGGAGCTGGCTCTGCCATCGCCACCCCCGGTGCCACTTGCCACCCTGCTGTCCCCCAATCCCTGCCCTTCTCCCTGAAGAGAAGACAGGCAGGATTCTGCAGCGGCGCTGTCCTGAAACTGGAACTCGCGTGCTTGTGAGACATCTGTATCACTTAATTCTTTGCTATAGAAAAGCTCTTAAATCTCATAATAGCATGAATCAGACACTTTATTAAGCCCAATTATATATGAGCACTACAGTTGCTTTAAGTAATAGTGAACAACTATTTTTTTGTGCACTCATTAATATGATTGAGTGTTTCTCAAATATTATTTGTATGTTCCAACAGCTCAAGAAGAGGCACTCATTAACAGTGGTATACTTCCATCTGTCATTTCTATTTAATAACAAAAGATGATACAGTACATCATACTACTTTGTTGCCACCTCCACCAGGAGTGGTAGGCACAAATGGGCAGTTGCTGGGCGTGAAGGTGGGTGCATGTCATCCAGCTCATGTCCACGCAGCTCTGCCCACACTATACAGTGCCGAAAAAGCACACACTGTATAGCACGGCTAGGCTATGATGACGCAATTCATTGTGTCCACCTCGAACCGCCCACCGTACTCTGTTGTGTGTGGCTGAGGGGGAGATACTATGGGGAAAGTATACTTGCCCACATTTCTATGAGGCTGGGATTGTCACCCAATATTCAGGACCCCCTCTCCCCCTGGAATTGTTACCCAATATTCAGGAGTATGTTGTACATTATCTGGCTTCAATAGTGGTGCCCAAAATTAGTATGTTATAAACTGTCACCTATCAACTGATTCTTTTCTCAAACTGTGGTTTGGTATTCTATTTACAGTCATCAAATTTTCATAAAATTATGCTTTTTTTCGTGGAGAATATCATGTCATGTTTGCAAACTTGCGATTTTGCTAAATCCAGCACCTTGTATCTTAGTTAAAAAAAAATCCTGTTTTACCACATTGCTGCTTGATCAATGCCTCGTCATAAGGGTTACTATTATCTTTTACTTGAGATGGCTGTGTACACATTGGAGTGACAGGGATTTGTTCCTACATCAAAATAAATACTCGTCAGCCTATATTGCCCATTTGCAATTTAAATGAAATGGAAAGATCATATTCCATTCTTCGTTAGCATACTACAGTATGCTAGCGAAATTGGGCCTATTTCAGACAAGTTAGTAAGGTTGCTTTTTTAGCAAGTGGAAAAAAAACAACATGTTTTACTGCAAGTGGGGCAAATGTAACAACAGGTCTGATTTCACTGACGGATCGGGCCGATATTGGATAAAATCGAGCCAAATTGGAGATGTTTGACATCAAGTCCAATCCGAAGTGTGTTCCCGTGCATATCGGACTGGATACTGTAGATCAGGCATTCCCAACTCAATGCACACTTACAGTGCAGGTTTTAGTGATATCCAGGCTTGAGCACAGGTGACTTAAATAGTACCTGAGTGATTCTGATTAAACCATCTGTGCTGAAACCTGGATATCACTAAAACCTGCACTGTTGGTGTGCCTTGAGGACCGTGGTTGGGAAAGCCTGCTGTAGATCATATGCAGCAGGTATGATCTATCGGAATTACATCTGATCTCCCCGGTATCTGCCCGGGAGTTCTCTGCATGCAATTTATCAAATGTAAAAAATGGCACATCAAGACCAACTTGTCCCTCAGAGAAGTCAGCCCTGTGTCACCTTTAGATTTGGGTGAATTATTTTATTTCTGTGCAGGGTAAATACTGGCTGCTTTATTTTTACCGCTGCTTTATTTTATTTTATAAAAATCCGGGTGTTCCCCTGGTCCGGCCTTGTGTTCACCCCCCATCCCTCCATTCCCGGTGAGAATGGCCCTGTGAGTGTGTAACTCCCATGGGCAATCCACATCCCCGCCACCATCTGTCTCCGGATCGCCCTTATGTATGCAAATGGTTTGGCGACTATGCAAGTCACTGAAGTCATTCGCAAAGGAGGCCTGCACATGCGCATAATAGACCATGCGCATGTACAGTCTCCTAAACATTGGGACGGGCCCGAACTTGCAGTACTGCGAGTAGATAAGAATCACCTCCTTAAGTCACACCTGATCCCAGGACAAACTTGTTCTCAAAATGGGCAGAACCATGCTGCACTGCAGGTGGGGCAGATGTAATATGTGTGGAAATTTTATTTTATAGGTGGAACACTACAAAAACAGAGGCCCTTCCATTTCATATCCTTCCTGAAGTATTGGACAATGTGTGAGCCAATTATAAATATGTTTGGCAGTTTCACTAGATTACTTAATATTTTAGATGTTCCTTTAGTTATAGAAGGGGACATCATTACATAGGCCCTTATTCTGATCGGTGCGTCCGGATCCGAATATGCGGCCAGCACCGTGCGTCCTAAACCCCGCCTTCCATACGGATCGCCAACTCCGTCCGTGCGCGGTAAGAAGCTGTCTGAACGGACCGCACGTGTATTTCTCATGAATACACCTCCTCCATCTCAGGGAACCTCCCCCATCATTCGATGGTCGCAGACCATCGAATGCAGGACCGAGTGGCCAGGCAGCTCCCGCAACCTCAGACCACACGGGCATTTCTCCGTGCAAAAGCAGGGATCTGGGCGGGCAGCTGACATCCGGCAATGTCATATGTCCGCCCCCTACACGTGCGTCACGGCTGCATTACCATACGTACGCCCAGCGTTTGCATGGGAACGCCCATGAAACGCGGGGTGTAAACATATGGTAATGAGGCCAAACAGCCCTTCACACCCCTCTCCACCCCCTGTTCGTAGTGTACACATTTCATGCGGAATGTGGCCGTGCGTCCCGCTCGCACATGCGCAGAGACGCCTCTGCACATGCGCAGACACAAAACATCGGCGGCACGAACGCACGCGGATATTACCGCACCAACCAGAATAAGGGCCATAGTTACAATATAACCCACTGCTGCACTTGCCACAGGTTTGATTCTCCCTCTATGGAGTTTGTGGACCCCACAACTGACAATAGCCCCTTTAATTAAAGAGTTATGTCTAAAGTAAACAAAGGAGGAACACAAAAGGGTTTTTGGGGCACACTTTAAAGGAGTAGGTAAAAGAATGAAAATTGTGTGAGTTCAAAACGTAACTTTTATTGCATCATTTCGTCCTTTCTTTGAGAGTGATAAATAAGACAAAGCAATATATCAAAGATCATGCAACTTTTATTAGTAAAGTAATAATTGATTAAACACTGCATAGGGCAAAAATTATTACTGAGTGGTATCCAATATCAAATTTTGCACAATTAATATCATACACTCCTTGTTATTAGTAATCCAATTCTATTAAACACCATTAATTGTGAGGAGTATAATCATAGATGCTTTCAACACTGACTGCACAGTGGAAGTAGTTAAATATTAACACCCACTCTCTGCTGGGACATCAAACAGGTATAGAATAAGTTTAAGAAGCCTCTTCCAAAGTTTCAGACAGAGTGAAGACATGCTCCTAATGGAACTCTGAGTGCTTCTGCTGTCTCGGTACAGCACTGAATATTCCCTGGTGGTCTCCCAAAAGGTACTGATTCAGCCAGTCACTGCTTAGCTACTGAGATTGGACGGGATCAGGCGGAACAGTGATGCATGGCAGTATACCCGGCAGATGAGAGGGCCCCAAGTGGCACGGGGAGCCAAGTGTCACTTCTGCTTTCCCTTGGATGTACTGAGTCCAAACCTGTTACCTGATGGCATTGCAGGGAAGGTACAGCCAACCCAATGGATGAGAGAGTGGTGATATATGACGGAGAGTGAATGACAGACAAATGTGGTTATTGCAGGTGGCAGATCCTTCTGCTGTCCAACATCATATCACTAACACATAGGATGAGGGATGAAAGTGGAGATCTGCCACTGCTCTCCAATTGAGCCAGTAGTTTGAGGGAGGATAGAGAGAAAGACACAGGTAAATTGGTAAAAATATGTAGAATTATATGTATGTACCCCTTTAAATTGGATGGTCTGTGTGTCATAGGTGCCAGAAATGAGTTATACTGGACACCCGTGGGCACATAGAGGTTTAGAGATAATGAGCAGCACTGATTGTTGGGTATCAGTGCGGTATGTTGGTGTGGAGCAATACTGTTGGTATTGGTCCCCTGTCGGGAGCATAGATTGAGATTTCAATTTGTATAGAGAGATATTTATACACATAAAACAATCTGAATATTGGCTAAAACGATTGGATGATATCAATGATAGTAAGACTAATATGTTACACTCAGGTTAGCAATACATTAGTTGCTACAATGATTCAATCTGAGCGTTTTAGAGTATCAAAGATTCTTTGCTGGAGTGCTGAACAGACAGATAGTGTATCTAGGAGAAATATACATACATTATGACAACTTATAAGTAGAAACCAGATAGTGGTGTTTAAATTACCCCTATTGATGGAGACCTGTTTTCTGGTATTAAAACTTTGAAATAGAAAAAATGGACACAGTAGACAAAAACTGGAAAAAAATAGAATGGATGAAAATGAAGAAAGATGTGTGCAAACTTCTTTCTAAGTTGGCGGTACCTGTAGTATAGCGGTTGAGTTCCCCCGATCTGTGATGCCGTTCGAGTCCCACCGCCGGCATCAGTATATTCGGGTGTCAAGGTGCGTGTCAGGAGGGCTGGATCCACCGGGTGCAGAGGACACTTATTTCGCCGATCAGGGCTTTTTTCACAATGACGTGACTGTGTGATTCCCATGCCTGTATTTAAGGTTTAATACTGACATGTGGGAGGCAAGGAGGATTGATTGATTGATTGCAGTAACCTCCTATAGGTGCTTTGGCTGGCAGAGCCAATAGGGTGATAATGTGTTAGTAGGCAGTCTTCTCTACTGAGGGAGCCTGTCAGACAGGGGAAAGATTTAGATTGGCAGGTATTAAATCCTACGTAGAGCTTGCTAGAGCCTGACTGGTGGGTCCTAGTTGTATACTGACTTGCGATAGTCAGTGGTTTATGCAGCCTGGTGTTTATGGGAAAAAAAATATCAGATTATTACCTGGTAATATGCTTTCCTCTACTCCACCATGGCAGCCATTACTATGGGTTCCTCCCTTCTGGGTAGTCCTTCGGAAAAGAAAAAAGACACCAGCCCCTATAAGAAGGCTCCACCTCCTTGATCCGGTGTCTTGAATTCTCCAGCTTTAACATATAAACAGAAATAATTATTCCACATAACACAATACACAACAATTCGCAAGGGATGGGAATATATGCTGCCATGGTGGAGTAGAGGAAAGCATATTACCAGGTAATAATCTGATATTTCCTCTACCTTCCCCCATGGCAGCCATTACTATGGGTCATACCCCAGCAGTTTCTTATTTTCGGGAGGGTATACTCACAACCAGCACCGAATTGTTGCCTCCTCGAAATCATAATAATCATAAATCATAGTTTCAGAGAGCTTCTTCAGACCTTCACAGAGCTGCGCTAAGAACTTTCCTTCCGAACTTAGCGTCTGCTGAAGACATTACATCCAGTCTGTAATGTTTTGTAAATGTATGTATCGACGACCATCCTGCCGCCTTACATAATTCTTCCACTGAAGCGGATCCTTTCTCCGCCCAGGAAGCGGCCATCGCTCTTGTAGAGTGTGCCTTCAAACTCACAGGTGGCTCTCTCTGCCTCACTTGATACGCCTTAAGGATACAGTCCTTAATCCACCGCGCCAATGTCGCCTTTGAGGCCATTTGTCCCTTCCTAGCACCAGCTGTTAGCACAAAAAGATTCTTGACTGTTCGAATTTCTTTTGTTCTCTGAACATAAACCTTTAGCGCTCTCACAATATCCAGGTTATGCAAACGCCTTTCCTTCTCGTTTGCAGGGTTCATACAAAAAGAGGGCAAAATAATCTCTTGATTTATGTGAAACTCTGTCACAACTTTTGGTAGAAATTGCGGATTAGTTCTTAGAACTACCCTATTCTCAAAAAAATTTATAAAAGGCTCTTCCGCCCATAACGCCTGCAATTCTGAAATTCTTCTTGCAGACGTAATTGCCACCAAAAATAAAACCTTCCAGGAAAGAAATAATAATGAGATTTCATGTAAGGGCTCAAACGGCGGTTCCATAAGTACTCCCAGTACCAAGTTCAAGTCCCAGGGTGCCATGGGAGATCTAAATTTAGGCTTTAGTCTTCTTACTGCCTGAATAAACCTTCGGACATACCTGTCCCCTGCCAAGTCCCAGTCCAACATTGCCGACAGGGCTGAGACCTGTACCTTCAATGTACTTAAGGACAGTCCCATCTGTAGTCCTACTTGCAGAAAACTTAGTACTGATGAAACTTCCCTTGGCGACTGCTGTTTCTCCTTACACCTTGATATGTACTTCTTCCATACCTTGTAATATGCTGCAGAAGTGGATCCCTTCCTAGCCTTGAGCAGGGTTTGGACCACTTCCCCTTCAAAACCCTTCTCAGTCAATGACCTGGTTTCAACCGCCAGGCCGTCAACTTCCAGGTCAATGGTTGCGGCTGACATATTTGCCCCTGAACTAGAAGATCGGGTCTTGACGGTAGCGTCCACGGTTCTTCCACTGCCATCTGGCGTACTGAAGCAAACCACGCCCTTCGTGGCCAATAAGGCAGAACCGCTATTACCTCTGTTTTCTCCCTCTGAATTTTCCTCAACAATCTCGGAATTACCGGAATCGGTGGGAAAACATAGGCTCGCCTCATCCACCAGGTGGCCGTCAATGCGTCCCATTGCTCTGCTTGCGGATCCTTGAAGCGAGAAAAATACACCGGTACCTTGTTGTTTTCTACTGAGGCCATGAGGTCCACTTGAGGTAGACCCCATCTCCTCACCAACATGGCGAAAACTTCGTCGTTGAGCGACCATTCTCCTGGCAGACAGGTCTTCCTGCTCAATTCGTCTGCCATGTAGTTCTCTTTCCCTGCTAGAAAGACCGCTGTTATGTTCAGGACGTAAGTCTCTGCCCAGGCCAACAACCTGTCTGCTACCTCCATCAGACTGCGACTTCTTGTTCCGCCTTGGCGATTTATATAGGCCACCACAGCCCGATTGTCTGATCTGATGATGAGTTCTTTGCCTTGAATCTGACTCTGGAACTGATGACACGCTCTGACCACTGCCTCCATTTCTCTGACATTGGAGTGTGCCTCTCCCCAGGATGGGGACCACCTTCCTTGTGCGATCTCTAGACCACAAGTTGCCCCCCAGCCTGTTTGACTGGCATCTGTAGTCACGACTACTTGTTCCATGGCTGCGAACGATCTTCCCTGCCTTAGCCGGTCGTCGTCTGACCACCAGGCCAAATCTAATTTTGCCGCCCTTGTCAAAACTATTCTTTGCATCAGATTCTTGCTGTCCTTGTCCCATTGCATGAGAAAGCAAGCCTGCATTTTCCTCATGTGAAACCGGGACCATTGCACTGTCTCTAATGCTGCGGCCATGAGACCCAGCACCTTCATACAGTCCTGTGACCTCACAATTGATCTCCTCCGCATCAAATTGGCTTGTTGTATCAACTTCACCCTCCTGTCGGAGGTTAATGCTACCTTCATTTGACTGGAATCTATTATGACTCCCAAGTATTGAATTTTCTGAGTTGGCTCCAAATGACTTTTCTTTCGATTTATAAGCCATCCATGTTGTTCCAAACATTGAATCACTCTCTCTGTGTGACTTAGTACAATGTCCCTGGAGCTTGCTACTATAAGTATGTCGTCCAGGTAAGGCCATAGCTTTATGCCTTCTTGTCTTAGCCTTGCCACTAGTACTACCAGCACCTTTGAGAATGTGCGTGGGGAAGTTGCCAACCCAAATGGAAGGGCCGTGAACTGATAACTTACTCCTAGAATCTTGAAACGCAGAAACTTTCGATGTCCCTCGAATATTGGCACATGAAGATACGCATCCTTGAGATCTATTGAAGTCATAAAATCTCCTGGACCTATCTCTGGGAGTATGGACTTGATTGACCCCATCTTGAATGGCCTGACGCGCACCTTCTTGTTGAGACGTCTGAGATCCAGAATGGTACGGAAACCTCCGGATGCTTTTTTTATAATAAAGAAACGAGAGTACCACCCTAGAGGCTCTTGCCCCCTTGGTACTATAGTGACCACACCTTGGGTCATCATCTCCTCCAAACTCAAAAATAAAGCTTCCCTTTCCTCTTTGTCTCTGGGAATAGGGGATTCTACTACCAGATTTCCTGGCCACGTCTTGAACTCTATCTTGTATCCAGACTGGATGACTTCCAAGACCCACCTGTCCGTGGTGGACCTTTGCCAGACCTGATGAAATTTTAACAGCCTGGCACCTACCCTTTGAGGGTCGGCGTCATTGCTGTTCCTTTTTGGAAGGGAATCTATTTTCTCTGCCCCTTTGGGTCCGAAAATTCGCCCTGGATATCCAGGATCCCCTTCTATAGGCCCTGCCAGGCCTATAACTTCTGGCCTCCCTATAGTCCTGTGGCTGGTATCTGTTGAACTTACTAGGCACATTTTTCCTGGCAGTTTTATCCTGAGGCAACCAAACCGACTTGCCCCCAGAAATTTTCGTCACCAGATCATCTAGTTGCTTGCCGAACAGGTAGTCACCCTGAAAAGGCATCGACATTAACTTGTTCTTGGACTGAACGTCTGCAGCCCACGGCTTCAGCCACAAGGCCCTCCTGATGGCTGCTGTAGTGGCCCCTGCCCTTGCAGCCAGACGCACTGAGTCCAAAGAGGCCTCACACAAGAACTGTACTGCCAACTGTATGTCCTGAATCATTTTAATTAACTCCGACCTCTTTATGCCATCCAATACATCAGCCTCAAGCTGCTGACACCAGCCTCTGAGAACTCTGGAGGTCACCGCCATTGCTGCAGCCGGCTTTAACGCTGCCCCTGCTATCAGGTGTTGCCTTTTAAGGCCCAATTCGATCCTTCTCTCCATGGGATCCTTAAAAATATTAGCGTCCTCTAGTGGAAGCGTAGTCTTCCTGGATATCCTCGAGACCGCTGCATCCACTCTAGGTGCCTCATCCCAGGACGACACCTGTTCCCTTTCAAACGGATACATCTTTGCAATTCTGCCCGGAATGGCAACCCTCTTATCTGGGCATTTCCATTCATCAGAAATCACCCCTTTTAGGGTTTGAGACAATGGAAAAACTTTATTCTTTTTCTTATTATCTTTAAACAGCATCTCCTGCAAGTTAAGATCTTCTGCCGGATCTTGTATGTTAAGTGATTTGTGAATAAGCCCCAACAAATTATTAATCATGTCTGTACTAAAGTCAGAGTCCGACTTGTCCTGCACCTGATCCTCATCATCCATGTCAGGATCCTGATCCAACACCTGTACACTGCCAGTTGGTTCCACTGAATCATCTGAATCACTTAACACAGCATGCTTTCTCTTAGATCTCATCTTGGAAAAATCCTCTCTTGTCATAAATGTATCCGCCAGGGACTTTCTCAGCATATCTACCAGACTGTTCATTTGAACCATTGGTATTTGCATCGGGGTCTTACAAGCCTCACATAGGTTGCCCACATGTTTCTCAGGCAAAGATTTGTTACAAGCACTGCATTTAGCTTTATGAGAACGCTTATGCTTGGCTTCCTTCTCTCTGCTGGTCTCTGACCTACCAACAAAAAATACAGCCTAATCACTATAGTGGTGTCACCCAAAAATATAAAAACCAAATGACCACCACCAAAAACAAAACTTATTTGGGCTTACCCTGACTTCCTAGCAGCCTGCCGGTTTTCTTCCTCCATATTTATTAAGGTGGTGCGCACTACAAAAATTATGTATACATAAATTCAGGACAAGTCCTTACTGAAGTCATTCATTTACATTCTTGCTGAACACTAGTAATCACCTCAGCCAGCTGACGGGTTAATTTCACAGTGCTTCACCTTTTAACCTCCTCTTCACTCTTGCACACTAGGTGACCAGGCAAGGACATACAAGACCGCAGTTACTGGTGACAGAATTACTTATTGTTAATTCACAGTGCTCCTTCCGGAAACCACATTGGTGATACAGCGGGTACATTGTCTCCCTTACCCGCTCCGTCCGACACTGCGTCTCCGTCTCCTGCTCGCCACAGCAGCGCTTCCTCTCCACGCGTCTCCGGCGTCTTCCGGCTTCTTCACCAGCCGGCTACTTGATATTCACGTGACGCGCTCCGTCACTCCGTCACGCTGCGCACCACCTGACACCCGCCTGTTCTCTGAATAGATTAACACAGGCCAGGGACGTACACCGCAACGCTCTGGCGCCGCTCTCCGTGTAACCCTGCGGGTGCCACCGACTCAGCTCCCCCCTGGAAGGGTTTGCATGCGGCACAACACACTGGGACCGGCTCCCACCAACTGCAGCAAGGTAAAATACACCCGAGCAGTGGTCTCTTTCTCTAGGCAGCACTTCACAGGGTAAGCCCTTCTCCAACTACCCGGAAAAGAAAAAAAGACACCGGAGCAAGGAGGTGGAGCCTTCTTATAGGGGCTGGTGTCTTTTTTCTTTTCCGAAGGACTACCCAGAAGGGAGGAACCCATAGTAATGGCTGCCATGGGGGAAGGTAGAGGAAACATACATTGCTAAGACTGGATAATATTAAGTTAAATCAATTAATCAATTGTACGTTATGTAGAAGAACATTGGTTTTGATAATCGGGCGGATGGAGTATTATGATTTATTATATTTTATTTTATAACTTAACCCATTATTAGCCACCCGAAAGGGGGTGTTACTTTATAACACTGATGAATCCAAATGGAACTCCGGGTATTGCATGACTCATAGGTAGAGGTTAGCTTGGCCCTGGATGGTAAGAACCACCGTGTATAATGATTAATGGATAGTACAGTATGTGGGGAACACTATATTTGAAAAAATTGCTGGTGATTTTTAAAGAGAATGTGATCTCTAGGGGTTAGTTGTACAGACCTCTTGGCTTTTTTAATCTGTCTGTTTGAGTAGCCTCTCTCCAGGAGCCTAGTTTTGAGCTTGTGGCATTTGTCTGTAAATATGTACGAACAATTTCGGTGCAATCTTAGAAACTCTCTTTTTGGTAAGTTGGATACAGTAGGTGGAAAGTGGGAACTGTATAGTAAGCTGTTTGTGGATGTTGACTTCCTGTACAATTCTGTCTATTATGTTCATTGCGGTACAGGCGAAGGTCCAAAAAGGTGATGCTCACGGGACTGAATTCATAAGTAAACCTCAGATTTAGGTCATTGCTATTCAGTCTGGAAATGGAGGTGGTTAGTTGATCTTGTGACCCTTTCCAGATAATGAAGATGTCATCGATGTAGTGCATCCAGTTATGGATGCACTCTACATCGATATTGTCCTGGAATACAAATTCTCTTTCCCACCACCCAAGGAAGAGGTTGGCATAGGTGGAGGCACAGGCTGCCCCCATGGCGGTCCCTCTTCCTCAGATGTAGTAATAGCTGTCAAACACAAAATCATTTTTGTGCAGTACTAATGAGTAGCTCAAGTAAGAATTCATGGAATGGAGTCAGACCTTCCATTTCCATGAAGTAGTGTACTGCCACTCCTAGATCATGCCTGATGCAATTGTACAGGGATTCCACATCCAATGAGACTAATAAGTGTCCTCATCAAGCTGTATGTCATGAACTTTCTTCAAAACTTCCATAGTGTCCTTGGTGTATGAAGAAAGGGTGGTACAGATGAACATCTAGGAAATAGCAGGGATTTTCAATCAGGGAGCCATATCCTGAAGAAAATTGGTCTTCCTGGGGCTCTTGTAAGGGATTTGTGGACCTTTGGCAAAAGTTAAAAGGTCGATATCCTTGGATTGGGGGCCTGTAGATAGTGATGTTCTGATTTGGTAATTATCCCAATTGAGAAGGCTCTATCTATTATATGGTAGTATTCAGACTTGAAGTTGGAGGTTGGATCAAAGAGGGTTTTTATGTAGCATGTCTTGTCATCCAGTTGTTTATGTACTTCATTTAGATATAGATTTACAGGCCATAGGACAATGTTGCCCCCCTTATCCGAAGGTTTGATGACGACGTCATGCCATTTCATGATTTCTTCGAGGGCCATTGATTCAGATCTGGTCATGTTCCCATATGTCCTACTTTGTTTTCTTTTCATGTGCAGTAGATCAAAATCCTTGGATACGAGGTTCATAATTACCCTAACCTCTGAACAGATGGACTCATAGGAAAGAAGGAGGATTTCTTCTTGCTAATTACCCTGCCTCTACTCTCTTTGTCTCTTTGTCTTGATCTTGTAGATCTTCAATATCCTCTTTGGCCTGTAACTCCTGTGGAGACCAGCTTGTGGAGGGTTCAGTTTGCTCATCAGATTGATGCATGGTGTGGAATTTGGTTAATAACAGTTTCTGACCGAATAGATTCAGACTTGTTTCCCAGCGGAATCTATCGAATTTATTGGTCGGGGAGAAGGATAATCCCTTTTCTAGGACTTTACACTGGTCAGGGGTCAAGGAGTGTTTAGATAGATTGATTATTCTGAGACCCACGGTAGGGGAGCTTATAACAGTCGATTCCTCTGTGACTGTCTGCTGGGTTGCCAAGGTTCCCACTGGGACCAGTCTTTTGGTTCTTGATGCTTTGTCTCGTCTTCCTCTTCCCTGCCTGGGACCACTGCCCCTTCCAAACTCTAAAAAATCCTCTGTGTGGTTATTCTGGTTGCTGGGGTAGGGGTTTTCACTATATTTGTCTGTACTGGAAAATTCTGACTCCAAAGGTGATGGAGTTCCTCTCTGGTTATGTCAAGGCTGGCTCCCATGATGCTGTTGGATCCTTGTCCACTTGAAAATGCTTGTCCACTTGTCACGCTGGTCCCTCAGCAATTTGGATTTCTTACTTTCTTTAATTGTGGTCTCATAAGTTTCAAGGTCCTTCTTATTTTTTTCAAAGTTACTTGAAATTGTGTATTCTGTTCCCATTTTTCTAGTCTTTTTCCCAAGGAGTCGATATTTTGAGTGCACAGTTTCAAAACCAAATGGTTATGTTTGATTAATTCTTGTGAGCACTTCAAGAGACTCGTCTCCCACTCTTTTTGCAGGTTTTCAGTATGGAGTTCGAATGCCGGGAAAGTTTTATGTCTTAAACCCCTAGGGGTAATTGTTTGCTTTTGGTAATTTTCCAAGCTGGAAAGATCCCAATAAGTCCGAATTTGTTTTTGAAGAGTGCGTTTCAGATTGTTAAGATCATCTTCCCAGTTTGGAACTGTTGCAGTTTGTGTGGTTTGAGAAGGGATGATGGTGTCAAAGTCATTGCCTCTATGTTTGCTGGTCAATTCATTCTTGAGGCTGAGACTGACTTAACAGATCACTGCTAGTATGAGATCGTAGGTTATCTTTTATAGTTTCGTACGTGGGAATCCCACAAGTAATGCAATAAAGTCAATAGATACAAGAGCGTAAAGCGAGACAATCATCTGTCATGCTCAATCCTGGAAGCTGAGAGAGGACTCAGTGTGTCTTACTGTTATGGAGTAGAGTAGGATTGTCACAGGCTGGGGTTAATCAGTAGATCATACTAAATTTTGATAGTATTGACCAACATGAAAATAGAAAATTATATTGTGGTGCTTGGTTGGTGGTTCTCCCAATAAGGAGATATAACCACATTTGTCTGTCATTCACTCTCCAACATACTTTGCCACTCTCTCATCCATTGGCTGGCCGTACCTTCTTTGCAATCAGGTGACAGGTTTGGACTCAGTACATCCAAGGGGCAGAAGTGACACTTGGCTCCCGTGCCAATTGGGGCCCTCTCATCTTCCAGGTATACTGCCATACCTCACTGTGCTGCCTGATCCCGTCCAATCTCAGCAGTTAAGCAGTGGCTGGCCGAATCAGTACCTTTTGGGAGACCACCGGGGAATAATCGGTGAAGTATATATATCCTGACAGCAGAAGCACCCAGTGCTCCATTAGAAGCATTTCCTCACTCTGTCCAAAACTTTAGAAGAGGCTTCTTAAACTTATTCTATACCTGTTTGATGTCCCAGTAGAGAGTGGATGTTAATATTTAACTACTTCACTGTGCAGTCAGTGTTGAAAGCATCTATGATTATACTCCTCACAATTAATGGCGTTTAATAGAATTGTATTACTAATGCTGTACGCTATTAATTGTGCACAATTTGATATTGGATACTACTCAGTAATCATTTTCGCCCTACGCAGTGTTTAATCAATTATTACTTTACTTTAAAGTGTGCCCCAAAAACCCTTTTGTGTTCCTCCTTTGTCTACTTTAGACTCTTTAAATATCTTGCTAAACCTTATTGGGAGCACCACCAACCAAGCACCACAATAGAATTTTCTATTTTATATGGTCTCATGTTGGTCAATACTATCAAAATTTAGGGTACTTATATGTTAGTTTGGCGCCCACTGAGCTATTTGCTTAGTTTTCCGCATCCCCGCTTGGGGCTCTCTTTGCTCACCACGCTTCGGGCTTGGTGGCTTGCTGCGCTCGCCACACTACATATAATCAACTCCATGCCGACATGGATAGTGAGGGTATGAGCATACTAACTATAGTGGGCGCCCTACTAACATATACTGTAAGTACCAATTTTAGTACTGATTAAACCCAGCCTGTAACAATCCTACTCTACTCAATAGCCCCTGTACGTAGTCAGGATCCCAATTGTCTGGAACTTTTAAGTCAGGATTGCAATGTCAGTGAACAGACAGTGAGAATCCTGACTGTCGGAGCATCATCTGGGACCCCAAGGTTACTTCCAACTCATTTATGCAGCATTTTTTATATATTAATAACAAATTCAATTTGGAAAGGGAATAAGCTAAAAATTACAAGAGGTGCAGGTGGTGGTAGAGGATTCAATTATTAGGAAAGTTGATAGGGCAATCTGTTATTCGGACTGTGATAAGCGTACAGTCTGTTGTCTTCCGATTGCTCGGGTACGTCATATCGCAGACAAGGTGGACAGATTATTGGGAGAGGCTGCATGTTGGCACCAATGACAAAGTCAGTGGTAGATGGGATGTCCTCAAAATAGACTTTAGGGATTTAGGCAATAAACTTAAGGCAAGGACCTCTAAAGTAATAATCTCAGAAATATTGCCTGTGCCACAAGATAGCCCAGGGAGACAGAGGAAGATTAGGGAGGTTAACGTGTGGCTCAAAGACTGGTGCAGGAGAGAGGGATTTGAGTTCCTAGAAAACTGGGCAGACTTCTCGGTCAGATGCCATCTCTTTTGCCGCGATGGATTGCACCTGAATGAGGAGGGAGCAGGGGTGCTCGGGGGTAGAATGTTGTCCATGATACTGATTTATCGTTTCAGGAAACTTCTGCAACTGTAACAGGTAACATGGCAAGGGCAAAAGAAAAACAAGGTCTGAAATGCCTTTATCTGAATGATAGGAGTTTATCTGGTAAAATGGGGGAACAAGAGACCCTAGTTTTGGAGGAAGATTTTGATCTCATAGGTATCACTGAAACTTGGTGAGATCAATCACATGAGTGGAAGACTGCCATAGAAGGTTATAGTCTGTTTAGAAAAAAACAGATTAGGTAGAAGGGGAGGTGGGGTTTGTTTATATGTTAAACCATCCTTAAAACCATACATAAGGGAAGACAAACAGTATACTAGAGCACAATGGAGTCAGTAGAATCGGTATGGGTAGAAATCACAGGTAATATTAAAGGGGCTAAAAAAGTTATACTATGAACATGTTATAGACCACCCAACATAAATAAGGAGGAGGAAAAAGACCTCTTGCTACAAGTGGGAAAAGCGGCCATCTTAGGGGACATTATTATTATTATGGGCGACTTTAGCTACCCAGAAATAAATTGCAAAGATAGGTCAATAAGTACCGCTAAGGGAAATGTTTTATTGGATGTCCTAAATGACCACGATTTGTATCAATTTATTGAAAGTCCAACCAGAAATACTGTAACAATATCCTGGATCTCTTGATAAGCAACAACGGGGACATTCTTAATAACATAACCATAAGGGAGACATTGGGAAATAGTGATCACAATATGATCACATTTTATTTACATTTTAACAAAGATAATTATATTGGAGCAACTAGGTCCTTAAATTTCAGAAAGGCAAACTTTAGTAAGGTTGAGGAATCCTTAAAGTATATAAACTGGAAGGAATTATTTAGAGGTATGGATACTACTAAAAGGTGGCAAATATTAAAAAAAATTCTGCTGGAGGGCACTGATAAATTTATTCCTAGGGTAAATAAAAGAACAAATGTCAAAATGAAACCTATGTGGCTTAACAGCAAAGTCAAATTTGAAATAGCTTAAAAAAGGAGAGTTTAAACAAGATGGGACACTCAAATCATGTGCCACATATAAATAATGTAATAAGAAATGTAAAAATACAATCAAGATGGCTAAATTAGAGACTTAAAGTAAAATAGCCGCAGATAGCAAATCTAATCCCAAGAAATTCTACAATTATATAAAGGGGAAATGCTTAAGGAAGGAAAATATTGGCCCACTAAAAAATAAACCCTGGTATTAGAAGGAAAAGTGAAAGCGGAATTATTCAATTCATTTTTTGCTTCGGTATTTACAAGGGAATAATCTTCAGAAGATCTCCCACAGATTAAATGATCGGCTCTTGATTGCGCCCAAACTGTATGTTTGAGTGAGGAAATAGTCAAAAATAGATGACAGAACCTAAATAGTAACAAATCTCCTGGCCTGGACAAATTACACCCTAGGATACTAAAACAATTGAGTTTTGTCCTAGCACTACCATTATACATGATATTTGAGGAATCAATAAACTCTGGGATTGTACCCAGGGACTGGCGCATAGCTAACGTAGTACCAATATGGACGAAAAGTAGCAAAACTAACTATGTAAATTATAGACCGGTCAGCCTTACATCCATTGTGGGGAAAATATTAGAAGGAATAATAAGAGATAGTATCCAGGAGAAAGTGATAACTATGGTTCAGCATGAGTTTGTCAAAAATAGATCATGTCAGACTAATTTAATTAGCTTCTATGAGGAAGTCAGTAGGGGGCTGGATTTAGGGAAATCTGTTGATGTAATACTGCTTTATTTCACTAAAGCTTTTGACACAGTGGGGGAAATTTACTAAAGGAAATTTGTAAAAAAAAATAGGTGTATTTGTATCCAGAAATACACTTATTATTGACATTTACTATCCCGAAAATACGGCAATTCGTATTCGTATTGATGTGTTATCAATACGAATACGAATTGCCGTGTTTCTGGATACAAATACACCTATTTTTTACAAATTTCCTTTAGTAAATTTCCCCCAGTGCCTCATAAAAGGTTATTAATGAAGCTATCTTACTAAAGGTTAGGCAATAATTTGTAATTGGATTAAAAAAATGTTGCACAATCGTGGACAGAGAGTGGTGGTAAATGGCATACATTCCAGCTTGGGTAAGGTCCAAAGTGGATTCCCGCAAGGGGACCCACCTTGTTTAATATATTCATTAATGATATTGGAAGTGACATAGTGAGTAATATTGCAATATTTGCAGACGACACGAAATTGAGTAAGGAAAATAACTCAGGAGAGGATGTGGAAACGCTACAAAGTGACTTAAATAATCTGGAAAGATGGGCGGAAAGGTGGAAAATGCGGTTTAACGTTGAAAAATGTAACGTAGTTCATTATGGGAACAAAAATGAACAAGCCACTTATAGGCTAAATTGAGTTATTATAGGGAATTCTGCTGTACATACATGTAGATGAAAAATTAGGTAATAGTGCACACTGCTCAATTGCAGCAGCAAAAGCAAACTGGACACTGGCATGCATTAAAAGGGTTATGAATTCAAAGGATGCCAATGTGATAGTGCCTCTTTACAAGGCATTGTTGAGACCACACTTGGAATATTGTGTTCAGTTCTGGGCACCACACCTTAGAAAGGACATAAATGAATTTGAACACATACAAAGAAGGGTGACTAAGCTAATAAAGGTCTGGAATCACTAGAATGCACAGATAGGTTAACCAGGCTGAATATGTTTTCACTGGAGAAACAGAGGTTGAGATGTGATATGATTAGTACAGTATGTTCAAATACAGGATTGGGAATCATATGGAACTGGGAGATGATTTGATCACTAACAGGCCTATACTTATAGGACACGCTGGCATGTACTGAGGCTCGAGGAAAATAAATTCCATACTGAATTAAGAAGCGGATTCTTCACCATTAGAGCAGTACAATGATGGAACTCCTTGCCGGTGGGGGTGATTGCAGCAACTACTGTAAATTAATTTAAATAAAAAATGGATGCATTTTTGGCCACTAAGGGAATCCTTTAGTCAGGGGCGTAACTACATCATTGTGGGTCTCTTGCCAAAATCTTGAAAGCCCACCCCCCCCCCCTCACCTTCCACCATTGTCACTACAAGGGAAAAGAGAGAAAAAGAGAGGATTTAGAAAAGGAGAGGGAGAGAGTGCTTCATGGAAAAAGAGGGTATTACAGAGTAGCAAGAGAGAAAAGATGACAGAGTGAGAAAGGGGGAGAGAATGTCAGCAAGAGGGTTAGAGCATCTGGGGAAGAGAGGATGTCAGTGAGAGAAATGGGGAGAGACAGGAAGAGAGAGACAGTGAAAGTAAGGGAGAGAAGGGAGGGGAAAGAGAGGGGAAGCATGTGGAGGAAAAAGAGAGACTAGGGGCAGAGAGATGGATGGGGAGTGTGGGAGAAGGTTGAAAGAAGTGGGCAGGGGGAAAGAGAGCAGTGGGAAAGACAAAGAAAGGAGAGTGAGTAGGGAAAATATAGCAGGAGAGAAAGAGAAGGGGGCAGGGGTGAGAGCAAAAAATAGAGGAGAAATGGGGGAGAATATAGAGGGGGAGAGGAAGTGAGAGAAAAAGATGAGGGGTGGGGAATGAGTGAAAAAAGAGAGAGAGAGGGTTTCAGTAAGTGAAAGACAGTGGCAGGGAGCTAGACAGAGTAAAAAAATGAGGAGGAAGATGAGAGAGTGTTTCTGGGGGAGATGGGGGGGGGGGGGGGGCAGGGGTTTGAAAGGCTTCAGACATGCATAACTTTGTATCTCCTAAAAATCAGGTTTCATTGTGTGTCCCCAAAACAGGTTTCATTGTGTGTCCTGAAGCATTGTCTAGGAACATAGAAACCTAGAATTTGACAGCAGATTAGAATCATTTGGCGCCACTATCCACGGCAATAAATTAAAAATCAAAATGGAAAAAAAGAAAGTTGCAGGGAATTGCCTGCTGGGATCTCAGGCCCCCAAGCTACCGGGCCCCATAGCAGTTGCATCCCCTGTACCCTCCATAGTTACACCACTGCTGATTAACCCCTTCCTGACAGAGCCAGTTTTTGCGTTCCTGACAGAGCCCTTTTTTTCAAATCTGACATGTCTCACTTAAGTGGGGATAACTTTTTTTTGCTTTTACTTATCCCAGTGATTTTGAGATTGTTTTTTCGTGACACATTGTACTTCAAGTTAGTGGTAAATTTTCGTCGATGCAGTCTGTGTTTTTTTGTGAAAAATACCAAAATGTCGTAAAAAAATGGAAAATTTAGCAATTTGCAAAATGTTAAATTTTCTGCTTGTGAGACAAATAATCATACCACTCAAAATAGTTAATAACTAACATAGACCATATGTCTACTTTATGTTGACATCATTATTTCAACTTCCTTTTAATTTTTTGGGACACTAGGAGGCTTACAATATGAATAGCAAATTCTCAAATTTTCAAGAAAATTTCAAACACTGATTTTTTTAGGGACCAGTTCAGTTCTGATGTGACTTTGAGGGACTTGTATGTGAGACACCCCCATAAATGATGCCATTTCAAAAACTGCACCCCTCACAGTATTCAAAACAGCATTTTGGAAGTTTGTTAACCCTTTAGGTGTTTCACAGGAATTAAAACAAAGTGTAGGTGAAATTTCAAAATTTCTTTTTTTTTGCAGATTTGCAATTTTAATACATTTTTCTAAGGAACACAGTACATTTTACTAGAGAAATGTGACTGAAAATTGATTCCCCCAATTCTTTTGTTTTCATAAATATCCTATATGTGGCCCTAGTGTGCACGGTGACCAAACCACAGGCTTCATAATAGAAGGAGCACCTACTTGATTTTGGAGCCTCCTTTTTATGAGATTATTGTTTAGGCACCATGTAGGTTTCTAGGCACCATAAGATGCTAAAAGTTAGGAACCCCCCCACAAGTGACCCCATTTTGCAAACTACACCCCTCAGGGAATTCATCTAGGGGTATAGTGTACATTTCAAACCCCCAGGGGTTTCACCAATTGTGGTACAACTGGGCAGTGAAAATGAAAAATTATTTTTTTTACACAAAAATGCAGTTCTGGCTCCAAATTTGTCATTTTCAGAAGGTATGAAGGAGACAAAGCACCCCAAAATCTGTACCCCAATTTCTCCCGAGTACGGCAATGCCTCACATGTGACCAAAAAATACCATTTGGGTGCATGGCAGGACTCAGAAGGGAAGGAGTGATTTTTGGATTTTGCAGCTCAGATTCTGGTGGAATTTTGGTGGGTGCTATGTCGCATTAGCAAGACCCCCAAAGCACCAATACAGTGGAATCCCCCCACAAGTGACCCCATTTTGCAAACTACACCCCTCAGGGAATTCATCTAGGGGTATAGTGTACATTTCAAACCCCCAGGGGTTTCACCAATTTTGATACAAGTGGGCAGTGAAAATGAAAAATTACATTTTTTTACACAAAAATGCAGTTCTGGCTCAAAATTTTTCATTTTCAGAAGGTATGAAGGAGAAAAAGCACCCCAAAATCTGTGCCCCAATTTCTCCCGAGTACGGCAATGCCTCACATGTGACCAAAAAATACCAGTTGGGTGCATGGCAGGACTCAGAAGGGAAGGAGTGATTTTTGGATTTTGCAGCACAGATTCTGGTGGAATGAATGGTGGGTGCTATGTTGCACCAATACAGTGGAACCCCCCCACAAGTCACCCCATTTTGCAAAGTACACCCCTCAGGGAATTCATCTAGGGGTATAGTGTACATTTCAAACCCCCAGGGGTTTCACCAATTTTGATACAAGTGGGCAGTGAAAATGAAAAATTACATTTTTTTACACAAAAATGCAGTTCTGGCTCAAAATTTTTCATTTTCAGAAGGTATGAAGGAGAAAAAGCACGCCAAAATATGTGCCCCAATTTCTCCCGAGTACGGCAATGCCTCACATGTGACCAAAAAATACCAGTTGGGTGCATGGCAGGACTCAGAACGGAAGGAGTGATTTTTGGATTTTGCGGCTCAGATTCTGGTGGAATTTTGGTGGGTGCTATGTCGCATTAGCAAGACCCCCCAAGCACCAATACAGTGGAACCCCCCCACAAGTGACCCCATTTTGCAAACTACACCCCTCAGGGAATTCATCTAGGGGTATAGTGTACATTTCAAACCCCCAGGGGTTTCACCAATTTTGATACAAGTGGGCAGTGAAAATGAAAAATTACATTTTTTTACACAAAAATGCAGTTCTGGCTCAAAATTTTTCATTTTCAGAAGGTATGAAGGAGAAAAAGCACCCCAAAATCTGTGCCCCAATTTCTCCCGAGTACGGCAATGCCTCACATGTGACCAAAAAATACCAGTTGGGTGCATGGCAGGACTCAGAAGGGAAGGAGTGATTTTTGGATTTTGCAGCTCAGATTCTGGTGGAATTTTGGTGGGTGCTATGTCGCATTAGCAAGACCCCCCAAGCACCAATACAGTGGAACCCCCCACAAGTGACCCCATTTTGCAAACTACACCCCTCAGGGAATTCATCTAGGGGTATAGTGTACATTTCAAACCCCCAGGGGTTTCACCAAGTTTGATACAAGTGGGCAGTGAAAATGAAAAATTACATTTTTTACACAAAAATGCAGTTCTGGCTCAAAATTTTTCATTTTCAGAAGGTATGAAGGAGAAAAAGCACCCCAAAATCTGTGCCCCAATTTCTCCCGAGTACGGCAATGCCTCACATGTGACCAAAAAATACCAGTTGGGTGCATGGCAGGACTCAGAAGGGAAGGAGTGATTTTTGGATTTTGCAGCTCAGATTCTGGTGGAATTTTGGTGGGTGCTATGTCGCATTAGCAAGACCCCCAAAGCACCAATACAGTGGAACCCCCCCCACAAGTGACCCCATTTTGCAAACTACACCCCTCAGGGAATTCATCTAGGGGTATAGTGTACATTTCAAACCCCCAGGGGTTTCACCAATTTTGATACAAGTGGGCAGTGAAAATGAAAAATTAAATTTTTTTACACAAAAATGCAGTTCTGGCTCAAAATTTTTCATTTTCAGAAGGTATGAAGGAGAAAAAGCACCCCAAAATCTGTGCCCCAATTTCTCCCGAGTACGGCAATGCCTCACATGTGACCAAAAAATACCAGTTGGGTGCATGGCAGGACTCAGAAGGGAAGGAGTGATTTTTGGATTTTGCAGCACAGATTCTGGTGGAATGAATGGTGGGTGCTATGTTGCACCAATACAGTGGAACCCCCCCCACAAGTCACCCCATTTTGCAAAGTACACCCCTCAGGGAATTCATCTAGGGGTATAGTGTACATTTCAAACCCCCAGGGGTTTCACCAATTTTGATACAAGTGGGCAGTGAAAATGAAAAATTACATTTTTTACACAAAAATGCAGTTCTGGCTCAAAATTTTTCATTTTCAGAAGGTATGAAGGAGAAAAAGCACCCCAAAATCTGTGCCCCAATTTCTCCCGAGTACGGCAATGCCTCACATGTGACCAAAAAATACCAGTTGGGTGCATGGCAGGACTCAGAAGGGAAGGAGTGATTTTTGGATTTTGCAGCTCAGATTCTGGTGGAATTTTGGTGGGTGCTATGTCGCATTAGCAAGACCCCCAAAGCACCAATACAGTGGAACCCCCCCACAAGTGACCCCATTTTGCAAACTACACCCCTCAGGGAATTCATCTAGGGGTATAGTGTACATTTCAAACCCCCAGGGGTTTCACCAATTTTGATACAAGTGGGCAGTGAAAATGAAAAATTAAATTTTTTTACACAAAAATGCAGTTCTGGCTCAAAATTTTTCATTTTCAGAAGGTATGAAGGAGAAAAAGCACCCCAAAATCTGTGCCCCAATTTCTCCCGAGTACGGCAATGCCTCACATGTGACCAAAAAATACCAGTTGGGTGCATGGCAGGACTCAGAAGGGAAGGAGTGATTTTTGGATTTTGCAGCACAGATTCTGGTGGAATGAATGGTGGGTGCTATGTTGCACCAATACAGTGGAACCCCCCCACAAGTCACCCCATTTTGCAAAGTACACCCCTCAGGGAATTCATCTAGGGGTATAGTGTACATTTCAAACCCCCAGGGGTTTCACCAATTTTGATACAAGTGGGCAGTGAAAATGAAAAATTACATTTTTTTACACAAAAATGCAGTTCTGGCTCAAAATTTTTCATTTTCAGAAGGTATGAAGGAGAAAAAGCACCCCAAAATATGTGCCCCAATTTCTCCCGAGTACGGCAATGCCTCACATGTGACCAAAAAATACCAGTTGGGTGCATGGCAGGACTCAGAACGGAAGGAGTGATTTTTGGATTTTGCGGCTCAGATTCTGGTGGAATTTTGGTGGGTGCTATGTCGCATTAGCAAGACCCCCCAAGCACCAATACAGTGGAACCCCCCCACAAGTGACCCCATTTTGCAAACTACACCCCTCAGGGAATTCATCTAGGGGTATAGTGTACATTTCAAACCCCCAGGGGTTTCACCAATTTTGATACAAGTGGGCAGTGAAAATGAAAAATTACATTTTTTACACAAAAATGCAGTTCTGGCTCAAAATTTTTCATTTTCAGAAGGTATGAAGGAGAAAAAGCACCCCAAAATCTGTGCCCCAATTTCTCCCCAGTACGGCAATGCCTCACATGTGACCAAAAAATACCAGTTGGGTGCATGGCAGGACTCAGAAGGGAAGGAGTGATTTTTGGATTTTGCAGCACAGATTCTGGTGGAATGAATGGTGGGTGCTATGTTGCACCAATACAGTGGAACCCCCCCACAAGTCACCCCATTTTGCAAACTACACCCCTCAGGGAATTCATCTAGGGGTATAGTGTACATTTCAAACCCCCAGGGGTTTCACCAATTTTGATACAAGTGGGCAGTGAAAATGAAAAATTACATTTTTTTACACAAAAATGCAGTTCTGGCTCAAAATTTTTCAATTTCAGAAGGAATGAAGGAGACAAAGCACCCCAAAATCTGTGCCCCAATTTCTCCCGAGTACGGCAATGCCTCATGTGTGACCAAAAAGTTGCAGGACTCAGAAGGGAAGGAGTGATATTTGGATTTTGCAGCACAAATTCTGGTGGAATGATGGTGGGTGCTATGTCGCATTAGCAAGACCCCCAAAGCACCAATACAGTGGAACCCCCCCACAAGTGACCCCATTTTGCAAACTACACCCCTCAGGGAATTCATCTAGGGGTATAGTGTACATTTCAAACCCCCAGGGGTTTCACCAATTTTGATACAAGTGGGCAGTGAAAATGAAAAATTACATTTTTTTACACAAAAATGCAGTTCTGGCTCAAAATTTTTCATTTTCAGAAGGTATGAAGGAGAAAAAGCACCCCAAAATCTGTGCCCCAATTTCTCCCGAGTACGGCAATGCCTCACATGTGACCAAAAAATACCATTTGGGTGCATGGCAGGACTCAGAACGGAAGGAGTGATTTTTGGATTTTGCGGCTCAGATTATGGTGGAATGAATGGTGGGTGGTATGTGGCATTAGCAAGACCCCCGAAGCACGGTGAAATTATGAACCTAATAATCCATAGATGTGTGGTATATTTTAAAACACTCCTTTATACATAGGCCGGGTTTGTCGGGGCAAGTGTCACACTGGAAAATAGTTTGCTTTCTTATTCCCTTTTTATAGCAAACTTTGCACCTTTTTTGTGTCCTGCCCTTTTTTCCAGTGGAGGGGATTTCATCAGGAAAATGCTGCCCTGGTACAATACGGGGGCCAGTACTAGAAGTACTGGGGCCCTCAGCCTGCTGGTTCCCAAATATTAGGCCCTTTATGACTTCCTCTTGAAAGTGCATAAATGTCCCCCTCTGGCCGGTAGAACGGAATAGCACGTAAGCGTTATACAGTGCCATCTGGATGATATACACGGCCAGCTTCTTGTACCAGATTTTTGTTTTCCGCAGGGCACTGTACGGCTTCAGTACCTGATCTGAAAGATCCACTCCGCCCATGTACCTATTGTAATCCAGGATACAATTAGGTTTGGAGGTGTGGGTACTGGTACCTCGTACAGGGACGGAGGTGGTACTGTCTCCGTGAATTGTTGTCAGTATAAGGACATCCCTCTTGTCCTTATATTTGACCAACAACATATTTTCGGTGCATATTCCCCTGCTTTCACCCCTTCTCATTACTTGGGCAATGTGCGTTTTTGGGAGGCCTCTTTGGTTCTTGCGCACAGTACCGCAAGCTGCTGTACCTCTTGAACCAAGGGCCTTAAACAGGGGGATGCTGGTGTAAAAGTTATCCACATAGAGGTGATAACCTTTATCCAGGAAGGGGTGCACTAAATCCCAGACAATTTTTCCACTAACACCTACGAGGGAGGGGGGGCATTCTGGCGGTTCAATTCTTGAATCCTTCCCTTCATATACCCTAAACCTGTGGGTGTACCCTGAGGTGCTTTCACACAACTTATACATTTTTATGCCATACCTTGCCCTCTTACTGGGAAGGTACTGGCGGAATTTAACCCTTCCTTTAAAATGTATAAGGGACTCGTCTATGCAAATGAATTTATCTGGGATGTACATGTCTTCAAATTTGGCACTGAAATGATCAATGACCGGCCTGACTTTGAATAGCCGATCAAAGGTGGGATCATCTCTGGGTGGGCACTGTGCATTATCGTTGTAATGCAAAAATTTAAGGATCGTCTCAAATCGAGCCCGGGGCATGGCCATACGGTAAAATGGGGTGCTGTACAGAACATCTGTACTCCAATATTGCCTAATTTCTGGCTTTTTTACTATGCCCATATGAAACACCAGACCCCAAAACGTCATCATCTCTACTGCATCTACAGGGGTCCACCTAGCAAATGATGACGTGGGGTTTTGAGCAATAAACTGCTGGGCATAAAAATTAGTTTGGTCCACCATTAAATTTATAAAATCATCAGAGAAAAATAATTTGAAAAAGTCAATTTCTCTGAGACCTGTGGAATCAAATTGGATTCCTGGCATGGCCAAAAACTCAGGAACCTGGGGCTCAAAATTGTCTGGTGGTGGGGTCCATACGAGATCAATTATTGGGGGGGGGGTCTCAGCTGCTCTACGGGGGCGTCTTTGAGGGGGTCCCTCATCATCAGAGGAGGAAGAGGAGCTTAAGGCGAATCCTTCAAATTCCCCGCTTGCATCACTGGCTGTGTCAGAGTCAGAAGCAAGCAGGGCATATGCCTCCTCCGCTGAATACATTCTTCTGGATGACTGGGATGACATTTGGGATGACATTTGGGATGCCATTTTTATTTTTGTGTTACTGGTAGTGAAATGTTTCAACACGTGTATAGTGTAGGGGGGGTACAAACTTTATTTCAACCCGGGGGGTATGTAGTGTGTAGTGTGTATGTAGTGTGCAGAAAAAAAAAATACTTTATACAAAAAAAAAAAAATGGAGGGGTTAAAAAAAAAAAAATTGAAGGGGTTAAAAAAAAAATTGAAGGGGTTAAAAAAAAAATTGAAGGGGTTAAAAAAAAAAAAAAAAAAGGTCCTGCGCCAAAAATTGAGCACAGATGTTGGTCAGTAACGTCCGTCACTGAACAGCGCTGAAAGGCAACAGGAATTTGATCAAAAAAAAAAAAAAATAGATCAACCCTGTGCCGAAAAAGATGATCAGTGATGTACGTCACTGATCCGCGCACAGCGGCCACAGGACACCCACAAAATCACAGTGTGTGTAAAAAAATAAATAAAAAAAAGACCCCACAGCACACACAAAAAAAAAAAAGGTGATCAGTGATGCGACACTGATTACCAGTGAGGGGTAGCAGGTGCAACTGACAGTGCAACTGGCAGGTATATATAAAAAAAAAAAAAAAACCTCTGCACCCCTAAAAAGTTGCTGATCACCTCAGATATAGTGATCAGCACAAAAGGCGGGGGCAGCAGACACAAAATTTAGCACTCTCTATCACTCTCTGTCACTATCTCTCTCTATCTCTCTATCTCTCACTATCTAACACTCTATAACACTGCAGCAGCAGCAGTGACAGGTATATATATATATAAAAATACCCTGCGCCCCCAAAAAGTTGCTGATCAGTTAATTTATACTGATCAGCACAAAAGGGGGGGCAGCAGTCAGTTATATAAAAAATATATAGCACAATCTGTCACTATCTCTCTCTCTCTATCTCTCTCTATCTCTCTCTCTCTATCTATAACTATAACACTGCAGCAGCACAAAATATAGCACTCTCTGTCACTAGGCCTCTCTATCTCTCTCTCTCTATCTCTCTCTATATCTCTCTATCTCTCTCTATCTCTCTCTATCTCTCTCTATCTCTCTCTCTATAACTATATCACACTGCAGCAGCACAAAATACAGCACTCTCTGACACTATCTCTCTCTATCTCTCTCTATCTAACTAACGCTATTACACTGCAGCAGCACAAGTTCACAGGAAGTCACAAGTAACAGGATCCAGGAAGCATCCAGCACACTACAAGCAGATGAAGCAGCCAAGATATTTGCAAGGATCAGGTAAGTATTTTGCCAGGTTCTGGTCAGTATATCGCGGCAGATTGGCACGGTGACCGCACTGCACGCAATTCCAGACCGGAATGGCGTCTGCAGTGCCGTCACCGTTAGTTTAAACCCCCCTCCATGGCTGTGATTGGTCCGTCGGTCCGACGGACCAATCACGGCCTTTGGGGGCGGGCGGGGTGAGGTGGGGTGACACCAGTGTCACCCTTACACCCCGCGGTGATTGGTGCTGTACTTTACAGCACCAATCACCTCCGATCGCGTGTCACCGGCGAACGTTATTCGCCGGTGACACAGAAAACGCTGTAATTGGCTGTTCACACTGAACAGCCAATCACAGCGATCGCCGACGGGGGGGCGGCATCGCAGCCCCCCCTGGGCATGCACGGACATGTCTGCTGTCAGGGACAGCAGACATGTTGAAACTGTCACCGCGTCTATAGACGCGGTGACAGTTAAATGCCATGACGTACATTTACGCCATGTGTCGGGAAGTACTTCCCGACCATGACGTAAATGTACGTCAATTGTCGGGAAGGGGTTAATATGACTTACTCAAGTCAGTAGTTACAAGTCAGTAGTTGAAGTTAGATCAGTTAGATCAGTTAGATCAGTGGCAGAACTGTGGGAGCCGCCGGGCTTTTTCTCTTAAGGAGGCGCTTCTCCATTGCATCCCACTGGCCGCCGATCCATCCCGGCCGTTGAAATTTTTTTTGTCATCAGACGGAGGAGCAGTGTTACGCCAGCTGCCTCCTTTTATTTATTTTCACACAGACAGTGTGAGTCAGCAGCTGGCTGACACCAGAGGGAGCACCAGCATACAGCTCCTCCAAGGCTGAGAGCTGCTCGGTGCTCTGGAGATGACAAACTGTTTTGCTCCATTATGGGGAGATAGCTGCAGCCTGAAGGTAGGCACTGCCAGCGCTGTTGCTGCACTGTGTGTGTGGCACATGTGGGGTGGGGGTATTGAATTTTGTCAGCAATGGGATTTTACAGCATCTTTGTGAGGAGTGTTTGTGCGTATTTTTTTTTTTTAGGGAATGTTGTTTAATTAAAATAGGAGTGAGTCTGTGTGTGTGTGTGTATTTTTTAAGTAAAACTTGTGTGTATGTGTGTGCATCTGAGTGAAAAAAGTCATGTGTGTGTGTGTGTGTGTGTGCGTGCATCTGTGTGAATAAGGTGTTTGTGTGTGCATTTAAGTATGTGTGTATGCACGCATCTGTATGAGAGGTGTGCTTCTCACTGAGATGTGTGAGTGAGAGGTGTGTTTGTGTGTCCACACGTGAGTGAGAGGTGTGTATATGGGTGTCTGAGTGAGAGGTGTGTATGAGGGCATCTGAGTGAGAGGTGTGAATGTGCGTGCGCACGTCTTAATGAGAGGTGTGTATGTGGCCAGAGTGACACAAGATGCTTTCCCTACTGACTGGGCTACTGAGAAGCCGGCGGGACCCTGCAGCGTCTGACAGTGCTGGACATTGTCGATAGCCGCTTGCCGATAGCCGCTTGGAGGTCCCGTGAGTCATAAAACATTATTGATGACAGTGTTCTCTGTAGCAGTTTTGCCAGTGGGATTGTTTTTGAAACCATGTGGTAATTAAGTCCACAGTCCTATTTTTTATGAATGATCATTACTCTTTTTTAAAGAATAAAAACGGTAATACCATCAAGCGCCCCCTCTGTTCCTCTGTTCCATATATATATATATATATGTGAAAGAAGGGTGAGATGGGCGCCTCCTAGTGTAGTATTCTAAAACAATGTCAATTGGTGTCCCTCCACCACATAGACACATACACGGCACCCCTATGTCAAAAGAAGTACCGTAGACAGTGGTCTTAAACCACTTTTTATGAGCGTATTTCCAATCACAGGTTATCTCCCAGACTCTCTTTACGACCTCTTTTTCTATTATTCTCTCCTCAGTGGTCCACACCGCAAGATTTAGTATATAGACACAGAGAGGGGAGAAAAGAGGGAAGCAGACTAGTGTAATACGGTCTAATAGTTTTAATAGACGCCACACATTACACACTAAAAACTCGTACAATAGATAAAAACATATGAGGCTTATCTGGAGGTCTTTAGGAAATCCTTTCAACCTTCCACTGCAGACTCGACTCAAGTACCCTCAACGCGTTTCATCCTGTTGGACTTCTTCAGGAGTAGTATTTTTAGAAGGCTCCCTGTCCTCCTTTTATACTAAGCAGGCTAACCAGCTCATTAGCTATGGTTTCCCGCCCTTGACAGGATAACTTCCTGTTTCCTCATGTTTGGAACGCACTACCTAGCGTCATTTGGAACGCAGGCAGTGATTAGGGAGGAAGTCATGTCTCACATGACTTCCTGTATGGTCTAGGCAACGAACGTACATTTACTAAGCTCCTAAATTAACTCAATTCTATATGAACACATCTAAGATCTCCCTAAGGAGGCTTTTTCTCAGGTACATCCCCACTATAATGTGAGGCTTGTGCCGCCTCGGGACGTCCGTGGGACCATTGGAACGCTACTTCCGGTCCCGCGTGACACGCACGCTCCTTCCGGCGTCCCAACCATCACACCGCTACTTCCGCATGTGTGACGATTAGACGCCGCTTCCAGCACTGCGTGACACGCACGATCCTTCCGGTGTTTCGTAGTAGCACACCACTAGCTTCCGCTATCGAGTGGCACGCATATTGCGTGCCACACACAGAGTGTTTCCTACTTTACAAATGAACGCGCTCACTTCCTGTAGTCGCGTCATTCTCGTCTAGGAGGTTTGGAAATGGTTACCATGGCTACCTCTCTCACCGGTAGCCATGGATGCTGATATGTATGATCCACACAGTTTCTGCTACGTTTAAATATTGTGGGCAGTCATCTCCATAGATGTATGTGGTCACAGTGCCACTCTATGGAAACGCCACCTCCCACTTCCCATTCAATGTACATATAAAGGAATACATATATAAAGACAATATTCATTTCATAAAAATGTTAAAAAATAAATAAAAATATCCTCAGTAAGTAGAAAAATATCCTCAGCAAGTATCAATAAAAGCCAATGTTATAAAAAAGGAGCCAATTCATAATTGTCATTGAGTCCGTTTGGTGTGAGGGTACCTAGTTCATGTATCCAGTACATTTCTCTTCTGGATAGGAGATTTTCTCTATCCCCTCCCCTCGGACCCAAGGTCACATGTTCTAAAATTTTGAATTTAAGGCCTTCTTCACTTCCTCCATGGTAACGTCCAAAGTGTCTGGGTATCGTATGGCTCTCTACCTTGTTTTTTATCCCTCGCACATGCTCCTGTATTCTCAGCTTCAGAACCCTTTTTGTTTTGCCTACATACTTGAGGCCACAAGGGCACTCAAGCATGTAGACCACCCAAGTAGTATTACAGTTGACCAGACTTTTCGTTTTAAAAACCTTTGTGCCATTAAAATTACTAAAATTCCTATAGTCGGAATGTGCAAATTTGCAAATATTGCACTTATTGCACTTATAAAAGCCTTTCGCCCGGTCCCATGGGTTTTTTGTTTGGGTTTTCTTCTGTGGGAGCATGCTTGGTGCCAAAGTATCTTTCAGATTTCTTGCTTTTTTGAAAACAAGATCCGGTCTTTCAGGTAAAATCTTATTTAAAACAGGGTCTGTATGTAAAATGCACCAGTGTTTATTTAAAATTTTCCTGATCTCTTGTTCTTGTGTGTTGTATTTAGTTATAAAGTTCACGCGATCTGCCAAGTGTGTTTTCTCTTTGTATTGTAAGAGGTCACCCCTGTTCCTACTCCTAGTGGTTTCCATTGCAACTTCCAGGATTTCTTCTGGATAATTTCTCTCCAGGAATCTATTTTTATAGATTTCCATTTGTTCCTCACAGTCCTTATCTTCGGTGCAATTCCTCTTAATTCTTGAGAATTGTGAGAGTGGTGTATTCGTTTTCCATTGTTTTTTATGGTTACTCTGATAATGGACATACGAATTAGAATCCACAGCTTTCACAAAATTCTTAGTGGTGACCCTCCCTTCTTTGCTGGACAAGATGAGATCTAAGTACTCCACCTCTTCACTACTGATCTTATGTGTGAAGGTAAGATTATAGTCATTTCTTCCCAAAGAGTCCATAAATAGCATAAAATCTTCCTCAGTGCCATCCCATATCATTAAAATATCGTCTATATATCTATTAAAAAGTTTGATATGACTTAAAAATGGGTTGTTTGCATAAATCACTTTTTGTTCCCAGCTTCCCATGTGCAAATTGGCGAAGCTGGGTGCGAAAACTGTCCCCATAGCTGTTCCGCATATTTGCAGATAAAAAGCTTCCTGGAATTTAAAATAATTATGGGTTAAAATGAAACGAATGAGTGTGCAGATAAAATCTCTATGCCCTGTTTCTAGATCGCAATCTGCATTCAGAAATTCCATACAGGATTCGATTCCCTTAGTATGGTCAATCGACGTGTATAGGGCTTGCACATCTATCGTGACCCATTTAAAACCTTCATTCCACTTGTACCCCTCTAATTTTTGCAAAATTGCAGTTGTGTCTTTTGTATAAGATTCCAGGTTGGGCACATATTTCTTGAGGAAGATTTCCACATATTCGGATAGACTTGATGTTAAAGAGTCTATACCCGAGACTATTGGCCGTCCCGGGGGGTTTGTTAGACCCTTATGTATCTTGGGAAGAAAATAAAAAACGGGGATAACTGGTGAATTTTTTATCAAGTACTGGTACTCTTCCTTCTTGATAATACCTTGATGTAATGCTTGTACTAAAATTGGTCTCAACTCGTCCAGGAAATCTTGTGTAGGGTCTCCCTGCAACCGTCTATAGGACTTCTCATCTCCCAGAAGTCTCATTGCTTCCTGTTCATAGTCCTTCCTATTCATTAGAACTAGGCCTCCACCCTTGTCCGCACTCTTCAAGACCACCTCTGTATTGTTCTTCAGTGTCTTCAGGGAGTGTTTCTCAAAGTTTGTTAGATTACAATTCTCCTTTGCCTTCTTGGAACCTAAATTTTCAAGATCCTGTTTCACTAATTGATTGATTGATATAATATATATATATATTTATTTATTTATTAGGGGGGGCGCCAGCATTTATCATGCCTCCGGACGACTGGGGCAAATTTACGCCACTGAGTTAGAAAGGTTAATCTTGATGGACTAACATCTTTTTTCAGCCTTAATTACTGTGTTACTATGGCCCTTATTCTGGTCGGTGCGTACTTTCCCGAATTCTTACGGAGCGGTCCGCACGCCACGCTGTGCGGACATCGTCCGTAGAAACGCCCACCGAGCCTCCGCATTCGGACGGACTCACTGTTTAAGAACAGGGCGTGTGTACGGACGACATACAAACCTTGCGTGTGCGGTGGACACGCACAGATTCGGCACGGTCTTACAGCGTAAGCACGGTCTTACCGCGTCAGAATGTACGGGAACCTGGCCGTACGCACCGATGCGGTGTATTTACGCACAATTCAACACTATTATCTGAACACAGAAATCAATCACATGACCCACTTATGCAATTAGGCAACCTCATTAAAAAGTGCTTGTTTTCTATTCGAATCAATTAAATCCTAATACATACTGAAACACATTACTACTATATTCATTACAGACATTAACCCTTACATGATGTGAACATAACATACATCTATATACAGTATGTACATTTTGCTAATTTAAAAGAGTATAAACAATTTACACATATACTGTTTAATGTAAACAAAACACACAGACAACTTTGAACTGTAATAAATAATTTGTTAAAATAACAACCCAAATTTGGAATGTAAACAAATAAAAAAAATTATAAACTAAGGTCGATCAGGTGTTCCAAATCGGCCAAGACCAGCTGCATGCGGTCCCTCATTCTCAAGAGGGCCCCACGTATACCCTCTTCTGCTTGGGCTGGCTCATCTGTGGACATATTAAAAAGGGTCAAATTACTAATGATATTCATGCATACATTTAACATAGTCATACATAAATTAAATAAATGCAAGGTGACAGCTGTGTGTGTATATATATATATATATATATATATATATATGTATATAGAGACATATATAACTATATATATGACACATACAGCTATACATACATGCATACATCCTAGATGGAAAGCCTGTTTTTTGCCCTCTACCCTTTACTCTGTAGAACACCTCACAGTCATAGTGCTCCTTCTGAATCCAAACCCACCCATGACTAAGCTCTGAGAAGCATGTCATGAGCTGCACCAATACCAACTCATCAAAAAGCGCTCAGTGTCTGTTATATTATGGAGCGTGGCATGGGACTTAGTCAACTCTCAGGAATGCACAGTACATTTGTGCAATCAAGCATGGCTTGCCTGCTGATGGTCTGCTCCATAAATCATTGTCATAATGCCAGTTAGGTGAAGCTGCAGCACTAACCCACTCCCATGCACAAAATCATTACTAAGACCAAATCAACACACAATTATGGTGCCAACAATACATGCAGACCGCAGGGGGTGTTTAGCTAGAGGAGGGCCCAGGGGCACTGACCACTTGTTACTCCATTCTAAGCCACGCCTGTCCATACTCCATTTATGCCATACTTAATCTAGTTTAGAAAGATCAATCACCTGTAAACTCTACTCACCTATATGAGGCTACAGATTGTACGCTTGCAGCAGGGACATGTAACCCTTACATGAGCAAGTCACCCCTTTCTTCCAGGATACAGATTAACTACACAGGTTCAGTGGCACTTAAAATCGACCTGAAAGCCATCCTCACAACCTGTGTCATTAATATGTGTCCAGGATGAAAGGGATGGTTTGGGCACCCTATCTAAGTGTGTCTGTTGCTACCCTGTTTGTTATATGAATTTATAGTATTTAAAAACACAATTGAATCACCAGTGCTACATAGCAAATAGTAGATGACAAAAGGAATAATGATTCTTTATGTATACATACCAATTTCGGGCGCCTGCACCACCTCACAGGCTTCCTCATCCTCCTCTTCTTCTGGGGCCTCCTCAGCTGGCACCTCCTCCTCCACTGGCACCACCTCCGCCTCCACTGCCCACACCTCCTCCTCCACTTCCTCCCTTTCCTCTGACACCTCCTCCGCCTCCACTTCCTCCGCCACCCCTTCCTCCAACACCACCTCCTCGTCCATCGCTTCTGCGACCTCCTCCTGGGCCTGGGCCGCCTCTGCCTCCTCCCGGGCCTGTCTTGCTCGATCCCGTGCTGTGTTTGAGAAAAAAAAAAGTGCCAATTAGGGGTCATTTGGACAGATGTATTAAGCCTTAACAAGCTATAAATCCAAAGGTTATAAGTAGAGATAAATGTACAGCCAATCAGCCTTACTGGCTTTTATAAAACACAGCCTGTAACATGGCAGTTATGATGTGACATTTGGGCCATTGTAAGCATCACAAACAATAATCCTACACAATTACATATTTTATGACCATTACAGGGTGTCAAACAGGAAGTACCACACATATATTGTATGCCATGTTTAACTCATGGATCAGGCAGGTTACCTTATTGGTTTAAAAAAGGTCATGTAAGCAATATTGTACAATTGGGCATTTAATGGGTAAACACTTACATCGTGCAATGCTAGCCCGTATTAGCTGGAGCTTTTCTGGCTGGCGGCGCCTCAGATCCGACCATCGCCGCTCTAGCTGTGCGATGGTCCTGCGCTCCTGGGTGCGCGCGAATATGCGCCTGCGGGCTGCGGCATACGCCTGGCGCTTTTGCCTATTAGTGATGAAGGGCCCCGCACACCCCAGCCTGGTCTCCATAACGGAGACCAGTGTCCTAAGCTCCGCGGGTGAGAAGGGTGCTGCTCTCCCATAGGCCGCCATCTTAGCAATGGCACAATTCAAGCAATCATGTCCTGTCATTGGTTGATCAGAGTGATATTTGGTATTAACTTTATTGTTCATTTTGACAGTAACAGCGTGTATGCGCCACAACAGACGGCTAACCCATTGCATCGCAAACCCACACTTGCTGTACCTTTGCATAGTTGAGCAGACCATGCCATGACTTACTATCTCCTAAACAGACAGTGTAAAATAAGTTGGCAACCCATTATATATAATCTATTACATTCACCAAACATGGGTAAAAGCAACAGGTGAAATAGTCTGCATCACTAGCCAGTTACACCTAACTCTACAAGGTACTAAACTGCTTTATTATAGTGAAAGCTATACAGCAGAAACATAGCAAATAGTGCCAGACCTTTTCCCAATATTAGACCATGGTGCCATGTGTACACTTACCTTCTAATGGGCCACACTAGAGATGTTGAATGAAATGTACCTAGCATCAAGCCTGAATTTGGAGACCTTTCACATGTGATTTGGATGCTAGCACTGATTACTATTGCCTAAGTGGTGGTCTGGATTTACATATGGAATGGTTAGTGTCATTTGTACTACATACCAAACAAGTGCACAGTACAGATGTACATTCACATATACATTTCATGTCTGACCTCAGTTTTATTTGGTCATTGGAGTACAAATCTGCAATTAGCTACTAAATCAGACTTACTATGTTTGCCATGGTTTTTTTTTTTTCGCAGGTAGGGGCGTGGCCTATGCGCCGCATGGTCTACGCTGCCGTAGTGTAAAAGTGTGTGAAAAGTGCAGCATATATGTGTGTGTTTAGTAATGTTCCATTCAAGCTGCAATGGTTCCAATTGAAGCAGTGAGAAGCGTGTAATTAATGAGTAATGAGTAAAGGAGTGGATTGTATTGTGTTCAGCTGACATTGGTTGTACTGATTATGCGTTCCGATTGCCTAGCGCATGAACGAGTGGTGTCCGCAAAGCAATACTTGCTTATGGACACCGCATATTTCCTGCCTTTTTGTTTGCGTGCATTCGGTGTGCTGTCCGAATGCACGCCTACCAAAATAAGTGCACTCCCCCGTGTCCGCCCATGTTTCCGCCCAGTTTAGCCCACTTTGACGCCCATAATACGCCCATATTTCCCGAGTGATTGCGGTGCACATTTCTGTACGGTATTAGTGAGAACAAGTACGGAGACCATGCGTGGCACATGCGCATAGCGTTCCCCACGCATGCGCAGACGGCTAAAAAACGCCATCCGAAAGTATTTGGAAATGTACGCACCGACCAGAATAAGGGCCTATGTTACAATGTTACTTCCAACTTCTTTATGCAACATTAGAGTCAGGCTTGAGGAAACCACCAGTTTATATCTTATCTGAACTCCAGTCTGCTAATCTGGTAGTATTGCCTCCTTTTTTCTTGGTAGTATTGCCTCCTTATTATAGAGGATACGAAGAGGAGACTGGCTTTCCAGGTCATAGAGAGATGGATTTATCTATAACAATAACTGATGATGATTGGGTGACTGTATTTTGCTGCTGTTACAAGATATGGCGTTATATCAATCATTCAGAAATGTTTTTGGTACTTATGTAGTAACTGGGCTGCCGATTTTGAAATCGGGTCCATCGCATCGCATCCGACCATATCGCATGCGATGCGATGCGATGCGATGGACCCGATTTTTCCATAGGATTCAATGTTAAAATGGACTGAGTCCATTTTAACATGGAATTCAATGGGAAAAGGGGTCCTTTTCATACCCCTACTATCCAAGTGGGCATGGAGTTGGATATAAATCTGTGGCGAGCATAGCGAGCCACCGAGCCTGAAGCGTGGCGAGCGTAGCGAGCCCCGCGAGGGGACACAGAATACCGTCCGCTCGCCACGCTTCGGGCTCAGTGGCTCGCTACGCTCGCCACAGGTTCATATCCAACTCCATGCCCACTTGGATAGTAGGGGTATGAAAAGGACCCCTTTTTCCCATTGAATTCCATATTAAAATTGACTCAGTCCATTTTAACATTGAATCCTATGGAAAAATCGGGTCATCGCATCGCATGCGATATGGTCGTATGCGATGCGATGCGATATCGCATCGCATCGCATCTGATTGTATGCCTTAAGTTAAGGCATACAATCAAAAAATCGGCAGCCCAGATAATACATAAGTACCATGTTTTTTTTTTAATTACTACATAGATCATACTTTTCCCCTGACAACATAGAATTTAGTCTCTGTCTCCAAATATATTTGGAGAAACTAGGGTTGTTTTGGAACTAATGTTCATATTATCTGGGCTTTTCCATGACTGTAGTCTGTGGAAGGAGGTGTTTGTTTTGATTCATAAGGTGACAAGGGTTCCAGTACCTACTGTATGGACCCTTTGATAACCCTACTTCACTTGTTTCCAGGTGACTTGTCGACAGAAGAAAGGTATGCTATGAGTCATATTCTCATTGCCATGAAGGCATCTATATATCAGCCATGGAAAACCACTTCTGTGCCTAACATACTATTTATAGAATGTAGGATTGAAAAGCAAAGTGATTTTGTGTGTCCAGCTTCTGTGAGTATCGGCGGCTTCCCCCTCACATTGTGGTGGAGGTCGCACCCTTCATTACTATCTTCAGTTGGTATTCTCACCGCTCCAGCTGGAGCCATAGCTCTTGTTCTAAGCCAGAGTCATGGATGCGGTTGGGGTGCAGGCCTAATCGCAATCTGACTTATCTAGTGTATGTTTCTTGTTTGTTTGTCTCTCGGCAGATGCCAGAGGAATCGGTCCAGCCTGGCAACGGCATCACTAATGCGATTAGGTTGTAATCCTATCTGCAATACCTTGGTTATAGTTTTGTTTATTACGACGGATTCGCATTATAGCAGTAAGGGCCCGAAATCCTGTGTTCAGCTCCTGTTTGCAAGGTTGCATACTCTTATGTATGTATATGTGCAGAGCCTAGTTATCTTTTGTTATTTAGTCAGTTTATCCTCTAACTAGTACCCTGACTCAGTTGGGACTTTGTGTCACCGCGAAAGACCAGGTGGCATCTGAGTACAAGGTGGAGTTAGTCTGCCCTGGAAATGCGGCTATTAGTGGTGAAGTCTAAGATCAGCGCAGGTGACAGCTGACTCAGGGTATAGTGATAGAGGCAAGGTCAGGCTCAGGTACTGCTGCGGCTTCACCACCTAGGCCACAGAAGTACAAATCAGGCTGTAATCAATATCTTCCAGACCTGCCAGTCACAGCAAAGGTTAACCCCGAGTACACCCCAGATAAATCTAACACCTGCAACCATTTTATTAAAATTGGGTACTGTGGGCATTAAGAATATACCCACGTTAATCCAAAAAATTTGACAGGCGCAAGGTTTTTTTTTGTGTGGAGAAACCTTGCACCAAATTGTATACATATATATATATATATATATATATATATATATATATAGATACAGAAGTACCAACACACTCGCCATTCCTAGGAATGGGGTGCAAACAGCACCCACATCCCAGGGTGGGGTGCGGTGGCCTGTGACCACATATATATAGACTTTTGGTTTGCAGGATGGCACTCTAAATAGAAAAAAATCCCGGTGCCAGGAGCATAAAGTTTTAGGACATGAAATGTTTCATTTTATATATATATATATATATATAATGAAAAAAGGCAAGATGGCACTCACTTGTAGGGAGCTCAGTCGGTGCAGGGTCCAGAAATGTTACTATAGAATCACACTCACCCCATCCACAGCAGCAAACGGAGCAAGATAAATGGATCAGCACTCAGTAATTGGTGAAGAAAGTAAAGTGTATTTACATTACACGCATGTTATAACAAACAGTGCAGACAGCTGTCCCAACAGCTGTTTCAACCAGGGTGTCCCTGATGAAAACCGGGACACCCTGGTTGAAACAGCTGTTGGGACAGCTGTCTGCACTGTTTGTTATAACATGCGTGTAATGTAAATACACTTTACTTTCTTCACCAATTACTGAGTGCTGATCCATTTATCTTGCTCCGTTTGCTGCTGTGGATGGGGTGAGTGTGATTCTATATATATATATATATATATATATATATATAAGCAATATCGATCAGGCGGCACTCTCGGAATTTGGTGAATTTCAAATGAGGTTTATTTCTCCTACATGTTTCGGGCTACTGCCCGTCCTCAGGGAACAACCAAATACACTCTGTGGTACAATATAAATAGTGCAATGCAAAACAGAAAAGTTAGGTCACTTTTCTGTTTTGCATTGCACTATTTATATTGTACCACAGAGTGTATTTGGTTGTTCCCTGAGGACGGGCAGTAGCCCGAAACATGTAGGAGAAATAAACCTCATTTGAAATTCACCAAATTCCGAGAGTGCCGCCTGATCGATATTGCTTACATACCGGGTCCCAAGGGTCCTGTGAGGAAGGCACCGGGTAACTACTGCAGGTCATACTCCGTGGAGTGCCGGGCGACATCGTATCTATATATATATATATATATATATGTCCAAATATGTCCAAATACAATATGTTGTACACAATCCTAATCCAATGAAGCAAAAGGATAATTCTTCCAACGCTTGTTTATTTGTTTTCAGGGGATTATGAAGTATAAAACAGCGAGTAGAAATATCCTAACGTGTTTCATCTCATAGAGACTTCATCAGGGGAATAACGTGTAAAAATCTACAAATATACATAATTTGTTTTAATACATGATGTGTTAAAAAGTTAATTTTACTTTTTAAAAAAAGGAAACAATTATACTTATATTCAATTTGATAGCTATGCACATAGAAAATATTTGAATAAAGATGGAGAACAAGATGCTGGGCTGGTGGTGGACAGAAAAAATATATTTTTATATATAATATTATAGGTGGAACAAAAATAGTAGTACCTTTTAGTGTGATAAACCCCTATTAGGGTATGATGTTATCATACGATAATAGGGGTTTATCACACTAAAAGGTACTACTATTTATAATAGGTACCACTCTTTATAATATCAACACCCATTATTATCCACACCGACATGGATAGTGAGGGTATGAACAGGTCGGGAGGACGCGTACCGCGTCTGCTCGCCACGCTTTGGGCTGACATGGATAGTGGGGGTGTGCAAGGATGTAATAGCATGCAAATCGGCAGGACATCGCGGAAAATCGGCTGAAAAGCACCCACAAGTCGGATGAAAATCGGCCGCTAAATCGCATCGCGGATCGAATCGGCCGCTAAATCGTATGCGCTATCATATGTGATTTAGATGAAATCGGGCGCCTTGATAATACACAAGTACCCACAAATTTTACACGCTCTCTTTGAACCTCCTTGTAGTCATTATGGAAAATCATTATGTTTGAGCTATTGACTTCTATCTGACTTTTTACTCTTGCCATGCAGATAATGGTGTCTCGGTCTCTTTAATTCATTAACTTTGCAATTAATGTTCTTGCTGGAGTACCCGGTGGTTGTGGCCTGCCTGGCACCCTGTGGGCCCTCTGAACACAAAACTGTGGAGAAAAAGCCTCTTTTTATTTATTTCTTTATTAACAGTTTCTTACATAGCGCACACATATTCTGCAGCGCTTTACAGAGTATAGTTGAACATTCATCCAAATTGTAGTATCAGCCATTTTTCTAATCACAGTTTGGGTGAATCTCCCTCAATCTTTTCTGGTACCCCAACAATCCTGATGTTATTACGGCGCAAACGCCCTTCCATTTCTGACAGTTGGCTGTGTATTCCTGTGATTGCGCCCTTGAGTATTTTTACTTGGGCCTGGAAACTATAACTATTTTGTTTTAATTGTTATTGTATTCACTTATTATCGCATATTCATATATTTGAATGTTGGCCCCATACAAATAAATGGTAATGATGACACTATGGAATGGGATTTATATTAAATATTTAAAGGGTTTTTGGATACCAAACAAAGGGGTTTAAACATGGTGGGCTTGATTGACTATGCATGCATACGGATCGTGGCGCGCATATGCAAGTCCATTCTGTGAAGATCTCCTGTGTCTTTTGTGATAGCTAGCCGTTTCTAAGTTGATTGACAGGAAGCCGGCGTTTGGGGTGGTAACTGGATGTTTTCTGGGAGTGTCAGAGAAAACACAGGTGTGCCCAAGCCTCAATCATCCTGTTTCTATTGCGCTAGCCCTGGCAGGGTGGCGGCTATCTGATCGCGGCTCTGTAATTTCGCAGAGCAGCAATCAGGTCTGAATAACCCCAAATATCGAGTTGGACATACTGTAGTTCTTTGCTTTACTGCTTTCATAATATGTCTGGTGGAAATGACAATTCCATCAGTCTGCTTGTGCCCTGCATCTGTCCAGTTCTGCTTCATGAAGAGTCTTTCATGACAAAAGCAAGGGCAGTTATCCCATCAGATGTGCTTCTGTCATGGCTACTTGCATTCCTCTCACTAACATTTCTCTCAGCACTGACAGGCAGCTGTGCTGGAAAATGTGATCTTTAAGGAGAGAAAGGGATTAATTTGCCAAGGTGAAAGCTCATTGACACCTTAACTGTGCATGTGGTGAATCTCTGCGTGATAGAAAATAGGGGAATAAAAATGTACACTTAACTGTTTACAGAATAGCACATAACTATATACCGAAATATCAGGGTTCACTATCAGACCAGTACAATTGTGTATGTGTGTGTGTGTGTGTGTGTGTGTGTGTGTGTGTGTGTGTGTGTGTGGAAAACTAAGGGGGTTATCACTTATATTCTAAATCAGGGGTGGGGAACCTTTTTGTATGGGGAAAAAATCCTTCGGGGCCATATGTAAAAATTTCTCTTACAAATTGTCCTGCTGCAGCTGTCCCACGCTCCGGCGGCTGACACTGAACAGGACTGACAGTCTCCAGCTGCTGTTGATTAAGAGGAATCTCGCGAGAACTACCAACCTCTCGTGAGAATTCCCCTGTGCTTGACTCCCGGCAAAGCTGCCAGGCAGGTGGGCGGGCCACTAAGACCTGCTACGGGGGCCACATATGGCCCCCGGGCCTGAGGTTCCCCACCACCATTCTAAATAATAATAATAATAATTATCATTATTATTATTATTAATAATAATATTCATAATATTATTATTAGTATAATTATTGTTTTTAATATTATTGTTAATAATAATAATAATAATAATAATAATAATAATAATAATACATTTCAATTAATTAGCTGGAGGTGCTATAGAGTTATTTAATTTTACTTTTGCAATAAAAATTGTAAAGCGCAATGGAATATGCTGCACTATATAATAAACTGTACTGTACATTAATAATTGGCATTTTGAATTAAGCCCATGTTCTTCGAAAGAGCTGCTAATAAATCATAAGCATTTTCTCTAAAACTATGGGTTTGTGTCAGAACTACAGGCAATGCTGATGCCGGAGCAGGAGGAAATTGGACTGCAGAACCTAATTTTAAACATAATAAACAGTGCTACCATGCTGACATTTGTAGTATCATGCAGAAATGCAGATGCACGCTGTAAACACTGCGAATACTAACACTATGAATAGTAAATATACTGTAATTGTAATAAACTGTATAAATAACATGGAATCCAATTGAGGTTCTTAGGACATTTTTTGGGCCAAAAATGCTTGCCCATCCAGCACTTCAGGGAGATCTCATCAGTTGGGTCGCATTATGCTGTATTAGTTTATCTAGGACTTCCCTATTACAATAGTCTCCTAACTGGTCTTCCCAAGAACAGACTCTCACCACTGCAATCCATTTTAAATGCTGCTGCTAGGCTGATCTTCCTTGCAAGACGCTCATCATCTGCTGATCCGCTCTGCCAGTCCCGCCATTGGTTACCTGTATCTTACCATATTCAATATAAAACACTTCTACTAGCATATAAAGCTATTAACCATACTGCACCAGCATATATCTCCTTACTTATCACAAAATATCTCCCATATCGACCACTCTACACACACAAGATCTGCGTCTCTCTTCTGCACGGATCACTAGCTCCCATTCACTATTACAGGACTTTCATCGGGCTGCTCCCATCCTATGGAATGCCCTTCCACACACAATAAGACTCTCCACTAGCCTCCAAACTTTCAAGCGTTCCCTGAAAACTCACCTCTTCAGGCAAGCCTATCATATTTAAGTTCTACATGCATAACCCTCTGAGGCACTTATGTATTATATATCTTCCCTTTTGGACTTGTAACTTGGTGGGACTGCTATGCTATTACTGGTGCCTGTCCTTGTGTTTCCCTCCTATATCCCTATAGATTGTAAGCTTGCAGCAGGGCTCTCTAACCCCCAAGTCTGTCTGTTGTTACACAGTTTGTGTTATCACTGTCTACTATTGTAAAGCGCAACGGAATCTGCTGCGCTATATAAGAAACTGCAAATAAATAAATATAATAGTGGACATCCATGCGTATGAGCAGGGAATGAGACATCCTCTTTCAGTGTTTACAGCCATGCAATCATGCTTTGTGCACTGGTTGCACGGTTGACACCTTAACCAGCTCTATGCTAGTTGCAGATTACCTGTCTGAGTGTGGCCTATAATGTGAGAAATTCAGGGTCTATATACTGTATACAGCCACAATCAGAAACACACCCACACTATATTACTTCTGTGTCTGATTAGACAAGCCCCTGTAACCACCTAGGACAGCCCAACATATTTCTAATACACTTCTTGGTGCTGGTGTCTGAATCTGTACTGCATCTCTGTATAAGCATTGGGACACATGCGTTGTACAACTTATGCATGCATAAGATGCATGCACAGGCGGTTTCAGTGAGGCTGCAGGCAGGGGATGATGTTTTGGATTTGGTGGTAGGGGAAAGTTAGGGTAAGGCTGTGGGTGGGTTTTTTTAGGCATAGGGGAAAAATTACTGGCATCCATCAGCATTTTGTTCATTGGGATGTACCCAACGCCATAGGTAGATACAGCACTCAGGCCATGGGTTCAATTCTAACATGATGGCACTCACTGTGTGCAGTTTCCACCCGTGCGTGGGATTTCTCTGGGTACTCAGGTTTCCTCTCACAATCAAAAACATACATGCTTTGGCTCCTAACACAAATGACCCCCAATGTTACCTAGTGTTATTAATAACCTTTTATGAGGTACTGTGTCAAAAGCTTTAGAGAAACCACAAAGTATTCAAGAAGTATTCAACAGATTTTCACAGAAGTCCACCCCACTCTTGACTTCTTCTAATTAAATTACTGTAGTCTGGCATGATCTATTTTTGATGAACCCATGCTGAGCCTTACTTATCACCTTCTCCTGTACTAAGAAATTTTGGATACTATCTCTTATTATTCCTTCTAATATTTTCCCCACAATCTATGTAAGACTGACTGGTCTATAAATCTCATGGATAGTTTTGTTACCTTTCTTCCATATTGGTACTACTTTAGCTATATGCCTGTATAGTGCTATGACAGAACTCAATTCTTTCCTCACTAAAACATTCCATTTGGGAACAAATCAAGAGCTGAGCATTTAATCTGTGGGAGCACCTCTGAAGATTCTTTCCTTGTAAGCACCAAAGCAAAAAATTTATTGAATATTTCCGGTTTCTCTATTTCTTCTATTACCAGGGTACCCTGCCTATCCTTTAGTGGGCCAATATTTTCTTGGTACTTGTTTCCTAGCACGGCGCCCATCGCATCGCAGACCATAAGGCATACGATGGTATATGATGCGATGTTACGCGATGGCAGCCGATGTTATACAATTTTAAATCACATTGTATGCCATTGTATGCCATATACAATGGTATACGATTTAAAATTGTATAAGCACCCTAAAGGGTGTTTTCAATGTTAAATGTGCCCCTTATAAGATAATTAACAGTAATGGGTGCTTAGTATGTTAAAAGCACCCCCAACGCCACCCCCGCTATCAACGCCAACCCGAAGCATGGCGAGCGGCGGCGGTACGTGTCCTCCGACCATTTCATACCCCCACTTTCCACGTCGGCGTGGAGTTGATTTTATATAGTGTGGCGAGCCACCGAGTCCGAAGTGTGGCGAGCGCAGCGAGCCCCGCGAAGGGACACGGAATACATGTAAATCAATACGATTCCCCTCGCGGGGCTCGCTGCGCTCGCCACGCTTTGGACTCGGTGCCTCGCTGCGCTTGCCACACTATATAAAATCAACTCCACGCCGATGTGGATACTGGGGGTATGAAAAGGTCGGAGGACGCGTACCGCCGCCCCTCGTGGGCTCGCTGCGCTCGCCACGCTTCGGGTTGGCATTGATAGTGGGGGTGGCGGGCGGGGGGGGGTGAATTTAACATTGTAACCACCCATTAGGGTGCTTATACAATAAAAAATCGTATTGGGGCTTATACAATTTAAAATCGCATCGGGTACATGGCATGCTGTGCTAGGAAACAAGTACCATTTTCTTTCCTTAACTATTTACCGTTTATATAACTGTAGAATTTTTTTGGCTTAGATTTGCTATCTGTGGCTATCTTGTGTTCTATCTCTAATTTAGCCGGCAAATGATTCTGGTGTCCCATCCTGTTTAAACGCTTTGAATGCCCTCCTTTTTTTAGCCATTGCAATTTTGACTTTGCTGTAATGCCACATCGGTTTCCTTTTGACATTTGTTCTTTTCTTTACCCTAGGAATAAATTTATCAGTGCCCTCCTGAAGTATTTTTTTAAAAGCTTGCCACATTTTAGTAGTATCCATACCTCTAAACAATTCCTTCCAGTTTATATCCTTTAAGGACTCCTCAAACAATCCAAAGTTTGCTTTTCTGAAATTTAAGAACCTTAAATTGCTCCAATATAACTATATTAAAATGTAAATCAAACGTGACCATATTGTGATCACTGTTCCCCAATGTCTCCCTTATGGTAATGTTAGACAGAATTTCCCCCCAAAAACCAGCAACTTTTAGTCCCATTCTGGTTTAATAAAATAATAGCAATCACTAGTCAAAGCAGCGGGGATGCAGAGCAGGGAGAGGGGAGAGTGCCTCCACAGCCTGGTGCCTCCCTGCTTTGCGTCTCATTTATTGGGCAGGTAGCGCCACCTCTGCACCTACCTCCAGCAATCAGATTTTTAAGCATTAGTGTTTGCATGCAAATCCTAATCAGGCCTACAGTCAGAGACACTGAAAAACACACTATGCAAATTGTAATTTGATTATAAAAGAGTAAGACAGGCAATTTGTTTTACACACCAGGAACAAGAAAAGGTCTCCTTTACAAGAATTATTTTGTAGTAAAGATGGATGGGATACCACGTACGCTGTAATAACCCTAAATATAAGCAGCATCTCCAAACCTCACTATACTCATTTTTTATGTCAATTATAAAAGCGTAAGACAGGCTAGGAACAAAAATTAGTAAAGGTTGCAGGGTTTTTAAGACTACAGAGAAAAGCTGTCCTTTTCTAAATTATAAACTGTATATATGTTTTATAACAGGAGGTGTAGATCAGACACAGCAGAGTATTGTTGGGCAGATTATCTTGAAATCAACATTGCCTCTGCCAAACCTCATACACAAGTAACAAGCAATACCATGAAAATAAAAATGCAGGTTCATTTTAGCAAAAAAGAAGGCTTTTAAGTCTTTGAAGTTTTAAAATGTCAATCTCAGGGGGAAGTTAACATAAGTTTAAATTGTCAAGTAGGACAAAGCTGGGGTCAGAGAGTATATATTTATGCCCATCTCCCCACACACAACCTTATAATAATAATAATAATAATTATATATATATGTGTGTCTGTTCTTAAATATATATGTGCTCTATATATCTATATACACCTGTATATATCGAGAGAGAGAGAGAGAAAACACATATATATTTCAGAATTTGGTTGACTTGCTAAACAGTGTAAAATCATTGCTTAGCGAGCCATCTAATGCCGTACGCCGTGCATATGGATGATTAGCATAAACATCCATTCCCAGGGGAGTGTATGGGGTGATATCATTTGATGGTCACTGTCATGCCTTTCGGCATAGGTTTCTGTTGTGTTCACTTGTTTCTGTGATTTGCATAGTCAACTCCCTCCAGTGGGCAGCACAGAACTATCTCAGAAGTAGTTTGCCCCCCTAGCTCTCTGTAGCTAGCTTAGCAATGCATTCTGGAACAAAGATGCTGTAATTGCATAGGCAAACGCAGGGATGGGGGGGGGGGGGGGGGTTTCTGGTTGCCCGGAAACCCCCCTCCTCTTGGCAAGTGCCTTATATTATTACAACAATATTTGGTATATAATATGATCAACAGAGCTGCCACAACATCATGCAGTGTAAGAGACAGAGTAGAGCTGCTGCACACATCCAGTGTGCCAGCTTCTTCTATCACATTTACTGTATGTGTGCGTCTGAGCCCTCAAACATCTCAATGGAACAGAGAGCAGCTGCCAGTAGGAAGAGACAGAAGCCTTACCAGGAGTTGGGTGATTGTGAACTTAGAAAGTACAGTACTGGTTCTATTATGTTGGTGAATTTATGTATTATATGTTTAACCTTTTCCCGACCACTTATCTAATTTACAATTTGGAAACAGCCTATACTACAAACCAGTTATACTGTTAAATATTAATATTGTGTTCCATATTGTATACAGTGTATACAAAGACCAATTTTCAGGGCTGTTACTGCAGACTGCAGAGTGGGAGATTTTGGAATACTTTTGGAAACCCCCCTCTAGAATTCCTGCATTTGCCACTGATCTGCCATCTTTCCAACAACCATATGGATTCAGGCAGGCATATCTCACATGGTTCAGCCTGGTACAGCATTCAAAGGTGAGTTTATCACTCAAAACTGTGTCACCATGAACCTAATTAGACAGTTTTGCATACCAGCAGTATTACTTAGACCAGGGGTAGCCAACTCCAGTCCTCGAGAGCTACCAACAGTTCACATTTTCCAGACAACCTAGCTGCTGCAAAGGTGCACTTATTACTCACTGACACATTTTAAAAGATCCACAGGTAGAGCTAATTACTTCACTGGTGATTCTGTGAGGATATCTGGAAAACATTAACTGTTGGTAGCTCTCGAGGACTGGAGTTAGCTACCCCAGACTTATGCTGGCCACACATCAGACCAACTTTCCTCCATCCATCCAACTAGTTGCTTGGATGAAATAAAAATATGGTACTGGATGGGGCTAATATAATATTTACTTCAGAAATTAGCTCCCAAAATCTAGAAAACTACAAAAATGGTCGCTCAGACCCGGTACTGTAGTTGAACCTGTTTGATTTAAACAATTTGACTGAATATTTTTGTCCATTTTCCTGGGTTTGTGGGCACATTTCTGATTGTCCTTAGCTCCCATCCAGTACCAGATTTGTATTCCATCCAAGCAACTAGTTGGATGGTTGGAGGAAAGTTGGTCTGATGTGTGGCCAGCATTAGACTGTAGCATGTTTTTTTACTTGTAATGTCATGTTTGTATGCATAATGTTATATGTATTGCACATGTTTACCTTGCATTTTCTTATGTGCATATTGTAATTGCATCTTTATGTTTCATTTACAGTTTTACCACTTCACATAACAGAACAGTCACCAACCACCGAATGATTTTTCCCTTGTTCGCAAATATGTCAGTCTTGACTGACCTACAGTATATTTTCAGCTTCCTGGTCCAAGTACGGACATTCTGATGTCCCGTGACATCAGTCACCGTGACATCAGTAGCAGGGGAGAGGTGCCTTCTTGGGAGCAGGAGACCAGTGGCAGATGACTCCAGAGTTCTGTCCCTGGCTGGGGTGTCGCTTAGGTGTTTATAGGGTTTCTTTTCCTTCAGTGCTTGCTGACAGACTCACATATCTAGAGCCAGCTGTTGTTACCAACGTTTCGAAAATGTATTTTGTCATCATGATGACGAAATACATTTTCGAAACGTTGGTAACAACAGCCATGTTAACGAGTGTGTGTGGGGGGAGAGTCACTGTTTTTTTATTTAATTTATTTATACTTTTACACACTTTCCCTGACAGAACCATGCACGGATCTCTCTGACCTGTGCATGTTTCTGTGAAATTCGACTACTAGAAGCAGGTCTACATTTTGGCGATTTTATAGTCATATTAGTTGTGCGGTTTGAAAATTGCACCCTAATTTGTGATTTTCTTGTTTTCAATGAAAAAACAACTGGATGGGATTTTTTAAGTACTTTTTTTGGTCACAGCAAAACATGCAAATTTTATGGCAAATCGCACCATATTACATGTGCAGTTTGAGGAAAGCGTGTGATTTTGGGCAGGTTTTTTGCACATTTCAAAAAAGTCATATAATCAGTTTATAATGTGCCCCAGAAGTGTTCCCCAACTGTGGGGAGTGACACCAGCAGCGCTCTCATTCTCCCCACAGCCATCGCAGCGCTGAGTTAGTCTTAGCTTACTTGCCGCTGTGAACGGAGAGGAAAACAATTCGATGGTGAGTGATTCTGAATGGTTTTCCCTTCATGTGCATGGCTGTGAATGAATTTGCAGCCGTGCACATGGGCGGGAATTTGCGTGTAGGAGGCAACATTTACCTCATCACTGGGCTCTGAAACTCCGCAGAACAGCGATCAGGTCTGAATCGGGCCCACTTTTTAAAATGTATTGTGGGATACAATCTAAAATGCTGAGTAAATAAACAAGAGCTTACAATCGCCTGTATATAAATGGTACTTATGCTAAACATCTGAAATGTTGCCATTCTCCATGTAAAGTATTTGTTCATCTTAGTGCCATTTTTTTTTTGTAGGCACTAAAAGAGTGGTTCAATTGGTCATCATTCTACTGCCCTGATACATATTCCGGGGGGCGGATAGTATGTTGTTGCTATGTAAAATGTAGTTGCCCATTGTGAACTTGAAAAGCTTTATTGGTTGCTGTCATGGTGCCCATGTATACCATCTGTGTTTCTAAGTGATCAACACTGACACGTTAGGGGCCTCTGGGTTTTGTTGGCACACTGAGATGTCATATGTCATGGCTGGTGGCGCCAGCTGCTTTCCCTGGCAAAATACCCACTGTCTGATGTTATGTAATATGGCACCTTGAATCTTGCTATATTCATTCCAAGTGCTTAGATAAATAAGAAACCAAAACTGAGCTTAGGTCATGTGTGGAGTTGATGAATACAATATTTATCAGTTTAAATTGCTCTGCACATTGCAGCTGCTTGCTCTGTACCCGATACAGGAAATGAGTGGCACTCGTGGAACTGGTTCCAAGGGCATTTTTGAATTTGTAGCTCTACAAAAGACTTACAGTATATAGGCAATAGTGATGGAGACTGATTCATAGTTATAAATGTAATGCGTACATGGAGAAAAATGCATATAAGCAGAGGTGTATATTCAGGATGTCCGTCTCCATTTTGTTGGTTTCATGGCTATCATCACTAGCAATGAAACTATCTGTGGGTCAACAGATACATCTAAAAACATCCCTGTGTACACACAACTCTGCATTGCTGACAGCGCCATTGCTAGATTTAACCTAAGTGCAAACATCACATTACTACCTAATTAGACCCTGTCAGTTGCATGTGGCGATGTGCCTGGATTGTCCATGTCTGTACAACCCTAGTAGATGTGTACAGTCAGCTACTTGATGGAGCTTCTACAGTGTGAAGACACAAAAGAAATGGTTGCAAGATTGCCATGCGTTCCTCTCTGCATCAGCCCCATGTTTTCGAATGGACATTTGTCACTCATTGAACTTGTTGTGAAAAATTGTAACCATTGCTACATTACAAAAAATTAGTTTTGCCGTATGAAAAATGATATTAGTTATTAAACTATATTAGTTCTTACCAGAATTGTTTACTATTACCATTACTCTGATCTCCTGGGATAAGCTGCTCAGAGCTCATAAATCAGACCCAGCTAGAGGAGATGAATACCGGGACCATCAAACCTATATCTGATGACAGCAAATGGGACTGCTCATCTGTGATGCAATGGGAATCATAGAGCAGCACATTAACCTGATGCTTTCCTTATGATTGGTATCTCAAGAACATACCAAAGTTCTTTTTTTTTTTAATTGGTACTTTAACAAACAGCCATGTATGCACCACACCCATTTGAACCCACAGCATCTTTGAACAGCTAAAGATGTCAGCTGGACAGCGGTGGGAAAACTCACAAATGGACCCCATTAAAGGATGTTAAGGAGTCCCAAATTTGCAAATAATAGTGCAACTCAGTAGTCAAAGGCACGGGGTGAATAGACCACAGCCATAGCTCTCTGAAGTTGCAAAATATGCTCTATGGTAATAATCTTGCATAGACTGCTGGAAAGCCTTAAGAAAGGTAACAACTCCTCCAAGACATACAGTCGTGTATGAACAGGTCCCTCAATGTAACCATCTTATAAGCCGGGAGTTGATAAGAACCATCAACTACAGTATATGCAGTGTTCATCGCAATCATTAGCATCTAGTAGTAAGACATTCAGAGGTAGATTTATTAAGCTCGGGGAAGTGATAAATTGTCTGGTTTTTATCCCCAGCCAATCAGCTCCTACCTGTCATTTTTCAAACCAAGCCTGTAACTTCACAGTTAGGAGCTGATTGTTCCAACCAGCCCAATCTGACAATCGATCTGTAGATGTATGACCAGCTTAAGCTTTTTGTGGGATGTCACAGCGGCAGTCCATAGAAATGCCCCACACAATTTAGGGTCCACTAAGGATGTGCCTGGGGTGGTGTTAGGATTATTCAATAGATCTGTCTGTGTAGGATGTGTTGTATTGCATGTTTCTGTTAAACAACCATTCGCATGCCAATTGACCGAACCAATATATCAATATATATATATCAATATATATATATATCTAAATATATTTCTATCTCTCTCTTTCTGTGGTCAGAATTTACCAAGCACGGTACACCCATTGCACCGATACTAATTGCATATGTACTAACATATGCAATCAGTAATGCTAGCGACACCTCTGGAGCAGCAGATCCATTCCATATAAAATTATACCGCATCTAATCAAATAGCACAAAGATCAACTTCCAAGACATAACTTTAAATCTACAGTACATGAAAGTATGAGATACTGTACAAGAAATGATTCTGATCATGCTTGCCCAAGCTTATACATATTCATAATTTTAACAAAATCACAGACTATTTACACAATTCTAGAAAAGTTTATTTTGGCCACAGTGTCGACATCTCAGAATAATTGCATCCAAATCTCCTTTTGAAAGTTAGTCTCTTGGCAACAACTCAGCTGAACACCAGTTTCCTGAACCTTATGCATAATTCCCATTGTTTTTATGTATAATTTTCCCATATCTCTTTAACAAGTGCACAGGTGCTGCTAGATAATGAGATATAGCAATGTAAGTCATATAAATTAAGGTGATACAGGAAGATAATGAGGAATTATGCATGTATAAATCACCTGGTGACACAAATAGCTGTTTATGTGTTTCGCAGAGTGTGATACTTTGCAGACATAGTAAACTTCTCACCCATCTAACAAAGGTACGCAGGGTTGTCAAATGCTTTCAGAAATATAACTCTACTAATGAACAAAAAGACAGTACCTGAACAACATTCCCTTCACAACAAAGAGCAGAGACTGATAATGCATACAGCACAATGGCTTGTCTTTCTGCATTTCACTCTTCCAATGGTATTAATAAAAATAAGCTTATCCTCTACTAAATTACTGTAAGTAGTCCAAATCACTGTTGTATGCTGCTTACTGGTAATGCAGGATGACTGCTAGAGTGTTAAGCAGCACCACGATTCATCAAGCCCCACTACTAGTAAATGTGTCTATGTTGTTTGTGCCATGGTGACCATGCCATGTTGTGAATGGTGGCGCCTTGTGTAAAAGTTGGGTGCTACTCAACAGAGATGGCTTCTGCCACCTTGTGGATGTGATTTTTGAAGGTTGGAAGGTTGGGTATTTTGTACATTCCTACGTCTCTCAACGTTCCTGCCTCATGAACTCAACTAATTGTCTAAAACCACATGCATTGATGGTGGATATTGAATGCATATCTCAAGGTGCCCATAGATGGTCCGTTCATCGGATCCATTCGGCACTTATATAGTACACATCACATCGCATTGTATACCTTGTGCATGCATTGTGCATGCAATGCAATGCGATGCGATGAACAGCTAGTACAAAAAGTATGTGCAGCACATACTTTTTGTACCGTACGATGAGATGCGCGGGAGCGCGCATCTCATAGTACAGAATGGACGGTCCGAGAACGGACCGTCTGTGTGCACCTTAACACTAATATAGCCATCATGCTTTTAGTGTTCTGCTGTGGCTGGCTGCTGTCATACTTGGATCCTTTGGCAATTGCTTGTTTCACGGGCAATTGTTTGAAATTACTAGCCTGCTTGGTCCTCTTCTGGGATGAAGATTCATTCACAGCAGCGACCTTAGCCCTCATTCTAGTCACCTTGCTCCGCAGCATGTTCCCACAGGGGACGATGTTTCAAGACTGTACATGCGCATAAACTTAGATGCACATGTGCAGCCACTTTGTGCGAGCGGCCACGGAAACACACAGCAGCGCGGTCATGGGGCATGGGGCAGCGGGTCGTCGTCACCCCCATGGGCGTTCCCATGGTAATTCGCAGATGGTGCCGGTGCGGGGGGGGGGGGTGGGCAGCTGATGTCAGCAGATGTCAATTGCCCCCGCTTCCCATACAGGGAGCCCACAGATCTAAGACACAAGAGACTGTCTTAAATCTGCGAGCGCTAGTGAAATAATTCGATGGTTGGTGACCATCAAATGATTTCTGCCCCGCACCCAATCTGCAAATGGATGTTTATGCAAAACATCTATTTGCATGCGTGCGGGAAGATTCACTCTGTGCGCAGCGAGTGGCCGTTCCTGCTGGTGCTGTTAAAATGACTCACAAAGCTGTGAATTTCCCAGTCAATCAGAATGACCTCCTTAGTGCATAACGATTCTTCGGGGTAATTCTGAAATGGGGGTAGTCAGCCATTACAAATCAGATGTAGAAGGACTACCAAAAATCATTAATGAGGAAGTTATTAATGGAGATCTTTGCAATGACGACCTGCAATCTACAGAAAAAGTTGGTTTGCCAGTTGCACAGAAAAAAATCTCAATATATATTTTACAGAGACCCCTTATGATATGGTATTGGTCATCATGACCTGTAGAATACTCGGAGTTGTGCTACCACTGGACAAGGTAGGACAAATTAGGCAGAAAAGGAATGTCTCTGCCCTTCTCACCTAGACCTGATCTTCCTCTTGTCTCCTGGAAGAAGAGACAAGCTGGCGAGTTTACATTAAGCTCTTTGTATTCACTTATTAAAAAGTAACAGAATTAAAAACTCATCTAAGGAAGCCTTGGTAAACACTGTATAAATGTATAGGTGAAATGTGAAATATTTATACAGCTGAAGAGAAATAGATGAAAGATCCCTGTTTGTATATTGCAGAGGCAGAATATATAGATGTATGTGTCTATTCAGGGAGAGGACATAATAAGAGATAGAAGCGAATGCCAGTGTTAAGGCTTCAATGAAAAGGAGTTGTGAGTATTGAGAAGATAGAAGATAAGACTCAGATCAAAAGGCTTCACCAAGCTAAATAAATTGCTTACTCTTTTTGATGAGTGTTCTGCAGAATTGTGCTCTACTTAGAAAAGCACCGTTTTATTATCAAGACACAAGTCATCAAAATATGTTTTTAAGCACAAAACAATACAATCTTCAGTGGTGTTGTGTAATATTTGCACTCTCTGACTGTGTAGCATGCAGTACATGTACAAATGTGCCCTCATTATGGGCCAGATTCTCTAAGCTTCAAAAGTGATAAAATGGAGAGTGATAAACAGCCAGCCAATCAGATCCTACCTGACATTTTTCAAACACAGTCTGTGACATGGCAGGTAGGAGCTGATTGGCTGGCTGTTTATCACTCTCCATTTTATCACTTTTGAAGTTTAGAGAATCTGGCCCACACTGTTGCTTAAGTCGCAGCACATAGCCCCTCCTGGTGTACCAGTTTTCGTGTGACACAGCCCCATGAGCTTCTTTTCCAATGAATATATTCACATCAATACATACCTCCCAACTGTCCAACTTTTCAGGGGAGCGTCCCTGTTTTTGGGGATGTTCCCGCGTCTTGCCCAGGGCCGTCAGTGTCCTGCGGCGGGCGAGCAGTTGGGAGTCCCCCCTATCACCCATGAATAGACGCTGTGCACCTGCTAATAACTAGTAGCTAGCTAGTACTGTAACTAGCTATGCGGCTGCTGCCCATGTTAGCTGTAGATGTCAGCTGTATTCCGCCCCCCAGACCCAGTACTAGTAGCAAGAGATGGAAGGGGGGAGTTGGGGGGGAGGGGGGTTAAGCCTATGGGTGGAAATAATACAGAACAACTTGTAGTAGATATATTTTCCATTATTTTCTGTGTCTAAAACGCTGAAATAGGCGGCAATTCATCCTTTCTCTACAACAAAAAGTCTGCATGATTTCCTTTAAAATAGATCTTTTTCTTCTTAATAGATTTCTCTTTTCCTGTGAGGGAGTGTTGGTGACAGTTTAATGATTGTGTGCATTACCACTGGCCTGAGGTTGTTATGATCATACACAAACATTTATTCAGTGACTTATTTCCGATATATTCATAAATACGTAGATTGATTTCTCATTTTGTACTTGGAAACTAATGGTACTAACGACAAATACAGGAAACAATTATGTTAGTTTATAGAAAAAAAGGCATTTCAGAGAGTATTGTTTACACAGTGGGCCACTAATTGCTGCAGAGAACTTCCATAGAATCCTAGGACTACAGGGAAGTGCAGACATCTCAGATTGTTGCAACAATGTGTCACAGTACAACCTTAACATTCTCTAATACTCTAGTAAACCTACATGTATACCTTTTATAAAATCACCTGTACAGTATTTTCAAAGGACCAATAACATGGAAATAAGTGACCTCCATCCGATTTACAGTACTGTCCCTTACAACCTGCTAGTGGCGTAACTAGATACATGTGGGCCCCATAGCAAAAGTTTGTAAGGGCCCCTATTCATCACATAATGTTGAAAAAACAATGGTTTGCAGCAATCTATGATCTTCAAACTGGATTTGTTCTACGGAACAGGATTGCCACCTAGCAACAGCAGGTGGGTTAGGCAGCAAGCCTCCCGAATTTGCTGAGGGAGAGGAAATGAAAATTTGGTACTCTTTACTTAGAAGGGCGCCCACGATTTTGATCGTGGGCATCGTTAGTAAAAAATCTCGGGCATCTCGGGGATTGAATGCACTAAAAAATCGGGTGAGATCAATCGACGAGATGCCCGAGATTTCCCATAGGGAACAATGTTAAATGTCTCAATTGACCCAATTTTCCTGTTCAATGCCTCAATTGACCCGATTTTTCCATAGGAAACAATGTTAAATGGGCCACAGAGGCCAAATAGGCACCCTGAAGTGTATAATGGCCACCCGAATTGTTAACGCCACCCCACGATCAACGTCAACCCGATGCGTGGCGAGCGCAGCGAGCCCGCGAGGGGCGGCGGTACGCGTCCTACGACCTTTTCATACCCCCACTATCCACGTCGGCGTGGAGTTGAGAATAGAAAGTGTGGCGAGCGCAGCGAGCCACCGAGCCCGAAGCGTGGCGAGCGCAGCGAGCCCCGCGAGGGTACGCGGACAGCTGTGAAGCCCGCGAGGGGACGCGGATACATGTGAGGGTATCCGCGTCCCCTCGCGGGGCTCGCTGCGCTCGCCACGCTTCGGGCTCGGTGGCTCGCTGCGCTCGCCACACTTTCTATTCTCAACTCCACGCCGACGTGGATAGTGGGGGTATGAAAAGGTCGTAGGACGCGTACCGCCGCCCCTCGCGGGCTCGCTGCGCTCGCCACGCTTCGGGTTGACGTTGATCGTGGGGTGGCGTTAACAATTCGGGTGGCCATTATTCACTTCAGGGTGCCTATTTGGCCTCTGTGGCCCATTTAACATTGTTTCCTATGGAAAAATTGGGTCAATTGAGGCATTGAACAGGAAAATCGGGTCAATTGAGACATTTAACATTGTTCCCTATGGGAAATCTCGGGCATCTCGTCGGTTGATCGCACCCGATTTTTTAGTGCATTCAATCCCCGAGATGCCCGAGATGGGCGCCCTTCTAAGTAAAGAGTACCGAAAATTTTTTCACTTACCTCTCCCTATACAGCTACAGCGCGCGCCCCCAGCACTGGTCAAAAATTTTTCAGAAGCTTACTGGTGACAAACCTGTCCTCCAAGTATATGAGAAGGCATTTTGACCCTCTAACTTAGTTTACTCCTGGCAAAGACATGGGAAAGGAAAGACACAAACCAGTAATGCCTTGAAACCAGAAAAGGTTTATTAAACTTAAACAGGCAGCCCTTCTGGGTAACTGGGCTAACTAGATGGGTTAACGATCCTTATGTAAGAAGGATTGGATTCCCTTGGACTGAACTAGAAACAGGTAAGAACCGGTGAAGCATGAAGATTAACTACAGACTGTAGGATGTAGTTCACTTCTGGTCCTTATTGGCAGCTGCTTGCAGCTTCTTTTGGTCCCTCGGTGCGCCTTATGGGAAGAAAGAGGGTAAACTCAGTATCTAACGAATTTATTAGAGGAAACGCCAGACCTAGCGACATTTGGTGTAAACCAAGGGTGGGCGGGTGGGAGATGTTGCTAGGTGGCAATCCTGTTCCCTAGAACAAATCCGGTTTGCAGGTCATAGATTCCTGCAAACCGGTGTTTTGTTCTTCGGGAGGCTTGCCACCTCGCAACAGCAGGTGGACAGACTACCGCTTACCTGGTGGTTGCTCTGAGAAATTAGATCTTTTGAAGATCGGTTGGTCTCCAATAATGCTTTGTGAAAACTAACCCAAATCGAATTCTCTATGCACGTTACATCTGCACCCCCCCTGCAGTGCTCATGGTTCTGTCCATTTGAGAAGGAATTCGCCTCTGAGAGTGAAACAGAATAAGGCCCTATGTGTGCAGCACATAAGATCATATGCTCTATCTCCCAACCTGCGGGCTCGCGCATCGGAGATCATAATCATATCAAAACACCTCACGATGTGCACAATAACACACCCAATGTATCATACAAGCCATTGATTGTGCATTAGGGTCTGAAATCATTCTGATGTGCTGTATGGCCACCTTTATTTACAACACATTTACTGTATGTTATAGCTTATAATTTGCTACCAAATTCTATGTAAAGTGTGGTGTATGTAAAGTCATTTAACATAAGCAGGGTTAATATTATCATGTACATAAACCGCATTTTGGTAGTTTATGCCCTTCCTGATTTTTCTTCTAAATATTTGAAACTTTCATTTGTTCAAATCTGCTCTTGTACCCCCAGGTATGTTCCCCTTGCATCCTCTACCCTGGATCACCCTAACAAAATTCCAGTAATTTACATAACATGAGAAGCGTCAGCACTTTGCCGCTGGCTAATGTTAAATGATTGTTGAGCTGTACATGATTTGATTCATTCTGCCTCAATCACTTACAGTATAATGCTCAAAACATAATAAAGCTTTTCTCCTTAAACTTTGATCATTCAGCAGACACAAAGCTGGGACTTATAAAGATTTGCTTATAGGATCAAGGACAATGTAGAGATTTCCTATTCAATTCTTATTCATCAATATTTTTCTCCAGAGGGAACATATTTATTTTATTGTAAGGAGATTCAGTGTTGCAGTGGGATGTGAGTTACTCGGAGAAATAATGCTGAGAACGAATGACAACCAGAAATGGATAAAGTAAAGGTCAGATAAAGTCACGGTTTGGAACAGAACAAAGGACATGAATAGTGCCTAATCTTAACATTATATGCCCCTCTGATACATGTATCCAGCTTGTAGTGTAGTCGGGTCCAGTACCATATTACTGGAGCAATTTAGGATTGGCCCTGTGCAGGGACAGCTGTACTACAAGCTCTATTACAGATATCAGGGGTGGATTGGCTTATAGGGAATATGGGACAGCTCCTGATGGGCAGGCCAGCTTGAGTGTCCCTGTCCTCCCAAGCTCATGGGGACTAAAGGTGGCCATACATCAGAAAGCCCGGTCTTAAGACTGGTCACAATCAGGATTGTGTACAATTTCCCTTGAAATCCCCGGCAGTCCTTGGTGGTTTTTGGACACACAATCTACTCACAATCCATCATACAATCCATCATACAGATGGAGCCGGCCTCACTCTTGCAGGGGATGGTGGAAGATTCGTCATCCGCCATCCCCCGCAAGCCGCCATCTGATCTGCAAAAGGGGACGCGCGCACACACTTCCCCCGGGTCCCCGCCGGCTTGTCGGCAGTCACCCGTAGTCCCCACTGCCTCCCCGCTCGCCCGCCTAACCCTGTTAACCCTGTCCGTCTCCCTGAAGTGGAGACGGACAGGGTTCCCGTCGCGCCGCTGCCCGGAAACTGAGACGCACGTGCGTGTGAGACGCACGCGCGTCTCAGTCAGATGGAGTGCCTCGCCGCTGGTGGATCGCCAGTGGAGACAATCTGGCGATTCGCCAGCAAGAGGGAGGCCGGCTCCATCTGTACAATCCATCTGTTGCATGATTGTATGATTGAAGCTTCATTTCAATAGGGAGCTGGCTTAGTAGAATCAAAAGCATACGAGTACCAAATATCCATTGTTTTATTTATTTTTTTAATTTACAGGTTGCCAGCAACTACCAGTCTGCTCACATCTGCTGTATTAGGCCATTATTAAATAGCCCGAATGCAGCAATCCTCTGAAAACTGTTTTCAGAGTAGTGACAGAATTGTGCAAAAGGACGTCCACCGCTCTCTTCAGCCACCCACCCGTCGACCGCTTGGAAACTTCTAAGGCTCCCAGCATTACTGCCATGGGCCGCATGGAAGTTGCACCTCTCTTCTCTGCTAGTCAGGGAGGGAGTGTCACATGACTCTGGTTGTATGAGCCATCTAAAGACAGATTGCATGCGCTTAAAAGCACATGCAATCTGCCCCAAATCCCAATTGATCTTACGTGCAGCACGTCAGATCAGAGGACCAATCCTCCAATCTCCCGGGGCCGGGAGATTGTGTGATTTTATGATTGTGTACACATGATGTGCACACAATCTGCATACAATCCATCTTACAATCAATTGAGATTGTATGATTGGGTACAATATCTTTCTGATGTATGGCCACCTTAAGGATGCGCCCATGTTGCTTATCAGAACACGAAAGAGTTCTGCGTCCCAGTAGCTGCTGTATGGCACTCTCCATGGGAGGGGGAAAGGCCATACACATGTCATCAGCCACCTCTCACAACACAATTTCTTCAAGGGGCGCTAAATCATCTGGCAAAAAACAGCCTCCACTGTCATTCCCCTGTCTCTGAATTCAGAGTTGGACATCCATCACCAGCTGCACAGCGCCAGTTCAGCTTGGAGGAATGAGTGATAGCTGGAGAGAGGAAAGAGCGGGGCCAAATGTAATAGTGGGTGTTTCCAAAAGTGAGAATTTTCGGGAGAGTTTTCCCATTTTTTTTAAAGCAGCAATCATTTTCACTGCAAAACCAGGTTGATTTTGCCATGTAACTTATTGCCACTTTAAAAAAAAAAATGGGAAAACTCACCCGAAATCTCTCACTTTATTACATTTGGCCCCCACATGTCCAAACTCTACATACCACACATTTTTCTTTGCTAAATTTAAGTGATTTCTATTTACAAAATAACTAATTAAAAACACAATGGGGCTTATTCAGCATGTATCGCTAATGTGAGAATTCACAGCAGACTGCAAGAGAACAGCGAACGGATCAATAATCGCTATCCACTCGCACATCCATACGCAATTCCTGAACCATCACACTTTTTGCCATCTGTGCAATTGTTATTAAGTCTGAGGCTTCCAGTAATCTGTGACTGAGACAGGCTGGAAGTGGTCATTGCTGATGTCTCAAATACGCAATGACGCACCTGCTGTTTTTTTTTTAAATTAAGAAAATGTCAGGATTCTGCCCCTAAACTACAACTTCATGTCAGCAGGGCCGAAACTAGGGTTTCTGGTGCCCGGGGCAAGACATACATTTAGTGCCCCCCCCCCCCCCCCCCAAAAAAAAAAATAATATATATATATATATATATATATAAAAAAAAATATTTTTTTTCCAGAAGCAGGCACACATTTGGCATTTGGTTTTGCACAGAAAGAAATTAATCAGAAGCCATTTATGTGTGCTTATAGACAGCAGAAGGGGGACAGTAAACAGGGACAGTGTGCGCCGAAGACGTGCGCTAAAAATTTAGGGCATTTTTTTAGGGGGGGGGGAAGGGTTTGGTCACATAGTAGTATCAATTCACATTATAGAACACACCGTAATGCCCAGTACACATTAATCAGAAGCCATTTATGTGTGCTTATAGACAGCAGAAGGGGGACATTAAACTGGGACAGTGCGCGACGAAGGCGCGCGCTAAAAATTTAGGGCATTTTTTTTTGGGGGGGGGGGGGGGTGGTCACATAGTAGTATCAATTCACATTATAGAACACACCGTAATGCCCAGTACATATTCCAGCACACACCCTAATGCCCAGAGCACATTACACCACAAACCGTAATGCCCAGAGCACATTACACCACAAACCGTAATGCCCAGTACACATTATACCAAACACTGTGATGCCCATTATACAAAATGACACACACCGTAATGCTCATTACATATGCCACACACGCTAATGCCCATTACGCATATTACACACTGCAATGCCCCTTACACATAATATTACATGCTGTAATGCCCATTACACATAATGCCACTGACCGTAATGCCCACTACACATAATATCACATGCCGTAATGCCCATTACAATTTATAGCACACACCGTAATGCCCATTACACATTTTAATTTGGGTAAAAGGTGTCACACACAAACATATGGGGAAGAGGGATCAGACACCAGGGAAATTGGGGCATATAGGGTCACAGACACAGAGGAAGGGGGTAACAGGGGTCACACATGGGGGAAGGGAGTACAGGGGGGTCAATCCCTGGGCACTCACCAATTTGTGGGGGGAGCTGCAGGGTGTCCAGGTAGCCAGTGGATCCAGGGACAGGGCGAAGGGGGTGCCTGCTGCAGGAGGAGGGAGATGTAGTTTCCCCCATGAAGAGACAGGCAGGGCTTGTCCAGACTCCAGCCCCAGCGCGTATCGCTGGGCGCGCACTGTGTTTATCACAGACACTAGAGGTCAAGCGCACCTCTAGTGTCTGTCTGTTGTTTCATGGCGGCGGCCATCTTTGATGTGGCAGCGGCGCCGCAGACATACATCTATGTCTGCGGCGCTAGCTCCCCGCTGCTGCCGCTGCTCACACCAGCGACACCCTGCCTCCAGCGCCCGGTGCGCGTGCCCCCCCAGCCCCCCCCCCCTAGTTACGGCCCCTGATGTCAGTCAAACTGCAGCTTTGTTGCATTTAAGATCCGTACACATTTTCAGTCATTATTTACTCTTGCACATGCACAATGTATATGGTATGCATGCACAGTCATTCGATAATCTCTCGATTTGTGATTAGCGATCCATGTTGAATTAGGCCTTATGTACAGAATTACCAATCAGTGTTGACTCCATTATGGAGAAGTTTTGTGCTCTGTCCTGGAGTAACAGGAAAATATATTTGACAGCATTATGTTCTACAGTATTAGTGTTAAGTTTCTCTGTAACACTTGCATCCTATATGGTTGCCTTTCCAGTTCCAAAGATATTTCCCTCCTTATCATTGCTATGAATCTATATCTTCACAATTCTTCCTATAGACTAGAACAGGGGAAGCCAACTCCAGTCCTTGAGAGCTACTAACCAGGGGTGGCTTGTGATGGAGATGGCTGGCATCGTAGTCACATGGCCTGCATCCTCCCTGGGAATAAGGTGAGATGATGTCATGGAGCGACATTCAGTCTTATTCCCCGCCGAGGATGCGTACAGCAGAGCAGAGCGAGCTGCGCACCAGTGCCGGATTAAGGTATGTGGGGGCCCTGGACAAAAAGGTCCACCCTCCGGACTGAGGCATCCTATGCCCCCCCCCCCATGTAGGCACCCCCTTCCCACGGAGGCATTTCCTCCACCCCCCCCTGAAGCATCCTCCCCCACGGAGGCATCCCTCCTGCCCGCTGGTGGGTGGCATGCAGCAGGGGCCCCCACACATTTGGGCGCCTCCACACATTTGAGGCCCCTACACCCACCACCCCACTGCTGTCGCTGGTTTGTGGCATGCAGCAGGATCTGGCAGCACAGGGTCAGGTAGCACTGGTGGGCATGAGGTCCCTGCGGCGTATGTGACGTCAGCGGCGGGGTACCTGCGGCAGATGGGAACTAGGTATCAATGTATTTCATACTATTATAGCCCCTAAAGCTTCTGGGGGCCTAGGTGGCCTTCAGTTTCATACTGTATACAGAACAGCATTTCTACCAAATCTGTTATATTGAGGTTTTACCCCTTGCTCTTGCACTTGCCAATGTGTATTTCAGAACCAATATAACTAAACAGCCAGTAACATTTTCATTTGCTGGCATTAACCCTGGCTGCGCCTCTGTCAATCACAAGGCACCATCTCAGATTAGCTCCGCCTAACGAGGGACAGTGGTTGGGGGGGGGGGGGGAGTGAGTTCCACCACCTCTCCAGGACAACTTTAAGCACTGCTACTAACAGTTACTGAAATTACATTTCCCCCCTCATTACATTACATTCCCCCCCTGATGTTTATTTTTATCAGTTCAGTAAATGTTTACCTTTCAATTATGTTTCTTTAGTTCCCTTCTTGTCCAGTCATGTCGTTGGCTTATTAATTGGATGGGACTAGAGATGCGTAGTTCAGTTTTCCTGAAATTTGAACACATTTAGGGTTTTCTGAGTCAAAATGACAATTTAGGGCTCTGAGTGAAACCATGTCCCGGCAAAGGGCTGTTTCAGATTGTAATCTAATTTAAAAGCTGACCTGTGTTTTGAATGCACGTAAACAGGTCCAAATGACATTATGTTGGCTGTTTATTGATTTTTGTCTGTTTGTTATCATGGGCGAATTGAAAACTAAAGGTGGAAAAAGTTCTAGAAGTTCTCCTTTTGATAGCATCAAATCAATTTTAGACGGTGCCAACACCAAAATAAGCAAGGTTAGTACATCACTAAACCTGTGATATGCTTGGAAGTCTAGAGGCCTCAAGACCTTTAAGGTGCTGTAACAGACCTCACACGTCTACATTTCAAATAATACCCCCCCCCCCCCCCCCCCCCAACAGAGACTGAACACAGGCCCCACAAACCTCTATCAAGCAAACACCTCATTACCATAAGACCGTGAATATCACCCACATTGCCACTCCTTCCCCAGTGGAGACCAGAAACACCCCAGATAGTGTTACACCCCCAGATAGCACCCACTCCTGTCACAATGGGTAAGTGGGAATTTGCAGTATCGGGTACTCTGCTCTGTGAACTGACGAAGGTTGTTTGTGTGGGAGACAGGAGGGGGATGGGGCCACTACTTTGGACAGGGCCAAAAAAGTCACTGGGAATCTTCCCTGTACAGTCTATGGCCAATCCGGCCCTGCTTTTCACGAAGTATAGCCCTGCCAATTCACCGAGGGCTTTGGTCCCCGTACAGTCATGAGAGTTTACATATATTTATTTTAAACAGTGGATGGAGGACCCAAAATCCAACTTGCTTTCTGGTGACTCGGATGAACTTATGCCCCTGGCTCAACTTGTATGAAATGAATAAGCGTTGAAGAAGCCATTTCACCTCTGGTAATGGAGGAATATACAGTATGAAGTTTTGTGGGCAGCGCATGTACCCCGGAAGCAGGTAAGTGAAGATACGTTTCTTCACAGATGTTTCTGAAATCTCCACTATATACAGTAAATAGGACTTGTAAACTATTGAAAAAGGGTGTATCAGATAGAAAAGAGACCTAAAAGCACCACAAAATGATAGAATGCAAGCTTTATTTACACTCAGGTACAAAAGTAACATCTTACAATAGTGACCAGCAACATAAAACACATTGGAACTCCAATTCAGTCATTCTTATATACTGCTGAGGAACAACAAATACACCTTAAAATAATGGCAGGAAGAAAAATTCCATAAATAAATAGCTACACTATATTCATGTTACTACTTTACTGTACTTGCAACATTTACCCCCCCCCCCCCCTCCTTAATGTGGTTCACAAGGAAGCGGGTGATCTGATCACTCTTCAGTGGGTGCAGGGTACTGAATGAAAAATAAGGGGTCTTGCGGCACTTGCAGTAGTGTATAGGTAAGTATAAGGTAGGGGTTTTAATACTTCAAGGCTTCATCTGCATTTTAACGGTTGGGATTCCAGAAAAATATAACCATCTATCTCTAATGGGGGGTGTTTATGTTTATCTCTAATGGGGGAGTCAGCTCATAACTATCACTCAGCCTCAGCGATGGACTGGGGCGCCGAATCAGCCCTGGCATTTGTGTACATGCAAGACCTTTGTCTCGTGCGTGCACACGCCGGGGGAGCGCAAGTGCGGGCTGCCTCTCCCGGCTTGCAGGAGAGAGGGAAATAGTGGCATATGATGCCCCCCTCTCCCCTGGACCTCAGTGGCGCATAGAGAGTCTCCGGATCCACTGAGAGTCCAGCGGCTCTCTCTGTGTATTGATCGGGAGGCGGAGCCTCCACCTTGCACAAAGAAATCAGCCCACCTGGCCATTGGCCCCTCTGGCATTTGCCAGATGGCCAGTCCGGCCCTGCTCAGCCTGTAATAAGAGATAAAATCTGATTGGTTGATACTTCTGATATATCACACTCTACTTCAGTTCTCTGTAATGTTTGATAAACCCCCATAGTTTTTAGCTAATAATAATAATAATAATAATAATAATTCTTATTTACATTATATATATTATAGTTTCTCTGAACAATAGTAAAGCAGGGTCTAATTAAGGGGCAGTATAAAACAAAACAACAAACATTTGTCACATTTACCAAAGGGTTTATTAAACGTAAAGGTACTTGTTTCCTAGCACGGCGCCCATCTTATGCCATCGCATACCACTAATTAAGGTATGCGATGGCAAGTGATGGGACCCGATTTTTGGGTCCTAAGAGCCGCACTGTACAATTTTAATATTGCGTTGCATCGCATGCCATTACAATGGCATGCGATGCGATGCAATTTGTAATTGTACAGGCACCCTGATGGGTGATTACTATGTTAAATGCACCCCCATTGTTAACGCCACCCCCACTATCAATGCCAACCCGAAGCGTGGCGAGCGCAGTAAGCCCACGAGGGGTGGCGGTACGCGTCCTCCGACCTTTTCATACCCCCACTATCCACGCTGGCGTGGAGTAGATTTTATTTAGTGTGGCGAGCGCAGCGAGCCACCGAGCCCGAAGCGTGGCGAGCACAGCGAGCCCTGCAAGGGGACGCGGAATACATGTGAAGTAATCCGCATCCCCTCGCGGGGCTCACTGCGCTCGCCACGCTTCGGGCTCGGTGGCTCGCTGCGCTCGCCACACTATATAAAGTCAACTCGACGCCGCTGTGGATAGTTAGGGTATTAAAAGGTCGGAGGACGCATACCGCCGCACCTCGCGTACCGCGTACCGCGGTGCGGTCGCCACACTTCAGGTTGGCGTTCATAGTGGGGTGGCATTAACAATGGGGGTGCATATAACATAGTAATCACCCATCAGGGTGCCTGTACAAAAAAAAATAATTTTGATCGCATCGATCTGGTCGCATGCGATCTGGTCGCATGCGATGAGATCGATGCGATCAAAACGATGGCATAAGATTAAAATCGTGGGCGCCATGCTAGGAAACAAGTACCAATGTAAACATAACTATAAACACAATAGTGACACAGCCAACTAAATAATTATACCCATCCATTAATATGTTAATGGCTAAAATGGAACATTAAACTTTTAGATTTGTATTTGAAATAAAAAATAACAGGCATTTTTCAGGATTTTACTTTTTAAAATCCATTGGATCCATATCTTGCTCCTATAGTTTCAAAATGAGGACTTTGAACACCTATGTCATCTAAAGTCTCTAGCCCATACTAACTTTTGATTGCAATACAACAAATTATAGTGACCCCTTTCCACTTAGTTTGTTACTTTGGGTGCATCAGGACTGTGGATTATTGGCCATAAGAATTGTGTAAAAAAAAAAAGCACCAATTCTGGGAAAACTGTGATACATGGGGGCTTATATTTTGCTTCCAGGCATCACTTTTTGTATTCTATCTTTAAACTTAATCTGTTATTTTCAATTATGAACAGGCTTGACTTCAAAGCCTATGATAGTATATTTAATCAGAATTTGAACACTTCTTTATTTAAGTTATATCCCTCATGTGATAATAAGATCATACTCTTATCCATATCATGGAGATAAAACACATACTTAAGTGGTCTTAACACACAGGAAAAAAAGAAACAGTGGAACTATTGAATTAATTATCAAAATTAACCCTTAGTTAATTTTCAAGCCATGGTGTAATCAGTTGGGGATGTGATTTTTTGCAAATGCACCATTAAATGCAGCATTTGGAAATGGCGCATTTAATTGGTTTAACAAAAGGGCCTGGTCTTTATGCAGTAGGACAAATGGTTTATTGTCACGGTTCATGTAATACTTTTAAACTATGTTAATTTTGTGCCAGCAAAATCATATTTTGTTCAAGCCTACCAGTTTTTTCTAGACTGTTCTCTAACCCTTCATTTCCTCACTGTAGAAAAGTAGTTTGAAATCTTGTTAAGCTTTAAGTACCATCTCTATACAGATAAGAACCATTAACGGAATGTATTCAAAGTTACTCTACGTACTCTTCATCCTCTAGTAGTGATTATCAAAGATGTATCTGCTTCACCGCTCTGCAGGATTCCATGCATTCTCCAGAGAGCTGTTCTATCGCTCTCAAACTACAAGCACATTGCTATACGGTATAACTGGATTTTGGATTGTGTTTTTCCCCCTCTTTTCATTAAATGGTGTGAAGCAATGCTGTTAACATTTTCGATGCCTCCAACCTTTATCAAACATTTGTTTTCTTGCAATCAAGGCCTTCATGTGATGCATGGCACCAGACATGATTAGGACACCACATTCCATACGTGACTAATTATCACAAAGATGTGTGTCCCGCTAACCCCATTTTACTGATGTTTATTAAATACTAAACAGAGCACATACAGTATAGGTGGCCATTTACAGTCCGTTGGAGGCATTTGTTGGAGGGCTACCTCTGACTTGGCACTTGATGTGCCATTTTTTACATGCCATAAATTGCTGCTCACATAAGACTTACAGGCTCCAATTGGATGCGCAGGGGAATGAGCATCAGATAAGACCTGGGGCCTTATTCAGATCTGCGCGCATTCGCACGCAGATCCAATGTTGGCCATCTGCATATGCGCAGACGGGTATCTGCACATGTGCAGGCATATGGTGCGTGCACCCACGGCGACCTTTCGGGTCGCCAGGTGCACGCACCCATGGCAGCGAGGGGGGGGCGGAGATGGTTGGGGGGCGCCGGGCTGCCCCATTACCATATGGGAACGCCCAGCGTTCCATGGGCGTTCCCATGAGAACGCTGGGCGTTCTCATGGTAATGAGGCAGTGACGCGGGTGTGTGGGCCGGGTAGCTGACATCACCGGATGTCAGCTGCCCGCCCATATCACGCCAGCGTGCACGCAAATGTAAGTGACTGAAAAGTCACTTATATATGCGTGCACGCTAAACATCATTCGATGGTCTGTGACCATCGAATGATGTGGGCGGACACCCCAGCAAAGCGAATGGATGTTTATGCAAAACATCCATTCGCTGCTGTGCGGCCGAAGCCGCACATTGCTGGGGCGGCGGGGGGGGGGGGGGGGGCGTGCGTTCGCCGGGCGGGGTTTGGTGGACTCGCAAGGCTGCGAATTCGCAGCCTTGCGAATCAACCTAAATAACCCCCTTGGTGTGAAACACCTCCGAATTGGGCAGATTTCACAGATCCTTCGAAACTGGGTAAAATGGGTCCAAATTGGACCTGTGTATGGGCACCTTCACTCCTTTAGTGATTGCTTGTTATTCAGTTGAGTCCTTTATTTCCTTTTATTTCATGTGCATTATGCAGAGAAAAAAAACAACAACAAATTAATGCATTAGTTACTTTCATGATATGAATTCAATCTTTAAACTATACCCCTGAAATTATTCTGTATTATGGATCACAATAAAATGTATATATTTAAAATATATATTTTTTTTATCTATTTATAACAGCATGAAAAATACAAGCATCTCACAACTTCAGAATAAAAGGTGGGTTAGTGAAATACATCTGTTTGTGTTGTTTGGGATACTCTGTGATGAAATTCTCTTGTATGTTAGTTGTGGAGAAACTCGCATATGGAAATGGAGAGATAAGAACAGAGCAATGTGTAGAGATATATGACAACGTTTTTGGGAACCATCTTAGATGTAATAGAGTGGTGTGCAGGGCCGCCACTAGAAATGTTGGGGCCCGGGACTGACCTATAGTCCGGACCCCAGAGGTACAGCGCCATTTCCCCCCCTGAGCCCCCCCCCCCCCCCCCACGTGCGTGACCGCCCGCACCTGCCAGCACCCCGCCTCCCCAACCCCCTCACCATTACCATTATTTACCATCACCTGCGTTGGGGCATCGCCCGCCGGCTCCTTCAGTCTCCATTGTCAGGTCTGGAGCGCACACTACACAGTGCAGCCTGCAGAGTGACGAGCCCCTCTGTGTCCTAGGCTTGGCGATCTGCAGGCTGCACTGTGCATTGAGCGTGCCTGGCTGGGTGGCCGCCGGCGCCGGGAGGGGGAGGCGGTGTGCGGGTGCCCGAGGGGGTGGGAGGCTGTTGGCACCACTGTGGGCAGCTGCCCGGGCCCCTCCAGAGGCCAGGGCCTGGGACAGCTGTACCCAGGGCAGCCCCCTGTCGGCGGCAATGGGGGTGTGTACCCCACACACTTTTTGAATAGCATATTAAAACACATCAAGCTTTCTTTAAGAGGGTGCCTACTGGTACTTACGATTTTTCTAGCAGGATCCACATGCATAAAGGTATCTTTAAAATTCAGACACTACATTTAGTGTTAAAATGTTTTAATTCTCAAAGACAAATTTAAATACATATAATACATATAATGCACAAATCATGGTAGGCTATTGCAGTTACTACATAGAGGAGCCGATTCAGAATCTCCCATTGCAAACTGAATTTTTCCCCAGTCACGAAGGTCGGGATTGTGCATGCGCATTTCTGCGCATGTGCAAACCTGGCACCGAAGGGCTTTGGCAAGTTACACACTCACCGGGCCATTCGCTGCTGAGAGGGCAGGAGGGGGGTGCCTTCAGGCCAGCATTTTTTGGCGTCCCCATTAAAATGCTGGGCATTCCCCTGGGAATGAAGACCTGGTGTTCCCTGCTCGGGGTGGGCAGCTGATGTCAAATGACATCAGCCCCCACCCCGACTTCAGTGGATAGCGATGTTTTAAACTATGTGGGGCATTTGCTGGTCTCTTTGAGGTATACCAGAAAATACATGCCGGCACTTGAGGGGGGATTTATGATTTTTGTGGCCCAAGTGGAAGGCCCCCAAAGGCTACGGCGTATTTACACTGGCAGTTCTATTTTAAACAGGGATTGGTACATAGTTTACACTGTTCCATGACTTTACCCCTGGTCTAGAAAGAATTGGAATATATTAGGATGCAGCCTGGTTCTCTGAAGATAGGATTCATTAAATTTCTTCCTCATAGATTCCTGCTTTGGCTACAAGATGATCTAAGGCTATAAAGCATATACTGTATACAGTGGGTCCTCAGAAGATGCATTAAAGCCACAATGTGCCCTCTGGTTTCTTAGGCCCTTCACAAAGGGTTAAGAATGGATGTAGTCTAGCTGATAGCAGCCTCTGTTTTATTAAGCCAGCAGAGCGTGCCACTGTTGTGTCTGTGGCTTCTGTCTCCTTTCTCTTTGCAAATGAAAAACAAACATGCCCAGCAAGGAGAACCAGAGGGAAGAGAAAATGACACAAACATACACACATACCCCAGAGCAGGTAGCAATCAATATTGTGTAAAATGTAAAATGATGTGACATAGACGGAAAATATTTGGAAGGAGAAAAGCTGACAAAGTAATTGGCTCTAAGGGAAATTGTCTCTCAGAGAAGCTCTTACTGCATCCTGCACAACAAAAGTGCAGAGACTCTGTGTTTATAAGGAAATAGGCCTTCGCTCTTTTATGTTTTATTTCAACAGAGGGACTATCTATCTATCTATCTATCTATCAATCGATATATAGTATGCAACAGTATATCATTCTGTTGCATTGTTATTACATGTGTGGATATATATACACGTTAAAAAAAAATATTTAATTAAAAGATGAGTAAGATTTCCTCCTATCAGTTTAAACAGTAGAAGGTTATGCCCAATATACTAATTATGTTCTTAGTTGTCAACTCTCCAATAGGAATCAAAGAAAAGCTTACTGTATGTACAAAGTGGACACTCTTACTGAAAAGATTCAATTCTGCCCATTCAAGGCCAGTGACGTATTTTAGAAAACCCAGAGGATCCTATGTTTTTGAGGGTACCTGAAACACTAAGGGGCACATTTATTAAAGAGTAGAACCATGGTGGTAAACAAACCCATGATCTCAGGGCTGTGAGGCAGTAATGTTGACCTTTACACCATTCGTGCTGTCAATGTGACATGGCCATCATCAAGGGGTGGGGTGGGATTGGACAGACACTGTGAGGTGAGGTCATTGGGTGTGGAGGCACTGGTTAATATCACAGCCAAATTTCCACAAGTAAAATTAGAATAAAACAACTATGGCAAAGAAATAATTTCAAATATGATATATATGTGCGCTAAATCTGTATTTGAGACATGACATTTTCACCTTACACTTATTGGGACAGCGTTAACTGATATGAGGCAAAGTGAAATAAAGAAAAGATTTGTCTTGGAGTCGTGCACCACTGGATACCTAAGACCAATCTTAAAAATGTATTCATAAAATCACTTGTAAAATATATCATATTAATATTATTTACTACATAATGTGTGTACAAGGCCCTAAGTATTAGGCAGACATGCATATAAACAAAGACAGTGCCGGCGGCTGTTCAATGTAGCTTTGGTTGCCATCCAATCCGAGCTGGTGGTTTGGCAGTCAATCAGAAGTTGCAGCGGCAGCTGCTTCTCTTACTGTCTGCCTTTTTGGTGTCTACCCATTGTCTGGACACCATACACCACTGTCACATGGGCCGTACAGCCAATCAGCGTCTGCAATAAGTGTTGCTAGTGCCTAATGCTGCCTGGCAACACTGCGCATGCAAAACCTAATCATGTGAATCCCGGGACTGGATGCCCCAATCCCAATAATTTTGGGCCAAAATCCTGGGATCCTGATCACACGATTAGCCTGCCTAATGTTAATGTCTTGGCTTATCCATACAGCTGCCACTGACATGCAACAAGTAGCTACTAGGGATGGTGGGTACCTGTTGAATCCACAGTCATTCAGACTCTACATAGCAATAACATCGGATACTTCCACAGTTTTGTCTTCTTGAGCTACTGTACTGTTCAGAAGAGGGCAGTATTCAATGCTCCCATTTTGGGTTTTTTTCCGGCGAGGTTCGCTTTTTTGGGGGCGAGAGGGCCAGTCCTCTCTCCAAAAATGTTCCTATCCCTATTCAAAGTTCCCGGTTCAAGAGCTTTGCCCTGTTCGCCGCATGGTCATCGTCTTTGCTTTCTTATGGGAAATTTGTGTACCTCGCCATTTATGTATTCAATAGAAAAATGGAGAATGCTGCTCACTGCCTTTTTTTTAGGTGAACTTATGTACTTATAAAAAAAAGTATATATATATATATATATATATATATATTTTGTTTTCTTTTTGGTGACTGCAAGTGTATTTTTTTATTCTTTGAAAGGATCTATATTACTTGTTTACTTTAGAATTGCCACGTTAATATATTTAAAAAATTTTGTGGTAATTTTTTTCCACACATGATGCATTTTTTTCTCACTTTATATTCTACCCATGATTCACCTCTCCTGCCTCCCTACAAATGGAGCAATTAACTCCTCGTATGCCATATTGGTCAATGCTAGCCGTCAGGGGTCGTGAACAGCTGACACGTTGAATACGGTGAACAGGAGTCATGGCGTGGGGTAGAAAAAATGGAGAATGCACAGCGAATGAAAAATGGAGAACACTGTGCCGTGCTCGCCAGAGCATTGAATACACCAAAATAACTGAACAGTACAATAACTCAGTAGGGACACCCAGTTGGAATTGGGTCCAGCAGCTTCTGATTGCATTAGAGTTGTCTCACCCAAAGGGATAAATCAGATTTGTGTTGAAATTTGGAATGATATACAAAATTTCTCTTAAAAGGTACAGTAGTCTTAAGCCATAAATACTCACAACACATCTCCGTACATATCAGTGTAAGAACTATGGACCTTATCCTAATCTAATCGGTCCTCCGCACGTTCATACGCAGGACCAATGTTTTGCATCTGCGCATGTGTAGATGCAATTCTGCGCATGTGCAGATGCAGGGTGTGAGCGTGCACGGTGAACTACATGTTTGCCATCCCGCTTGCACCTAGCAGTGCGGCCGGGGGCGTGGGTGGCGGCGAGGGGCACAGCCCATGGGAACGGCCAACATTTCATGGGCGTTCCCATGAAACCGCTGGGCATTTCTATGCAAATAGCCTGGTGACGCGGGTGTGGGGGCGCGCAGCTGACATCCCACATAGGGCACTCGTAGATCAGAGACACCATAGAGATGTCTCAAATTTGTGAGCGTTGAAGAAATCATTTGATGGTTGCAAACCATCTATTGATTTCTCCCCCGCACCCAAGGCTGCGAATGTATGATTATGCAATTCATCCATTTGCAGCCGTGCGGGGGATAGTTGCATGCAATGGGGGGAGATGGCCGTGCGGGCGGCATCTGGTGGACTCACAGCCTTGCGAGTCAACCAGAATAAGGGCCAAGGGGTTCACCACTTTGCATGTTATAAAGAAGTTTGCAGTGCACACTGAAACATTTTGTCTTTCAGTGGGATACATAGCAGGTATCTATTGATTATGTTCAGGTTAACTAAATTATACTGGGCTTTCTATCTACCAATCTTCTTATACTGAAAATGGCTAAAAATTCTTCTCAATCCAGTGACTTTCCGATGGTTCCAAAAAACTACAGTCTGTCTGATTTTGCCATTGTTTTAATCTGGTAATATGTAGTAATAGGAACTTTGGGCTGAGGAGATGGGCATTTTTTCTGTATAGTTACTTTAGTGAGTGTGTGTCAGATCGATCATATTCATGTGCAGTCAAGAACATTTTCTCCTGACTTCTCTTGCCCTGTTCGCCGCATGGTCATCGTCTTTGCTTTCTTATGGGAAATTTGTGTACCTCGCCATTTGTGTATTTAATAGAAAAATGGAGAACGCTGCTCACTGCCTTTTTTTTAGGTGAACTTATGTACTTATAAAATATATATATATATATATATATATATATTGTTTTCTTTTTGATGACTGCAAGTGTATTTTTTTATTCTTTGAAGGATCTATATTACTTTTTACTTTAGAATTGCCACGTTAATATATTTTAAATTTTTTGTGGTAATTTTTTTCCACACATGATGCATTTTTTTCTCACTTTATATTCTAACCATGATTCACCTCTCCTGCCTCCCTACAAATGGAGCAATTAACTCCTCGTACGCCATATTGGTCAATGCTAGCCGTCAGGGGTCGTGAACAGCTGACACGTTGAATACGGTGAACAGGAGTCATGGCGTGGGGTAGAAAAAATGGAGAATGCACAGCGAATGAAAAATGGAGAACACTGTGCCGTGCTCGCCAGAGCATTGAATACACCAAAATAACTGAACAGTACAATAACTCAGTAGGGACACCCAGTTGGAATTGGGTCCAGCAGCTTCTGATTGCATTAGAGTTGTCTCACCCAAAGGGATAAATCAGATTTGTTTTGAAATTTGGAATGGGATACAAAATTTCTCATAAAAGGTACAGTAGTCTTCAGCCATAAATACTCACAACACATCTCCGTACATAACAGTGTAAGAACTATGGACCTTATCCTAATCTAATCGGTACCCCGCGCGTTCATACGCGGGACCAATGTTTTGCGTCTACGCATGTGTAGATGCAATTCTGCGCATGTGCAGATGCAGGGTGTGAGCGTGCACGGTGAACTACATGTTTGCCATCCCGCTTGCACCTAGCAGTGCGGCCGGGGGCGTGGGTGGCGGCGAGGGTCACAGCCCATGGGAACGCCCAACATTTCATGGGCGTCCCATGAAACCGCTGGGCATTTCTATGCAAATAGCCTGGTGACGCGGGTGTGGGGGGCAGGCAGCTGACATCCCACATAGGGCACTCGTAGATCAGAGACACCATAGAGATGTCTCAAATTTGTGAGCGTTGAAGAAATCATTTGATGGTTGCAAACCATCTATTGATTTCTCCCCCGCACCCAAGGCTGCGAATGTATGATTATGCAATTCATCCATTTGCAGCCGTGCGGGGGATAGTTGCATGCGATGGGGGGAGATGGCCATGCAGGCGGCATCTGGTGGACTCACAGCCTTGCGAGTCAACCAGAATAAGGGCCAAGGGGTTCACCACTTTGTATGTTATAAAGAAGTTTGCAGTGCACACTGAAACATTTTGTCTTTCAGTGGGATACATAGCAGATATCTATTGATTATGTTCAGGTTAACTAAATTATACTGGGCTTTCTATCTACCAATCTTCTTATACTGAAAATGGCTAAAAATTCTTCTCAATCCAGTGACTTTCTGATGGTTCCAAAAAACTACAGTCTGTCTGATTTTGCCATTGTTTTAATCTGGTAATATGTAGTAATAGGAACTTTGGGCTGAGGAGATGGGCATTTTTTCTGTATAGTTACTTTAGTGAGTGTGTGTCAGATCGATCATATTCATGTGCAGTCAAGAACATTTTCTCCTGACTTCTCTTGAAGGTATAATAGAGGGAACACACGGTGAGATATGCACTATTTTTCTATTCGATTTTGCTTATAGAAGCAAAATGGAATACAAAATCAAATAGGCATCGAATGTTTTTTCTACATTCGATGCAGATTCAATCCCAATGCGCGCTCCCGTGTAGCGTAAATCAAATAGAAAAACAGTCTTGGCAGTCAAGTGGAAATCTAATAGTAGAGAGTGCAAATCTAATGTGTTCACTGCAGCATTCGATTCAATGTCCATCTCCTGACTGAAGCCAGTGTTGATCTTTTAGCAAATCTAATAGCAAATTGAATGCACATCGAATAGAAAATAGTGGAAATCGGAAAGGAGTAGAAAAAACTGAAAACGGAATCGGACTGTGTGTACGCACCTTAAGACTCTTCCCCAAATTCACCAAGACTGCATGGCCAATAAGTTGGTGGCTTGAAGCTCATCCCTTTCTGCTTAACGCAAGGCTGGTACATTTACTATTCTTTCTCCTGTCATCTGGAGTGGCTTCTTGTCTCTTCCACTTTGTATCAAACTTAATGTACTTTTAAAAACTTTTAACCTGGAGCTATGACCTACTAATTTCACAAGCATGTATATGTGTTCCTCTGGATAAGGCTAGAATTTTTTATTTTTTTCCATCTTTTTAGTTTTTACACTTTTTTGCATTTTTATTCATTGTACCTTTTTTATTATTGGATTTTTTATATACTAATTGTCTTACTCCTTCCAATTGGGGCGTTAATTAAAAAGTTTGTGGGTACATCTATGGATTTTGTGAATATCTATTCAGCAAATTCAGAAGAATGTTTATGAAGGTTTGTAATCCAGGATGTGTAAAAGAAACCCTTATATGCTTTACAAAGCCTTCCTACAGATTGAGTAGACTACACCAAGCTATTTTATATTCCTAAAAAAAAGTGAAAGAAAACTTTATGTGCCTGGCAAACCCCTGTTCACCAATGAGTGTGTTATGCCCATAGTTCATTTACGCAAACCAGCATTATCCGATTAAGAAAAGTGTTAAAGAAACCTTTATGTGTCTGGCAAACCCTCCTTCCGGGTCCATGTCCCCTCGCTTCCGGCTCGTTGGCTCACTGCGCTCCCCACACTTTATAAAATCAACTCCACGCCGATGTGGATAGTGGGGGAATTAACTATCCACATCGGCACGGAGTTGATTTTATAAAGTGGCGCGAGCACGAGGGGACGCTGACCCGGAAGGAGCCGGAGGCCAGGTACCGCCGTGAAACTATACAAGTACTGAAATTTCTATCATTTTTCAATGTTTTGAATGTAAATAAGCCACTATATGTGTGATATCGCAAAGAAAACTGTACCAAAAAAGGGACATTTTATGTTTCCTTTTTTCATGTTATGAAGCGCCTGAGGTTTTAATAGAACCTAACACTATTAGTCCTCATTAGTTTTAGTTCTTCTCATCACACTATGGAGATGGATTTCTGATGTGCAAATTCGCAATTCGCTTAGTTATGTTTACATTTCGTATGTCCAAATATTTTTTATCCTATCAAAGAACATTAAAAGAACAATGTGAATGTGGTCAGGTCTATGTGATGTTATGATGTCACATGGTAGTTGCTCAATGCTCATTTGGAATGTTTTGAATGGCCAGGGTATATTTATGGTGCCCTTTGAGATCTGCTGGGGCCTAGGCAAGTGTCTAGGTTGCCGCCGCCTTGTGGAAGGTCCGCCTCTCTGTATCAGACAAGTATTTTCTTGGATTTGACCAAGGAAATAGTATCTGCTCTGCTGTCTATTGACCAGTATCTTCAGCAGCATCTTCTTGAATGTATGCAACATTGTTTATATTGTGATCATTTCAATCACTTATTTTTTTTAACTTTGCATACTATAAATTATACTTATCTTGTTATATTTTTGCCTGCTATAGAGCTTCACAATGTATTTAAAAACATTTTAAATACATTTTCATATAAGTGTTATATTTTTTCATGTTTATAGGTTAAAATTTTAGAAATGATAAAATAATATAAATTATGTTTTAATACCATTTTGAATTCTAATGCTGTGTACACACGGTACAATCCAGCATGAGATTTTGACTATATAGTCAAAATCGCATGTGGATCGCAAGCAGATCGTATGCAGATTGCACAGGTTTTTTACCTTGCGATCCCGATGCGCACTCCTGTGGCAGCCCAAATCGAAACCCAGATAGACAGGGCTGCAATGACTATATATTGCAAATCGAATGTAGATAGCATGAATTGCATGTAAAAAGTACAGAGTTAGCAAAGATTGTATAGCAGTCGAATCTTAAGTCGAATAGCAAGGGAATCTCACCGTGTGTACACACCATAAGAGAGCTCCTCTATTGCTGTTCTGTTCAATGGTGCACTAACTGCCTTTTTTCAAATCTGCAAAAATTCCAGTGCCTGGATCTCGGAAACTGATCGGTCCTAATATACCAATAACCTAACTTTTCTATCTTGTGCAAATTCAGCTTCATCAGATCCAATGACTCAGTGACATGATAGCTAGATAAATAGATAGATTGTGTCTGTAGGAATCCATTGCACACCTCCCAACTTCTGACATCCACTGGCCTAGCGGTCAGAGGGCATGACCTACAATTTGCAACGCTGTGAGCTGCTGGCCATGCCCCCAGCCCCTCTGTCTTTGGAAATAGACGCTGCGCACATTTAGAGCAATGCCAGGCAGGGGGGACTTCACATTGCCCCCCCCCCCCCCTCCACACACACACACACACACACACACACACACACACACACACTGCAGCACACTGCCCCAGCCCCAGACGGAACAGTCCCAAAAAAACACGAAGGACCGCAAAAATCGGGACCGTTGCAAGGTACTGTATGCCATTGTACTTCATGCATTGCAGTCATGCCTTTTACAAATGGACTATTCAGACCTAAAATCCCCAAAAATCAGTAACTAATCAGAACTAAAAGTGCAGCAACAAAATAATATTGATGATTTAAAAGAGAATTTGCACATACTGTATCATATATTTCACACAGGAACATTTAAACTAATGGAATAACAAGGAAAGAGCTCACAAAATAACCGAATGTAAACATCATTGATTACAAATCATATGAATATGAGATTAATAGGAATATGTTACCATGGAAACTAAACTCAGATTACTTAGTGCCAGAGATTTAACCCTTACTTTATTACGGTTGGAGCATGGCTATTTTAGACAAATGGTTCCGATACACAACATTGACACAGTATAGAAACTATATTGTGTGGGCTAACATGACATAACAAAGTGTTACATGTGTCTACATGTACCATGTTTAAATCTTTTTGAACTGTTTGTCATGCTTCCGTATCACCCAGTTGTACTGTATGTGTGCATGCAAAGGCTTTACAAAGTGATCCAGGTATTCAGAAAACTAATAAACACCAAATTTACAATTTGTAGACATAGAACTATAAAGGCAACATAACCTGACACTCCATTGCAGCTCCTGTAGTCACCAGAGATTCAGCTGTTCTGGTGCGTCTTATATCAAATATTAATGGGAGTTAGAGATTGTTGTGCTTGTTAGCAGTATTGCGGCTGATCCTGAGTCATGTGCACTTGGCAAGCAGGGTGAATACTGTTTCCTGTTTCGGCTTTATCGTTATACTGAGTTTGAACTCAAGCGTCCCAAATCTACTTTAAATATCTGCACACTTTATATCTGACATGCCTGCAGTGCAACATAATATTGCCCATGTGATAAAGTAGTTTTTTTTTTTTCTTTTTTGCTCTACTCCAATCTTTGTCTTTACCTTTTTTGATCTAACTTTTTTGGACAGAGCAGCACTCTACAAATGGTCTTGACCAGAGGCGGCTGCCCCTAGGCTGCAGTGACCACTAGCTAGTGCAGAGGAGGAGGGGGGGGGGTGTTACCAGGGCCGCCGAGAGGCAGGGGGGGCGGGTACATTTTACCTGGGCCCGGGCCTGCCAGGGGGGCCCGGGTCCGGACACGCACTAAAAAAATATATATTTATTGGGGCTGCGGGTGCGTCGGGAGGACTAGGACCTGTCCGCCCGCCCGCCCATGTGTCCGACCACCCACCCATCAGCTGCGGCTGCCCCTGCCTTCCCCTGCCTGTCCTTCCCCTGCACACAGAGAGACAGACGCTAGAAGTCATAGTTCACCTCTAGTGTCTGACAGGTAGCACAGCTCTGCACTTCCTGGTAACGCTGCCGGGCTGTGCTCCCTGTCAGAAACGCTGGAAGTGAAAAATGACTTCTAGCGTCTGTCTCTCTGTGCGCAGGGAAAGGCAGGGTAAGGCAGGGGCAGCAGCAGCTGACGGCAGTGTTCCCTCTAAGCTGTGCGCACGTGCGCGCGCACACAACTCGACGAGCGTGCGCACAGACATTAGAACAGAGCGCACAAAGCAGCAGTGGTCCCTTTTTGCAGTTGTGGACTTAATTAATGTGTGTTTCACCCATTAACTACATTGTGTGCTGTGTTTTGAATGTTTAAAATCATTTTGAAGTAAAGTTAACACAAATGCTGAACGTAATTTTCCAGTATATATATATATATATATGTATATAAGTGACACAAAATTTTTAATTTCCTTCCAAAGTTGCACAGCCAAAATCTTTTGCTGCACACAGCCTTCGTAAAATTAGAGGGAACATTGGCTGTCGGGCGGGTGGCCGGACACATATTAACCCCTTGGCAATGAGCTAGAACCCCTGGCAATGGAAGTAAACCCCCCTTGGCAACGAGGAAGAACCACTGGCAAAAAATATTAAACCCTGGGCAACATTTAATAACCCCTTGGCAATGAGCAAGAACCCCTGGCAATGGACATTAACCCCCCTTGGCAACGAGCAAGAACCCCTGGCAACGGACATTAACCCCCCCTTGGCAATGAGCATTAGCCCCTGGGAACAAATATAAACCCGTTGGCAACAAGCAATAACCCCTGGCAACAGACATTAACCCCCCCCCTTGGCAATGAGCAAGAACCCCAGGCAATGCATATTAACCCCTTGGCAACGGACATTAACCCCCTTGGCAACAAGCAGGTAATTTATAATTTATTAGAAGCTTTACTGTGGGGGGCAATGTGGTGTGGCATAGTCAGTGTGTATCAATTTTTGTGTGACATCCCATTTTTTTGGGACGGTCCTGCGGGACTTAGACACTGCATGCGTCTAATCAGGCAGGGAGGCTCAGGGCATGGCCAGCAGTTCACACAGCACTGGCCATGCCCTCACAGAAACAAAACGGAGCCCAAAAAATTTTGACGCGTGTCTCCGGCACACACATATATTCCTTTCTCCACTGCCAAAGTTGGGAGGTATGCATTATGTGTGAGGGCCACTGCAATGTGTGGCATAATGTGTCAGGGGCATTACAGTGTGCAGCATAGTATCATAGGCATTGTGGGGAGCTGCATCATGTTTCAGAGAAATGGCGGTGTGTGGCATAATGTATCGGGCATTACAGTGTGCAGCATATTGCGCAGGGGCATTACGGTGTGCGGCATAGTATCAGGGGAATTGTTTAAATTTTAGTAGCTCTCGGGGGGTTTTTTTGTCTTTTTTTTGTTGCGAGTAGCTCTCGCTCAATTAAGGTTGGAGACCACTGGACTAGGAGAGCTGGCATGGGGTTAGCTGTGTCTGTGCAGCGGCGGCCACACACCAACTCACGCATGCGCAGTCTAATGCCGGGCAGCGTCTGAGCACTCGCTCAGACACTGCCCGGCTGTTCCCGACCCGGCATGCGGCCTGCGCTGCGTGATTCGATAGGTCACGCTGCGCAGACCACAGCGCTGACCACCAGCGCCGGAACCTGCATGCCGCTGGGCCTCCCACATCATACCCGACGCCGGAACCTGCTCACCGCCAGGCCTCCCACGTCCTCCCACATCATACCCTACGCCGGAACCTGCTCGCCGCCGGGCCTCCCACGTCGCACCTGTCTACCGCTGCTCAGAAAAAGTAAGTCAGTGTGGAGGCACAGGGGGCAATTTTCTTTTAGGGATGCCAATCCCAGGATCCCAGTGATATTGGTGTATAAGATTTCTGTTGCCATCCCTTACATAGAAATGACCTTCTAGACCTAATTTGTCTCTGTACCTGCGTCCCCACCATCTCTGTCCCCACCGTCTGGCCCTTCGTTACCACCGTCTCTGTCCCTGCATCCCCACCATTCCTCTCACTGTCCCTGAATTTTGCCTCAATCTGTGTGGCATAATGTGAATTTTGTGTCATTCCATGTGGCATAATGTGAATTTTAAGATATTCCATGTGAATTTTGGCTCATTCTGTGTAGCATAATGTGTAAGGGGCAAGTATAAGGAGTCTACCTTTGCGTTGCATAAAGGGTATATGGTGTGGTACACACCCCTATATCCTTTAATGGCCACACTTCCTTTTTGTAGCTCGCCACTCCAGGGGGCCCTGTGACGCTGTTGTACCGGGGCCCAGGATTTCTCTTGGCAGCCCTGGGTGTCACTAAGCACCAATAAACAAACATGTACTACTGGTAACAAAATGTTGTGATTTATGAAAATAGTGGGTGGGGCACTATTGTTGCTATTGTACAATACATTTTCTTAAATTGCTGTTGGTGTTTATAATCTAATTTTTTTATTTACCATACTGTTACTTGCAACTGTTTAAATTTACTGTGCAGAATTTTCTACTTCTCAGAATGTGAATATTGCTGTTTTCCATGAAGCAAGAACTAAAAGTGGAACATTGGCTCTATTCAAATTTATTGTATTATAACATATTATTATTATTATTATTATTATTATTATTACTATTATTATTATGTATATTTTATTTATATTATATGTATTTCCTTTGGTTTTGGGTATACAATTGTGACTGCTATGTTCAATTCACCAATCAGCAGGGGCGGATTGGCCCACCGGGAAACCGGGCCACTTCCCGGTGGGCCGCACCATAAAACATTAGAATTGGGCCGGGCACTCTCCCCTCTGGCTGGCCGCGGACCGCAGTCTCAGCGGTTAGCGGCCGCGGCTGTGTGTTTGCCCTAGCCCAAGATAGCGGCGGGAGAGCTGCTGCGCATGCGCGGGCGTGCAGCTCCTCCCATGCTCCTTTGCGGAGCTCGTGAGTGACGGCTCACGGCTCCGCCCACTGTTCCCCGTACACTGCTCCTGTCTCAGCTCCGAGCGGATGTGTGAGAGGGTGCCGGGCGGTAGCAAAGCAGGGAGGTACTGCCCTGCATCCCGATTCCCTGCTGGTCTATACCATTACTGCCAGCAGCCACTGCCTGTGCCTGACAGCGGTGCTGGCAGCATGGGATGTTTTATGTCCCTTCTGCCTCTCCCCACTCCTGCTTTTGTCGGTCAGCGATAGCATCGCGCGCGCCCCCCCTCCCCCTCCCCCTCCCCTCCCCTGTGAGTATAGAGAGCAGTCTCTGCTCTGCAGTCTGCACCACAACTATCTCCCCTCTGCTACCCCCTCCCCTATAGCAGCAGCCCGGATGGAAGTGACTCCTCTCGATGCTCCACTACTGAGCATGGTGCACATGTGCACTCACTGGAGGAGCCCAAAGGCATGGAGAGAGGAGCCAGCCCTACAACCAGCACAGAGTCAGGTATGTGATGTGTGCTGGGAGGGGTGTTAATGTGTTCTGGGGAGGGCATTGTAATTGTGCTGGGGGGATGCCATGTAAAATGTGTACTTGGAGGTCGACAATGTAATGTGTGCTGGAAAGGGGGGCATTGTAATGTGGGCTGGGCAGGGGGGGGGTGGGGTGCGGTGTTAGCGGCTGTAGTTTAGTGTGTGAGGAAAGTGGGGTGCAGTGTAGCGGTGGTAGCATATTGTGTGTAAGATAGGGTAGCGACTATAGTGTAGTGTGTGCGGGAAGTGGGGTGCAGTGTAGTGGTGGTAGTGTTGTGTATATAGTAGGGTAGCAGCTGTAGTGCGAGGAGTGGGGTGCGTATAAGGTAGGGTAGCGGAGGTGGTTTAGTGTGTGCACGGAGTGGGGTGCAGAGTAGCGGTGGTAGTGTAGTGTGTGTAAAGTAGGGTAGCAGTGTACTGGTGGTAGTGACATGCGTATAAGGTAGGGTCGCTGTGGTAGTGTAGTTTGTGCGTGGAGTGGGGTGCAATGTAGCAGCGGTAGCGCAGTGTGTGTAGGGTAACAGCGGTAGTGTAGTGAGTGTGATGCAGGGTCACAGCAGTAAAGTAGTGAGTGCGGGGGGTTGCAAGGTAGCGGCAGTAGTGTAATGTGTGTGGCAAAGGGGTACAGGGTACTGGTAGTAGTAGTGCCGGGTAGCAATGGTTTTGTAGTGTGTGTGTGTGGGGTGCAGGGTAGCAATCATGTAGTTTGTGGCATAGGGGGTGTAGGGAAGCGGCGGTAGTGCAGTGTGTGCAAGGGGAGGTACAGGGTTGTGCCAATGTTGTTTGTAGGAGGGCGTAAAATGTATAGTTTGCTGGAGGGAGCCAAGCACCCTAGTACCGGCCCTGTGTGTGACGGTGCCTCCTATGAGTGGGTGTTGCTGCAGCACATCACGGTCTCCACCCCCTCAGTGCAGGATATCCCCATGACAGTTGCTGTCATGGGGCCCTAGCAGCGCCCCACTCTGATCATCACTGCATGCCGCAGAGCGGGGAGCCCAGTGAGTACCAGGAGATGCGGGGGAGCTCTGCACTGTGAGAATGCACCATATGCAGGGCAATGTGCTCTGCAACTTCTACTCACTGCTGCCCAGTGTCTGCTGCTTGTGTGCCCAGCAGATGGGCCTGGGAGACAGTAAGTACCAAACTTCCCCTCTTACTGCTCTGCACTGTGCAGCTCTCACCAGGGGCTCTGTGCCCATTGCACCCACTGCCTGTGCCATCTACCCAGCCTCTCATATGCTGTGTGACTGACTTATTGGGGGGGGGGGGGGGGGGTTGGTGGTGAGGGTATGATGCTACTACTATCAGTGTACACTGTACTTCCCAAGCGGCAGAACCTACCAGCCCAGCTACATACTGGTGGCAAGCACTGTGCACGAGGTAATGACCGCTTATTTGCCCTACAGTATCAGAGTGTGTACGTCTGAAGGTATCCAGAGCGAAAGTGTGATGACATGAGATAAATCCGGTCCAGTGCATCTCCCTAAAAAGAAGGCTCTTTTCATCCACAGGAAGGCCAGGTTAGTAGCTAGTACACACCACCATGAAGCCGAACCTTATCCATATAGTAGATAGCGTAACTCTATCTACTATATACACACACACCTAGCCTAACCCTATCGATACACACACACCTAGCGTAACCCTATCGATACACACACACCTAGCGTAACCCTATCGATACACACACACCTAGCCTAACCCTATCGATACACACACACCTAGCGTAACCCTATCGATACACACACACCTAGCGTAACCCTATCGATACACACACACCTAGCGTAACCCTATCGATACACACACACCTAGCGTAACCCTATCGATACACACACACCTAGCGTAACCTTATCTATACACACACACCTAGCCTAACCCTATCGATACACACACACCTAGCCTAACCCTATCGATACACACACACCTAGCCTAACCCTATCGATACACACACACCTAGCGTAACCCTATCGATACACACACACCTAGCGTAACCCTATCGATACACACACACCTAGCGTAACCCTATCGATACACACACACCTAGCGTAACCCTATCTATACACACACACCTAGCGTAACCCTATCTATACACACACACCTAGCCTAACCCTATCGATACACACACACCTAGCCTAACCCTATCGATACACACACATCTAGCGTAACCCTATCGATACACACACACCTAGCGTAACCCTATCGATACACACACACCTAGCATAACCCTATCGATACACACACACCTAGCGTAACCCTATCGATACACACACACCTAGCGTAATCCTATCGATACACACACACCTAGCGTAACCCTATCGATACACACAACTAGCGTAACCCTATCGATACACACACCTAGCGTAACCCTATCTATACACACACACCTAGCGTAACCCTATCGATACACACACACCTAGCCTAACCCTATCGATACACACACACCTAGCCTAACCCTATCGATACACACACACCTAGCCTAACCCTATCGATATACACACACACCTAGCCTAACCCTATCGATATACACACACACCTAGCCTAACCCTATCTATACTCACACCTAGCCTAACCCTATCTATACACACACACCTAGCCTAACCCTATCCATACACACACACCTAGCCTAACCCTATCCATACACACACACACCTAGCCTAACCCTATCTATACACACACACACCTAGCGTAACCCTATCTATACACACACACACACCTAGCCTAACCCTATCTATACACACACACCTAGCCTACACACACACCTAGCCTAACCCTATCCATACACACACACCTAGCCTAACCCTATCCATACACACACACACCTAGCCTAACCCTATCTATACACACACACACCTAGCGTAACCCTATCTATACACACACACACACCTAGCCTAACCCTATCTATACACACACACCTAGCCTAACCCTATCCATACACACACACACCTAGCCTAACCCTATCCATACACACACACACCTAGCCTAACCCTATCTATACACACACACCTAGCCTAAACCTATCTATAGACAAACACACACGTAGCCCAGAGGCGGATTGGCCCGCCGTTTCACGGTGGGCTGGACCAGATTTCACTCTGGCTGGGCCGCTTACCTTGGTTAGAAGCGGCCGCATGCCCATCCTGGTCACAAACGGCAGCATTGCCCAAAACAAATTTGGCTGCCGCATATATTAAATGCACATATGGTGGCCATATTTGTTTTGGGCTATGCTGCACTGTGTGAGCAGCTGCGGCCGCTAGATGACGACGGAAACGTGTCGGTGGTGAGTAGTGGCCGCGCTTCCGTCGTCATCCGTTTTTTTGGGGGGCGGGCTTGACTGACTAGATTCGGCTGGATGCAGTTATTGCAGGGGGACTATTAAATTTTGGCTGCTACCATGTAGCGCTAGCACAAGTTCCATCTCTCCGTCTCCAGCACATTAGTAAGGGCCGTATACACATAAGTCTACACAATAATGACGCTCACACATTAAGCCTCACACCTCACTACATTAGTAATGTCCTTCTACACAAAGCACAGTGATGTCCATTAGACATTATTCCAAAACTTATTTCTATTTAACTGGATTAGTCCTGACTATTGACTTGTGGTAGTGTCAAGCAGGCAGCAATGTGCAGGGGCAGTCTCATGGACTCCAAAAACACACATGGGAAGAGAAGCTGCTGCAAATGGGCATGCACAAAAGCCCCCAGGTTTTTCGATAGAAAAAAAGGCCCTCTTGTTATGGTACATAATGTGTTCAAGGGAGGTGGCCCAGTTGGGAGACCCCCTGTTACCCCCCCTGTCTCTATCTCCCCAGCCCCACAGGCTGCAGAATAGACCCTGTACGCATGTGCCTATTCTGCAGCCTGAGGGGCTGGGGACATAGCCAGCAGCTCAGAGAGCCACTAGCCATGCCCCCACAGCGGCAAAAAATGGGACGTGGCCTCATGGGAATAGACCACCCCCCCATATTGATAGGACACGCCCACCTAAAAATCGGGCGCGCCTGCGGCGCGCAGCAACCCCCCAGCCCCCCTTTAGGGCTGCTTGAAAACATTTCCCGGGCTGGTTTTAATTCCCAATCCGCCCCTGCCAATCAGAATCTACTTATTTATGTAGCACCTTCTAGAAGATAATAGTACTGATCTGATTGGTTGCCCAAAGCAACATCCCATCTGAAACTGAACTCTCATCTTAGTAAATAAAACCTTATGAGAGAGCCTTGGGAAAAGTGTCATGTTCTTTGAATTTAAAGGCCCATACATACTGGGCGACTTTGAGCTGAAAGCCTCTCAAAACCCAGTGTATATGCCACGACAATAAGCGGTGAGCGCTGCGGCGCGCTCCCGCATCATCACCAGGAAAGCCGCTCATCTGTTGGTATTACCAGCAGATGAGCGGCTTTGAAGATGGCTTTGCATAGCGCTGCAATATGCGAAGCCGACCTCCCCCCGCTGATGGCACTGGGCAGGGGGGAAGCGGCTCAGTGTGTATGCACTGAGCAGCTTTTCCCCCAACGATGATAGCAATCATTGCTGTCCATACACGCTGGGCATAATCGCCTAGTGTGTATGGACCTTAAGAGGTATGCTTTATCCACTTGATCACTGTCCAAGGCTTAGTATAGATGTGTTCACCTGTATCCTTCCTGCATTGTATGCACCAAAATATTCTCTGTAAAGCGCTGTGATGTGTGTGCTATTTATATAACTGTTAATAAATAAAGGCATGAAAATGGGAATACTGTATATTTCACTGTACAATAGCCAAGGTAAGAGAATGTTCTCACCTGACTGGCTTCCTGAAAAGTTGCTGGCAGCTGTGGAAAAGTAAAGTAAGGGAATTATACAGTACTAGTTGCTAGGCAATTCACACATCTAAAGAAGTCTCCTCCGTCACAATCTGCAGTCCAGAGACACTAAACACATGCTTGACAACTCCTAACTCCAAACTGCCACTAAAAATTAAAGTTACAATAAATCAATGCATTCTAAAGATATGTGTTAATTAAGTTGTGCAAACACTAAAGTCATTTATGTATGTCTCAGAATAAGTATATGGCTTTAGTAAAATCTAAAATACGGTTGACCACCAGAAAAAGGCATCATTAACCCTTTGAGCTCCAAGTAAATTTGACAAAATTGGTGTAAAAATTGCCAAGCAAACATTTGTATTAATCATAATGACCTGTAATGTTTTCCTTATATAGGAAATATAATTTTTTTTTACACAACATTTTTTATTTGAATTTATATAACAAATGTGAGCTACACTGGCATTTTTACCAGGTATTTTGTCCACTCTCACAGAGATGCTGGCACTCAAAGGGTTAAAAAATGCCAAATAAATATAAATGCTCTAAAGCTAAGATAACCAAACCATTTTTGTAGATCTTGTTACTATACTAAAAACAATTGTTGCCACCATTGAGTATCCAGAGTGCTAGTAAAGGCAACTGAACATGTTCAGATGTATTTGGTGTAATTGTCAGTATTGCCAGAGTATAGTCTTTGGGAAGATAAAAAATGGTTTTGTACAGCTATTTTGTGATACTAGTTCAGTGTCACTTGTCACGCTGTGTCCTCATTGCTTTTGTACATTACCTCTCAGTTAGAGTATATATATAAATAATTCTGTAAGGTCTGTCCCATCTCCAACATACATGCTCAGTGGAGTTTCACTATTAGGGACAAGACAGGCTTAAAAGAGGATGAGGACCCTCCAGGAGATGGGAAAGGCATGGGGACAGAATGGAGTGGGGTTATAAAAGACAGAAACTGAAGTAGAGAAGGAGGGGGGGGGGGAGGGGCGGAGATAGATGCAGCAATCAGGGATAAATCATTTACCACACACTACCAAGTAAGCCCGATTTGAATAATTTTGATGCAATTTCCTAAGGGTTATAGAGACTAGCTCCCACTACGATGATACCCGCTGCCGCCCTGCCATGCAGACTGTCACGCATGGGGCCACAGCAATCAGTCCACATCTGCTTAGACTTAAGCGTGGTGATGGCAATGAGCTGCACAACGTGACCTCTGACGTCCCATCAGCTGCAGGTGCTCAGAACTCCCCTGCATTAAAAAAAGGACTAATCATTGGAATGGAAGCTCCAACACCTGGATCCAAATCTTGACAATATTAGGACAAAATCTTGGGATTACCCCCATCCTGGGGTTGGCTTCAAAACAACATGTACAGCGCTCACATTTGCTATAATTTCCCACAATACAAAACAAAACAGAATTCTAATGCCCCATATCCCCTTTCTATTATGGCCAATCAGAGCTGATCAAGCAGCCCAACACACCTCCACACGAGACTGCACTAATTAGCATCCGCTCGGGAATGTTGCAAAGCATCCCTTACTTTTTGTCAAGAGCAGCATTTTTTAACCACTGTGTCATGGCACACTAGTGTGCCTTGAGCTGTTCTCCAGACGTGCCCCGAGAGCTAGAGATGTCCACACCAGTCTACAGCCACTACCACCAGCTCAACTGTTATTCACTGGTCTCTTCCTGCTCCAGTACTAACTCTGTATCCTGAGCACATGAGACCATGCCTTTCTGACATTAGCGGTTCCAGATCTTGCTGCTGGCTTTTGCTCCCCTTGTCATCCACTAATAATCATTGGTTGGCAGCAGCTGTTGTTGCTCCCTATATCACATTGGTAGGGTCAGTGTTAGTCCCAGTTCAAGGGCTCATTACTTAAAAAGCTGTCCGTAGACTGCACAGGACATGAATCAGATTTAGAGAAGATGAGTTGCAAGGTGAGCTGCTTGGGTGTTCTGCTGCTCCCAGTTTCCTAGGAGAACATAATAGCAGCTATGTAGAGACTTGGATGATGATCACATTAGGGCATTTTTAACTCTACCCACAATGAAAACAATTAGCATAAGGTCTCTCCAAGCAAGCAGAGGAGCCATGCACATATTGTACTTTGTCCATCTGGGGGCCAATGTTTTTTTCTTTTTGTGATCTATGGGGAACGTATGGTTTTTTTTTTTTTTTTTTCTGTGGAGGGCGCATGTATGTTTCCCTTTGGGGGTCTGATGGTTAAAATCACTGGTCTATAGGAAGCATAAGGGAGCAGGCATATTGGTTGCAATGTTACGATGTGACCAGTGTTTCGAAGGTGAAGGTCGCTCCAGTGATTACCAGAAAAAAAAATTTTTTTTACAAATGTTTAAAAATATAGATTTTTTTCAACTAAATTGAGTTGTGTAAGTCTTAAATTGGTGTTCTTGACCTAATTTAATCATAAAAATAACACAACAACAAGTTGTTTTTTTGAAAATATATAAGTCAGTTAAGTGGTTAGGCATCATGTTCCCTTGACTCAGAGACACATCTCCTAATTTGGCAGAGCAGGGTCAAATATGCAGAAGCCAACTGCTATGTTGGTCATCCTTGACAGCTGATATCTGTCAATCAGAAGATTATGGAAGAAAGTATATTTCAATATACAATGATTTGAATTGCTTTATAGTGAGTATGGAAATTAAATGGTTAAACATGCGCCTACAAAAATGTTACCATGTCCCCAAGCCACAGCATATAAAATCTGTTCTACAGAACATTGTGATATACATCTACTGGCAAATCAAAGAGGAAAAACATGAAATTTCACAGGGAAAATAGGCAATTTCATGGACTGCGAGACAAAGATCTTAACTGTTTTTGAAATAAAAGAGTTTAGAAGTCATGTTTAACGCAGCCAAGTCTATGACACAGCAAGGTGATCCTATGTTTACATTGATGGTTGAGTTTTCGATTGAAGGTGACAACCATCTGAGAATGGACCAAACTAACTCAATTAGACAACAACTTACTTTTCTAATGAATGCAATTTTTCTTCATCCCTTTCTGGAATATTTGAAAGTCAGCCAGAGAGCTATGAAACCAAACATTATATGCAACCAATGTAATCTGTTAATTAATATTTATCCCTTCAATTAGAACAAGCCTAATTTTAGGATCGTTTCAAATGGTCGATACGTTTTCTGACAACCTTACTTGTCTGTTGTGATATGTCTAATCCTCATCAGTATACCACACAAAGCTGATGTTTTCCTAATTAAGAAGATAATATATTATAATGGAAAGAAAGTCTATTGTAATTAACATATTTATGTGCAGTATTTTTCTTTAACAAACCTATTAATGAATAACACCATGGGCATAATTATAAGGTAGAAAAAGATACATGTCTGCAATATCATGAGATGCATTCTGGCATACAAGTGCTTGTTTACTAAAATCGCCTTTCACATAGAACTCCATTGTGTTTTACTACGTGTTAATGCTTCTAAACTCTGCAAATTCAAAATGACTGTAAATCTAACACTTGTCAGAAAGTGTGAGCACGCCGAGACCATTCAATCCTTTTTTTGTTTTCTACTAGAAGTATAAATATTGTAATTTAGAAGGCATACAGAATGCTGGGCAAACACATTAATGTACTTTTCGCTTATACCAGTGGCGTAACGATAGAGGGTGCAGGGGATGCAACTGCTATGGGGCCCAGCCGTTGGGGGGGGGGGAGCAAGGGCCCAGTAGGCAATCCCCTGCACCCTTTTAAATAAGTATGCATTTTTTTAGTGCTGCCACTCCAGCACCCAATTGGGGGCTGGCAGTTTTTCTTTCTGCCTGGTAAGGAAGGAGGCGGGGAATGAGCACAGACAAGGCAGCTGCAGTGTAGATCGCCTCACAGTAGAAAGCCCAGCAGCTGCCTTTTCTATTTCCTGGGGCCCACTCAGCAGGATACTCAGCGGCGTAACTATAGTGCCGCAACCCCGGCGACGGCGGGGAGGTTCTCACTATTGTTATGCCCCCAGCTCCCCTCTCCTTGTGGGTGCACAGGGGTGCGGGCAGGGGTGTCCGTACGGGTGTACCTGCAGCGCTGTCTAGAAGCCGCGGTGAGAGGGGTCTTGGAAATAACTAATCTAGCGCTATCCGGTAAAAAATTTTGTTGTTCCGCCACTGAGGATACTGTTAAAATACAGCATGTTAGGCAGTAACTTTTTTCTTAAAACACATTCCTTTTATCACACAGTACATGTCATGTGTCTGCTGCACTGCAAATATGGGACATTTGTATGCTCAGTGGCGAAACTATGCAACTGCTGTGGGGCCTGGCTGATAGGGGGACCCAAGGGCCCAGCAGGCAATCACCTGCACCCATTTGAGTAATTAGAATGTACAAGAGGGGGGGGGGGGGGGGCTTTTCACAATTTTTCTATGGGGCCCACCAAGTCCTAGTTACGCCACTGGCTTATACTATCTTATATTATGCGGCTTATATGGCACATACTGTACTGTATTCAGATGTGGCTTCAGAGTGACCTACTGTAGCTGATGACCTAAATGAATAATTGTTCCCAAGCTTTAGGACACGCCACCCCATACAGTCCCCAGAGTGATCACTAGGTTATTAATATGTGAGGGGTTAGACTCAGACACTCCATTGTGGAATTAAGCCACTGAGAGAACTTTCTTCAGTACAGACTGCTAAGGTTTGGTGTGTGCAGGGTATGTTCTCATTGAGTCAGCTATATAATGATCACATTCTGAAATCTTTTAGTCAAATACAGGATGAATATAAATTGCATTCCTTGTATTGTTTTTAGGTATCTTCCACTCTAGCTCACGTTACCTGATCACTTTTCTGATAAATCCACTCCTATATTCGAACCCCTGTTAAACAGATCCTCTTCTCACTAAATTCATGTAGAACATTGTCCTTGGGCCCTCTCATCCACCCTTATGTTGTTTAAACAGGACATGTGCAGTTTAACAAACCAGTCATTTCAGTGACAGGGTCTGCCACAACTGTGGCTAAAATGATTGGTTCGTTTGGGCCACCACACTGATGGGGGTGTGGAATTGGAGGGTGAGGATGACATCTTGCCTCTCTAGAACCAGTTTGTGCAAAGAGAGATTACTCTTTGCACAAACTGGTTCTAGAGAGGCAAGATGTCATCCTCACCCTCCAATTCTACACCCCCATCAGTGTATACATCCTTGTCTTCACAGTATTTTATCAGAGAACCAGACCCACCCGAAATTCCTACGAGTGTGAGTGGAGAGTGTACTGGCTAGACATGTCTGTCCTCATTACCGTGGTCCTGGGGGTGGTGTGAGGTGGGCCTAGCTGAAGAGAAACTTAAAATTGGCAATATGCCATTCATGACACAAAGGTTAAAGCCTTGGCCTATGTTCATGACTGGTGGTTCTGCGTCTCATGAAGATGGAAGCCCTCCTCCTTGTAGAAAAGTTAAAAGAAAAAAACTTGTTAAGGCACAGGAACTAACTATGCATTCCTGTTAGATATCACAAATCCCCAAAATAGTTCTAGTGTGTCCACAGTTGCGATTAATTCTCATGACCTTTCCAACACTGTACAGGAAGAATAGGGTTCTTCCAACATTTGCATGCCCCCTGCAAGTGTTGGGAGGAGCAGTACCAGTCCACATGCTGACATTGAGATTGAGGGTGTCACTGTAGAAGTACACCAGGATGAGGAGGATATTGGTGTAGCTGGGGCTGAGAAGGAAGTTGACAAAGAGGATTCTGATGGTGAAGTGGTTCATTTTAATAAAGCACCAGTGGAGACAGTTGTTGCCCATGGGATAAAAAAGCCCATTGTCATGCTTGGGCAAAAAAACTGTAAATCCACCTCTTCTATGTGGAATTATTTCTTTCCTACCCAAATTCTGACAAGAAATAGTGTCGGTCATATGTAACATTTGTAAAGTAATAGTAAGTAGGGATAAAGACATTAACCACCTAGGAACATCCTTCCTTATACGTAACTTGAAGCATATTCATCAAAGTCATAGTCAAATTCAGAAAATTGTCTAAGAGCGTAACCAGCCACTCAACACCTAGCTCTCTTTTCTCTGTTGTATCCAAGCGCCTGAAATCCACACCACCAACACCCTGATCGTCCATTGCCTCCTAAATCAGAAATAGAAGTAGTCCTGTAGGCAATGTCATAGGCATGACTGACTCCTCCTCTATCCTGGAATCCTCCGGAGGACCCTTGAGTGCTGGGTCTAATGTTGCTGCTGTTTTTGCTTTAATACTTTAACAAAACAATAGACTGTTCAACAGTCCTTTGCAAGGAACAAGGAAGGTGACGTACAGCACCCACTTGCAAAGCGGATAACTGAGGCCATAACAACTATGCTGGGGTTAGACGTGCATCCAATATCAGCCATAAGTGCAGTGGTATTTACACAGTTGATTGACATACTGTGTCTCCACTCTACATTCCACTTCACTAGTTAAGAAATTCCAAGACTGTACAACAACATTTAAAAAAAAGTGTCATTAGTGTCCTCAGAAATGCCATTGTACCCACTGTCCTCGTAATCACGGACATGTGAACAAGTGGAAAAGGGCAAACTAAGGACTACATGACTGTGACAGCCCACTGGATGTATTGCCTTGCAAAGCAAAAACAGCAACAGCACACAAACAGCAACTCATTCTTAGGCAGGCTATGCTGTGTATCACCGATTTAGTAAAAGGAGATAGCTGAGAACCTGAGGGACATGATTGCACAATGGTTTACCCCACTCGGAATCTCTTGGGGATATGTGATATTTATTTTTATTCATTACCAGTTATTTATATATCTCACACACTTAATATAATGGTGGTGCAGAATATTTGGAAAAATTACAGGGGAGTGCACTGTGCAGGAGGTGCTGATAATGGGGCAGATGTATTAAGCCTCAACAAGAGATAAATGCAAGGGTGATAAAGAGAGATAAACATCCAGCCAATCAGGTCCTTACTGACTTTTTTCAAACACAGCCTGTAACATGGCAGTTAGCTGTTGATTGGCTGGACGTTTATCTCTCCTTATCACCCTTGCATTTATCTCTTGTTAAGGCTTAATACATCTGCCCCAATGACCCAAAATGGGTGGTTCATTTGTTGAGATCAGATTACTATATTTTGGCCACTGTACTTGTTCCTAGGTTATAGCCTATATCTTTGTTTTTGATGGACATAAATCTGCAGAGGTGCTGTTGGTGAGAAAATTGGCATCTCAAGTAGAACATGACAAGGCAACATCTCTTTCTTCATTTTCTCTGGCATTTCCCCAAAACACCTGATACAATTACTATGTCAACTGTCACTGCATATGATGCTGTCACCATTGAAAGAACGGTGGAGGATTATTTCGGCGACAGCATCCAAGTAGGCATGTCAGACAGTCCGTTTATATACTGGCAGGAAAAAAAAGACAAGTTGGAGGCCCTTGCACAAACTGGCTTTGTTTTACCTAAGTGGCCCACCCTCTAGTGCAGGGGTAGCCAACTCCAGTCCTCGAGAGCTACCAACAGTGCACGTTTTCCTTGTCTCCTCACAGAATCACAAGTGAAGTATTTAGCTCCACCTGTGGATCTTTTACAATGTGTCAGTGATTAATGAGTGCACCTATGCACCTGCAAGGTGAGCTGGAAAATGTGCACTGTTGGTAGCTCTCGAGGACTGAAGTTGGCTACCGCTGATCTAGTGTGTACTCAGAAAGAGTTTTTAGCGCAGCCAGGAAGCTCGTCAGCGATCGGTGTAGGAGGTTACTTTCCCAAAATGTAGAAAACACGATGTTCATAAAAAGGAATTACAAATTCGATGAGAAAGACATTTACAGCAATTACCTCCAAAAAGTACAGAGGGGATGAATTATTTAATAGTCTGTGAAAATGAGGATATACACACTCAAAGGATGAATACAACATCCTGCCTCAGTGGAGCTAGTTTGGGCAGGGATAGATTAATTGCCTTTTTTTTTGGGGGGGGGGGGGAACAACCTTAAGACTCAGCACCTGATACAGCAGACTTAGCACCACCCCTTGACTTATACGGCAGACTTAGCAGCAACCCTTGACTGATGCAGAAGACAGGGCAGGACCCCTTAAATTATGCTAAATGTCATATTGCTCTACAATGGAGAAACGCAAGTCCTTTATCCTTTTCCAGCCATCATTAACTCTGGTCAATTTACCGAGTGATTAATAGCTACTCTTCACAACGCTGCTGGTCACATTGTTAAATTTGGGCTCCATGGACTGAGTACATTGAGGTCAATCTGCCTTTCCAAAGGTGTATTCTTTTTTATTTTCTGTACCATGATGCAGAGGCACCCCTTACCTTACCCTTACATATATATTGCTTTTCCCCTCCTCTCATTTTCTGTTTTAGTTCTCTCACCTTTTCCAGCAGAGCACACTTGAAAATATTTCTTGTATTGACTAATCAAGTCTAACATTTAATGCATTTATTTTTTCTTTCTATTATATACAGGTAAATGCAGTTTCAGATGCCTTGTTCCATGTATTCAGTTTATTGTGAATTTGTTCCCTCTGCCTCTGATTTTGTTGTAAAACTATATTATTGCTTTGCTTTTTGTATGTAATACTCCGTTTACAATCTTTAATGAAAGGCTGTTAAATAAAAGCAGCATTCACAAAATGGTAGCATGCATGAATGTGAATATCAAGGTTATTATCTCACCCAACAGCTGAGCTCAAATAAGGTACAGCCTCCCTTCCTGAAGATGAATAACATAAGGTGCATATACACTGCGCGATTTCAGCTTCCGAATTTGATTATTTAGTCAAAATCAGAAGAATAGGTTAACACATTGCACAGCTTGTGATGCCGAAGCTCACCCCTGTGGAATCGACATTGCAAGAAAAAACAGACTGTGCAGGCAAATCAATTTTGACTATATTGTATACAGTATGGTCAAAAATTGGCCATAGTCAAAATGTCATAAAAATAGTGTATTGACAAAATTGTATGGTTCTGGGCTCCAGGGAGTTCAAGAGAAATCGCATAATCAAAATCGTACTTAGCCAAGATTTCATGTGTGTATGCACCTTTACATGTGGCACTGCAAGTTCAAGTACCTTTATTTCCTGGGCAGTATGGATGGTGTAATGGTTAGCATTACTGTCTCACAGCGCTGAGGTCATGGGTTCAATACTCTGGTTTCCTCCCACAATCCAAAAATATACCGGAAGGTTAATTGACTTCCAACAAAAATTTACTCTAGAATGTCTGTGTGTTTTAGGGAATATAGATTGTAAGCGCCACTGGGGCAGGGACTGATGTGAATGTTCAAATATTCTCTGTAAAGCGCTGCGGAATATGTATGCGCTATATAAGAAACTGTTATTTAATAAATAAATAGCTAGAATGTTTTTAGCAGATTATCTTTGGAGCGCTGTGTGCTTGGGTTTGTCGGGTTGTTAGCTGCTCTCAGACTGGTCTAAGGGACTATCTTTGATATGATTTCTGAATAGTCTGGCACAGACTAATGGCTGTTTCTCGGAGTCCCTATTTGTGGGGTTTGTGATCAAAACTGCCTTCTCCCTATGCATGCATTTGGTTCTAGTTGTGTGCACTGTACCTGCATCCAACTATTATACTAGGATACAATGGGCATCACGACAGATGGGATTTCAGCATTCAGAAGACCGGCCCTAGAATCCCGAAACCCAGAATAATCCCAACACTGGATTCTCAACAACCGACACTCCAGACAGCCGACATTTCCAATGTCCGACATTTCGGACATAAGTATGCCATGAAGAATTAGGGTTAGGCTGTAGGGTGGGGGTTAGGCTGCAGGGTTGGGGGTTTAGGCTGCAAGAAAGTAGGCTTAGGAGAGGGTTAGTTTACTTACCCACCAGTTGTCTTGATACTAGGCATCAGTATGCCGATGTCAGTCATGTGACTGCCAGCATCCTAAGCACCAGTCTCCTGTACCACCCAAAGAAGGAAAACAGAGACTGGGTAGGCAAAAACAGTCTAGACAGACACGAACCCCCAGCGCTGTGTAAAAGAAATATATATTTAAATAGAGGAAAACAATTTAGATGAATATAATTCCCAGCTACTACACATGTATATTAATTTTTTGATTGTATGTATTTATAATATAATTTATGATATTTCTATAAAGATTTCCAACTATAAAATCTATCTGTCTTGTGTCCACATGAATACCGTGAGGTTCACAAACATAAAACTGTCTAACCTATCAGCGCAGTGTATTGTACTTGTTCTTGCACCGAACCCATCATACTGTGCAGGGACAGAAGTTTTTGCTTCTTTCTTTTTTTAACTCAATACTTAGGTTTTTCACTAGTGTGCTGCCCTGTGGTGACTGGCTTTCACCAGCCTTTTTGGGATTCCATGCCCCAAATACAAACTTAGTATTTGGGACCCACCAGAAGAAACAAAGGGGCAGATTTATTAAGCTTGGAGAAGAGATAAAGCGGAGAAAACGTAAAAAGAGATAAAGCACCAGCCAATCAACTCCCAACTGTTCATTTCAAACACAGATGATTGGCTGGTGCTTTATCTCCTTTTACCTTTTCTCCGCTTTATCTCCAGTTTATCTCTTCTTCAAGCTTAATAAATCTGCACCACAGTCATCTAGATGCTGGTTGGTAGGATTTTATTTCTTGGCCAATAAATATGCCAAAAACCTAAATTATTGCTCAGTATGTGATAGTAGAACTTGATATTATGGAGTGTGTATCAGCACTGTATTTTCAAGTTTTAGGAATTAATTTGGGGCACAGCCCCCCTTGGGTTGGTGTGGATGGGTTGCCATGGGGTGGTACACTTTCACATTTATCTAGCACTGTTTATTTTTCAACCAATATTATAATTTCTAGCTTTTTTCACTTTTGTAAAAATGTTTAACCCCCAGTTTATTTTCCTCATTCAATAATTAATATTTTAGTTTTTACACTAGTGTACTGCCCTGGGGTGACTGGTTTTCGCAGCTCATTTTGGGGTCCCACGCCTTGGATTCAAACTTAGGGCCTTATTCTGGTTGAGTCGGTCCGTTCCGAATTCTTTCGGATGGCAACTTTTAGCTACCTGCGCATGCGTAAGCAACGCAATGCGCATGTGCATTGCAGTGTCTTCACACTCGTTCTCAGCAATACCGTCTAAAAATGTCCACCGAACTCCCTCGGGAAATATGGGTGCAATATGGGCGTCATGTGGGTGTGTATAAGGGTGCGGTTTCAAAGTGGGTAAAACTGGGCGTTAATGTGGGCGTAGACGTGGGAGTGTATGACCAGTGGTAGGCGTGCATTCGGACCGGACACCGAGCACAAGCGAACCAACACGGTGACAACAAGCAGCTTTCACTTCTCGGAGGGCAATGGTTCATGCGCTAGGCATTCGGATCACCCAATTAGTACGCCCGCACCTTAAACACTCGCAGCTGAGCACAATACAATCCAGTCCTCTGGTCATTAGTGATTAAGTAAACACTTTTCACAGGTTCTATTGGAACCACTAAGTCATTGCTGCCTAATTGGGGCAATACAAAATAGTTGAATATATGCTGCAAACACATTTACAGTATTGTTGGTATCTGGCCCATATTTACACTGCACTCAATGGACATAACTGTGTTACCCAAATCTATATGCAAATCTGCCCATTACATTAATGTATTATAACATTTTTGCACCATGTTAGTTTGCACATGGGAACATAAGTGTCAATTAGGAAGTAATTGATTACATTTAAAAATAATATATATGTTACGAGGTAGCCTAATTGGATAAGTGTGTCATGTTGCTGAAGCATGATTTCCGAATAGATTACTGAGGTTTGCGCAAATACACCAACTCGGTGCGTACGGTCAGCTTCCCGTCTGTTTGGACGCAGTAGGACCGTGCAGAATCTTTGAGTTCCCACTGCACACGGACATGTGGATGCAGTCCGAAGACACTCCCTCTTCTTAGAAAGTCTGTCCGGACGGATGCGGATGACCTGTAGGCGTGTGTTCTTTGAAGGTCCGATGTGCGTGGCATTCGGTCATTTCCAAACGAACGAGCATCCCAAAGAGTCAACTAGAATAAGGGCTTTAGTATCAGGGAACCACCAGAAGATGCAAGGTCACCTAGACCAGGCATGTTGAAACTATGGTCTTCCAGCTGTTGTGAAACTACAAATTCCATCATGCCTTGTAATAGTTTTGCTATTAGGGAATGCTAAAACTAAGGCAAGGCATGCTGGGATGCGTAGTTTCACAACAACTGGAGGGCCACAGTTTAGGCATGCCTAACCTAGACAATTGTAGGCAGGCTATTATTTCTTGGCCAATAAATATACCAAGAACCTCGATTATTTGACATTTAACATTGTGGAGTGTGCATCAGCATTGTATTTGTTTGTTTTAGAACTACAAGTCCAGGCGTGTGCATTTCAAGATTCTTTCCACATATACTCAATATTCTGTACACAGTACACCTGAAGGATGAGACTCCTTCAACTTAGAATAGCAAGCACCCACCTGATCTGAAGGTTTTTGTCTCTATTATCCACAGACTGCACATTGAAACTGAAGGCACTCGAAGGTACAAGGTCACTTAGATGCTGGTTGGAGGGCTTATATTTCTTAGACAATAAATAACCAATAACCTAGGTTATTGCTTAATATGAGATAGTAGCATAATATTGTGGAGTGTGCATCAGTACTGTATTTTTTTTATTTTTTTATCCACAGTAGCAATTAGGCAGATGTAGCCACAACTCCAGGCCTCCATAAAAAAGAGTCTGTTTAACATGTCAAAATAATGATGACCATGTGCGTATATCATAAGTATTAAAATTATATTTCTAGTTTTCCTACAAAATCTACAATTGTAATATCTTTAGGGATTCGGAGGGGCTGATAGTGTAGGAGGTGCACAAATGCATGCTCTGGCCACACACTAAGTATAGCCCCTTAAACAGTTGGCCCTTCCTGTGGCCCTGACACTCTCCCTGGAGCTTAAGGGGTGCAGTTTTAGGCAGTCGCAACTGATATTAATAGAGATTGATCTGTGACACAATCAAAAGCCCCATCCACACGGGCTGAGTCAGTCTTTGTGCTGAGTGATCTAGTTGAGCACAGATCGCTCAGCACTGCACCAGTGATGTGTGCTGAGCGATCTATCATGGCCAGTGTTCTTAACTGAGGGAACACTAGCAATGACTAGATTTATACTGCATGCAATATAAATGTAGACACACGGGACCTCACATCGTAGTGCCTGAAAGTCAAACACATGGAGTGATTCGTGCTTCCATCTAGACAGATCACTTACAAAACAAATGGGACTGTAATTGCCTCATGTGTATGGCATAGAGACTGATTCGGGGAATCTGTATTTTCTTATTACATATATATATATGGCAAATGACAAAGTTAGAAAAAAGTTGGATTTTTTGGGGGGGGCAGGACTTTTCCATATATTCTAATATTGTATAGTATTCTTATTCTATTATTACTATTATTATTTATCATTTCTCACACCGCCATTCTCCTATAGATATCAATACATAGTATATATACTTTATCTTTTAATCCTTATGTTTCCAAGCGAAGTACTAACAGAAGGTCATAGGAAATAGCTGATGTCCTTAATTCACTCCCTGCATGCCAGACAAGTGGAATAATAATAGACCTTCTTCTGAAACCGTTTTGTCCAGCCAGGAAAAAGATATTTTTGCAGGCTGTCTTTATATCTAAAGACTGTGATCAGGTGAGCCTTTATGTACCCTGCTATGAGCCGGCCTGGAGTACACAATGTTACCATGGTAACCTATCTATGCTATTGCAGAATAATACTGACATATTATAAAGAACCAGCATTGCAGAAAAAATAGGGACTATCTTTGTAAACTAATATTATCCGCCATATATTCCTTATACTGTAACAACACATTAGGATGTACATTTAATATAAGCAACAAAATTACCTTATCTGAGGATTATGTCATTGTAGGAGAATTGTCTGTCATGCATATATATAGAGGCATACACTTTACCAGAGCTGGCCCTAACAAATTTCATACCCTAGGCAAACTTTTGGCTGGTGCCTGTTAGGAACCTCAGAGGTACCCACCGAACCTGAACCCTTACTCTGTTTGTGACTCCCCATGGTCGGCGGATAAGTGCAGTGCTAGGCTTCACCTTTAGCAGTCGTGTTTGAAGGAGCTGGTTAAGCCCACTCCAACCCAGATGCTCCCAGGTCTTATGTGAGGCAACGCGTCCACCGAGATGGAGAGATGACAAAAAGAATGAACTAACTAAACCTAACGGAACAGTGGAATACCTCCACAGGCAACAAAACCTCCGGAGAGAAATCTGGGAGCAAGGCCCCACAGGACCCCCAGAGATGCAACAATGCACAAGATGGAACCGAATAACCCAAATAGTAAATATAACAATACACAGGATGGTAACAGTGGTCAAAATATGCCAACGGAGAAATTAATGCAACAATTCACAAGATGATCCCACAAGTAATAAATGCAATCAACCCCTGACTTATCTGGAAGATGGGAATCACAGGAAGCACAGAGGTTGAGCAGACTGGAGAGCTGAGACTGGAACCTGGAAGATGGCTGAGATGCTGCACAGGGACAGACACACAAGAACGTTTGATATCAGGGCACAGGAACCAGGAACCAAAACCGGTAGTGGCTAAACCAAAACAGAACTATAACTAGTGTCTGTGCCCAGCAGACGCTGGCCTTATATTTAAAAAATGACACCGTGCGGTGTGTGACATCAGCTGCTGCCCCCGTCTGCTTGGGTCGGAAGTTCAGCCCGTTGCCTAGCAACGGACCCGACGCTTATGCCCTACCCGCATCGGCTTCTGCTGGGGAACATGGCCGTTGCCTGCTGCCTTTCACTGACAGCAGCGCTGCCAGAGGCAGAGGAGCAGCAGTGGCGGTTCTAACAGTGCCTCTTACAGATCACCCTGAAGCACAGTTCACAGTAGCAACCAGCAACACACATTGGGGCAGATGTATTAAGCCTGGAGAAGAGATAAACTGGAGATAAAGTGGAAATAACTTGGAAGAGTTAACGCACCAGCCAATCAGCTGTGTTTGAAATATGACAGTTGGGATCTGATTGGCTGGTGCGTTATCTCCTTCCACTTTATCTCCAGTTTATCTCTTCACCAGGCTTAATACATCTGCCCCATTATCCCTCATCAACAGAAATTCTGATCCAGCACCTTTCAAGACATCCAATACCCTCAAACAGAGTCTCTCTCCCATCACAGTACCCTTCACCCAGCAGCACAGATCACAACAGTAGCCAGCAAGACTTATCATCAATCACCTGGCCAGTGCACAGCAGCTAGATAGGGTGAGTTATTTTGTTTCTGTGTTGAGACACTCAGATTTCACTTTGAACACACCTCACCCAAATCTCTACAAACGGGATGCTGCTTGGTACATCCTGCCCTTCGTCTTTAGTGGTGAAGTGGCTGAGATTAGCGTTCTGGTTAAAAGTATGATGAAGAATTAAAGAGGTCTCATGTAGTGGTGTAATCATGTCAAATTGATTTGATCCTTTATGGATGATGTAGTTGGTTCCAGGTATTTTGCTAAATTAAGTATTGTAGGCTGAGTCCAAACTTTCAGATTCAAATTTTAAACCTAATTGTATCCCTGACCCACCCCTCCTGCAGCCTAATCCTAGCCCACCTCTAGTCTAACCCTCACCGTCCACTCTTCTAGCCTATTTATAACTTTAGATTTAAGGTAGTCCCTCAGCTACAATATCACCTCTGTTATAGGTCATATTTTTAAATAATGTACATTTTCCAGTTCTCCGACTGCTCCTTTTGATCTATAGCTCCTGTGTTAACATACTATAAGTGAGTTTTTCCAAAGGTCTTGTTGCAAAAATCTCAAGTTTAGAACTGGTGTACAGGAAATATTATAGATTGACACACACTACTTCAGAATTATAATGGAAATAACTGAATTGTAACATACTAAGTAAACCTGTTTCACGTATTAAAATATGTCTAAAATAACAAATTTCCTACTTATAATGTAATCAATGTTACAAAGTTACCATTGCCTTTTTATAAAATATTATTGTAACCGACACATGTCAGCAATTTAATATTTCTTATTTCATGCACTATTTCACCCCTATTCCAAGATTAACAACATTAAATCTCGCAACATAAATGAATACATACAAATATCCCAACCATTGCCTATAATAAGATGTAAATGGATGTTAATCTATGCAAATCCTCTTTACTTATATTTTCTATCTTTCTAATGGTTTTAAAACTTGATGTTTCAGTATTATAAATTATGAAAGTGCACAATCTTTGCCCAGTAAATTTACAGATATAAATACATATTATAGAAATATTTATGTATTTAATTTCTGTGATATGGATTACTTTCAAAATATGTATAAAACCAGAGACGTATATTAAATAATTTGTGAATCATTTGTGAGTTCCACATACAGCATATTACATTTTCAATAAACTGTGATATATTGCTCAGGACATGTTAACAACTCTACTAAAGCTATTTAACAAAATTATTAATCACATTTCCTTATTTGGCTTCTTAAGGGAGAACTCTGCTCATTTTTATCCATTTTTTTAATCGCACACCCATTTGTGGGGCAGACACCTATATATATGAATTTGAATACATTAAGCATGTGGCATGTGTATTTAGAGACTATGGCAGTGATGGCTAACCTTGACACTCCAGCTGTTGTTGAACTACACACTTTCAAGATTTTGCTATGGGGCCCACAATGTTCTGGTTACGCCCCTGCGTCTGGTCCTATAAGTGTTAAACAGTTCTATGTTCTTTATTTGCACTATAAGAATACAATACATTTTTAAATAAGTTTATCCTATATATTTAAACAGTGGTGGCCACACCGGTCCTCATGATCTACTAACATTTCATGTTTTTCAGGCCACCACTGAATCTGTAGAACGGGTTTTAAAATTTGACAGTTAGTAATGACTACACCTGTGCATCAGGACTAGGTGGTCAGGAAAATGTCAACTGTTGGTAGAACTTTAGGACTGGTTTGGCCAGACCAGTATTAAGGCAGACACTGCTCCTCACCTCCTTGCGCATTATTAGCCAATAGATGGTGCCACCGAAGCAATTCATGTGTTGCTTCATCCATCAGCACCAACATCACTGTTAAAGTATGTTGTCCTTTTAATTAATTTCACCAATTGGACACTCCTAAACGTAAATGAGCCAGTAATGGTGATTTTTTTTTATATGGAATGTCCAGGATTTTTCAATATAATGTTGAATCTGGAAAACATATCCATACCGTCTTTCCCCGATAATTAGCCCTACCCCGATAATAAGCCCTACCCCAGATTTTGGACGCTGGTCCAAAATAAGCCCTCCCCCGAAAATAAGACCTACCATTTTCCCCATGTAAATGTGTGTACACCTAATGTGTAGCCTCCGCTCGGCCCCCGCTGACTCCCGCTGCCCCCGCTGACCCCCGCTGACCCCCGCTGACCCCCGCTGCCCTCCGCTCACTTACCAGCAGCACCGCAGCTCCCGTTCCCAGGGATGCATTGCGGTAGGCGCGGCGTGACGTCACGCCGCGCACATCGCGCCGCGCACATCACGCGGCCGACTGACTGACTGGCTGGCTGGCTGGCTGGCTGCTGCTCACCACACCACGCCATCAACGAACTTCAAAAAAACAGGTGGGGGCATGTAAAATACCGGCACAAATTGTGGGGCATTTCATAAAGGCAGTGGGGAATTTCTTAAAGGCGCAGGGGGGGCACATTAAATTGTGGGGCATTTCATAAGGTCTAGGTCAAGGTCTATTAAAATAAGCCCTCCCCCGAAAATAAGACCTATGGTCTTTTTTGAGGGAAAAAAAAAAATAAGACAGTGTCTTATTATCGGGGAAAGACGGTATTACATAAAAGTATCTTAAATAATAAGACAGTGTCTTATTATCGGGGAAAGACGGTATTACATAAAAGTATCTTATTGGTATTGGATTCAAGGGGCATATTTACTATGAAGTTAATGAAGCTTAATCCTCATGTCCCTAACCCTAGTCTGACCTTGTAGCAATTTTTTTTAATAAGTGTTTTAAAAAAAAAAAAAAACCAACAACATAGTAACCATAATAAAATATGGTTATTTTAGTGATAGATAGGGCCCCCATAACAGTTCAAGATTCATTCTACCAAAATGTAGGTCGGCCACTGTTGGACCCACTGTGCAGTTCCTGCTTTTACATTGAAAAATAAACTGTAATAAGAAAAACAAATCCTACACTGATTTCCCTCATGGGGATCCACGACTCCCATAGAGGGGGGAAACAATAGGTGGCAAGGGCAGGGAGCCACTGAACCTGCAAGGGGCTTCAATGACTAGGACACTCTCCGTTCCAAAATGTGAAAATACACATGTGCCATCAATCCCCATGATACCAAATATATTTTAAAGTCATACCTTTTAGAGGTCATACTGTAATTGTACATGCTCTATGTTATGAAATATTCACTTGATTGACTAGTTAAAATATAGGTAAACACCTTTGTAACTTTTGAGACATTTTATTTCAAATTCAATTAAATAAAAATATGTAGTTATACTGGTCTTTCTTTGTACGTGTTAGTTTGCATCCTGCAATTTATATTTGATGGCACAAAAATGGCTTTAGGTACTGTAACTGTAACTCTAGCAGTAGTGGCTGATGTATTAGAGGCAGGACAGTAAAGAGCATAGGCGGCCCCAGGTACTTTTCAGGGATGTGGCCTAGGTCTGGGAGGTGTGGCTTTGCACCCTTGGAAAGAAAATACAGCAAAAAAATCTACTTTTAGTATCTCCCTGGACACACTCTAGAGCACAACAGCATGTGCTTGGTTGAAAAGAGCTGCTATTTCCAGATAACAAGGGCTCTACTGGGCCTCTTGATCAGACCTGGGCCTGGGTAATTATTATCCTTTCCCTCCCTCTCTCACCACCGATTTGAGGTAGGTGGTATTCCCTCTACTGTCTGATTCAGCTGATGATCACCAATGATAGAAGTTTATATGCCCTAATGTGTCCCTGACCTCTGACCGTCTTAAGTATTGCTTTAAGATGAGCTGGTTTCCAGTGATCTTGACTGTCTGTGAATTGTATGTTTGAAAACTTGTCTGTATTTCCTGCATTATTATTTCATTTTTCCGCTGACATCTAGTGAGTTCCATCATCAGAGTAATTATCCTATCAATGGATGGCATTTTGTTGGACAGAGTTGGTTGAACAATCATAAGCTTCTACATCAACGGCTATGCAACTGGCATTACAATCATTTACAAATAATATCTTGTAATTTTAAATTACAAATCCACCTCTAATTAGCATCGGTGTCTCTATGCAATTGCCTACTATTAGGGATGCCAATCACGGGGCATTTTTTCAATACCGGGATCTGGGATTGAAAAATGCTCAATCCTGGGACTTCTGGGATTCCTGGAATCCCGGGATTGGCATCCCTAATAAAAAATAAACAGGCATTATTTACTTACATGGGCGGATGGACAGGAGCAGGGCAGACAGCAGTGGTGCAAGGGTACCTGGTGTCTCCGGGCGTGAGCAGGTGGGTAAAAAAGGGGGGTGGAAAAACTAACTGAGCACCTCCCTTTATACAAATATTGGGATCTAGTGTAATATAAAAATCGATAAAATACTTCCTTTCTTGTCGAGGGTTGTCTAAGAATGTTCAGTTCTCAATCGACATCCAGATTAACTGCCGTTTTGAATGATGGGGAGAAAGATCAAAAGAGAAGAACAATGTTTAGATCTGATGATGTTTCCTTTCAATGCAGTAAAGGTGCGTTTCTATAAAGCAGAGCCGGCCCTAGCCTAAATGACTCCTTAGGCAAGATTTTGGTTGGTGCCCCCTAGCACCGCCACTAGTTTCGCCTCTGACCCTGCTCCCCTTTCCCAGCACCATCAACCCTCATAATAGCAGTCATCATTTTGGTGCTCCTACCCGCAATATTTTAAATAGAAACAGTGCACACATTCGGTGCGCAGCCCAAACAGGGGTGTGTTCTTGCTGGGAAGGGGAATGGCCACACAATAGTACCCCCAATTCAAATTATGCCACACAGTAGTGCAACTTTATTCACATTATATCCTGCGATGGTGTCCCTTATTCACGTTACATCACTCAGTAGTACCTCTTTACCTTATATACATTACTCCTCACATTATTCACATTATACCCTTAGAAAAAAATCCTGAGAAAATATTGTATTTTAAGCACCTCCATGGCCACACTGCAACCTAGCACAAAGCAGTGTGTGCTGGGCAGAGGAGAAGAGCTGCAGCTGCTGCTGTCACTTAAGGGGAGGGGGCCTGGGGCCCCCACTAGGCCCTTCCATCAGACTTTGGCCTGGGTAATTTGAACCCCCTACCCCTTTCTCTCAGCACCCCTGATAATACCACACAGTAATGCCCCTTACACATGACACACATTATTAATGTCCTTATAACCATAATGCCCCTTACACATTATGCCAACCTTTATTAATGCCCTTCATATACACAATGACACACATAATGCCCCTTACACATATGTTGCACATTATTAATGCCCTTATACACATGACACACATAATGCCCATTACACATATGTTGCACATTATTAATGCCCTTATACACATGACACACATAATGCCTGTTACACCTATGTCGCACATTATTAATGCATTTATACATGACACACATAATGCCCTTTACACATATGCAGAACACTATTGCACAACCAACCCACCCACAGACAGCACTCGCACAGCCGCTAACACTGTGACCTCTGCCTCTGCTTGGATACAGATGTTTCCTCATACATCTTGACTCAATAAGCCATGTACCTCCTGGCCAGTGCTGCTAACGTTGGGTGCATTTTTTGCTGAAAATTCTTCTTATTTGCATTGTTATGATCAGCACACACAAAGAGCTTCCGATGATTAAAATGATATGCGGCATGTCTAAATTCTGTGTGCGACTGTGGCTGTACCTGCATACGGAATGCTATGTTACAGTGATTTCCATGAATACACTATTTCATATGCATATACAGCCTCACTCACACAGAGAATATAGGCATGCTGCATATCATTTTAATCAGCAGAGGCTGCTGATGCCCCTAGCTATTCCAAATGCCCTAGGCAATTGCCTAGTGTGCCTATGCCTAAGGCCGGCTCTGCTATAAAGGACGCACCTACCTGACATGGAAAGTGGTCCATGTCATCTTTTACAAAAGTATATGGGTGGCGTAATTACTATATGAGGTGTATATTTAGTCTTCATAAAAGATGTCCCAGAAATATATATATATATATATATATATATAGGTAACGTCCTGTGTGTGATCCCCAAAGGGTAACAGAACTGACAGCACCAGTCATAAAAAGATCCAATTCACCAAATAAATGAATGCAGGTTTTAATAGATCCAAGCTCACAAACATCCGGAGCATAAATGGACACCCAACAGGCAGATACAATGTTTAAGTTGATACATTACACGTCTCCTCGACGGCCGTTTCGGTGCATAGCACCTTCATCAAGAGGAGTCATCAAGACACTGAACTCAGGACCTAGAATTTAAAAGGGCATCCAGTGGCATACTCACCTGTCGACACTCAGATCATCAACCTCAGGTGCAGCGGTCACACACTCCGATCACCTCCCGCGTCACAGCAGACTGCACACATCGCCTCCATGTACCGGAAGTACAGGCGGCGGTGTGGAACCAATCTGTCGCGCACAGCAGAGGGGGAAGGAGAAGTGGTTCCACTGTCCCCGGAAGTGATCCGGTCGCAAGGCGGTTGTCATGGTAACCAAACCTCACAAGAAATACGTGCTTTCTAGTAAACCGTATTACAATATTGTGGATAAATACACGTTATTGTGAGGAGATATAGAACCTGCACGTGAAATAAAGAAAAACTAGCAAGTGAAAGAATGAAAAATATAAGCGTGTGCACATAGCGTCACTACAACAACCTTACATCAGGAGGCAGGTGACCGGTGTGTTCCCACGCATATATGCACAATCTACCGATACAGATCAAAGGTATAATGCTATAATGGACAATCAGAAAGACCGTCCAACATACATTTTCATTCTTTCACTTGCTAGTTTTTCTTTATTTCACGTGCAGGTTCTATGTCTCCTCACAATAACGTGTATTTATCCACAATATTGTAATACGGTTTACTAGAAAGCACGTATTTCTTGTGAGGTTTGGTTACCATGACAACCGCCTTGCGACCGGATCACTTCCGGGGACAGTGGAACCACTTCTCCTTCCCCCTCTGCTGTGCGCGACAGATTGGTTCCACACCGCCGCCTGTACTTCCGGTACACGGAGGCGATGTGTGCAGTCTGCTGTGACGCGGGAGGTGATCGGAGTGTGTGACCGCTGCACCTGAGGTTGATGATCTGAGTGTCGACAGGTGAATATGCCACTGGATGCCCTTTTAAATTCTAGGTCCTGAGTTCAGTGTCTTGATGACCCCTCTTGATGAAGGTGCTATGCACCGAAACGGCCGTCGAGGAGACGTGTAATGTATCAACTTAAACATTGTATCTGCCTGTTGGGTGTCCATTTATGCTCCGGATGTTTGTGAGCTTGGATCTATTAAAACCTGCATTCATTTATTTGGTGAATTGGATCTTTTTATGACTGGTGCTGTCAGTTCTGTTACCCTTTGGGGATCACACACAGGACATTACCTATATCTTTCTTGACCTGGCACGGTCCCTATCAACAGTCAGCGTGTGCGTTTGCTCTATGGACTATATATATATATATATATATATATATATATATATATATGCAACGCTGAGGCCTGCACAGTGGGTGCTCAGACGCTGCTTGGCATTAGACAGCACATTGCAGTCTAATCCCAAAATCCTGGGATTGGACACTTGTGTCTAGATCCACTTCAGTTCTTTGACGTGGATGTTACATGGAAGCTGTAGATGCCTTAACAGCATTTTATTTTATCTGTAATTTATGTAGGTTATTTTATTGAATTGTACCCTCATGGGCTTGCTTCATTGGTCACACGCTTCGCTTCGGGCATGGTGGCTCCACGGGCATAACTACCATAGGTGCAAGGGGTGCAGCTGCTATGGGACCCAGAGCTGAAGGGGGCCCATCTTACTGCCTAAGTTATATGTTTTACATACATTTATCACCATCAGTCGCTAAATAGGTGGCCCTTAAAAACTTTTGAAATGGGGCCTACGAATATCTAGTTATGCCCCTGGGTGTCTCTCTACATTTGCCAGACTTTTATATCCCCCCTAGGTATACATGGACCCGGTGCATGATGGAAAATGTCAATAGACAGAGGTGGTTCTAGCCGCAACAGATTGGATACTCCAATCTCGATATTGAAATCCCAGCAATTTTAGGACCATATCCTGGATCCCGCCAATCCCAATACCGGAATTGGCCACCCTACCTACTATGCACCAAGGCATTTAGGGAATTGTGCAATTTTAAGAAATCCCTTACTGATTACTTTCAACATTACTTCCAGCAACCATGGTATTACTCTAACAAACTGTTATCTGCTGAAGAATAAAGTGAAACTGGAGGGAATCCAAACATATAAATTGAATTTCTTTAGAATAAAATATGCATATAACATTTTTTGTCTCTGTACATACTGTACAGTGCCATATTCCACCTCAACCTTTTCTTATAAAAAAAAAGCGTGGCTGCATTTGATTATAAAATATAAATTACTATTGGAAAAAGAAAAAACTACTGAGAAAATTTTATTTTTTTACTTTCTTTTTGCGTCTTCACTTTTATAATAATGAGCAACACCACATTTTTATTAAAGAGTAATTTGCTGTGCACAATGTGTTTTGACCTTTCTACACAACATGTTCATATTGATTTTATAATGCACAAATAAAGACATTTTAAAAAGTTTTTACGGAGAAATATCAGCATTTCATTTTAGCACTAATTTCCACGTTATCATAGGGACAAATCAATAAATAAAAATTGCACCTAAATTCAATGTTTTGCATAATATTATATAATATGTTTAAATTTATACATCTATGTAATTATCTATATTATATAAAACTGAATGGTGATAAAAATATCCTCAAACAACATATCTTTCAATATATTGACCTAATGTGTATCACACCATAAAGTGGAGATGAAGTACCCAATAAGATAGTCTAATTTTTCAGACAGAGTTGGTAACTGACCGGTGCTGATTGGTTAGTAATGTACCTAATTATCAAAGAAAGATTAAGGGGTCAATCATATTTCCTGCAAAGGGGGAAGTTGACATGACAGAAACTTATAAAAGCCAGCAACAGCAATGCAATTTTTCCAACCCCCCAACACACACACACAAACAAACACACACACACACACACACACACACACACAAACACACACACACACACACACACACACACACAAACACACCTTCTGCAGCCCAATCCTAACCCAGACCTGCAGATCTTTGTATATAGCCACCTTATAGGGCTGCAACTATCTGCCAGTCCAGAAGAGTGTGGTATACAGCTACACACAACTTTATTGCTTAGCAATTGGCTTCTTTTTGTTTTTCATTGGATATCTTGAAAATATTAGTTGAAAATATTAGTTGAAAAACAGGCTCTATAATGCAATAAATAATGTTTTCTATACTGTATTAATACTGTAAATTACTTTAAGATGACAGCGTTCCTCTTGCAAATGTTTCCTTTTACAAGGATTGGTGTGTATGCAGTTCTACGAAGACACGATACAGTAGATACCAATGAATGATGTTTTCCTTATAACACCTTTGAGAAATATCCAAGAATAAGCGTTCTATTTTTTAACTGGTAATTGCTCTACTTACCACTGTCCTTTTTATACTGCTTTTATTATTTTGTTGTAAGTATTGTATTGTATATGTTTAGCATTGGAATAGGGGGGGATTCAATCCCCACTGCTATTTCCGACAGGGGAAATAGCATCAGACGCCTATTCAGCCTTCCTTGGAGTGTCCTGTCCAGGATCCTGCTTCAGCAAGAAGACCTGCTCCAGCCTGAGCCTGCTCCTGGCCCACTGTCTCCATCTTCTCGTGGGTCACGTAAGTGCTCCTGTGGAGCCTCGGTCTTTCTATTCATCCCCTGTGGCCCGCCGTGGCCGTGCCCCTCCGTGGGCTCATTATTCTCTTTCCATTCTTCTCCAGTGGCCCGCCGTGGCCGTGCCCCTCCGTGGGCTCATTATTCTCTTTCCATTCTTCACCAGTGGCCCGCCGTGGCCGTGCCCTTCCGAGGGTTCATTCTTTATCATCCATTAATTGTATTCTTCTTGTTCTCTGGTTCTTTTTCTTTTTTGTCTTGATTAGTATCTTTCTAGCAGGGAGTGTCCTCAATTGCTATCCTTGTTTTGAGGAGTCGCCGTTCCTGTGGCGTAGCCTGCTGGGGGCTCCTCTTCTGGTCCTCTTGTGTCTGCGACTTGGTCGCGTCCCGGTTTGGCCAGGTGCCGGCAGTTAGGGGTCATCTCTCAGCTAGGCCCGGTAGTTAGTGGTCCTCTTGGGTACCCTTTGGCGATCGTCTACCCCTTGTCTATTCCTAAGACCTGGCTGCATCGGGATCGGAGAGGGCCTAACTCGCTCCTTCGGATGCGGCGGCCACAGGTGAAGCCTAGCTCTGCAGGGGTTTACCATCTGCCTCAGGGACTCAACAGAGTTAGTGTAGCATCCGCTGTGGCCGTCCTAACCGGCGGTCCCGGCTACGGGCTCACGCCTGACCACCTGTCTACTTCCGCCAACAGTTGCTCCTTGCACCACAGTGGGCATCATAACATGTTGATTGTAAATATATGAATTCTTGGATAGAAGGCTCTAGTAAAGCCACATTAACCTTTTATTCTTACTTCTTTATATCCTGCATTATTTCTAATGGTAGAGATGTTCTTATAAAAAGTATCTTGCAATAAGCAGTATCACCAAAAACTTGGTTCTGCTACAAACAACTTACTGATAATCTCAGGATGAATGCAAGTTTGTATTAGCGCTTTGTACACTACAGTATGCTGCAGTTAAGCTTTGATATACATCTATGTACAGTAGATGCTTCAAATACATTGTGAAACTGCACAGAATGCTGTAACAAAAGCAAGGACAAATTACCTTCCATTGAATGCATATTCCAAACAAATATGAATCTGCATCTCAGCAACTGAATATGCAGAAATACCTCATCTTTACCAGTTACATTCTTTCTATTACTGAACTTTACTGACTCATCAGAGCTTGCTACGCCACGGCTAGGTCTATTGTTTACAGTCTTGTAATCTGCTAGCACTAACCACATTTATTCTAGTTACATCAACAATGCAGTACTTAGCAAGAGAGGGGTTTATACACTGGGTGTAGCTATTCATTCTTAGGGGTTATTTATTGAAATCATTTTTACTGGCATTAAGGTTGATTCAGACCCGTTTGGTTGGGTCAGAATTTGGTCCCGTGTCCGAAGGTGAGGGGTCTGTGCATGCGCATACAGTACAGTATATGAGTTTTTTTTTTTTTTTCAACTGTTGCCCTCTGGTACAATGTGGATCATTTTGTAATTGACTCTCAGAACCTTATCCAAGTCCGTTCGCCATCAGCCAATGTTTTCTCTTTGCGCATGAGCATTTCTGCGCATGTGCATGCGCTTGGGGCGTGCAGCCACGGCAAACCGAATGTTCGCTGGGTGCACGCACCCAACCTTGCATATGGGAACGCCCAGTGTTTCATGGGCGTTCCCATGAGATCGATGGGTGTTCTCATACTAATGAGCCAATGATGCGGGAGCGGGTGGCGGGGGTCGTTTAGCTGACATCACCGGATGTCAGCTGTCTGCCCACTTCCCTCAGAATGTGCATGCAGGTCTAAGGTTCCTCTGAGCAACCATAGATCTGCATGCACCCACATCATTCGATGGTCGGCGATATGAGTGTTCCTCTGCAAGCTGCGAATAGATGTTTACGTAAAACATCCATTCACATGCAGTGGGAATGTACGCGCAGTGCGAATGGTGGGCCGGCATACCACCATACGCAAGGCGGGATCTGGTTGACTCACAAGGATGCAAATTTAAATCCGAGCAAATCTACCAGACTAACCCCCTCGGAGTAGGAGGATACATATGATTATTATGCAGATTGAGTAATCAAGAGACTGTTTTCCCTGTTATTAGGCTCATTCCACAAGCCATTTAATAAATGAATTCTGCAATTCTCTTTCATTATTAAAAAGAAGTGCTGCAGTCAGGCATCCCCTGTACCTGAATATTCACAGTCAGGATGCCGATTAATGAGAATTCTTGTCATTGTGCATGTTGCTTGTTCCATTTTTCAGGCCTTTCAGGAACATTGAATATTAGAAATAGAAGAATTTTTTTTTTTTTAAGAAATGTCAGCCTTATCCCTCCTGCACTCTAGCTTCACACTGCAACACATATGTTTTGAGTTTGGAATTAAATAGTGAGACTGGGTACACACTACAACGTCAGGCAATCCGTGCAATGGTCATGGCAGATCTTTCTCCCACTGGCACATATCTCGCAGCATGGCCAAACCACAGATGTTGTGTAATATATGTGTATAACTGTATAACTGTATCATTTATGGTTAAAACTGGGCTGGATTCAGGGCTGGATTTACCACAAGTCAGCCTAGGCACCCACCTATGGCCTGGGTGCCTAGGCTGCACCCAGGCCATGTTCCCCACAAAATCCGGCCTGATTTGGTCTGTTTCTTTAAGGAGCACTGCGCGTACATTGTTGCCACGCAATGGGTACTTCCGCACCTGTAGTGCCCCCCCTCACTCAGCCCAGTGAAACCCCCACCATCAATCTGTCCCCTACCCATCCATCCTATTGCACCCTCTACTTGATGTCATCCACTGCCTCCTTCTGTCACCCATTTTCTGGTGTCACCTACTTTGTCTCCCTTGCCCACTATTGCGCAGCAACTCCCACTTTTTCCTTGTCATGGTGCCACCCCTTAATTTTTTATGGATCCGCCCCAGTACACAGCCCAACTGTGTAGAGACAGAGTCCCAGAGTATAAAGTACCCAGTTGCTGTGTTTGGTTGGATTTCCATCTGCTATATACACTCATCTCTACACCTAGGTCCTATCCACTACATGAAAAACAAGGTCTTGAATCAGTAATCCTGAGAATGCAGCCAACTGACTTACTAGGGACTAGCAACAATGTTGGTAAGCAATGTACTTTGATAGGATGAGAAATGTTTGGAGACAGAAAATTAGGATTTTGCCTAGGGCCCCATGATGTCTAATTCCAGTTCTGCCCGAATTGGCTATTTTCTGATGTCACACTACGCGGGTGTGGTATAGGGGTCCGACAGTCGGGATCCCGACAGTCATTATCCTGACGTCGGGATCCCGACTGGCCGAACCCAGACAGCATGGTGAGCGCAACTAAGCCCCTTGCGGGCTTGCTGAGCTCGCCACGCTGCAGGCACGGTACGCTACGCGAGCCACCTATTCTATTCTCCCTCTATGGGGGGTCGTGGACCCCCACGAGGGAAAATAGCAGGTGGCCATCAGGAACCCGGCTGTCGGTGTTTTGACAGTCGGGATCCCGACGTCCGGTGAATGCCTGTCGGGATCCCGACTGTCGGGACCGGCACCCCACTACGCAATGATGCACAGACTGATTATGAGACGATTACCCAAGGCAGAATTGCTAAATAGCTCATTACACTGATCACAATACAGCCTCTCTAATCATTCTTGCAGCATCACTCTTTCTGTGGTTGTGGTCATGAACATTTTTATACAGTAAGTCTTTCTCAGAGCCTTCAGTTTGCTGACAGCCTGTCGTTTATTTATGCCCTTGGGTACCAGTATCTTGCCAATGTTGATATACACTGTGGCCTTACAGTGGTGGCAAGAGGTATAGAGGTGGAAATATTTTTTTGTAATCTCTTTCGGGGACCCCCTAAATATTTGCCCATTAGGTATGAAAATGAGACTGCCAAAGTGTCTGCTTGATCGGATAACTTTAAGACTTGCCTCACCAGCCCTAAAGTTATGAAAAATAGCAATTTTCACAACCCAAAAATTGTGTGTGTGGGGGGGGGGGGATTTTAGTTTAAGCTGCTAGGTGGGGACGGGCAGTCTGGTGGACGTCATGCCCTGGCTGCAGCGCTTCCTCTACTCCATCTGGAATGCGTTACGAGGGGCAGCACAGCAGAAATGACAGCCACTGACAGCCGGGTAGAGAGCAGCTGTATTCAGAGCTGTATGCCCAGCTGTATTTAGAGCACTGCAGGTCCCGGCTATTTGAAATAATACCCCTTTCACACCAGAAAATGCAGGGACTTACCCAGGAATATGGTCCCAGGATCATGAAGGGACATTCCCGGGCTGGCCTAGTCCCTGCATTTTCTGGTGTGAGGGGGAGAGAAAATCACCCCCACCCCCCTTTAACCAACCAGCTACAGTATATCTTTGAAACCAAATTGGAAAAAAATCGGTTTACCCGCAATACCTCTGGAACTAATGAACCCATATGGACCAGCCTGGTATCCTTTTGAAGGCCCAGCGATTTGGATTGGACTGAGGTCAACCTCGAGTGTGATGCCGGAGGAGGAACTGGTAGCCGCTGGAACCAGGTGGGGGTCGGAATTAGTGGGTCCAATGTTATCCTATGGGGAAAACATTCCAGCTTTTCCTGGCATTATCTCCGGTTCCCGGGGATTAGCTACGTGGGGCTGGGCTCGTTGGAAATCCCTGGCCCTCAGCGCCAAAATGGGCCTATTTGGAGAGTGGGCCTGGAGCTGTAGCTTCATCAGGCCTATTGTTAATCCGGCCCTGCTCACTATTAGGATTCAGACAGTATCATATTTGCCTGTAAGACCAAACTGCTCCTAGACATGGTTCTCATGTATCTGAATATACTACTGTAATTTATATTTATGCTATTTATTGCTAATTGTTTTTCCATAAAGATAACCTCTAGATTAAGGTAACCAGTTATTATGCAGTACATTGAGCTTGTCCAGTACAGAGTTTATACAGTGAATTGTGCCACTTTCTGATTGACATGTAGTGCATGCTGATTCTGGATTCCAGTTAGACTTCAGTTTTTTATTCTTGTGGGGTGAAAACCATTACAGAAATATGAACACAACACTATGAACATTGCATGGTAGGAACCAAACCTAACATTTTCTGTATATTTCTTTTAAACTCCCCTGCTTTGAAATGTTTGTATGGAAATCTGTAACATTTTCTTTCACAGAAACAGATCTTTGATCTTGCCGGTAGGAAAATACATATTATGTGAGATTTCTGTAGCTCATTGCCTTTGAATGTATACTTTGCACAGCCGGTCCAATGTGACCCAGAGCTTTCTGAGCACTTTGTCGTGTGTTAAATGTACAATAAAACCTCAAACACTATTATTATTATACATTCAAGTAGTCTCTTTTATCTGCTCTTTTCTTGGTTTGAAAGTATTTTTTATATCTGTTCTCATCACCTCTGCTAGGGACACAAAGAATATCCTCTGCCAAATCATTTGTTAATGGAGACAAAAGAGTATATGTACTGTATCAGCCTTGGGGAGAGATAAGTGAACAGAGATAAAGTGCCTGCCAACCAGCTCCTGTCATTTTTTAAAGCAAGGTTGTAAATTGGTAGTTAGGAGCTGATTGGCTGGTACAGATGTAGCCGGTCTCATTGAGGCAGAGGCTGGTGAGCCGCCAGCTCCCGCCAGGGAGCGTGCGCACAGGGCCGGTGCCAGTCACCGGAGCGCCCCAGGCGGGGGGGGTCTGGGGCGCCCATGCGCTCCGGGGGGGGGGTCATACGGCCGCCGCTGCTTCATTTAAAAGGGGGAACGGGAGTTGGTAGCGGGAGATGCGGCGGGGGGACGGACAGTGATGGACGGTGACTACCGCACCCCCTCCTCACCCGCCTCCTCTGGAGCGGCGGGCAACTGCTTATTCCCCCTTCCCCCGGCTTCCTCGTCCTGCACTGCATACCTGATTATGCCGGGGGACCAGGAGATTACGTCCGCAGCGCAGTCTGACTGCAGGAGCCGCTACTAGCTGCTGCTCTCCTGAAAGGTCCTGGCTGAGCAGACAGGACAGCAGACAGGACAGTCGGCCAGGTAATTACCCGTATGGTGGCTTCTTCTGGTGTGCCCCTGACTATAGGCTGGGTGCTGGAGCCCCATGTGCGGTCAGGCGAGGTGTCACCTAGGACGGCGAGGTGGGGGTGGCTCTATAGACACAGTGACACAGGAATAGGTGCTGGCTTATGGAACGGGGGACGGGAGTTGGTAGCGGGAGATGCGGCGGGGAGGGACGGATGGTGACTATGACCAGCACGGGGGCGGGCTCCAGGGGATGTTCGTCCCACTCACCAGAGCTCCCAGCGCCTTTCTTCCTGCTCTCCTCGGCGGGACTTGGAGCTTTGCTGGTGCTGCTGATGCTATTTTTTATGCTGCTCATTACCGCCCTCCAGTGGCCGGCGCCCTAGGCAAATGCCTAATGCTGCCTAGTGGTGGCGCCGGCCCTGCGTGCGCACCCGAGACGCCTGCGTGCCCCATGGCAATGGAGCTCCCCACTGCCCAACCCCCCTTAACCCTGCCCGTCTCTTTCCTAGTCTCTCTCCCCCACCTCTGTTCTCTCTCTCTCCCTGCTCTCTTTCCCCTTGCCCCCCCTCTCTCTCTCGCTCTCTCTCTCTCTGCTCTCAGTCTTCTTTGATTTCCCCTCTGTCTCCCTTCTCTCTTTATCTCTCTCTGCCCTTAGTCTATTTCTCCTCTATCTTTCTTCTTGCTACCTCTTTCCCAATGCTTCCGCTCTCTTTTCTCTCTCTCCCTCTCTCTTTTACCTAACCTCTCTCTCTGTCTCTCTCATACTGGTGCTGTCTCTTTTGCTCTCTCTTTCCCTGACAACTCCTCTTTCCTCCTTTCTCTCACTCTCTAGTGATCCCGTCTTTCTCAATCTCTCCCTCCCTGACATTCCCGCTTACTCCTGCTTACACCCCTTCCTCTCTCTTGCTCCTCCCCTTTTTCTGACCCCCTTTCTATTACACCTCTCTCTTTATCACATTCCCTCTTTTCTCCATGAAGCCCTCTCTCTCCTTGACTACCTCTCTTTCTCTTTATTGCTCCTCTCTCTTTTTCTTGCTCTCTTTCCTGACACCTTATTTGTCTTTCACTACACTCTTTTCTTTTCTGAACTTCACTGAAGAGGGATTGTAGTCACATTAATTGAAGCAGCTCAAAAGCATAATATGTGATCGGACCTAGAGACAGTGGAGTAGGACTACAACATTATACAGTGAGGGGACCCCGTGACCCGCACATTTTTTCAGTTGACGTGATCACTACATGCATCTAAAAAACATATCCAAATATTTACCTATCTTACACAAGAACTCAACAACTCTAATCCATGCTATCATTATCTCCCACATTAATTAGTTTTCTTGCTGGTCCTACCAAAAAGAGACTCTCACTACTACAATCCATTCTAAATGCAGCTGCGAGGCTAAGCTTCCTTGCTAGAAGTTCATTGGCTGCAGATCAAGTCTGTCAGTCTCTCTATTGGTTACCTGTATTCTACCATATTCCATCTAAAATACCTTTACTTACACAAAAGGCCATTTACCAAACTACACCTACGTACTGTACATCTCTCAAATTATCTCCCAACCCAAGCTCTTAGCTCTTCGCTCTTCACAAGATCTATGATCCTTATTCTGATTGACTTGCAAGGCTGCGAGTTCCCCAGATGCTGCCTGCACGCCCTACACCCCCCCCCCCCCCCCCCCGAAACATCCATTCGCAGCCTTCGATGCGGGGGAGAAATTGTCCGCTGGTCGGTGACCATCAAATGATTTCTTTAGCTCTCACAGCCCTCTATGGTGTCTCAGACCTGCGAGCGCCCTGTGCGGAAAGCAGGCAGGCAGCTGACATCCACTGACAAAAACAGCTGCTGGATTGTCGAACCTACTATCAGCATCAGTTTTCGCCAATCCCGAGTCTATTACAACAGTGGTCACAACAGACCTGACATTGAATAGGTCGAATGTCAATTAGACCTAATCTTGTCAGAAATGGATGATAGTTAAGACTGGAAGAAATATTGGCCGAGACTGAATACCCCCTATAGTGTTCATGTAAACAGCAGCATACTTAACAAGTCTACCTTTAATTCTGAAATCTTGTGTATACATTATTTTTCATCAGTTTGCTGTGACGGTCAGTTTCTACTGGCAACGCTCTGAGCAGGTGCGAGGAAGAATGTTCCTTACGCCTGCACTATTTTCATTGTAACAAATAATCAAATTTTGTCTACCTTTTATGCAACAGATTGCAAATTTTCTATTTATTACCAACTTGCCTACTTTCTATTTCTCTTCTCTGGGTAAAGCCCAGAAAGGAGATGCAGCATGTCACTTTGGTGGTTGGGCCTGGACTAACATGTCCCCAAGTTTTGCCCCTATGATGCCTTGTCGCTTAGCCCACCTCTTTGAAATGTTGCCATTTTTTTCTTTTTCTTTTATCACCCTGCCTGCTTCAAAAGGAACCAAGCATCACTTACCCTTCCGGACTGTGGAGGACTACCCTAAAAATCAGGAGGATTGCAAGTAAAATTTATTAAGATGCGAGACAGCAGCGATAGAAAATCTGTTGAAATTATGGGTGGCTCTACAGTGATACTGGAAGGCAGCTGTAAGAGAACTCTGACTGCCTTAATAATCAGTCCGGGCCTACAGTACTTTGCACATGCATGATAGGTCACAATGTGCCCTGCAATGGAAGCCCAGATGGACCTCAGAACCAGATTTAAAAAATATATAATGTTTAAAAAAGTTGAAAATAAATCAAACACTTTTTGTAATATAATTAACAAAAAAAGCTGCTTCATTTTAATAAAACAAGTTTTCCTGTTTCATCTCTACTATCATTTTGAGATACTGATAGAAGGATATCATTGGTACAGATACCGGTATTGTCCTTGGTATATGAAGTAATTAGATTCTCAATAATTCTCAGATGTTGCTGGAGGTTGTGGGCAGAAAGTTTTGCTTGCTTCAGGGCTTTGGCGTTGATTCAATTTGGTTTTCAAAAGCATACTCCTTCTTTAATGGACAAAACCAAGGCCCTTATTCAGATCTGATTGCAGTACAAATTTGTTTGGAAAATGGGCAAAACTATGTGCAGAAGGGGCTGATGTACAGTGAGAGTTAGATTTGAGTGAATTATTTTGTTTCTGTGCAGAGGAAATACTGGCTGCGTTATTTTTACACTGCAATTTACATTTTAGTTGGAACATTCCCCAGCCAAATTGAACTCTTCTACACATGGTACATTTGCCCCACCTGCAGTGCACACGGTATTGCCCATTAGAGAGAGATTTTTCTTTTGTGAGCCAACCTGAATTAGGTCCTTTGTTAGATAAGTAGAAACCCTTGAGAATAAGGTTTTTTTTCTCCCCATTCATATAGGACCCCAAGGATGAGGGAAAAAAGGTTGCATCTATTCTCTGGCTTATTGCAAACTATTAACTGCTTACTCTGTTGTAGTGGTAAATATGAGTCTGTTTCAAAACATTGCAGCCTGTAAACAGAACAGATGGCAAAGGCTTAGATTAAAGCTTTCAAATGGTAAGAAATAAAACCCTGGTGGATTTGGTGTGCAGTAGTGTTCATCAGGAAGATAACCCTTTAATCGCTACATTGGATTCTAAAGTATTTGACTCAAACTTTAATCTCATTCACAATTAGAATTGAGTCCGTACTATTGCTCATGTCTCATTTGGAAATATTCCGGTACCTGATCATTTAAAATGTTTAAATTTTCAGATGAATGAATGTTCTCAGACTACCACTATTTTAGGATTAGGAAATTAAAATACATAAAAAAGCATACAGTATATGGTTCAAACATTTCAGAAGTTTCTATATCTCTGGCCTAAAATGATCCATATTTTCATACAACAACTAAAAGTAGATAAAGACAACCAAATCAAGCAAATGAGACTAAAGGGGTGTACACACGGAGCAAATTTGTGCTATTTTCTAAGCAATCTGACTAGATTGCTTAGAAAGTAAGCACAGATCTCTCCGTGTGTATGCTCCGAGAGATTAAATATCTCTTGCTAACTAAGTCAGTGCATGCAGTCACAATCTAGTCAGATTGCTTAGCAAATGACTGCAAATCTCTCTGTGTGTACAGAATGAGAGATACTGATCACAATCTCTCATTCTGAACCATTACCCTGACTTTTTTTGCTTAAGCAAAATTGTTTAGCAGAATCGCTTAGGAAAATCACTTAGCACAAATCTCTGCATGTGTATGTGCTCCCCATGGGAGATCTTGACACCAGGAAAAATTGCTTAGCAAAATAGCTTAGCAAAATTGCTTAGCACAGATCTCTACGTGTGTATGCCTCTTTAAACAAATAGACATGCTCATCTTTTATTGATGAAAATTATCCAATATCTCATATCTGTGAGTGTCAAAAGTAAGCAAACCATTAAGATTCACAGATCTTCTGATGGTATTTTCAGTCTATGACATGACAATCAGGTGTGATTGGACAACCTTTTGGTTTCAAAAACATTTCCAAAATGATTAGACAGATTGTGTACAATGAAAATTCTAGACCATTATTCCCCAGGAATGGTTAATCAGCAAAATTGCACCAAGAGCAAGGCATCTAAAAGCTCACATAGGAACCCAAGGCAACCTCTAAGCAACTGAAGGCCATTCCCAGTGTTTTGTGGATGGATGAGACCTAAGTAGAGTTTTTTTGTTTAAATGAGAAGCATTTGAAGAAAGGAGAACACTATTCCAACATGAAAACCATATATCTGTGAAACATGGTGGTAGCATCATGATTGCCACCTCTTTTGCTGCATCTGGCCCAGGATGACTTGCCATCATTGGTGGGACAAAAAATGTATAAGTATACCAGAATACTCTGAAGGGAAATTGTTAGGAAATCTATCCATGAGCTGCATCTCAAAAGAACTTGGGTCATGACAATGACCCAAATCACACAAGTCATTTAACTTAAGAATGGTTAAAGAAGACTAAATGTAAAATTTTGTAATAGTCAAGTCATAGTCCTTATACTGTGGAAGAACAGAGTTGAAACTGTTTTATATCTATGGAGGAATGTGGTAAAATACCTACAAGCTGATGGTCATGGCTAATCAACAATTACTAGAAATGTTTAACTACAGTTATTGCTGCAAAAGGGGGTCATACCAGATACCGAAAACAAAGATTCCCATACTTTTGCCACTAACAAATATGTGTTATTGGATCAGTACCCGCTCCAAAAAAATGGTACTCTTTACCTAGTACGGCGCCCACGATTTTGATCTTAGGCATCGCAAGCTAAAAAATCACGTTGGTCGCATCTCATGCAGCCAAAAAAATCACATGCGATGCGACCAACGTGATACCGCGATTTTACATAGGGAACCATGTTAAATGGCCCAATTGACCCGATTTTACATAGGGAACCATGTTAAATGGCCCACAGACCCCAAATAGCCACCCTGAAGTGTGAAATGGCCCTCCCCAATTGTTAACGCCACCCCACGATCAACGTCAACCCAAAGCGTGGCGAGCGCAGCGAGCCGGCGAGGGGCGGCGGTACGCGTCCTCCGACCTTTTCATACCCCCACTATCCACGTCGGCGTGGAGTTGAGAATAGAAAGTGTGGCGAGCGCAGCGAGCCCCGCGAGGGGACGCGGATACCTTCACAGGTATCCGCGTCCCCTCGCGGGCTTCACACTTCAGGGTGGCTATTTGGGGTCTGTGGGCCATTTAACATTGTTCCCTATGTAAAATCGGGTCAATTGGGCCATTTAACATCGTTCCCTATGTAAAATCGCGGTAATCGCGTCGGTCGCATCGCATGCGATTTTTTGGCCGCATGCGATGCGACCGACGCGATTTACATTTTAACATGCATTTCTATGTAAAATCGCGGGCATCGCATCGGTCGCATCGCATGCCATTATAATGGCATGCAATGTACATGCGATGCCCGCGATGGTCGCCGTTCTAGGTAAAGCGTACCAAAAAAAATAGCACATCTAATTTTTTCTCTCATTTGTTTGATTTGGTTCTCTTTAACTATTTTATGGAAAATCTGAGGTAATTTTGGGTGAAATGTCAGCAGAAATATAGATACTATTGAATGATTTACAAAATGTCAAGCACCACTGTATTTTAAACATGTAGACAAAGGGGTATATTCAATGTTTTTTGCGAGCTGTGACAGCGAGCAGTGCTGACTGCTCGCTGTCACAGCTCGAACTGTCAGTATTCAACTGACCCCCTGCACATGCCATTTCCTCATCGCTGTGTTTTTGCAGCTACGGGGAAATGCCGTGTGTGGCCCCCAAAACAGTGAGGCTTGCAGTTAAATGCAGCAGTTTCCCTGCATTAGCCACGAGCTTCGCTGTTTGGGGGAATCCTCACCATCATCTGACAGCAAGGGTTCCCCCAGAACATGGAATAGGGTGAGCGGCCGGCACATCACACAATAAAAAGACTCACAGGACCCCAGCCAGTTACTGCAGAGGTCATCACATCACATGTGTAGTCAGCAGACAGCACATACATGGCAGCATTGTAGAGGCACAAAGTGATGGGAGGAGTCTAACATAACAGACAATTCAACAGATTTGTCAGACTCCTTGAATCAATGACGGAGATTAGAAAAGTCATCAGCCTGATGGTCAGCAACATGGAGTCACGACCCTATACTTAGAAGGTCGGGACCCACTGTATGAGAACCACTGCACAAGAGGATCTGCATGGGTTTTTTTCATGGTACACCTAGGCCAAATGTTTTTATTAAGAAATTAATCAAAATCATTAAAATAAGTTAATTGTGCTGACCTGTCATCCAGTTATGTGGTGGTGGGAAGGGATGCTCTTCTGCTTATGCACATATTTTTTGGCTGGCAGCCACCAGCATTAGTTTGATATGGTCAAGGACCACCAAATTGTGCCACACCTACATTCAGAATGACTCATGGCACAGAAGGGTGCCACAACACCCAGTTTGGGAACCATTGTCTTACTACGGGTACATTAACTAAGATGGGAGTTCTATTGAAGATGGGATTTTGCTATGGCAACATTAAGAATCTACTTATTTATTTAGCACCTTCTTGAAAATAATAGAATCTGATTGGTTGCCCATAGCAACATTTATTTAATCTTCCATAGAACTCCCATATTAATATTAACCCTATAACATCAAGAGAAAACCTGTATAATGTCTTAAAAACAAAATAGCTGGCTGCACTTTATGTTATAGGGTAAGTAACCTCCAAACAACAAAAAGAGACTCCTAGTTACCTACTGTACTACCTACATTGCCTATTTTACCAGTGCATTCATAATCAAAAATGATTTTGTTTCCCTATAATTCTTATGATTTATTTTTTGAATCCTGATATGAGTATTATCTTTGTTTTAATATTCTGTTTTGTTTTACACTTAAGATTTATGTAACTTTGCAAAAAATAGCTTGAAGGAATGTTTTTAACAGCAGAGTAAAATCTGAACTAATATCAACAAGTAGTCAGATCAGGGTGTCATCTTCATAATTATTGTGCATAGAGTGTGAATTGCTAGGGAATATTTCATTTTTTTATGTTGTTTATGTATTTACTACTTTAAAACCTAAAGAACTACATTTTAATTCTAGTCCTACTAGCACTATGCACTTTTAACATAATAGACATTGTTGGTTGTAATGTTATATATGTAGGCATATTTATAATTTGTACCTGGTGGAATGTATCATGTTGGAGGGTATGAGTTACTGCTTGATACTACAGCAGTAGGGCCTTGGCTATGTCAGCAGTGATTGACCAATGTTATATTTGTGATGTTAGTAGTTACTATTGGGTAGCTTAACAATTGGGCCTTTGTGATGTCAGCAGTAAATGATGGGTAGTTTTGCAATTCTAATTTTGTGATGTCAGCAATTACTGCTGGGTAGCCCAGAAATATGGTTTTCTGATGTCAGCAATTATTGCTGGGCAGTCCAGCAATACAAACCTTTTCATGTCAATAATTACTGCTGGGATATATAGCAATTCTGCATTTTTGATGTCAGCAGTTAATGCAGAGTGGTCTAGCAATAGTGCCTGTGTGACATCAGTAGTTACTGATCTGTAGCACAGAAAATGGGGATATGCCCCTTAGGAAGTCACTAGTTACTGCTGTGTAGTCCAGAAATATTTCTTTTTTGATGGCAGCAGTACCTGCTGGATGCCTCAACAAAAGTACCTTTCTGATTTTACTGTTGTGTAGTTCAGCAGTAAAGCATTTTTTATCACATTAGTTACTGCTGTGTAGTCCAGCAATAGTGCATTTATAATGTCAGCAATTACAGCTGGCTAGCCTAGCAATATGTCCTTTGGGATGTCAGCAATTATTGCTGTGTAGTTTAGCAATATGACCTATGTAATTGTAATGTCAGCAGTCACTGCTGGGTAGTCCAGCGTTCCTGCATATGTGATGTCAGCATTAACTACTGGATAGTCCAGCAAGGCCATGGTGATGTCAGCAGTTACTGCTGTCTAACCCAGGATTAGGGCCTTTATACTGTCAGTAATTATTACTTTGTAGCTCAGCAATAGGGCCGTTGTGATGTCAGCAGGTACTATTCGGTATACCAGTAAACTTGCTATTGTAATGTCTTTGGGATGTCAGCAATTATTGCTGTGTAGTTTAGCAATATGACCTATGTAATTGTAATGTCAGCAGTCACTGCTGGGTAGTCCAGCGTTCCTGCATATGTGATGTCAGCATTAACTACTGGATAGTCCAGCAAGGCCATGGTGATGTCAGCAGTTACTGCTGTCTAACCCAGGATTAGGGCCTTTATACTGTCAGTAATTATTACTTTGTAGCTCAGCAATAGGGCCGTTGTGATGTCAGCAGGTACTATTCGGTATACCAGTAAACTTGCTATTGTAATGTCTGCAGTTACTGGTGTGTATTCTTCCATTTCTGAAACAAGAACTTTGTGATGCAAGCAGGTACTACTGTGTAGTCCAGTAATGCAGCCTTTGTGATGTCAGCAGTTACTGCTGGGCAGTCCTCCATTTCTGCCTTTGTGAGGTTAGCAGTTGCTGCTGGATAGTCCAGCAATACAACTTTGTGATGTGAGCAGTTACTGCTGTGTAAATCAGTAATGCTACCTTTGTGATGTAATCAGTTACTGCTGGCTAGAACAACAATTATGCCATTGTGATGTTGCAGTTACTGCAACATCACTGCTGGGTAATCTAGTAATAGTGCTTTTGTGATGTTAGCAGCTCCAGTACTGTTAAGAACTTCTATAATTTCTGCAAAATCTATTTACTCAAAAAAAGCAGAGCAGGTAAAAATTCAACAAAAGCAGTGTTTATGGCATAATATGGTAGATGTTTTGATCAAACGCTATTTTTTTTTACAGTTTATGTAAAATCAATCACTTCAGTAGACATCACGCATATCCATAATGCATAAAAGGCTTATTTTTCTCATATACTGTAAAAGCTATACAGTATACCAGTTTTCACAGCTAGAAGCCTTATATTTATTGTTTATGTTATCTTAACCATTTTAATTTTCAAAGTATTAGAAATAGTAGCCGCTGTAGGAGTGGTGGTAGACATTTTATTAATATTGTTTTTCATTTCTCCAGACATCAACAGAATCTAGTAACATAACCATGTAGCATATCACACACATGGTGGGAAGTGGACCTTATGGATCAGTATATCTCGATGTACTGTATCCACACACGACACAAAAACAGGAGATGGTACATTTGGGTGTTCTTTCACTTTCATGATGTGACTTGGCTGCTGTATTCATGTGATACGGCTACTGTATATATTGAATGTTTGTATTGAGTGTAAAAAAAAATCAGCTGGATTTAAAAGCATCTATTGCTGAAACATTGGTCAATTCTGGCTCCATTGAGCAAGGTCCAGAGGAAGACCAAGTGAGACACCAACTATGCTAAAGATGCCATGTCAATGGCACCCCCTGAAATCAGGTTCAGTGTGGGAAATCACTTGCCTATATTTCCATTCTACTTTACCTTTTTGTAAGAAAAACTTTCACAGGTAAATGCTATTTCATGGTAATGCAGTTATTTTATGTTTGAGATGCAGTGGAAGTGAACAAACGAAGTGGACATACGGTTTGTATAACTTCTTTAGTTTTATAGTTTAAAAACTGTAAAAACATTTTAAACAAATCTTACTTTAGGTTATCATAATTCATGCATGAAAGGGGTAAATTAATGATATCAAGGCAGAAAAAAAAAAGAAAAGTATTGACCTGCAGAAGCAATACAGACTACAATGCACAGCGATTTTGTCCAAATATTACCAGCTCCCATACTGAAGGTTGGATCCAACATCCCTAGAATTCCCACCCATAGGTTGTATCCAACATCCCTCGAATTCCCACCACTGTTGCAGAAAACTTCTGGAAACCAAACACTGAACATACTGTAGTATACATGTAAGATGTATTCTTGGCAATGGCATGATCCTAAGTGAGAAGAATATTGGGGTTGTACAGATTAAAGCTGGGTACACACTATACAGTAAACTGTGATACTGTACATCATACAGTGTGCACCCCCGTTCCCGGCCATTGTTTATTGATTTCCTATTAGATTTACAAATGTGCAGTGGAATGATTCCATGATCAAATCGTTATAGATACATACAGTATGTAATGATACATTGATCCGTTGCACAGTGGATTGCTTAGTTTGCACGGCAGATGCAATCTATCATTATTGTGGGGTACACACAAGTACGACCTCACGATGCATGATGTGAGCGGGTCCTCAGTGTTTCTTCTGACCCGCTCACGATGACACGGGGGCACGACCCGCTCACGATGTGCACAGTGAGCGGGTCCGATCCGATGGCTACCCACACCCTGGAGTATGGTCGTTTCCAGATCCTACCTGCTGCAGGTAGGATCTGAATAACGACCGACCCATGGGACCGCGCATCGGATAGGTATCGGTCCACACCAGGACAGAAAAGGGCCCAATCACCACACAATCTATATCCAATCGGTCGGAATTGGATCTAGATTGATGGGATCGGACCCTTGTCATCCTGGTGTGTACCCAGCATAACCAATATTGTGACGTCTCATTGGGCCTTATTTTGGTTCATTCTTTCTGACAAAATCCTTCTTAGATGGACAAAACCATGTGCACTGCAGGGGGGGCAGATGTAACATGTGCAGAGAGAATTAGATTTGGGTGAGTCATTTTGTTTCTGTGCAGGGAAAATACTGACTGCTTTATTTTTACACTGCAATATAGATCTCACTTTGAAGTAAAACCCCACCCAAATCTAATTCTCTCTGCACATGTTACATCTGCCCCACCTGCAGTGCACATGGTTTTGCCCATCTAAGAAGGATTTTATCAGAAAGAATAACCCAAAATAAGGCCCATTGTAAGGTGTGTACCTAGGTTTACAATAAAACAATGTGAAATATTATATATACATACGTGCTCTAATACGGCAACATTGTTGTGAATGTGATGCTTCCTAGGTATTTAGCTGTTTGTTCCACTTACTGGTGATTCCACTTTATGAAAGCTGGTAAGCAAGACCGTCAAGGTTGCTATGGAAACTACAAAAGATTTGATTTCATATTTCAAATGTAATTATAGTGCATGGTTTATCTTATGTTATGCTGTGTTTAATATTTCAAATTAGATATAACAAACAAACTACAATAGGGTTTACATACAATTCTGACTTCATTTGATTAAGTGATTGGCGCCTTGGCTGTATTATTGCAGTTATTTACAGTGTCTGAAGACGAGACTGAAGACAGTGTCTGCTCATAACTATCTGTCCTGAACCATAATTGTCGCTTTTCAGTGTATTATACACACCACTAACTATGCAGGTCTTTAGGGATATATACTAGTGTTCATAAGAAAAAACTGTGGTTATTGGAGATAAAAAGATTGATCTGCAATGATTAGCTCTAGATCAGTGCAGCCAACTCCAGTCTTCTAAAACTATAAACAGTAACGTTTTCCACATAACCTAGCAGGTGCACAGGTGCATTCATTACTCACTGACACATTTTAAAAGATCCACAGGTGGAGCTAATTACTTCACTTGTGATTATGGGCCTTATACTAGTTCAATTCCTTCTTAGCTGAACAAAACCATGTGCACTGCAGGTGGGGCAGATGTAACATGTGCAGAGAGGATTAGATTTGGGTGGGGTTTTTCTTCAAAGAGAGATCTATATTGAAGTGTAAAAATAAAGCAGTCAGTATTTTCCCTGCACAGAAACAAAATAACTCACCCAAAGCTAAATCTCTCTGCACATTTTACATCTGCCCCCCTGCAGTGCACATGGTTTTGTCCGGCTAAGAAGGAATTTGCATCTAAAAGTGAACTAGAATAAGGCCCTATGTGAGGAGACCTGGAAAATGATAACTGTTGGTAGCTATCGAGTACTGGAGTTAGCTACCCCTGGCCTATATTAATTAAAGCTAGTGTCCTAGCTAGGGACAGGCACACTTCACTGCTGGGTTGATATCATGGAAGCATGCAAAAAAATTGTTTTGTGTCATACTAAATAGATATTACTTTTATCTCAACATAAGGCGGTGCAGTGTTGAAAGCATTTAAATCGCTCCTATAATTGCAAAATTGACATATTCACCAGGTACATCTTTATGCTTCCACACACCTCTGACTTACAGTTACATACACATGGCCTTTCTGTTCTTTGCCTATATTAATGGTTCCTAAAAAAAATTTCATCACGACACTGTCAATGAGGCAACAACACCTGCAGCTGTTGAAATCGATAGAAGCCGGTGTTGGAATGGTGAGTGCTACTGATTGTTCATACTTGGCCGTGCACATTGGTGAGCTATCCTAAAGATAGTAACACCGACAATGACAGGGGTGCATAGCAGATTTCTTTCCCTTCATACATGGGAAGAAGTAGTATAAGCACATATAACAGCGCTAATACCAATTCCCCTTTATACATGGGGAGAAGCAGTATAAGTCAGTGGATGGGTTCAAAAGGGGGGGGGCACCCGGGCACGTGCCCCCTGTCATTTCTGACATAGCTCATTTTGTAGCTAAGGACTGGGGCTTTCCAACGAGTCCAGCCCCACATTGCTAGCCCCCGGGAACCAGAGATACCACCGGGCAAACATGGAACATTTTCCTCATAGAAATTTTTTTCCCATAGGATATCAGGGGAAGCTCGTGGTGGAACTCATTTGAATCAAAATCGCCAGGCCTTCACTCTGATACCAGGCAGGTCCATATGGGTCAATTGGTTCCAGAGCTATTGCAGGTAAACCGATTTTTTTATTTCTGAAATGTAATTTCATGGCTGTTCATGTTTTCTGAGGGCAGATTTCTTTGGAACCAAATGGCCCAGTTTCACGGGACCAGTATCATTCAAAGCCCACTTGAAAGTTCTTTAATATGATACTGGTTTTGTATAAATGGGTCAATTGCTTCTGAAGATATAGCCAGTTAAACGATAAATCCAGTTAAAGGGGGGGGGGGGGGGTGGTGTGTCTGTTTGGCCGCGGGGGGTGTGTGTGTGCGCGGTGTGTCTTCCCGGCCACCGGGGGGAAGGGGGAGTGGGTGGATGGGTGCTATGATATGGCCGCTGTACTGCTAGGGGAGGGATAAGTGTTTACTCACCGAATACTTGCTCCTTCCTCCGGCTTTCCTGCTCCACTGCTCCTGCGGTAGTAGAGCTTTCCAGCTCACTACCGCCCTCCAGTGGCCGGCGCCCTAGGCAAATGCCTAGACCTGCCTAGTGGTGGCGCCGGCCCTGGGTGAGCCTGTGTACTTTAAATACTAGGGTCTATTTTTAATTCCATTCCTGCCCTCTCTCTGCTCTCCTCCTCTCTCTCGCCACTCTCTGAGCATGTACACTGGCACCACTAACACCCCCCTTCCCCTCCCATCCCCTCTCCTATCATGGTGCCCCCGTGTAATTAACTCCTGGATCTGCCACTGGTATAAGCATATATAACAGTGCTGATACCACTTCCCCTTCATACACGGGGAGAAGCTGTATAAGCATACAGGGGCGGATGTCGTTATGGGTCAGGGTGCAGGAGGGTCAGGGTCACTGAGGGGGGAGTTACAGGGTGGTGCAGGAGGGTCAGGGTCGCTTAGGGGGGAGTTACAGGGTGCAGGAGGGTCAGGGTCGCTGAGGGGGGAGTTACAGGGTGCAGGAGGGTCAGGGTCGCTGAGGGGGGAGTTACAGGGAGCAGGAGGGCAGGGTTGCTGAGGGGGGTTACAGGGTGCAGAAAGAACAGGGTCAATGAGGGGGGAGTTAGAGGGAGCAGGAGGGTCAGGGTCTATTTCAGGTGTCGACCTAAATTCTGTCGACCTTCAGTGGTCAACCCAATGTATATTGACCTAAATTGGTTCGACTCAATGACCCATACCCATATAATGTTGTAATTGTACCTGTGTTTCTGTTTTGTTTTTTTCTTTAATACTACATTTAGATATTTGCTGGTGGAGTGGAATGCTTAAGCCTGGGCTTTCAGTTCCATTGTGCATATAGGAGCAGGAAAGTGCGCTCGTGCATATATATAACAAAGAAGACGCCCTTGCAATGCTGTAAGTAGCTTTTATCACTCCAGGTCAGTGTCGCTAGGGCAGCTGGGTAATGTTCAGCAGCCCAAGTGATGTGATTGCAATTATTATACGCAAAGGTAATTTTATGTTGTTGATATAAACAATGATAAAGAATTTTTCTTTTATGCTTCAGTCTGGCATAAAATAATAAATAGGCCCCCATGGAAAGATTCAGATTACTGAAGTGACTGTTATAAGAAAACGATGAATCAGAAAATCCTGCTAAGCAATCTATTTAAATTACAATGAAAAATAACACATATCCATCGTGGGTATTGGCATTTAGCACAACTACTTATTAAGCAATATCTAAAAATATAATTGCTGTGAATTGAAATAATTAAAATATACACACTGCTCAAAACAATAAAGGAAACACTTAAACAACACAATGTAACTCCAAGCCAATCACACTTCTGTGAAATCACACTGTCCACTAAGGAAGCAACACTGATTGAAAATCAATTTTGCATGCTGTTGTGCAAATGGAATAGACAACAGCTGTAAATTATAGGCAATTAGCAAGACACCCCCTATAAAGGAGTTGTTCTGCAGGTGGTGACCACAGACCACTTCTCAGCTCCTATGCTTTCTGCCTGATGTTTTGGTCACTTTTGAAAGCTGGCTGTGCTTTCAGTCTAGTGGTAGCATGAGACGGAGTCTACAACCCACACAAGTGGCCCAGTTAGTGCAGCTCAGCCAGGATGGCACATGAATGCGAGCTGTGGCAAGAAGGTTTGCTGTGTCTCTCAGCGTAGGGGCCAGAGCATGGAGGCGCTACCAGGAGACAGGCCATTACATCAGGAGAAGTGGAAGAGGCCGTAGGAGGACAACAACCCTGCAGCAGGACTGCTACCTCCACCTTTGTACAAGGAGGAACAGGAGGAGCACTGCCAGAGCCCTGCAAAATGACCTCCATTAGGCCACAAATGTGCATGTGCCTACTCAAACGGTCAGAAACAGACTCCATGAGGGTGGGATGAGGGCCCGAAGTCCACAGGTGGGGTTTGTGCTTATAGCCCAACATCATGGAGGACATTTGACATTTGCCAGAGAACACTAAGATTGGCAGTGGGTTAGTAATGGTGTGGGGTGGCATTTCTTTGGGGGACCACACAGCCCTCCATGTGCTCGCCAGAGGTAGCCTGACTGCCATTAGGTACCGAGATGAGATACTCAGATCCCTTGTGAGACCATATGCTGGTGCGGTTGGCCCTGGGATCCTCCTAATGCAAGACAATGCTAGACCTCATGTGGCTGGAGTGTGTCAGCAGTTCCTGCAAGACGAAGGCATTGATGCTATGGACTGGCCCGCCCGTTCCCCAGACCTGAATCCAATCTGGGACATCATGTCTCGCTCCATCTGCCAACGCAACGTTGCACCACAGACTGTCCAGGAGTTGGTGGATGCTTTAGTCCAGGTCTGGGAGGAGATCCCTCAGGAGACCACCTGCCACCTCATCAGGAGCATGCCCAGGTGTTGTAGGGCGGTCATACAGGCACGTGGAGGCCACACACACTACTGAGCCTCATTTTGACTTGTTTTAAGAACATTATATCAAAGTTGGATCAGCCTGTAGTGTGTTTTTCCACTTTCATTTTGAGTGGGGCTCCAAATCCAGACCTCCATGGGCTAATAAATTTGATTTCCATTGATCATTTTTGTGTGACTTTGTTGTAATTCATTCAGATCTAGGATGTGTTATGTTAGTGTTCCCTTTATTTTTTTGAGCAGTGTATATTTACCTGTGGTGTACTGACTATTTCTTTGGAGTGCCGCCAACAGTGTGTTATTATATTTGGAATCCCACTGTGGATCTCTGGACGTGCACCCTTTAAACAGCATTGGTTTTGGCAGATTGTGCTGCTGCTAGTGTATATATATATATATATATATATATATATATATATATATATATACACAGTGTAGGTTCTACTCTGAAATATACAAAGACTAAGGGCATGATTCAGGCTGGCTCGCTAGGCAGCGTATATTCTGCACACCAGCGTTCCCAGTCGAACTCCCAGTTTTCCTGGGCGTTCCTCCGCAGCTGTTTCTGGCCACCCACAGCCCTCCCCTTAGTATGCGAACACCTCGGCAAGTGTGATACTTGCCAAAGGCATTCGCACAAGGGGTCTGCACATGTGTGTATACATGCATGCACTGACCCCCTACTATCGGACGGGCCGGAATTTGGACCCGTCCGAACTATTCTGAATCGGCATGTATTATTACCCATGCGGTATTGTAGGCCTACTGTATGTCTACTGATTAAGTTCAGACTTCATTGCTGTTGTTTAAATTTGCATGCCTGTGCATGGGTAAGGATCACAGCCGCATGGGCGAGGCAATATAGCATTAAAAATAGCAAAAATTTCTAATCGGAATCCCCTTGCAATTTGATAACAGGAAGTTGACATTTGTGGGTTGACACCTGCCATTTTCTGGAGTGCCCAAAAAACGCAGGTGTGCCCAAGTGTTTTCAGGGAGGGTCTGCGATATCAGCTGGGTCTGCGATATCAGCTCCAGCCTTGATCAGCTTGTCTATATTTCAAAATTGTGGAAGGGTCAGGCTTCCTCACATTTGCACATGGCGAGTGAATTTCATCTGGATGTGCGACAGGATACCGGATTGAAAAATGTTCACAATTCTCCTTCAGATTTGCACAGGTCGGATTTTCACTTTGTATGGGCAGAATCTGTCTACTCTGAGATGAGGCCCTAAATGCATACAGTAACCAACAATTAAGGGTGAAATGTAATAGGATGAGAGATTCAGAAAGTGAGAGATTTGGTAAGAAATCTCCAGTTTTTTTAAAGTGGCAATCATATACACTGCAAAACCAGTTTGATTTTGCAGTGTAAATGATTGCCGCTTTCAAAAAACTGGAGATTTCTTACCAAATCTCTCACTTTCTGAATCTCTCATCTTATTACATTTCACCCTATGTTTTGTAAGTTTAAAATTGCCGGCATGTTGAATAACAGGGTCTAAATATAATGATACGATAAAATAAGAGTTCATTCCCTGTTATTTCTGCATTTATCCCCATGCGGACGCGGGCGGGTACCTGCCTTACGGGGGCAGGCGGCTGACTAGATGTCAGCTGCCTGTCAGCAGAGACTGACTTAGGTTTGCGAGTACTAGAGCCTGCGAATGGGTGTTTATGCAAAACATCCATTCGCAGTGCAGCAGGTACATTTGCCTAAGGCGAGGGGCCTAATACCCGTTTTACACCTACAAGCCAGATAGCACCCGGCATAATGCCGGGTGGGTGATGTCACCGGAGACGGGGCCTGAGTCCCGGGAGATGAGAGCAATCATTTTCTTGCACATATTTAGTGCCAACTCCATATTATTTCCCCAGTATTGCTTATTGCATATTTTTTTTAAGAAATCCACATTCTGGAAACTATGGTTTTCGGCAGCGGCGTAACTAGTTTTTTTGCGCCCCCCTGCCGACAATGCAGGAGGCACACCCCCCCCCCCCCCCCCCCGGGTAAAAAAAAACACGGAGCCGAGGGCAGCCGGGGTACGGCAGGGGGGGGGGTTGTGTTTGTGTGTGTTTGTGTGTGTGACGTGTTTGTGTGTATGTGTGTGTGTGTCTTACCTCTGGCTCCATCCGTCTGCGCCGGGTCCCGGCTCCCCGGTTTACTGCTGCTAATGAAAAAGTGACACTTGGAAAATGGCTGCCCCTATACTGCAGACGAAAAACGGTCTGTGGTATGGGGACAGCCATTTTCCATGTGTCACCTTTTTGTATTAGAAGCGCTGCGGCTGCAGCAGTAGCCGGGACTCGGGAGAGCTGGGACCCGGTGCAAATAAAACCACCGGCGGCAGAAGGCAACCAGTGAGTAACAATAGTCCCGCAGCCCCCCCCCGGCGCCCACATACCCTCAGTGCCTCCCCGCCACCGCGGGGGCTGCGGGACGATAGTTACGCCACTGGTTTTCGGAATAATTTGGATAAAGGATATTTAGATAAGGGATACTCAACCTGTACCTGAAAGTCAAGATTCTGCTGCACTGCACTCTGCGCTATAAGGATGGATAAGTACCTAATATTGTCCAAGAGTTTTTTAGATCAGTACTCGGGCATGTTAATCTGTCTTCCTGACTTTAAGAAATAAAAGCAAAACAGCCATGGGCGACATCTGGGGTGTTATTAAGACCACTATCTCAAGTTACATTTTAACTGTGACTTTAATTAGCATGCTCAGTTTGATTTATCTGTGCTACAAAAGAACTATAAGACAAACCTGAGGCACAATCACATCCATCATCAGTGGTAAAGCCAAGACTTCTACAGGGGGTGGCTCCCAAATGCTTAATTTCTAAACAAAACCAAAAAATAACTTGCCGCAACAGACACTTTTTTGTACTCCAATCATTTAACTTATTTACTACAGACATGCACACAAACACACATACAGATGTGTCCTTATATTACTTCCGTATGGTGTCAGGTGCCCAGTGCAATAAGACGCATCATAGTGGCGCACAAAGCCGATTGGTGTACCACAGATGCTAGGCTATGTTTGTCACAAGGGAATTAGTACAATCCACACACACATTCACTGATTCGGCATAATGGAAGGCCATGGCACCCATATCAGGACTGTTCTTACAGAGATTTGTGACTTAGTCGCACACAGATGTATATGTACCACCATCTCCAGTGTATGCTAGCTACTAATGTACAGTAGCATTGTGGCATGGACCTTGTCACTCACATCTAGAACCGTAGTCTGTGAGGAATCATCTGTATCAGGGTCAATTAAGGCGGCTGCCAGTAACAGTATCATACCAGTATGTATTCGGCAAAGTGGAGGACAACCACCTAAATAAGCAAGCTAGTGCACACACACACACACACATACACAGTGGCGTAAGTTTGTCCCAATTGCCCGGAGGTAAGATAAATATTGGTGCCCCACTTATAGCTCATTCAGTAAGATGTCTGTCTCCAGTAAGACAGGCCATGTTTTTTAATACAGGGTGCGACACTTGCAAAAATTATGTTAGGAGGGGGAGTCAGCGACAAAGCGATATCAATGGCCTCAGTTAACTGACACAAACCCTCAGGAGAAGAGGGGTGCCCCCTTAGGAGCAGGAGCCCGGAGGCAGATGACTCCATTGCCTCCCAGAGTTACGCCTCTGCACATACAGTACAAACACAACATTTTCCATTAGCAGGCAACATAATAAACAGGATTTCCAACAAAATCAGCTGTTCTTGGCAAGATGTTGACTTATTGGTAAGCACAGGTATATTTTTATCAGTCAACATACAAATGCAGCCACAGCACAGAGATACATTCTGGCATATACAGATGGAGAGGGTCTCTTCTTTGCAGGGGATGGCGATGGTGACGCTAGCCGCCATCCTCCGCCACCCACCATCTGTATATGCGAAAGGGGACGCGTGCGCACGAGATGCGTGCGCATCCCCTTCCGACGGCTTCCCCTGGGTCCCCGCCGGGTCCCCGCCGCCAGAAACTGAGACGAGCGTGCACATGAGACGCACGCGCGTCTCAGTCAGATGGGCGCCGGGCTGCTGGCGGATCGCCCGGCTCCATCTGTAGATACGACAGTAGAAAAATCATGTTTCAGCTTCAGTTGCAGCTTCTAAGGATTCATACATGCGCACGGTTGGAGTTCTTTCCAATTGGGTGATCTTGATTTGACCCATGTATCTTTAAGAGAACAAAATATATACAAAGAATATAAGATGAATAGAAAAATAAAATGTGAGTAGAGTAAAGTAGATACAAGTTTTATATCTCCTAGCATGCATTAGCTGTGGGGATAATATGTCAGTTTTAATGTATTTTCTTAAGTAGTTTATCTGCAAGGCTTTTTAGAAAACGTGCCTATTGCCATGGCCAGACCACAACTTGTTCTGTACACAGATCCACAGTCCTCTGGACAAATGTCATGTACAGTATACACTCACTTACACATTCAAGGTCAAATACCTCCGCACACAGCTATTTCATGCACAAAATAAATATAAAAATGAAAAAAAAAATGGCAATAAGTCCTTGTCAACACTCGCACCAGCTGCTATTATGTGTTACTTCAGATCATTTACACTTAGGGGCTGCGAATGTGCAGCGGTCAGCAATCAGGTAGACAACGCCCCTCTATAGTGAAATCCCGCCTTGTGAATTACACCGTACACTGTGCGAATCGATATGTAATGCAAAAATGTCTAAATCCATTTGTAAGATGCTCTCCATCGAATGACTTTTTCAGTGGTCTTCACTTTGCAAGTGTAGAGTAGCCAGAGACTTACTGTACTTGGCTGATTAAGGGCCAGATGTATCAAGCTTCAAAAAGTGATAAAATGGAGAGTGATAAAAAGCCAGCCAATCAGCTCCTAACTGCCATGTTAGAGGTTGGGTTTGAAAAATGACAGGTATGAGCTGATTGGATGGCTGTTAATCACTCTCCACTTTATTACTTTTTGAAGCTTGATACTGGCCCTGTATCAGTCTGACCGAGACAAGAGCTGACGTCACACACCCTCACAGCATTTTTCCATCACGCCTAGCGTTTTCCTTAACACGCCCACTAAACTTCCGGTTACCACCCCCAGATGCCTACTTCCTGTGAATCACCTTGCGATTGGGTAGCAAAAGCATAAGGCTTTTATCACAGCACCGCATCATGCACGCGCATTGCAGCCCATACGCATATGCAGTGTATCGATAAACGGCCTCTGTGTGAATTTGCAGTTGTGCGATCAGGAATTACCCTATTAGTGTGGAACAAGAACAAATTATAAGAAGGCATTTTGTTTATTGCTCTGCTGATGACTGTAAACCATCACCAGGACAACAGGGGTAATCTGGTTGATACTTCATGTAATTACACAGTGAGTGCCACCTCCTTTCCAGCTATTGGTTGATGTTCACACATCATGGAGGGACTGTACCTTAGGGCAGGATGTATTAACATACATTGCTGTCCCTCGCCGACTGGCTGCCGCGATACCAGCTCAAATGTACTAACATATGCGTCTGGCATCACGGTGCGGGGATGGAGGACCCCGCGATACCTGTAATGTGGTTTACGGGGGGTCTCCATCACTCCTGGGTTCTGCTGCATCCCCGGCATCTCCTCCTCCCCCCTGCAGCCGGAAGGACATCCCCGGCTGCAATATGCTGCTGGGGGAGGAGGAGCAGCAGGGAGCACAGGGGAGGGGGGTGTGGACGCCGGGCAGCAGGCGGTGATAGAAGCCCATAGGTTTCTATATGGTATTGCCACCCAAAGGGGGCGATACCCTGCCACCCTGCCTGCAGAAGACGGTACGGCAGGGTTTTAGTACATATGAAAATGCGGTAAAAGGGGGGTTTTACCACATTTTCAGCTTAATACATACCGCCCTTAACCAGGGACTTGAGAGGCATACCCCTACAGATGGTGCTATGGACTCGTAATTTTTGGAAGGTATAGAATTATATTACACACATACAAAGAATATTCCAACACCATTCTCTTGTACAATCATATTTATAGGGAATGTTTATGTAAAAGCTGTCAACTTCCTGACGGCTTTCTGCAGGAGAGACATCTTCTTATTGTTAGCTAATGCTGAGCTTTAGAGCCCCTACTGATTTGTCCTTACACTTTGGGAGGTTTAAGAATTTGCCGCTAATATAAACCAAAGGCATTTATATGGTACTTGGGACATTTTTTTGCAGTCAGGGCAGCCAAACTATGGAACTCTCTTCCTGGAGATGTTACATAGTAGGTAAGGCTGAAAAAAGACTTGAGTCCATCTAGTTCAACCTGGTATAGATATCCATTGCTGATTTGGTAGGTTCTGGTATTTTACAGACAAATTATATTTCTTATTTGTACCCATGGATGTTTTTCTCCAGTAAATGTTTGTCCAACTTTGCCTTGAACGCATTTAGTGAGCCAGCCGTTACCACCTCTCTGGGAAGAGAGTTCCAGAGTTTGACTGTTCTGACCGTAAAGAAATTATTTCTACTAGCTGAATGAAATCTTTTTTCTTCTAATCTATACTCATGCCCTCGCGTCCTAGATTCCTTTCTAGTAGAAAATAGGGTGTGTGACAGTTCCTTAAATTGGCCCTTGATATACTTGTACATGTTGAGCATTTCCCCCCTTAAACGTCTCTTTTCTAATGTAAATAGTCCCAAATTGCTTAATCTCTCCCCGTAGCTTAAATTCTCCATTCCCCTAATAAGCTTTGTTGCTCGCCTTTGGACTTTTTCTAATTCTATGATGTCCTTTTTATAGTGTGGGGCCCAGAACTGTACTCCGTACTCTAGGTGAGGTCTCACCAATGCTTTATACAGTGGCATAATTACCCTTGAGTCCCTAGTTTCCATTCCCCTCTTAATACATGCCAGAATTTTGTTGGCCTTTTTTGTAGCTACATTACAATGGGCACTACATCCTATATTGCTGTCTATTTGGACTCCTAGATCCTTTTCAAGTATGGAATTACCCAGTTCCTCTCCGCTAAGGTTGTAACTTGCACACTGGTTGTGTCTCCCAAGGTGCATAACCTTACATTTATCTACATTGAACCTCATCTTCCATTTTTTTGCCCACTCATCTAGAATTGCAAGATCATTTTGAAGCATGGTGACATCTTCTGGTGATTTGATGACTTTGCTAAGTTTTGTATCGTCCGCAAAGATGGATACATTGCTGAGTAACCCTATCCCAATATCGTTAATAAAAATGTTAAACAAAATGGGCCCCAAAACCGAACCCTGGGGCACTCCACTTAGTACCGGTATCATATCTGATACGGCACCATTCACAACCACTCTTTGTTCTCTATTACATAGCCAATTCCCTACCCATCTGCAGATATTTTCACCCAATCCTAGGTTCTCCATTTTATTAATCAATCTCTTGTGTGGGACAGTATCAAATGCTTTAGCGAAATCTAGGAAAATCACATCTACAGCATTTCCATTATCGAGGTTTTTGCTAACCTCTTCATAGAACCCTAGTAGATTAGTTTGGCATGAACGATTTTTCACGAACCCATGTTGGTTAGTACTGAGTAGACGGTGATGATCTAAATATTCCTGGATACCATCCCTTAAAAATCCTTCAAATAGTTTACCCACAATTGATGTTAAACTAACGGGTCTGTAATTAGCGGGATCTTCCTTTTTTCCTTTTTTGAATATTGGCACTACCTCTGCTATTCTCCAATCTTTTGGTACTATACCTGACGATAGTGACTTGCTAAAGATATAATGTAGGGGGGTAGCTAGTTCATCCCTTAATTCCATTAATACCCTCGAATTCCATTAATACCCTCGTGTATGTGGTATCGGCTGACACAATAAACACATTTAAAATAAGGTTGGACAAACATCTAATGGTTAAAAACATACAGGGGTACAAACAATAACCATAATCTGTCCTTAAACATATCATTCTACACTACGTATAACAAGGGAGGAAGCTAATACGCCAAAGGTGAACTGGATAGACGTGAGTTACTATGTAACTATCACAGATGGTGATAGAGGTTGAGGTTATGTGTATAACCACATTTTGAAGCTTCCTGTATACCAAATTCACATCAGTTTTTAAAGACCCTGCACAATCGACTATAGTATAAACCCTTTCATGTACAAGGAGTAAAGTGAAAGATAAATTGTTCTGTACAGTATGTAACACTTTTTAAGAAATACATTTCATTTTATGGACTTCTTATCCGCTTACTCGATATCTGTATTGATTGGTAAGGCTTTTTCGGTCTAGACCCCCACATAAGGCACCACCCTACAATTGTTGTATATGTACTGTTGTATTCCCTTCGAACAGGGAATTGTGTAGGTCAGGTAGCGATCATTCTAATTGCTAGAATTGAAGCGTGATAAAGGGGTATTGTCTGTATGTGTATATATATATATATATAATTTGACGGCAGATACGAACCACTTGGCTCATCTAGTCTGCCCCATTTTTAAACATGTTACCTCAAACCATATTTGATCCTTGTTTTTTTTTGTGAGGATATCGATATGCCTATCCCAAATATGTTTAAATTGTACTACTGTATTTGCCTCTACCACCTCTGATGGGAGGCTATTCCACTTATCTACTACTCTTTCTGTGAAGTAATTCTTCCTCACATTTCCCCTGAATCTTCCTCCCTCTAGTTTCAGTGCATGTCCTCGTGTTCTGCTGCTCCTCTTCCTGTGAAGAATGTGTGACCTTTCTTTGTTAAGGTAAGTATAAATGCTCTATTTCTTATAGGTCACTGCATAGACTTTGTACCACACAATATATTCAAACAAATTTATTACAACAGTATTGTTATGAACATCAATGTCTACATTTAATATAACAATCGTGACATCAGAATGACAATTTTATTGTACCGGAACATAAACTTGCTCCTCCAGACGTCTGCTCTCTGTACATATAAATCCACTCAATTCACAACAATATAGATATCATTTTCAATGTAAATCAATACACAGGTTTCTCCTATTTACTTCCTCAATGACTATATTTCCTTTCTTCAACTATGTACTAAACTAACTAGTATAGTTTTATTTTTTTAATTCAAACGTTTTTTATTGAATTTTTTGCAGGTTAAACATAAACATCTCAGAGTACAGAGAATACAACAATGAAAGAGAAAAGAAGAAAAAAAAAAAAGAAGAAGAAAAGGGAAAAGGACAATTGACACATATCAATAAGCATGTATAGCATCATTCCAGAGGCTATGGTGCTTTTATGGAGTCTAGAGGATTTTCCAAGGATTATTGAAGCACCCATCTATCGTGCATTAGAAACCATGTGGCATGACATTATGACATTGTGAAGTTAAACCATTCAGTTATAAAATAAAATAAGATAAAGTAAAGCGAAGTAGATTTTATCATTTAAATAAGTATCACGAGTGACCGCGTGTCCCGGGTCCAGCATCTTGGCTGATATTATAAGTGAACTTTCCAAAGTGTAGGTATCGTGGGTCTCGAGTGAGATGTGTGCGGGGCGGGAGGCATGTCGACATATAGGTCATGTCCCATGGGCCCAACATTATGTCCCTACGCCTACCTATCACCCAGGTTACAGTCGGTAGTTTGAGTCGGGGCAGTCCTTACAGACACGAGGGCAAGGCCGTAGCTTCTAGGCGTCAGGAGTTACTATCCCTGAGTATGTGGAATCCAACCATCTAGACCATATAGAGTAATATTTTTTCTCTGTCTTCCTGGCTAAATATACAAACTTTTCGTGGCTTATCACCTCGTTCACCAGGGATACCCAGGCGCCCAATCTCGGGGCCTCCCCAGCCAACCACAATCTGGCTATGCATACCTTGGCCAAAGTGCATAGGTTAACTACATAGCGTCTATCTGGGTCTGGTAACGTCTCTTCATCTATAGCAGATAACAGGCAAGACACTGGTGACAAGGCAACTTTAGGTATGCCTGTGAATTCTATAACGCCAATGACATCGTTCCAAAATTGCGTGATCCTAGGGCATGTCCATACCATGTGTATGAAGGAACCGTCCAGAGAGCCACATTTTGGGCAGGATGAGGAGAGAACGCCCCCGATATGACACAACAGCACCGGAGTCATATATACTCTGTGTAATATAAACATTTGTATCTGCTGATATCTAATGGCAGTAGTAGACCGTTTTGGAGCCTCGAGTGCGTAGGACCATATGTCTTCTGAGAGGGGTCCTAAATCAGCTTCCCATTTTAGTTTAAGGGGTGTTAGCGGGTCGGAGTGGTGGATCTGTTGCATAGACGAATAAGCGATGGAGACCAAATGCCCCTGTGGTCTGTCGCTTAGTAGTTTTTTAACTGGAGAGTCAAGGAGAGTCAGAGGGGATGTTTTAAATTGAGCATTGAGAGCATGTCGCATCTGTAGATATCTGTAAAATTGTGAGTTGGGGATAGGGAATTCAAGTTGTAACTCTTGGAAGGATTTCAAGGTGTTGTTCGCATACAAGTGCCCCAGCGTACCAACTCCCCAGCTATTCCATGTCTCCCGTATTAGTAAAGAGGAGAGTTCCGGCAGACCCCCGGGGTTGAATAGTGGAGTGTCAGGGTCCCACTCCCCACCCCCCATTAGCCCGTGCACTCGCTGCCATACAATAACTGCCTGCTTAATTATAGGGATTTTAACCGCCTTTGCATTTTTACTTAAAAGTACCTGTAGGGGGGTTAAGTCAGGGGAAACGGACCCTACCATTTGCATGTGTAAGGAGGCTTCATCCTTCTCATTCAGCCATTCCCAAATGTACAGTAATTGTGCTGCATAGTAGTAATGTTGGAAGTTGGGGAGCGCCAGACCTCCGTTATCTTTGGATCTGGTTAGAGTTTGTATGTTGATCCTTGGTCGTTTGTTAGCCCAGATAATAGAAGATAGGAGGCCGTTAATTTGGGTAAAGTATTTTTTAGGGATGTAGACTGGGGAGGACGTATAGTAATTTAGGTTGGCAGACCATTTTAATTAGGTTAACCCTTCCCGTGACCGTGAGTGTCAGTTTGCTCCATATTGGGATCTTGGAGCGTAAATAAGAGATTTGTGGGAGTAGGTTTAGGTGTATATATGTGATTGGGGCATTAGTAACCCAGATGCCCAGGTATTTAAATTTGTCTGTCCAAGGGAGCTGGGCTAGGCTGGGTGAGGTGTCTGTGACCTGTCCTCTCAGCGGGGTGATTGAAGATTTGGACCAGTTTATTAGTAAACCAGAGAATTGACCATACACGTTAATAATATCAAATAATATAGGTAGGGAGACTGTATAGTCTTGAATGAAAAGGAGAATGTCATCTGCGTATAACGCTATTCTATCCTCCCTGGATCCCACCATCAGTCCTTTAATTGAAGTGCAGTCTCTGATTAAACAAGCTAAGGGTTCGATGGCTATAGCGAACAAATGTGGGGAGAGGGGGCAGCCTTGTCTCGTGCCCCTGTAGAGGGGGAAGGATTCCGATACATACCCATTAACCGAAATTCTGGCTGTCGGGGTGGAGTATAAGGTTTGTATAAGCCTGGTGAACTTGGGGCCAAAGCCGAATCTGTCTAACACCTCCCAGAGATATCCCCACTCAACAGAATCGAAGGCCTTTGCTGCATCCAATGAGGCTATGGCCGAGACAGGAGCATCTTCCCTGGGAAGCTGCAGATGCGTAAATAGCCGTCGCAGGTTAACAGACGTGGACTTGTTGGGCATAAAGCCCGTCTGGTCGGGGTGAATTATATGTGTGATAACCTGTGTCAATCTAGTAGCCAGGATCTTCGCGAGAATTTTAACATCTGTGGGTAGTAACGATATGGGCCGGTATGATTCAGGGTGTTTAGGGTTTTTGTCAGGTTTTGGTATAACAATTATTATAGCTTCAGACATAGACCCTGGGAGAGACCCTGTGTCATATATTTGCTGGAAAACTGAATGCAAATGTGATGCAAAGAAGGTGATATGCTTCTTATAGAGCTCAGATGGGATTCCATCAGAGCCCGGGGCCTTGCCGCAAGGGGAAGCCTGTATAGCCGCCGTGATCTCCGTAATAGAGAAGGGGGAGTCTAGGAGATCACGTTGTTCACTAGTCAGTGAGGGTAGTGGGATGGCATGTAGGTAAGCGCGTAGGTCATCCAGGGCATAATTGGCCTTTGATTCATACAGTGTCCGGTAGTAGGACATAAATTCACCTGCAATATCAGGGGTCCGTGTCGCCGTGTCTCCCCGGGAAGTCTGCAACTCAACAACTGTACAAGCCCTACGCTCGTCTTTTGCTATCTGTGCCATAAAGCTACCTGGTCTATCTCCAGATGCGTACACAGAGTGGGAGGTATACAACAATTTATGTCGTGTCTTATCCAGCAAGCAGTTTTTCCATTCCCTCTGAGCTTCCAACCAAGAGGACTTGGAGGAGTCCAGTCTATCACGTAAGTAACGCAGTTCTGCTGCAATACAATCATTCTCAAGGGCTAGCTCCCGTTTTTTAAAGAAGGATTTTAAGCTAGAGATCCTTTGGATTAACGTTCCCCGGAGGTATGCCTTAAAGGCGTCCCATAATAGTGCCGTATGGACCCCCTCTGAGTTGTGTTCAAAAAACTCCCTCCATGCGGCCTCTAGCTCCAAGCCATCCCCCATATTTGTGAGCCAACATGGGTTAAGCTTCCAAACCGCCTGACCTCTCTGACAGTCAAAGTCCATACTCAGTGAGAGGGGGGAGTGGTCCGAAATGCCCCTGCTCTCATACCTCGAGGAGCGGACCCTAGGCAGGATTTCTGGTGTAGCAAGGGCTAAATCTATCCTCGAGAATGTCGAGTGGGAGTGGGAGAAGCATGAATACTGCCTATCAGTCAGGTGCCTGGATCTCCATACGTCGACCAGGCCCATTTCTGCCACAACCTTGGCAAAGGGGGTTATTTTTGGTCGCACATGGGGGTTTTTCATGGAAATCCTGTCCAAAACAGGGTCCATCAGGTTGTTAAAATCGCCCAGACACACTGTGGGAACCCCTGGGTAAGATGCCATAAACTCTGCCACCTTTTTTAACACAAATGGGGAGTATGGAGGAGGAACATATACCGCCATGAGAAGGGTTGGGATAGATTGGATGGAACATTTTATAAACACAAACCTTCCCCATGGGTCTGTCTGGACGGTGTCTAAGGAAAAGGATACAGTTTTTTTTATGAGAACGGAGACACCCCTAGATGCAGAAGTATAAGTAGAGTGGTAGGCCCACCCAACCCACGGTTTCTTTAATGACAAGATTTTACTACCCACGAGGTGCGTTTCCATGAGACAAATGACATCAGAGTTGTATTGCCTCAGTTGTCTAATAACCAGGGATCTTTTTATCTTGTCGTTAATGCCCCCCACATTCCACGTCAGAAAATTAAGCGTACCCAATGTGATATCTAATCCATTTCACTCTACACACCCAGGGGAACACAATGATACTGAAGATTGATAAGGTCACACGGTCATTGCTCAGTAAAGAAATTAAGAAGAAACAGAAAAGACATATAGAAATAAAAGCAGAGCACATGATGCAAGTGCATCCAAGAGAACAATTGAACCCATTCCCCCCACCCCGTATACCATAACCCAACTGTGGCACACCTGGAGCCCCAACAAATACCATAAAGAAACCCTGTATCTAGTGGTAAGTTACCACATAGATACCTAGCTAGCAACTATCTATCTATCCCCCGGCTCTAAAACCCAGGTCAAGAGGGTAACTTAAGCAGGCATACTTAGGGTATACCTATTGTATTAAAACACAACTTCTACAAGGGGACAAAGAATTTAATGACCTAGAGCCAGAGCGGCTCCCCACCTAGGTCATACATATATATACGCAGCCTCCCGGGGCTGCGAGAGTACATTCATATAGTGCGCCGCTATATCACGGATACGGAGCACCTTCAGGTGCGTTCCTCCATTACAGAATGAGTTATGCACTATATGAGCAATAAGAATAATCTAAGAACAAGCAAGAACGGTAAAATATAAACAGTTACATATGCCTCTGTTAACGAGGGGTGGCATCAGCCAACTTATACATGCATATACTCATCAGTCTTGGAGTAAGGGGAGTATAGTCATTCAGGCGCCAAAGCGTGACGCTGTGGTCGATGTCTGTCCAGCCATGCCGCAGCCTCCCGCGGTGTTGTAAAGAATTTGGTCTCTCCATCAGCGACCACACGCAGCCTAGACGGAAAGAGCATAGCATACGGAATATTTAGTTCCCTCAGTCTTCTTTTGACGGTTGCAAACTGGGCCCTGTCCTTCTGGACGTCGACAGCAAAATCAGGGAAGACTGAAACAGGCGAGCCATTCCACTTAAGAGGGCCCCTGGTCCGGGCCAGTCTGAGGATCACATCTCGGTCACGGTAGTGTAGGAATTTGGCGATGAAGGTTCGGGGTGGGGCGCCTGGTGGTAGCGGTCGCATGGGCACACGGTGAGCACGTTCAACAGCGAAGTGCGCGGAGAATTCCTCCGAGCCAAATGTGTCGGTGAGCCATTTCTCCAGAAATGGCTCCGGTGAGCCACCCTCCTCCTTTTCAGGGAGTCCCACAAAGCGAACATTATTTCGTCTGAGGCGCCCCTCCATGTCCGTCAATTTTTTATTGATACCTTGGATTTGGGATTCAACGGCTGTGGTGCGTCGGTCCAGAGGGGCCACAGTGTCTTCCACTGTGGAAACCCTAGTCTCGACCTCTCCGACTCTCTCCCTCACCCTCTGCAGGTCGTGATGAATAATGGATAAATCCGACTGTACCTGGGCAATTTTGTCCGCCAAACGGTTCTCGGTGGCCGCAACCGCGTCCAGCAATCTCTGGAATGGGTCTATTGGTTGTTCAGGTGGGTCAGGTTCAGTGTCAGGAGATGATACGGACTGTGCGGCCTCGGGGGGTTTGGCCTGAGAGGGGTTCCTGGCATATCTTTCCAGTTTTGCCGCCGCTGTAGCTGGGTTGCTTTTCCCCATTCTACTTGTGGTGTGTGCCGCGGATAGACGGTATGGGAAGCAGTCAGGGATACAGCAGCAGCGGTCTGTAGTTAGGTATTACTGGGTCTCAGGGTATTAAGCTAGGGTGCATGAGCTTGACTGAAGACTGGAGGTGGGCAGTGTCCATATAAAGTACAGTTCAGCCCTTGCACATATAGCTGCGTATAGGGTGTGAACCAGGCCTTCACTCAAACAGACAGATGGCACCACTCTTCTGGCTCAATGGTGGTGTCAGCTTAGTGAAACAGTTATGTCTGTCCTGCAGGGTATAGGAGCTGGCAAGGTGCCAATATGCTGTTCATTTACTGCAGGGCAGGATTCAGGGGGGGGGGGGGGAAGGGAGCAAGCCCTTGCCTGGGCCGTCCGATTGTATAAGCCTGTATTTGAAAACCCACTCCCTTCAGTGATCAGCAGGAGGGGGGGAGAGTGCTCCTTACACTCAGTGCCCCGCTGACTCCTCCGTCCAGCGCTGTGAGCACAGGGGGGAGGTGGAGGGGCAGACAGCGTCAGGTCCCACAGCCTAGGCGCTCCCAGCAGTCTGGTGCCTCTCCCCGTTGGGTCAGCGTGGATTGGGGGAGAGAGCGTGCGGCTGACTAGCCTTCCGCTGTCACTCACCCTAGTGTTGGGAGGCCGGGCAGGAAAGCAGACGGGCAGGCTTCTGGCAGCGCAACCCCGCTCGTGTCCAGGCTGGCTCCGGAGCGGAGGAGAGAGCAGACTGTTATCCCCGCCGTCCGCCGTCGGAGATCCGGTGTCAGGATGCGGGCGGGAGAGGAGATGGGCGGGCGGGCTCCTGGCGGTGTGTGCAGCCTCACAGCGTCCTTGCGTACCAGGCCCCAGACTCGGACACACGCTGGAGGGGTCCTGGGCTGAGCGGATGGGGGCACCTCAGAGCCGCAAGCACCAGGGGACTGTGTCGTGTTGCTTGTTCAGGTTAGTACCCCGGGAGGGCAGCGCAGGATGGGTTAAGATAGGATTAGGTGGAGGAGAGCCCGCACTATGCGTGCTACTCCATGCTGATCCCGGCCACGCCCCCAACTAGTATAGTTTTATAATTATTTCTATGGCTCTAAGTGGTAATAATGTTATAGACAAAACAGTATACTTATAGGGCGGTATTCAATGAGAATACCTGCGAGGTGCAGCGAATCCTTTTTAGGATTCGCTGCACATTCGCCACGTTCCAGAGCCGGCGGGCTCCGGTATTCAACGTGTCAGGGGCTCGCTGCCCCTGACTGGCGAATATGAGCTCCTGCGGCGATTGCCGCAGGGAGCCTGAGGACGGTGGCAGGCAAAGAGATGGAAGTCTCTCTGCCTGCCCCAGAACTTTGTGGGGGGTAGGTGGGCTCCCCGGGTGCCAGGCAGCACAGGCTGCCCCCCGGGATAGCCAACAGGGGACCGGGTATTCACTACACCCGATCGTAACGATCGGGTGCAGTGAATATATGAATATCTAATGAGCAGCTCGGCTCCGGCGCCCCCTGCTGGCTGCTGTGTAAAAATTTTTTTTTTTTTTTTTAATTAAATATATATTCATGTGCTTACAGCACATGAATAAAAATAGCATGCCCCTCCTCAGAATAAAATTCCTGATTTTTTGACACCAAATGTAAAAAACAAAACACTTTATTTTAAAAGTTCACATTCCACTTCACCATAAAAAGATAGCGATTGCTACTCGGTGAATCATGGGGAAAAAAACCTTGAAATTTATTCGCCATGTGGTCATTGAATAGGGTGATTCACCGTTTTAGTCAGAAATTTGCCAAACAGCACAAATTTGCCATAAAAACATGGTGAATCAGGCTCATTGAATACCGCCCATATTGTTACTTCTATGTTATTGCGCAATAACTTGATACCTGCTATGTAACCTAAAGCGCTTTATTCCTATACACAGCTTGGCTTCAGAAGATATTTTATACGTCTATACAGGCATCCATGGCTCTCTGCAAATTAGGCTAGTCGGATACTCTGATATGCTGCACTCTCTGTGGTCATCCAGAGCAATCTATTAATAATGCTTCTGGTAACACTAAAGGTGTGATGATGCAGCATTATTCCTCTCCGTGTCACCAAAATGGCTGCTGCAACTGTCCTTTAACTGCCTGCCACTCAGATAGGACCGATAGCAGCTTTCCTCTTGCTAAATGTGTCAAGCCTTTCTCTATCTCTGAAAGTCTCCTGAAGTATAACTAGCACTAGTTTGGAGCGTCTCCTGGTGTTTTCACCGGATTTAGCTTGTTACTGTATGCTCCTTATTTATTTATTGGCAGAATGACGATTCTGTAGGGACGTCCCCAGGCCAGGTAAGCCGGCCGGGTTTAGTCCCCTTTTACTGGCTGTTCGCAAGGTGTAGGTAATCCTGGGCGTCACTGAACATATAAGGCAGTGCTGGGCTTGCCGGGGCAGGGTTCAACACTCACCACTCCCCATATTGGATGCTGTCAGTGTCCCGGCCTTCCACAGCACCGCTATCCGCCCTGCCTGCTGCGTAGCTCTGCTGACTACCCGTCTCTGAGGGGAACTGCCAGGTAATAACGGCTGTCCTGGTGCCAGCCACACTCCAGCCAACTTTATTATTCTTATAATCTCCCACTTGACAACCGTCAGCCATCAGCGAGACATCTGTATACTGTGACAAGTCTATGGGGACACTTTAACACAATAATCGCCACTTGCTGACAATCCAATAAAGTCCTTCCCAAACATCACATAAATAATGCAATATTTTCCCCTCTGCGAGGAAGACACATCTTTAGTACATTTATAAAAGGTTTCTTCATTTTTTTACACGTATACACAATCATATTGTAGGATGCCACAAATGTCTCCCACCTTTACTTTGTTAAAGCCCTTGATATATTTGAAAGTTTCTATCATGTCCCCAATTTCCCTTCTCTGCTCCAACGTATATATATTAAGATCTTTTAGTCTTTCCTGGTACGTTTTGTGATGTAGGCCATGCACCATTTTAGTTGCCCTTCTTTGTACAGTCTCTAATGTATTTATATCCTTCTGGAGATATGGCCTCCAGAACTGAACACAATACTCTAGATGAGGTCGTACCAATGACCTATACAGTGGCATTATTACTTCTTTCTTTCTGCTGCTGCTACCTCTCCCTATGCAACCAAGCAACTGACTTGCCTTCTTCATTGCTTTGTTACATTGCCTACCTGCCTTTAAGTCCCCTGAAATAGTGACACCTAGATCTCTCTCTTCATCAGTAGTTTCCATTATAGTGCCATTTATACTATATTTAGTCTTTGGATTTTTGAGACCTAAGTGCATGATTTTGCATTTTTGGCATTAAACTGTAGTTGCAATGATCTTGACCATTTCTCTAATCTACCTATACCTACCTATATACATATATATATATATATATATATATATATAGAGAGAGAGATAGTTGGATGGTCGGCACTCCAATACAAATAAGATCATCAAGCGCGGTGCCCTCCTAGCTTTGCAGCAGTAGTATACACGGGGTTCGGCGGCGGCACTCGCTGTATCAATAATAACTGACTCAAAGAGCTCTTTGAGTCAGTTATTATTGATACAGCGAGTGCCGCCGCCGAACCCCGTGTATATATATATATATATATATAGACATACAGTATGTACTGTGTATATATATATATATCTTAGTGTTTGGACACAGAGAGCACACACCTAAAGGAGCTGATAAGGTCACTTGTTGGATCGAATCCCCTTATTTTTTTTTTTTTTTTTGATTGGATCTAATTCTTACTTTAATGTCAAGGGGACCATTACTCACTTTGGAGTTTACCCCTATGTTTCTACATGTGAAAATCATTTTAAGTGTAAATACATCATCAAATTAAAGTATTGTAGATTACAGCATATCTATTAAAGGTATATATGGAGTCATAAGAAAAATAAGGCACCGATTAAACACGGGTAGCCCTAAAGTACTACAGTTAAAGGACTTAAGGCCCTTATTTGGACCAGTCACAATCGAAATATTGAAATTTCAGTACAGCTTTGTGATAAAAAAAAGATCCTTAAAGATCTATTGTTTATAAACACCCCTGATGAAGTCTCATAAAGAGACAAAACGCGTTGGGTTTCTATTGTGATCCATAATCTAAAGAAATTCTGATACAAGATTCAATCTCAAGACAAAGTTTGATTTGTTTTAAATGTTTTAAATAAATGTTTTTTTATTTGAAAATTACTTATGTCGATTAAGGTCTTATAAAGTTAAGGAAAGACAGGAATCACATAGTAAATTGTATAAGGGCGCTATATAACACTATTGTCTGTGATATTGGTGTTGGGGTCCCTCTAGTAGGGGATTCAGTTTTATCAAGCGACCGACCTAGTGTAGCGCAAATTCTAGAGATATTGTACGATATATATATATATATATATATATATATATATATATATATAGGGGTCCACTTAGGCGGCACTCACGGCAATAAATCAGACTGAAGGCAACGTAGATTCCAACGTTTCGAAAAACCTTTAATTTTTCGTCATCAGGGTACAAAGACATAACATACAATTTCACCTTATAAACCCTCTAATACCAGTGCCCCCGCCTCTTACCTGCTGCAGCCGTGACCGGAAGTGCACGCCTCCACCCCTCTGCGTCACACAATCAGGTGCACGTTGCCAGGCAATCAAATACAACCATAATACAAATATTAAAAACATACAAAACGCTCCAGATTACAGACAGATAGATTAACAACTGTGACCACCATAGCTGTACAAGAACAATATGGAAAAATATGCATGATCAATATGTTATCTAAGGGCATCATCATACACGTAATAGCATAATAACAAAAAACATTAAAGGGGAAGCCATGGATAAGTATCCAAACATCGATGTTTTTAAAGCATCCTAAATAATCTCAGTGACAATGATCTATCAAAACAACACATAATTATCAAAAATACACATAGAAAGATAAAGAAGCACTCAAAGAAGTTGCAGCTTATATAATCGACATGTGTGTCGACAATTATCAAAATCTTCAAAATGATGCAAATAATGCGATAAATTCAACTCTACAAGTATTATAAAAAAGCTCCCAGACCTCTCTGCTCGTTAAGTCCCACTGGGGCAAGTGTACCCAGTCTTTGGATCCAATTAGCCTCACATTGCAATAAGAGTCTGGAGCGATCTCCTCCTCGCTTCAAAGGTGCAACGTGATCAATGATCACATAGCGCATAGAGGCCAACGTATGTCTGTGCTCAAGGAAATGTCGGGCAACAGGCTGCTCGCTTGATCCAGTTTCCAGTGCAGCCCGAATAGCTGTCCTATGTCCAGCCATCCTCTCCCGAAGCGTGCAGTCTGTCTTCCCGACATAACCACGACCACAGGGACACAAAATCAAATACACAATGTACTTAGTCTGACACGAGACTCTATGTCGAATCATGAATTTTTTCCCACTAGAGGGATGCAGAAAATGTGGACCCGTCATCAATGATCGACATGTAATACAATTGACACATCTATAACATCCCGGCTTGGGGTTCAGAAAACAAGGAGTAGCTTTTTCTCCCATCCCTGTAACATCGGTCTTAACTACCCAGCTCCGAATATTTTTACCCCTACTATAGCAGGGCATAATGTCGACATTATTTAATGCAAGCTGAGGGTCAGTTTTTACAATGGGCCAGTGTTTTTTAGTAATCGCATTAATTTTACCGCTCTGTGTATTAAATAAATTCACCCATGGGAATTTGTTATCACTAGATTTTTTATTAGATCTTTTTAATAAATCAGCCCTAGGCATAGCAAGAGCTTTCTCACGGGCTTGTAGAAGAGGACCCTTTAAATAGCCTCTCTGTAAAAAAAATTTTAACATACGGTCAATATGAATAGTCGCTTGTGTAATATCACTACAGATACGCTTCGCCCTAATAAACTGGGAATAGGGCAACCCGTACTTAAGGGATTTGGGATGAAAGCTCCCAGCATGTAAGATAGTATTCCTATCAGTTGGTTTACAATAAAGGGTGGTTTCTAAGCCCTTATCACTCAGTGACACCTGAACATCCAAAAAACTAACGGTATGTGGATCAATACAATAGGTAAATTTTATGGGGCTCAGTGAGTTGTTATGCGCTTCAATGACCTGTACAAAGGACTCCCTAGACCCAGACCAAATAATGAATACGTCATCGATATAACGAGCATAAAATTCGATGTTAGCATTAATCGATGGTTGGTTCAAAAAAATTTCTTGCTCAGCTACAAACATATAAGCGTTGGCGTACGATGGGGCCACACTGGACCCCATCGCACACCCCGCTAACTGGAGATAATGATCACCATCGAACATGAAAAAATTCTTTGTAAGTATCAATTCAAGTAAATCGGTGACAAGGTCAACGGAAGGTCCCACGTACAGGTCATTATCAGCTACAAGATCCCTGACTGCCCTTATACCATCACAATTAGGGATAATAGTGTATAATGAAGAAACATCGACACTACAAAGATGACAGTTAGGAGGCAATGATGTTTTACAAGACTCAAGACGGGTTAGGAAAGCAGTGGTATCCAGAATGTATCTGGGATGTCCCACAATACAAGGTTGAAGTAAAGAATCCAAATACACAGAGGATGGCTGAAAAAGCGACCCCCGCGCCGCGATGATGGGGCGCCCAGGGGGATCAACCATCCTCTTGTGTATTTTTGGTAATGTATATATAAGTGGAACAATAGGATTTTTAGGGACCAATGCATCAGCAAGTGTCCGTGTGATTTCACCAGCAACCACATATCGATCCAATGTATTTTTCAATAATTTAGAAAACGCACAAGTAGGGTTACCACTGAGTTTAGCATACACACTGGTATCAGACAACTGATTGTCAATCTCAAGTTTATATTTGTCCAAATCCTGTATTACCACCGCCCCGCCTTTATCAGCGGGGCGGATGATAATACTGGAATTATCAGACAAACTTTTTAGCGCCAATGCCTCACCACTAGACAGATTATTAACCTGTTGGCCAATATCTCGTGACTCCTCACGTTTAATAATCTCATCAACATCTGTATCAACCATGCGCATAAAAGTTTTTAATGAGGCATTATTCGATAAAGGCTCAAACCGGGATTTGGGCAACAGCTTACGCACACCTGTGGGGATAAAAGATACTGTAGGTACAGGTTCAACTTGATTAGCGCCTCTATAATATTCATGCAATTTTAATTTACGGTTCAAACAGAATTTTTCAATGTCCCATTTCATGCGATTGAACCTAACCGTAGGTACATAAGAAAGTCCACGACTGAGAACTTTTAATTCAAGGGGAGAAAGATCATAAGTAGATAGATTGACTACCGTCTGTTGCTCGATTTCGGGGGGCGCCCTCTGCGAGCAGGACCTCCTGTTCTGCCCACCGCGCCTCGACCTGCGCTTTTTCCACCTCCCACTTGGTGTCTGGTACGCACCCCTAAAGGGGTACCCGCTCCATTATTAACACCTCGTGGTAGTAGACCATCAGAATCGCTATTGCTGGTATACTCAGAAGCCTCAGAGTCAGGTTTATAACGAAAAAAGCGTTTCCTTTGGCCACCATTAAAGTCTCTTTGGCCACTCCCAATCCAGTGGTATACGTGGTTCTGGTCATAATCAGTTTTAACCTTGGCAAATTTAGTCTTTTTGAACTGTATGAGATTACGTTTATAGTTCGCCAATTGACCTTTAAGCTTTTCCAGCCAATTAGTACTCTCATCTGCCACAAGTACTGCATTATAAGATTTCTCAAAGTCACTGATTTTCTCTTTAATCAATGTTAATTCACGTCCAGCTTCTTCAACAACAAGCAGCATTAAATCGAAGCTGCACTTGTTAAGCACTGCTATCCATCTCTTACAAAAGGTATTATTGTAGCGGCCGATCGTCGGGCAATTCTTAACCCTAAAGCCGCGGGGAATCAGCTTTTCTTTATAATAGTCACTCAATGTCACCCCATGGTAAAAATAGTCCAATTCACGTTGCTTCATTTTATATAAATCACGGTACAATTGTTCAGGTGTCTGTGCTTCCATATCATCAGCAAACTGTTCAGAGAACAACATTGCTGTGGCTTCATTCACGCTGAAGGACAACATGCTACCTTGTGTAGATTTAGCCATATTGAACTGGCCGGTACCGTCATCAACCTCAGCTCCGTCAGTAGCCATCATAGCGTTTGCACCACACCACACAGTGTACAAGAAAACACCAACTTCTTAAAAGCAGGTTCCCAGTAAAAGTTCAAGTTTATCCATACAAATTATGGGGTGCCGAATCCAAGAAACACAGGCAGTTGCTCACCATCTGTTTCCATGTAGAGATCTGTAGTGGATGGCACTCTGTATCAACTTTAAATCATCAGGCCGGTGCCCTCCATGCTATCTCCGCACCGGGAGTAACTTGTATAGGGGTCCACTTAGGCGGCACTCACGGCAATAAATCAGACTGAAGGCAACGTAGATTCCAACGTTTCGAAAAACCTTTAATTTTTCGTCATCAGGGTACAAAGACATAACATACAATTTCACCTTATAAACCCTCTAATACCAGTGCCCCCGCCTCTTACCTGCTGCAGCCGTGACCGGAAGTGCACGCCTCCACCCCTCTGCGTCACACAATCAGGTGCACGTTGCCAGGCAATCAAATACAACCATAATACAAATATTAAAAACATACAAAACGCTCCAGATTACAGACAGATAGATTAACAACTGTGACCACCATAGCTGTACAAGAACAATATGGAAAAATATGCATGATCAATATGTTATCTAAGGGCATCATCATACACGTAATAGCATAATAACAAAAAACATTAAAGGGGAAGCCATGGATAAGTATCCAAACATCGATGTTTTTAAAGCATCCTAAATAATCTCAGTGACAATGATCTATCAAAACAACACATAATTATCAAAAATACACATAGAAAGATAAAGAAGCACTCAAAGAAGTTGCAGCTTATATAATCGACATGTGTGTCGACAATTATCAAAATCTTCAAAATGATGCAAATAATGCGATAAATTCAACTCTACAAGTATTATAAAAAAGCTCCCAGACCTCTCTGCTCGTTAAGTCCCACTGGGGCAAGTGTACCCAGTCTTTGGATCCAATTAGCCTCACATTGCAATAAGAGTCTGGAGCGATCTCCTCCTCGCTTCAAAGGTGCAACGTGATCAATGATCACATAGCGCATAGAGGCCAACGTATGTCTGTGCTCAAGGAAATGTCGGGCAACAGGCTGCTCGCTTGATCCAGTTTCCAGTGCAGCCCGAATAGCTGTCCTATGTCCAGCCATCCTCTCCCGAAGCGTGCAGTCTGTCTTCCCGACATAACCACGACCACAGGGACACAAAATCAAATACACAATGTACTTAGTCTGACACGAGACTCTATGTCGAATCATGAATTTTTTCCCACTAGAGGGATGCAGAAAATGTGGACCCGTCATCAATGATCGACATGTAATACAATTGACACATCTATAACATCCCGGCTTGGGGTTCAGAAAACAAGGAGTAGCTTTTTCTCCCATCCCTGTAACATCGGTCTTAACTACCCAGCTCCGAATATTTTTACCCCTACTATAGCAGGGCATAATGTCGACATTATTTAATGCAAGCTGAGGGTCAGTTTTTACAATGGGCCAGTGTTTTTTAGTAATCGCATTAATTTTACCGCTCTGTGTATTAAATAAATTCACCCATGGGAATTTGTTATCACTAGATTTTTTATTAGATCTTTTTAATAAATCAGCCCTAGGCATAGCAAGAGCTTTCTCACGGGCTTGTAGAAGAGGACCCTTTAAATAGCCTCTCTGTAAAAATTTTTTTTAACATACGGTCAATATGAATAGTCGCTTGTGTAATATCACTACAGATACGCTTCGCCCTAATAAACTGGGAATAGGGCAACCCGTACTTAAGGGATTTGGGATGAAAGCTCCCAGCATGTAAGATACTTACAAAGAATTTTTTCATGTTCGATGGTGATCATTATCTCCAGTTAGCGGGGTGTGCGATGGGGTCCAGTGTGGCCCCATCGTACGCCAACGCTTATATGTTTGTAGCTGAGCAAGAAATTTTTTTGAACCAACCATCGATTAATGCTAACATCGAATTTTATGCTCGTTATATCGATGACGTATTCATTATTTGGTCTGGGTCTAGGGAGTCCTTTGTACAGGTCATTGAAGCGCATAACAACTCACTGAGCCCCATAAAATTCACCTATTGTATTGATCCACATACCGTTAGTTTTTTGGATGTTCAGGTGTCACTGAGTGATAAGGGCTTAGAAACCACCCTTTATTGTAAACCAACTGATAGGAATACTATCTTACATGCTGGGAGCTTTCATCCCAAATCCCTTAAGTACGGGTTGCCCTATTCCCAGTTTATTAGGGCGAAGCGTATCTGTAGTGATATTACACAAGCGACTATTCATATTGACCGTATGTTAAAAATTTTTTTACAGAGAGGCTATTTAAAGGGTCCTCTTCTACAAGCCCGTGAGAAAGCTCTTGCTATGCCTAGGGCTGATTTATTAAAAAGATCTAATAAAAAATCTAGTGATAACAAATTCCCATGGGTGAATTTATTTAATACACAGAGCGGTAAAATTAATGCGATTACTAAAAAACACTGGCCCATTGTAAAAACTGACCCTCAGCTTGCATTAAATAATGTCGACATTATGCCCTGCTATAGTAGGGGTAAAAATATTCGGAGCTGGGTAGTTAAGACCGATGTTACAGGGATGGGAGAAAAAGCTACTCCTTGTTTTCTGAACCCCAAGCCGGGATGTTATAGATGTGTCAATTGTATTACATGTCGATCATTGATGACGGGTCCACATTTTCTGCATCCCTCTAGTGGGAAAAAATTCATGATTCGACATAGAGTCTCGTGTCAGACTAAGTACATTGTGTATTTGATTTTGTGTCCCTGTGGTCGTGGTTATGTCGGGAAGACAGACTGCACGCTTCGGGAGAGGATGGCTGGACATAGGACAGCTATTCGGGCTGCACTGGAAACTGGATCAAGCGAGCAGCCTGTTGCCCGACATTTCCTTGAGCACAGACATACGTTGGCCTCTATGCGCTATGTGATCATTGATCACGTTGCACCTTTGAAGCGAGGAGGAGATCGCTCCAGACTCTTATTGCAATGTGAGGCTAATTGGATCCAAAGACTGGGTACACTTGCCCCAGTGGGACTTAACGAGCTGAGAGGTCTGGGAGCTTTTTTATAATACTTGTAGAGTTGAATTTATCGCATTATTTGCATCATTTTGAAGATTTTGATAATTGTCGACACACATGTCGATTATATAAGCTGCAACTTCTTTGAGTGCTTCTTTATCTTTCTATGTGTATTTTTGATAATTATGTGTTGTTTTGATAGATCATTGTCACTGAGATTATTTAGGATGCTTTAAAAACATCGATGTTTGGATACTTATCCATGGCTTCCCCTTTAATGTTTTTTGTTATTATGCTATTACGTGTATGATGATGCCCTTAGATAACATATTGATCATGCATATTTTTCCATATTGTTCTTGTACAGCTATGGTGGTCACAGTTGTTAATCTATCTGTCTGTAATCTGGAGCGTTTTGTATGTTTTTAATATTTGTATTATGGTTGTATTTGATTGCCTGGCAACGTGCACCTGATTGTGTGACGCAGAGGGGTGGAGGCGTGCACTTCCGGTCACGGCTGCAGCAGGTAAGAGGCGGGGGCACTGGTATTAGAGGGTTTATAAGGTGAAATTGTATGTTATGTCTTTGTACCCTGATGACGAAAAATTAAAGGTTTTTCGAAACGTTGGAATCTACGTTGCCTTCAGTCTGATTTATTGCCGTGAGTGCCGCCTAAGTGGACCCCTATACAAGTTACTCCCGGTGCGGAGATAGCATGGAGGGCACCGGCCTGATGATTTAAAGTTGATACAGAGTGCCATCCACTACAGATCTCTACATGGAAACAGATGGTGAGCAACTGCCTGTGTTTCTTGGATTCGGCACCCCATAATTTGTATGGATAAACTTGAACTTTTACTGGGAACCTGCTTTTAAGAAGTTGGTGTTTTCTTGTACACTGTGTGGTGTGGTGCAAACGCTATGATGGCTACTGACGGAGCTGAGGTTGATGACGGTACCGGCCAGTTCAATATGGCTAAATCTACACAAGGTAGCATGTTGTCCTTCAGCGTGAATGAAGCCACAGCAATGTTGTTCTCTGAACAGTTTGCTGATGATATGGAAGCACAGACACCTGAACAATTGTACCGTGATTTATATAAAATGAAGCAACGTGAATTGGACTATTTTTACCATGGGGTGACATTGAGTGACTATTATAAAGAAAAGCTGATTCCCCGCGGCTTTAGGGTTAAGAATTGCCCGACGATCGGCCGCTACAATAATACCTTTTGTAAGAGATGGATAGCAGTGCTTAACAAGTGCAGCTTCGATTTAATGCTGCTTGTTGTTGAAGAAGCTGGACGTGAATTAACATTGATTAAAGAGAAAATCAGTGACTTTGAGAAATCTTATAATGCAGTACTTGTGGCAGATGAGAGTACTAATTGGCTGGAAAAGCTTAAAGGTCAATTGGCGAACTATAAACGTAATCTCATACAGTTCAAAAAGACTAAATTTGCCAAGGTTAAAACTGATTATGACCAGAACCACGTATACCACTGGATTGGGAGTGGCCAAAGAGACTTTAATGGTGGCCAAAGGAAACGCTTTTTTCGTTATAAACCTGACTCTGAGGCTTCTGAGTATACCAGCAATAGCGATTCTGATGGTCTACTACCACGAGGTGTTAATAATGGAGCGGGTACCCCTTTAGGGGTGCGTACCAGACACCAAGTGGGAGGTGGAAAAAGCGCAGGTCGAGGCGCGGTGGGCAGAACAGGAGGTCCTGCTCGCAGAGGGCGCCCCCCGAAATCGAGCAACAGACGGTAGTCAATCTATCTACTTATGATCTTTCTCCCCTTGAATTAAAAGTTCTCAGTCGTGGACTTTCTTATGTACCTACAGTTAGGTTCAATCGCATGAAATGGGACATTGAAAAATTCTGTTTGAACCGTAAATTAAAATTGCATGAATATTATAGAGGCGCTAATCAAGTTGAACCTGTACCTACAGTATCTTTTATCCCCACAGGTGTGCGTAAGCTGTTGCCCAAATCCCGGTTTGAGCCTTTATCGAATAATGCCTCATTAAAAACTTGTATGCGCATGGTTGATACAGATGTTGATGAGATTATTAAACGTGAGGAGTCACGAGATATTGGCCAACAGGTTAATAATCTGTCTAGTGGTGAGGCATTGGCGCTAAAAAGTTTGTCTGATAATTCCAGTATTATCATCCGCCCCGCTGATAAAGGCGGGGCGGTGGTAATACAGGATTTGGACAAATATAAACTTGAGATTGACAATCAGTTGTCTGATACCAGTGTGTATGCTAAACTCAGTGGTAACCCTACTTGTGCGTTTTCTAAATTATTGAAAAATACATTGGATCGATATGTGGTTGCTGGTGAAATCACACGGACACTTGCTGATGCATTGGTCCCTAAAAATCCTATTGTTCCACTTATATATACATTACCAAAAATACACAAGAGGATGGTTGATCCCCCTGGGCGCCCCATCATCGCGGCGCGGGGGTCGCTTTTTCAGCCATCCTCTGTGTATTTGGATTCTTTACTTCAACCTTGTATTGTGGGACATCCCAGATACATTCTGGATACCACTGCTTTCCTAACCCGTCTTGAGTCTTGTAAAACATCATTGCCTCCTAACTGTCATCTTTGTAGTGTCGATGTTTCTTCATTATACACTATTATCCCTAATTGTGATGGTATAAGGGCAGTCAGGGATCTTGTAGCTGATAATGACCTGTACGTGGGACCTTCCGTTGACCTTGTCACCGATTTACTTGAATTGATACTTACAAAGAATTTTTTCATGTTCGATGGTGATCATTATCTCCAGTTAGCGGGGTGTGCGATGGGGTCCAGTGTGGCCCCATCGTACGCCAACGCTTATATGTTTGTAGCTGAGCAAGAAATTTTTTTGAACCAACCATCGATTAATGCTAACATCGAATTTTATGCTCGTTATATCGATGACGTATTCATTATTTGGTCTGGGTCTAGGGAGTCCTTTGTACAGGTCATTGAAGCGCATAACAACTCACTGAGCCCCATAAAATTTACCTATTGTATTGATCCACATACCGTTAGTTTTTTGGATGTTCAGGTGTCACTGAGTGATAAGGGCTTAGAAACCACCCTTTATTGTAAACCAACTGATAGGAATACTATCTTACATGCTGGGAGCTTTCATCCCAAATCCCTTAAGTACGGGTTGCCCTATTCCCAGTTTATTAGGGCGAAGCGTATCTGTAGTGATATTACACAAGCGACTATTCATATTGACCGTATGTTAAAAAATTTTTTACAGAGAGGCTATTTAAAGGGTCCTCTTCTACAAGCCCGTGAGAAAGCTCTTGCTATGCCTAGGGCTGATTTATTAAAAAGATCTAATAAAAAATCTAGTGATAACAAATTCCCATGGGTGAATTTATTTAATACACAGAGCGGTAAAATTAATGCGATTACTAAAAAACACTGGCCCATTGTAAAAACTGACCCTCAGCTTGCATTAAATAATGTCGACATTATGCCCTGCTATAGTAGGGGTAAAAATATTCGGAGCTGGGTAGTTAAGACCGATGTTACAGGGATGGGAGAAAAAGCTACTCCTTGTTTTCTGAACCCCAAGCCGGGATGTTATAGATGTGTCAATTGTATTACATGTCGATCATTGATGACGGGTCCACATTTTCTGCATCCCTCTAGTGGGAAAAAATTCATGATTCGACATAGAGTCTCGTGTCAGACTAAGTACATTGTGTATTTGATTTTGTGTCCCTGTGGTCGTGGTTATGTCGGGAAGACAGACTGCACGCTTCGGGAGAGGATGGCTGGACATAGGACAGCTATTCGGGCTGCACTGGAAACTGGATCAAGCGAGCAGCCTGTTGCCCGACATTTCCTTGAGCACAGACATACGTTGGCCTCTATGCGCTATGTGATCATTGATCACGTTGCACCTTTGAAGCGAGGAGGAGATCGCTCCAGACTCTTATTGCAATGTGAGGCTAATTGGATCCAAAGACTGGGTACACTTGCCCCAGTGGGACTTAACGAGCAGAGAGGTCTGGGAGCTTTTTTATAATACTTGTAGAGTTGAATTTATCGCATTATTTGCATCATTTTGAAGATTTTGATAATTGTCGACACACATGTCGATTATATAAGCTGCAACTTCTTTGAGTGCTTCTTTATCTTTCTATGTGTATTTTTGATAATTATGTGTTGTTTTGATAGATCATTGTCACTGAGATTATTTAGGATGCTTTAAAAACATCGATGTTTGGATACTTATCCATGGCTTCCCCTTTAATGTTTTTTGTTATTATGCTATTACGTGTATGATGATGCCCTTAGATAACATATTGATCATGCATATTTTTCCATATTGTTCTTGTACAGCTATGGTGGTCACAGTTGTTAATCTATCTGTCTGTAATCTGGAGCGTTTTGTATGTTTTTAATATTTGTATTATGGTTGTATTTGATTGCCTGGCAACGTGCACCTGATTGTGTGACGCAGAGGGGTGGAGGCGTGCACTTCCGGTCACGGCTGCAGCAGGTAAGAGGCGGGGGCACTGGTATTAGAGGGTTTATAAGGTGAAATTGTATGTTATGTCTTTGTACCCTGATGACGAAAAATTAAAGGTTTTTCGAAACGTTGGAATCTACGTTGCCTTCAGTCTGATTTATTGCCGTGAGTGCCGCCTAAGTGGACCCCTATACAAGTTACTCCCGGTGCGGAGATAGCATGGAGGGCACCGGCCTGATGATTTAAAGTTGATACAGAGTGCCATCCACTACAGATCTCTATATATATATATATATATATATATATATTATTTATTTATTAACCCCTTCCTGACAGAGCCAGTTTTTGCGTTCCTGACAGAGCCCTTTTTTTCAAATCTGACATGTCTCACTTAAGTGGGGATAACTTTTTTTTGCTTTTACTTATCCCAGTGATTTTGAGATTGTTTTCTCGTGACACATTGTACTTCAAGTTAGTGGTAAATTTTCGTCGATACAGTCTGTGGTTTTTTGTGAAAAATACCAAAATGTCGGAAAAAAATGGAAAATTTTGCGATTTGCAAAATGTTAAATTTTCTGCTTGTGAGACAAATAATCTTACCACTCAAAATAGTGAATAACTAACATAGACCATATGTCTACTTTATGTTGACATCATTATTTCAACTTCCTTTTAATTTTTTGGGACACTAGGAGGCTTACAATATGAATAGCAAATTCTCAAATTTTCAAGAAAATTTCAAACACTGATTTTTTTAGGGACCAGTTCAGTTCTGATGTGACTTTGAGGGACTTGTATGTGAGACACCCCCATAAATGATGCCATTTCAAAAACTGCACCCCTCACAGTATTCAAAACAGCATTTTGGAAGTTTGTTAACCCTTTAGCTGTTTCACAGGAATTAAAACAAAGTGTAGGTGAAATTTCAAAATTTCTTTTTTTTTGCAGAGTTTCAATTTTAATACATTTTTCTAACGAATACAGTAGATTTTACTAGAGAAATGTGACTAAAAATTGATTCCCCCAATTCTTTTGTTTTCATAAATATCCTATATGTGGCCCTAGTGTGCACGGTGACCAAACCACAGGCTTCATAATAGAAGGAGCACCTACTTGATTTTGGAGCCTCCTTTTTATGAGATTATTTTTTAGGCACCATGTAGGTTTCTAGGCACCATAAGATGCTAAAAGTTAGGAACCCCCCCACAAGTGACCCCATTTTGCAAACTACACCCCTCAGGGAATTCATCTAGGGGTATAGTGTACATTTCAAACCCCCAGGGGTTTCACCAATTTTGATACAACTGGGCTGTGAAAATGAAAAAAATTAATTTTTCATTTTCACAGCTCAGTTGTATCAAAATTGGTTAAACCCCTGGGGGTTTGAAATGTACACTATACCCCCTGATGAATTCCCTGAAGGGTGTAGTTTGCAAAATGGGGTCACTTGTGGGGGGGTTCCACTGTATAGGTGCTTCAGGGGTCATTCAACCAGAATCTGTGCTGCAAAATCCAAAAATCACTCCTTCCCTTCTGAGTCCTGCCATGCACCCAACTGGTATTTTTTGGTCACATGTGAGGCATTGCCGTACTCGGGAGAAATTGGGGCACAGATTTTGGGGTGCTTTGTCTCCTTCATTCCTTGTGAAAATGAAAAATTTTGAGCCAGATCTGCATTTTTGTGTAAAAAATGTAATTTTTCATTTGCACAGCCCAGTTGTATCAAAATTGGTGAAACCCCTGGGGGTTTTAAATGTACGCTATACCCCTAGATGAATTCCCTGAGGGGTGTAGTTTGCAAAATGGGGTGACTTGTGGGGGGGTTCCACTGTATTGGTGCTTCGGGGGTCTTGCTAATGCGACATAGCACCCACCATTCATTCCACCAGAATCTGTGCTGCAAAATCCAAATATCGCTCCTTCCCTGCTGAGTCCTGCCATGCACCCAAATGGTATTTTTTGGTCACATGTGAGGCATTGCCGTACTCGGGAGAAATTGGGGCACAGATTTTGGGGTGCTTTGTCTCCTTCATTCCTTGTGAAAATGAAAAATTTTGAGCCAGAACTGCATTTTTGTGTAAAAAAATGTAATTTTTCATTTTCACAGCCCAGTTGTACCACAATTGGTGAAACCCCTGGGGGTTTTAAATGTACGCTATACCCCTAGATGAATTCCCTGAGGGGTGTAGTTTGCAAAATGGGGTCACTTGTGGGGGGGTTCCACTGTATTGGTGCTTCGGGGGTCTTGCTAAAGCGACATAGCACCCACCAAAATTCCACCAGAATCTGAGCTGCAAAATCCAAATATCACTCCTTCCCTTCTGAGTCCTGCCATTTTTTGGTCACACATGAAGCATTGCCGTACTCGGGAGAAATTGGGGCACAGATTTTGGGGTGCTTTTTCTCCTTCGTACCTTATGAAAATGAAAAATTTGGAGCCAGAACTGCATTTTTGTGTAAAAAAATGTAATTTTTCATTTTCACTGCCCAGTTGTATCAAAGTTGGTGAAACCCCTGGGGGTTTGAAATGTACACTATACCCCCTGATGAATTCCCTGAAGGGTGTAGTTTGCAAAATGGGGTCCCTTGTGGGGGGGTTCCACTGTATAGGTGCTTCAGGGGTCATTCAACCAGAATCTGTGCTGCAAAATCCAAAAATCACTCCTTCCCTTCTGAGTCCTGCCATGCACCCAACTGGTATTTTTTGGTCACATGTGAGGCATTGCCGTACTCGGGAGAAATTGGGGCACAGATTTTGGGGTGCTTTGTATCCTTCATTCCTTGTGAAAATGAAAAATTTTGAGCCAGATCTGCATTTTTGTGTAAAAAAATGTAATTTTTTACAGAAAAATGCAGTTCTGGCTCAAAATTTTTCATTTTCACAAGGAATGAAGGATACAAAGCACCCCAAAATCTGTGCCCCAATTTCTCCCGAGTACGGCAATGCCTCACATGTGACCAAAAAATACCAGTTGGGTGCATGGCAGGACTCAGAAGGGAAGGAGTGATTTTTGGTGGTGGAATGAATGGTGGGTGCTATGTCGCATTAGCAAGACCCCCGAAGCACCAATACAGTGGAACCCCCCCACAAGTGACCCCATTTTGGTCCACAGCTTTGGGAGGGGGGCTGGCGCTGCGGCTGGTGGGGGGTTGGGAGGGGTGCTGGCGCTGCGGCAGCCGGGTGGGTGGGAGGGAGGGGGGGCTGCCGGGTGGGATGGGGGGGGCTGGCGATCGGTGGTGATCGGTGCTGTACTTAACAGCACCGATCACCACCGATCACTGTGTTACCGAGCGGCTTAGCCGCCGGTAACACAGAAAACGCTGCAATTGGCTGTTCACATTTGAACAGCCAATCGCAGCGATCGCCGACCGGGGCTCAGGGACAGCAGACATCTCCAAACTGTCACCGCGTCTATGGACGCGGTGACAGTTTAAAACCATGACGTATATATACGTCTTCGGTCGGGAAGTACCTCCCGACCATGACGTATATATACGTCTTCGGTCGGGAATATCTATCTGTATATATATATATATATATATATGTATATACACACATATATATATATGTGTGTATATACACACATATATATATATATATATATATATATATATATATATATGTGTATATATACACATATATATATATATATATATATATGTGTGTATATATATGTGTATATACACACATATATATATATATATATATGTGTGTGTGTATATACACACACACATATATATATATATATATATATATATATATGTGTGTGTGTATATACACACATACACACACACATATATATATATATATATATATATATATATATATAATCATTTCATTTCATTTTTTTACATTTTTACAGTCCCTAGTGCTGCTGCTGCTGGCGGGGGGAGGGAGGGAGGGGGGAGGCAGCGCTGCGGCGCATAGCAGAGGGAGGAGAGCGGCTGCCGGGTGCCGGGTAAGCACATAGTGCTGCCGGGTGCTGCCGGGTGGGAGGGAGGGGGTGTCCGCGGATCGGTGGTGATCGGTGCTGTACCGATCACCACCGTTTTCTATGTTACCGAGCGGCATAGCCGCCGGTAACACAGAAATAGCTGTGATTGGCTGTTCACATTTGAACAGCCAATCACAGCGATCGCCGACCGGCGGGGGCATCCCTGCCCCCCCCGGGCGGCGAGGGGGGATGTCTGCTGTCAGGGACAGCAGACATCTCCAAACTGTCACCGCGTCTATAGACGCGGTGACAGTTTTAACCCATGACGTACATTTATGCCATGTGTCGGGAAGTACTTCCCGACCATGACGTAAATGTACGTCCAATGTCGGGAAGGGGTTAACAGTTTCTTTTATATATACATATATATATATATATATATATATATATATGTATATATATATATATATATATATATGTGTGTGTGTGTGTGTGTCCAAAAGCAGGGTGGCACTCACTATGGGCCAGATGCACTAAGTTTCAAAAAGTGATACAATGGAGAGTGCTAAACAACCAGCCGATCAGCTCCTAACTGTCATGTTACAGGCTGGGTTTGAATAATGACAGATTTGAGCTATTTGGCTGGTGCGTTATCACTCTCCACTTTATCACTTTTTGGAGCTTTGTGCATCTGGCCCATAGTTAGTTACTTAATCTGCCTGGGGTGACACTTAATGGCACTGTATTAGAACCATACTTAGGCCCTTATTCTGATCGGTGCGGATTTTTCTGCATGCGGTCGTACCGCCGATGGTTTTCTACTGCGCATGTGCAGAGGTCACTCTGCGCATGTGCAAGCGGTTTCGCCGAACGGATTCTTTCGACGCCGCACAGGGGGCGGAGAGGGGCGTGAAGGGCTACTTAGCCTCCTTACCCTATGCATACGCCCCGCGTTTCATGGGCGTTCCCATGCAAACGCAGGGCGTAGGCATGGTAATGAAGCCTTGACGCATGTGTAGGGGGCGGGCATCTGACATCGCCGGATGTCAGCTGCCCGCCCCCATACATGATTTCATACGGACAAGTGTCCGTGTGGTCTAGGGTGGCGGGCGCTGGTGGAGCGTGCGGCCCTGCATTCGATGTTCGGCGACTATCGAATGCAGGGGCTGCTCCCAAGATGGAGGAGGCGTATCCCCGTCCACTTTCATGCGGACCGCCACATATCCGCGTACGGACGGAGGTGGCGATCCGTATGGAAGGCGGGGATTCGCCTGCACGGTCCTGGCCGCATATTCTGATCGGGCCGCACCGATCAGAATAAGGGCCTTAGATACATAGAAAATAAAAAAGAGCACACTCACTATGGCTTTTCTTCAATATGCCTGTAGCAGAATCAGTCGTTTATTATTAACAGCATGAGCACAAAAATATAGGTCACATATTAAATTGATTTTGATGGGTTCCAGTTCCACTGAAATGTCCATTGAAATTCTGAGTATAATAGGTTATGAATAATCTCACTATCATGTTCATTCGCTAAGTAGCAAACAAATTAAGAATAAAGGTTTGAGAACATCTAATAGCCAGTCAGGGTCGGGGGATGCAGTGCAATGAGGGAACTACGGTAATACTACTTGGCATTGTACGCATGTCCCTAATTGCAGTGCTGTTGACTCGGGCGAGTGGTGGCCACCTTGACATGAGGTTTTGCACAGTCGACATGGACTCGCTGAACTTGCCATGCTTTGGGCACGGTGCTTCTTTTAGTCATCTCCAAACACGCACTAGTGGATGGTAGGGCATAAAATACCACCTGTCGGCAAATGTCAGCTATAAAAAAAAAACACATGTCAACCTTTTGACTGTTGACCTGGCCCATGTGACCTAATGCATGTTTCAACCTAATGACCTTGTCAACCTAACCTCAAGTTGACCTTCAATTGTCGACCTTGATGCATGTCGACCCAATGCATTTCGAACTTCCTTTTGATGACCTAGTTACAGTGGGGCAGATGTATTAAGCCTTAACAAGAGATAAATCCAAGGGTGATAAAGAAAGATAAACATCCAGCCAATCACCTGCCAAATGGCATGTTACAGCCTGTGTTTGAAAAAAGTCAGTAAGGAGCTGATTGGCTGGACGTTTATCTCTCCTTATCACCCTTGCATTTATATCTTGTTAAGGCTTAATAAATCTGCCCCAATATCACTTAGGGCCTTATTTTGGTTCATTCTTTCTGACAAAATCCTTCTTAGATGGGCAAAACCATGTGCACTGCAGGTGGGGCAGATGTAACATGTGCAGAGAGAATTAGATTTGGGTGGGGTTTTACTTCAAAGTGAGATCTATATTGCAGTGTAAAAAAAGAAGCAGTCAGTATTTTCCCTGCACAGAAACAAAATTACTCACCCAAATCTAATTCTCTTTGCACATGTTACATCTGCCCCCCCCTTCAGTGCACATGGTTTTGTCCATCTAAGAAGGATTTTGTCAGAAAGAATGAACCAAAATAAGGCCCTTAGTGTCTGAACCTTCTCACTGTGGGACAATCCCAGGCTATGTTCAGTTGCCCCTACTTTCTACTTTCTCAATTCATGGAGCTGGGCAGGTGCTGAACGTGCTGAGCTAGGCTGCTGGACAGTTGGAGCTGTCCAGCAGCCTAAACTGCTGAAAAGAGAACACTGAGGGGGAAATTTACTAAGACAAATACACCAAAAAAATTCATATTTTCATGGTAAAAATACAAATTTTTTTAGGCGTATTCGTATTTTTGGCATTTACTATGCCAAAAATATGCATATTCGTATTCGTATTTATGGCACATTCGTATTTGTATTTACAAATATGAATGTATACGCCATCGACAGAATACGAATAGGAATCCCCATTCAAAAGAATGGTGATTCCTAATTTTCTAATATTCCCGGTAATTATTTTACCGCTAATTCTTACTAATTGCCGGCCAAATACGCCTGTAAAATACACTTCATTTTCCAGGTGTATTTGGCTTCAGCCTGCACGGATCAGTCAGATCCGTGCAGGCTGCAGTGTGTACAAAAATAAATAAATAAACCAGCATGGGGTCCCCCTCCCCACGGCCGTAACCAGCACCAGGCTGAAAGAGCCAGGGCTGGTTTTAAAAAGCAGGAAACCATTGACATAGGGCTTCGCTGTATTTTTTAAAACCAGCCACAGGACCGGGGCTGGTTCCCAAAATACGGGGGACAAAATGACTAGAGGTCCCCCGTATTTTAAGAACCAGCCCCAGGCCCAGCCAGCAGGGTAATGCCACAGCCAGGGGGAGACTTTTTATACAAGTCCCCCCGGCCAAAGCATTCATCCCTCTGACCTGGCCAGGCTGAAGCCTGGTGCTATCCCCTGTGGCCCTGGAGCGGTGGCCACTGGGCTGATAAAGTGTAAAAGATAGATGAAAACCATTGGGTTTTACCTGGAATGCATACTGCGACTAGGAGAACCACAAGTCCCAGCATGCTGCCCCATTAATGAGGAGAGGGTAAAGCTCACATAGGGCCTTATTTTGGTTCATTCTTTCTGACAAAATCCTTCTTAGATGGGCAAAACCATGTGCACTGCAGGTGGGGCAGGTGTTACTTGTGCAGAGAGAATTAGATTTGGGTGGGGTTTTACTTCAAAGTGAGATCTATATTGCAGTGTAAAAATAAAGCAGTCAGTATTTTCCCTGCACAGAAACAAAATTACTCACCCAAATCTAATTCTCTCTGCACATGTTACATCTGCCCCCCTGCAGTGCACATGGTTTTGTCCATCTAAGAAGGATTTTGTCAGAAAGAATGAACCAAAATAAGGCCCATAGTTTGCACTGACATGGGCTTCCAAGGGGCGCAGTTGTGTTAGCACAATAATAGACAATTATTTCAATAAAAATAGATTTTTTATTTTAAAAAGGAAATACAATATCCAAATACGAAGTGCACTTCAATAGTAAAACAAGACAATACAAGACATACAACATATAACAAACAGAGGCTAATTCAATTGATTAGAAATATCCAGTATGAGGCTTAAACTAATCAGGCATCCATTGATTTTAATATACAGGCATCTGCAGTATATATATAATTACCAGTCCCGCATAGGTATTCAAAAAAACTGCTGTCTTGGGAACTCCGGCTCCTGTGATGGACAGTCCAACCTCTAATTCAATGGAGGTGCTCCCCTGATGTATAGGGGGAGGGAGCCAGTTCCTCAGATTTATTAATAGCCGTTTTTGCTGGGTGGCTTTCTGCGGCAATCTTTACAGCAATCACTGGGTGCAGGTACTGTGGCACAGCAACAAAACGCATTTCTCCGCCTGGATCAAAATCAGCGGCTTCCTCAGTTGTGCTGTCACCTTCAGCAGACTGCCTTTTTATATCAGTCCCGTTCGCGGGGTTTCATTCCACCGCGCTTCCTGGTTTGCGCTCCAAGCCTCGTTTTGGATGGGTCTTATTTATACATTTCCGCGGCCATCTTTAAATTGCGTTTCAAGCCTCGTTTTCGGCATTGTAAACTGGCAGTCTATTGCGCCATCTTTATATGTGTTCCAAGCCTCGGTCTCATGGCTGATATTTCACAGTCTTTCACGGCCATGAGCATTCCATGCCTCAGTTTCCGTTTTTTTATATTTATATCCATAGACCTCAGCGGCCATATCGTTTCTAATTTCCAAGCCTCTTTTTCATTTCTGTGAATCGAAGCAAGCCTCATACCATTATTATGCATTTCAAGCCTCATTTCAAAACTCTGTTTTACCACAGCTTCACCTACATATATACTCATATGCCTGTTTAGGATACCAATCATTTCAAGCCCCATATCAGGATTGCCTCACACAAAACATAGAACATATAACATGTAACATATACAAATAATTTTTACATAATCCTACAATAATAATAATATTAATATTAATCATGATAAAATTTGTCTTTAATCCACATACATCTTCAGATATCGATATTATGCATCGATGGTTTCATCATTAATTGTTTTTTATATATATATGTTTTTTGGTCTTTTTTACTTTTTCTATATACATAAAATGTAATCGTATTATCCATATCTCTAATCTATAATATAAGAATGATATATACCACAGCATATAATTTCAGAACAGTTCCATGGACACATGTACATACTTCCAAGGGAGCGAAGCATGCACACTTATACACATATATATCTCTCTTTATATCCTATAGGCAGGGCTGGCGCCACCACTAGGCAAATCTAGGCATTTGCCTAGGGCGCCGGCCACTGGAGGGCGGCATTTTGCCCCCCCCCCCCCCCCGTGCCCCCCGGGTACCTGTCCTGCGGCGCTGTGTATTTAAAGCTGGCGGCGGAGGCAGCGGGGGTCCCTGCAGTCCATTAGAAATAACAAGCGCTATCCGCCGGGCTATGCGGAAGCGCTTCTGTTGTGAAAACACTGGCAGCACGCTGATTGGCTGAGATCAGCGTGCGCCGTGCTGCCAGTGTTTTCACAACAGAAGCGCTTCCGCATAGCCCGGCGGATAGCGCTTGTTATTTCTAATGGACTGCAGGGACCCCCGCTGCCTCCGCCGCCAGCTTTAAATACACAGCGCCGCAGGACAGGTACCCCCCTCCCCCGGCACCGGACAGCGACGCAGGACAGGTACCCCCCTCCCCCGGCACCGGACAGCGCCGCAGGACAGGTACCCCCCTCCCCCGGCACCGGACAGCGCCGCAGGACAGGTACCCCCCCCCCCCTCCCCTGGCACCGGAGCACCCCCACCCCGACTCGCCTGGGGCGCTCCGGTGCCTTGCACCGGCCCTGCCTATAGGGATCAATCTAAGCATCGTTGGGCACTATACATAGATATTTCATCCATATTCAAATCTTGCACAAAAATCATAAACATATTAGTGTAGTCCCACCCCCTCCCTGCTCCCCCCCCCCTTCTCTTGACCCCCCCCTCCCCAAAGTGGAATGAGATAGGGGTGCATAAGAACATCTACCCCCATTAATGGGCTTGCTGGGACTCGTAGTTCAATAGCGGCATTCGGAGTGACTAGTGCTGAATGTAAACATTCAGCGCTTGTCACTGTGCGATGGATCGAGTTTCTGCGTTTTATTATTTTACCAAGTACCGGGGACTACTTCAGGAAAGAAGAGGACGTGATCTCCACCGGAGGGGACCGTGAGTATAATTTCCTTCCACAGGTCCCCTATGGTTTTTTTTGGACACCGGACCCAGACCAGGACGCCGACACCGGACCAGGACACCGGACCGTGTGGAGGGGCTGCACCAATTCCTATTCTGGCACATGGCACCATATTGTTTAGTTACGGAACTACTGCTACTGGGCCCATCATGTGTATAATGTAAGTAGCAGTACCTGATCCAGACCTGCTTGCGAAGCAGTGGTGTTCACTGCTTAGCGAGTGGGTAAAAGCCTTCTGCCTCCCCAGCAAACACCTGCCCCCTTAATGCACAAATCCCCTTAGTAGCATGCGAGGGGATGTGTTCGCATGCAGCCGCTAGCAGGAAAAACCATTCAATGGTCGCTCACAATCAAATGATTTCTCCAGCCTTCGATAATAAAAATCAGTCTCAACTGCCTTTTATTACAGCGGCTGGTCACCAAACACAGGCCAGGCGCTGACATCATGAGACACAGAGCTAGCCGCCCGCCAGTGCCGCTACAAGCGCGAGGTAAAAGCCGGCAGGTGACGTCACTCACAAGAGAAACTCCGGAACTCCGGTAAAACTGTGCTTAGCCAGCGTCTTGCGGCAGCACATATCGTAGTGCAGGGTTAGCTAGCCTCACGCTCCATTACCCCCTCCTAGTACTGGACTGCTTCTACTAAACTCCAAGAAGGAGTGTAAACATTTAATTGGTCGCACATATTTATTTTTATTTATTTTTATTTTTTATTTATTTTTTTATTTTTTTATTTATTTATTATTTACTTCGATTTTGGTTTTAATTTATTTGGATACTTTCATTTGAGTACTTTCAGATTTATATTTACTTTTATTCATTTTTATTATTTCTAATTATTCGTATTTTTATTTCATTTTTTATTTATTTATTTTTTGTGTATTTTCATTTTTCTTCTGGTTTACTCTACCTCTATTCCACTTACTCCTCTCACTGCTCCTATCAGTATACCTGTTGTTTTTTTACTCCAATCACGGTACCCACCCTCCTTTTCCCTTCCAGCGCTTGTATAAAAAACCTATTTTATCATGTGACAACAGCTGACACCAGGTAACACCACGCCTGCGTTTCCAGAGGAACGCTCAGCATTTTCATGGGGATGCCCATAAAATCCTGGGCGGTTCCCTTCATCTGAACACATCCTGCGGCCTTGTTACTCACAAACTCCCAGCACTGGGCCTTCTCTCTGTTACAGGCCTCAGGCCTTTCTACATCGACATCAAATATCGCTTTTGTGTCCAACATGGGAGCGGCCATATTGGTTTGATTCACAGGAGTTCTACAGCCAGTCTGGGAATGGATATTCTGACATCATCCTGTCCTGCCAATCAGCTACAGGCTCTGCCTATATATACCCAGAGACTGGAGCCAGAAGTTAGTCAGTACAATGTTGACTTAGGCGTAGTAGCTTCCACAGCTCTCTAGTACTTCTGATAATCCAGCACCTGCCGCATTCCACTCTGCCCCATTCTGACTCCCTCTAGTGTCCAGTTCGGGACATTGCATCCTCTATCAGAATATTCCAGTATTGCAAGTCACCAGTCAGAGAGGCTAACACTAAGGGCAAGATGTATCAAGCTTCAAAAAGTGATAAAATGGAGACTGATAAGCAGCCAACAGATCAGCTACTACCTGTCATTCTTCAAACCAGTCTGTAACATGACAGGTAGGAGCTGATTGGCTGGCTGTTTATCACTCTCCATTTTATCACTTTTGAAGCGTGATACATCTGGCCCTAGCATCTGCAATAAATACAGATACCTGCTGTTGCCGTTATCATCATCGGTGAACCTCTCCTATGATGACCATAAGGATACCGAGCACATACTTACCTGCTGTGACTTCATCCAGCAGTTCTCCTCATTGTCCTTTTAATCTTAAACCTATTCATAATCACCAGTTGTTCATTGGCTCATCCTACTCTCCAGAGACTCCATTTTCCCCTGTGTGGGGTTCCTCCACAGACTCCTAATACTCTCTATGCAGTCTAAGTTCATTAAAGAACCCATCTTCCATTACACTCCAGCTCCAGACCAGAGTCACCCCTCAGACATGACACCTCCTTTACTCAGCAACTGTGTTCCTACAGATTGTTAGCAAATATTAAAATCTTGTCAGAGTAGTCAACTACATGTTGATATAGTAGGTCCCTGAATATTATATCTACAAAGTGTAAATACGATATTCTTATAGTGGCCATCCCTGGTGTTAAAAACTGTCATCCACCGATGTGAATGAGATTATAAGAACCCCGCTAGTTAAGACAGATCCAGCACCTTGGGAAACTCAATCGTTCAGAATGTACAACTCCAACCTTTTTTTTTTATATGGGGGCCACTTGGTTTGTTTTTTTCCTGTGGGCACCACTGTGTTTTTCCCTGTGGTGTAAATGGCAATTTTGAAACCTTGTTTGGTGTGCTGCAAATTGCAAACGGTTGAAAATCACTGGGTTAGAGAGTTACAGTACTTTTCCACTAATTAAAGGTGAGGCATATTATATATGAAATGCATCTTGTGCTTTGCCTTTACACTTCTCCAGAAAGAGCTTTTTTTAGGTGTACTAAACCACAAAAGAATCACATATTATAAACATTGGGCCTTGACCACTAATGAGAGAATTTGCAGTGGACTGCGAGGAGAAAGATGCCACTCAGACAGAGTGTAACTACCCCCTACAAAAATCGCGAGATCGCTAATCGGTATCCACTTGCATAGCCATAAGCAATTCATGGACTATCTGAGTCATTTTACTTTCTGTGCAAATGTAGGTAAGTTTGAGGCTTCCTCTAACTTAAGACTGAAACAGGGTAGAAGTGGTCATAACTTATGTCACAGACCGTAATCAAAAATGCCTGCGCCCGCCTGCATTTTTCCATACACCCCCAGAAAATGGCAAGTTACCACCCCTAAACGCCAGCTTCCTGTATTTCAAACTGCGAGAGGATTATGTTTATGATCCATGCGCATTTTCTGTCGCTAATTCCCCTCGTGCATGCATAACGCAAATGGTACACATATGCAGCCATTCGATAATCACTCAATTCGTGAAGTCCCAATTAAGCCAAAACCACTGATGTTCACACACCATTATTAAGGTAGTATTAGTAACAATCAACTAAATAATATGTATCATATGATTTTAATTGCATTTTTATTCTTCGTGATAAATTCACAGAGAACATACTGTATTAAAGCAACCAGATTTCTTCACAGTGTGAAACAAGATTTATAGTCTTTGACATCTACCAAACATTTACTGATGCTTCATTTAACCATATCTGTGTACTCAGAGCCGTCCCTAGCCTAAATGACGCCCTAGGCAAGATTTTGACTGGTGCCCCCTAGCACTGCCACTAGTTCCGCCTCTGACCCTGCTCCCCTTTCCCAGCACCATCAAACCTCATCATAGCAGTCATCATTTTGGTGCTCCTACCCGCAATATTTTAAATAGAAACAGTGCACACATTCGGTGTGCAGCCCAAACAGGGGGGTGTTCTTGCTGGGAAGGGGCATGGCCACACAATAGTACCCCCAATTCAAATTATGCCACACAGTAGTGCAACTTTATTCCCATTATATCATGCGATGGTGTCCCTTAGTCACGTTACATCACACAGTAGTACCACTTTACCTTATGTACATTACTCCTCACATTATTCACATTATACCCTTAGAAAAAAATCCTGAGAAAATATTGTATTTTAAGCACCTCCATGGCCACACTGCAACCCAGCACAAAGCAGTGTGTGCTGGGCAGAGGAGAAGAGCTGCAGCTGCTGCTGTCACTTAAGGGGAGGGGGCCCGGGGCCCCCACTGGGCTCTTCCATCAGACTTTGGACTGGGTAATTTGTACCCCTACCCCTTTCTCTCGGCACCCCTGTAATTACCACACAATAATGCCCCCTACACATGACACACATTATTAATGTCCTTATAAACATAATGCCCCTTACACATTATGCCAACCTTTATTAATGCCCTTCATACACATAATGAAACACATAATGCCCCTTACACATATGTTGCACATTATTAATGCCCTTATACAGATGACACAAATAATGCCTGTTACACATATGTCACACATTATTAATGCATTTATACATGACACACATAATGCCCCTTACACATATGCCGAACACTATTGCACAACCAACCCACCCACAGACAGCACTCACACAGCCGCTAACACTGTGACCTCTGCCTCTGCTTGAAAACAGATGTTTCCTCATACATCTTGACTCAATAAGACATGCAGCTCCTGGCCAGTTCTGCTAACGTTGGGTTCATTTTTTGCTAAAACTTCGTCTTATTTGCATTGCTATGACCAGCACACTAAAGGAGCTTCCGATGATTAAAATGATATGTGGCATGAATATATTCTGTGTGTGACTGTGGCTGTACCTGCATATGGAATGCTATGTTACAGTGATTTCCATGAACACACTATTTCATATGCAGATACAGCCTCACTAACACAAAGAATATAGGCATGCTGCATATCATTTTAATCAGCAGAAGCTGCTGATGCCCCTGGGTATTCCAAATGCCCTAGGCAATTGCCTAGTTTGCCTATGCCTGGCTCTGTGTGTACGCTTCTGTTCGGTAGATCACTGACTATTCTCAGCAGCAATTCTCTCACAAAAGTGCATTTTTTGTGTAGTGCAAAGTTCAAGCCTTGCAGTGTGATTGCAGACTGCTCTCTGGTACATGTCAGCCACTGTTTGTGATATTCTTGTGCTCACGCCATGCTTCTTCAATAAGCGTTGTCATTCACCTCTTCTGGGATTTGACCTATTATGTCTTTGTTCACAGGCAGCTGTTCTTCACATCAGTCGGTGGTTCTGTAAACCTTTGACTTGCTAGTCCTCCAAGATCTTTCTGGAAATAGCTTACCACATTGGCTTCACATGCATCTCTGCTAGCCTGTAGCCAATCTAATGAACTAGCTTCTAATATAAATCCATCGCCTTATTGCACCTCATGTTTGTGGCAGGTTACATTGTGATACAAATGTGCATTCCATTTTCTTGCTGTTCTCTAGATTCTGACCTTGGATAATCTCAGTGCCGGATTAAGCCTTCGGGGGGCCCGGGGCACTTTAGACAGGGGGCCCCCTTGCACTTGTCATTACTGGAGTAAAGGCAGTATAAACTTGGTCAATGGGTAACTGCAGGGGGGGGGGAGGATTAATATATATATATATATATATATATATATATATATATATATAGATGCTGGGTGACGGCGGCACTCGTTTAAATAAGCAGACCAGACAACTGGATCGTGACCAACGTTTCAAGGCTGGTGCAGCCTCTTTATCAAGGTGCAGTAAGACAAAGATACAGCCAAATACCACATACCTTTATTCCATTTCCGTGCAGCTCAGCGTCCATTGCCACGCCGCCTCCCGGCGCTCAGTCGTGACGTCATCACCCCGTTGTGAAGGGGCGGGCGTTGAAGCGAGCATTCCGGAGCTGGAAAGTGATACATATATATTTGTGTTACAATTACAAATGTACAAAAACAATCTTGATGCATAAGAGAATGTGACATTACTTGTTGCAAAATGGTTTCAATCCACTTAGTGGTAATATATACTTAAACAACGTGCAAAACAAAAGTGCAAAAGAAACAACACAACAGTGATATGTGTAACTTCAAACTAATATACATAGTGACAAATTAAATTAAATCGCACAATATTGGTGTGGCCAGGTTGGTAGTTGACGGCATCATGTATTAAAACATGAAATGGACCAATTGTCCTGTTTATAGCGTACTCGATGATTGCGGTCGACACATCGTGTCGACCAGCAGTTCAGTCTTACCATAAAAGAATTTTTAAATACTAAGAATGATGCCGTGAGCACCAGTTCATGGACCACACTTCAAAATATGATACATGTAAAGAAATCTATAGTTTTAAAGAAGTTTGCAATGTAACAAAACATACTTTCTAACAGCAGCTGGACAACGGTTATAAAAAATATGCTAAGCCTGCATGCTCATTGAGCCCTCTAGGGGCCAGGGTACTCAACCTGTGTATCCAACGGCTCTCGGATTGGCACAGCTTCAGTCCCCTGTCGCCACCTCTCTTAGAAAGTGGTATTTGCTCAATGATTTGATACCTGAGGGTAGAAAGAGGTAATCAAGAAAGAGGTAATCAATGATTACACCAACTCTATCCCAATTAAGAGAGGAGATAATATGAGGTAAGTGAATGTAAATGTATGGGCGTACCCCCACTCACGGTAAGTAGGGAGGTGTACAGACACGTAACGGTTTCTTTTCTTCCTTTCTTCTCTCTTCTTTTTCTTTTTCTTTCCGTTTCTTTTTTCTTTCCTCTATTTTCAACTTTTCTTTTTGGTGTTTCTCCACTGAGTGGATTGATTTGTCTCCGTGAAAATGGAAGTGAAAATCAGAGGTTAATGAATAAATCTGTGAATTTTTAAAGACACCCCGTGCAGATCGGATATAGAGAACAGTGGTGGTCGTACCTTACTCACCCAGGAATAGAGCAAGATACATATATAAATGTATATTTTAAATGTAACTGTGTAGACCAAGGTTGAAAAAATTGTGTGCGTACACGTGGGTGGATGATGGGTATATGCCCGTAGCGTGTTCTTTTCTTGTGTGGAATTCTGTCTCACCATGAAACCAGATTTTTGGAGTCAGTTATCCTCTATAAAAGAAACCTTTTTGGGTGTTCCTCTATTAATGAAACCATTAATCTCATAGTTGGTAATTTTGTTAGTACCTTTGCCCTTGATGTTTTTACACCCAATGCAACTCCCACAACGAAAGAAACCTTTTGAGGTAATTCTTGACATGGGTTTTTTTTTTAATATAATTGCTCCTGACAGGGGCCTTTATTCAGATCTGATTGCAATACAAATTTGCTTGGAAAATGGGAAAACCCATGTGCACTGCAGGTGGGGCAGATGTAACATGTGCAGAGAGAGTTAGATTTGTGTGAGTTATTTTGTTTCTGTGCAGGGTAAATACTGGCTGCATTATTTTTACACTGCAATTTAGATTTCAGTTTCAACACACCCCACCCAAATCTAACTCTCTATGCACATGTTATATCTGCCCCACCTGCAGTGCACATGGTTTTGCCCATTTTCCAAACAAATTTGTACTGCAATCAGATCTGAATAAGGGCCTAGATGCGATCTAATGTTTGGAGCCTTGCGGTAAATATGCTTGGGTAATTCTGGTATAATGTTTTTCAATACAGGGTCACACAACAAGACTTTCCAGTGTTTCTTAAAGATTTTTTCTATTTTTTTGTGTTCCGCAGTGTATGTTGACACAAATGCCAGCGCAAAGTTTTCATTTTTATTTTTATTTTTTTTCATGGTTTTTTTGATTCATGGTTTCTTTTATTTTTAGTGGCTCTATTTCTCCTTCTAATTTGGAGTTGTCATAACCACAGGCCATAAACTTTGTTTTTATCTCCATAGCCTGTTCCAAGAATATTTAGTCATCGGAGCAATTTTTAATTTAATTTTTTTTTCATTTTTTGGAATTTTTTTGGTTTTATTGTGGATATTTGTGGACAAATTGGTATTCCTTGTGATCCTTCCATTGTTGGGATGGAGGACATTTTATCTATTTTTTCTATGGTATAATAAAGACATTTTTATAAAGTAAAATCTTTTTTTCTGGCTAAAATACAACTGGGAGGAGAAATAGCCCTACAAACGGATCACCACTCAGAGCGAAAGAAACCGCTATAGGTGGTGAAAAACTTACACTGCTGTAAGTTTTGGTACGCATATCACTTATCCTTTGGATTAAAATTTGGGTACATATATAATCAAGTCATATGAGCACAACACGTGGTGGAGTCAGTTATCCTCTATAAAAGAAACCTTTTTGGGTGTTCCTCTACACACCAGAGTGTGAGTCACGGTACGCCATTAGTACCTCTATTTCACCTTTAAATATTTAAAGGCACCTGCATCCTATACTCACCTTCCAGATATAAGGGTATAGATAAAGAATTAATACGCATCCACTAATATCTATTTTTTCATCATCTCTATTCACTTAATACTTGCACCTGAGGAAAATCTGGTTTCCACACAAGAAAAGAACACGCTATGGGCATATACCCATCATCCACCCACGCGGTACGCACACAATTTTTTCAACCTTGGTCTACACAGTTACATTTAAAAGATACCTTTATATATGTATCTTGCTCTATTCTTGGGTGAGTAAGGTACGACCACCACTGTTCTCTATATCCGATCTGCACGGGGTGTCTTTAAAAATTCACAGATTTATTCATTAACCTCCAATTTTCACTTCCATTTTCTCTGAGACAAATCAATACACTCAGTGGAGAAACACCAAAAAGAAAAGTTGAAAATAGAGGAAAGAAAAAAGAAACGGAAAGAAAAAGAAAAAGAAGAGAGAAGAAAGGAAGAAAAGAAACCGCTACGTGTCTGTACACCTCCCTACTTACCGTGAGTGGGGGTACGCCCATACATTTACATTCACTTACCTCATATTATCTCCTCTCTTAATTGGGATAGAGTTGGTGTAATCATTGATTACCTCTTTCTTTTTATGTATAATTGAGAATACCCTTGAAAAAGTGTGAAGACACCTGAAGATAAAAGACCTTTAGACTCACTTCATTGAAGTATTGCGCCAGAGACTTGGAAATCCCCACTGTTTGTATGTTTGGTATTTGGAGGGTTATTCGGGTGATAACCAGGGTTGAGTACAGTTCTCAGGCAGCAGCGCGCCATTTCAGGTCATATCCTAAACCTTGTTTTTAGATATATTTCCAGCCCGAGGTTGCTGCTGGGCTTCCCACGGGAGATAGAGGCGGCACTCAAAGGTCTTTTAGAAAAACTTTATAAAGGTATTAGTGCATCAACGATTTATCTATTATTCCTACATGCACTGTATATGACCTGAAAAAAAAGGCCAATGTCGGCCTTGAAACGTCATCCTATATATATGCACTAATACCTTTATAAAGTTTTTCTAAAAGACCTTTGAGTGCCACCTCTATCTCCCGTGGGAAGCCAAGCAGCAACCTCGGGCTGGAATATATATATATACATACACACATACCGCATCAAAAGCCTGTGTTTGTCCCGCTGTACCTTACTCTGTAGGACTGTAGGAGACCTCACAGGCTCAGTGCTAACTCTGATTAAAAAATCTCACATGATGAGGCTGCTACTGCTACTGTCCTCCATGCTTCTCAGCATGTAATGAGCTCCACCAATCAGAGCTCAGCACAAACCTCTGAGTCTCTGCCCCCTTGTGCAAAGTGTCATGGGACTTAGTCAACTCCCAGTAATGGGTACTTGTGTATTTTGGCGGCGCCCGATTTCTGCATCGTACGATGAACGTATCGCATCGCATGCCATGTACCCGATGGCATACGATGCGATGCGATTTTGACCCCCTATACGATTAAAAATCGTATAAGCACCCTAAAGGGTGCTTACAATGTTAAATGCACCCCCACGCCACCCCCCCATTATAAACGTGAACCCGAAGCGTGGCGATCGCAGCGAGCCCGCGAGGGGCGGCGGTACGCGTCCTACGACCTTTTCATACCCCCACTATCCACGTTGGCGTGGAGTTGAGAATAGATTAGTGTGGCGAGCGCACGCGGATACCTTCACAGGTAAACGCGTCCCTTTGCGGGCTTCACAGGTATCCGCGTCCCCTCGCGGGGCTCGCCACAATTCGGGCTCAGTGGCTCGCTGCGCTCGCCACGCTTTCTATTCTCAACTCCACGCCGACGTGGATAGTGGGGGTATGAAAAGGTCGTAGGACGCGTACCGCCGCCCATCGCGGGCTCGCTTCGGGTTCACGTTTATAGTTGGGGGGTGGCGTGGGGGTGCATTTAACATTGTAAGCACCCAAAATACACAAGTACCCAGTAATGCACTACAGTGTGCATTACTGGGAGTTGGCACCTGATTTTCAGCACCATTAACCATTGTCACATTGGCAGATAGGTGAAGCTGAAACACTACCCCACTCCCATGCACAAAAACTTTAGCTAAAAAAAAAAATCAAAAATACATGCCGACCACAGGGGGCCCTAGCTAGAGGGGGCCTAGCTGACCCCTGTGCCCCCCCCCCCCTTTAATACAGCCCTGCATTATCTTTTTTAGTTTTGTGGGGGGGGGATATCTCTCTGCCCCGATATGTTTTGTGATTTTATTCCTTTCTTCGTCTTATAATTACAACCTCATGTGGGGTCCACCATGTATGGCAAATAAAAGTATGTGAACCCTTTTTAATTATCTCTATGTTGGTATAATTTAGTGATAAAGTATGATCTGATCTTTATCTAAGTCACAAATACAAACAAAATTGGTAGGAACTATAACTGACAGGGTAGTGTTCGCCAAAATGCCTTATAAAGGACTCAGGTGATCAAGACACCTGTGCACAATCAGCCTAACTCCCAGCAGGGATAACAAAGTCAGACTTGTGCATAATTATACCCAGAGAATGAGCTGCAATGGCAAAGACTAACCACCAGAGGCCACCAGAGAGTAAAATACCAAGCACAGACTGAAAATAACACAGAACAGACAAGACAGAACTCAGCCATTAATCAATTTTCCTAACATTTACCAAGAATCACAGGGATGCATGTACCCCTGAAATACACAAAACAATGCTTTATACAGTATAACTAAATAACTAGAAACTGGTTGGGTACGATAATATTGGGTCATAAGATTGACAGTGGAATTTCGATGACCAGAATCCCAACACATCCCGGTAAGTATTTTTATCTTACCCAAAACCCTTCCACAGATAACCCAAACCCTCTCTTCCCACAGCCTAATAGGGCCTACACACATAGCGATTTTTAGGTATTTTCTAAGCGATTTGTCTAGGTCGCTTAGAAAGTAAGCATACATCTGTGTGTGTGTGTGTGTGTGTGTGGAGGCTATAGCGATATACAGTAGATGCGCTGCCCTGCACTTCAGTATCGATGTAAGAAGAAGAATGAGAAGAATAAGCATGCCCCATCAATCTAGTCATATCGCTTAGCAAGAGCCTGCATATTGTCCGCCTTTTGTGTGGTGTCTTTTTTTTGTGCTCAAGCGACCAGCGATTTTCCTCATCTGGACACTCCCTGAGCCCTCCTCTCAATTCTCTACACGCTGCTGCTACAGAGAACACACGCTGCAAACCCTCCGGGGCTGGTAAGTACTTATGCGAACCACTATACACCACCAACGCATGATTAGAGGTGGAGTGGGGTGGTGATGAGAGGGGACCACTGTGCCACCAATGTAAAATAATTGGCATGCTTATGGGTGAGGGTGTCATGTGCCGCCTGCCACACCTTTGCCCCCCCCCCCCCCAGCACAAGTATCTTGGCAGGAGGTTGTTTAGGGGGGGGTGGGGCGACCACTGTGGCACCAATGTAAAATAAATGTCCTGCTTATGGGGAGGGTGGCATCTGGTGGGCTGTAGGGGCTTTGGGCCTTATTCTGGTTCAGGCGGCCAAACATACGTACGTTCCGTATCAGCGTACGTTTACCGTACGCGGACGGTTAGCGAAAGTCCACCCACAAAACATCCGCATACGGACGGCCACAAACATCGACAAAGGGGAGTGGCGTACACTTGAGCGTACGCCACCGTACATGGACGGATCTCCTCCTAGACACCGATAATTGGCGTACAACAGAGCGTGCACCAACATATACGGACGGCTTTCGTCCGTTTTTACACCGACATCTTATGGCTATCTGAGCATACTCAGCGTATGTTACCGATCGTGAGAGTTAGCTTACGTCCGTGCACGCTGGCATACCCTTCACATATATGGCCCTCATAATCTAGCCTTTCAACTATGATTAAGCCAATTAAATGAATTATTCTAATTGTTCATCAATTATTGTTTTCTATTACCTCAATTGTCTACCTTAATGAACAGCCTAATAAAAATACATTTTAACTAAATAGTGGCCATGGCCTTAAAACATTGCTGAAACATCCTTGTAGCTGTTAGATGTGGTTTATGTATTTTTATCATAATTAAAAAAACAATGTTTGTATTAGAGTGAAAAGGTTGACACATGTCGACTTGTGTAGATTGAGTGTGCTGCTGTTTAAAGTATATGAAAACACTTACTGAATGTGTGTAATTGGTTTCCAAATAACTACCTTGGCAAATATAAGCAGGTCTTAAAAAGAATCTTAACTAAAATGAAACCAACCTTTACATGTAGAGAAGTGTAGAAAGATATGCTTCCAATGTGTTTTGAGGGCTGTGTGTGGCTTGCAGGTAGTGAAATAATGGTTTGGACTTAATAGACTCCAGCATTGCTTATTACATTCAGGTGTATGTGTTTGAGTAGTAATCAGCATTAATTAGCAGACCCAGGCGTCCGCTCTAATGCGTTATCTGTAGGGGTGGTATGGAGGTGGCGGCCGCCTGTTTTGTGTCCGAAATGCACGGTGCTTTCGCCGATCGAGCGGTAGTAGCACCGTACATTTTTTGTGCACACCCCTGTGTACGCCCAGTTTCCCTCATTATTTCGGCCGCTCCCCTCAACACGCCCATATGCCGCCCACAATGACCGTACTCTTGCGGACAGGTTTTTTCGCACGGAAAGACCCGTCCGTGAGCGTTGTGGAGTCGTCGCGCCTGCGCATTGCGGAAGGTACGCATGCACAGATAAAAAAAAAAACGGAAAGTACGAACCAGAATAAACCCCTTTGTGTGGGGTGCCCACCGCTATATACAGACAAAGAGAAACTCCCCCAGCCCTTTGAACTTCCCATTTTTATTTAAATGTGCTTTTTTACCCCTCTTGCTTAACAAAATCTGACATGCATTAATCGCTAAGCAGAATCGCTGATGAATATCGCTGACACATTTTGCACCTTCTGAGCGATATAGATGCTGGGGAGCTCAAAGGAAATCTGTCATGCTAAATCGGGCAGGCTAAGTCGCTGGCAAAAATCGCTATGTGTGTAGGCCCCATTACCCTAACCTCCCCACCCCTGCAACCTAACCATTCCCCCAGTGTACAATCCTAACTGTGCTTATTTCTGGAATATTTGAAGAACATGCCTGTCAGGATCCTATTGTTGGTCGAACAGTCGGAATTCTGACTGCTGATATTTTGACCGTATCCCACTGGAAAAATATAAATATAGACTTGCGCAAAAAGCTCCATTTAACAGAGAAAATGCAATGGTGGTGTTTTCCAAGTGCCACACTGTGTGAATGGTATGCTATTAAGTAGCTTTAGTAGTGTCACTGCTGTGTTGTGATTATAGATGGATAAGATAGAGCATAATTCATCATTCAAATTGAACACAATGTAATCTAAAAAGACATTATGAGTCCATGCAATGCTAGTGTCAATAAATATATGTAAGTCTGTTATTTTATTATATTCAGTCCTTGAGACACTATGGCGTCTGTTCAGCACTAAAACTCTCAGGGACAATGGTTGCATTAACACGCTGCACCCACGAAGTCCCTGCGGCAGACTTATCAGGACGAAAATACTGGCTGTTTTGTGCACATTAATGTCCACATTATTTAGGTATAATTTAGCTTGATGAATAGAACCCTATATTTAATCATTCATAAAGTCTATTCAATTTTCCTGATAGTGACTAGGATATCTAGCTATTACATAGAGAAGAACCACTAAGCCATTGCTGTGTATACATAATGGGCCTTATTCTGGTTCACTCGGTCAGGCACAAATTCACACAGGGGACCGATATTTTGCATATGCGCATGCGCTGCTGCATTTCTGCGCATGTGCATGTGATGGGAGCGTGCATACTTGGTGTAAAATCTGTTTGCCGAGCACATGCTCCCTGCCTTCCGAGCGGGGGGTGAAGAGAGGCATGGGGTGCTGGCCAGGGTCATTAGCATATGCATATGCCTAGCGTTACATGGGCGTTTCCAAGAAAATGCAGGAAGTGCATATTGAAATGTGGATGTGATCTACGTGCGGGGGGCGGACAGCTGACTTAACTTGATGTCAGCTACCCGCCCATATCCCTGCTTTTCTTCGCTCATATGTACACGTGGTCTAGACCACTCGTACATGAGCAAGCACTTTCTACATCATTCGATGGACGGTGACCATCGAATAATAGGGGAGGTTCACACAGGCATGCATAAAACATGTTCACATAAAACATCCGCTCGCATGCCAAGCAGCCGAATTGCATGTAATGCATGGAGGCTGGAGGCAGCCCAGCAGCTTACCTTGATGCTGGGCTTCCCACCAGTGTGGCGATTGGTGGCCCCTGCATGTTGTTCGTCAGTCCCGGCACTTGGAGATGATGTCATCTCCAAGTGCCACCCCCCTGCACCCGTATGCAGTGTAAGCAATGTCGGCCCGGGAATTTTCCGGGTCGGCACTGCAGTGTAAATAGGGCACATTTCAGATCCGACCCAGATTGGACTGTGTTCCAAATACCGGGACGGATCCGGGCTTTTGGTGTAAAAGTGGTATTAAACATTTGCTTCCACACACTGGAAAACAGACAATGGACATTCAGACATTCAGACACATTGGTTAAATCCATTTGATATAACTCATCTATCAAAACAATCATTTTTGTCCATTTCCCAGTGTTTGGGAGCAAATGGTTGATTGTCATTTGGTTCTATACAGTACAGCCAGATTGTTGTTCCCACAAGACAGATTGGACTGTCACATCTATAGATGTGTACCCAGTGTAACGGTCCAGGTTTAAAGCATATCCCTGGCACAGCACAGATGGTTAAATCATATTGCCTAAGGTACTAATTAAGTCACCTGTGGCTAAGCATGGATATTCTTAAAACCAGGACCAATAGTGCTACTTGGGGACTGAATTAGGGAAACACTGACCTCCTAAAGGAAGCATTTATTTTATAGGGCTTTAACATTTGTCAGTCTAATGAACGAGCAGCATTGCTTTGCCCATGTGTAGCATAAGGATGAAACCGGAACAGCTTAAAAAAACGATTCAACAAGGCGCTTAAAGAAGCCACAAGAGGGAATGTGGTGCTATAATAAATGAGGGAAGCTTGACTCGTTCAGTTACTGAGATTAATTACAGTTAGCCTTCCAAGATTTCAGCTCATTTAGCAATATTTTAATTAATTCAATAGAGCAATCCTTTAGGTGATAACATCAAATCTGTAAGTTATATTGCTACCATTTATGTAGTGGAAGTGAGTCTTTAGCAGTAAAAGAGATTGAATGGGGTTTAATAAATGGATCAGAGTGAAGGTCATAAAAATGTATGCTAGTATTTCTTTATGCAACAGGGATGTACCATCAAGCTGTCAACAAAGTCCACACTTTAATATATTCCTGGAGGGGTATGGGTAAAAACCAGAACCGGACAGGTCCACGGAAGGCTGGACCGAATAGGCTCCATTCATCAATTTGTGTCTTCCAGAGCTTAGTGTCCGGTCCGGGTGGGTGCCTGTCCAGAGGTGTCCATGGGGGGAGGGGGGGGGGTGCTGTGACCAAAGAGAGGTGGAATGAGAGAATAAAGCATACTTGCCTACCCTCCCGGAATGGCCGGGAGGGTCCCGCAAATCGGGTCCTTCTCCCGGTCCCCCGGGAAGGGGGGCAAATCTCCCGCATTTCCCAACAGCCCCGGCTCCCCCTCTCCCCGCGTTCTAAAAACTATGACTTTCGTGGGTCCGCGGGGAGGGGCGGGGCTTAATGACGCAATTCGCGGCATGTCGCATCATTTTTAGTCCCTCCCCCACCCACGGACCCGCAAATTGAGGCTTCAGCCCGTCATGGGGGTGGGGCTTGATGACATCACCCGTGCCCCGCCCCCAAAACGAAGCCTCTACCCGCCCCCTTTCACTCCTCTCCGGGCTTCTTCCGGAAAGGAGTATGCCAAAGTCGGCAAGTATGGAATAAAGCCTCCCTGTATTGTCCGGGCATGTAGAAAAAAAAAAAACCAGAACGGTCTGGACCACACGGGGAAGCTGTAATCTCCCCTTCCCTATGTCCCTAGTGAAAGCTATCACATGCAAGCCCCCGGACAAGACGCCCCCGGATGGGAAACACCCCTCTAGAATGCAGAGTTTGATGTCCGGTCCGGCGTTCCGGGGTCTTGTCCGGCAGTCCCTTCCTGGAGAGTTCTATTCAATCATCAATCACAGCTCAATACAGGACTTTGCCCTTCATTTTATTGCTATTATATTATTTTTACATTGAGATTTATTGTATACTGTTTATTATTGGCAATATTCAGTTATTTGATTTTATTATCATCAGTGATGACTTAATAATTAATTAATAAGTATATATTAATTTGAACCATCTTGCGTCATTTCAGCCGGCGCTGGCACTTCTTTTCTTTTCCTGGAGTGTAGTGAAGCATATTACTTAAGATACTGTAAGGTTGTAGCTACACATTGGCTCAGCTATGATGCCGATGTCACAGACAAAGCTAATACTATGATAGGACTGCATAAAGGTTTCTTTTCCTAGAACACAGACAGAAGGTCATCAGGGATTCCCTGAGAACTAGAAGTGCCTGAGCCCTGAGGGCGGCATAGAGCAGCAGATGTGAGTAATAGCCAGCACTGATTATTGGCACTGTATGCCACGTGCAGTGCTATTATATGCCAGGTCTGCTCATCCCTACTGTACGTGGTGGAAAGGGTTAACCAAAATCTAGATGCAGCAAGTGTTCCTCCGATTAGAGATTTAGATTAGATTAGAGTGTCTTGTGGGGGAGGCTCAGTGCACTGACTTTTTTTGAAGAGACCAATCTTCCCACACCCTGTTGTGCATGCTCTCCTGGGTCACTATGGCCCATTATGCCAGGCACACGCTCGGCCTGCAGGCTCTTGTTATGCAGATGAGGCAGGCCTGGGAAGCAGCACTTCTCTTTCTCTCTCCTATATAAAAGGAGGGGGGCAGTGAGTATAAAGGAGGACCCGTGGTGGGGGGAAGGCTGGGTGTGTGTGTGTGGGGGGGGGGGGGGGGGGGGGCACGCCCCTGTTCAAATGTCACAGAGTAAAAGGAGACAAAACAAGTGCCTGCACTTTCCTACCACATGCACACATAGTGCCACACACGTGTCCCCCGCCCAGTGCCCCGCCAGCCAATCCCGGTGCAGGGGAGTGATGCGGTGACCGCTCCAGCCCCTCTGTCATTACTAGTATCCCTCCTCCCTGTGTCCTGTACCTGCGGCAGCACACTGTACACAGCCAGCACGGGGAGGAGGAGGCGGCACACACAGCTGCTCCCCGCCCCCCTCTCTGCCTCTGACTGCCGCTGCTGAGACTGGGCTCCTCGGGTTCAGCACTTGGACAGCTCCTGAGCTCTCAGCGGCACCGAGCATCGGGCTGCCCCAGCACAGGGACTATGGCTGGCGTGCAGCAGGGCGAGAAGCAGCTCTTCGAGAAGTTCTGGATGGGGACTTTTAAAGCCGTGGCCACCCCGCGCAGGGAGAGCACCATCGTGGCCAGCATCACCGCTCGGAAGCCGCTGTCCAGGTAGGAAGACACGCGGGGTACGGTGGGGGGACTGCTTCGCAGGCTGCACTCTATATAAGCGGCGTGTACTGTCTGCGGGTGGCCGGTAAGTTACCAGCATCCGAATAGCGGCTCACTGGGGAGCCCACGCGTGTTACCCGGCACTGGCTCCTGGCTGGGAGTGACCGGGATATTTGAGCCTCTGCTCTGTAGTACTTGTTTATTACTGTTACATCTGGCTGTAGTACCGGATACATGCAGGTGAGCAGGTAACAACATCCACCCACATAAACGGATCCGACACGCAATGACCCATCCCTGGTCCTGGGTGACAGTCTCTTTGTCTCATCCTCTCCCAGAGATTTCCAGCAGCAGCAGCAGCAGCAGCAGCAGCAGTGTGCACCCATGGGGCAGCCTCCTGCGCACCGGAGCCTATAGGCGCCTGCATGGCTGGCAGTGAGTGAGAAGGGTCTCCCGTAACTTTCCTCAGCATCTCCCGGGCTCACCCTCCATCCCTCATTGCTGCAGACACTGCGCCTCTCTGGGGATGCAGCTGGTGTCATTTGGAACTCTGGGCAATTATGAAGCCGCCAGGGTCGGCGTAGAACCCTGGAGCGAGCAAATAAACTGGGAGAAATAATTGGTCTATGGTGCATTATTATGTCACTAATAAGGCACTTCATATATGGGGACCTCGGCAGCTCCTATTATAAAGATGCATGCTGTGCTCAGTGACAGGTGCTGCTCCAGCACCCCATAGAATAATGTGCCAGCACAGGACTGATGTTCCTATTACATCCTGAATACTGGACGTGCACGATATTGCGATGAAATATGTGATATTTCCGTACATGCTGTGGTATTGGGGCACAGTAATCACTTTCTAAGCGTTTATACATTGTGAACCTTTTCATTGAAAGCACACATAAAACGCTTTTATTTATCTTGCATTCAATAAGCTGAATTTCTGCTTCTTTTTACTGAGATGGTGCCAGACTTGTATTGCATGTACTGTAGCTGGTAGCCTACCATATGCGCACTGGTGCAGCTGGGGCTGTGCTACTGACTTTAGCATACTGGAGAGAAAATTAATTATTTAAACCAAATGTAAGTCTGTTTCTTTGCTCAGAGCTCATTACTTTCTTTTGTGTTTGCATTTGAAGCAGAGGGTTATATTTCCATGCACTGCACTCTCCTCCACAACCTAAATCTGGGAAATAAGTATGTGAGATGTGTAATGAAACATAAACCACATCAAAACTGCTGTGAAAATATTGGCAATTAGTTGGTTCAATGATATTAATTTATTCTGGAAGCAAAACAAAATTCAATACAGGTTGAGTATCCCTTATCCAAAATGCTCGGGACCAGGAGAATTTTGGATAACGGATTATTCCGTATTTTGGAATATTTTTATATTTCAATGATGTTTTTTGAAGTATCTTGCATTTATGCTGTATAAACACATGAAATACACACATATATATTTTATTACCACATAAAATACACACAAATATATTTTATTTGTTTAAAAAACAAGGTTTCAAAACATGAAACAAAATTTGTGTACTATCTCAGATACTGAATTTGAATGGCAAGCAATCATTTTCTTGTACATATGTAGTGCCAGTTACATGTCATGTCCTCAGTAGTGCTGTTACATATGTCCCCAGTGAGTTTTTATAAAAAAAAAAAAAAAATCCTTCACTTTCTGGAATGTATGGTTTTCGGAATAATTTGGATAACGGATATTCGGATACGGGATACTCGACCTGTACAAAGGTTTGGAGTTGCTAGAAAGGGAAATGGGGCAGAATACATTGGGATATTCAAAGCAAGAGGGTGTATGCATATTGTAGTTTATTTGTATGTTTGCTATACACAGTAGTTCTGTACATCATTAATGTATAGACACTAGCAGTAAGGATTAGTGGGGATGTTGGAAAGCATGCCGTCAAGTCTTCAAACACAGAGGGCAATTCAATTGTTTTACTGGTCACATTAGATGGGGCCAGATTCAGTTGTTGTTCTGGCACTGGGCGAATGTTCCAATTTCACTCTGATCATGCCCAAATAGAAAGGGGTACATGACTAATCCTGATGAAACAATTGAGTGGCTCTGTGGGGCATAGGGTAACCAAAAAACAATTGAATTGCCCCTTGGGGTAGAAATACTGAACATTTTAGCAAAGTATTCTTAAAATGTAACATCTTAAGTACTTAGGACCATATAGAACCACCCCAGTTATTACATCCACTATATGTGATCATTATTTCCCTTCCATGTATATAATTTTTTTTTTTATTATTTCTTTTAGTTGTGTAACATTAATCATAGGCTCAGAGATACAAAATAACACAACAGTTCTATGCCCTTATTGTTTGCAAATATATTACAACTAAAACCCCTTTTGGAATGGGGGCTAAAAGTTACTTTAGCAGAAGGCATGTACTTACTGATCCCCTAGTCATCCCGACAAATCTATTATTATGTAATGTCGCCAGGTAATAGAAAACTATATAGCAGCAGAGGACTGGCAATAGGAACATCTGATCCTGTCTGAATGAAATTACAACTGCAGCAGCAAATGGGCAGCATTCAATGAATCTGAAAGTGAGTGAGGTGAAAAGGACAAATATTCCCAATTCTACTACCTTGGGGAAGTACAGATTACTGTTCAGCCCAGTGATTTGGGCACCTACAAGTAGCGACTGTGAATTGATATTGGATGACCTCTTTTTTTCTGTTAACATTGGAAAATGTAATTATATACTTTTCTTCCAGTAAGTCTTGAACATTCTTCTATGTGATTACACTGCTGATTAGATAGCTCTATAGATTTTGCAGTTGGCTGGCACCCAATTGACAAGATGTTTGTCCCATAATGACTTAAGCTAAAGGGTGCTATACGCCGAAAAAGCTTATCTCCTGATAGAACAGCGTGCCAGGAAAATTCGCTGTCTACCACTGGCATACTAAACATATGCCCATTTCTCTAGGAAGGAAAGTTACATTTCCCTTTCATTGGAATATAAACAGATTCTTAACATGCTCAGTATTCTTTATTGTCTCGCAGCACAGAAGCTGACCAATAATTATTGTCTTTCACTGGGTAGAAATCTCCTAGGCTTTGGCATTATAACGCACTCTTGCAATAACAATCATTAGCACAGTATGGGATAATTGGTCAGAATATTAAAACAATAATAATGTTTCTGAAGCACTGCTGGAAATGCATTTCTGCTTAAATATAGCCTTTGCAGACAGGCGTAGACGAAAAACTGCTCCACATTTATTGTCGTTATGCGTCTCTTTATATATTATCAATATTTTTAGCTGCCAATGGTTCAGACTATGTTACATGCTTATTCTAAAATAAGAAACTTAGGGGTTATTACTGTAAGTGAAGTAATTGAATGTTCTGTGGTTGTGTATTTTATTCCCTGTACCTGTGGAAATCTCATCAGGGCTGTTTCTCTAGAGGTAAAAGGGGTCACTGAAAAAAAAAACATTATTTGTGAAAGGGTCTTTCAAAGTTCTACAATAGCTTTCAGTTCTGTAGTCTTAGCACAGGATGACCCTAGAAGGAATAGACACGTCTACGCTCCAGTTAATCAAGTATAGTACATGGCAATGTTATGAGCGGGCGTTAGAGGACAAAGTGTTTCTAGATTTTGCCAAATACGAATACACGTTCTAAAAGTCATGACCACAAATGTCCCTTTATCTGTGGCTATCATATGCACTGATTTTCCCAAGGCGACCCTAGTTTTCACCACTGGATATAATTGATTCAGTGCCCATCTTCCAATAATACAGAATTCTGGTATACTTAGAATTAAAGGACAAACTGGAACTAATTTGACTAGCAGTTTCTGTTATACAGGTTGGGTATCCCTTATCCAAAATGCTCGGGACCAGAAGAATTTTGGATAACGGATTATTTCGTATTTCAGAATATTTTTTATATTTCAATGATGTATCTTGAGGTATCGCATTTATGTTGTACAAACACATCAAACACATGAAATACACACAGATATATTTTATTTGTCCATAAAACAAGGTTTCAAAACATGAAACAAAGTTTTTGTACTATTTCAGATACTGAATTTAAATGCCAAACAATCATTACCTTGCACGTTTAGTGCCAGTTACATATCATGTCCTCAGTAGTGCCAGTTACATATCATGTCCTCAGTAGTGCTGTTACAGATGTCCCCAGTAGTGCCAGTTACATATTATGTCCTCAGTAGTGCTGTTACAGATGTCCCCAGTAGTGCTAGTTACATATCATATCCTCAGTAGTGCTGTTACAGATGTCCCCAGTAGTGCCAGTTACATATCATGTCTTCAGTAGTGTTGTTACAGATGTCCTCAGTAGTGCCAGTTACATATCATGTCCTCAGTAGTGCTGTTACAGATGTCCCCAGTAGTTCCAGTTACATATCATGTCCTCAGTAGTGTTGTTACAGATGTCCCCAGTAGTGCCAGTTACATATCATGTCCTCAGTAGTGTTGTTACAGATGTCCTCAGTAGTGCTGTTACAGATGTCCTCAGTAGTGCTGTTACAGATGTCCCCAGTAGTGCTGTTACAGATGTCCCCAGTAGTGCCAGTTACATATCATGTCCTCAGTAGTGTTGTTACAGATGTCCTCAGTAGTGCTGTTACAGATGTCCTCAGTAGTGCTGTTACAGATGTCCCCAGTAGTGCTGTTACAGATGTCCCCAGTAGTGCCAGTTACATATCATGTCCTCAGTAGTGTTGTTACAGATGTCCTCAGTAGTGCTGTTACAGATGTCCTCAGTAGTGCTTTTCGCAAAAAAAAAAAAAAAAATGTCACTTTCTGGAATGTATGGTTATCAGAATAATTTGGATAACAGATATTTGGATAACCTGTATAATATTTTTTAACTATTTGTATGTGTAAAAGCCTATTATAGTGATATTACAATAAATTAGGGAATAAGGAAGCCTCATTTTTTTAAGTTAAAGTTATTCTGTTTGGCAATAGGCTACATCGGAGTGGAAAAGAACAAAAGCGAGCAAAAATAAAATACAATTTAACTGTAACAACTGGGACACTTACTTTTTAATACTATAGCAATAGCAAGGTAGAGTTCTTGCTGGTTTCTTTCATCAGACTTAAAGATGAATAGATTGCATTTGGTCAAAAAACTAAAGAGTGTGCAGTACTGACACTTAAACTCATGTGTCTCCAATAACCATAATGTAGAGATTTGTATGTCATTTATTCTTTTTAAACTATTACCATAAGTGTAAAACAGGGTCCATAAAGGAAACATGACATTTCCATATCCGCAAAGGGACTTTGTCCTTATCAACACATCATTAAATTAACGTCTTACATTGGATTGTTAGGAGTTACACATTACATCCCCTTTCCTGTGTGCAAAAATATTATAAATGTTTAAATACTCTAAAGACGCCCAAACCAAGGACTTTAATATTTCTATCTTGAAACATTTATGGAAATAATTGCAATTGTTATTGCCCTGCCCTAGTGGAGCTTTAACACTTTGTATTCCCTACTAAATCTACGCACACAAGGGATCATTAGTTGGTGATAAACCAATGAATCTACTGCTTTGCTTTTAGATTGTGAAAGGAAACCAGATCACCTGGTCGAATTCCATGCAAAAATGGGGAGAATGTACACACTTCACACAGATGGCAGGAACCTAACTTAAGACCTCTGAGCTGCAGTCATGATATCCACTAAATCAGTGATTCCTAACCTTGGTTCTCAAGGTACACTAACAGTCCATGTTTTCGTGATATCAATGCTTGAGCCTAGACAGTTAAATAAAAATGATGGTGGTACTTAATAAGCCAAGTGCATGTTTTAAGGATAGTGATGCTATGCTAAAGTATAAGTATCCTTAAAACATGCACTGTGGTTAGTATATCTTGAGAGCCGTGGTTGGGAACCCTTGCAAAGCATCAATCAACACTGCTCATAACATTCCTTATAGTGTACAAATTCAACAAGTAACAATAAAGTCTGTTAATTGTATACATCCACACCAATGAAGAAAGCACCTATGGTCTACAGAGAAGTGACTAGCTAGCACTCATAACAGTGGTGTAGCTACATATGTGGCAGACCCTGTGGCGGCTTGGGGGAGCAGGGCCAGCTTGGTCTGTGGTGGGCGCCTCTGGCTGAACTGACAGGTGACCCAAGCAGCAGTGAACGCTGAGCTGGTCCTGCCCTGTACATATCTAATGAGCAGGAACCCAGTGCAGTGCATATTGAATGAGCCGGTCCCTTCCCCGTGCATATGTAATGAGCGGGTTCCCGCCCCGTGCATATGTAATGAGCGGGTCCTGCTTACTTCTGCCCGGGTTGCCTGTCAGCACAGCCAGCAGTCCATCACCTCGCCCCTTCTTGTGTGTGCTGGGGGGGGGGGGGGGGCGCTGGAATTTTTATTGGCAGGGGGGGGGGGGGAATTTCTAGCTATGCCACTGATTTATAACCCTCATTTGCAATGACTAGCCCTTAGGCACTTACAATCGATTGCACTACTGACAGTCATATTTGTCTCTATATGTGTCCACATCTGTTTACAATTACAAAAACACACTCTTACTGAAGGCAACGTATATTAGACTAGTCTTTTACTCCCCTGTACCTCTTTAGTCACAAGCAAGCACACATGTCAGATGTGAGCCAATTTGCATACACGCATATAAGTGCAGTTTTGTTTGTTCAGTGCATATTTCCAGATTTTACATTACCCAAACTGGCAGGCAAACAATTCAGCATTAGGGTCAGTGTCTCTGCATGCATGGCTTGTTTAGTGTGACTGTACCGCTAGATGAAAAGGAATGCTCACTCTGCCGCTGGTTTTCCTTACTTTCATGCAAGTCATCCTTTGATAGAATTGCCCAATTCATCACTGCTTTGTAACTGGTTATATTAACATATTATAATTAAAGAAAGCCAAATGCAGCGGGGTAAGGAAGAGGCTGAAGTCAACAGCTGTATCACACCGATGATTGTAAAGGGACATTTTAGATGGAAGTCAGACAGATTTGCAGTTGCCTAATTGTCCTTACCATTGTTGGATGGTTGGGAACAGCTCTTTTGCTGCTGGTTAGAATGTTACAACTATCCATAATCCAAGGTGGAACCACAACCCCGAGTATAACACGTGTTTGTGCTTAGCAAAGTTACTTTTAAAGAAAAAACATGTTGTAAATGTTTTAGAACATGGAACATTAATCAAGAAACAATGCTGTTTCTTTCTATGGTCATGAAGGCAGGGGCCCCTATGTATACAGAACCACTTACACAAGGCAATATCTACTCCTGTTGGACTCAATGTGGTTGAATTTGTGTTATACAGTGGAAATCTGATTTCCTTAATGGGAAAAATCTGGTGGCTTCAAGCAGATGGCTACTCAACCCGCAACAGTCATCATATAATTATTGGCCCTTTACACCAGCCCCATTTCTAGGTGCAAGAGATCTGTCTGAAACATTCTTATCTTCTCCATAGAAATGACTCAAAACAGCAGTGAACTCAAACTACATGCCCATGCCACCAAGAATAACCTATACAATTGTATTGTCGCCACCTTATGACAAAATGGCCATTTCACAGAAAGACAGACCATCAGTGATCTTGAGTAGGATAGAGATACACAAATGTGCACATTCCCTGTATGCTAGCACTCGCTATATGCATATGTACAATGATCCCATTGTTAGGTCGACAGTAATTAGGTTGACAATCGACCCCTTTTGGTCTACAGGCAAATAGTCGCAACGGTCAGAAGGTCGAAATGCACTAGGTCGACAAGCAATAAGTTGATCTATTTACTGTTTGCCTAATAATTCACACCGGTCTACAAAGATATCTACCCAACTCAGAATTATATCCAATGTCAATAAAACATTGCACATCTGCCCAAAGGAAGGCAGACTACAAAATGGGAAGTAGAAAATAGGAACCACGATTGCAGCTACAGCTGCTGTATAGGGAGCGTGTAAAGCTGCCAAAGGGTAATAACAAGGAAAAAAGGTAATACAGCACTTGGGTTTGACTGTATAAATTGACACTACCACATTAAAAATGAAATATACATTTAATAAATGATGTTGACATACAGTAATGCAAAATGAAAACAGAATTATCTTAAATGAAAAAATATGAAAATTAAAAAAGGTGTTAAAAATGGGGCTGAGTTCCTGTTAGCATGAGTGTTCCATGGAGAGGATTATTGCCATATCCATTGTACCAATGAATTGTATAATTACCAGATGAAGTGAGTAGAGTCTCCTTGCTGGAGAATGGATGGAATAGTCAGAGTGGAGGATCCAAAATCAATCAGAGGTGTAGATGAATGCAGACTTTGTGGTATAATTATACCTGGCTTGTCGCTGCAGAGTGGTCTGAGATTTGTAGGATCCAATGGATGGATCTAGGACGGGTCCGGATTGAAGTAAAAGGAAATCTGGTTTGTTTTCTCAAAGGTGCAAGTTGGAACAATGAGGAATGTGGCTCCTCTCAAGGTGCAAGCTGGAACAATGGGGATTGTGGCTCAACACATTTTGACTACACAATGGGATTTGGATTCCTTGGGCACAGTTACAATTTCTAAATGGGCTCTCCAAATACTGCTAGCAGTACACACATGCACCCTAACTATATCTGAACAGGAATCGTTATGTACTGTATCATGGGTATCTTCATATACTACCTTTTGTAGTTTGCTATTTTTTGGAGAGGGGGGTGGGGCTTAATTAACTTGTGACCCACTGGTCATGTGCCTTTCCTTTTTATATAGTGTACTTCTCATGCCTTAATATCTCTAACAGATAGAAATAAAGAAGCGATTCCATTAGGGAGTTAATATATTAATAATAAATTCAGCCCCGTTCATTTTCTGACAACAAATAGACAAAATATATAAAACAGACAGACACATTGAGAAGGAAAATGACATATACAATGAGCGTGTGGGAGAGACATTGCACAGTAAAAGGATGAGAAATTGGGAATATAATGCAGGATGCGTTTGTCAGTTAAAGACTGAAAATAGGAGCAACAGTGAGTGAGAGATAAGAGAGAGACAGGCAGGATATAAACAATCATATAGACAGAAACATGAGAGGTAATGGTGGGAGGTTGTGAGGAAGCTCAATGCCATATAATACAGGGAGATTTCCTTGGATTAAAATGACATAAAGTAATTAAATACTGAAAATAAAGATTCAAAATTTAAGTAGAACAAATACTTTCCAATATGTTATATATTCCATTGAGTAACTTTGGTATAGTACCTTTTAGGCAAGGCACCCCATATATATATATATATATATATATATATATATATATATCAGCCTTTATACAATTGAGGTTTATAATCGTAATATTATGACTAGTCCAAACACTCTCTCATTGTCTTGGGATTAACCATTCGATAACTCACTAGCTATCAAACAGCCCGGGAGCGGTCTGTGACCTGCAGATCCATCACTCTGGTTTAATCCTTGGTTATTTCCCATCAATGTCTACAGTTTTGTGACATATATCAATGCAAATCCAATTAATAGAACTGTATAACAATAAGCCAAGCATGCATGTTCACTTCTGGTCACTCGGTCTATGTCCAATGTGACTGCACACATAAATAATCAATTTGGGTATATAATGGGGACGATCAGTGCTATATGCCCATATGTATTAGGTTTGAAAGAATCTTATATTATTTTGTCCAGAAGAATAAAACTTTTGTTGAATCTTTTGACTTTTTTTGCATGATTGCTGGTAAATCAGAGGAAAGCCACATTTGTAGCCATTCACTTTGTGTGTGTCGTGTGTGTGCCAAGCATAAAATCACTAATGCTTAGCGCTTGCAGATGGCTCAGTTTTGATACCAGAAATCTTTGTGTTCTAGAAATCAGTCTCCCTTAGATAATGATGATGATGATTAAAAGGTTTGCTGGGCAGAAAATGTTACCCCTTTTAATCCTATTAGGAGTCGAATTTAAAAAAAAAAAACCCTGCTTATTGGGTAGTTGCAAATAGCATTTCTCAGAGCACAATGGTAACGCCTTGTAAATGGCAGGTGGATGCACATAACTTCGAAATTTAGCCTCAGTCACAATTACACTTTTTTCTGCCCAAGACCCTTAATTTGGTGTATGATGTGCCCTGCTCAGACAAAGGCAACATTGAAATATGTCACTCATTAAAATTGTCCTTCTGCTATAGATAGTATTCATAAAATATGTTTGAGTTCTTTATTTTGTGTATAGTTGTTTAATATATAAATTGTTGTTTTGTGCCATATACACAGTTGTTTTGTGCCATATACACAGACACCACAGCCTACATTCCGTTAATGTACATGATAAGGAACATGATTTGGCATTGCTTATTACTGGGCAGCATTGTAAATGTAGGTGTCTCTTACTTATGTCACATAAAAAATCTGATACATAAGTATGACTTAGTGACAATACAGCGCATATACAGTGGAGCTAACAAAACAGCCTACATTCGCCCTCTGTGTCAGATTAGTACGGTGAACTAGTGGGGGAGTAGACAAATATTTTGTTACACTTTTGCTAGTTCCTATTCGCTTCAAGTATTAGAGACTCTCCAAGATGAGGGGTTTTGTAGGGTTTTTTTCTTGTACTAGGTCAAAAGTGTGGGAAAGAGAAAGGGGGAAGAGAAAAAAGGAAGGGGGGAGGGGAGGAAAAAAAAGAGAAAAAAAATGGATAAATAATAATAATAAAACATTTTTGAAGTGCTGGCTACTTAATGGGGGGGCTAAATAAAGGTTACTAAACTTTAGGGGGGAACATCTACTAGAAAAACCCCTGCAAACATCTTAAGGTAGGGGGTAAGACTGTGACTTATTTCAGGGGGGCAATTCCTAGCCTTAGATAAGTAATCTGATTATAATTCGATCATAATTTGATGGTTGCACGAATGTGAATTTGTCTATGTATGTTTGTAAGTGAAAAATTTTCTAAATAAAGACTCAATTAAAAAAAAAAAGTATTAGAGACGCTCCAAGATGAGGGTCAAATGTAATAGGGTGTGAGACTCAGAAAGTGAAAGATTTTGGGAACGGTTTCCTTTTTTTTTTTAAAGCGCCAATCATTTACACTGCAAAACCAGGTTGATTTTGCCATCGAACTGATTGTCAATAGGAAAAATCTCACTTTCTGATTCTCACACCCTATTACATTTGGCCCTCAGTATAAGCTTCTAGCTAGATAGTTCAGATGTTTCCACATTTATTGAAACAGGATAATATGAAGGGAAGTATAAATGTAACCTTTTAGAAAATATAGATTTAAAGTTCCAGAATGACTTTATAGAGCTATTTTGGGGGAAGATGGAGTCTGTTAAGAAACTTTATGAATTTATTTATTTTATTTATTACCAGTTATGTATATAGCGCACACATATTCCGCAGGGCTTTACAGAGAAAATGTGAACATTTCCATCAATCCCTGCCCAGTGGAGCTTACAATCTATTTTCCCTATTTACAACAAAAAAGAAGAAAAGAAACTCGGGTGGGGTGCACAAATGTATAAACTCGGGTGGGGTGCACAAATGTATTAACAGAATAGTTTCAATTTTGGGGGATCTAGAGTGCACCCCACCCGAGTTTCTTTTCTTCTTTTTTGTTGTAAATATGACTTGTTATATCTCGGGGGTGCACCACTGAACATCAATTGCACGTCAAATACACTAATTGAAGACAGGTCGAAGTTTGATGTTTATTAGTGAATTTTTCATTAATTATAATCAGTTATATCCCCCAATGTAATATTTATCATTAAATATTCCTTAACATTAGTGCAGTTCCCCTAATCTATTTTGTTTTAGAAATCTATTTTCCCTATCACATACACACACATTCATTCTAGGGTTAATTTTGTTGGGAACCAATTGACCTGCCAGTATATTTTTGGATTGTGGGAGGAAACCAGAGTACCCAGAGGAAAGCCACGCAAGCACGGGGAGAATATACAAACTCCACACAGTTGGGGCCATGGAGCAAATCAAACCCATTACCTCAGTGCTGTGAGACAGAAATGCTAACCATTACACCATCAGTACCCTAACACCCAAATCATGCAATATGAATTGACAAGTAATTTATGAAGAACAGCCACAATCACGCCAGCACTTTGGTTACATATTCCAATCTATTTTTTGTATAAAGCGACTTTCTTCCTCTCATTACATGTGACAGCTAGTATCACTGTCCATTTAGCACTTCCTTCACAACCTTCAATCCTAAACCATTCCTCACACCATGCAATAAGCAAAGCTCTGACAGCAGGAGAAAAAAACAAATGCTGTTGAAATGAACTACATTGTAAACAGCAAGTCAAAACAAAATGGAGTAAAATTGTCAAAGATAACGATGCAACATTACTCTATTCCTAACATAATATTACCCTCTGTGCAGAGACATATACTGTGAGAAACCACAATAGTAGGTAATGATGGTACTGAAGTGTCCTCATACATCTAGCCTCAATACACCTGGTTGGGTGATCTTCCAGGCTATAGCGACTCCGCTAGTGACGGGAGACTTTTTGTGTATTTTTACTGGACAATGCACCTTGGATACAACTAGGATGCACCAGGAGACTGCACTGATTTTATATGTTACACTTGTATATCTGTGTGTGCGACTGAGTCTATATTTTCACCACCACAGAATTTTGGGTGGAAAAAAAGCTATGACGCCGCATCATAGTACTATGTATACAGATTCCATCAAATGATTTCTGGCAGCCACGCAAGGCTGCAAATGGATGTATATGTAAATCATTCGCAGCACTGCAAGGAAAATATTGGAATTGCAGGGGGCAAGCGTTTGAGCGAAAGGCAGGCAGCGCTACAAGGCTTGCAAAGCAGCAAAATCACGCTGATTTGCGAGCCAACCAGAATGAGGGCCAAGGATGGAGCTAAACATTCTCTAGACTAGTAACTAAGTGGGTCTGTACACAAGGGGTGTAATTTTATAGGATGAGAGATTCAGAAAGTGAGAGATTTGGTAAGAAATCTCCAGTTTTTTTAAAGCGGCAATCATTTACACTGCAAAACCCAAACTGGTTTTGCAGTGTAAATGATTGCCGCTTAAAAAAATCTGGAGATTTCTTACCAAATCCCTCACTTTCTGAATCTCTCATCCTATTAACTTTCCCCCAATGTGTTCAGTCGAGGTGGAGAGGGGCAATGTATAAACAGGCCAGATGTTAGAAGCTTATAACATTTTCAAAGTTTGTTGGCTGTGCACAGATGCAGATACATGGGGCTATCACCTAGTACTGAGTGCTAGGTGAGATGCCATTATAAAATACATGGAACATAGATACAAGCACAGAAAGGTTGGATGGTTGCACATGTGCATATGTATTCTAACTAGTATGCCCACTCACAGCTAATGCTTCAAAATCTAGTATGCCAAGCTTTGATAAATCTCCCATCAGTGACACATAGTAAAAGTCATTACTGGGGGGGTGAAATTATGGTCTGGCCGCACCCAATCTGCTAGCAGAGAATATATTGGGTCCGATTTATTAAGCCCAGTTAAGTGATAAATTGGCCAGTGATAACTCAACAGCAAATCAGCTCATCAACTTAAGAGACCCATGTACCTGCACAGGTCGCCCAACCCCCCTGCACATGTAGCGATGATCTGAGATTCATCTGGGGATCAGTGATATATATAGTATGCTAAAAAGTCCTGATTCCCTGGCCTGGAAATATTGCCCCAATACACACATCAAGTGTAATGGTTCCCATTGCACACTAGGTTTGAAAAATTACATGTAGGAGCTGACTGCTGCTGGCTGCTGCATTATCACTGACTACTTTATCACTTTACCAGGCTTAATACATCTGCCTCATTATTTGGTATAATTTTACTTAAGCCCCCTGAAGAATTTATGCCTATGCCACTATAGTACAGTAACTTCACTGACTTCTGGTTTAGGTGCTAATGTAATTATTAAAAAAAAAACCAACAACAATATTCTTGTAAAGTAATCTGGTCGGCCAGCTATATAAAGCTCTGTTGTAGACTTCTCACTTACTTTATAATTGCAGGCATCTGTATTCAGGGCCGCCGACAGGGGGGTGCTTTGGGTACAGCTGTTCCGGGCCCCGGCCTCTAGAGGGGCCCAGGCAGCTGCCCACAGTGACAGCGGCACGGTGTCACCCCCCACCCCCGCGGCCGCACACAACCTCCCCCACCCCCCAGTAAGGCACGCACAATACACAGGGCAGACTGCAGAGCACCGAGCCTAGGACACAGAGGGGCTCAGTGCTCTGCAGGCTGCACTGTGCAGTGTGCACTCCATCCCGAGGACATGCATGCAGGATGGAGAGAGTGGAGGCATGCAGGAAGGTAAGTAATGGTACTCGGGGGGGGGGGGGGGGGGGGAGTTAGGAAGTAATGGTACCCAGGATGGGGGAGGGGGGGGGGGAGATTCTTAGTGGCGGCCCTGTCTGTATTGAAAACACCCTTCTCATCAATGAATCAATTCAACACAGGTAACTGCAATAGTACAATGATAAATGAAGTGGGAGCTCCAGGAGAGGAGCATCTGTATCTGGTAGAAGTGATCATGTTGAGGGGCCTCATATTACAACACATTATACTTTAAGTCATAACTGTTATTATGGGCATGAAAGATGTTTAAATCTAAAAGGAAATAAATGATGTTTGTGTGAAATAATGCAGAATGTTGCCAGTATGAGTCAGGGTGAAATATGCATAGACTAAAAGCACAACACAATGTGATAAGCAGTCTAGAAGACAGACAGAGATGAGTAGATTGCAGCTTGTGTATTCCCCTAGGCAGGGCCATCTGGACTGCAGTCATTTCAGTACAAGCTGTGGGCTCTTATTGTTCCTAGTATCCAATATCAGTAAAACAGGACAATTGCTGTGCGGTTCTATAGCAAAATACTCTTGTGTTTTTGCTTCTTGTTAAAGCTACAATTTGACTTTGCAACACGCAGCAGAGCTGCAGTAATATGATCAATCATGCATGCACCGTTCTCCTGTTTTAGCTGTTGTTGCATAATTTAAAATAGATTTAATAGATTTACAATGAATCCTGTAAAATCCCAAACCAAAACATATTACAGGAAATACAATATTTATTGCTTTCATTTACTTCTTTTCCTAGCAAGACGCAGTAGACCTCATTACATTTCTGGAATGTCACCATGAACCCAAAAGTGTTAAGTGTTAGTCAAACTCCACCTGTATGTTTCACAGTAAAACAGCTTTGGCTGCTTATGCACTGTTCATTAGTGTTCAATTAAATAAGTGTTATTAGACACTACGCTGAACTGCTAATAGAATTGTATTTTCATCTCTACTGCAGTTGTGTGTCTCCATTGTGTTCACGCACTGATTGTCATTTAAGATTAAAGTAAAGCTTGTTGCACTATGTTCTAGGTTTTGCAAAATCAAATATAAAAGTCATCTGTGCCTGCATAGATATTTATTTATTTATACAGTGCAGTTTTTGAAACCAGTAAGTCATCTGTGCCTGCATAGATATTTATTTATTTATACAGTGCGGTTTTTGAAACCAATATTGGATAGTGTGTATGTAATGTGTCATCTGTGCCTGCATAGATATTTATTTATTTATACAGTGCGGTTTTTGAAACCAATATTGGATAGTGAGTATGTGCAATAATTATTGGCTTTGGGAAAAGTGCAATTAGAATGAAATATAGGTATTGAGCCGGGAAATAGGTATGTGCGGATTGGAGAAAATAAGATCATGTGACACCGGTTTCTGCTATAAATAACGAACCGGGGATAACGAGCAGCACGTCTTGAGAAAGGAGGTAGTCCGAAATGCGTTGACGTGGTTCCCTGACCCGCCGTCAGAAGTTCATGTACAGGTGCCGGTCCGTGGTCTGGAAGCAAGCATCCCCTTCAGCGTCTGCAGCGCCCGGGGGACTTCGCAACAACTTTGCTGGCTGGAAGACTGCGGTGACACCTGTTGGTTTTATTGTGTGTGAATACCCTGCTTGTGAAATAAAGTCGTTTGCGGTGATCTTGAAATCCGTGCAGTGGATCCTAAAGAAACTGTTACGTGTACGCGTGACAGAATGCTGATGTAAGTCTTCATTACCCATTTAATATTTGAGAAGCCTGTGATACTTACCGTTCATGGTGTACAAAGAAACTGCTATGTGAACGCGAGTCGGGATTAGAAAGTAAGTGAGGTTACTTGAGCCCACTAAAAGCACAGCACCTGTGTCCCGATACTCCTGCTCACAAGCAAGTCTCTGTGAAATCTCTGTGCTGGTTTTCTTCCCTACTCCCTTTTTTGTGAAATCAAGCCTGTATTTAGTGGTTTCCACTTATACACACTTCGAAGTATAGAAAACGAGCATGGGCGTAACTGCCACAGGTGCACGGACTGCAGACCCTATGGGGCCCACAGCTGAGGGGGGGGCATATTTTTCTTATTAAAAGTCAATGGGCCAGATGCACTAAGCTTCCAAAGTGATAAAATGGAGAGTGATAAACAGCCAGCCAATCAGCTCCTAACTTCCATGTCACATACTGTGTTTGAAAAATGTCAGCCAGTAGCTGATTGGTTGGGTGTTTATCACTCTCTATTTTATCACTTTTTGAAGCTTAGTGCATCTGGCTGGTATCTTATAGATTGTTCACCACTGGGTGTTACATAAGGTAGCTTATGAACAGTTAATATGGGGCCTAGAAACACCTATACAGTATGTCCCTTGTATACCTCTCAGTCATGTGTAAAACAGATAGTTATGATCCTGTGTAAGCTTATATGGAAACAAATATGTCAATGCTTCTTTAACACATATAATATAATTCATTATATAATGAATTGTCATAATGGTGAAATCCAGGTCTTGCACTACAAGTGCTTCTTATTAATGTATCAGCTGTATGCCTAAATTGCCTGTGAATATATTCAAATGTGTTCACATACATCTAGTATTCCTGCATGTTAAACAGCCCTTCTAGTCCCACCATACCGTGGCATGACTTGGTGGCGCCATATGTCTTTTTGGACTTTTTCGTTTAAAATGAATCTTATTTACAAAACAACATGAACAGGATGCACAAGCAGATTTTGCTGATTCAAATTACGCATGGAATGCCTATATTCTGTGTGAGAATTTGACTGTATCTGCAAATGAAATGTTATGCTACAGTGTTTTCCAAGAAAACACTGTAGCATAACAGTTAATATGCAAATACATATGAAATCACCTTATCACCTTACTCACACTAGGCAGGTATTGAGGCAAGATGAATGAATACACATGCCGGGCCAGGCGCTACCCGCTTAGCAGAGTCTGCAAAGCAGGGAGGCGCCGGTCTGTATAGGCACTCTCCCTGCTCTGTGATTCTGCCACTGTGTGCAGGGATGTGCGGTGCTGCGAGCTGCTGTCGAACCTGTCACAGAGTATGACAGGTAGCTGTGCCAGCAGTAGAAGGGAAGAGGGAGGGATTTGATACTTGAGTGCAGTAGCAGTATGGTCAGGAGGGCAACAGCAGCAGTAGAAGGGGAAACCCCTGCATCTGCCCATAAGGGCCAATACTACTGTTAGTGTTTTAAGGGGCACCACTGTGAGCTTTATGTTTAAAGGGCACTACTTTTGTGGGCATTGTGTATAAGGGGCACTACCTCTCTGGGCATTGTGTATAAGAAGTGCTACTGTGTGCTTTGTGTATATGTGGTATATGATGAATCAGGTACACCATGTACATAGTGATATGAATAAGATTGTGCTACTGTATGGTGTAATCAAATTGGTACTATTGTATGGCTATGCCCCTTCCTTATGATTCCACATCCATTATTTGTGTATGCTGTCCCTTTATTGAATGTGGGAGGGTGAAAACATAGCCCCAGACACCCTTGCACCAGCCCTGGACACCTGTACATTAATCTGAATAACAGTGCATTGTTACTGCTATTATATATGGTAAAGAAGAATTTCAATGTGCATATTGCTACACAGGATCATAACTTTGTTTTTTCACAGTTACATAGAGTGTAGCTAAAAAAAAAAATCACTTGCAAACACACCATAACGCATATTAAATACATAAACCATGCAATTCATATACATTTTTTTTACAATTATGAGGATGAGATAAGCATCTCACGGTGTACTAAGAGGTAAACTTTGGAGAAATTACTCATTTTTCCATTAGTGCCTCTTTTCCACTGCTCACCTGCTGTCTCTGTATACTATAACAGCAGCCTAAGCCAATTTAGCAAACTGTTATATTTAGTAGAACTTCAGTTATTTGCTACTGGCAGATTCATTTGTGAATTCAGTGAATGATTAACAACCCCTAAAAGTCACACTAAGTAAAACATGCTGTACAGTATATCTAAAATGAGCCAAAGACTGTTATTGAAACAGATACAAAGCCTTCCTGGTCTGTATGAGGTGGGTGAGCGGGATTCGGTCGAATGGTCGACCATAGGGTGGTCGACAGTCTTTAGGTTGATACTATTAGGTCGACATACAGGTCAGTCGACAGGGGTCTAGGTTGACATGGGTCAAGGTCGACAGGGGTCTAGGTCAACAAGGCACTAGGTCGAAATGGGTCTAGGTCGACACGTGTGTTAGGTCGACATGGGTTAAGTCGACAGTCAAAAGATCGACATGGGTTTTTTGACTGTTTTTTGAGCCAACATTTGCCGACAGGTGGTATTTCATGCCCTACCATCCACTAGGGCGTGCTGGGAGAATAACATATTGTGCCGAGCGTAGCGAGGCAACGTGCCCGAAGCATTGCGAGTGATGCGAGGGGATGCGGTACACTTTAAATGGCATCCATGTTGACTGTGTGTCGACATTCGGGTCAAAAAACTGTCAAATACCCCATGTCGACCATCGACCTAATCAATTTCGTCCTAACACATGTGTCCACTTAGACCCATTTCGACCTAGTCCCTTGTTGACCTAGACCCCTGTCGACCTTGTCCCATGTCGAGCTAGACCCCTGTCGACCTTCCTGTATGTCGACCCAACGGTGTCAACATAATGACTGTCGACCATACTATGGTCGACCAAACAATCCCAACCCGGGTGACCACTGCCACCAGTCCTCTATAGGGTTAGTATCAGGATCCCGGTGCTTAGGATGCCGGTGATCGGAAAATCAATAGCGGTATCCTGATATTTTGGATCTGTACTACTTGTAGGTAAGTATACTACTGACCCTCCCCTCCTAACTCTCAATACCTACAGTCTATACTGTACTATTGATATTATATGTAGGAGGAATGTAGCTAGCATATGTCAAATACAGTATAAACCAAAAATAGGATAATAGTTTAAATGCGATAATTAGCATTCTATAAAATCTCTCTTTTACTTTTTCGATTTATGAATCATGCTAATTATAGAATCGTATGACATCCTGGAATAAGCAGCAGGGATGTAGTTATAGACACACAGGATAACCATGCTTCAATGAATCCGATTTTTCTAACACACTTAAGCACTGTGTTACACAAAAGACTGGCATCTGTAGGAATATCAGTGTCAGCAGTGAATAACTCATACAGTACATAAGCTCTGTTGGAGCTTACTGCAGTAGAAGTGTGCAGCATATGTGTAGACCTCCCATTCAAACCTGTAAGGTTAACCCCACATGTCCTAACACAGCAGTATTCAGAAAAACAGGCCCTGCAGCCTGAAATACTAACCCACAAGGTAACACAGGGATACAATTACACAAGTACCATATGGTCCCTGCAACCTGCTCACCTTTGTCCATATGGTACTGTAGCTCAACAATGAATATTTTCCATCTGCCAAAAACTGTGGCAATACTGTTTCACATATCTTATTTTAATATTGATAGTGCAGAGGTGTGTAAATGTGTAGTGCTTTCTCTCAGTAACTGTCAATTGGTCTATTTGTAATTAATCGCAAAACTACAACTGCTTACACTAGCGCTATGTGGGGGCCGCCTAGCACAGGGCAAGGCTGTCCCGCATGCCGATGCGATTGCAAAATCATGTGAATGCTTCACTGTATAGCGAATAATTTGCATCTTTAGGGTAGTCCTTGCATGTGCAGCCCCCCCCCCCCCCCACACTCCCACGCCATGTCAATGCCAACAAAATGCGGTGTAGCTGCCCATTCACCCGCATGTGCAAAAAATGCTGAATAGCGGCTTTCACACTTTAGCTGGGTATACTGAATAAGCCCCTATAGACAATAACACCTGCTAAGGGGGAACCCTCACTATGTATCTCCACTTACTTGAAGGTTTCAATGCAGTTGCATCCAATATTGCAGATACAAAATGCATTGAAAATGCAAAGTCGCAAAATCATATGATTCAGACATATAGCATAATTGGTATTTAAGTGTTTGCATGTACTGTACATTGGAAGAATATATGCTCCAAATGGTTCTTATCTGCCATCAAATTCTATTTTCTATATGTCCTATGGGGGTTATTCTGGTTGACTCATTCGGATGCGAATTCGCACCGTTGAGAGTCAACTGAACCCCACCTTGTGAATTGTGGCCAGCCGCCACCCATTCACAAGGTGAATTCACACGCAGTGTTAACATTTTTGTCCCGAATGTTGACACTGTCGACATGGACACTAAAAAAGTGCGCCACTTCCCCTTGCATGGCTCGCTGCCCTCGCCATATTCTCCCACCACGCCACATGTTCATATATGATTTTGTGAGTGTATTTTTAAACCTACATTTGTTTAACATTTGTATAACCTAACATTTGTATACAATAAGGAAATATATACTGTATACTGTATTATAGGGGACTTTAATTTAAAGTGAGTAGTGTAAACATTTTTTATTGTGTATACTGTGTAAGAGTATCTGTTGTATACATGCCTGACAATAATCAGGTGCCTATGCTTCTGCTGCAGAGCTGGATATATTTTTTCATTCTGTGCACCTGATCATTCTGGTATAAATATGGTATTTTTTTTACTTACCTACTTTTGAAAACTAGTTTCAGGGAGATTATAGTTGGTAATATAATTTTGCAACGCGCCGCATTGAAGGAGCATGTCATGCTCCTCCCAAAGGGCATGTCTAGTTCCATATATGGAGATATTGTGAACGTGGCACCTAGAAGCGTGGGTGTGTACTGCTACATCAAATGACTTAGATCCAAATGTAGATGAGCCCCAAAGCAGTTAGTAAGAGATACTATACTTGGTAAAGTGCTGGGAAACGGTGCTGATGACTCAATGTAAATGTATCTGACTCTCATTCCTTTATCCCCCAAAACAATATAACAGTGTAATGTGGGCTAGGTGACATGAGGGAGATTGCTGCTATTTCAGGGAGTCTCCAGAATGCAGGAGGGTAGGCAGTTATGTTTTGGACACATATGTGGACAACTCCAGACCTAATTTATATATATTGACCAGTACGGGTGTCTGTGCAGTGCCTGGGAGAGTGGGTTAATCTCCTGTATCCTATCCACCTCCTAGTGAAGTAAAGCAGAATGAGAGCTACAGTACTAATCAGAAGCATGGGTCCGCAGGGAGAGAGAGGGCTAAAAGCTATGTTAATTTAGCCTCAACCCCTTTTAGCATATAAGTGATTTGCTGCATTTTGGCAGGGGTAAGCCCTAAGGAAGTGATGCAATATAGTAAAATATATCATTCAGAAGGGCCCTGAGTGTATGGGGCTTAACGGGGCATACACACAGGGTGATTTTAGCCCATTTCTAAGTGATCTGTCTAGAAATTAAGCATGGATCACTCCGGTTGTATGACCCCAAGCGATGGTGATGCACTGTCCCGAGCGTCACCATCGCCCACGCAGATCTTGAGCACATGCAGTAAAGATCTGGTTAGATCACTGAGCACACATCACTATATAGCGTGTATAGGGCGATGTGTGCTAAGTGATCTGTGCTAACTGCATTGCTTAGCACATGTCCCATTAGTCCCACTGTCCCAGGTCCATGACTTGCTCCCTACCCGGCTCATGGAGCTTAGAGTTGGGATTTCCTGGCTCCATTCCTGAAAGCGGCATAACAGATCACCAGCTGTGACATGGAGGAGAAGCATCAGGCAGCTGTCATTGGTGGACTGGGAGAGTAGCACTAGGATAGAATGTCACTGTCCAGTGTTCCGCACTGAAGGTAACAGCAGCAGGGGCATAGAGTGCAGCCATTGACTGGAAACAATTATGATAACAATCTATATGTTCCTTTATTTACAATAGTGTGTGTGTATGTGTTGTGTCACACGTACCTGTATCTCTACAGTAGCTGGATATTATACAGTATACTCCACTTGGGCCAGTTCTGTATAATAATGTTCTCTGACTTTATCTTGCAAAGCAGCCATACAGCATGTTACTGATTTGGTGTAATTGATTAATTTATGTTTCTAGATATGGGAGACCCTTTCAATAGGACATGAAGCTTACAAAGTCTAAATATACTGATAATATACTGTATGACATATCAGTAGTCTAGCAGGATTAGAGAGATTTCTAATACAGAACACATCCTGTCTTCACTGCTGTATGTCTATGTCAATTCTCATTGAATTTTGTCTGTACGACTGTATGTTCTGCAGATACAGTATATGTGTGTGGATGCTGGTGGTGTATGCTTGGTTTAAACGTGTTTAATGTTTGTGTCTGATTTACTTCCATCGTAAACGGTATATGTTGACATGCTATCATTGAGTTTGCATCATAGTAGCATTTATGGATCTCACCTATCAGTGCACTCGGTGCAGCAGATGGAGGTCTAAGTGGGTCAGCAAACAATAATGTGAGCAGGATTAGTATTAACCCTTAATCCCCTATAGCAAGCCTGAAGCATCCTTCAATTTATTGTGATTCAATAAACCACAAGGAGATTACTTTTTGTTTAGCGTTATAAATGATCTCAGAGATATTAGTGTAAAACAAGGCAAAATAAATCACATTTTAGACATTCAATGTATAACATTATTCTCTGCACTTTTACAGTGTGCAATGACATGATAATGTGGAGAAAGTTGACACCATTCAAAATGAACACAGGATTTACTGTTGTATAATCTATGATCATAACAAAGTTCTATTACAATCTATAATGCCAACATTATCTGAACCTAGACACATTACATCATATAAATGTATTATACTTTACTCTATACCAGTATTTCTCAAATCTGGTACCCATGGCCCATTCAGAAAACACACTCTATACATGCATAGCACACTGCACCTGCCCAACATCTACAACATTACAGTAACAAACATCATATAGTTACTTAATAGTTATATTGTAACATTATAACATCCTATAGAGATGTGGGACCCTTCACCCACCGAAAACATGGGGCCTAATTCATATTGGTAGACAAATCTGATTGTATGCTTACATATACTAAGGGGCAGATGTATTAAGCCTGTTGAAGAGATAAACTGGAGATAAAGTGGAAGGAGATAATGCACCAGCCAATCAGCTGTGTTTGAAATATGACAGTTGGGAGTTAATTGGTTGGTGTGTTATCTCCTTCCACTTTATCTCCAGTTTATCTCTTCGCCAGGCCTAATACATCTGCACCAATGTTTGGAAGTCTGCAGGCACAAGATCCATTCTGCACATGTGTAGAAAATGTCTTAAAAAAAGTTTTAGACTATTTGTTATGTTTCTAACATACTGATTGCAATGCTGGAGGTATGTTACAATTCACTAGCTGCTCTGCATAGCCATGAATGAGTCTTTTGGGGAAAAGGGTAAAGGTTAAGGGGCTTTGTTGCACTTTAGAAGCACTAGGCATTTCAAAGTGTATGACAGTTCACTGTATGAAGTAGCCACACACTTACATATTTTATTCAGTGCAAAACACAGTCGTAAGTTCATCCTAGACTAGTCATGTGCGTGTGTGTATGTATGTAAACATACAGTAACCACAATAAGAGGGTGTACTATTTATTTAATATAATAAACTACAGTGTATACTTATACCATATTTATCACCACTTCTTAATCCATGATTTTAAGGTTTACATGAAGGGCTGGTGGACACCAACCACCAAAAGTAATGCAAAACTGAATGTAATAACTAAGCATGTTAAATTCACAACAATTTTTATTGGGTATAGAGTAATGCTATCGTAAGTCTGGACACAACAAGGCTTGTTTCCTTATAATAAACATACACTCACAAGCTCTGTGAGATTCATATACATATCAAATTAGCATCAGAGGCATAACTCAGAGGCAGCTCCCCAGGAATATTAATCAATAAATTGCATGTAAAAATGGCACATCAAGTGTAAAGTCGGATGGAAGTACTCCAGGTGAGCTGCCGGGGAAGTTCAGGTCCAACTTGTGCCTCAGACAAGTCGGATCAGTGTCTGGCCACCTTTAGTGTGACCACTGCTCTTCCAGCAGAGCTCTGCAGCGCACCCGCTGCTGCTGAATAGTTCATTTGCTCTGTACCAGGTGCCCTGCTAATACCTTTAATAGTTGTCAGGACAGCACCTGCCTGTGCGGCTGGAAGCAAGATGGGACCAACCAGTGAACGCTGATTCTGCAGTATCTATATAATTATACTGTATGTATACATACATACATACATACACACACGCACACACGCACGTGACTAGTCTAGGATGAACTTACGACTCTGTTTCTGACATCTACTTCAAGAGATTACTGTAACATACATCCCAACATTACAAATGATAAATAGGTACAAAATTGGCCTTCTTTTGGAAATATTATATATGCCAAATATAGTAACATATCCTCCAACATCTGAAGGGCAAAAACTGGTACAAATTCAGAAAGGGGGCGTGGCCACTGGTAAAGGGGGCGCAGTCACGCCTCTTTTCCTATACTATGAATGGAGAGTCGGAGACCCAGAAAATCGGTACAAAGCCCTTTTTGTCAGGTACAAGCCACAAAAAGGTATTGTACCAGCCAAAGAGGTACAGTTGGAGGGTATGAAGCAATACTACTCCGTATTTATCATGGAGCATTGTGGCTCTATGTAATTACTGTACCATGGAGCAATGCAGTTATGTCTATCATGGAATGCTATATATGTGTGTGTGTGTGTGTGTGTGTGTGTGTATGTATGTATTGATCATGGAACACTGGAGTTCTATCTATTTTACATTGAGCCTTATATTTTCAGTAATGTGCAATCATCAGCAATATACACAATATACACAAACTTTCAGACTGAACACTAGACAGCTCATGGATGTAAAGCAATAGGACATGTTTATTCATGATTCACCCAGTGTTCACGTTAAATATCCATTTATACCGTCGACTCACTCTTCGTAGGGTTCTATGAAATGTATTTGTATTAGCGGTCAGGACATTTCACCAAACTTCAAACGCAGGTGAAAAGCTTCCATTGTGTATGATCCCTAGCACGGCCATTGGCACATTATAAATTAAGAGGAAACAGGGCTCTCTATGGGGTTTTGTAAGGTAATGTTTATATATGCTAGTTACGTTAGCAGAGTACTGCGGAAAGGCTTTTCTGCACAACTCTGTTCTGCGGTTTGGTAAATGTACAAAATATATGTTTCACCTCCACTTTACAATGCCTCTTCCATGTAAAATAGATTACATTTACCTGCTTGCTGTTCATACTTTGAGGTTTTACTAATGCATTCATTCTATTTAGGTTCCCCACAGTCTTTAATCGATAATGCTCTCAGTTTTGCCTTATTACGTGACTCCTAAATTCTGTTTAATGTAGTGTGCTCTTTCTTCTCATTACATTTTATCGTTTTTTCTCCAGAATTATTTTCCTTGTGCCTTTTGTCAACAACCCCATTGTTCTCAACTTTTGCTTTTCTTTTGTTTCCAGCTCTCCTCCTTTCTTCTCTGTTTTTCTAACATCCCACGCCTCATAGTTAAGTTACTTTAGCATCTGCCAGAGCTGGAATTGTTAATCCCCATACTCCCGCCCTCTCTCCTTTGAGCAGGTCCCTTGGTCACCATCTGCTGTATCTCTGTCCCCTTCCTGCTCCCATAAGAGGGAACATCTTCTGTGTAACCACCATCCGCTTGCCTAACAAAGGCACAGTTTATGTCGGTACCATCCCCCCTCTCTCTCACAGCTACTCCAGCTGCACCACAATTTCCACTCCAGAGGAATAAGAGGGAGGGGTGTTGATATACTGTATAAATGTCACCAGGACAGGGATGGAGAAATAGGTGTGCAAGGTGCTTCTCCGTGACCAGGAAATGAGACATGCATGGAATTAATACAGAAGTTCTATATGTCTCAGTTAAGTCACATAGGATTAATGTCTTGCTCTATACAGTGCTTGGCTTTAATGGAAACCCCTGTGGTGAATGAGAGAAAAGAGATGGTAATTAAAAGAAATGGAGATTAGAAAAGTACAAAATAGGGAGATTTCATTTAAAACAAGCAGAGGAACGGGAAATAGGGAGATTGAAGCAATGTTGACTAGACGCTGCTGATAGTCTGTGACAACTGCGGAACAGTCTGATGGTTTGATCATAGATTGATTTATCAAGCAATGCAAACATAAGAAATGAAACATTAGGTAATTAATATTACCTAATGTGCCATGATTAGAATAACATCTAAACAAGAATGTCATAAATTCCTATAACGGTTTTGAATAATTACCTGCTAGGGTAATGTTATGCCACCGTTAGATCATTTAGGACTATAAGCTCCATTGGTGCAGGAACTGGTGTGAAAGATTCTTAAGCGCTACATAATATCTTTCCACTAAATAAATAAAGGTTAATAACAATAAAGGTTAATAATAATGTAAAGAGTGATTTGCAAGAATGACTTGCCAGTTTCAGGTTTACCTTCATCATGCCTAATTAACAAAGGGCAATTTTTGACATCTTATTAAACATGGTGGACGGTTAAATTAAATTGCTTTTAAATCTATGTCCTATCTTGCGGAACAGAATATACTTGACTGCAGAGACAACAAATGTTTGTCCAATGATTGGTAAAAAATATATTTTTTTACCGTTTATTTTGCAATTACTTGTACAGTATAATGGGCTATTGTTACAAATGACTGTGTCTATTGCTAAATATTTATGTTGAAAACCATTTTATTTAACTAGTCTCTGTGGATGTTTGGGAGATGGCGCAAAGACAGGTACATTTTGTTTTTCAGAATGAATTGCATTGGGAAAAATAAAAGGCCAGTGTAGAGGTTAGAACTTTTGACCTTCATCCAATGACTCCTACAACCCCCATCTCATAAATAAAAAGAACAGACAAACAATAGGAATACTGAAACAATGGGAGACAAGTGGCCAATAAAAAGCAAGGCAGATAAATAATGGAAATAAGAAATTGATGTTGCAAATGCTCTCATAGAGTATGAATTAGACTGTATCTTATTTCACTTTATAAGGCAAAAACAGTATAGAACAATAGCTTGGAAATATACAAATGCATACAGTATAATGGCAACCAGAACGGCAACCAGAACACTCTACAGCAGGCATTCCCAACCACGGTCCTCAAGGCACACTAACAGTGCAGGTTTTAGTGATATCCAGGCTTGAGCACAGGTTACTTAATTAGTACCTTCGTGATTCTGATTAAACCATCTGTGCTGAAGCCTGGATATCACTAAAACCTGCACTGTTGGTGTGCCTTGAGGACCGTGGTTGGGAATGCCTGCTGTACAGTATCTCCTATTACATGCAGAGTATGTCCTGTAAACAGCAATGTAGCATTGATCTTCAGGCTCATCATGACCATCATTCCCGTGGACACATAGAAGTGTATAGATTATTGGGTCTGTTATATAAAGGCCTGGAAAACACTATAGACCGCTATAGACATGTTCACCAGATGTACTGTATATTTTCCCTGTTTATTAAACAGCATCTCAAGCAATCGTCTCTCGGCGCTACATGTGTTTCTGCAATCCTCTTATCGCTATTCAGGGCAGATAAAGGCAAAAGTGTATCACTCATCTGCCCCGGGTGACTTTTCCTGCTAAATGCAACAATGGAAGCATTTCTATTGCTGCGATAAGTGGTGATGAAAAAAATCTTCTCTATTGAAGTAAATAAGTCAATTATTTATCTGGTATAACATGATGTACATCTTGTGTTAGCAAGAACGCCTAATAGATTTTCTTATTCCATAATGACTGCAACCTTAATGCTCAAATTCATGTGCAATCTTCTATATCTATGCACACATCTTCCAGATACAGTTTTCCTATCATAAAGCCATTTGCGTGTCTGCAGCCCTGCGGGTTAGCTTTGTATATTACCTTGTTAAAATATTGACTTTCTATTTAATGTTAAAGCTCAAATCTACTGAATAAAATAGGAAAGACTGCTTGAAATAGAGTAGAATTATGATCACAGTATTATATATAGTGAGAGCATATTATTGTAGTGTAATATGCTACATTGTGTCCACTTCCTAAAACGATCATAAATGACAAACACACCTCTTCCAATGTGGGTCTACATTGGTCATTGAACTTATCAGGAATCACTGCCTTCTTGAAAATGCTCCTCTTCTGTCACAAATTCATTGGTGACTGTGGTGTAGATGTATGAAGCAGTGATAAGGGAGAAGTGATAAAGTGCTTTACTACCCGCTTTAACTGTCCCTTTTTAAACCCAGCCTGTAACTTAACAGTCAGGAGCTGATTGGCCGTTGATACTACCAGGTACTTTATCACTTCCCCTCCCTTATCACTGCTTCATACATCTACCCCTGAATTGTGTATGACTGCACCAACCCATACTTGTATACACTTGGTTTGGGAACATGTGCACAGGGATACGGTCTAAACCCATGTCGACCTTGTCCCATGTCGACCTAGACACCTGTCGACCTTCACCCATGTCAACCTAGAACCCTGTCGACCTTGCTGGCTGTCGACCCAACGGTGTCGATCTAATGACTGTCGACCTAAGTTGGGTCGACAATACGATCCACACCCATGTGCACAGCCAAAAGATTTAGGATACACTCCATAATCAGAATTTATATTGGCTCTGCATTAGCCACTGACATAGAACTCAAATCTTTAAAATCTGTATTAAAAAAAACATCACTATTAGAGGATACCCTTCTCCTTCACAAATATCCAAAACCCCTCCTCTGTGACCCTTGTTTTCATGCTTACTCTATACTGTGCAAGTAAGCTGCAGGTAACCGTGATGTAGCCTGGCTTGGTACAGCAGGGGCAGGGTCATGATTATAAATTTTTTGTCATACTAGACTCTGTATGTATTTCCCTCCATGATCGCTTAGAAGTTAGTATGGTTTAAGAACAAGTAGCAATATACAGTTGTATATAGTAATATATATTGAACCTGATTCTGAGTTGAACCAAGTAGCAAGTATGGTTGCGTTTTTTTGCTGCATCTGCTGCTTTTTGCTATTGTCATAATCAATAATCTTTCTGCTAAGACGCCCATGGGCAGCAGCAGACACACCATCAGTTGCTCGAACCAGCCCTATGGTAGGTGCAATTTCTCCAACTGAACATGGCCTTCTGTGTAAGTGCTAGTGTGTGTTTAAATCAGCCACAGCCAGCGATATGCCCGCATCTAATAGCCACTCCCTCAGGAACGCCCTCTGAATCCAAATTTGTTCAGCATCTCTGAGCTGTAACCATCAAAACACTACATGCCCAACTTTGCCACTGCTTCCAATCAGGCCTATGATGTTTAGTCACATGATAATAAGCTGCCAATACTGTATATCATTGATTTCACTTTAAGGTACTTGTTTCCTAGCAGGGCACCCAGTACGCTGTAAGCGTATAGGGCTATTCTCCATAGCAAAATCGCATTGCATTGCATCTCATGGGCCATTATAATGCCATGCGATGCAATGCAATTTTTTTATGTAATTTATTCACTGCTCTGTTGGCCCTAGGGGATTGCATTGCACCTCCCGAAAAATTGCATGAGATTTTATAGCGTGCGATGCCATGCCATTAGCTATACACTTGTATGACATACAATGAGGTTTCACTGACCCCCCCACTATCCACGCCACCCCGAAGCACGGTGAGCGGCGGCGGAACGTGTCCTCCCAACCTTTTCATACCCCAATTATCCACGTTGGCGTGGAGTTGATTTTATATAGTGTTGCAAGCTACCGAGCCCGAAGCGTGGCGAGTATAGTGAGCCCCACGAGGGGACGTGGATTACTTTACATGTATTCCGCGTACGCTCGCCACGCTTCGGGTTCAGTGGCTCGCTGCCCTCTCCACACTATATAAAATCAACTCCACGCTAATGTGGATAGTGGGGGTATGAAAAAGTCGGGAGGACGCGTTCCGCCACCGATCGCCACGCTTTGGGGTGGCGTGGATAGTGGGGGGTGTCAGTGAAACCTCATTGTATGTCATACAAGTGTATAGCTAATGGCATGGCATCGCACCCTATAAAATCTCATGCAGTTTTTCGGGAGGTACAATGCAATGCGTTAGGGCCAACAGAGCAGTGAAGAAATTACATTAAAAATTTGCATCGCATGGCACTATAATGGCCCTTTAGATGCAATGCAATACGTTTTTTGCTACGGTAGCGTACGTAAGAAAACTGGGCGCCCTGCTAGGAAACAAGTACCGACTTTAATGTTTTTTTGCATTGGTTAAATCCCAGATCACCATTAATGAACTGTATGAACATACTGGGGTATATTCATTGCCCCATGGCGAGCCGTTTCCACCTCACTGGGATTTTCCAGCGAGGTGGAAACGGCGAGTGCGGCTGTCAAAGCGGAGAGGGTCGCCACTATATGCAGCAGAATAGGGTGAGCAGCCGGCAAGAGGGTTAGATGGCGAGGATGGATTGTTTTCAGCGATATTTGCTAAAAACAAGCCACTCTCATCACAGAAACCTCCTCACCGGCGGCATTGAATACAGCCCAATGAATGAAAGTCAGGTATACATCAGATAGGCACAAGCTTGCTAATTGCATGTACATACTTGTTAATGTTTTGCTACAGTGTGAACATAGTGAAGAGAGTGATAGAGTGCACACAGAGAGGACAGGACCAGGGACTCTCTCTGCACATGTTACATCTGCCCCACCTGCAGTGCACATGGTTCTGTCCATTTTGAGAACAAATTTGCCCTGCAAGCTAGTCTGAATTAGGCCAATGAGCTAACAGAAAATGGGGGAAAAAAAGGTCTGTAGTGGATCAGTATTGGGGAATATGTATGAGGAAAATAAAGAAACAGGCAATGCTGATAGAAGAGACAGAACAAGGAGCATGATATGTTAGAAATGGAGAGAGAGAGACAGATAGATGGGTGGGGGTAAGTTGACAGGTCTTAGAATGATGTAAAAAGGTGTGATGCTGATTCAAAAATACTGTAACACATAAGTGAGTAAAGGAAGTGAAAGTCCCTCTTAGTAATTCATTTACGTACATCAATAGAATTCACAATCACAGTCTTACCTCTTTCCCGTATTCTATACTGTATTCTATATTATAGTGGAAGATATAACAAGACAGGGTACAATGTGGGAAAAGGGAATCACTGGAACATGGGGAACAAGGTGAAAAGAAATGAAGCATGACAACAGTTGGTACAACTATAGGCATCCATAAAGATTTCTGCATTGTATATTATTACAGTATTGAGCTGCTTTCCCTGGCAGGTGAATGTAAGTTTATCAGACCACAAAATGATGGTGTGGTGGTCAGAATGAAGATTGCATTGTCAGTTATTGCATTAATGACTTCCAAGTGCTGCATGCTCACTGAACACAGCAAGATGCATTTTTGGACTGTTTGCTGTTTGACATCAGGAACAGCTGCTCAACCAATATGTCCTATGTTTTGAGGTCCAAGTGACTTGTTTGGGGGTAATGTGAAAAAGGCGATTTAAACCATCAAGCTTTGTTGATTCCAACATCGGCATTGCAACCACCTCTGATCAGGTCCTCTACGAGAAATGGGTGGGTTCTTCAATATATGTTGTCCTCTACACATTTTACTGACCTAGTGTTGCCCCAATACCTGTAGTTCTGCTCCCATGCCTATAGTACAGTCCCCATACTTACAGTATTTTTGAGCCACCATACATATAGTATTGACCCCATACCTACAGTATAGTGCTACCATTATATTCTCGCGGGATCTGGATTCTATATAAGACGCACGCGCGGCCCGCCATCTTTACTCCAGCATAGGAGAGGGAAGAGGGTGGTTGTGCTCTGTGCTGTGTGCTGTGCTATAATAATAATATATTATTTTGCTGCTGCTCACTCAATTAGGGTCTGCAGGGGCTGCTGTACACAAGTCCAGTGTACAGGGGCTGCAGTGGCCAGTGTACAAGGGGCTGTACAGGGGCTGTATTCAGTGTGGCAGGGCTTGTGTCCAGTGTGACAGGGCCTGTGTACAGTGTGACAGAGTCTGTGTCCAGTGTACAGGGTTTGTGTCCAGTGTACAGGGGTTGTGTCCAGTGTACAGGGGTTGGGTCCAGTGTACAGGGGCTGTGTCCAGTGTACAGGGGCTGTGTACAGGGACTGTGTCCAGTGTACAGGGGTTGTGTCCAGTGTACAGGAGCTGTGTCCAGTGTCCAGGGGCTGTGTCCAGGGGCCAGTGTCCAGTGTACAGGGGCTGTGTACAGGGGTTGTGTCCAGTGTGACAGGGCCTGTGTCCAGTGTGACAGGGGCTGTGTACAGGGGCTGTGTCCAGTGTACAGGGGCTGTGTACAGGGGTTGTGTCCAGTGTACAGGGGCTGTGTCCAGTGTACAGGGGTTGTGTCCAGTGTACAGGGGTTGTGTCCAGTGTCCAGGGGCTGTGTCCAGGGGCAGTGTACAGGGGATGTGTCCAGTGTAACAGGGCCTGTGTCCAGTGTACAGGGGCTGTGTACAGGGGCTGTGTCCAGTGTACAGGGGCTGTGTCCAGTGTACAGGGGCTGTGTACAGGGGTTGTGTCCAGTGTACAGGGGTTGTGTCCAGTGTACAGGAGCTGTGTCCAGTGTACAGGAGCTGTGTCCAGGGGCGGTGTCCAGAGGCTGTGTCCATTGTCCAGGGGCTGTGTCCAGGGTAACGGGCTGTGTCCATTGTCCAGGGGCTGTATCCAGGGTGACGGGCTGTGTCCAGGGGCAAGGTCCAGGGGCAGTGTCCAGTGTGACGGCTGTGTCCAGTGTACAGGACCTGTGTCCAGGGGGGTGTCCAGAGGCTGTGTCCATTGTCCAGAGGCTCTGTCCAGGGGCTGTGTCCAGGGTGACGGGCTGTGTCCATTGTCCAGGGGCTGTGTCCAGGGTGACGGGCTGTGTCCAGTGTCCAGGGGCAGTATCCAGTGTGACGGCTGTGTCCAGTGTACAGGAGCTGTGTCCAGGGGCGGTGTCCAGAGGCTGTGTCCAGTGTGACGGCTGTGTCCAGTGTACAGGAGCTGTGTCCAGAGGCTGTGTCCATTGTCCAGGGGCTGTGTCCAGTGTGACGGCTGTGTCCAGTGTACAGGAGCTGTGTCCAGAGGCTGTGTCCATTGTCCACGGGCTGTGTCCAGGGTGACGGGCTGTGTCCAGTGTCCAGGGGCAGTGTCCAGGGGCTGTGTCCAGGGGCAGTGTCCATGGGGCTTTGTCCAGTGTGACAGGCTGTGTCCAGTGTAAAGTAAGAAAAATAAATAAAAGTAATAAATAAAATAAAAACACATTTTTGGAGGATGATGGAGGAGGAAATAGTGGGAGATCAGCAACCTGATAGAAGTGCTGAAGCTGCTACCACCAGTCATGACGAGGCCGATACCTCTTTGTATTTTTTACTCTTTGTAGCATTTCTCTTTTTTTGGGATAGTTTATTAAACTGCCACCCTGTCTGCCCCTGCAGTGCCGCTCTGCTTCCAAGATATGCCAGGTTGGAAGTGTAAGGTCCACCATGTATGTGATGCCCACTGCTGTCGCTTAGCTCAGTCATCCAGCTACCTCGGTATACCCTTTTGGCCCAACTACAGTAAATGAAAACAATTTTGTAAGCTGTGAAGTGATCAAAATTGACTAGAAATGAGTGGAATAATACTTTAGGGGCAAAAACAGGCCCAAATTATGTTATTTTAGCCATTTTTAGCATTTTTTCATAAAAATCCAGATCCAAAACTAAAACCCACAAGGGTGGTTTTGCCAAAACCAATCCAGATCCAAAACACGAAGGGAGATCCAGATCCAAAACCAAAACCCCAAAAAATGGCCGCCACACATCTCTACTCCTATGCTGCCCCATACCTGTAGTACTGACCCCAAACCTATGTCTTGCCACCATACATATAGTACTGTCCCAGTGCTATATGTTCTGCTTCCGTAATGTAGTACTGTCCCCATAGTACTGCTCCTATGCTGCCCCCATACCTGTAGTACTGACCCCACAAAACAGTTAAATTGTTTATTGTTTGCTGAGGTATTAATGACACCACAAAGGAATGCCTCTGGATTGTAATATCCTAAATAAATTTGAAGGTTTTTTTTTCTTTAAAGTGTTGTTTTTCCTTGCTGGTGTCTGGTAATCTTTTCATTGAAATCAATAGCCAATGTGTTGTATAAACATGTGACCTGAAGTAAGACAGAGTGTGTTGCCGGGATAGCAATCAATACCCTGCAGAAAAGTCTATGGAACATCTGCTGTCAGCAATAGAATGGTTAGAGTATAGAGAATGCTTTAAAGGGATAGTAGCATATAGCTAGTAGTTGCATAATATTACACTGGAACATTAATTTGGCATGATTCATACAGTACTGTATTTAAAGGGCCTTGGTTATTTTCTCAAGCAATCTTATAATCAGTGATAGGTGTCTTTTACGTTAATGCTTCAGTTGCAGTTTTGTTAGAAAAAAGGAAAGCTGCGTCTGGTGTCTCTCGCATGCTGGGGGCCGCCCTGACAAGGTCTTCCAGCATGTATTGTACCTCCCCGTGATGCAATCGCAAAGTAATTGCAAGATTGCACATTTGCCACTGTAAAGAACCACGAATGCTGAGTAAGCAATGAGAGAGCATAAACCCCTGATGGGTTCCCCAGGTTACACTTGGAAGGTCAGCTGATATGTAAATCAGGATGGGCATAAGGACTATCAGAGCAGTGGGAGGGTTATAGACAGGGTAAGAAAAGTCACATGCTATCATGTGAAGCTTCCTCTGTCCGCAAAGCCCCACCCACCCTTCCCTATTTTTCTTTTCTCTTAGGCGGCGGTAAAGAACGGTCATCCTTGTAAGATCTTGATGTGTGTGTGTAGATAGTGGGGTGTCGCTCTCCCCTGACATCTATGGTCATCGGCCATGCTTCTGCCCGGGGGATGGTCACCACTAGCACGAGTGGATGACCGGGGAGAGTGATCACCAGCGATGGTGTGTATGGTAGACATCTTTAACCCCACTTTCCTATAGTGACCGTTCTTTGGTGCCGCCACCATTATATATATAGTTTAGTTAATTGTCAAATAAATTTGACATTCATTTTGAAACGCCAGCACTTGTGTCTGTGTCTTTTTTATTAGATAAGTTAGTTGTTAAGGTTTAAGTTGAAGTTATGGTGAAGTTGAAAAGTGTGGACCTGGGAATACCCGATGGGGTTTATGTGGCTTTCTCATGTAGAGTTCAGTGAGAGAGTGTTCCGAGAAATGTGGGCTATACAGGCCTAGACATCAGTAAAAATATATCTGTATAAAGGTGTATCTTGTACATCTAGTCTTCGGCAGGTGCAATCGTTCAATGAATTTCATGACCGATAGCATGCAAGATGCTCGGGTCGTGGAGACCAAATAGACCCTTTCAGTAGGATTCATTAGATTGTTTATGAGCATGCGTGGCCATACCATCTTATTTGCCAAGGCCACACTCTAGCACCAAGGCCCTGGAAATGTCTCAGCAGCCCTGCATTCTTCATGCATGGCCATGCCCAGCTGGCATTCGATTTAACATTTATAGCTTCCATACAATTATGACCACCTTTTATCATCTTTAGATATTACATGGTGTTGCTACATGCATTATGTTTTTCTTTCTTTTTATTAATATTATTGCTGTTTTATCAAGTATTCTCAGTGCATGATGCCTTTGGAAGAAGCTTGCTAAATGAACATGTACTGTAGCACTAGACACCAGTGAACTTACCCTATCAGAATTATAGGGTGAAATGTAGGATGAGAGAATCAGAAAGTGAGAGATTTGGCAACAAATCTACAGGGTTTTTTTAAAGCGGCAATCATTACACTGCAAAACCAGTTTGATTTGCTATGTAAATGATTGCCGCTTTAAAAAAGCTGGAGATTTCTTAGCAAATCTCTCACTTTCTGATTCTCTCACCCTGTTACATTTCACCCTTAATGTGTTTGAAATATTTAAGATAAGTGTAACTAAAAATGATATTCTACATTGTTGTCATACATTTCACAATTTATTGAATGAGTAGAAAAAATGTATTTGATAATACTGTGAGCGTTAACTGATCTACACATAGGGGTTAACATAAAGGTGAAATGAGCATTCTTTTATATACTGTACTGTATGACATACACGCATTCTGGTACTTTCCTCCTAAAATTACACAGTCTAGCTAATTTTTGTGGCACAAATCCAACACCGCCCACGCACAAACTTTAGCATTAACAGTCATTACATATTACTAGTGTCCCTTTCATGGCCTTTCACAGGGACTCTCGAAGTGACAGATGGGGGAATCTACTGAGTTATTTCTGTCTCTGAGTTAACTCTCTGTTGGCTGCTTTGCGTAAAAGAAACATTGGACTCAAGTGTATGAATGTACAAGCATATGAATGTAATGTCAGCATGCTTTATGGAACATACATCATAAAAGAGCTTCTGTGTTTATACCCAGGCGTCAGGACATTTCTATTAGTACAATTTATGGAGATAAAAGAACAATATTATATTGTCAATGTGTCTCAGGAATACCATTTATTATTCCCACAGTTACGCTGTACACACTATAAATGTCAATTATTCACTGTAAAATATATACTACTATATATATAATTTTATCTTTTGAACGTTTGCATTCTCAGTATTTTTCAAATCCATTTGATGTATTTATACAGATATTTAAAACTGTCCAATTTTACAGCCAGCATATTCATAAACCCAAGCATGTCACTATTAATAACCTACAGTATAGCCTTAGCATGTACAGTATGAGCAAGAGGTTATTTTCTCAGTACTGGTCCACGTCAATGGAAACAGCAGTTTTCATTTTGTTTGTAGCATTTCATTCTGTTGGAAATATGATGCTGGATATATGCATCTGCCCAGAACCAATTCTATTAAGATAGGAGATTACAGGAGCCAAAGAAAGATTCAGCCTTTGCATCCAGGTGGCCTGGCAGAGGGGGGTAATTCAACGTGCCAGGTAACTTGGCTGACGAAGCCCCTAATTAAGATCTCCAGGTGGTTCCTTTGGCAAAACTTCACTTTCCACATCCCAGCGCTTCGTTGCTTTCACAGGACAGCTACATCTGTCTGCGTCTCCACATATGATGAATATTGAAATCATGTTTGAAAAACTTGCAAAGAGAATAAAATGGATACGTCATAGATGAACCTGATATGAACAGGCATGGAATAATCGGCTATGAGACTACTGGTTTGATGACAGCTGTGGAATATTCAAATGGAAACTGCTTAGTTCCTTGGAAATTGTTCTGACAAATGCAATAACAGATGCATCAATAGACAACCAGTATGGGATTTTAGATTTAAATGAATTAAAAATTCACTTAATTGGATGACCATTGCTAGAGTTTATAGATTATGTATGCTTTGTTTGTCAGTTGGACTGCTGGGGCATTACGGGTTGTCTGACGGAAGAGAATAGGGGTTTTTTTTTACAAAAAGAAAGGTGGTTACTCTGTTTTGTTGCAGTGGGCTTGCTTAACATAAGGGTACTGACAAAAGAAGTCACTAGGCCATGCTTAAGGACATAGGGCTGGTAGACAGTGAGACAAGATTACTTTTACATGAACAGATGGACAATGGGATTTTCTAGCCACATGAAACTACAATGAAACTTTAAGTAATAATGGAAGTGTGATCTGCCAGCCCCGAGCAATCCATGAGTTGGTCTATTTTCAGTCATACAGGAACAAAGGAATAACAAACCTTTGCTCTACCCGGCTACGATACGGGAACCTAATACCTGCCAGACAGACAAGGTGTATGGCCATTTATTTTTAATAATTATTTATTAATAGGTTTTATATAGCACACACAAGATATTCCATAGTACTTTAATACCCCTTTCATACCACACAAATAACCCGGGCCTCTGTAAAGTGTGAAAGCACCCAAAAGGAAAGACCCGGGTCCAGTAACCTGGCAATCCGATCCGGGCTAAAAGAAGGGTTTTACCTGGGTCGGATCCATGTTGCTGGGCAGTGTAAATGGGTAACCCGGGTCAAGCGACCCTGGTCCATTTACACTATAGCAGGGGTGGCCAACCCGCGGCTCTCGAGCCGCATGCGGCTCGACCCCTGTTTAAGTGCCGCTCCTGCTCCCAGTCCCCTCTCATAGGGTGCCGCGGCCAGCCGCATGTCATTTATTTCTTCCCCTCAGCGCCGGGAGGAGGCTGCCGGCGAGGGGAAGGCAGAGGAGTGCGGGTCTCAAAGGGAGATCAAAGGTCCCGGCGGCTAAGCACAGCAAGCAGGGCAAGGAGACACCATCTAGTAGAGAAGGTCTCCCTGCTCTGCGTCCCCACTGCTGTCCTCTCTGGCTGCCGCTGCCCTCTCTGACTGCCGCTGCCTGTCAGTGTCTCACTGTATGACAGGCAGTGGTGCCAGTATCAGGAAGCTCCCTCCCGGCTCCTAACTCCCCTTTGGCTGCATGAATGGTAGCACTGGCCGGCAATGGCATGGCCTAAAAATTAGGAGGAGCTACCTGAATGGATGGTGGAGAACACGGGAGGAAAGAGGTGGAGCTACACGGGGTCAGGGCTGATGGAAGGAGCAGAAGATGAACTGCCTGACAGATTTGAAGGTAAATAAAGGTTGAGGTTTTATTCTGTCAGTAACTGGTCTGCGAGTTATGCAGCGCTACTGCTGTCGGCTACTTATGTGGATGTTACACAGCACTACCTGTCGGCAACTGGTCTGGGTGTTTCGCAGAGCTACTACTTTTAGCAACTGATCTGGGTGTTACGCAGTGCTACTACTGTCGGCAACTGACATGACTGTTATGCTCCGGTCAGCAACTTATGTTGGTGTTATGCAGCGCTACTACTGTCTGCAACTGGTGTAGGCTTTCCACAGCGCTACTACTGTCAGCAACTGGTGTGGGCGTTACACAGCACTACTACAGTCAGCAACTTTTGCAGGTGTTACGCTGTGCTACTACTGTCGGCAACTTGAGCGGGTGTTATGTTGCGCTACTAGTCGGCAACTGGTGCAGGCTTTAAGCCTGCAGGCTTTAAGCGGGTGTTATGTTGCGCTACTAGTCGGCAACTGGTGCAGGCTTTCCACAGCGCTACTACTGTCAGCAACTGGTGTGGGCTTTACGCATCGCTGCTACTGTCGGCGGCACTCCCCGGCATTTTTTTATAATAAGCACACTGTCACAGCAGCATATGAATTATCAACGTTTCAGGTGCATTTATTGGAGCACCTTTTGTCAGGATACAAAAACGAAAGTTTTGGCTTGGAATAGACACAGAAATGGGTGACGTGCTGACCCTTTGCCCCTCCCCCGTGTGACACCAGCAACCTGGCTTATTCCAGGGTCGCTGAGGGGAGCTTTACCTTGCAAATGCTGGGTTGCTCCAGGGATACCCCAGTGATACCCCTTTCACATTGCGACCCAGCATTCGCTGCAGAAAGCACCCTGCATACGCACATGGGCGGAGAATGAACATACTTTTCCTTCTGTTATCACTCTCTCACTCTGGGCCTTATTTTGGTTCATTCTTTCTGACAAAATCCTTCTTAGATGGACAAAACCATGTGCACTGCAGGGGGGGGCAGATGTAACATGTGCAGAGAGAATTAGATTTGGGTGAGTAATTTTGTTTCTGTGCAGGGAAAATACTGACTGCTTTATTTTTACACTGCAATATAGATCTCACTTTGAAGTAAAACCCCACCCAAATCTAATTCTCTCTGCACATGTTACATCTGCCCCACCTGCAATGCACATGGTTTTGCCCATCTAAGAAGGATTTTGTCAGAAAGAATGAACCAAAATAAGGCCCTCTGTTATCATCCTTCTGTTATCACATGGGAATTTATGTGGGGCATCCTTGGACTCACACTGTTCAGTCTTTAGGCCCCCATACACTAGTGCGATTTGGACTCTATTCACATGATTTTAATGCATTGGGCCATAAATCGCTTAAAAAGTGTCAAATCAGATTATTTTACTTGCTATAACGATCCGATGTCTGGCCCAGTGCCCATCAAATACAGAGATTGTTATGGTTGCCACAACGATTTGTGTTATCCTGTACCAGTGATTGGGATTGCATGCAATACATTGTATGCAAAAAGAACCGCATATGATGCGATCCAGTCGCCGGGGAGAAACCAGGTATCACATGCGAGACTTGCAGGCAATACCTTGTACTAATGTATGGGGGCTAGGGTTGTCACCCATTCGGGATTACTCTGGACAGTCCAGTAATTAAAACCGGCGTCCGGAAGGATGGCATTCCCGTACTGTACAATGTCCGGGAATAAGCAGCTACTATTCCCGGACATTATATAGTCCAGGAACGCCATCCCTCTGGTCATAACTACCGGACTGTCCGGAGTAATACCGGACGGAAGATGATAGCCCTAATGGGGGCCTTTATAGGAGTGTGGTGGGTGTGTTGGGGGGAGGGCTGTGGATGTGTTGTGAGTAAAAACTTGTTGAGGGTATTTTCTGGACGTGTTGTGTTTGAGCTGTGGGCCTGTAGGCCAACTTCTGTGCACACAGCATTAAGGTAATATTTGTCAGGTAATGGATATTGAAATCTTGTGCTGTAGTTTCTTACACTGTGTGGACAGATATGACGTCTTTAGCTCCCAACATGGAGTGGGTATCAATGGCAATAATACTGATGATGACTGCTGCTGTAGCTGATGATATTGACTAAAGCTGGGTACACACTATGCGATAAAGGCAGATGATATACACAATATGGTTACCAATATTACCATGCATATCGTTCAGTGCGTACACATTATATCATTAACTATGCACAAGCAATCAAATCGGACAATATCATCAGTGACTGCATGTTTACTATGTCCCGATTAGCCCGCTCGAAGCTAAAGCCTTGTTGCTTCTGTAAGTGTTAAAGAAATGTAGTTTGTATACTGTATAGGTAAAGGATTCATAAAGTGGTAGAGTGTTTTTAGATCTGTGACCCATATCTAACACATACTACCTCTGCTTGTTGTCATATATTTCTTCCATTGTATGGTCGCGCAGAGGGCAATTGCTTTGCGGCTGCTCTGTGACCTTCTGGTGACCCCTGGGTATTCCCTGCATAAAAATGACTGTAACATTCACTTGTCCTTCAGGTGTCTGCATCAAAATAATCAATTATCTGGCTGTACACCTGCTGCAGACTCTGCAGAGCATAAGCTGTGTACAGAAATGAATAGGCCGGAGTATTCCTCAGAGCAGGTACATAGTGAGAGCAGATCTATGTCCTATTCTTTGTTCATTACAAACTGTAAATAAGTCTACAAGTCTATCACATAGCAAATTCTTATTATAAACCCTTTACTCGACAAGGGAGACTGACAGAATTGGTTGTCTATCCAATATGCTAGGCGCTAAGGGGCTTCTCTTGTGCAGCCTATGTACAACCACAACCATGGATCTCTCAGACTAGTACATCAGCGGAGGTCTCTACCAGGTGACCCAAGTACCATGGGTCACCTGGTAGAGACCAATGCTTTTATAGAGATGGGGCACATAGTTTCTGACCACATGGCCAGGGCTGCCTCTAGGAATTTTGGGGCCCGGGACCCATTTTCAGTTGGGACCCTCCACCCGACCCCACATCCACCCCCCCCCCCTCCTTATCTCCCCCACCCCTCTTCACTTACCGTCCGACTCCTGCTCCCTCATCCCGGCTTTGTGACATCACACGCAGTCGCTGCAGCCTAAAACATTGTGGCCCTGTGACCCTGTGACTGGTGGCACTACCGTTGGGGCATTAGGTGATTTGCACTGGGGCCCCTTTAGACTAAGGGGACCACTGCGGCCACCCACTGCTGTGTGGTATATTGTGAACTTGGGTTGTAGTGGAGGAGGGGGGTTCCACCACTGAGAGATGCCATAGAAAATTTAGCAATTGCATCACGATGAGGGACATGGCATGCAGAGCAGCCTTGCCCAGCAGTTGTAGTTTTTAGAATCTTTGCAAAACTACAATTGATGCTGAGTTAGGCACTCTGTATTGATGTTCTAAAGGAAAACTGTAGTACAAAGAAAACTGTATTTGGGGATTTTACAGCATTTTCATATGTAGTAAGCAGTGGGTGCCAACTTACCAATGCGGAAGGTAATGGCAGCTATTGCTGGTGTTGCACTATTGAGGCCTATAGGCTACTTACGCATTCCGCCACCTCAGCAGCACAGCACCACTAACTCTGGTCCTCCTCACCTCCTTTGCTAACAGCACGCTCCCCGGAACAAGTACAAGTAGTTGGCTGGTACTTTATCTGCATCCACTTTGTCTCTCTCCAAAGCTGGGTACATAGACCCCTAGATGTCTACTATACAACTATAACATAAATCCATGTTACATTGATACATCTTATGTTACATTGATACATCTTATGAGGCTACTTACAATTCAGGACCTGCTCTCTGGAGACCTTGAGTTATGCACCTTCTGTATTTGAGGACACCAAAATAAAAGGATTAATTAACCCTTCCTGTTTTTAATTTCACAATGGCCTTTGAATCCCCTGAGGGTAAGTATTCTATTTATTAGGAGGTAGCATATTAATATGGCATGTTGTACATATAATTGAAAGTTGTTTCCATTAGAACAAATTCTATAGTTTTTATTACACCTATTAGTTTATTATAATTAATGATGTTGTAAGCATGGTGTCATTGATTTAATCATTAAAGTGCATTTTAAAATGGCAAAACATACAATCATGCAGATTGTGTACATTGTACATCACAGAATTACCCTCATCTCTATAATATCAGTCTACATCTACGCTTGCTGTTATTTCATACTAGCTGACAATACTTTTTTGTTTTCCAGTGCTGCATTCTGCCTTTTATGGATATACACCCTATAAGTGTTTCATATAGAGTAATGGCATTCACTATATAATTTGTGCATTTATAATGTAGTTTTACTTTCAAAAATGATTTACACGGTAATTGATTTTGCTCCTGAGAGCATCAGTACATCAATGAAATGAATAAAAACCGAAACAAAACAAAAAAAAAACCTAAACTAAATGGTGTTTAAATTAAATCGGTAAACTTTCTCAAGATAGTCTCTGTCCGGGCTGGGATGAAGGATTAAACCAGGCCTGGTGGAAAGAATGCTGGTTTCAAATAATAGTTCAATTTATGTCCTGATGTCAATAACGGCGTCCCGTTAATTGACAATCAATGGTAAATGTCTCATAGTTCAGATCCTTACTAGTAGTCAGTCTTCAGGTACCTCTTTCATTGGTGGTCAGTGGGTTCTTGTTTTCGGGGCAAGGTACTGCCATTAGCTGTGTGCGGGTTCCTGGACTCTGGCGCTTCACAGTCGGTCCGCTTGCACCGGAGCCGTGTAGATGACACTACTCCGTGTGCTGCACTCTCCGTCCTGTGTGCCTCCGTGTCTCTGCAGGTTAGCAGTGCACAGCGTTAGGGTCCGCTGCTGTGTCTGGTCGCCCTCTTACAGGTTCCCGGCACTTACTCTGTGTTGTCTTCCCCGTACCCACCTATGATGGCTTCGGTCCCATGCTGGTTCTGGCGTCTTCTGTCCAGTGCGTGAACGCACTGCCTGTCAGCATCTGCGTGTGGTTTAACCGCAGTGGCCACTCGTGTGAATGAGATTACGCTGGATTGGGGTTCCTTCTCATGTTGTTCGTTTTCCAACGCGTTTCAGCTATTGTTAGCCTTCTTCTAGGGAGATGTGTACTTGGGAATGTCCGTAGTGAGTTTAAATAACCCTCCTTATCCAAGTGTTAGTCTCTGATATGTTCATATGTTCCTGCACCTGATTGGATGTCATGCTTGGATGTTCTACATTGTATCTAGTCCTGGTAGATTGTTCTTCTACATTACTTTCTCCTGTGTGGGTTTCTGTAAGGGGGAGGGGTAATTTTTTGGGGCGTGGCATATACAATCGGCTCCTCCGCGAGGCCATTCCCCCGTTTTCGCCACTGTGGGGGCTATGCCCCCAGCACCTCACAACTGACCCGACCCCCCCCCACACACACACACACTGCCGGCTGCAGGAGGGATGCAGGGACGTCCCAAAAAAATCGATAAGTGGTACAGTTGGGAGGTATGAAATCACACCGCTCCTAACTTGATAGCTTGTGTGTATTGATGAATTCCACATCCACCCCTGAAATTTAGCACCTATGATGCTTGTATTTGTTGTGTGTTCTGTGTGTGTTGTACTGTTTTTGTGTGTGTTTTAGTGTATGTAGGTGTGTGTTGTACTGTGTGTGGTGTCTTATGTATGTGTTGTGTGTATCTGTCCAATGTGTAAGTGTGTGAAGTGCACTATGTATATACAGTATGTGTGTGTAGTGTGTATCTACCCAATGTTTAAGTGTGTGTGTTCTGTGTGTGTTGTACTGTTTTTGGGTGTGTGTTGCAGTGAATGTGGGTGTGTGTTTTACTGTGAGTGGCATGTTAAGACGACACTGCGAAACACTTGTGGCGCATTATAAATAAAATAATAATAATAATATCTGTCCAATGTGTAAGTGTGTGAGGTGCACTATGTATATACAGATGGAGCGGGTCTCTTCTTTGCTGGCGCTGTGCCAGCGCCAGATTCTGACGGAGAGGAGCCCCATCTGACTGAGACGTCTCACATGCACGCGCGTCTCAGTTTCCTGTCGGTGGGGGGACAGGAACCCTGTCCGTCTCCGCTTCAGAGAGACGGACAGGGTTGGGGGGGCGCGGCAAGGCAGCGGGAACCGGGGCGACCCTCGGCGAGGCGGCGGGGACCCGGGGGGAGCCCCGTTGTAAGGCGACGCACGCGCATCTTGTGCGCGCGTGTCCCCTTACGGTGGCTGGCGGGGGATGACGGATGGCAAATCTTCCACCATCCCCTGCAAAGAAGAGACCCGCTCCATCTGTATGTGTGTATAGTGTGCTGTGTGTATCTGTGCAATGTTTACGTGTGTGTGTTCTGTGTGTTTTTGCGTGTTGTACTATTTTGGGTGTGTGCTGTAGTGTATGTGGGTGTATGTTGTACTGCATGTGGTGTGTTATGTATGTGTGTGTACAAATCTGTCCACTGTGTAAGTGTGTGCGGTGCGCTATGTGTATATATGTTTGTGTAGTGTTAAATGTATATCTGTGCAATGTTAGATTGTAAGCTCCACTGCTGCAGGGACTGTTGTGAATGGCTAAATATTCTCTGTAAAGCGCTGCGGAATATGTGTGCTATATAAATAAATTATAATAACTACAGAGATCATCTTGAATGGAGCAGCATAATAATTTATTTAGTGGCACTATAAAATATTATAAAAATAGCCATATATAGTAGGCAGAGGTCAGATTGTCAAGAATTGATCAGTACCTGGTAATGGCACAGAAGGGGGGATGTGGAGCAGTCCAAATTTAATAGGGGAGACTCACCAACTGCCACTGAACACTATCACACATTTCTGTCTGGGACTTGCCGGCAGAGGATACGGTCATTGGGTCTACAGCAAGTTATTCGACAAGCATTGGGTTAACACCATTAGGTCGACATGGGGATAGGTCAACATGGGTCAATATTGACATGGGTCTAGGTCGACATGGGTTTAGGTCGACTGGTCATTAGGTCGACACAAGCATTAGGTCGACAGTCAAAAGGTCAACATGGGGTTTTTCTCTGTTTTTTAAACCGGTATGTGCCAACAGGCGGTATTTCATGCCCTACCATCCACTAGGGCGTGGTGGGAGAATAAAATAGTGTGCCGAGCGCAGCAAGGCACCGTGCCCGAAGCATGGCGAGCGATGCGAGGGGATGCGGTGCATTGAAACTGCGTCCATGTCGAATGAGTAAAAAACTGTGAAAAACCCCATGTCAACCTTTTGTCTGTCGATCTAAACCCATGTCGACCTAGATCCATGTCAACCTACAACCATGTCAACCTACAACCATGTCGACCTTTCCACATGTCGACTTAATGGTGTCTACCTAATGCTTGTCGACCAACTTGCTGTAGACCAAACGATCTCAACCCGCTGGCAATTGGTGTGGCTACCTTATTTGGATTTTGGCTCCAACATTAAATTTATAGCATTCATGTTTAATAAATGGCCCTTTTTTCCTTGATAAGACTAAGCATACCCTGGTGCTGTCTCTCACATAAGAGAAGAAGGAGGATGGTGTGATGCCTCGTGTTCCCATTTCTTCATATACCCAAGGGGAAGGTTAAGACAGGGTTGCCGACCCTCCCGGAATTTCCGGGAGTCTCCCGAAAATCGGGACCCCCTCCCAGCCCCCCGGAAGGGTGGGCAACCCTCCCGGATTCAGGGGGGACCCCCGCTGTCCCCCGGATCGCGGCATTAAAATGCCGCAATCCTCGGGTCTCAGAGGAGGGGGCGGAGCTAAAATGGCACAAACGCATCATTTTAGCCCCGCCCCCTCCATAGAGATCCGTGAATTCCCTGCTTTACCAGCATGGGGTGGGGCTTAGTGATGTCACTCGTAAGCCCCGCCCCCTGAGTGGCTGCTAAAACTCTCCTCTCCGGGCTTCTCCCGGAGAGGAGAATCTTAAAGTCGGCAACCCTGGGTTAAGAGGATAATGTAGGAAAAAGCAGCAACATGAGGAATGAGACTGCCACCTATCAGTCAGGGACTGATCTGCATGGCCCCAGCAATATGTCTAAAGTAGTCCCATGACTTCAAGTAGTGTTTCCCTCTTTTCCTCATGTTACGTTTCAGATAAAATTGCAAACACCAAAAAGTTAGACATGTTGTTTTCCTGTCAGCAGTTCCACAGACTGTACAGTGGGCATGTACCTGCAAATGTACAACTACAGTAGGTGGACTAGTGGGCTCTTCAGCGCACATACACTGAACTGTATATGCACATTGTTTAACACTCGTGCTTGAATGTAATTGAAAGCAATACAGGCATAGAAATGACCGACATATTAGCAGCTACTGTATGTAATGTAATTAATCACGCTGAATAATAATCACTGTGGACAAAAATCAAAAGTCAGCAATTATAAAATAATTGTTAATCAATGTTGTAGCTATATAATATGAATGACTACTTTTTACTCTAAATTATATGTAATTTCTGCTAATTTTGCAAAATTCTAAAATTCTTTAAATATGTATAGGGGGTAAATTTACTAAGATGGGTGTTCTTTTGAAGATGTGATGTTGCCCTTAGCAACCGATCAGAATCTACCTCTTATTTCTAGAAGATAATAGATTTGAATAGAATATTTGATTGGTTGCTATGGGCGGCATCCCATGTTTAATAGAACTCCAAAATTAGTGAGTTTACCCCATAGTGTTTTATTAATTTCCAATATAATTATAGCAGTGCTCAAAGAGTGGGCCGGGTGTATTGCGATACAAAACCATGGCTAAGGCAAAACCATGGCTTGTTAATGACCGCCCCTTTAAACAAAACCTCAGAGTTATACCGGCATCCCGCACGGCGACAGAACTCGCACCGTAATGCATCCGACCAATTGTGTAAATATTTGAATTGCAAAGTGCAATAAGTTAAAATCCTTCAATGGTTTTGGCCATATTAGAAGAGATGGCTTTTGCCCATCATTATTAACATTGGTAAGTCAGTAGCTCCAGATGTTACAGATAGAGACACATATTATCTATAGACCGTGAAGCTTCACACCAATTGCAAGAAAAATAATTAAATCACTTGGGAAAGTAATGGCTACCAGCATGTTCATGGTACAAACTTTAATAAGCTGGATTTGATTTTTCCGTTTTGGGGGGTTACTAATTACCTGGGCCCAAGTCTGACAGAGCGGCGCAGTTGGGGAACTGGTCCTGCCCCTATTATCTGGAAGCCGGTGCTGCAGGAGCTCTTCTCCTCAACCCAGCACACACTGTTGCATGCTGGGCTGCAGTGTGGCCAGGAAGGTGCTTAAAGTGCTGTTTCTGTATATTATTTTAAGGGTGCATGGCCACACCTCCTGTGATTAAGCCATGTCCCCAGAAAAATACCTGGGCATGAGTAAATAAATTTAGAAGGATGCTGATATGAATAAACTGTCATACCCAGGATTCAAGCCCATAACTAGCTGCATTCTAGTCAAACACCATACTCATTGATCTATTTGATCTCGCATAAAAGCTATGCTATTTCCAATTATATGAAGCTATTTGTACTTTGTAAAAAATAATCAACATTAGAATTGAGCAGATCACACCCCAAGCTTCCTGTTTCTGTATGAAACACTTCAAGATCTTTATTGCTTTCTTTAGTTCTATTTCTTTTCAGCTAAAAGAGAATAGCATATGCACAAAAAGGACAAAGATCATATTTGTACAATGTTTACAGGTATTTGCTTACAAAACTTACAATATGACCACTTTGCACAAAATGCATTAGCTTTAGTCCACAATTTGACACTTAATTTTTATTACAATCATCTCTCTTATCAGTTTTATTACACTTTCACACTGCTATGTGCTATCAATAAACCGGGTTATTGCACGTGAACGCTTAGCAACCAGGGATATTGTGCAGTGTGAAATCACCCAGGAGAAATAAGCCATGTCAAGCAACTCCGCATTTCAATTACAGTAGCAAGCAGGGTTGAATGCAGGTTCAATAGGAAGAGGTTAAGAGAAAAAGGTTGTCGTATTATGATGCACAGTATAAAAAAATAACTTTTATTTCATAGGGGTAAAAAAACCTTCACATATGTTAATCGCTACAGTCAAAAAATGAATATTCTAAAACATAGACAAAATATAGAAAAAAATATAATAAATGGTGAGAAAGAAATTTTTTTGGAACGGTTGTTAAAAAAAAACTATTTTTAACATCACTATACCAGTGCGGAGGAACATCCTTCCTTTGTCTAAACACAGGTTCCACCCAGCCAGCAGTACCGTGTGAATGGGCAAGTCGAGTCAATGCAAACTGGAACCCGTTCACAAAATATGAGGAGCCAGCGGGGGGGGGGGGGGAAGGGGGGCAGTACAGGACACACAGGCAGTGAGGTTACCAACAATAAGCTGGGTTGGGAAGCCAGTCTGGTAGGGGTCTCAGTGTGGATCACACTCAAGATGTGTCCATGTAGAAAATCCCGGGTGAGAACTGGTATATTGGTGAGAAAATGGTATGAATGAATTCAGCTCATGTAACTACAACATTAAAGTAATACCACTTTTCCACAAAAACCCAAGTCAGATCCTGTTTACACTGCACCTTGGACCAAAGTTGTTCTCGGGGGGATGCGGTTAATTTCCCGGCGGTCGGGATCCCGGCGGTCGGAATCCCGACACTGGAATCCCGACCGCCGAAATCCCGAAACTTTCTCCCTCCGTGGGTGTCCACGACACCCATAGAGGGAGAATATAATAGCGTGCCGAGCGTAGCGAGGCACCGGGCCCGCTGCGTGGCGAGCGCAGCGAGCCCGCAAGGGGGGGCGATCCATGTCCCCCCCTTGTCGGGATTTCGGCGGTCGGGATTCCAGTGTCGGGATTCCGACCGCCGGGATCCCGACCGCCGGGATATCATATCGGATCCTTCTCGGGTTAGGCTTATTTACACTGAACCCATGTCTGCCCTGCATGTCACTCACAGACACTCCCTTGAGGCGGGCCTCTGCATACACAGCCAATCCGCAGCTATTAAGCATAATATGGGTCGGATAACAGGAGTTTAGCTGTTAAATCTGTACCATTACCTGTATCTGACCCTTGTATCTTACCAGGGTGGGATTTCCAGCTCACTCAAACAGGGTTATTTTCCAAGTACCGTTTACACACTGAGCCACAACATGGATAGACCCAGCAATATCTATGTTATCGCGGCAGTGAAAATGGGTACACGTGGAATGTTTGGAAGCAGATCATACCATACAGGTGAAGGCATGATGTGTCTTCATTACATGGTTATATCAAGTGGCAAGGTTGTTAATAGAAGAGATGAGATATTTAAAACTTGTTTATGCAAATGAGTGTGGGACGTGGGTTCACTTTTCAAAGAAATATTGTCCTATATAGAATGCAATGAATGATTTCATGTTTACACTGTTTATGTAATAAGTGGGATGAAGGTGAATAATTATAATGTCCAGTTTATTTAGCAGACACCTTGCACTTAGACCTTATATTTTACTGCTGTAGTGTTTTTTTTAATTGACTTTTTATAGAAACAGAACACAAGATTAATGAGTTTTAATTCTGACTGAGCATTTCTCTTGATTGGCTCTAATTATCTACTCACTTCACTCTCGTCAGCTGTGCAGACAGGTGACACATTCAAACTTCCAAGATTTCTCTCTGTTTTAAAGTGTTAGATGAGTGTTTAGTAAAAATTGTCCCCCAGAACATTCCGAAGGAAAACGATTTGTTCAATATACTGCAAATATTGAGCCTAATTCAGATGCGGTCACAGACTTCCCGAAACTTGTGTTCTCCTGGATGGCAAGTTTGTTGTGCACCATGTGACAGTATGCAGAGCAATTGCTCTGTATTCACAAATATTTGGTATTTGCACTCAGCTACAAATCCTGAATCATTTTTTACCTACTGTAGCACTAATCTAGTCTTGATGTTTGAAAATTCCCCAAAGGTGTTTCTTTCTGCCTAGAAAACCCCAGGTGTGTTGCCACACACACAGTAAAGTTACCTGCCTTGAATACTGGCCAACCATTTGAAAATCAGAACTGGGAGTTATATACACTGATAACCCAAGGAGCAGAACCTCTAATGCCCCTTTCACACCAGAATCACAGTTCACTGAATATGGGTCTAAAGCTGTGTCACAGCAGTTTAAAACCCATTCACACTGCAGGCTGGACCTGGGTTATTGCTGGGGCTTCTCCTCTGCCAGCATTTGGAGATGACATCATCTCCAAGTGTCGATGAGGCAGCTCACCATAGGGTGTCAATGGGACCGAGGTTGGTGTCCTGGGTCACCACTTCTCATTGCCTCTTTAACCCTGACCAACCCTGCTTGTTACCTGCTTGTCTGAATTCAAAAGTCAATGGCCCAGGGTTATTTATTGGTGACCTTGTCACATTGAGCCACACTCTCACCTGGTCACATAACCTGGTAATAACCATATTTTTTGCGGCGTTGTAAAAGTTTTATCAATTATTTTGCCAGAAAAGCAGATCCCTAGACCTTGCTTCCATTTTTTTTTGTTGCTACTTTAAACACATTAAGACAGAATGAACATACTGTTGCCTTAAACACAACAAATATAAACTATATACAATAGCATAACTTTATTTATAGCAAAATGATGTAACTGCCTCTTACTGCAAAATGCTGTAGTTTTGTAACATTGTTACTTTAATGACCAGAAGGTTACAAAAAATGGTGAATGTACCTCTCAGTGAGTTCTGTAACGAGAGGAAAAGAAATGTGAGAGCGAATGATACAAGCATGACTTGTGAACAATAGCTTAGAGATTGGGATGTCACAGTAGAGATAGCTGTGTTTAAACAGCAAGCCTGCGATGCACGGCTGAATTACAGAAGGGAGAGTGTGGCAGAGAGAGAATGGGAAAGGTCGTTGAAACTTTTGCGACTCTGCTCTTTATAACTGCAGCTGACAAACCAAGATAATATACAAAAGAAAGCAATTAAATGTTTTGTTATTTATTAAAAAGGTTACTGATGTCCAGAGCCAGAGCCGTAACTAGACATTTTGGTGCCCTGTGCCAGAAAGAGCACTGTTGCCCCCCTGCCCTACAGTATATTGTGATCAGGAACAGCACATACTGAAGGACACATAACAGTACTCCCAATTTATGGTACACCACACAGTAGAGCCCCTTACATGCAATACACCGCACAGCAGAATTAGCTGTTGCTGCTATATTTTTTAAACAGCAGCCCAAATAATCTCCTATGCTCAGCGTGCCAAATGTGGGGTAGTACACATTGCTCCACACACTAGTACCCTTTATACAGATTACGCCACACAGTAGTAACTATTATGCATGGACACTGCGTAGCAGTCTCCCTTATTCACATTATGGGGTAAATTTACTAAAGCTTCTCAAAATAAAAAGAGGGGATGATGCCCATAGGAAACAGTCAGAATCTGTTTATCTTTTCTTTATAGCATCCTAGAAAAAGATAGTCTGATTGGTTGCCATGGACAACATCACCTTTTTTCATTTTTAGAACCTTTAGTAAATTTACCCCTTTGTCTCATAACACCACACAGTAGTGTCCCTTATACAGTACATGTTACACCACAGTTAGGGTTACCACCCATCCGGGATTACTCCGGACAGCCCGGTAATTAACGGAGGGTGGAGTTCCCAGACTATACAAATTCTGGGAACAGGAAGCTACTAGCTGCCTATTCCCAGACATTTTATAATTCAGAAACGCCACACCTCCGGACTCCAGTCTTAATTACAGGACTGTCCGGCGTAATCCCGGAGAGGTGGTAGTAACCTTACACACAGTAGTGTCCATCATTCACATTAAGTAACTCATAATACCTTGTATAAATGACTCACAGCAGAGCCATTTATACAAATTGACAGATTAGGTTTAGGCAGGGGGGACATTATAATTAAAGTAGTAAGTTAAAGAATAATTTATGGTTCTTTAATGGTTGAATTCTAATATCCCTCTACCCACACTGCTTAACCCTGATCTAGGAGCACTGTGTGACTAGTGACCTGTGGTCTTTAATGTAACTATATGAATTCTATCAGTCCTCCTCTTTACCACCCTAGCTACATCCCCTAAAGCTGGTCTGATTCTCTGTGATCTAACATATATATATATATGTGTGTGTGTGTATATATAGTGGTCAGCCATGGCACTGGGGATGTAAACACATAATGCGCCAAATCATGAGGATGCCTCTTTGGTGAGGATTACATCTTTCCCTCCAGCGGAACCTATTCCTGCAGGTTTAATGGACTCCCCTACAAAATTTCATCTACATTTGGGATCTACACGAGGGACCGTACCAATACAAAATCAGTAAGCTACCATCCTTCTATCATTGAAACTCTGGTTAACAATATAACTACCTCACTAGTCCAACCATCAATATTGTGTATATTTACGTTTTTTATTGTATATTTTACTGTGACAGTCACTTATTGCTAATAAAACATGTCTATATGTGTTTTAAATTTATGTGATTAATTCAATATTAATATTGTACTACCCAATTGATTCTATTTAGATTCATTTTGCGCTCCACCACCCCTTCCTTTTTCTTTTCCTATGTATATTGGGGACTAGACACCCCCTAGTGAGAGCTGCTTGACTACACACCCCTGTTTATTTCCAGCCTAGGCTGGGAATATATTTATTCCTGTTGTTGGTTTACAAAATGCGCCAAACAGCCAAATTTCCAGTTGACGCTTCAGCCTTTTATTTAGGCTTTTTCTCAAAACAGCTTACATGTTGAGAAAAGGCTGAAACGCCAACTGAAAATTTGGCTGCTTGTCACATTTTGTGATTAAGTCTCCAGTGCCGCAGCTATCCACTGTCTATTGTTTGACCCAGGTCACCATCTATATATATTTATTTATTTATTTATTAACAGTTTCTTATATAGCGCAGCATATTCCGTTGAGCTTTACAAAGGAGACAGTGATACAAAAAACAGGGAATTACAGACAGTCAAAAGGTAGGAGGGCCCTGCTCGCAAGCTTACAATATATATATATATATATATATATATATATATATATATATATAGTCCCAAATTGACCGGCACTCTGATATATAGGAACAGCAGGGTCTGGTGCTCATCCAAGCTTTTATCAAGGGCTTTTATTCAGCCCTTTGATAAAAGGGCTGAAGCCCTGAAACGTTGGCTATAGACCACTGGTCTTCAACCTGTGGCCCTCCAGATGTTGTGGAACTACATGTCCCAGCATGCCCTGACAGTTTTGGCATGCTCTTATAGGAAAAAATGTGGCAATGCATGTTGGAACATGTAGTTTCACAACATCTGGGGGGCCATAGGTTGAAGACCCATGCTATAGACGCTTGCTTTGTCTGTCTTTATTCTGAGTGACATCCGCCTGGGATACTATATATATATATATATATATATATATATATATATATATATATATCACTCTTTATGCTTGTATGTGCACTGTCTGTTTTGAAAATGCACAGCTGTACCTCTAATGACTTCACCTCTCCTGCTCTTCCATTGATAGTAGGTGTCCCCCAACATTTTATTCTTGGCCCTCTTCTTCTCTATCTCTACATGTCCTCTCTGGGTGAGCTTATTTGCTCTCTCGACTTCCACTATCACCTCTATGCTGGTAATACTAAAATCTACTGTTCCCGTCCTGACCTCTCTCCCTCTATCCTCACTCATATCTCCAACTGTCTCTCTGCTATCTACTCTTGGATGACCCAGCGCTTTTTTAAACTTAAAATATCAAAGACTAAGCTGACCCCTTCCCACCCTCCTGCATAAAATCTGACCATCTCTCATCCTAACCTTCTGATTATGCTCACCTCTCCCCCTTCTGTGTTACCCCAGTCTGTCCAACCCTCCCCTTTAGAATGTAAGCTCTCACGAGCAGGGCCCTCTCTCCTCATGTGCCTTTATTAGAATACATAAACCTCTGCCACCCTGATGATTGCTGCAGTGTCCTGTCCCCTGATGCAACTATCCATATTTACCATGTACTTGTCATAAACTGTCTTGTACTGTAATTCGGGAAGTGTTTTTGCTCATAACTATGCTCTGTAAAGCGCTGAGTAATATGTGTGCGCTATATAAGAAACTGCTAATAAATAGTAAATAAATAATAATAATAAAAAAAAAATTATATATATATATATATATATATATTATGATTGGTCGGGACTTGCTTTCACATGAACAGTATGGTGGTGCAACGGAAGGGTTAAGTAGACATACAGGCTAACTCCGGCACTCACTTAATAAAACTCACGGCTTCATGCTTGCATAGTGCAACGTTTCGGACCTTTATTATGGCCGGTCATCAGGCAGTACAATATATATATAAAACAATCTATCATTGATGTCAGCACATGTCATCCTTCTTACTGGATTATCCCAAGCGTTTGCACATTTTATTGATCACTGTTGCTAGGCATTACTGAGGTGGACCCAGAGAGGTGGAGGAGAGATAAGTCTATAGTTTACAATGCACTAATAGACTAATTGCTAGGATTTAGGACAGTGACGTTGAATGTCTGAATTGAGGATCAGTGTGCATTTGTATCCCACTTACTGCCTAGTGAGGCTCTCATGTGATAGCTATTATTATTATACAAGAACACTGTCAATGAGATGAGATGGAATCAATCTTGTAAGCAATGGCATATTTGTGCATGAACAGTCTGATTAAATACTCACTAAATTGATAAAGGCGTAGGTTTATGGCACAGTCCCCTTACTAGACTGGTAGGATTATGCCCACACAGATGCTTTTTTGGGTATGCAGGGAGTGTTGGAGCATGAAGGAGAGCAAAACAAAAACCCTGCGCACATCATTTTTCACTCTCTATCAGCCTCATTTCATTCCGACAGGCCTAGTCCAAATGCTACACAAATGGGATACACATGATAAAGTAGTTTTGGTTGCGACATGTCCCTATTGGTACCAGTAACGTGAAAGGTATAGTTCATTTACTATTAGAAATCCATTTAGATTTGAATGAATATTACTCACGTTGAATACTCTAAACCAGTAAATTGACAAAAGTAATAAGTGCTGCTGTTCTGTGATAAAGACGTGATCAGCAACTACCTCCCGCCAGTCACTATGAGGAGTGCTGCTAAGCAACTTAATAAGGGAAGTGTAGAAAACAGAAAATACCCTTAACACTTCTGCGCATACACCCAAAACATGTGTGTTTCGTAGGGGAAAGAAACAAATCCAAATCTTATCCTATTCCTTTACGCTTGTATATGTCTACAATGTTTATCCAGAACGTGTCTCACGTGAAACATATACAAGAGAAAACAATGGGGATCATAGTTCAGACAAATTGAATACATCATAAAACACGCATAAAAGTTTACATAAAAAACACATAGGAAACCAGGGAAAGAAATCCCTCCAGACAATTGATCCAAATGGTAGATCTTAATTACCAATTCTCTATAAGAGCTATACAGTAGATGTACTATGTTCTCAAAACAGGCATATATAAACACTTCAACAGTGTGATTCTTCCACATCAAAGTCCCAGATTAGGAGGAAGCTTGCAATTACCAGAGTAAGTTGAGAACAGGATGAAAACCAGTGGCGTAACTAAGTTTTGGGTGCCACCCCGCCATTAGGGGGGGGGGGGCGCCCCCCCCGCCAAGCACCCCCAATCCCCTGCCGCCCCGCCGCCCATGCAAATCCCCCCCCCCCCAATCCCCTGCAGCCTTACCTATCGCGCTGGTCCCGGACCACCATAAAATGGCCGCCCCCATACAGCAGACAGTTTCAGAGAACTGTGTGCTATATGGGGGCTGCCATTTTGTGGTGGTCCTCAGCAGAAGAACGGAGCCGCCGGGACCAGCGAGATCTGCGGGGGATTGGGGGGGTGTAACTATAGCACCGCAGCCCCCGGCGCCCCCACGTGCACGCAGTGGCGGGGGCTGCGGTGCTATAGTTACGCCGCTGATGAAAACCGTTCTCAAACAAGGTTATGCAGCTAGGTGTTAATTACCGCTACACAGACCACTGCAGTATAAGTCCAGGTCGGAAACCTCCCCTCCAGGAATTGGCGTGGTGTCACAGTGTCACGGGGCCAACGCGTTTCGACCACGTCCTTGGTCTTTTTCAAGGCAATGTGGGAAGTGTCTAGGGCAATGTGGGGAATTGCAGACCTTTGTAAATATCAATTCATATATATTAGGACCATTCCTCCAATTCTCAGGTATTATCAGACAGAGGTGTTCACTATTCTGTATTGTGAGTGCAATAACTTCCTGCACATACGCAAAATACGTCCTACGCACTTTTCTGACCTTTGGGAAACTACGCTACTAATTATGAATGCTATCAGTAGTAAAAGAGGCCCTGAGTTTGGGAACCACTGGCTTACTAGCTAAGCAGACAAAACACTAATCATAAGTCCAAATGGCCATCAATAATACGTCTTTTAATTTTTATAAACAGTATTATAAGCAGATTTGCCTCTAGTGACAATTCTTGGTGTTGTCACACCATACTTGTTTTTGACATATTTCATAGCTTATACTGAATTTTATTAAAGTAGTGTACACATTATTATAGATATAAGTAAGCCTGTCCCTTTAAGGTAAATAATTATTTTACAACCTAAGCCTTATTACATGTTCTAGTACTAAACCTTTATACACTAGAGGCAATAAAAGAATGTGTATGTGACCCGCTTTTCATTATTTTCGTGTGCTGTGATATTTCATGCATAGTCTGTTACACCTGAGTAGCATTGTGGCTGCTGGAACCTGAATGTCAAAGCCGCTTTCACAATAGAAGCAATGAACACAATGAACAACCTCTGTCTGAAAGAAGAGAATTTTGTCTCCAATAAATTCACAGCTAATGTAGGTCCAGTTTGTTGTTCTAGTCACACACACGCACACATGTTTTTGTGGCCTCAGCGGAACCCAAGTCTGGAACATCCCTCATGGGTACAACCTTTTTCTTACACCCCCCACACACACACACACATATATATATATATATATATATATATTATATATATACAGTATATATATCCACAGAGTCGGGCGGCACTCAAGGTGCGCTTTACGTTTCAATCTTTACAGATTTTCATCAGAAGTGATACAAACATGCAATAAACAAGAATAAGTACCTTCACCAGCCCCATGTTCAGCACAGTCCCCGCGTCCGCCCCGCATTTCTGCTCACCTGCACGCTGACTCGTCGGATGACGTCACGGGTATCCGGTTGCTAAGGAACAACCAGCTGATTGCGTACCACAAGCCGCAGCCACTTCCTGCTTCTGGCATCCCGCACTATCCAATCGGAGGCGGGATACCCATGACGTCATCCGACGTGCGACGGGTCAGCGTGCAGGTGAGCAGAGACGCGGGCCGGAGGCGGGGACTGTGCTGAACACGGGGCTGGTGAAGGTATTTATTCTTGTTTATTGCATGTTTGTATCGCTTCTGATGAAAATCTGTAAAGATTGAAACGTTAAGCGCACCTTGCGTGTCCTTCTCATTATTTCCGTGAGTGCCGCCCGACTCTGTGGATATCTGTGCTTGACATAGGAGGGCACCCGGAGCCAGCTGATTATATTAAGCGAGTGCCGGACCTGGGGACTGATATATATATATATATATATATATATATATATATATATATATATATATATATATATATATGCTGTTAAGCTAAAATAAAATCTATCACGTTTATTCAAGTGCTGGAGTGCTGCAGTTCCTGAAGTCTATATAGACTCCCAGGCTTGGGATTCAAGCAGCACACATCTCTTATATACGGTAACTTACCGGGTTTAAGGTCACAGACCCCAAGCTCATTTGAGCACATTCCTTTATCAGAAGTATCTGACACCAACGATGTGATAGGAGACTAGATATAAGGTCACATTTTCTGAATTCATCAGATCCTCTTCTTAGAAGATTATTTTATCAATGGTTTAATTCCTCTGACATATATTGGACCCCGGATGGTTATTTTTGTTGGTTGGATTTACACCATACTCAATGAAAAGTTCATTGGTTTACTCTTGCCCCTGAGGAAGTGAGATCACTGACGAAACGCGTTGGGCTCTACACCTTAACCGACTAACTCCTACTAACAAGTAGTCTAAGGTCTTTCCTACTAACACCGGCTAAAAAATTGGTCATGATTGTCATCAAGTAAATTGAAAGCGTGCTTATGTTATGTTAATTGCCTAAAAAGGGCAAAAAAACCTTTTATGTCATTTTTATTGATATTTAATATGAAAGTGTTTGTGTAATAAATACTGTTGAAAAACAACCATTGAATAATTTCTCAGCGCCCTCAAAAACCTCTTTATTTTCCATAGATATCTATCTATCTATCTATCTATATATAGAGATATCTCTATATATAGATAGATAGATATATAAATAGATAGATAGATAGATAGATAGATAAAAAAAAAATTCAGAAAGAAGGCCCTCAAAAACAGCTTTGAGATAAAACTTATTTTACGGAAAATACATTTTGGCCAAGGGCAGGTTCAGAAACCCAGTTTCTGATGAGGTCATATTTAATAAGAGGTTCAAGAACGGAGTTCCTACTAGTTTCTGCTGAAAAAAAGCACTATCCAGTATGTACCTATGTACTGTATGAAGCCCTTTCTACAGCATTTTCATACCTCTTCATTTTCTGTAGGCATCTGTACTTAATGTAAGGACAAAATTCTCATTGGGATTTGGCAGAAGGGCATCACCCTTATTAAACTTGGACCACGCTACAACAAAATGAATGAACACTAGTGTCACCTTCAGAGAAGGGGGGGGGGGGTGCAGCACAGGTCAAAATTCAAATGGGGAAGCCACACAATCTGCCACCAACTTCCATTCCAATCTGACTCAATGGCAATGGGTATGGCGTCTCTATTTGAACTGTGCTGCTGCCCCTGGAGCCATTGTTAATCCATCTTTTTATTTGTAAGGTGCCGAAGTAACACCACAGCTGCCGCAGCAGACAGCCTGCATAACACATCATATCACAGCAAATTGCATCAGAATCAGGGCAGTTGTTGAATAGAGTGAAGCATACATTTTGATAAATCTGCAACATGATTTGACTTTGTATTTAAAGATTTATATCTCATTTAATAGTGATCATTAAAACATCAAATAAATGTCTTTTCGCTTAAAAAGGTGTTCCATTAGCCTCACTGAATCATAATGATAAAAGCTGGCATCTAATTTGTTGCTATGGCTTTCAGAGCATCATTAGTCTTTGCATCATGACATTAAATAAACCACTTAGATCCTTCTGGACAGAAACGAAAGTTTCCTTCATTACTTGCCTGAATATTATGCAATGTCAATGCTGGCTAAAAGAGTTATCAGTTATAATTTATTTCAAGGCACAACATACTACTATTTAAATGCATTGAACACCTACACAGTGGCTGTTTTGTCAACTGAACTAGTATTCACAACAATAACACGATATTTCATCCACTGGGAACCAGTGTTTTTAGTGGGGCATTAGACAAAAGCACAAAGTGCCTCAGTTACACGATTTGCCACTAGAGGTCAGAAACAATTCAGTTTGCAGCAAAATAATTGCTATAAGCACTAATACTAGTAACTTTATAACTTGTTCAATTCATTCGGTTGACACTTGTAATATAAATTAATGAATTCATAAGAACATATCTTATCAGTAGGGTGAATTGGATACAGATCATTCACCACAAGACATTAAAGCAATTGTAAACAATTAGTTACATATAAGTAGTACTGAGGTAACTAAGGTGTTATTTGTAACACCTTTCCCGTGTTTCAGGGATGAGTTTTTTAAGTGTAAATAATATATTGAAATATATTGGTTTTGTTATTGCCAACCCGGCAAGATGCGCTGCTGCGCCTTGTGATGCGCTCACCACCTGATGGTGCTCACGTTGTCATAACTAGGGAGGATGGGCCAGATTGCTCTGGCTCACTAGCTGCTGCTTAGAGCTTCTTTCAGATGCTCAAGGCAGCTCCCATGGCACTAGGGGAGAATACACAATTAGGGAGATGTGGGCTGAGCAGGATGCAGTCTGCAGCCGAGGGTAGGTACAGCTGGAGTCACCACAAGGCCATTCTCCCTTCTGGTGCTCCTCACTGGTCAAACACACCTCCTCACTTTCCAGGTTATTGACACACCAGATGGTAATAACAGAAAGGTGTTGTAGAATACAATTACTACTGCAATATACTGTATGTTAACTAGATTTCAAACTCAATCGTGCTGAATAAATCTACTAACTGCCAGTGTCAGGGCCAGTGATCTCACCGGAGAACCCTGGTCCTGACAGATCGCTCAGCACACAGTGCTGGTACATTGCTGTGTGCTGAGCATTCTGTCGTCACTCAGAATGCTCAGAATATCTCCCCATGTGTAGGTGCCATTACACTGCTAAGATAATCGACCTAGACTGATTGCCTGACAACACATTATCAGGGTCGGCGCAATCCACTGAAGCATTTCTTAGCATCAAACCACCCCATTTATTTTTACCTTCGGAGATAGGTGGTGGAGGACACATCCTGGGATTTGCAAAGCCACATTTTAGCTCTTTAGTATAACCCCGACACATAGCAGGGGCAGCTTCATATGTCAGAAATATTTGAATTTCATGCCATTGGGTCGTGTTCTACAGGGGTTCTTAATAAACCTGAGTGGCTTTCTGGTACTCAAATCACTCATTAACCGTTGAGTCACCCGGTAGTTATTTGTGCGACCTCTGTCTAGTGATGTCCGTGCACATCGTAGAACAAGTTCAACATTCTGTTTTCATGTGACACAGCTTTGTATTGCTTTGCAATGGTTTGATGCCAGCTCTAATTCAAGTAATTAGTGTCAGCAGTTCAGAGTATCGAAGCTGTTGGCACCTTGTGATATGACAATATGGGATGTGTGAGTAGGCTGTAAGCCAACAAGCTGAATGCCACGTTGCGGCTCATCCTTAATGTTACTGACAGGGTCATGTAAAGAAAGACTTAGAGGAACTACTTATTTTTTTTTTTGGTCCAGGGAATATTTAACAGGTATTCATCCGTCTATCAGCAGCTATGGCAGGAAATAAATTATAGCCACTCCGTGCATAATAGTTGCCTAGCTGCACTGAGCTTTTACCTTTCACAAAGCATGGTGATGTGGATTGCCATTGTATGTCTATAATATGTATTATATTCCTTACACAGTTGGGATCACAAGAGAAAAATCAGACTAAAGCTGGAAATAAGGACATGAAATTCTGAACCTAAACACAGAGTCCCATTTTCATTCCAATGCTGATTCCTGTGTTGTGCACTATTATGTGTCCTGTACATAATGGCTCAGTGACAAGGGGTCAGGGAGAGCACTTGTACCCCGAGCCATTCCTCTTTTTATAGATGAGTGTATGAGTGGCTGGCAAGGCTTCCTCCTTTGTACAACAGATAAAGCAGAGAATATATTATAGCCATTCTATATATCAGCCACTGTAAATAGAATCTCTATGGCTAATATCAAAGGCTAAGCTGACCTCTTCCCACCCTCCTGCATAAAACCTGACCATCTCTCATCCTAACCTGTTTATGCTCACTTCCCCTTCTGCGTCACCCCTGTCTGTCTAACCCTCCCCTTTAGAATGTGCCTTTCTTAGAATATATAAACCTCTGCCACCCTGATAATTGCTTCAGTGTCCTGTCCCCTGATGCAACTATCCATTTTAACCATGTACTTGTCCTAAATTGTGTTGTGCTGTAATTCGATATCTGTTTTTGCTCATAACTATTCTCTGTAAAGTGCTGCGGAATATGTGTGCCCTATATAAGAACCTGTTAATAAATAAAAATAGATAAATAATATTTGTTCTATTGGTCTATACCAGCGGTTCTGAAACTGTGGATACCAACCTACTCAGCATGGGGTAGAGACTCCATGTTGCTGACCATCAGGCTGATGACTTCTTTAATCTCAGTCAGTGATTCAAGAAGTCCGAAAAATCTGTTGAGTTGTCTGTCGTGCCTCCACAATGCTGCCATGTATGTGCTGTATGCTGACATGTGATGTGATGACCATCTGCAGTAACTTGCTGGGGTCCTGGAATTATTTTTATTGTCTTATGGGGTCCCATAGCAAAATAGTTTGAGGACCCCTGGTCTATAACATTAGATACGTTCTATGGCTGGAGATGCCATAACATATAATCTTTTCAGCCCCCATTTACCCCTCTACCACCAGACATTATTATTACAGAAACTTCCTTAATTCTTAAGCAAGTTGTAATGATCTCTATCTGGACCTCAGTGTGTGGCATATATACAGTGGTTCCCTCTCATATTCATTTTTAAATATTCACTTATGTAGTGTGACTAGTGTCAGCGTTAGCAGATTCAGGGAGAGGGGGATGAACAAGGCACGTGCTCCCATCATATAGAAAATATTGTTATTATGTATAATGAAGCAACCTCGAAACTTTCAAGATTTTAGCTGTGGACAGTTGAATTGTCCCCATTAGAACTGCTAAATGATTTGCATCAGAGTTATATAGTATAGTAAACTAAGGGATTAGTTGAGGCTATGACTCGTCTATTAACTGTGGAATCATTATTTTGTACAGGTAAACCCGTCATGATTTTCTGTGGGTACCACTGACATTTCTCAGTAGCATTACATATATACATTACATATTGCAGAATAGTCAGTGATGACACGCCGATGTATGTTCATGTACGTGCTTTACATGCAACCTCCAGCAATTCGTGTAGTCTATGTTCCCTTACTGTACGTACATTCATCACAGTCAAATCATATTTATTCCAGAGCATTTACCGGGGAACACTGCTCCCTACTGCAATAAGCCCCCATGTTTTACAAAGCAGATTTTTGCACTGCTGCCTTTTTCCTAATCTGCCCTTGACAGCTTAACATGCAGCATGTAAGGAATTGGTTCGCTGACAGTCATTTGTTTAGAGAATATCCAATGTCTTTCCATTCACAAACCTGCCATAGCTGATATATCTGCAGCAGACTTGACACTAAAGGCACATTGCTGGAGCTGTGTCTGACTGTATTTGTGTTCGGGATAGAATGATAAAGTACACAGCAATCTCCTGTAGCTACTGAGAACTGCGATAGGCTCACAGCTGCCCTACGCATACCAACCAAACCAGCTCCAATGACTAAAGCTGGGCTCATTTGTCTTGTGCTTGTTATCCTGCTGCGATGCGAGCAAAGGGGAAAGTGGCAAACGGTCAGGGCCAACACTTTTCCCAATTGCAGAGATGACGTGGATGCCTTTGGCCATCCTTCTAGACCAGGGGTCTTCAACCTTTATGACAGTGTGGGCCACATTAAAAAATTCAATGAAGCCTGAGGGCCACTAATCTCTACTGTGGTAATTAGCACAGTCCTTCATAGATAGACATCGCAGCCCCCATAAAGCACAGCCCTTTATAGATAGCACAGCCCCTGCATACAGTACATAGTTGGCACAGCTGCCCATACACATAAACCCCATCCCCAATATATAGTCAGCACCAGGACTATTTCTAAACAATTAGGGTCCCAGTGCGAACAGAAAAAAATGCAGCTCCCCATACATAATATTATATTGATGAAATTGCACGCGGTGTAGACGCGCTCCCAAAAATGGGTGTGGCCTAATTTATAAGAGTGTGAACTAGCAGGAAAACCATTACCTGACATCTCACTTTTGCAACCTGCATGACCAGACATTGGTTACAGAAGGAATAGTTGTTGTCCTTCCACGCTTAAGTTGGCTGGCTAAAGGCCACACAGTGACATATAAACATTAAGGCCCACACAGTGACCTAGCTCGCCTCACAAATCAAGCCCAAACAATGACAGGCTACTTAAATTAATATACACGGTTTATCTGTAATATCCATTACACATTGTGCCACACACCATAATGCCCATTACACATTATGCCACACACCATGATGCCCATTGCACCTTGCACTATAATGCCCCCAATACTCCTGCTTATACATATTATGCCCCCAGCAGTACCTCTTATAAAATGCCACCAGTAGTGTCCCTCACAAAATGCCACCAGTAGTGTCCCTCACAAAATGCCATCAGTAGTGTCCCTCACAAAATGCCACCAGTAGTGTCCCTCACAAAATGCCACCAGTAGTGTCCCTCACAAAGTGCCCCAGTATTGCCCCCCATAGTCAGCACCACATTGCACAGCCTGCCAGCCCTCCCATAGTCAACACCACACAGCCAGGTAGCCTCCCCTCATAGTCAGCACCACATTGCAGCCCATACACCCCCCCATGTTCAGCACAACATTGCAGCCAGCTCACGCCCCCCCCCCCATAGTCAGCAAAGCATTGCAGCCAGCCCACCCCCCATACTCAGCACCGCGTTGCAGCCAGCCCCCCGAAGTTAGCACTGCATTTAGCCAGCTTCCCCCTTCCCTAAGAAACCTGCCTGAATCTTCTGCAATGTCACAAGATGCTCCATGTCCCTGGCAGAGGTCTCAGGAAACAACAGCTTCATCAGAGGACTGGCGGCGGCTGTCACTGCGCACTGAAAGGGCGCAGGGGGGGGGACAGGTGCGCGGTATCAGGAAATACACAATGCGCATGTCCGCGCACAGTCCCGACCACCCCAGCCACTGCACATCCACCTCTGCCGCGTCCCACATGCAAAGGGAACTAGCGCAGAAGGTTTTTTTTTTTTTTTTACACAGCAATGAGAGGCGGCAGGTGGAGGGCCACTCAAAACAACTCAGTGGGCCACTTGTGGCCCACGGGCCATGGGTTGAAGACCCCTGTTCTAGACTATTTGGAAGGTATGTTAGCTAAACCACAAAGTGCTAATAAGCATCACTTTGTATGGTTGTATTCAAATTATTATAGAGCTACATTAACTTTAATTAGCTCCAAATCTCTAACCATTCCGAATTGCCAAGAGGGGTACTAAAAACAATCTTCAGCTATATTCTGTACCTAAACATAAACCGAGAATTTTTTAATAGACAAAAGATCTACAACATTGAACAGAGGCTCTTCCTTGTGCTTCATTTGCATATAAGCACACACAATTGTAGGGTGTATTAACAAATAGAGAATAGAAATACTAAGGGATATTTGGGAATGGGGTATGCACACTGCTAGGACAGTAGAGACTCAACATGCTACCTATGGAATTCTCAACTTGTGCACATGCATTAAGCAAACCATAATGTAATTTTGTCATGATCCAATTCGCTGCTTTAAGCCACTCCCTCACTTTATAAAGCCACCTTTATCCTATCACAACTCAGACTGGTAGGTATAACCTTTACAGGGTCTGTTTATTAAATTGAGGAACACCCTTTCTCCTGTGATTTCAAAAGAGAAAATAGTTTTCTCTACTTTTCTCAAATTAAATAATATTTTAACACTGGGAAAAATTAGAGTTTTCTGTACTTGTTTCCTAGCATGGCGCCCATTGTATACCGTACTTAGTGGTATGCGATGCATGCGATGCGATATTCACGTTAAATTAACAGGAGTGCTTGTACAATGAAATATCGCATAGCATCGTATGCCAGCAAATGGCATGCAATGCGATGCAATGCAATTTTTAATTGTACAAGCACCCTGATTGGAGGTTACAATGTTAAATGCACACCCATTGTCAATGACACCCCCACTATCAACACCAACCCGAAGCGTGGCGAGCGCAGCGAGGCCGCTAGGGGCATCGGTACGCGTCCTCCGACCTTTCCATACCCCCACTATCCACGTCGGCGTGGAGTTGACTTTAGATAGTGTGCAGAGTGCAGCGAGCCACCGAGCCTGAAGCGTGGTGAGCGGACGCGGAATACAAGCCCGAAGCGTGGCAAGCGCAGGCGGAATACATGTAAAGTAATCCGTGTCCCCTCGCGGGGCTCGCTGCGCTTGCCACGCTTCGGGCTCGGTGGCTCGCTTCTCTCGCCACACTATCTAAGATTAACTCCATGCCGACGTGGATAGTGGGGGTATGAAAAGGTCGGAGGATGCGTACCGCCACCGCTCGCGGGCTCACTGCGCTCTCCACGGTTTGGGTTGGCGTTGATAGTGGGGGTGGCGTTGACAATGGGGGTGCATTTAACATTGTAAGCACCTTAATGGGTGCTTCTACAATTAAAAATCGCATGCATCGCATGCCGCTATATTGCATGCGATGCGATTGCATAAGATGCACTGCAATGAAAATCGGGGGTGCCGTGCAAGGAAACAAGTACCGAGTTTTCTATTATTCATTGCTTAGTTCTGTCCATTTAGGAGATGGTAGGCTACCACAAAGCCCAGAATGCATACTTGGCTAGAAGGAACTGCTCGTGGTGAGGAGAAAACCTTTACATATTGATAAATAGCATGAAACGTCATATGAGGAAATTGTCAAGAGACTGTTATTATAAGTGGAAAAAATCCAATATTTAATAAAAAGACTCCTTAGTCATACAGGCATTTAACAGGATTGAAATCTGCACAATTGGTTAGCTGGCTCATAATATATGTATACAGAGCGATCACAGAATTGAATTAGTACAAACAAATTAGACTGGGTGAATGAAACAGCACCTTCTAACCGAGCCTGCCAAAATGTTACAGCTGGTGTTATACATCCCAATAACGCACTACAAAGCTTCTGACATAATCAGAGCCACTTGTAAATCAGCGTAATCACAGAGAAAGACTCTCCCTGATTTGCTATTATCATTTTCCATAACAAACTACAGGAATCCACATGATTAATAATCACAGCTCCACGGAGGGGCTTCCTTCCCCACCCTCCCTCTTTATTTTGCATTTTCAGAATTGCCTTGTCGGTGGGATTTATTCTAAGCAAATGCAATCAAAACATCTTGCTTTCCACCCCAAGACTTCTAAATTTAGCTCTTGGAAGAAGGTGTGGGGTGGATGCATCACATAAATATTTAACTCTTAACTCAGTACATCACATTTAGTAAGAGAGAAGAACTAAAATAAAACATATTATATGTATTGTTAAATAAAAGATCACCAAATAATGTGAACGTTCGATGACTTATAGCACGCAGATTTCACTGGATTGGGTACGGGAGACTGGTGCTTAAAATGACCAACGTCAGCATCCTGACGCCTAGAATGACGGCACCTGGTGGGTAAGTATAGTAACTCATCCATTACTGCTGCAGCACTGCCCAGTGGCAAAAGCTGCTGCTATTCTGTCCTCCTCTCGGATGTTATGACCATACAATTTCACATATTACTTGCTTCAAACCCTGTCTGCTACCTACACAGGTTGAGATATTAGCTAATGGACAATTTTGACTAGATGCACGAGAGATTTTGGCTAGATGCACTGGAGATTTTGACAAATCGATTTTGTCTAAGTAATGATAGTCTTTGATCAAGTCAAAATTGCCTTGCCTGCACAGTCAATCTATGCTAAGCAATCTATGCTAGACTATATTGACTAAGCAGGAGAAAAATGGGAAGATATTGGCTAACCTTCTAGGAGATTTTGACTATCTAGTCAAAATCTCCTTCCAAAATCTCACCGTGTGTACAGACCTGGCAAAGACCCTGGTAGAGCCGGTGATCTCCTGCCAGGTCACAGAGCTATATAAATATTAAGATGACAATAGCGATTATGGTTCACTGCAATCAATCTAATCAAACTAAAAATTATTTGTGCAGCAGAAACCGGTTTTCAGGTTACCTCTTTTAACAGATGATTCAGTCTGCATCTATATCCCCCAGGGCTGCAAATGGAGGAAAAAGAAGCAAAACAATATAAACACTAACAAAACAATAAGCAAAAAAAAAAAAAAAAAGCTAAAAACAACATGTATTATGGTCAGATATTTCTTAGCTATTTCTTAGCCTAGCTCCTGTAGTTGTATAATTAGGTGTTTAATGGGAAATCACACAGAAAATCATAGACATAAATAATTCAGAATTCAAGCACAGTTAAGAGCACCATTTTAGTTAATTAAGTAATAGACTAATTATAGAGACTGTAACATAATGTAACCTGTAACATAATGGGGACATTTACAAAGATGGGAGTTTGATTTCAAATGGGATATTGCTATGGGCAGCCAATTAGATACTACCTATTATCTTCTAGAAGGTGCTAAATAAATAAGTAGATTCAGATTGGTTGCTGATAGCAACATCACGTGTGAAATAGAACTCCTTTTCACTGAGCTACAAAGCTTTCTGGTATAGTATAAAGTCATCATAGATGTAGCTAGTAGCCACTCCAAGACATTAGCAGATTCTTATTAGTCAGCTTCCAAATAGTAAGAAATATTTTTATATCCCCCCCAAAAAAATGATATCAAGTTTCCTAGAGATAGAGCAGTATGAGACTCAAATATGTTTCTTACATTTTAACTGGTAAGAGATTGTTATAGATTAAATATTTGTCCCAGAACAATTACAGATCTATTACCAATGAACATATTAGACCTTTTGTTTATCCTAGTTGTTTGGCTGGAAATTTATATTGTACTGTATGTTAGGCTACCATTGGTGCAGGGAGTGCAGCTGCTATTGGCCACCTTCCCTGTCACAGTTACCTGTGTTATATCAGGGTTGTGCCATTTAGCCCCACCCCCTCCTCAAACACCCATGAATTGTGGGATTTGCAGTACTGGGGGGGCAGGTCTTGGTGATGTCTACATCAGCCCCCCGTCCCCCCAAAGTGCTGCTGACAGTCTCATCTCTGGGCTTCTCTTGGAGCGCAGACTTTAAAAGTTGACAACCCTGTGTTATATACATTATATATACAGGTGTGGTCTGCCCTCCCAACAGTCATAATTCCAACTTTCGTTTCTTCCCATTGGAATCCCAACTGTCAGTAGACTGTCAGTGGCGCAAACGCACCGGAGCCCCTTGCGGGCTCGTTGTGCTCACCATAGGTTCTATTCTCCCTCTGTGGGGGTTGTGAACCCCAACGAGGGAAAATAGCCCCTTGCAGTCAGTATTCCGATGTTGGAGAAATGACCGTCGGAATCTCAACCCGTAGGAGGGTCATCCGGCATCCACATTTTTCACCATTGTGTGATACATAAATGCCCTTACAAACCTTTGCCTCTGGGCCTCCAATATATCTAGGTATGCCCCTGCAATGTCATGTAATATAAAGTTAACTGAAGGCACTATGTAGTGAAGGCACTATTGTGTGGCCTAATATGAACTGGGGGGAAGTACTGTAATGTGACATGGAGTAGTATGAACTAAGTACACTCCAATATATGTCATATCATAACGTAAATTGGGGGGTGCTGTGTTACAGTATTTGTATTGGCAGCCCTATAAATTGAATTAGGGCCTTACATATTTTCACGCTATCACCAATGTTCACACCAGTGAGCGATTATTTGCAGACTGTGCATGTGCTAAGGTGCTTTACAATAACGCCTGCACTGAGATTTTCTATCAGAGAGTGACAGGAAGGGATCGCTTGCGGAGGTAACAGAAGTGGCAGGAAAATATCATCACCAGCTGTCTGCATATGTACGCAATTGTGAATAAGTTTGCAAGGGCTCCTGTGGGTAGCTATAATCTTTTCTGGGAGACAGCATCACTTGTAAGGATCAGCCGTTCTAAAGCCCCCCCCCCAAAATCTCAATTTCCCATAATGTGAACTAGGGCACTACTGCGGCTCATAAAATGAAATAGGACACTTTGATGGATTAGGAAATGAACCACTACTGTTGGGAGGTCTCGCTCTAGAAGCATTGGGCTTCTTCAAGATGTTCCAATGGGATGGGACTCACAAACTGCGGGCTAAACCCCTTACTACCGCTGGGGGGGTAAGATTACATTTTAGGATAGTTCAGAAGATGTATGTCTTGGGCTAATTTACATCTACCCAAGGCCACTGCGGAGGAACAATACAGCATACAGAAATGCGGTAAAAACCCAGATAACGGGGTTTTTACCGCATTTCTGTTTTAGAGAATCTCCCCCTATGGCCCTTATTCAGTTCTGATAAAATGAAACATGTGCAGAGAGAGTTACATTTGGGTGGGGTGTGTTGAAACTGAAATCTAAATTGCAGTGTAAAAATAATGCAGCCAGTATTTACCCTGCACAGAAACAAAATAACTCACACAAATCTAACTCTCTCTGTACATGTTACATCTGCCCCACCTGCAGTGCACATGGTTTTGACCATTTTGAGAACAAATTCGTACTGCGATCAGATCTGAATAAGGGCCAATGTCTGTAATTTCTCTCTTGCATTATAGAAAATAATAGACAGAATCTGGTTGCTATGGGCAATATCATCTATGTTAATTTACCACAGAGAATGACATGGGCAGACTTGGCAGATATTCTACAGTTGTACGATCTGAGGTCCTTTATATTAAAAAAAATTGCTGTGATGAAAGGGAAGCAGGGTCCAAACCACAGTGGTGCTGAGTTGGGGAGATCTCTGTAAACAGATGCAAATGGCAAACTTTTGCGTATGGCGCATTTTCAGATGCTGATTTACGTGTCTTTGCCTATGTCTATCCTATTCAGAGGATGATGTATCAACATCTTTCTGTGAAAGTTGGCATTTCAGGGCAGAAACTGGGCAGCAACTGTGAGATGACAAGGATGATCTATGTGAGAGGAAGCTTGCTTTTGATCGATCTCTTGCAGCTATCATGGGCTGGTGCAAGTGGCAATTTTAGTTACGAGCAGTCTATTTTTTTAAAATCTAAATTGCAGTGTAAGAATAAAGCAGCCAGTATTTACTTTGCACAGAAACAAAATAACTCACCCAAACGTAACTCTCTGCACATGTTACATCAGCCCCACCTGCAGTGTACATGATTTTGTCCATTAAAGAAGGAGTTTGCTTTTTCAAACCAACCTGAATCACCCCCATTATCTCGCTCATTCAGTGGTTTAGGTGTCCATAAGCATTGCCACCCTAGAAAACCACCTAGGTTTGCTTAATGCCAGCAATGGCTCTGAATCTCAATTAATGGGGCATACTCGCATTGCCGTTGCTGGGGGGCATAAGTATTACACACTGAGCGATTTGTGCTTAATTTCTAAGACATTTAGCCAAATTGCTTAGATATTAAGCAGAAATCTCCCTGTGTGTATTCCCCTTAACTAGTACCACCATCATGGCCAGATCTATCCATGCCAAGCTCATTACCAAGAACACTGCTGCTGGATTTTGGTATAGTACATGTCATTCAGCCTCTCAAAAATCTTGACTGTTGGAGTCCCAACCAGGACTATTGTCTGTTACATCGCCCTGATCTATCTCCTCCAGTGGTATATTAGGGGACACCGGGTCACCAGTGAGGACATCAGGGCCCAGTTGGGGTCTTGAAAAATCTGGTCCATTCACAGATTCCTCCAGCGGCACCAATCTAGGACAACGTGTTAATTGAGAGGACCTGTGCTATTTTAACCCTATAACATCTGGGAACAGTGATCCACATTTATCAATCTAGGAACAGTGATCCACCATCCAGTCCTTTGGTAAAGTGCACTTACAGTACCTCTAATCCTTTTTTCCATTGAACTACCAACTCCTCGATGTATCCAATCCTGGGAGTGAGCATATCAATCAGTATTTTATATATGCATTTTTAATCTTTATTGTAATAATGGTGTATATGTTTTAATTATCTCATATATAAATGAGTTTTTTTCATCAACTGTTGTGAGTATGTTGTCATTGTCTGAATCTTGGCATCATGAATGTCAATATGAAGTTAGGGTTAGGCTGCACGGTTAAAGTATGCTACACAGGAGTGTCAACATTTTGACTTTTGACATTCATTTCAACATACTGAATAAGTTGGCATTCTGAAAGTCAACATTTTGTAGCACAACCATAGCCTCTCCCCTTTTCCAATAATTGAATGCATCTTTGACACTCTTTAATTAACAGGCAGTGGGTGCTGTACATTGAGTAACCGAATATTAAGCATGGTTACACAGTGCGTGTTTTTATAAATGTCACCAGCTTGGTAAAGACACAACAATGCCAGGCAAAGCATGCACGTGGTACAGGTGGCCTCTGCAAATATTACCTGAACCTATGTATGTGCTTTTACAGATGCTGGTATAATTACCGAGATAGGTACTTGTTTCCTAGCTCGGCCACAACGATCATAATCGCGGGCATTGGGGGTAAAATCGGGGCCATCGCGGGCATCGCATGCACTAAAAAATCGGGTGCGATGGTCCAGACGCGATGCCCGCGATTTCCCCATAGAGAACAATGTTAAATGCCTCAATTTACCCGCGATGACCCCGATTTCCCATAGGAAACAATGTGAAATGGATCAATTTACCCAAATTATCATAGGGAACAATGGTAAATGGGCCAAAAACACCCCTGAACATCAAAATTTCCCCCCAAAAGTACTAGACGCCACCCCGCAATCAACGTGAACCCGAAGCGTGGCGAGCGCAGCAAGCCTGCGAGGGGCGGCGGTACGCGTCCTCCGACCTTTTCATACCCCCACTATCCACGTTGGCGTGGAGTTGAGAATAAAATAGTGTGGCGAGCGCAGCGAGCCACCGAGCCCGAAGCGTGGCGAGCGCAGCGAGCCCCGCGAGGGGCCGCGGATACCTTCACAGTTATACGCGTCCCCTCGCGGGCTTCCCAGGTGTCCATGGCGACGCGGACACCTGTGAAGCCCGCGAAGGGACGCGTTTACCTGTGAAGGTATCGAGGGGCTTGCTGCGCTCGCCACGCTTCGGGCTCGGTGGCTCGCTGCGCTCGCCACACTATTCTATTCTCAACTCCACGCCGACGTGGATAGTGGGGGTATGAAAAGGTCGGAGGACGCGTACCGCCGCCCCTCGCGGGCTCGCTGCGCTCGCCACGCTTCGGGTTCACGTTGATCGCGGGGTGGCGTAAACTACTTTTGGGGGTACATTTAACTGGTCAGGGGTTTTTTGGGGGGTTTATGGCCCATTTACCATTCTTCCCTATGATGATTTGGGTAAATCGACCCATTTAACATTGTTTCCTATGGGAAATCGCGGTCATCGCGGGTAAAGTTACCCATTTCACATTGTTCCCTATGGGGAAATCGAGGCCATCGCGTGTGGACCATTTAAGCATTTTTAGCCGCACACGACGCGACCGACCTGATTTTCACTGTTTTCAATGCATTTTAATGGTCCTTTCCTGTTACAATATGGCTAAGTGTGAAGCAAGGTTGGGTTGTTCAACTCACTTGGAGTAGGATCATTATCAGAAACTAACATCTCTGCGTAGAGGCCCAATTACCATATTCTCCTGTGCACGCTTAAGTCACCATGATCTGCCTCATAAACCGTGTCACTTCTGCTGCAAATTCTCACATCTCGTACTTCCTCCTCTAAAACCACATTATCTGTTCGTAACTCTGGTTTATTCCTCACCTGGACATCTATCACACATCACTGGGCTGCTGTCAGCTCCACCAACAGCAGACTTCATTCAAGGTGACAACCTTTTCCCCACCTTCATAACACCACCAAGGCTTGTCTTCAGTTATTAGTGAAATAAAGAATGATGAGCAACTGATAAGGACGGGAAAACTTGAGGAATAGTAAAGGAGGTATGGAGACATTATCATACATAGTTTAGGGTACTTGTGGAGCTTGGAGTAGCTCACATATAACTCTGGAAGACGCAACTGCACCCCCCCCCCCCCCCCCCCCCCCGATCATCCACCACAGCTAACCTTCAATCAGTGCTTTACGTTAAATGCAAGGCACGTTTGTGTGTGTATAGTGAACTTAGCTCTGTCGTGCGCCCTCCACTAAACGCGAGCAACGTTACAGAGTAGCAGTGACAGACAGACAAATAGATATAATAAAATCCTAAATACACTATATGATGAAATCGTTGTTATGTGCAGTTTCCTCAATTCTATAAATAAAAAGCAAATGGAATCAATGCTCATTATTGTCTCATCTAGAACGATCCCTTTAACAAAATTTGGTACTTTTATCTTTTAAACCTTATCTGGGAATTACCAAACCACAGTGATATAAGAATTTTTCTTTCCTTTTGTTTTAGTGACATTGTGAAGTGCTCACCACTTCCAGACAAAGACGCGAAGCTCGAGAATGGAGCTGTAGAAATTGGGCGTACTGCAGAAAGGCTCGGGAAAGAACTCAGCCCGCACCACAAAAATAGGTAAGAGAACAAAGCTTTCAGGAGAAAAACATACAGTTCTCAATCACACTGTAAACCTTCCAAACTTAGCAATTAAAAGCAGGCTGAGCTCTGACACGTCTGTATTGAATGGCCCTAATTATATAAAAAGTCAATTTGATGACCTGACAGTGAAACATGAAATATCATTATACCTTAAGTGGCATTGAAAGCACACGATTTCTGAGCCCATCCATCTTTATGACATTGCTGGATGTCAAAAAACCTTTTGAGAAAGCTTCGGATAAAACAATTTCCTTGATAAGCCTCTGAAGTCAGCTATTTGCTGACCTCCAAACCTGGTGTGATGGGGGAATTCAGCTTTCACAGACGAGGCAGCTACGTGAGCACTCGGCTCCGGCTTACTACTATTATCACCACAATTCAAAGCTTTTTGTTGTTACAATATTGAGGACAGTTTTAAGATAGGTGCTGAACAGTGCTTTAAAAACGAATGGCATTTACTTCAGGAAGTGTGGCTTTATAGCAGTAATTTGTGTGTTGAGATATAAATTGCTTGTAGTTTGAAGGTTGCATCTTAGGGGACCATACAACAGAAATGACACTCGCTGATTCCCATGTTCCACTATCAGCTCTTGTTTGGTATTTTCTAGCAATAATTCAGCTCCAACATGCAGTGAAAATAGTGACTGAGAGCCAAGGGTTATGGAGAAGCTGTTTTAGTAGATCAGGGAGCACAACACTAACAGGCTGATGCAGCCATAATGCATGTTAGTTTTAAAGATGTATATGTGTTTTCACACTGCACATCACCAAAGCATAGCGCATACACATACATATAAATGCTAAACTAAAGTGCGAGATGATCCATCAGCTCCTGTGAAACTCTGCTACTGTCGGGCATCTTTTTATGCTGAAAATGCATCTTAGTCATACAGTACTTGCCTATACTCCCGGAATGGCTGGGAGGCTCCCGAAAATCCAGTCTCCATGTCTTCTTAGTACCCCTTTGCTACTGACACATAGGTTTGATATGCAGGCACTTCCTATTCACATTTTCAACTCTAGTACCAATATGGTATTAAACATAACAGTTCACGTACACACTGGGTGATATAATGAGCAGTATCACTTATTTTGGCACTATCCTTTAAAAAAATCAGATATTGGGCGGTATTCAATGTGAATACCGGCGACGTGCAGTGAATCCTGTTTAGGATTCGCTGCACATTCGCCATGGGTTGCCGCGTTCCGGAGCCTCGCCGGCTCCGGTATTCAACGAGTCAGGGGTTCGCTGCCCCTGACCGGCGAATATGAGCTCCTGCGGCGAACGCCGCAGGGAGCCTGAGGACGGTGGCAGGCAGGGAGATGGAAGTCTCTCTGCCTGCCCCAGAGCGTATGTGGGGGGGAGGTGGGCTCCCCGGGTGCCAGGCAGCACAGGCTGCCCCCCGGCGGTGCCAGCAGGGGACCAAGTATATTCACTACACCCGATCATGCATATGTCACGATCGGGTACAGTGAATATATGAATATCTAATGAGCGGCTCGGCTCCGGCGCCCCCTGCTGGCTGCTGTGTAAAAATAATATATATATATATTTTTTAAAAATTAAATATATATTCATGTGCTGTAAGCACATGAATAAAAATAGCATGCCCCTCCTCAGAATAAAATTCCTGATTTTTTGACACCAAATGTAAAAAACAAAACACTTTATTTTAAAAGTTCACATTCCACTTCTCCATAAAAAGATAGCGATTGCTACTCGGTGAATCATGGTGAAAAAAACCTTCAAATGTATTCGCCATCTGGTCATTGAATAGGGTGATTCACCGTTTTAGTCAAAAATTCGCCAAACAGCACAAATTCGCCATAAAAACATGGCGAATCAGGCTCATTGAATACCGCCCATTGTGTATGGGGATTGAGAGACATGCTTCAAATTCCACACCTAAACATTGGCAACAGACACCTGGAAATGGCTACTTAGCCTTGTACTAAGTTTAGAGCATGATTGACAGAGACGATATCATGACTGAAACTGTAATGTACATATTTTATTACACGTACACATATAACAGCTGCAGTTATACTAACCAAACTTCTCCTGCTCTCATGTAGCGATGGCTTCTCAGAAGCTGGGCCGCTCAGCCATTCACCACCCCCCAAAGGAAAGAAGAAGAAGAAAAAATCATTGCACAAAAAGAGAAAAAGGTTGGTCTCAAGATTTTATGGCTACCTCATATTCTATTTAAATGGGTCTGGTCTGGCAAACTTGCAAAAGGTTGACATGAAAATGGTCGACACATGAAAAGGTTGACACGAGTTGTTTAGGTTTTTAGGGTGACAAATTTGAGCTTCTAGCACATGGACCCCCAATAAGTGTACTGCGTCCTCTCACATTGCTCATTCCAAATCGTAGTCCACGTGGATGGAAGTACAGATGTACAGATGCAGCGCCTGTCATTCAATCCCGTCTCACGCGCACTGGCGTCCCACTCTCTCGGCGACTGGACAGTGGGTGACAGGCAAGGTTAGGGGGGGGGTTGGGGAGGCAATGAGGACCGGCGGGGGAGGCGGCGGGGAGCTCCGTCTCCACGGGGCGCGTGTGCATCTCGTGCCCCCTGGCTGGGGCTGGCGATGGTTTCGCCAGCCGCTGCAATGATGGACCCGGCTCCCTCTGTATGAAAAAGTAATAAAAATGAAATAAATTCAGGAAAAAAATAATGTCTACAATATGTGGTGCCGACCATTGTCATGTCTACATTTTGACCACGTCGACCAATAGTGGTCAACCTGTTGACTGTCAACCTTAGTATTGTCGAACTAAGGACCGGATACCATTTCAATGATGATATTTTTATGGCTTTGTGATGTTTCTGAGACAAGTAATCCCGCTGTGTAAATAGACCGGCCTGATTTATGTGCAGTCATGGCTATTCAAATGCACTTGCTTATCAGACATTCCCTATATTCATTTTATTGAGGCTCATGCAGGAAAGTGCAGCGCATGCTGTGAAAGGTTAGATTTACATACATTTGTATATTTCATACAGTGAGAAAACATTAATAAAAAAAGCATTTCCTTTTCTTCTGAATATATATTAAACCCCTCCAAATCTTTTCTCCGTTGTTATGCTTTGCAGTTGTACAATGGGCCTGATTCAGACCTGCTCACTAGGCTGTGTGTTTTCGCAGCCTAGCGAGCAGGTTAACGCAACCCCCCGCGCCACGTGAATCCCTGTGTGGCCGCACGCGAAGAGATGTGAGGGCGTACACAACTGTTTGCATCAGGCTGCACAGAGGAGAAATCACTACCATCGAATGATTTGTCCTACTGTGCCTGGGGCTCGCAGCCACCGCGTGACCCAGGAGTCACTTAGCGGCTGCAGGGATAGACATGAATTCGGTGGGCAGATGATTTGAGCCCACCAGGAATTTGCGTCAATCCGTGCAGTCGCCGAATCACTCCTGGGTCAGCAGTGGTTGAAAGTAGGCAGGGGAACTCCTGTGTTTGCTGGGGCCAGTTCAGAATTTCTATGGGCGTGCCCACTGTCGTGCCCACTGTCTTTGTGGACACGCCCATGAAATGCTGGGGGTACACCCAGGACAGCCGCACATGCGTAGACCCAAAACATCAGTGGATGGGCCAACTTACTGTATAAAGAGCCCTTGATATATATGAAGCTTAGGAAATCTGTAGAGGTGGAACCCTAATATATGGTATGCTATAATAGCTGGGTGCTCTCTGTGGGCAGAATCCACCATATTTTGAGTACTTTAAGGTGGGTCAAGCGTGGATGATCTATTGCACAAGACTAGGAGTTGGGTATTAATGATTTAAGCTAAGTTGGGCCCCCTTTTCATCTTATTTATTGAATACAATTGTATATATTTAAATTTTAGGGGTGTGCTACCACAGACAAAGGGAGTAGAGGCTTTAGTAAGGAGAAAAAGAAAAGTTTGTCATATGGTGGTGCACCATTTATAAACAAGAGACCTGAAATGTACCTTTTAATATTTATACGTTTAAAATCTGCGAAATATGACGAACAACATATAACATAAACACAAGTGAGAACAAGTGTGGATTTAAAAAGCTTGTGCGGGTTCTACAATCAGCTACCTGTCTTATAATATGGGTTGGACACGACTCAAATAATCCCTCTTGGTGATAGTGTCAAGTCTGGGGGAGAGACGTGTCTTAATTGGATATTTGGTGTGGACTGTATTCAGAGTCCTGCAGATCACAAATTACTCCTTTATTGTGCCTCAGTCCGTGAGATTATATGAGTAATAGTATCTGGTTATTCAAGTATATAACCGTTCATTACAGTGTGGGGATACTCATAAGTATATATGGGGTAGATTACTGCAGGACCTCATACGACACATGTAGCATGTATTATACAGATAAGTTACAAAGTGGCCATGTGCCTAACTGATGTAACTATAATATTAGGCATACATGTGGGCATAATGAGAGATACAACGTCGCTTACTCTGTGCCACCGCTGCCGCTTATCACAGACTCTCCCTGTTCAGGGACGAGCTCTTGTGATGCAGGCTAGCGTGCACCAGCCGTTACACCCAGTGCCGCTGGTGTTAAACACAGCGGTTAACTCGGGTTGTAGGCGGTATAGCTACTAAATACATTAGAGTCCTGAAAAGGACTAGAAATACAGTCACACACAGTTTAGGTAATGCTGAGAGAACGTCCGCACGGCTAGGTCAGCCGGCGTACGCTTTGCAGGTCTTCTTCAGGTCTCAGAGTGTCCAGTGAAAATAACACTGGATAGGATCTCTGGACGTTGTCACTGTACACTCCCACTGACAAGTCTTAATATTACCATGCATGCCCTGCCACACTCCTGCTACTAAGGAATGTTAAAACTGGCAGTGCATGCTGGCATGTGTAGTGTCTCAACAGCTGGATAACCACAGGTGTGCCAGGTCTGATCTGGTTGCTCCACTGTTTTCAATGATTGTAGGTATATATATATATATATATATATATATATATATATATATATATAAAGAGAGAGAGAGAGAGAGAGAGAGAGAGAGAGAGAGAGAGAGAAGGGCAGAAAGAAGGTGCATCATGGTGTAGTATTTTAAGATATGAAATTTATTTAAAAAACAATCCACGGTGCAGGTAAACAAGAACTCATACCGAATAAAAATACTCTGTGGACTGGGTACCACAAGGCATAGGTTTAAAACCAAAGGCATATGCTGCTCACACTGTATCAGGCACTTGGTTGTACTCGAATGCCGCGGGGCTGGATTGCAGAAAAGCGTGGAGAGACAACACGTCCTGGATACCGGTGTCAGAAGGAGAAGGAGCGTCGTAGGCCACGCACTGACGCGTTTCGTAACTGCGGACTTCGTCAGAGGGCGTTGCTACTACGTACGCTCAAGGAGTTTATGTAGGGCTATCCCCGTCAATCAATGAGCGGGTCAGCATACGGCATTGGCAGCCGCTTAGTGAGGGCGGACTAAAGTGCACCACGTCACGAGGTGACATGATGCTGCCGCCTCCGTCAGACCAAGACGGATCGGCCAATGTGATGAGCCGCTGCTTACAAGACAGCGGCACAAGCCAATAGAAGGCGTCAGCTGTACCCGTCCTTGGGACGAGCCGGTAACACTAAGCTGATGTTAGCCATCCAATTACACGTCGTTAGCCATCCAATTGTACGGCGTAAAGCAGCCATCACCGTCCGTCAGACGGCGGATCAATATATAATAAGGGTTGTTTATTTGTAAAAGCGGGGCAGGTTAGTGATATCTATCAGATGCCACATGTCGGTAATTTAAGCCTCCGTATATCCATATTGTACCACCAGTACACGTACTTTGTGTGAGCGGCATATCCCTCAGGAATATACAAAATATATATATATATATATAAACAAAAACATATAAAACCAAACATTTGCGACATGAAATCTTACACAGAACATAATACCTAACACAGCATAATATCGAACAGGCCATCTACACTGACTCACCGATAGTTGCCTAGTATAGATTTATCAATATATGATGAATTACAATAAATGCCCGGTAACCCACAAAAAAATGACAATAATATTGTGACAAACACCGCCACATTGCTGCAGGTATTTGGTACATCTAGCCTGCAAAGATCATCAAATTTAACCTAAAACACCATCATGTCAAGGATGCAGCGGGTCATGGGTATATAATGAATTTTCCATGCAATTCATATTATTCCAAACAAGTCATTCTATAGTCCAAATGCTTATTCAAAAATGATAACAATTGTCAGAATAATGCAGGTATGAGATGATTTCACGATTTATCATAACTGTACATATAGACACAAGTGTACCTAATATCACTAACAAAGTCAGAACCCCGTTTCTATAGCTGACCCAATAGGTATGTGTAGCGGCTCTTTCCAAACAACTTGATGTTCTAGTTTGTACAAGGAAAAGAAAAGGTCATTAAAGGCCCCTAGTTGATAAACGGTGTTATCTCATAACCTTCGTTCAACCCACTGGGTACTAGTGTATCCAATCTCAGTATCCAGGTGGTCTCCCGTTTTAGAAGGAACTTTTCGTGGTCACCACCTCTTTTACTATGTTGTACCAACTCAATCCCTTTACAAGTTAGCGTTTTAGGATCACAGTTATGACATTCTTTGAAATGTCGGGACACGCTGTGGTTAGTGACCCCATGTTTGATGTTCCGGAGGTGCTCCAGGATTCTCACCTTGAAGCACCTCTTAGTCTTACCGACATATTTTAGGCCACACCCACACGTCAGGAGATAAATGACTGAAGTAGAATTGCAATTAATGAAGTTGTTGACTTTAATATCTGTCCCTTCGATGATAGGGCCTTTTTTCATATGGGGACAGATTTTGCATCGATTACAGGGATAACTACCCATAATATTTAAAAATGTCTCAGAGGGATGATTTATATTTTCAAGTTGACTTTTTGAAATCATGGCTTTAAGAGTCTTGGCTCGACGAAAAACCATTTTAGGGGCCTCAGGGATATGTCCAGCTAGAACAGGGTCTAGTTTGAGGACACCCCAATGTTTCTTAAAAATATATTTCAATTCTTTTTCATGTGAATTGTACTGAGTTATAAACATAATATCATCACCAACGATGGAATCAGGTGATGACGCCTGAACAGTACTTTTAGGTTGAAAGAGTTTACTCCTATCCAACATGCGTGCCCTTTGGAGGGCTCCTTGTATTACACTATGTGGATAGCCTTTCTCGTCGAACCTATTCACATATATTGCCGCTTGTTCCTCAAAACGTGTCATGCTCGAACAGTTCCTCCTTAATCGCAAAAATTGCGAATAGGGGATGTTATCCTTCCAAGCACCCAAATGGCAACTTGAGTATTCGAGGTAGCTGTTCGCGTCGACACGTTTGAAGAACGTTGAGGTCTGAATGGTTTTCTCAGCAGGAAAATTTCCTACATCAAGGACAATGTCAAGAAATTCAATCCTTGTTCGATGAAATGATGATGTGAACTTCAGGTTGTATACATTAATATTTAGACAATCCACAAACTCATCGAAAGAGGCTTTATCACCCTCCCATATGATGATAATATCATCAATGTATCTCTTTAGGAAGATGATGTTAGTTCTTAACTCATCCTTTATAGTGGTGGTCTCCCACTCAGCCATGTAGAGGTTGGCAAGGCTAGGGGCACAAATTGTGCCCATAGCCGTGCCACACGTCTGCAAGAACCAATCCCCTAGGAATTCAGAATAGTTGAACTGGAGTACGAATCTTAAACAGTCACAAATAAATGTCCGTCTACATACAGATATATCTGGATCAAGACATAAACGATTGGCTACTGCCTGTATTCCCTTTTCGTGCGGGATGCTCGTATAAAGAGCCTGTACATCTATAGTGGCAAGGGCAAAACTCTCCTTCCACTCGATGTTTGCAAGCATCTCTAATAAATGTGATGAATCGCGTACATAAGTCTCGACCAAAGGTACATATTTTTTGATGTATGTGTCCACATACTCAGATACGCGTGAGGTTAGTGACCCCACTCCGGCCACTATAGGGCAACCCGGAGGGGGCACAATCCCCTTGTGTATCTTAGGCAGGTGGTTAAAAGTTGCCAGAGTCGGGGTGTTGTTAAACAGATATTTATATTCATTTAGACATAGTAATTTGTCCGTGAGGCCCCTATATAGCATTTGCTTTCTTTGAAGTCAGAGATAGGACACAAGGGAAGGGAGACTCGCTGGTCTACTGCCCTGGAACAACACTTTCCTAAAGGAGAGTCGATATTGATTCCATTTTTCAGGCTCCCTGTGTAACGAATACTCTGCTATTTTAACTCTGTAATGTACATTGTACATTTCTAATCTATCTTTAAAGAGAAAAAGTGCTATAGTTAGAATTTCACAGAACTACAACTGATGCTGAATGTTGTATAAGTCACAATTGTGTCATATATCTTTTTCTCCAGGTCTCGGTCTTATAGTCCTTCCCCTGTAAAAAAGAAAAAAAAGAAGAGTTCCAAGAAGCGGAAGAGAAACAGGTATGGCGGCATGCTATCACAAGTAACATGTGCCATTATACAGAATAAGCTGAGTCCAGTGCTTGGAATATTTTCTACTCTTCACCCATATTGTTTATATACTGTCTCATCTCTCATCCGCTCATATGACCTTTTCCATTTTGGTGACATTTATATCCAGGTTTTAGGCAGGACAGCACAAGGAGCTTTTGCCCTGGGGTTGCAGCATCCAAGAGTCCCAAATGAAGCATGCTTGTAAAATAGGTTCCATACTTTTAGATCTGTATTTAATACTTTAATACAAATTTAACGAATAAGACTGATTATTGTCTTTATTTTATTTTACAGTATCATTTTTATCAGATTTTACCTTTGACCAAACTAAATATTGAGAGAATCAACCAGCAGCGACATCTACTCTTAAGCTGCATTGTTCACCGAAGACTGCAGAGGGCGTCCGCTAGCACATATAAACATGCATGTAAAGGTGTATGTAAGATATATGTTAGCTGCCTTACCAGGGATCAGCAGCCGCCACCGCAACTCAGGACACAGGCTTACAGCACTCGGCCTGTCTATAGCCAATAAGCCCACCCTCCAACGCCCATTGACTGTTATCACAGGGCAGACTTATTGATGATGGACAGGCTGAGCATTGTAAGCATGTGGCCCGTTCTGTGGCAGCTGATCCCAGGTATGGCAACCGGCACATATCTTACATATAACTTTACATGTATGCTGATACTGTATGTGCTGGCCGTGTCCTCTTTTCAATCTTTGGTCAACGCAGTAGCACAAGATCCCGGGATCAAAATCTATTTGGTTTATATACCAAGATGAGAGTACTGTTGAAAATTAGATGTTGCTATGGGCAACCAATCAGAATCTACTTATTTATTTAGCACATTCTAGAAGATAATAGATATAATCTGATTCGTTGCCCATAGCAACATCCCATCTTCCCATCTTCATTAGATTACCCTATACCACTTTATACTTATATTGTTTTCTTCACCCTTAATTCATTAATTTTCTTAATTATATCACCACTCATTCTGTTTTCTCACCAACCTAATTTAGTGCAATAACATTATTGCTGCAAAATCCTTCAACCAGTACCACAAGGGGATTTCTTGGATCCCTGTGCATTGGTTGGGAAAGCTAGGAGGACTCAGCATAATTGCTGATGACAGATAGAGTGATTACAAATGAAGGACTGGTTGACTAGAGCTACATTGGGGTTTCTTAATGTAACATTACAGAAACTATTAGAACAACAGTTACATGACTGAGATCATCTGTATTACTTTCAGGAGAGTTGGGTATTTAATATACTAGTCATGAGCCAATCAGATTATCAAAACCTTCAGTTAGCCACCAAATATAATGTATTTCTAAGAAGTAGCAAAGTGCTGGAAAAGATACTCATGTATTTGTGATACAGATCATAAATCCAGTTTGTTTCTTATTGTTGTAGATCTTCTTCCAAGAAAAGAAGACACAAGTAAGTGATTTTCTGCTCTTCACTAGATAAATATGTTCAATTTCTTGTTGTGTGTTATCATTTGCAGTCATTTAAACATAATGTTATCTATTTGACTGTAATGGGGGTAATTTACCACTAAAAGAACCATCCTTAATGAGCACTAATATCCTTATCCTTCTGGTGTCATGTGACAACTATGATGAGCTCTGCTAATTGTCCACTATATATAATAATGTCAGTTGTGGTGTTAAGCATTGCTACAGTAATCAATAACCGTGTCAAATCTACACATCCCGAGAGCACTTAATACACCAGGCACCCAGATAGTCTCCAATAAACCAATGTGGGACTACTACTGCATTTCCATATGTAAACTAATTTGAGGGCCAGATGTATCAAGCTCCAAAAGTGACAAAGTGGAGAGTGATAAATAACCAATCAGCTCCTACCTGTCATTTTTCAAACCCAGCCTGTAGCACAGCAGTTAGGAGCTGATTGGCTGGCTGTTTAGCACTTTTCATTTTATCCCTTTTTGAAGCTTGAGGCCAGATGTGCTAAGCTGAAAAGTGATAAAATGGAGAGTGATAAACCACCAGCCTATCAGCTCCTAACTGCTGTAAAAAAATGACAGGTAGGAGCTTATTGGTTAGTGGATTATCACTCTTCATTTTATCACTTTTCCAAGTACATACTGTACAATTAACTTGTTTTTAAATTGTTTAATTTCTACCATAATAAAGTGTATACCATATAAATATCTTCCAAGTGAGTCTGTTATTTAACTAAAACTTGTGTAAATAAACCTACACATTTATAGCGATATCATACTGTATATGTGATGGAACACAATGGATTTTTAAAGTGGCTGCATAAGTCCTTACTGATGGGTCTATTTACTAATGGAAGATAAGTCCGTTAATAGAAAAATGATGGCTTTTCTCTGCATACTGGATGGTTACACCCTGCTGAGTGAAATTATAAGGCGGTGTTTGCTGTGAAAGCTTATCCATTGAAAGCATGGGAAAGCCCTTTTTTAAAATGATTGTGGCAGTGCTTGTAATAGAGTAATCCTCTTATTACGGAGATGGCAATATCAGGGGAAGCCATAGGAAAAGTGTTTTTTATATATATATTTAAAGAAATCATTTTTTATTTATAAAATAACATACTGTGTAGGTTTATTCATTTTTTTTTTTTTACAACTTGACTGCAGTCTCCTGCGAATGTGTGCACCAGCATAAGCATTACAAAAATAAAAAATACAATGTATGCAGTTTAACATACAGAATAGGGTGATATCTAATTAGCCCCGTTAACTTTTATCCTAAAAAAAAATAGGTGATAACGCGATCTATGGCTGATGGTCATCCAACCCTATACCCTATACATTAAAGAGCTATTTCTGGCAATATTGTCAATGATGGCTTTACCCATGCATAAGACAGTTTATTAAGACGGTACTTTGTATTGCTGCAATGCCTGCTCTGCTATCTTAGATAATAAGCCATGATAAACTAAATGATAAGTCTGGATATTGCTGTATATTGAAAACAATTCAGTATATATGTGTTGTAGTCATGGAGCTGACCATAGTAAAACATTGAAAATAAAAAAGTAAAATATGGACCAGTTTGCAGATATCTAGAAAAAGTAGACTTTTTACCTGGCTGCACTTAGAGGAGTGTACACACTGGACTGAGGTCCGTGTGTAATGGAGATGTAGTTAAGCCATCAGAGAGACAGCTATCTACATAAAGCCAGCAGCCCTGGGAGCCATGGACAAATACACTGTGCAAGCGGCGTCTAGTCATTTTATTGCCTGCACAGTCTATTTGACCGGGCGATAGCGTCGACGCAGGGCCACGCATCGTTATTGCACGCAAGTCAAAATCACCTGGAAGAATTGCCCCGTGTGTACAAGGCTTAACAATGGGTTTTATTTACTAAGTCTTGGAGAGAGAAAAAGTGGATTGTGATAAAGTACCAACCAACCAGCTTATTTCATTTTTCAAACATGAGGCAGGGTGTAATGCAGTATGAGATCACCAGACATGAAGACTCGCCGCCACTTGCGGCGAGTCTTAACCCCTGCTGCGGACGAGCGTCCGCGGCAGGGAGCTGGCAGGGAGCCAGGGGACGGTGGCAGCCAGGGAGATTAAAGTCTCCCTGGCTGCCCCAGAACATATGTGGAGGGGAGGAGGGCTCCCCGGGACCCAGGCTGCACAAGCTGCCCCCCCCCCTATAGCCAGCAGGGGACCGTGTATTCACTGCACCTGATCGTGCATATGTAATGATTGGATGCAGTGAATATATGAATATCTAATGAGTGGCTAGAGAGCTCCGGCCCCCTGCTGGCTGCTCTGTGTAAAAAAAAAATTATATATATATATTTTTTTTAATTAAATGTATATTCATGTGCTATAAGCACATGAATAAAAATAACATGCCCCTTCACAGAAAAAAAATCCTGATTTTTGACACCAAAATTAAAAAAAAAAAACCTTTTAGTTTAAAAGTTCACATTCCAGTTCTCCATGAAAAGATGGAGAATTCCTACTCGGAGAGACACAGCGAAAATCACTTAAAAAGACGGCGAAAATATCACATTGAATAGGGTGGTTCACTTTTGGAGAGCAAAATGCTCCTTCCAACGCGAAAATAGCACAAACTCGCCATAAAACAAGGCAAATTTTTCTCATTGAATACTGGCCAAAGTCTGTGAGGTGAAAGGTAGGAGCTGATTGGCTGGCTGTTTATCACTTTCCATTTTATCACTTTTGAAGCTTAGAGCATCTGTGCCTCAGTTTGCTAAAAGATGTGACCACATACAAAGCTGTTGAGATTAATCCAGAACCTGTATCTCAGACCATGTTGCTTCCGCAAATATGCAATTACTATTGTTCTTTACCTGGACCCAGTTTGTACTCAGGTCCACTTGCAGTAAGCATGAGCTCCTGGAACCTATAGTGTTGGAGGTCATGTTGATGGGGAAAGTATTTGCCCTATGATTTTATCATGCAGTGCGTTATCCAGTGCTGGCTTAACTGAAGCTTAGGGGTATATTTACTAAAGCTTCTAAAAATGAAAAGAGGTGATGTTGCCCATAGCAACCTATCAGATTCTGTCTATCATTTTCTAGGATTCAAATGAGAAATGATATACATAATCTGTCTATAGCAACCAAATCTGATTGGTTGCTATAGGCAACATCACATCTTATTATTTTTAGAAGGTTTCGTATATTTCCTTCAGTACATTTACTTTACTTTAGATTTTCTTAGTCTTGACTCTGTGTATCACTTGGTAAATGTAACATAGATTTTGTAAATAGATACAGAATTCAGTTTCACAGTTAATTGAATGCTCCTTTTTTTAGTTCCTCCACTCCAAAGAGTAAAAGGAAGCAAGACAGGAAGCACAGAAAGCAGTGAGTATCTACTTCCCTTCTAATGTTGTCCCACAAAGTGTAGACTCAAATGGGTTTATTATTTACTAAGATTGGAGTTCCATTGATGAGGGATATTGCTATGGACAACCAATCATAATCTACCACTTATTTATTTAGCACATTTTAGAAGATATCTGAATCTAATTGGTTGGCTGTAGCAACATCCAATCTTCAATAGAACCCCTATCTTAATAAATATACCCCAAACGTTTGCTTACTGTTGCTTTAAAGTGCAACAGATATGTTGTTTCCATTTCCTCTGAAAACACTCTTGGTCAGGCACACCAGTGGGCAAATACATAAATGTTAAATTACATTTAAAAAACAAAAAACAAATGAAAACTTCATGACAGATACAGAGATGTTGTCAAGTCTAGTTTATTTGATAAGCTTCATCACGCAGTGCATCATGTAACTATAGGGCAAAGTAAAAACTTTCAGCTCAGAATTAACTTTGATCTTGTTTCATGGGGTCTCATATTGGTGTATATTATTGAGCTGTTTACTGTCTCGTACAGTACTGTATATTGGTGAAAATGGTTTGCAGTGTGAATGGGTCAACCCAGGTCGTCATTCCCGGGCTTTGAACCTGCTTTATTTACGAGTCAAAGACCCAGGTTCTGTCTTGTTTGTCTGTCTGTTTGTCTATGTGTTTGTTGAGTGTTAAGTACAGCATATGTAATAGAATGTTATTGCTTGATTATGTGACATAGAATTATTGCTATTACTTACTCCAACACGGCACTATATCAGTTTTGCAACTTCATGGACAAAAATGGAGATGAATTGAATCAACATTGTCACGTTTTCTATGTCTCTGTGATTGAATAATACTCTAATAAAAAAGAGATTATTAAAAAAAAAAAAGACCCAGGTTCACCCATTCACACTGCAAAAGGACTCATGTTGAAAGGAAAATTATGGGGTAGAACTGCTTGGTACTTGTTTCCTAGCACGGCCACAACGATCATGATCGTGGGCATCGTGAGTAAAAATCGGGGGCATTTAACATTGTTTCCTATGGGAAATCGGGGGCATCGCGGGTAAATTGAGGCATTTAACATTGTTCCCTATGGAAAATCGCGGGCATCGCGTCGGTACCATCGCACCCGATTTTTTAGTGCATGCGATGGTACCGACGCGATGCCCGCGATTTCCCATAGGGAACAATGTTAAATGCCTCAATTTACCCGCGATGCCCCCGATTTCCCATAGGAAACAATGTTAAATGGCTCAATTTACCCAAATCATCATAGGGAACAATGGTAAATGGGCCAGAAACCCTCCAAAACACCCCTAAACAGTGAAATGTCCCCCCAGAAGTAGTTTACGCCACCCCACGATCAACGCGAAACCGTAGCGTGGCGAGCGCAGCGAGCCCGCGACGGGCGTCGGTATGCGTCCTCCGACCTTTTCATACCCCCACTATCCACGTCGGCGTGGAGTTGAGAATAGAATAGTGTGGCGAGCGCAGCGAGCCACCGAGCCCGAAGCGTGGCGAGCGCAGCGAGCCCCGCGTGGGGACGCGGATACCTTCACAGGTAAACGCGTCCCTTCGCGGGCTTCACAGGTATCCGCATCCCCTCGCGGGGCTCGCTGCGCTCGCCACGCTTCGGGCGCGGTGGCTCGCTGCGCTCGCCACACTATTCTATTCTCAACTCCACGCCGACGTGGATCGGGGGCATCGCGTCGGTCGCGTCGTACACCACTAAAAATTACACCCGATGCTCGCGATTGTGGCCTTGCTAGGAATTAAGTACCAACTGCTTTAGCCGGTAACTTGCTGTGCAGTGAGAACAGGGGTCTGTGTTGCTGCTAGTTTTATTACCTGGCATTTAGATGCCAGGTAGAAGCCATGTTTTTTAGACTGCCAGTCTGAACACACTATTAATCACCTATTGAAGAAACAAATAACCTTATGGATGTATCTCGGTCACCCATTAGTCAGTTGGTAGCAACATTTACAAAATTTATGGTAGTACTCCAATTAATGAATCATTGAAAGCACTGGAGTAGATGTAATAAGTATTGGAGAGTGATAAAGTCAAGAGAAATAAAGTAACAGCCTGAAAAATGGAGATGATTGTTTGGTACTTTTTTACTTTATCACTCTCTTATCACTCTCTTAAGCTTTATACATCTGCCTATACTGTATATCAGGGTTGTCTACCCACCCGGAATCGCCGGGAGGGTCCCTTAAATTGGCCTGCACTCCTCCTATTGGCAGGGATTGGTGGGAACAAATGACACGTTTGCGTCATTGTAGCCCCACCCCCAGCTGTGCAATGCAGGCAATACCGGCATTGCTCGGCAGGGGGTGTGGCCACGAGGAGGCATTTGCCCTGACCATGCCCCAAAATATGTCACATATTGCCCCCTTCCCCACCCTGTCAGCGGCCCCGCCCTCTACCTCAAAGAACTGGTTGCCCTCTCCCAGAGAGGGCAGCAAAAATGTGGGCAACCCTGCTGTATATGTAAATTATTTTATATTATGATTAGCTCTTCGGGGTCAATCCAATTACTGTAGGTACTATTTTGGTCCTGCATGCCATTCTAACAGCGATCTCACACTGTGAATTACATTTGCAATTCAGATCCAGACTCACATTGATTGTTTTATGTGCGCTCCCCGCTTAACAGGTAAAAATGTATGGAAAAGCTTTATTTTAAGGGGTAATATCAGGACACTGTGCACAAACTCTGTTACACCCTCCCAATGAATAATCATGCACTTGGAGGGTTTTACATAGAATGCTTTGGCCAATATAGACATGTCAGTTTTCAGATGAATTCTTCAGCACGGCTCTTATTAACAATGTGCTCCCTCATCTGTACATGAACAGACGACTGAGTGTGTTGTTAACATTGTGCTCGTTCGTCTGTGCATGTGCATCGTTCCTTGTTGGAGATGTACACACTGGGTGATATATTGAACAAAGGAACAAAATGAGAGATATCTTTCATTATATCACCCAATGTGTATGCACCTTAAGGCTAAGTATATTGCTATGCTGGGTACACACCAAAACGATTTTGGCACAATCCCATCAATCTGGATCCAATTCAGACTGATTGGATGCAGATTGGGTCAAAATCGTTTGGTTGGATCCAAATTGGATCCAAATCCGATCCTACCTGCTGCAGGCAGGATCTGTAAAAGATCCATTCATCTGAATACAGAGGGGATCGTATGCAAATTGTATGCAAAGCGTATGCAAATCTGATTGTATGATTTGCATATGATTTGCATCCAATCCAAATCGTTTTGGTGTGTACCCACCATTAATGTTTAAGTTTTCTGCTTTTTTCCTTTATCCTGATATGCCCTATCATATATATAAAGTTGTTAGCTGTGACTTAGCCACATGTACCTCATCTCACACATGCTCAGGAAAGAGTCATATTGAGCACCCCCTCACCACTTAACCCTGTAGTTGTCTTAAAACCCTGCCCCATTCCCCCCGTATACATTAGAACAGCTATAATTTCACTGCTGTTTGTTACAGACAAAATAAATTGTATAGGTTGAATGTCATTTCCCAACTAAATTGATTTTTCTCTTTAATTTAAAAAGTTTTTTAACTTGGTAAAGTATCATTCCTACAAAGTGTTTTCCAGAATAAATGAATAAAAGTTCCCTCCAATAGAAATATGCTAACTTGCAGATTACATCGCTTTGCCAAGCATAGCATTTGAAATGGAAATATGATATGTGTCATATACAAATGTGTTTCTTTTTGTTTTCAAGATAACTGTTTGAAATATAGAAAAATAACATTATCATCACCAATACCAGCAAGTAGTAATATTCTCATTGTTTCTGGCTATTCCATTTTCATGTCTACATGTAGATCAGATATCTGGAAAAGGGTACATGCTGCTTTTTCTGTTCTGTACTGATTGCAAAGCATTTTGGGATGACAAGAACTACAGGGAACTTCCTTTTTATCTTCTGAAGAGCAGTTGTGATTATTATTGCTGTCAGTAATAACATTAGGAGTCAGTGACTTAGCAGTAGGTGCTCGGTTTACAGGAAATTGCAATACTTAGGCCCTGCCATAAGATGGTAGACAGAAATAAAACACCACAGCCTTGCTTTGAAGTGAAGGGTTTGGGACATACTTTGTAGTCTAACTTAACACATTTAATATTTCACAAAGAGGCAATGTTAGATTTGTAAAATTATATATATAGATGCATCCACATACCCCTTTGCTCACATGACACCAAATATTCCTGTTTGGTACGCCAAGTTCGACAAACGTTGTATTTTATTTGTTTAATCAACTATGGTCTTTAGGTAAGCAGGAAATAGCCAGTAGCCCTATTCCCCGGTTTACAGTGTAGTTCTGACCAAACTACCTAGAAACTAGTGACTGCTTAGCAGAACTGTACTGGACAGGTTGCAAACAGTATATTTCCAGAGATGTGGCAGAGGTTGGGGCAAGCAGCAGAGGCAGCAGGTACAGGATTGTTCAATTACAAGTGAGCAATATTCATAAGAAATACTGCCATAGTCTATTGTAAGTAGCTGATTCACTTATGCACAAGTGCCTTTCATTTGTTTTGTATACAGTATATTGTCTCTGTGATAGGTGAGAATGATAATAATGGCATTTCTCTGTATACTTTGAAGCTCACGTAGCAGACAACGGAAATCCCATCATCATCATTACAAACATTCTCGCTCAGAAAGCTCCAAGTCTAGATCCTCAAGCTCTGAAAACAGGTAACATAATATTAACAATAATAGTATAATTTTTATAAAAAAATAACCTTGTCCTGGTCTGCAGTACCAGTTGTTGTTAAAGGTGTAAATCTGAAGGTAGACTAATGGGGCCCATACATGTGCAATGGATTGGGGAAATTCTTCAATTTGCAGATGATTAGGGTAAAAAAAAATCTGCAATGCACACCGATTCCAACCAAAAATTGATCGGAATCTGTAAATCAAGGTGACCAACATGTTGGAATATTGGGGCTGTAGATTGCTAGTGTATAGTAAAAACCAATCAGTCAATTTGGCAACCATTACTAGTAGGGGGTAGGGGCTGCTGTCACTTAGTAAAGCATTTAGGAAACTCTGTGTTGCACTACAGCCTGGTTAACCTATCTTTGTATTTTAGTGATTCAAGACCTTTTACTAGCTTAGTCGCCCTTCTCTGTAACTGTTCCAATTCATATATGACCTTTATAAGGTGCGGTGCCCAGAACTGAACACAGTATTCCAAGTGTGGTCTCACCAATGCCTTGTAAAGAGGTATTATCACATTGGCATCCCTTAAATCCATTACCTTTTTAATGAATGCCAGTGTCCGGTTTGCTTTTGCTGCTGCACTTGAGCAGTGTACACTATTACCCAATTTTTCATCTATGATGACCCCCAAGTCGTTCTCTACAGCAGAATTCCCTTTATTAACGCTAACATTTAAATGTCACAGACTTTTGCACACCCTTTGCTAATGGCTAACATCAGCAAGGCTGAACATACCATACAGTGTATTGGCAGGGGATTGGATATACTTTAATGTCCCTTCATGGTGAGCATTGTTGCCTAAGGCAGTGATGGCTAACCTTGACATTCCAGCTGTTGTTGAACTACACATCCCAGCATGCCTTTCTACAGTTTTATTATTTGGCCATGCTAAAACTGATGCATGCTAGGATGTGTTGTTCAACAACAGCTGGAGTGTCAAGGTTAGCCATCACTGCCAAGGTATGCTTGGTGGGAAGCTTCCAAAGAACAAAAACATAATCATTCATTCAAACCTTTGTCTAGAACAGGGCTGGGCAATTGCGGCCCTCCAGATGTTGATAAACTACACATCCCAGCATGCCTTGCACCAGTTTCAGCATGGCCACATAGCAAAACTAATGCAAAGCATCCTGGGATGTGTAGTTCATCAACATCTGGAGAGCTGCAATTGCCCAGCCCTGGTCTAGAACAACTTCTAAAAGAAAGGCTAACATCTGTTTGGCATACTGTACCTCCCAAAAGTCTTTAGGTAGACAGTTCCATTGTGCATCATTTTAAAAAGGGGTGTGGTTATGTGGTCTTGTAGCTCTCTTTTGATCAAATAATTGGAGATTTATATTTCTTTCTTGAGTAGGCCTTTTTAGATAACCTGTAAATGGGTTTTCATAAATGTCTGTTACTCTGTTCTATAAACATAAAAATGGAACCGAGGTTCTTTTTGTGCTCTGTTCTGTGCCTTCTCTCTTATGACAGCTGCAGGGCTGTTGTGTGAAGATGGCAGGAGATTCTCTCAGCATGTGGCCGGTGCTTTTTGCAGACCTGTACATAAGGGATCTCTTACCCCTTTCATACAGCAACCTGGCAGCTGTCAAGTCTTTGGTTATGAACAAAGAACCACCTCAGTAAGATTGCTAAAGAGAAGCCACCTTTTCTTCTGGCATCGTGCGCTACACATACAGTAATGACACTGTTTCTCAGAGAAAAACTACTCTCCTGCAATGCCCACATAATCACATATTACATTATTTCTGTTCGTGCTCAAGATAACAGACCGCACAGAATAATACTTTCAAAGGGTTTGGAGATAGGTAATATATTGTTTATTTTTTAACAAGAAAGTGGATATTTATTGATACAAGGGGGGAATTTACTAAGGTGGGAGTTCTATTTCACTTGGGATGTTGCTATAGGCAACCAATCAGATTCTATTATCCTCTAGCAAGTGCTAAATTAATAAGTAGTGGATTCTGATTTGTTGCCCATAGAAACACCCCTGCTGAAATAGAACTCGCATCTTAGTAAATTCCCCCCTAGGGGTTGTTATTTTAAACAATTGCAGTTAACATTATAAGTTCCAGTCTGGCAAATGCCTATTGTATCAGAGGTTTTATTGGTTCATTTACTGTTTTAAGACCAAGGGAGCAGCCTAAGGAAGAGAGACACCGATCAAGGAAAAAGAAACACAAATATCACAATTCTAGGTCTGTAAACAAGAAGCAGAGAGACGTCACAAAAACCATCATCTGCTCCACCAAGAAGACAGTAAGTAGAACTCTTCATCCTGAAATAGCAGTGACCTATTATACTCTTGTGCTGTATAAAGGATAGATGTGACATATTGCAGTTGTTTCAATTTAATGCTGGATGGAAGTGAAAAACACATAACCAATACCTACTTACTGTAACTGCAGGTTGTAGTGGTGGCCTTACTATTGTCTGTTATTCATTTAGTTGCATCTAATACAAAAGATCTTTATAACAAAAATGAAAGCTTAATCTAATTTAAAATAATATATTATTTGCATGTATCGGAAAATTAATTCTTTATAACATCAATCAATTTTTAGGTTTATTGGAGGAGGGGTATAGAAAAAGAAAAAAGGAGGGGGGGGGGGAATCAAAATTCCAATAAACAGTCAACGCAATACAAAATAAGAAAAAACCTAAGAGACAATGAGCAATATTGAATATAGAAACCAGGATCGCTTAGTATGTTAATTCGTTCATCAAGTATTAATATCCTGCTGCTGATTTAGCTTTATTTCTGTAATCTGCAGTGTTTTTTTTTTTTTTTTAAAGGAAGTGTAAATTTGGCTCCAATCTGTGTGCATAGTTTGATATACATAGCACGGAACCAGAGAAAGGAGACAGAGTGAGGGATTATACAGTGCTAGGGAACAGGCAGTTTTACAGGAGGGAAGGTTACAGTATCTAAGCACGATGTGCGATACCTTTTTGCTTCACAAGAGTTTGTTACGGCCCAGTCAAACTCCCCTCCTACCATTTTCCCCTAAAACTTAGAGCCCTTAATCATAATACAAATTTGAATTGACCATGAATTTTTTTCATTTTTAACTACATCACATCAATAAACATCACATAAATAAATATGAACTATATAACAAAATAACATGAAATATCGAGAAATAAAAAATAAAAAAAATACTGAATAGGGGCAAGATATTATAAACATAAAAGCATAACAAATGTTTTCATATAAAACATGGAAGTACCCGTATCAAGCACCTCCATTTTGTACCATGTGGTCAGGCTTATGGCTTTCCTGACAATTACATGAGCCAGGTCTCAAAGAATTCAGCGTCCTAGAATCTATGTCAAGAGATTTTGTGATTAAAGTTATTACCTGTGCTGAAACATGGACCTTCCAGTATGATCCTGAGACAAAACCCAAGTCCATCCACTGGAAAACACCATCATCACCAAGAAAGGAAGAAAGCAAATCCATGTTAATGTGTTCTTTGATATCAAAGGTGCTCTTTTGGAAGACTTGGTACCAGAAGTGCAAAAAGAAAAACATTATTACAAACATGTTCTAAGAAGAAAGAGGCCAGAGCTATAGAAAACTGGTTTCACCCACATCAGAAACTGGTTTCACCCACACCAAGCATCAGCCCATACAGTTCTCTCTGTGAACCAGTTTTGGCTGAGAAACAAATTGCAGTGCTAGAACACCCTCCATACTCACCAGACCTAGCACCATGTGACTTCTGTCTTCAAGGGTATCTGATTTGCATCAGTTACTGAGGTAAAGAAGAAAACAGCGGTGCTGTTGAAACAGCTGACCGATTTCGAGCTACAGCACAGATATGACCAGTGAAAAATAAGAATGCAATGGTGTATGGATGCAGAAAGGCAGTAAAACAGAGTGGAACAGAGTTAAATAGCCATACCCTATCTGAGTCAGAATCTACATATGCTAGGTTCAACTGTTTTTCATCTGCGACTTTGTACATGTCGCAGCCCTGTGTCTCTAGAACACTGTGAGCCTATAGGGTGAATACGATGATAAATTTAAAGATGATAGTATGTTACAATTCTTGGAGCGGATCATTTGCAAGTATTTGGAGCAATAATGCTAGATATGAGCACATATCTTTATAATATACCAATTTTTACTTCTAACATTATAGGGTTTAAAAATAACTGCTCTAATGCTTTAGGAATGTTGCAGTGCAATCCAGTAAAATGTTAACCCAATCCAAAAACTAAAATAATCTTATATATAGATGCAGGCTGTGATATTCACAAATATATTTGTAAGCGTTTCAGTAGACCATCAGATCTGAAGATCGTTAAATATATTGATTTTTTTTTTTTTTGCAATGCACACAGCACTCACAGTACTGCCTCTTTAATGGGAACACTACATTTCTTCAGACAAGTAAGTCATTTTCAGCCATAAATGTCAGACAAAATAGAATGTAGAATCATTCTGCATCATCAAGATTAAAATCTTAAGCAAATAGAACATATCTGATCAAACGGGAGTATCTGGTTAGCTGCCAACTGCATTGGCATTTGTGTTCCGTCGCCAGTCTATGACATTAAATGAGGCTTTATGAGATCCCTTTATTCAGTCTGGACATTAAAATGTGTCTATGAAGTTTAGCCTTTCACATTGATCAAATTAGTCTTAGATGAAGATATTCCGCAATCAGGCTCAAAGACTGGAAAATAACATGTTTAATGTAGCCATACAGCAAATGTAAATACATTGTCAAACGCTTCAAATTTTGGGGGTTATACTGATCACTTTGGCAATGTTTTGCATTGGCGCATGCGCAGGTGCATTTATCCACATGTGCAGTGCGGGAGGGAGGCAAGGAGCAGAGCCCATGGGAATGACCAAAGTTTCATGGGCGTTCCAATGAAAACGCTGGGCGTTCCCATAGTAATCGTCCGGTGATTCGGGTGTGGGGGGTAGGCAGCGGGTGTCAGCTGCCCACCGCCTGATTCCCGCACAGGGTGCTCGCAGATCAGAGACACCATAGAGGTGTCTCTGATCTGCGATTGCTAGAGAAATCATTCGATGGTCGCTGACCATCGAATGATTTCTCCCCTGCACCCAAGGCTGCAAATGGATGATTATGCAAATCATCCATTCACAGCCGTGCGGGGGATCGTGACACGGGAAGGGGGTGGCCGGCAATGCTGTGGACTAGAATAAGGTCCTTTGTCTCGGAACAATGGTGTAAATTAATTCCATTGAATGTCAATTTTTGCCCCAGTCCACTCTGTAGTTCCCCTAGTTGATGTTCCATGATTTTTGATGATTACTGTGAACTATGCAGATTAACTAAAGGTCCCGGCCAGCACGCTAATAGAGGTCACTGCTCTGCGCTACGCCTCAACAGCATTTGCTATCAACTGCTGCCAAGTGAAGGGACAGAGGGAAAACTAGTATTTTAATAGCATTATACTGTAAGTACGCTGTCTGTCCCTACTCTGGGGGAAATAATTAGCTTGTAGTTATTAAAATACTAATTGGCACAAAGATGGCGCAGGCTCCCTTACATTGAATAATATCCCAATACGTCACAAAAGAGATGGTTCCTGAACCCAGTGTTGAGTGTGCGCTAGCCTTTAAAGTAGGCAAATATATTGTATGTTCAGTCAGCCATTGACGATCACTGTAGAGCAGACATGTTTACCTGCATCTGATATATGTCGTTTAACCTCTGGAATTCTAGAGTCACATGTATATTCAGCAGACGGCAAAGACGTTTTCCTCTAGTTCCCTACAATGCTAAGCAGGATTCTGAAGTAGTTAGGGGTGATTTGAGAGATAAAAATAAATGACACTTTAAATGCCAGCGTGGGTTATCAATTTCCTTTTCCCTGATTAAATGAATTGCAGACTGTGTCTATAAAAGAATTCCCCAGAGGGCAAATTTAGCTGGATGAAATACCAAGTGGCTTTCATTAGGTTTATTTCATTAAACACTATGTAACCATCAATGTCTTACATTGTGCACATTAAAGCTCTTTACTGGCGAATGTTTAGAGGGAGGCAGCCTTTATGTACTTTCTGGAGTGTGTAACCTCCCTACTGGGGTTTACAACATGCAGAGACAGCTTTTATCATAGCACATTCTACTCTCTCACTTCCAATGTCACCGCTCTGTAGTACACGGCACGTGCAGTCCTTGATTTACTATTTATCCTTGTTAATTAAACTGTTCAAAAAAGGATGATAGTTGGACAATGTATTGGTCGACAGACATTAGATCAACATCATATGTTTGACGTTACTTAGGTCGATGGGTTCAAAATGGTATGACAATGATCTACACCAGGCATGTCCAACGTTGGCCCTCCAGCTGTTGTGAAACTACACATCCCAGCATGCTTTGCAATAGTCTTAGCATTCTCTAATTGCAAAACTGTGGCAAGGCATGATGGGACCTGTAGTTTCACAGCAGCTGGAGGGCCAAGGTTGGACATGCCTGATCTACACGTTTTGGGAATGTTTCACATGTTGTCTCAACATTTGCTTTAAATAATGTCATTCATTTCAAACACATTGAGCTGATATGTATAATTTTGTACATACAGTAGTATCTTGTGTTTATGTATCCAATCATATGTCATCAATAAACAGCAATCCTGTGGCCAAATTATGATGAAAACTGGTTAGATGCCAGCTCAGAATTACAAGTCATTAAACAGACGCTCTGACATGTGACTGTCCATTATTACTCAGTAAGCAGAATCACACATTTTCTGTACCTACTGTACTTCCTCAGGTTTAGCATTGTGCATGCATCTTACTGATAATACGAGTGTAGTGTTACACAGGCGCTATGTATTTTGAAGGTGGTATGTACATCATCCATCTACATATTCTGTAGTAGTCTTTTCCAACACTTTCTGTCAGGCACCATGTCTGGGTGATATTAATTGTATTATTTATTTATTTACAGTTTATTATATAGCGCAGAATATTCCGTTGCGCTTTACAATTGGAAACAACAGCGATAAACTGGGTAGTGACAGACTGATATAGAGGTAGGAGGGTCCTGCTCGCAAACTTACAATAATGCTCATACATCAAGAACTTGGTGCCTGTATAGCCTGCTATCACGTGAGAGGGCATCAGATAAAGATACTAAATGGAGAGATAAAGCCTTGGTGAGAAATAAAGTTGAGAAATTGGCCATAGCAACCAAACAGATTTTAATGGTAAATTTACAGACTATACTAGAAAAATTATAAATGCTGAATGCATTCCGTTCTTTTGAACCTTAACAATTTCTAGTTAGGCTAGGGCAGCACAGAAACTGTGCCATCTGATGCCACCTAAAATGCCACTGAACCATTTTTACACACAGCTTAGTTAAGGGGCCCATACACTTGTCGAATTTGAAATCCGGACGGATCGGGCCGAGAACTTGCCCCATATTGGATGTGTTTGACATCCCCTCCAACCCAATGCTTGGTTCCATATGCATTGGGTCGGACCTACCAGGGACACATCGCGGGTGCTTTTTAGCACCCGCGATGTGTTGGTCCGATCTGTAGGTGTGTGCCAGCGGTGAAGCTATTTTTTTTTAAGAGACTGCCTGGACGCTGATTGGCTGAGAGAGTTCAGCCAATCAGCGCCCGTCCAGTCTTTTCAAAATATCTTTTCAAATTCAGCAGCGCTTCCTGCCCCACCACCCGGCAAATACCGCCACAAGCTCCCAGCTGCTGCATTCACTGGACCCTGCTGCTCGGCCACTTCTGCAGCACCATGGGGGATATTGCATGCAATAAATCGCATGCGAGCCTCCCAATGAGCTGCCGGGGGGGGGGGGTGGTGCTCCCAAGGGAAAACTGGTCGGACTAGTGTATGGGAGTCTTTACACTCTGCCATTATTATCCAACTCCGTGTATTTCCCTCATGAATCACATTGAAAAGTCAAAACATATGTTCCATATTATTGTACCAAGTCACTTAAACTCATATTTATTGCATTATTTAAATATATTTGCCGCTAACTACATGTCATGGCAACAAAGTGCCCAACAGTAACATACACTGGCTCAGCGTTAATATAATTTCCATTAGTCTTCGGCACACAGCGTGTATTCCCCAGCCATGTAAGATGCAGTAAGTGTCACATCCATAGCACAATGTATGCATAGTTATATGCAGCCCATGCTGCAATTTAAATCAAACCGCTCACATGAGGAATTGATTAGATACATTAAGGCTGTTTAACATGCAGATCCAGTCTACAAATTGTACCAACAGAATGCAACTTGGGAATCATTGCCTTCTTTTACAAAATCAGATTTCATAACTAGTTCCATGTCTTTGTCTTGTGTTTCTTTGCAAGTGATCATTTTTGCATTATATCATAAGTAACAATAATTCTACATAACTCATGAGAATTGCCAACATAACCTGACACACAGTACACCAGGCCTACTGTATATTTTCCCTACAACAATATCACTTTCATGTATAAGAAATCATTAGTACGTTATAGGCGTTCATTATTTTGGTATTAATATACTGCTTTGCTATGGCTTTATCCATAATTTGTAGGTTCTATATAAATGCACATATAAAGCCTTTCATAATATAGCTTCAGTCTAGGTTTTAAACAGATCACATCCTCCAGCTTTGGTTTATTTGTTTAGTATTGAGTAAGTTGTGGGCACTTACACTTAATGGTGGATATGTAGGGTACACACCAGAACGACCATGATCGTGCGATGATCATGAAATGATTTCCTGAAATTGTACGATGGTCGCACGTTTGGATTGGAGTACACGATCTGTACACGAGCTGCGCGTGATCGGTACCCAATCCAGTGTAGATGACAAATCTTTAGTGCAGCAGGTAAAATCTCCGAAGCGACCAAACAAACGTCAGGGCATCGGATCTGAACATGTATAATTCTGCTCTTTTTACATACAATCGGTCATTAGACGTGTCGGAATTGGGGGAATTCAGCCCAAATCAATCTGGTGTGTACCCAGCATAAGAAAAAAGCATTATAACCCAGCAACCAATCAGATTCTCTTTCAGTTTTCTACAAAGATCATCAACATCTGATTAGGGCAGATGTACTGTACTTGGAGAGTAATAAAGTAGAGAGCTAAAAAGTACCAGCCAATCCTAACCGTTGTTTTTCAAACACAGCCCGTAATATGGCAGGAGCCCTTTGGCTGGCACTTTGGGACTCAGTTATCAAGTGTTTAAAAAATTACAGTTGGGAGCCAATAGCTTGAAGCACATTTATAATATTGAACAATTTTTATCAATTACAATTAGTTTTATCACTCGTTGATAAATGGACATGTTCATCTCTTGCCACTAAACCACTCTTCCTGGCTTAGTACATCTCCACAATTGATTGTTAAAAGTTACATTAGCTTAAATAGTAATGAGCGGAAGACAGAATTGTTGGTTTTCGGAGTCCTAGACAATAATTATTTTAATTAATATTCAATGTATAAGACATTGGGTGCTTTTCATGCCCATCCAGCATGTAACAACTGAAACTGAGCACTTCCATCCTTTAGCACTACCTCAGTGGCCTCAAACCATGAGAGAATTGTGGGGAAAATGTATTAGGCTGAATAGAACAATGAGATTTTGTCAACCAAGTTATTATTTTTTAATACCAATGGGCCAACAATGTAACGTCACCTCATCCCGTACACTCAGAATCTGATCATATCTGATTTGGAGGGATGGAAAGACTGGATTGACTAGTCTGTTTAGCCAGAAGTCTGATGAAGACATGGTATTATTGTAGTGCCTCAGTTATAATATGAACACTATACCTCAGAGGTCATGTGAATAAGGTAGAATATTTCTATAAAATCTGAAACAAGACAATTACTCAAAATGCTTTTTAGTGGCTATTTTACGGTAATTCTGGTATTCATTGTGCCAATTTTTTTTTTCATCATCTAGGAATTCCACCAGTTATTGCCAAAGGCTGTTTTGTATAGAAAACTTGCCTGAACAGATGGCTCTTTAAAGTCTGATTCATTTCTAATTACCTGCGGTTGGAAAACTCATTATCTGCCATTTCCCTCAAGCCAGATAAACCTCAGTCAGCCCATATATACCTGAACGTAGCTGTGCACATTGTTTTATGGGAAGACATGTTGAATTGTGAGTAGTGAAGCAGTACAATGAATACTAATTATTACTCAGCAGTATTTGTGCTGCTGAAACAAAATATTTAATATATGATTATTTCATATAGTGAAATATTGAAACATTGTTTTTGCAACATGTTTGGAACAAAACAGTTTAATTCACCCAATTGATTCATACTTTTCAATATACTTTTACTCTCTAAAGGCCCTTCCGTGCAAATGACGGAAGAATTTTACTAGCTATAACTCAAACCTAATTATCTTACATTGAAAACAATACTAAACTTTGACTAAAGTTGTTTTATGTTAAACAGCCACTGGCAACATTTACATAAAATATCTATAGCAACTGAATACATATCAAGTAAGCTTGTCATTGTGGGAATTTTTTCTTCCTCTGTGCCCAAGACTTCCAGTCTGTAACTCGACAGATGGACGATGAAGAGTCTTTTAGAGAACAAAATGGCTGACACAATGGCTCATAATTTAGAATTGGATCTACAATTATTCTTATTTCAAATTTTAAATAGAATCTAAATGTTAAAATTGTATTTTTCATTTTAACTACAGGGAGTTCTAACAAATTTCCATAGGAATAAGAAGGTGTCAGAATCTGGATGGCCTTAGTCTCAAGAAGGGGGTCTGAATCTTATGCCCTTATCTGAAACCATTTTTTTCCTAAACAAAATGCTAATGTCACATGTCAATGCTCGAACTATGTCAAGCATTACAAGAATTGTCTTTAACACATAAATTTTTTAATATTATACAATGGATTAACGTTTAACACTTAGGGGGGAAGTCAATTAACCCCGATAGATTACCGGGTATGAAAAGGGTGGTAGCCTTGGGCCTTAACACTCAGGGATATTTACTATCCCTGAGTGTTAAGGCCCTATTACTATTACTGGGCATAATCTCATAGAATTTGGGATACGTTCTTGGATCTGTGTGCCTGTGGCACCCAGGAACAGATTACTTATCTGGGATTTCTTTTGTGACTCAGGATGTCTACTCAGACATCCTGCGTCAATTAGTAAACAGCAAAATACCGCAGCTAATTTTCATTCGGCCTTCAAATTAAGAATAAATTAAAGGACAACTCTGTCTTCAGATGATTCTACCAAACGAACAGTTATTTTCATGCTTCTCTGTAAAACCAAATAGATACTACGCTCAAAGATGAGTTTAGCCGAGTTCCAAATCTAAATTGAGTAATGTTCTGTGACAGTGGTAATCAGCTTTCATTGTGTTGTTTTACATGTATTTCAAGGTTGACAAATAATTGACTTTTAGATGGCTAAACAATCACATCATAATAATACATTTATATACGATAATATCCAACACATTCTTTAATTATCACTGCTCTGAAGGTAATCCCCATTTGAGCCCTGTCCACTGCACATAGAAGGCAGTGGTCAGGGAGAGTGAATGTTTGTTTTTGCTGACCTGTAATATGTAATGATGGAATTATGTTACCTTTTTCTTACACCTTACCTACTAAAGGAGGAGTTCCCGCTTGGTAAGTCGCTGATTCCTGACAGATGTTAGGGGTTTTATTAGAGTGAGGCACCTGCTAAATCTGGAATACAGGGGAAAAAAAACAATTCAATTAAGAAAAGTGAAACCGATTATCTGTATACTTTATTTTACTGTTTTTTTTGCCCCTTTCTTAACCCCAGAAACTGGGGCATTTTTGCTTATATCTTTATTGACATTTTTATTATTATTTATCTTGTTTTTTTTTTTCTGTTATTGTACCATGTTTGGACACCTGTTTTCTTTTTATTTATTTTTTTAGCTTCCGTAGGGTCAATGAATCAGGCTAAGTCAAGGAACATGCAATGTTGAATGCAAATCATTTTATTTTTCATTGTCACTCTATCTTTTTGAGCATCATGTGTTATTTAATTAGATCAGATGATTAGTCATCACACAAAGCTGTGAAAATGTAGTCGACAAATATAATAATCCTGTGGAATATACCAAAAATCTACAATGTAATAGGAATTTACCCAGTGACTAAGGGGTACATTTACTAAAGGTTCTGAAAGTGAATAGCAGCATCAGATTCTACCTATCATTTCTCTAGTGCATCCTAGAACATGATAGACAAATATGATTGGTTGTTATGTCCACTATTCACTTTTAGAACCGATAGTAAATTTACCCCTAAGGGCTGTATTTAATGTGGGATTCCGACTGTCGGAACATCCCGACAGTCAGAATCCTGGCCCTGGCTCTGCTCGACAGATACTCAACAGGCATAATTCAATGTTCCAAAGAGAAAGAAGGGGTATGGTTGCGCTAATAATGAAATGATAAATTAATAGAAGAATAAAATCAAAAGGTGTGCATTTATTAATACATATAATAAAACATTTCATACATAAAAAAATTGGTACCATTAAAAAATGGGGGTGGGGAGTTCCAAAGCAAATGGGAACTTGATTTTTGAAAAAGGACAGGCTGCACCTGAAGAATAATTGCGATGGTTAAGATATTAATATCACCTCAGTTCTAGTGTTGTCCCTTACTTTTGGGCCCAAATGTGCTGATCTTTTTAGGTTCACGTGGAATTACCCTCCTTATTGCTTCCTCCAATTTATACAGGGGTAGCGTACCTCCAATCGCTGGAATATCTGAAGCTGAAGGTTTTGCTTCTCCCACAGTTGGCTACCTTTAGAGAGGTGGCGTTCCTCCACAATATGGTTTAAATGCTGGCGGAGTCCACGTTCCTTTCTAGACCAATCAATATTGTAGAAGGGTTTGGGTGGTGATGGTAAGATAAAATCAGGATGGCAGCCTGGAATTAAAGAGCCTGTGGCCGACGCGTTTCGCTGCAGGCAGCAGCTTTTTCAAAAAAAATTATGTATGAAATGTTTTATTATATGTATTAATAAATGCACACCTTTTAATTTTATTCTTCTATAAATTTATCATTTAATTATTAGCGCAACCATACCCCTTCTTTCTCTTTGTGGCAAAATTTGGGGCCGAAACCCCTTTTCTGGTTGCAGCTTGACAAAGCAACTTTGTTTTGGCGCCCCTAGAGATACAATTGTATCTTCTTCCCAACCCCATAATTCAATGTTCCACCTGTCCAGTGTCAAAAAGTAGGCAAGATGGCGAAAGCAGCCATGGATTGTTGAGAAACGACTGTGAATTTGACAATCCACGGCAGTTTCTGACAAAATAATAATAATTTTATTTATATAGCACTCTTTCTCCAATAGGACTCAAGGCGCTTAACAGATATTATGATTGTACAGTACAGAAACAATGAAGTACAGAAAAGCTTTTCATAAACAATACTAATAATATAAGGAAATGTTTGAGTAAACAGGGAAGCATTCTAGAGTGGGGGTCTTTCGAACTGTGCGGGGATGTGAGTTCCGTAAAGTCAGAGCCGCGTGGCTAAAAGCTCGACCCCCAGAATTACGGGAGATCCTAGGTACTGCTAAAAGTCCTTCATCTACAGACCGCAGTAATCGGGTGGGACAGTATGGAATCAGAAGCTGCTTCAGGTACCTTGGGCCTTGGTCAAGTAGGGCTTTGAAACTCAGTAAGTTGATCTTGAAAATGATTTGCCATTTTATGGGCAGCCAGTGAAGGGAGTAGAGAATATGACTTATGTGGCTAGAACTGAGCTGGTTGGTTAACAGCCTGGCAGCTGTGTTTTGTACCAGCTGTAATCAGTGCAGGTCTTTTGCAGGGAGACCAAGGTAGGTAGAGGGCATTGCAGTAATCCAAATGAGATCATACAAATGCATGTATGACTTTTGGCAGATCTTCAGATCCGAATTGTTTTAACGTCGGATCTGTTTTGTAAAAATCCACCTTCAATGCTGTCGGAAACGGCAGCATCGAATAGGTGGCAGCCGCTTTATAGGATTTCTGGCAGCTGGATTTGAAAGGACAGTAATAATAAAAGCAAAGCATTTCTGGTTTGGCATTACATATTTTGCCCTTTTAAATCCCATGGCCAGAACCATCGCTTAGTACTGGAAATATATTCTAATATCATGATCTAAAAACTAAGCTCATCCAATTCTCCTCGCACTTTGCATCCAAATAATGACAGCAATATTAACAGTTTTGTCTGCTTCAATATTTGGTGCTGCAACACTACAAATGCTTATAACACGGCTTTGTGAGTGTGATATCTTCCGTTTAAAAGCTATGATTAGATACTTTTAATGCCTGCATGAACCTAATAGAGAAAGAAAAATATTTTTTTACTATTAGAGCTGTCACTCGTATCTTCTAACACTGTGGGCTGTATTCAGAAAGCAACTTTCTACTTCAATTATTCAGAAACGAATGTTTCCCCATAATTTAAGTATCCCTTATAATTAGGGTTAACACAATTATCTTCTCCGTTAATAACCGCTCCTAAAATATTGCAATGTAGAGAATGAGCCAATGACAAAGTCATTTAGGATGTTTCCCCATCAAGATAATCAAACCTAAATATTTATTAGTTCAGCTTCAAAGTAGTTTGAGAGTATGAAGATGTCACTTTTAAAATATATAACAAATGAAGATATTTATTTAAAAATTCCATATAAGGAATATGTCCTTCCCGTATTCTACGTTTATTAAATAAACGGTTTGCACTAAAAGGACTGATATTGACAAATGTTTCACTGATGCTGGAACGATGGCTTTGTTCTTTAATAAAGAGCGAGCTTTCTATGATTTACTCTCTGCATTCATTTGTTTGGTTTAAGCACTGCAACCTCACAGGGTCGTTACAATCATTCGAAGGCTGTGTTTATCGAACATCACACTAATTGTGACTTTCAGCCGCTGTGTAGGAAGCTTGTAATTACTGTGACCTTGAACAGTATTGAAGTCATGGCACGGATTTAAATACACAGCTATTAAAAGTGACATATAAATATGGTGAAAGCAAACAGTTATTTGAGCCTTCTCAGCAGGACTCGCAAGACCAATTACATATCAACACTGATTTCATGAGTATCCAGATACTGAGATAAAACAGTGCTCAGTGATGCTTGGCTTGTGTGCATCACAATTAAAGAACAAAGATATAATCTTTTCCACAAACTGAAATAGTTAGATAAAGGAGATGTCCAGCCATATTAAATATTTCATGTTAGCACCTTCCGGTTCTGCTTAGGAATGCATTATTTCAGGGACCTAATGCAAAGGATTACTTACAGTACTGTATGTCACTTTTTGAATGTCAACAAACGATTGTCTTACAATTGTAAGGTTAGACCATTATTAGGTCTAAGATTATGATTAGTATCAGAGTAGGAGTTGCAGCACAGTTCAAAATTCAAATAGGGGAGAAACACTAACTGCCAGTGAGTCAGTTTGTTATGGCAGTTTGTGGAAGTTGAAGATTTGAATTTTGAACTGTGCTGCAAACCCACCTGCTGCCACTGATTATTGGAATTATTATTATTAATATTATAATCAGTTGCAACTCCAGAATTGGGGAGGCAGCTTAATCCAAAATTCAAGAAGGGGAGCCAAGACAACTGCCAGTGAGTCCCAGACAGTGATATTTGGCAGTGGTTGGAGTGGCAGTTGGTGTGGCTCCCCTATTTAAATTTTTTGGACTGCTTTGCAGCCCTACATTTGGAGCCACCACTGATTATTATTATCCTTGTTTTACATGGCTCTACAAGTTGTCCACAGAGCGCCTTACAGAGTACAGAAAAACAATGATCACATCAAGAAAGAAGTGTCAGTCCAGAAAATCAGAGGTCACAATGGGCCTTATTCGAGTTCACTCTTTCAGACAAAATCCTTCTTAGATGGACAAAACCATGTGCACTGCAGGGGGGCAGATGTAACTTGTGCAGATCTAATTAGATTTGGGTGGGGTTTTACTTCAAAGTGAGATCTATATTGCAGTGTTAAAATAAAGCAACCAGTATTTACCCTGCAAAGAATCACCAAAAAATCACCAAATCTATTTCTATCTGCACATGTTACATCTTCCCCCCTGCAGTGCACATGGTTTTGTCCATCTAAGAAGGATTTTGACAGAAAGAGTGAACTCGAATAAGGCCCAATATACTCAAATAAGCAGCAGGGAGATGAAAAGCTCAAGGATTAGGTGCCATTGTAGGCAGTAGGAAGTAGATGATGGTACTGTATATGTAAGGGAAGCAAAAGCACATGAGGGAAGAGGGACCTGTTTGTGAAAGATTATGTTCTATAGCGAAGGGACAGGCAGCCAGGGGTAGCTCAGATGGGAGCAGTGAGCAAAGAGCAAGGAGCAGTGAGTTAGGGTGAGAGCTGGATGGCTATAATGCAGCAGTGGATCTTAAGAGCCACTTTGAAGAGGTGGAGAGTCTGAGAGATAAGGAGCAGCATAAGCAAACACTCTGAGGCAGGAGTGGGAAGAAGTAACACATTCAATAAGGATCAAAATGGTCAGGTGGGAGTTTGAAGGGAGATAAGGACAGTAATGTAAATAAGAGAGGATTGGGTGCGTGTTCTGTAAGTAATTGTGAAATGTTTGAATTGGGAGGGGAAGCAGATGTATGTTTTTAGCGGAAGATGATCTGGGCACCAGCATGGAGGTTATATTGGTGTGTAGAGAGGTGGGAGGCAGGTATGCCAGATACGAGGAGGTAACAGCGAGTAGATGAGGCTCATAGTTGTCTCCAGGGTGAAAGAGGTTCTGATCCTGGACATATTTCTGAGCTGAAAATGGCAAGCCTGCAAATAAATACTAAATGTGTTATTCGAAGGAGACACCTACCGTAATTGAATTCCCCCAATACACACATACAGTACATACAAATCAGACATGAAGATCCTTTTCACTAGCAAATTATAAATTGTATGTTTCATTTTTCCAGTCCTTTGTAGTGTGTGGCGTCTGAGGGCACACTGACAATAATGGGATGGTCGGTTTACTGAAGTACAATGGACAGATGAGTCATTCAAGAACAAAGTCATTACAGCAAATAGCTTTCAGCAACACATCAAACTAAACAGTAATTAAAATAAAATGATTATGAATATGATAGAGATCTTTACTCAGTGTATTTGATAAGACAATTTCAAACAGAAATGGTCTGAGAGATTGAGCAGCAGAAAATAACAAATGGCTGGATTTTATCACTTGCCATATAGGTGCTGTATACGAAGCAATGTAATATACTGTAGGTGCTGTATACGAAGCAATGTAATATACTGTAGGTGCTGTATACGAAGCAATTTAATATTGGTGCTGTATACGAAGCGATGTAATATACTGTAGGTGCTGTATACGAAGCAATGTAATATAGGTGCTGTATACGAAGCAATGTAATATACTGTAGGTGCTGTATACGAAGCAATGTAATATAGGTGCTGTATACGAAGCAATGTAATATACTGTAGGTGCTGTATACGAAGCAATGTAATATACTGTAGGTGCTGTATACGAAGCAATGTAATATAGGTGCTGTATACGAAGCAATGTAATATAGGTGCTGTATACGAAGCAATGTAATATACTGTAGGTGCTGTATACGAAGCAATTTAATATTGGTGCTGTATACGAAGCGATGTAATATACTGTAGGTGCTGTATACGAAGCGATGTAATATAGGTGCTGTATACAAAGCAATGTAATATACTGTAGGTGCTGTATACGAAGCAATGTAATATACTGTAGGTGCTGTATACAAAGCAATGTAATATAGGTGCTGTATACGAAGTGATGTAATATACTGTAGGTGCTGTATACGAAGCAATGTAATATAGGTGCTGTATACGATGCAATGTAATATACTGTAGGTGCTGTATACGAAGCAATTTAATATTGGTGTTGTATACGAAGCAATGTAATATACTGTAGGTGCTGTATACAAAGAGTTGTAATATAGGTGCTGTATACGAAGCAATGTAATATACTGTAGGTGCTGTATACGAAGCAATGTAATATAGGTGCTGTATACAAAGCGATGTAATATACAGTAGGTGCTGTATACGAAGCGATGTAATATAGGTGCTGTATACGAAGCGATGTAATATACTGTAGGTGCTGTATACGAAGCAATTTAATATTGGTGCTGTATACGAAGCGATGTAATATACTGTAGGTGCTGTATACGAAGCGATGTAATATAGGTGCTGTATATGAAGTGATGTAATATACTGTAGGTGCTGTATACGAAGCAATGTAATATACTGTAGGTGCTGTATACAAAGCAATGTAAAATAGATGCTGTATACAAAGCAATGTAATATACTGTAGGTGCTGTATACGAAGCAATGTAATATACTGTAGGTGCTGTATACAAAGCAATGTAATATAGGTGCTGTATACGAAGTGATGTAATATACTGTAGGTGCTGTATACGAAGCAATGTAATATAGGTGCTGTATACGATGCAATGTAATATACTGTAGGTGCTGTATACGAAGCAATTTAATATTGGTGTTGTATACGAAGCAATGTAATATACTGTAGGTGCTGTATACAAAGAGTTGTAATATAGGTGCTGTATACGAAGCAATGTAATATACTGTAGGTGCTGTATACGAAGCAATGTAATATAGGTGCTGTATACAAAGCGATGTAATATACTGTAGGTGCTGTATACGAAGCGATGTAATATAGGTGCTGTATACAAAGCGATGTAAAATACTGTAGGTGCTGTATACGAAGTGATGTAATATACTGTAGGTGCTGTATACAAAGCAATGTAAAATAGATGCTGTATACAAAGCAATGTAATATGTAGGTGCTGTATATGAAGCAATGTAATATAGGTGCTGTATACGAAGTGATGTAATATACTGTAGGTGCTGTATACGAAGCAATGTAATATAGGTGCTGTATACGATGCAATGTAATATACTGTAGGTGCTGTATTCGAAGCAATTTAATATTGGTGTTGTATACGAAGCGATGTAATATACTGTAGGTGCTGTATACGAAGCAATGTAATATAGGTGCTGTATACAAAGCAATGTAATATACTGTAGGTGCTTTATACAAATCGATGTAATATAGGTGTTGTATACAAATCGATGTAATATACTGTAGGTGCTGTATACGAAGCGATGTAGTATAGGTGCTGTATACGAAGCGATGTAATATACTGTAGGTGCTGTATACGAAGCGATGTAGTATAGGTGCTGTGTACGAAGCGATGTAATATACTTTAGGGGCTGTATACGAAGCGATGTAGTATAGGTGCTGTATAGGGGAAATCATAGTACTTGTGCTATATAGGAGATTGATGCAGTGTTGAATGTAATTTGGTTTGGCAAACATACCTTGCTTGCATGATTGGAGTCAGATGTGCGCAAGTGTCAAGTCAAGTGTGCACTATGCACTGTAATGTGCAACCAACTTACTGACAGAGGGGTATTACAATGGGGTGTTCGCTCGTAGGTACAGTTCAAAGAGTGCATCGGACATGGCTGATGCAAGTGCACCCTGATACCAGTGTGCGCTGATAATGATTGCAGTAATGAAACTGTGGGGTCTATTTACTAAGAACTGGAGAGAGATAAAGTAGATGGAGACAAAGTACCAATCAACCAGCTTGTAACTGCCATGTTTCAGGCAATGTGTGGAAAATGACAGGAGCTGATTGGTTTATCTTCACTTTATCACTCTCCAAGGGTCAGTACATCTGCCGCTAAATGCAGTGTTTGTACAGCTATATACATTTGTATCGGTACATGCATTTCCGCATTTCCTTTCAAATCAACATCAGCCCCATAGTATACTTACACAGATTGATGCAAAATAACCCAAATCAAACTACCAGATGGAGTATAATTTAATTCTCCGTATTGTGCTTCCCCACATAGGCAGGGCTGCTAAACACCCATATCATTATCAGGCTGCCATATTTTACATAACTAGTAACTTAACAAACATATTTTTGCAATTCATTGGTATTAGAAATAAAAGACAAATTAAGAGACAATTTACAAAAGTTGTAATTCTCTGGCCGCTGTCATTTCTTTAACTACAGCACTGTATGTAATGGCTTATGAACATTGAATGCCTGTCTGGTAAAATGTCACACATGCAGTACTGTAAGCAATGCAGTACAGCTCCAAGGAGGCTGGTGTAGTTACTTGTAGTCTGACTGGTGGAATAAATCATGCTTAAATATAATGTAGATAATTTAAACCAAAATACTGTTTACTAGGCTAGGATTATGTACAGCAATCTCCTGAAAGCAGTGAGGTTTCTGTAAATGTGGTAGAAGATGAGTAGAGGGGTAAACATCAGAGACAGTTCGCCCCTCGCCCCCCGTGCAAAGGGGGTACCTGCTGCACTGTCTGGGGAGCGGGCAGGGGGGCCCATGCCGGCTTCTGACAGGAGCCTGCAGTGGTGTCCTTGCCGCGCGGGTACCTGCGGCGCTGTGTATAAAGCTGGCGGCGGTGGGGGGTCCGTGCAGTGAATAAGAAATAACTAGCGCTATCCGCCGGGCTATGCGGCGGCGCGGGAAGCGCTGCCGGGTTTGAAAACACTGGCCGCACGCTGATTGGCTGAGATTCGGCAAACAGCGCAGCCAGTGTTTTCAAAACAGAAGCGCTTCCTGCGCCGCCGCATAGCACTAGTTATTTCTTATTCACTGCAGGGACTCGCCGCCAGCTTTATACACAACGCTGCAGGTACCTGCGTGGCAAGGACACCACTGCAGGCTCCTGTCAGACGCCAGCATGGACCCCCCTGCCCGCTCCCCAGATGGCGCAACAGGTACCCCGCCGCCCCCACCTCCTGGCACCGGGGCGCCCCCGGTGCCTTGCATCGGCCCTGGTAAACATACCTCTGTATGAAACAAGTTCATACCTGATGCAGTTGGCACTCCGGCGGTCAGGATGCATGCAGCTAAAATACCGGCTCTGGAATCTGACCGTCGGCATGCAGAACATAAGAATGCTTGGGAGGGTTAGGCTGCGTGAGGGGGTTAGATTTAGGCACTACAGGGTAGGTTAGGGATAGGCTTTGGGTGGGGGGGGGGGTTATGGTGAGGCTGCCGGTGGGAAGTGATAGCGTTAGGCACCAAAAAGGGGGGCTGGGGTTAGGCACTGAGGGGGTTCGATTAGGGTTAGGCACTAATAAGTTTGGGTTAAGCACTCAGAAAGTAAGGCTAGGCATTTAGGGAGTATAGTTAGGGGTAGGCACTAAGGAGAGATTGTTAGGATTAGGCTGCAGGGAGGGGAGTGAGGGTAAGGGTTAGGCTGCAGGTAGAAAGGGTTAGGGGGGGAGAGGGTTAGGATACTTGGTACTTATGTAATATCTGGGCTCCCGTTTTTCTTATGAGACCGCGTCCCCTCGCCACGCTTTGGGCACGGTGGCTTGCTGCGCTCGCCACACTATATTAAATCAACTCCATGCGTAGTTGGATAGTAGGGGTATAAAAAAATGGGGTGCATTTAACATGGGATCCCAGATAATACATAAGTACCGGATACTTACCTAAGCAGCGTCGGGATCCCAAGCGTTGGGATACCGTACCCAAACCGTTCATACTCCCAACCTTTGCTAATGTTTACTACGCTTTTTAATGGCGTACTGAAATTAATGACGTTCTTGTATACCGTTATTGTTTGCTGTCAGTATGAGAATCAGGACTTAACTGGTACCAAATGGCTGAGTGCTAGGTCTCCGCTGCACTGAAAGGTGCTGCTTTATTTCTTTCCATGTAGTAATTAAATCTGTAGAACACATTGTGCACAATTGAACCTTCTAACAGCTACATTAAATCTAACAATCCCCCTCTGAAGCCTGAGTCCCATTTGCTGTGCCAATGTTTAATCAGAGAGGAAGCTCATTACATTTACAGCAATACCTTTTTCTTTTTTCACTCTCAGTCTTATTCCTTTTCTATGGGTGCATGCCAAAACTGTGCATGGTGTCAGTATCATTACAGCTCTCACTGTCTGCAGACGCCTCTGTGGACTTTCGTAGAGATATTTTTGTTTTCTTCAATCTCGGTTTCATTTTTCCACTGCCCGCTTTTTTGTTTGTTTTCTTTTATGTTTAATAAAAAAATACAGTATACGGAGAATGATGAAAAGAAATCATTTCTGAAAAGTGACTGTGGTGCTAAGTGAATAATTGCTATACAAATGTTGGGTTCCACCTATGTCAACACTCTCTTGTGTTTTCAGATTTCCCAATCAATTCCCGGCCTTTTGGCCACTGCAGAGAGTCATGAAGGTTGTCAGAAGGAAGTTACCCATGAGTATGACTCTGGAAATGATTTGTGTTCCCCTCCCCCGATGCAGACGGGTGCTTCTGGGTTGAAGGTTGGTCAGGACAAGGACAGTCCTACTCACCAGGGTTTTGGACATGTACCCCCATCTGGGAAGACCCCAAATGGCCAGAGTGACAACATTTCAGATTCAGGGAATTCTTCAGCCAGTTGCTTCTCTTTTACAAAGGATTCAGCACTTATTTTGGAAGATACCCCGACACAGGCTAAGAGGTGAAGAGATGTTTGACCAATGTTATATTGTGACTTTTATGCAACCACCCATAAGTTACTCATTTGGGATGTCTCAAATATTCACTATTTATTTAACTCCTCATAGTCATATACAATATATTGCAACAATAAAGTAATGTAAGGATTTAACTGTGAAAAACCATGTTGACCTTTTGACTGTTGACCTAGCCATTGTCAACCTAATGCTTGTGTCAACCTTAGCAATGTCGACCTATTCCATGTGTTCAACCTAAGCCATGTAGACCTTTTGTGGTCCACCCAATGCATGTTGACCTAATATGTGTCAACAAAATGACCCATACCCAAGCTCCAAGTGGTCTCTAGTAGACTCCTTCATATAAATTCATATAGAAAATGGGGTATATTCAATGCTTTTTGTGCTGACTGCTCGCTGTCACAGCTCGCACTGTCAGTATTCAACTGACCCCCCTGCACACGCTGTTTCCACGTCGCTGGGTTTTCACAGCATCGTGGAAACGGTGTTTGCAGACGCTAAAGCAGCGAGGCTTGCGTCTAAATGCAGCGGGCTCCCTGCATTAGCCACGAACCTCGCTGTTTGGGGGAAACCACACCGTCATCTGACCGCAAGGGTTCCCCCCGAATATTGAATACGGTGAGCGGCCGGTGTGGGGGTTAAACGGCGAGGTTCACTTGTTTTCAGCGATGCCCCCCGTTTAACCCGCTCGCCGGCCGCATTGAATACTGCCCATATTGTTTCATTATTTTTAGATACAACAGGGTATATTTACTAAAGTGAACATTTTTAGAACTGGAGATATTTCCCATAGCAACCAATCAGATCTTAGCTATTATCTTCCAGAAGGTGCTAGACAAATGTTAAGTAAAATCTGATTGGTTGCTATGGTCAACATTTCCATATCTAAAAACCCACACTTTAGTAAATACAGTATACTGTACTACCAACATATCTACTTGTGAATGTTGCTTGTGGTGACATTAGTTGAAGACAGGTCTTTTAACTTCATTTTATCACACATGCTATGTACAGTATCCACTTTAATTGTATTCAGAAAGGTCATCAAGAGACTAATAAAATCAAATCTCTAAAAGTAGTTTTGTAGCATCATGGCTGTACATTCTTCTACCAAAGCCTAGCCATCTTTCTCAAGACCCCTATACATCAGAAACGGAGTCAGAGAATCAGGAATATTCAACATGTTGGAAAATCTCTATAACCTGTTCACAATCCACGGATATTTTTAATTGAAAAATGTACCCAATTTCCTGACAGGTGGTCTCTGATCACCTTTTCAGGTCAACAGTTTTGGTCAGATAGAGGAAACTGCCACCTGATATATATTGCCCTTCACCTGTATAGAAAAATCAAAGATCATATGAGATAACTATTAAGAGATGGGTCTAATTCTTCCACAGAGATTTGTCCTCGTGCCTGGGATGTCTGGAGGAACACAAGAGTGTCTCAGACTTATCGCCTGACAAAAACTCTTTACACAGTCGTCGATCACGGAGCTCTTCATACAGCAGCACCAGGTCTTACTCCCACAGTTCAAGCCACTCCATCAGCTCTTACTCATCGCACTGTAGGTCATCCTTTGGCAGAAGGTCACGAAGCAGGTCTAGTTCTTCAGGTGCAAGGTAGGCCTCTGGTTCCGCTTGATCACATTTATTTATTTTCAGTTTATTACATAAAGCATATTCCGTTGCGCTTTACAATTGAAATATTTAAAATATTATAATTGTAACTAAGTACTGCCACTTGGGTAATTTTGAATCATGTTTGCAGGACGTTTAAAAGAATTAATGTTTTAAATGAAAAGGATAAAATAGTTAACACATTCTTAAATGACAGCTATGACCTATTCATGTTTTAAATAAAACATAACTTAAATGATAGTTGACTAATACATTGGCTCTGAAAGAACCGCAGAGATGTTAGGACAATATGAATCAATAGCTGAACACACAGGTCTGCATGTATGCTGCTTCCTGAGAAGAAAGTCTTTTACTTTTGGCTAAAGCCAGCTAGCTGGAGAAAACTTTCCAGAGGGCCTTTAGCCAAAGGGTCATTTTTACCCCTTTCAGACTGTCAAATTAACCCAGATTATTGCCATGTTAACAGAGGTTGATCAGCGGTGTAAAAGCGCCACAGACACATTTCCCGGGTCGAGCAACCTGGCATTTCAACCCAGATCACAACCAGGGGCGGATCCAGGATAAAGTGACATGGGGGGCACCATGATAAAAAAGGGTTTGGGTGGGGGAGGGGCGGTGTTAGTGGAGCCAGTGTACATGCTAAGAGAGCGGCAGGAGAGGGTGGAAATGGAATTAAAAATAGGCCCTGGCATTTAAAGTACGCAGGCCCACCATGGCGACAAAAGTGAAGGAGGTACTTGTGTATTTTGGCGGCGCCCCCGATCTCCATCGCGTGATGTTTTAATCACATCGCATGCCATGCACCCGATGGCATGCGATGCGATGCGATGCGATTTTTGCCCCCTATTCGATGAAAGATTGTATAAGCACCCTAAAGGGTGCTTTTAAGGACCCTAATGGGTGCTTTCAATGTTAAATGCACCCCCACGCCCCCCCCCCCCACTATAAACGTGAACCCGAAGCGTGGTGAGCGCAGCGAGCCCGCGAGGGGCGGCGGTATGCGTCCTCCGACCTTTTCATACCCCCACTATCCACGTCGGCGTGGAGTTGAGAATAGAAAGTGTGGCGAGCGCAGCGAGCCACCGAGCCCCGCGAGGGGACGCGGATACCTTCACAGGTTTCGGAGTCCCCTCGCGGCCTTCACAGGTATCCGCGTCCCCTCGCGGGGCTCGCTGCGCTCGCCGCAAGGGGACTCCGAAACCTGTGAAGGTATCCGCGTCCCCTCGCGGGGCTCGCTGCGCTCGCCGCGCTTCGGGCTCGGTGACTTTCTATTCTCCACGCTGACGTGGATAGTGGGGGTATGTAAAGGTCGGAGGACGCGTACCGCCGCCCCTCGCGGGCTCGCTGCGCTCGCCACGCTTCGGGTTTACGTTTATAGTGGGGGGGTGGCGGGGGGGGGTGCATTTAACATTAGGGTGCTTATACAATGTTTAATCGCATCGCATTGTATGGCATTGTATGCCATATACAATGTCATACAATTTTAAAATTGTATGGCATTGTACAATATCGCGCGATATCGCGTCGCATCGCATACCATTGTATGCCTTATGGTATGCGATGCGATGGGCGCCGCCAAACTACACAAGTACCGTGAAGGATGTAGTTGTGCGCGTGCCAAGGCGCGCTCCGGAAAAGGGTGTGTGGCCACTCAACAGGGTGCGTGTCAACACCATATACAACTTCTACACATTATGCAACAAAATACTAGACCCCATTGTACTTGCCCATTACACATGATGCCAAATGGAATGAGACAAAATTCAAATAATGCCACATGGATTGTGTCAAAATTCACATAATGCCACATAGATTGAGCCAAAATTTACATAATAACACACACAGAATTGAGCCAAAATTCACATAATGCCAAATGGATTGTGTCAAAATTCACATAATGCCACACGGATTGAGCCAAATGCATAAAATGCCATACGGATTGAGCCAAAATTCACATAATGCCACATGGATTGAGCCAAAATTCACATAATGCCACACGGATTGAGCCAAAATTCACATAATGCCACACGGATTGGGAAAAAATTCACATAATGCCACACGGATTGAGCCAAAATTCACATAATGCCACATGGATTGAGCCAAAATTCACATAATGCCACACGGATTGAGACAAAATTCACATAATGCCACATGGATTGAGCCAGAATTCACATAATGCCACACAGATTAAGCCAAAATTCACAATACACTTCATAAACAGGGACATTGTCCACCAAAGGCTTGCATTAAACATTTACACCATAATGTCCATTACACGTTAAGTTACACACCATTATGTCCATTATGTGTTATGCCAAGCACCATAATGCCTATTAAAAATTATGCTACATAAGTGCTGCTTCTCTACATGCTCATTGCCAAGGGTTCTATGCTCATTGCCAGAGGTTCCATGCTCGTTGCCATGTGGGATTACATGCTCATTGCCAAGGGGTAATACATGCTCGTGGTAAATGGGGGACAGCTGCCGCCAGGCAGAAGTGATACCCACTGACAGTGGCAGAGCCTAGCTGTATTCAGAGCCATGCAGGTCCTGGCTATTTGAAATAATACCCCTTTCACACCAGAAAATGCATTCCCAGGTTGGCCCCTTTTACACCAGCCTAGTCCCTGCATTTTCTGGTGTGAGGGGTAGAGAAAACCACCCCTCCCCCCTTTAACCAGTTATCTCATTTAACCAGCTATATCTTCGGAACCAACTGACCCATTTACATGAGACAAGTATTATATTGAAGAACTTTTGAGTGGGCTTTGAATGATTTTGTTCCAGTGAAACTGGAACGTTTGGTTCCAGAGTAATCTGCTCTCAAAGAACATGAACAGCCATGAAATTACATTTCAAAAATAAAAAAAATCGGTTTACACTCAATATCTCTGGAACTGATTGACCGATTTGGACCAGCCTGGTATCATATTGAAGGCTGGAACTGGCAGCCGTCGGAACCGGGTGGGGATCGGAATTGACGTGTCCCATATTATCCTATGGGGAAAAAACGTTACAGGTTTGCCAGGCGATATCTCCGGTTCCCGGGGTCTAGAGACACGGGGCTGGGCTCGTTGGAAAGCCCTGGTCCTCAGCTACAAATAAATGACAGGGGGGGCACTTGCCCAGGTGCCCCCCCCTGAATCCGCCACTGATCACAACCATTGTTGAACATGGCTGTGACCAGTGTTGCTGTATTTTTCTAACTATGTCAGTGCTCCAAGTTTTTTCTCCTCCCCCGCTCAACCCCATCACCGTTTGATGTCAGCAACCCAGCAATAAGCCTGGTCAATGTGGTTAGCAAAACACTGCAAATGCTGGGTTGCACCTGTGTAGAAATACCAAGTGCGACTCGGCATTTGTGGTGTGAAAGGGGCATTACAGAGGTGTATTGCATCTATATGCTTTATTTATTACCACACATATTCCACAGCGCTTTCCCTGTATTCCACAGCACTGTCCCTACACCCAGTTGTGTTAACAATCCCTAATTCTTGAAGGATGTGTGGTATAAATCCTGCATCTAGAACAATATATCTGCAGCAAGGCTTTCCCCAACTTTTTTTTCTAGTAACACCATATTTCATGTGATATATTTGCATAGTTGAAGCCTTAGCAGTTTCTGTCTTTTGAGCATACACCATCTTCTGAGCATCTTAAACAGAAGATTGCACCACCAACAAAAGTGGTATCTGGGTCAAAATTCCTTGTATAGCATAGGGCCCCAGAACCACTTTCCTCCGATCAATAATCACAAGCTGATTCAGCTGGCTCCACATCTAGTTATTACATCCACTGAAACACAGCAAACTACAGTATATAGTACAATACAAACACGGTAGAAACAAAATCTTATCAGAGTCCTATCTGAGAACTAAAATAATGTAAGAACACTTAGCAGCCACCCAAGCAGTTAGGTATCCAGTACCTGTGTTGTGTTGACACTGTCTAGGTCGAGTCACTAGGTTGATGACTAATGATCAACAGTGACTAGGTCGACACCTATAAATGGTCAAAATATTGTTGGTCAACAGTGATAGAAGGTTGACACTTACATGGTCAACACTATAAAAGTCGACATGATTTTTCATTATTGTTTTTATTGAGACTGACTTGGTTCATACTTTACCAGCCAAGTGGGCATAGAGTTAGATTATAAAAGTGTGCCGAGCAAAGCGTGGCACCGTGCCCGAACCATACAAGGGAATTCGGTAAACATACACATTGACCATGGAGACATATATCAACATAGACACCAAAAACTGTGAAAAACTCGTGTAGACCTTTTCAGTGTCGACAGTGTAAATGTCAACCTTTTGTTTGTGTGGACTTTCTGTCAATGTCGACCATTTATATATGTTGACCAAGTCTCTGTCGACCAATAGTGGTCGACTTAGTGACTGTCGACCCACTATCACATAACCAGATGTTAGAATGAGTTTTATGCCAGGGACCTTATTGGGTATACCTTCCCTTAAACTCAAAATAAGGATATACTCTAAAAGAGATAGTAATCAAAACTATGAAGTGTGGGTTTTTTTTGTTCATTCATATTCCATTTGTACAATTGTGTTACATTTTCATTGTATCTCTCTCTACAGATCATACTCAAGATCTCCCAGTTATTCATCAAAATCTGGTAGGAAAAGCGCTGGAAGCAGAAGTTCCCGAGCCAGGCGGAGTCCCAGTTACTCTCGCTACAGTCCCAGCAGGTAATATTTTACATTGACCCGGGCGAAAAAATGCAAGATACTAGGTGTATATGTTTAGCTCTTTCAGGTCTTTTGAGGAATCTCTGGGGTAACAGATCTATAAATAATTCCTCTACTGGTAACATTTATTTTGTGAAGAGCACAATTGTAAATAAATTCTTTCCTACAGAGAGCGGAGCAGTAAGTTTGATTCTGCCGAAAAGGAGACACAAAAAGGAGCTCACAGGAAGAGACGCAGCTCCTATTCCCCTATGAGAAAGCGCAGGAGAGATTCCCCAAGTCACCTGGAAGCAAGAAGGATCACTAGGTATAAAGCACAATCAAAACACAGAAATCCATGTACTTGTTCAACACTAGACGTTATGCCAGACGTTTTTTAAAGTTGCAATCATTTACAAGTGCAATCACCCCAAAGTGGTGATAAATAAATAAAGAAATAATTGTATCCGGAGAGGTTAAGTTCATGTGGATTACGCGTTTCTCCACCTCCTACTCGGTGTCAGCGGCTTCCTCGGATCGTGGTGATCTGGTCACCACGACTGTTGTTGTGTTTTTACACATATATTTTACTCTTATTTTTATTTTTTCTTATTTTTAATCACATCGTTCTTTGGCTTTTAACAACTAATACTAACAGTGCCTGTATTTTAAAGAATCAAGTCTAATATCCTGAATTTAGAAACATAAAAAAAAGAGGACTTTTAGTATATGCCTCCAGGCATTCAGTTTATGTTATCTACACTAAACCAACTAACTAATTAAGTCTATATATATATATATAACTATAGATTTATATGTAATAATTTGTGTGTGATCAGCGGTGTAGCTAGGTGCCATGGTGCCCGGAGCAAGGGTATGTTTCGTGCCCCCCCCCCACAAAAATAAATAAATTGCAGCTTGCACTTTAATGCCCATTACACTTAATGTCACACATCGTAATGCCCATTACACATACTGCCACCCACCGTAATGCCCATTACACATAACGTCACCCACCATAATGCCCATTACACATAACGCCACCCACCGTAATGCCCATTGCACATAACGCCACCCACCGTAATGCCCATTACACATAACGCCACACACCATAATGCCCATTACACATAACGCCACCGTAATGCCCATTACACATAATGCCACCCACTATAATGCTCATTACACATAACGCCACCCACCGTAATGCCCATTACACATAACGTCACCCACCATAATGCCCATTACACATAACGCCACCCACCATAATGCCCTTTACACATAACGCCACCCACCGTAATGCCCATTACACATAACGCCACCCACCGTAATGCCCATTACACATAATGCCACCCACCATAATGCTCATTACACATAACGCCACCCACCGTAATGCCCATTACACATAATGCCACCCACCATAATGCTCATTACACATAACGCCACCCACCGTAATGCCCATTACACATAATGCCACCCGCTGTAATGTCCAGTACTAATTATACCACACAACATAATGCCTACTACACACCGTAATGCCTATTACATATTATGCCACATAAGTCCTGCTTACATGCTACATGCTACATGCTATGGGTTTCATGCTCGACAGCAAGGGTTTCAATGTTTCATGCTTGATGCCAGGGGTTTCATGCTCCATGCCAGTGGTTGCATGCTCTAGGCCGAGTAGGAGGGCCCTGCTAGGGCAGGGCAGCAGGGGGCAACATTTGCCAGGGGGGCCAGCAGGGGGCAAAAGAAGCCAGGGGGGCAGCAGGGGCCAGGGGGGGCAACTTAGGGGAGCACAGCCACTGCGCCCCCCCCCCTTATCAGCTCAGGCGGGGCAGGGGCGGGTGCCGGTCTTTGAGGAGGTGCGCACGCCTATGGGAAAGGCGGCTGCAGGTTCAGCTGGGTGGATGGGCAGGCGCCGGGCAGCACACAGGCCGGGCAGAGCAGGCACGGCATCATTCATTTAAGGTGTGCGCCGCCGACCTGCACCCCTTCGGCGCCCGGAGCATATGCTGCACTGGCTCCGCCCTCCCTACGTCCCTGCCAGTGATTAATTTATGTATAATAAATACTTGTTATTTTAAAGATACTTTCCAGCGCAGTCTTTATATGGTTGTTTTTTGTTTTCTGTCTGTGAAAAGAGGACCGAGCCCACCCCTTTTATAAAGATGCTGCAGGAGGGGTATCATTAGAATTAGCCAGGTCTTTTTTTTTATAGCGCGAGTATACTGTGTTCTTATTTCTATAACTTTAGTTATTGCCATCAAATGATCTGAAGTCATTAATTGAAGTACTGTATAGTTACGTATTGCGCCTCTAAAAAAAACTTTTGCATTTTTAGGAGATATTTTGCACATCTCTTGCAGCAATGTTGGCACTCAAAGGGTTAAGCATCGGCGCTCAGCCATGAATATCCGGAAAACCGGATGTTCCCAATATCGCTCAGAAAGAGCTTTTTTGAGCGATATTGTTTACAATATCACCTAGTGTGTCCACTCCATATGGTTATGCATGCTTCTGCACGTCTTTAACGACCCCCCCCCCCTTCCTTACCCGAACATGTCCGGACAAGGAAGTCCTCATTAATGACCTTCATGCTGCAGTCGCTCCCCCGCCATCGCTACCTTTTCCTACTGGCATCAGCAAGTGTGTATTCACTTGCCAGTGCTAGCACCCCGCCAGATCCCAGCCGCCGCAATATCGGTTATTTGTGTATCGGCTTTGGGGTGCCTTGAGGGTGCCTTGAGGCCTGAGACTGGGAACCACTTTTCTAGGTATAAATGTCCCTTATTGTCTATATAATATGTGTTTATAGACATCATGTCCAGCAAATGGACAGAAATAATAAGGACCTTTCAGATTTTTTTTATATGTTTGTAATCTCCAAAAAATCTGTTACATAACATGATTAATTCCTCTCAGTAATTTTGAGATTACTAATAACTGAATTTCCAGCATAAAAAACGAGCATTGGGGAATCTAAATATAGACAGTTCTCATAATCAGGCCTGTCCTTACATGGCACCTGTGACCTAACGCGACTTGGCATGTCAGCTATAGAAATCCATCACAAGCTGTGCTAACATGTCTGTCATCTTTCTCCACACAGTGCTCGCAAGCGTCCCATCCCATACTACCGGCCTAGTCCATCTTCCTCCAGCAGTGCCAGCAGCACCCCCCCTTGGGGCAGCCACAGAAGCAGGTCCAGGAGTCGCAGTTACTTTAGTCACAGAAGCAGTCGCAGCAGGAGTACAAGCAGTAAAAGAAGCAGCAGCGAGGACTGGGACCGAAGCTCCAGAGAAAACAGCAGGAGCCGCAGTCAAAGCTGGAGCCGAAGCTCTGACTCCTGTGACAGCACCAGGCGTTAAGACCTAAAGCTTACAGGGCCTCCATGTTATCCATACAGTGCTCTGCAGCAGGGCCACTCAACTATGTATCCTGAGCATCATGTCCACTCGTGTTTAAAAGCTTCTGATAATCAGATACATTGCAATTTTATTTTACAGCTTTCTACTGGACTGTCACTGAGTTATATCATCGGAAAACAAGAGGAGGTACCTAGAATCTTCCTTTCTCACTAGTTTATTGACCAGAAACACCTGTCTGTCAGTCATTTAGGATCCCCTCTCTCCGATCCCACATGGAATGCCAAGCATGTGAACTTGTCACCGCTCAGATGCTAGATGTCAAATTAACTCTCAGCTGTCAGTGACCATCAAAGCCCCTGAATACTGTCTCTAGCCCCACAAGTCATCTCTTGCAGGATAAACTGGGATAATAGTATTTACTTGTCCAGTTTGGTAGTGACAGGGTTAAAAGCTTTCTGAGGTGACAGCTGTGGAACATCAGGATTGCAGCTAGACAGCCATCTTCCCAAACTTATCATTTCTCCTGACCTTTATAAGAAATGGTTTGTTTTCATATGTGACAAGTAACTGCCTGAGGTGAGCCGTATTTCTTACACATATGAATATACTGCGATGAGTCACCGGGGCTGCACTGATCTGGTGACTGCGACCCCATATTTCTACATGTTTTGGCTTCTACATCATTTCATAATTGAGTTTGGAAAGAATGCAATCATAGCCCAGCACCTCATAAGCAATCTGTGATATTGCTGTTTATTTATGATTAATGTTAATTTATATAGTGATAGCCATATGACATCATTCTAGTCTATAAGCCTTAGGTGTCTACAAGGGCACCACAAATGAGTGATGGGGATGGCTACAAAGAACCCAGGCCTCCAATAGGCAGCTGCTAGTGATGAATTATGATGGGGGAGGTAAACACTAGGGGGTTCATTTACAAAGTGCTTATGATCATGTTTGTGCCCAAAATTAAAGAGGGCAATGATTTTACCACATTAATGGTGTTACTGATTATAAGTGGGGCGGAGTGAGTAGATAGTGATTGCTGACCGCTGATCCCCCACCAATCCCATCTCCTGCCCTCCTCTAAAGAAATGCTTTGAGGCCTGGATACTGCTCAAAACATCATTGTGTAAAGTATGTAATACACTGGCAGCATTGCAATTTTGATATCAATAGGAACTTATTAAATGACTGTGGACAGTCAGTTGACTCTTCCAAATGATGCTGAGAAATAGTCAATAACTAGAAGCCACTAGGGCCAAACTATGGAACAACATATAGTATGACTGGCAGGGAGAGGATACACTACATTGCTGTTTTAAGATTTATGTACTTGTCTATGTATTTATTTCATATTTATTATTATTATTATTATTATTATTTATATATTTCTTCAGGGAATTTTAAATTACAGTATTAGTGATTTCACAATTCCAACCTTCTAATATTATAAATGGGAAGCATGTGCAGATTTTGTATCCAAAATATCGCATAAAGGGCCAGATGCGCTATGCTTCAAAAGTGATAAAGTGGAGAGTGATAAACAGCCAGCCAATAAGATCCTACCTGCCATGTCACAGACTGTGTTTGAAAAATGTCAGACAGGAGCTGATTGGCTAGCTGTTTATCACTCTCCATTTTATCTCTTTTGAAGCTTAGAGAATCTGACCCAAAATATTTTACAGAATAAAGACACTATTAATTAGCACAAACATGTATGTGTACATATACACATAAATATATGTACAGTGTATGTTTATATATATATATATATATATATATATATATATATATTGTATATAATACAGTATCTGTACTGAGACATAATTATTATTATCTTTATTCTCAAAGGCCCCTTTGACTTTGGATACAAAATCTTTCAGGGAAAATGAATGTCTGTTCTAATGATTTCTAGGGTAATTTATTTATTATGTCTGAGGCACTAATGGAGAACGTGATAGGCCTGAACACTTCACTTAAATTAGGACATACTGCTTCAGGCTTACACTGCACCTGAATTTAGGAACACTGAGTATAACAGCAGGCTTACTTGCACACTGACGTCATCTGCGTATACTGTACATGCAGGTCCACTTCTGTGCATACATTTCTGAGATCATAAAGCTTTATTGTGTTGAGGTTGTCTCAGTGTTTGCACCTACTGTACAAAGGCTACTGCTCACCCACATGGCATATACTCCCTTTTTAAATAAGTAGAAGTCTAATATGAGTTGTAACTCTACTAACTAGGGAATCTGTTTACTAATTAACATGTGGCCATCGATTCAATTAGCTGTGTTTCCCCTGTGCATTAAGTCACAGCGGGAGATGTCTTGCAGCTTCAGTAGCTGCCAGGAAAAGTTGCGATAATAAGGTTTAACCTGTGGGAAATCCCATACAGCCCTTATTATACACAGAAGTAATGGGTTAGTGAACTGTGCAGAGGGAAACATTGTTTTATGGAATAGCTGTGGGTGTGAAACTCTGAGCTATTCCCCACTGGGTAAACTCTGTAGCTAATTGGACTCCCCCTAAGGGATCGATCCTGGTATATGCGATCCAATCTCGCACCCTTCGGCGGTTGGTTTCAGCCCAAATTCATACAAAATTGCTCATTGCCATTTTTGAATTCCAGCCACTGCATTATATTATTGCCACTATGAATTCAAAGGGTGCAAATTCTGTCCCCGAGATGATTCTCACCTTCAAATTCATTGCAGCTAATAGGCTCAACCCCTAAGTCTATTCTTACATTTAACCATATTGAACAAAGGGCCTAACACAAACAAGATGTACATCTCAGATGGTTATTGATCTGCGCATGTCCAGATCTGTGGCTCCATCAACTATCACAGTCCCCCCTCATCCATAACATTATTTACATGCTGCAGCTGTATGAAGGCAGGGATTGGGTGATACAGAAAACAGGGGTGTGTCAGCCTCATTTCATGGGCGTGCCAAGTCCTGTGGCTGCATCCCTGAACCCAGCTTCACTGGCCCCAGCTTCACTGGCCCCGGCCAGAAGCATAAAAACACTGATCATACTGAAGAATCTGAGGGTTACTCAGATGGACAATGTGCATGCAGATGTTCCAATGCTGCGTCTTTGGATCATAGAAGCTAGCAGGAGGCATCTACAGACATAAATGTCACCTGCAGTATTAGCATTTTATTGCACAGTTACTGTGTACAAAGTTGCAGCAGCTGGGTATTAGCATACATCTCTGAATCAGGCCTACAGTACATACCATCATGTGTGCAGAACACTCCCAATCAGCTTTTTCTATGCCCTTAGTACCTATATACTGGCTGTATCTATATGCTGAGATAAATTCCCTTATCAGACAAGTGTAATTTATGAGCCTTAAATGGATGGGCATGGGTGGATTTATTACACCTTTTGCTTTCCCAGAATCGCACCTCATTCATTAATGTATCCTTTCCACTATTGCGACTTCTCTGAGGGGAAAAGTTGCTGCCGATTCCCCTCAAACCGCCCGGGAGCTTCCTGGGCAGCAGAATCACATACAATATATCATATGCTGTCCTTCTGCATAAGATATATCATATGCATTCCAATCCGCTGGGAGGCTGTCCGAGTCAGGGATTGGACGTGCAGAACGTCCGATATCCTATGCGCATCGGACCACAGATCGGCTCTTAAACACATACTATTTGGACACTTTTTAAATGATTTCTCAGCCCGATCCATCTGAATCGGGTGAAAACTGGCCAAATCGCAATAGTGTATGGCCAGTTTAAGAATAGGAATGGATGATGACTTACAGGCAGAAGAGTTGGATTGATGTTGTGCAGGTGCTCAGTGCTGAGACAGTTCCATTTTACAAACCCAGAAAGGTATTTGGGAAATAGGAAATGATGCAACTATATTTATATGTTGAAAAACATTTCAAAGACCAAAACGACAGTTACTGGAAAACACCCAGCGGTTTACATAATTATTTTTAATGGGTGAGTTGTTTTAATGAACATGCGCTTTTCAAAGCCACTAAAACAAACTGATAAAGAAAGAAATGCTAAAGTGAAATTAGCATGCGCCTATACCGAATTCAGTCTATGAGAATTCCGTATATGCTGGTATTAGTGTTGGGTATCGCATTATTCTCCCATGTGTTACATAGTGCTCCGTACTATAGTAAGAAAGAGCTTGCGGTATGGTTCTATTTATATCTGTTTTTTTGTATTTTTATTTATGTACTCCGCGTTCTGACAGAATAACTGTGATATCTTTTTTTTATTTATTAAATGAAAATGATGGAAGCGTAAGGGACTTTATTCTGAGTCACATGCTGCAATGTAGAAGGTACTTGAGTAATTTGTTTCTACAGCGTTTGCCTCTACAGTCGCACTGTGCATGCACCCAGAGTCTGCACGCAGAGTTGCGGTTGTGATTAAGATACATGGTCTCAGAAGTCTTTTTAAAATGTATTGAGCATTTGTGGGCAGTGACAGGGTATTGGCAAGGGCGTAACTACCATAGGTGCAAGGGGTGCAGCTGCTATGGGGCCCAGAGCTGAAGGGGGCCCATCTTTACTGTCTAAGTAATATGTTTTACATACATTTATCACCATCAGTTGATAAATAGGGCCTACGAATATTTAGTTACGCCTTTGGGTATTGGAGTAGGGGTCACACAGAGATGGTCCATCGGATGGGCGTATTACATGAGTGTCACATACAAGTGGTTAGATGTATAATTACTCACATTGGAGGACATACTCTGACTGCCTAGCTTGGGGCTGGTGCAGGTTTCAAGAAGCACCATGCGATATTTGAGTGGGCATCTCAGATATTGCACCTTCAGGTGCCCGCTTGTACACGTATTTGCATGAAGTGCCAGAAGCAGTACCCATAAGAGGTGCACAAACGCTTACATTCACTCAGAGGTGCATCGCAAAAGTGGAAATCAAGGCTGGCGAGTTTAGTGGTGTCTGTAATAGGGATGGGACAAATAGTTGAGGATTCAAATCTAGAAGTACTGTAACGATAAAGAGAAATCATTCAGCATAATGGTCAGTAAAAGAGATACCCAACATCCTGTTAGGAGACAATAATATAACAACAATGCAAGATCGTGTGTTCTCTAGTCATGTGGATATGTGCTAAACCTTCCTTTATACTTACCCAATATTATAACTGACTACCTAAAATAAAGAGGGTCATTCAGGTTGGCTCGCAAAGCACATTTGCTTTGTTAATAGGCAAAATCATGTGCTCTGAATTTTACATCTGGCCCAACTGCAGTGCACATGGTTTTGTCCATTAGCAAACCAACTGTGCTTTGCAAACCAACCTGAATCACCCCAATAATGTGCCACAACATAGGCTACACTTCTCTCCCACACTCCTATTCCAATGGCTGCTATCAGTGCTGCTCTCCTTATTTAATGAAATTGTCTCATTGTTTGAATTTAGCTATTTTAATTTATTTATTTATGTTTGCTTTTACATTTACATGAATATTAAGAAATGTACCCTACTAAACATGTACGTTTAGGTGCAGAGGTATCATGGGATATAGTAATAGGTCTGATAGATCTGTATTCAGTTGTCCCTTCTGTTTTCTACAAGCTTAATAATTATCGCTAAGGTTTACATCATTTTTTTTTACTGTGTTTAGACCTTTGCATATTACTTCTTATAGAATTACACAGCTGGATTGCACATTGGGGTCCCAACATCCAGTCCCCATAGTTACACATAGAACTCAGAAGCAGTATTGTGTAGTCTTCTGCAGTGGCTCTGCTGTTCTGTGAGTACAGCCGCCAATGTGGTGCTATGGGTACCACCACATTATCTAGCACCACTTTCATCAGGCTGATTATCGGCCTATGGACCAGGCTTAGCAGGGACTCGGGAGGGTTGTGGTACTGTGGCAGGTATTATTCTGGGGCTCTGCGGCTTGTTAATTCACAAGAAGAACATCAGGTTCGGTAGTACTGAATGTAAAACGGGATGAATAGACTTGTAACAAATGCAGCGTGCAAATGATAATGTTTTGCTTAATAATAAAGTTCAATACAGGTTGAGTTTCCCTTATCCGGAAAATATTCGGGACCACGGGCATACTGGATAAGGGATTTTTGTGGATCTTGAAATATTGTTTTCTTCATATTTCCTGGTCCCCTGGCAGTGCCCCGATGGTCACCCGACATCTGCCATGTCACCCGGCATCCACGGCGGCCTTTGGAATCTTCTTCAGCGGCATCTCCGGTCCCAGGGGTGCACTGCGTGAGTGCGCAGGTGTGCCGGTGATGAGGATTCCGCCGTGGACACAGGGTGACGAGGGAAGTATGAAAAAAAAACAAAACCCTGAAATATTCTGAATATTTCAGTTTTTGGAATATACTAATAAGGGAGACTCAACCTGTACTATATTGGAAATGACATGAATTAATGCTTCACACTCCCCTATATTTAAGCAAAGAAAGCCAATGTTCCACTGTGTAAGCTGTAACATAAACGATTAGAGTTTCTCTTGCCAAAGTACAATCTACCGGACCGTTAAAATGTCATGCAAACAAAAAATAAAACGAGTTTACATTTTGAAGGTTAATTTTCCCAGCCAGAACGGTTGTTGTTTTCATTTGAGTATTTCAGAACCATATGCACAAGATAAATAGTATTTATATATTTATTTATTTATGTATTTATTTTTTCTTATGCCTGAGTTCTGCTTTGTATGTAAATGATCATTCTTTCCTTTAACTTCACCATTTGTCGCAGACGCGCCACTAAACTGTCTGAACTATGCCAGACATGATCGGAAACATTACTAGATTTCATGGTCACTTAGTTCAGCAGGATAACCACGATGTGAGTGCTGCAATTACTTTTAATGATGCATAGCGTCGATACAAAAGGAGCAATATTGCACTGAATAAAAAAGGCAATTACAAACATTATGTGTATGCACACCTGTCAGTGTAGATGAACAGACCATTGTATATCCTGCCCCTCTTGTATTCACGAGTCAAGGCTGATAGAGAACAAATCTCTCATCAAGAACTTTACAAAGCTCTTCATGAATCCTATATGCGTTTCATCTGCTCAGAAACAATTCTCACTGTAAACATGTCAAGTTGATTTTCCTCCGGTGGTGAATGTTTTATTTAAAATATTGATGTCTATGTGTGTTGAATTTCTGGACCAATATAATTTTGCTATGCATTGTATATAAGGAGAGGAGATAAAAGTAATGTAATATTTATTTCATGTATTTATGGTATAGTGTTGAAATTATTGTGTGCTATATTAGACTACGTCATATTAGGCACACCGGGTATAGAAAAAGAGGTCAAATTTACTGTACTGGCATCCTTAGTGCAGCTAATTTAAACTAAGACATAGGAGCCTATTTATCAAGCCAAACCCATGCAGAGGCGGCTGTTTGTGCATTAGTAAGATTCTTTATTGTATCAGGGATGTTTACTACCATCTGAATGCAGGAGATACAGATAAGGAAAGAGGTAGCAGTCCCGTTATTGTTTCTACAGACTGTCTTGGTCAGTGTACCAAGTTCAGAAGAGCTTAGCTATTACGAGTTGGGCCTTACAAGGTAAATGTATTAGCCATCCACTGGAGAAGCATCTTCGAATCCCTCCCCAACAGGCTCCTCCTCTCCATTTTATCGCAGTGGTTTTTTTTAAGCTACATGCGTGGAGAAAGCTGGGTCAAAATAATGTGATATGAAAAGTTATCATGTTACTAAAGACTTTTCATTGGGACAGGCTCTTATCAGAACCACTGTACCAGGCTAAGTTTTTTGTTAAACTCCTCAAACCCCCTTCTCCGAAGTCTCTTTTTACCACAGATGAAAGTTATCAGGTGCCTTTTATGAATATAAATGAATAGGCCCCATAAGGTGGGTTAATTGGACATATTGCAGCAGTGTTTAACCCATTTGGGAGGACTTTTGTTGTACCAAACACATTATTTTTTGTGGTTCCCAGGCAACTATATTTTTGAACCAAAATTGAATCAAACTATGTTTTTGTTCACTTTTTTTTAAAATGTAGAATTAAAAAAACATAATTGAGAACAAAACAGTAATTTCTTTGCTTCTCCTGAACAACGAGAACTAGGCAATGTGCCTGTCATCTATGTACTTAGTCATTGAAAAAGTGTATTTGGGGATTGTATTGTATTATTTCTATAGATTGTAAGCTTGTGAGCAGGGCCCTCCTACCTTTTTGACTATCTGTAAATACCCAGTTTGTGTATACAATTGTAAAAAGGAATATGATGTGCTATATAAGAAACTGTTAATAAATACATTTATCTTTAGATCACAATACAATAAGACTCCACTAGGCAACCAAGACACATTCCCTTAGCTGCTGTCATCAATACATAGGGACTGGTAGAAAGGTGGTTGTGCATTTAATAGCTTACAACCTGGGTTAAATACTCCTGCTAACGTAACCATTGTACTGCGCAAGTGGTTTGTTATTCATCAACAATCTATTGGGTTAAAACTGGAAGTACGGTAGATGTTACGATTTATTCTTCCTGGACAGATGCGATTTGTGGTTACAGAGCTCCTACCTAAGCTCTGACAATAACACATTGTTCCACTGCTGTTACAATTGGGATGTATTCCTATCAAGGGGGATATTTATTATTAATTTTATATCATTGTACAGTGCTAAAAGACATGTTGTGTTTTAAACCTTCTCTAGTATTTCATTTGTTAATATGACCACACATTGAAAATAAAGCATTCGTATGATATGAAATTTGCCTAATTATTGTGTACCAACAACATCTGTCATTGCAATATTTTATGAAGGACAAGACTTCTGCAAGTATGCCTCTTATCTTGAGTTTTCTTATTATGGGGCAGATGTATTAAGCATTAACGAGATAAATGCAAGGGTGATAAAGAGGGATAAACTTCCAGCCAATCACCCGCTAACTGCCATGTTACAGGCTGTGTTTAAAAAAGTCAGTAAGGAGCTGATTGGCTGGACGTTTATCTCTCTTTATCACCCTTGCCCCTATGTGTAATACCTATGATTTGCCTTGGTTAATAATGATCACAAACAAGAACTCATTCACCTGTAAAGCCTCACTCTAGCTGCAAACATATATTTATAAATAACTATATAGAATAATTGAAACTAACCTATAAATCATGAAGGTAAAATGTGCTGTTCAATCATCCTATGGCAGATCTGCAGTTTGGCCTCAGTACTGTCTGTCACAGGCAGCTGAAAGCGATAAACGCTCTGAGATAAATAGCTTAACATAACTTATAGGCCCCATATATGACATGTTATGTATGTATAAGTTATACATACATAACTTATAGGCCGCAGTCCTCTGACACCTGGAACGGACAAATAGGAATAGCCATCCTGTTGAATCTGTAAAATTTGCTGACGTCAACCAATTAACCTGCAGTATTTCCTAGATTCCCTGTTGGATCACTGATCATAAATGGCTGCTAATTAACATTTTTGGATCAGATGAACAGGCTCAGTGCCAGATTAAGACTTCAGGGGGCCCGGGGACCTTTAGTCATTTGTCATTACTGGCTGCAAACTGCATGGGAGAATATTACACTGTCAAAACACAGAGAAAAGGCAGTATAAACTTTATCAGTGGATAACTGCAAGGAGGAGATTACATACATACATACATACCACATGAAAAGCCTGTGTTTGTCCCTCTGCACCTTACTCTGTAGGACTGTAGGAGTCCTCACAGTCCCAGTGCTGCATCTGATTAAAAACCCTCCCATGACTAGGCTGCTGCTGCTGTCCTCCATGGGCCTTAGAAGCATGTAATGAGCTCCACCAATTAGAGCTCAGCACAAACCTCTCAGCCTCTGCCCTCTTGTGCAAAGTGTCAACTCCCAGTAATGCACTGCACACTTGTGCAGTCAGTGTGCCTTGGCACCCCATGCTCAGCACCATTAATCATTGTCACTTTGGCAGATAGGTGAAGCTGTAGCACTACCCATGCACAAAACCTTTAGCTTTGTACCCAGGGGTACTGACCCCTTTGCCCCTGCTTTAATCCGGCCCTGAACAGGTTGAGGAATACGCACCCTACTGTATTGTAGGTATTGCTCTAAAATTACAGACAACCCTTTATGGAATTAAATGTAATATTTAATTAGAAAAATCAAGTCTTTAAATTTTCTAAATGAGATGACTATAATAAGAATAAAGAATACGGTGGCAGGAAAAATAACCAACAGCAATATCAACCACATCAAACTTACAGCTGATTCGCTGGCTTACAACTCTGCTTCCAGTTTTACGTGTTAGACCCATCCAGGTATCAGGTCTCAGAACATACACAATACATTTTTTTAAAACAGCGGCAACTGCTGTTCTTTACCGCCACAGCAAGCAAAAAAGAATACACAAACCAACCAAAAATGAAAGGAAGGGTGTGGTAATAAGAACAAAGAGGCCAGACTCTTTGCAGCTATTTTTTGTGACATGCCACAGACTTCCCCACAAATGGTTTATTTACTAAAATGGGATTAAAGATTGGATGTTGCTAGGGGCAACCAATTAGATTCTATCTGTTAACTTCTAGAAGGTGATAAATAAGGAGTAAATTCTGATTGGTTGCTATGGGAAACATCCCATCTTCAATAGAACTACCATCTTAGTACATAAACACCTCAGTCTCAATCTCTTAGCCCTCCATACTCAATCTGCGAAGCGGTGGTATATGTTCATGAAGTCAATATTCAGAATGTTGACATTGGCTGAATGTCGACATTAAGAAACTCAACATGGACAGTTTGTGGACATGTGAAATGCTGACATTAACATTGTCACATTGACAGAATGTCAACAGATGATTTTTAAGGATAGGCTTTCGTTATTATTAGGGCTATATGCAGAATAAATACTAAAATATTGTCGACATTCTGACACAATTTAAATATCAATGGGACATTATGAAGGTCGGCATTTGATATTTTGACAGATACTGTCCATGTCAACAATCTAAAGTTCAGATTATTTATTGAGTTGCCATAAGGAATCAATCCACCTTAGCAAAAGAATTCGATTTTCACACATTCTTAGATATCGGGGAAACTAGAAGTAGCATGTACCTTCAAAGCGACTTCTTTGCACGTTCATTAATGAGACAGGTAATTTCTAGCACACTACAACCAACGTACTGTAAAATAAACATTCAAACACACAAAAGTAACAAAGTAACATAGTAATTAAGGTTGAAAAAAAGACATTAGTCCATCAAGCTCAACCTACTGTATTTGACTTGTAACTAATGTATTTGACTTGTAACTACTGACTTGAGTAAGTCATATCTATAGGATTCCCTTAGTGGCCAAAAATGTATCCAGTTTTGATTTAAATTCATTAACAGTAGTTGCTGTAACCAGCACCACCGGCAATGAGTTCCAGAATTGTACTGCTCTAAGGGTGAAGAATCTTCTTCTTAATTCAGTACTGATTCTCTTTTCCTCGAACTTAGTGACCAAGTCATCTCCCAGTTCCCTATGATTTCCAATCCCTTATTTGAACATGCTTGTCATTTTTCCTCTCAACCTCCGTTTCTCCAGTGAAAAGTGACACCTCCGTTTCTCCAGTGAAAAGTGACATATGCAATAAAGATATTCCCAATCTTCCCGTATTCTCATGATTCATGTAACACTCCTAAACAAATTTTTAAGTCTGAATATAATGAAAGGAATGTTCTAAAGTGAGTGGGCTGTGAAGTGGCTTTTCTATGCTTTCCATTATAAGCATTTACAGCTCATCCTTCCAACTTTCAAGCAGTCACATAAACATGTTCAAGTGCACTTCAAATCATGAAATGTGGACAAGCTTGTTGTTAGCATTGAGTGTAATTGCAACTTCATATATTTTGTAGTTTGTTAATTATCTTTAGTAACGTATCCACTTGCTTTTGCTGGCTTCCCACAACAAAAGACCAAGAATCGATCTGCAGCAACAAAGACACTGAATTCAACCTAGGAGGACTTAATGGTAGGTACTGTAGCAAAGACCACTTACCATATATTTAAAGCTTTTACAGCAAAATAGTCATTCTGGAGTTGGCCTAGCTTTTAGTTAAGGCAAGGTGTTTTTATAGTAGTATCCGGATTAGGGATGCCAATCCCGGGCATTTTTTCAATCCAGGAATGCGGGATTAGAAAAATGGCCATTCCCGGGATCCCGGGATTGGCTTGCCTAATAAAAAAAACACCTTGGCTGCCCCGCATATTCTTACTTTTGTGATACGGCCAGGAGCCTGGCAGTGAAGACGGCAGGTGGGAGGGCAGTGAAGCCGTGCAAGTGGGCAGGCAGTGAAGGCTGAAGCCGGTAGCACAGCGGGTGATGCAGTCACGATGAGATAAAATCCCGGGATCGAAATCCCAGCGTTTTAGGGGCCAAATCTCGAGATACCGCTGTCCCAATCCCAGGATGGCCACCCTAATCCAAATGATAGACCAACAATGTTTTGGTCAACAGTCAAAAGTACTTAAGGTCAACTGTCAACAGGTTGAAAAGGTCATCATGACAATCAGCGAACCACAAATAGTCGATACAATTTTTTAAAATAGTAATAAATGCATTTATATAAGTCATACAGTAGGTGTGATCTACGTATTTGGCCAAGGTACAAAAATAAATATAATTCATGGACTAATATATGACAGAGTATAATTTGCAATGACCAAATTATCATGGGAAATGAAATAGAACACTTGACTTAATTCTATAATATCACCTTTTTTCAAGTACTTTGTTTTGAACATTCCAGTTATAGTGGCACACAGAAAGTACTCAGCAAGACAAGCTTCACACAATAGGTGTCATGTTCATAATAAGTAATGTTTCCACTGTAGCAGCAGGTACAGCACACTCATACTATTATACTTGTCACCTTAGAAGCAATCTAAGGACAGATTTAATTTAATTTCCAAAGAGTTGAGCGTCTTCCCTGTCAGTTACTTTGATCTATTGGAAATAATAGATGGTGTGTTATCTGAGTGATTATTGTGTTTATAAAATTATCAATAGAAGGATTGAGAAATAGCACTCTCTAGTATAATACGTGTATCTGATTTACTCCCGGGATTGAAAAAATGCCCCTGGATTAACATATATTTGTAACGCCATTTGGCTACACGCGATTTAGTAAACTGCATCCCTCTTTTATATGAATTGGAAATAACCTTCTTGCAGCATAAACAGAGTAAATAGGGGGAGTGTATGAGGGAAGTCCCATGTGCAGGCTCCACGAGGGCCCCTCCCTCTCTCAATTTATGTAGCTCTAGCAGGGAGGTAAGTATAGCGTAATGGTGTAGAATGTGTGGGGTGGGCAGGGGGAGAGGAGATCCAGCTACGGCGAACAGCAGGTGAGAAGTAGATCCGGTGGAGGTGAGCAGGGAGCGGGTCTCCTAATCATGTGTATCGACAATCCAAAGGCTAAATACAGTAATGGCACTATATTGGAAACTACTCAGGATGAAAAGGATCTAGGAGTGACTATCAGGTGACTAAAGGCAGGTAAGCATAGATGAATGGATGCATAGCGACAGGGCCGGAGGACCTTTAGTCTAGACAAGGGGGCCCCTCGCACTTGTCATTACTGGGCGCAAACTGCACGGGAGAATACTACACTGTCAAAACACAGAGTAAAGGCATTATAAACTTGGTAAATGGGTAACTGCAGGGGGGGGAGATTAATACAAACATATATATATATATATATATATATATATATATATATATATATATATAGCAATCCAATGCTGCCGGCACTCCGAATGTCTCAATAGCAACTGCTCCAGGTGCCAGAAATGCGGTAGTTAACAGTCCAAGAGAACCCACCGAAGTGGGAATGAACGGCATTTGCGGAGACTTGTTTGAATGCAAAATAAAGTGTATTAAAGATACAGGTATGTGGGGGACGTTTCGGGGTATCAGCCCCGTCCTCAGCCCCAAACCTACAGCTGTAGGTTTGGGGCTGAGGACGGGGCTGATACCCCGAAACGTCCCCCACATACCTGTATCTTTAATACACTTTATTTTGCATTTAAACAAGTCTCCGCGAGTGCCGTTCATTCCCACTTCGGTGGGTTCTCTTGGACTGTTATATATATATATATATATATATATATATATATATATAGCAGACAGAGGGGTCTGGCACTCCACTTGCCAGCAGGGAATGGCGATAGTATAGTTGCCTGGGTGCTCACGCCAAAGCCACTGCGTGCTCCAACATAGGTAGAGAAAAAACGTGTCACTCCAGGGACTTCAACAAACGTGTAGTTTATTGGCGCATATCAACGGCGTTTCAGGACACTTCCCGTCATCAGGATAATTGCCTTAAACAAACAATAGTTTGTTAGTGTGTATAGATGTCAGTAACCTATATACCTGCATTCCCCACCAGGCAGGTTTAAACGCAGTGCGGTCACTGATTACGGATAATTCCGAGTACATTGGTCCAGATATTAATTTCTTTATAGAAATTCTGGAATTCACACTCACACACAACTATTTTATGCATGATAAAAAATATTTTAATCAAAGCAAAGGGTGTGCCATGGGATCTGCAGCAGCACCTGTGTACGCCAATGCGTATATGTACAAGGTGGAAAAGGAATTGTTTTTTTCACAGATAGATATACATCGATATATCCAACTATATCTCAGATATATCGATGATATATTGCTGTTTTGGACAGGACCACAGGACATACTTACTCGGTTACTGGAGGAACACAATGCATCCACCAGTCCGGTGAAACTCACTTATGTAGTTTATTCCCATATGGTCAATTTTTTGGATGTGCGGATTAGTATTGAACAGGGGCATATTAAAACGCAACTTTTTTCCAAACCCACCGATAGGAACAACATGCTCCATCATAGCAGTTTTCACCCCATTCACACCAAGGCCTGGCTCCCATACTCGCAATTTTTACGGGTATGCAGAATCAACAGCGAGGTTACCACCCGCAATGCCCAACTGGAGGAGATGACCCTGAAATTCCAACAAAGGGGGTACCCCATTGATGAACTCAGGAAGGCTAAGACCAAAGCCTGTGCTAAGAGCCGGGAAGAGTTATTAAAGGATAAGGTTAAACCATCAGAAACTCCTAACTCCATGACATGGGTCACCCAGTTTTCTACTCAAACCCCTGAGATTGTTTCTAAAGTGAAAACCTTATGGCCCATAGCTAATACTAACACTGAGTTAAAAAGCCTGTTTCAATCAAAGTTGATACCCAGCTACAAAAGAGGACCCAACATCCGTGATTTAGTGGTCAAAATGGACATTAGTGACAAACCCAAAACCAATACTGACCACTTCCTCACAAGGAAACCTGGATGTTATCGATGTCTGGGGTGTGCCACGTGTGGTTACCTGATTATAGGGGCCCAATTCTCGCACCCACACATGGGTACCCCATTAAAAATCAAGTATCCCCTCACATGTAGCTCACGTTATGTGGTTTACTTGCTGTCTTGTCCATGTGAATTATATTACGTGGGCAAGACAGCAAGACAATTCAAAGAAAGAATGGCCCAACACAGGGCAGCAATTAAAGCGGCCCTTGTGTCGGGCACTAGTGAACAAGCTGTGGCACGCCATTTCACGCAAGCAGGCCACAACATGTCACACTTACGTTATCGCATGATCGATCATGTGCCACCCCCCATTAGGGGGGGTGACAGAGATAAAATGCTCCTTAGACGTGAGTGCGAATGGATTTACAGGTTAAATACTGTCAATCCAGCAGGTTTAAATGAAGCCGTCAATTACAACTGCTTTCTTTGAGCCCGTATTTAGACCTCTGCTGACCCATGTTTGATAGATATTGTGTTGCTTGCTCTTTCATATATTTGCACTATGTTTTGCACTGTTTTTATCAATTGTTGTTTAAAGAGGCTGTACATAGACAGATACAGTCCATCTTCCTTATACATTACATATTCATCACATTTACCATTCACATAACACATATATGTACACAGGCCAACACCTGACTACATATTATTGGTTCTTTATTTTAACTTTCTCTGACTACATGTCAAATCTTTTTTATTTTTTTATTTTATTATAACACAGGTAAATAATGGATATATGTAATAGTCACACATAAACCTTGGTGAATAGTGTAACACTAGATATAGAGGCACGATTCAGATTGCCTGCTCATCACTATGTGTCAAATATAGACATAATTGATTGACACATGATCGACACGTTTTTTTAGTTGACACGTTAATTATTACACCCAACATCCTGTTGCACTAATTACTTAGAGGCTCCACATTAAGCCTTGTCACAAGAATGATTAGTATCTTATTATAACACACACAAGAGATGTACATTAACAATATGGATTGCTAGTGACATTGTTATTTATATGTTCAATAAAGTTTTTTCCATTCACGCACAGGTCTCGCCCACCTCTGGTGTGCGTTCCACCGACCGGGAACGCGTCACTACCGGGTCTCGATCCGGAAGCTGGAGCGGCAAACGGGACGGAGAACCGCCAGAAGGAGGGGGGAGCCTACTTTGCCGGTATGTATATAATGCACTTATTGTTTGTTTAAGGCAATTATCCTGATGACGGGAAGTGTCCCGAAACGCTGTTGATATGCGCCAATAAACTACACGTTTGTTGAAGTCCCTGGAGTGACACGTTTTTTCTCTACCTATATATATATATATATATATATATATATATATATTATATACACTTAACATCGGCACTCACCTTTCCTAGTTTTGGGGTGCCCTATGGCTTGTGACCACATTGTTTAAACAGACATTGTAGGGGCTCTGCACACACTAAATTAACTGATAATAAATAGTGGAGATTTGGTTCATGAACTGATCAATGCATTTAAGCCTGCAGCCCCCTTCAAGGGACCCTAATTTTCTGCAGGTCCTAACACTATCGCTGAAAATGGCTACAATACACATAGCTATCACATCAATGTTTGATTCCAGGCATGCTATCTGGTCTGAAGCTCACAGCACACTTTGCTTTTATAGGTGAGCAGCTACCAACACACCTGTCACTAATCTTCTAGGGAAATGGTTAACATAAGCTATGGAATCTTAGTTAAAAACAGGGTGCATGAGAGAATGTGACCACAATAAGACTAATTAAAAAAATTTATCTAATAAACAATATATACACTTAACATCGGCACTCACCTTTCCTAGTTTTGGGGTGCCCTATGGCTTGTGACCACATTGTTTAAACAGACATTGTAGGGGCTCTGCACACACTAAATTAACTGATAATAAATAGTGGAGATTTGGTTCATGAACTGATCAATGCATTTAAGCCTGCAGCCCCCTTCAAGGGACCCTAATTTTCTGCAGGTCCTAACACTATAGCTGAAAATGGCTACAATACACATAGCTATCACATCAATGTTTGATTCCAGGCATGCTATCTGGTCTGAAGCTCACAGCACACTTTGCTTTTATAGGTGAGCAGCTACCAACACACCTGTCACTAATCATCTAGGGAAATGGTTAACATAAGCTATGGAATCTTAGTTAAAAACAGGGTGCATGAGAGAATGTGACCACAATAAGACTAATTAAATTTTTTTATCTAATAAACAATATATACACTTAACATCGGCACTCACCTTTTCTAGTTTTGGGGTGCCCTATGGCTTGTGACCACATTGTTTAAACAGACATTGTAGGGGCTCTGCACACACTAAATTAACTGATAATAAATAGTGGAGATTTGGTATAAATATATATATATATATATATATATATATATATATATATATATATATATATATATATATATAGTTTATAGGATCCAGGTCACTGTTTGCCACTGATTGAAAATTCTATTTTCATTTACGTTCATTGGAAAATTCTTTCCGGCTGGAATAAAGTCATTTCTGGCACACACTCTATCCTCAAAACAGGATACATCCCTTAAACATGTGTTTTAAAGGATTTTAAAACTGTCCCCTAATGAAGTCGTATATGACGAAACGCGTCGGCTATTTGTTTTTTGAAGATCTGCAATCTGAAACCTGTGTCTGAAAATAAATAATTATTTTTATCAAATTTTAAGTGTTGTTGTCTACCGGATAATTGTAATCCTAAAGTGGTGGACATCACTGAGCGCACTCTATACCTTTCCTTTTCATATATATATATATATATATATATATATATATATATATATGCAGCAACAAATGATCCGGTACTCCACTCAACTCCAATTGTAAGGGGGGTGCCTTGGCTGGTCAAATACACACTGGTTGTAGAGACATAAATCCCTCTGCCCGGCACTCACATACATCAAAGAAGGCGACCTCACACAGGTCTAAACGGCAACGTTTCGGGAATTTTATTGTATTCCCTTCGTCAGGTTGTCCTGACGAAGGGAATACAATAAAATTCCCGAAACGTTGCCGTTTAGACCTGTGTGAGGTCGCCTTCTTTGATGTATGTGAGTGCCGGGCAGAGGGATTTATGTCTCTACAACCAGTGTATATATATATATATATATATATATATATATATATATATATATATAGAGTACTGTGTGAGCTGGCACTCCTTGTATACGTGCTGATGCCCAGGTGCCTCCAAAGAAATAAGTACAGGTTGCAAAGAGATGCGGCACTCAAAGGGTCTTGTTATAAACACTTTTGTATTTTCAAAGTCATATACGCAGTAGTTACATACAATCCAGGGGTATTTGCCCCGACGTTTCAATGCCATTTATGGCATTTTCCTCAAGGGCCCATGTGTCTATTAAGCAATGCAAACAGATAGTGATATATATTAAATGATTTATACCTAACTTACCGGGTGCTGGGCGGGAGCCGGGTGCATTTTTTTCACTTAAATATAAGACACGGACCCGAATAGTATCATATATAGCAGTGGTGGGCAACAGGCGGCCCGCGGGCTGGATGCGGCCCTCGAAAGGCTCATGACTGGCCCGCCACTCAAACCTGTAGCACAATGACAAGCGGCCCGACGGCTGAGCCGCTGGTCATTGTGCCCTACTGTGCTGCAGCTGAGGACTGAGGAGAGCAGGGATATTTCCCCCTCCCCCTCTCTGTGACCTTCTACTGCGGGCTCTGCCCCAACTATCGCGCGCGCACTTTATGTGCCCGGAGAGATGTTGCAGGGCGCCGGGCAGACAACCATGAGGAGGAGACCACACCGGTCTCATGGGAAAAGTACTGCAGTGCCACCCCCTCCCTGCTGCTCCGGATTGTTGGACCGCTGACCGGGAACTCACAGTACTGCAGTGGCTGCAATGTTATCATCATGCATGGTACATATGTATGTATGTATGTATGTTCCGTATGTACATTGCTGGGGAGGGGGGTGGACATACCCATCATGATAATAACATTGCAGCCACTGTTGTGATTTCCCGGCCAGCTTTCAAAGATGATAGAGCGAGCTCCTACGCAGGGGCAGAGATAGCGGGGACACAGGCAGCTGAACACTGTCTGAATGTGAGAAGGCTGCAGCGCATCGCACCACACAGCCCCGGAGTGTTCAGGGACAACTACCGCAATTTATAGGTCAGTGTGTCTCCGGGGTCCTGGCAGGGAGGGGATGTGGGGGCTGTAGCTATTCATTGGACTGCATTAATTTTATTAAAGGAAAGAAGTCTGTGTGTGTGTGGTGGGCTATTTATATGTGTGAGTTTGTGTGTGGTGTGCAGTATGTGTGATATACTATGAATGTATTACTGGTGAGCTGAGTGTGGTGTTCTATGTGTATGTGTGCAATATGCCCCCGCCCCCCCATGCAGGGTTCATTTTATTTGTTAAGATATTTTTTATTAAGGTTTTTATTATTATGTTTGGAGAACCACTGCTATAGATGACACAATGAAACATATAACCCAGGCAAAAGCTTCATATTGGCCTAAAATGTTTAAATTTGTAGATTATTAACCTTCACTCCATATGGACCCAGAAAGGCCAGGTAGGACCCCAATTTTCAGAAGTGAAGGGTCCCAGGGACCCACTTTTTTGGCGGGTTTTCGCGATCACTGCCACTGTAGCACAGAGAAGGTATATGGTCTGGTACACTACACTCAAGGACACCCCCTTTTGAGAGACCACACCCCCTTTTCCTGAGTGCGGCCCTCGACCATTTACTGGAAGTGTTAAGCGGCCCCCCAACTGAAATAATTGCCCACCCCTGATATATAGTGACTCCCAGTCTATGATTTCCAGCATAGTACAGCTGGAACGCATGGCCAACTTAGAGGCCGATATACAGATTTAATAAATGCCTGCTATACCCTTATAGATAAGCTATATTGATGCAGAATTATTATATAAGCCCAGCGCTACTTACTGAACTGCTAGTAGCGCTACGGTATTATGTTAAAACAGTGGTGTATGACCGCACGGTTCCGCTGGAACGCATAAGAGTCCCACTGGAACGCATAAGAGTCCGGCTGGAACGCAAGGCCATCTTGGTCGATGGGACATCTGATGTCACCAACCAACAGAGAGATAATAATGATCATGTGACGCGCCAAGTTTGTACAGGCTGGGCACTTGTACACTAGTTAGACAGCTGCTCTGCTTAGCTCATCAATAAGTGCTATTTAAGAGGAAACTGGAGACATGGTCAGTGTATCCTGACTCTGGAGCTGCGAGAAATGTTAAGAACATGGAGATTGTGGATACCAGTCACTGCCAGGCAGTGACTGGTATCCACAATCTCCATCAGGACCTACCCAGTGCTAAGGTTTTTGGAGCCCAAAGCAGGGTGCACAATCCGGACTGCATCCTGCCACATTTCCATCCTTGCTGGCTCCAAATACCCTTAGGGGTAAGAAGAATCACACTTGCTTGTGTTTTATGTGTTAACACACTGTATTTTATTTTATATGTTCTTAAAATTTTTATTGTGTTTTGTATCAATAAACCCTGTTATATTCTAAACTTTGGCGCCAAGTACGATTATCACACCCATTGCTTACAAATTTCCATAACCTGAAGGTCTGAGGGTGACCTTAGTGATAATCATTAGGCAGTCGAAGGAGGCGCGCAGGACCGAGTACCCCCCAAAAACCTTAACCAATTGTCTTGAGAAAGGCTACCTAGTGGCCAAACCGTAGACTATCTGCTGGCTACAAGCTATTTCAAGTGGTACCCTTGTTAAAAAAAGTCAATTTGAGACTGTGGTGAGTGCCTTCTTTGGAGTATTATACCGTACACTATTAAATTATTGGGACACACTGGGTCACCTTAGGGGAGCACCCCAATTAAGGATCACAGAATACATATATATATATATATAGGAGTAGGTGTTAAAGCAATATAACCACTCAGGGTATCTGAAGTGTCAATGTTTTGGTTAATTATAACCTTCGTCAGGAATCACATACCTACGTATGCCAAGGGAGGGCACCGACGAGCTGAATTTATGAAACTGCATATCTGAGTGCCAAGCAAAAACTTTGGTGTATATATATATATGGCATGGTGATGGCCTTTTGCAACCCACAGGCAACAACTGTCTCATCCGGTGCCTCATTTCAAACCACATCACCATCAGCAGCATCCTCCTCAGCGCCAGCTACATCAATATCCTCCTCCTGGTGTAAACATTGACACCTTCATTCTCAAAATCAGGAAATGGACTGTGGGTGATCGGCACAGGAGTGTGTACCACACATACAAGGCAAAGCCTGAAAAAAGTATATGGATTAAAATAACCCTTTTATATTGGGGTTATTTTATATATGCCGGCAGCACAGGAGAGCCTATTTATTTTGTGGTTATTTATTATATGCAGGCGACACAGGAGAGTGTACCTCACACACACGGCAAAGCTTGAAAAAATTAGATGGATTAAAATAGCCCATTTATTTTGGGGTTATTTATTATATGCAGGCGAGACAGGAGAGTGTACCACACACACACGGCAAAGCTTGAAAAAATTAGATGGATTAAAATAACCCTTTTATTTTTTTAAGAGTGTACACTGGACTGTCACAGACTTATACGGCTGTGCCACTGGATTTAACCACAGTGCTGGACTTAACAGCTGTACCACTGGACTTAACTGCAGTACTGGACTTAATGGTAGCACCACTTAACGGCAGTACTAGACTTAACAGCAGTACCACTGGATTTAACAGCAGTACCACTGGACTAGCAGTAACACTGGACTTAACAGCAGTACCATTGGAATTAATGGTAGCACTAGACAGCACAGCACTACTGCATTGGACTAATACAGCAGCACAGAACACCAGCACCGGAAGCAGACAGCACAGTACCACAGTACTGGACTGCAGTGGACTGCACAGTATACCACAGGACACAACCACTGCGACCTGGTTGCCACCTCATGCCAGCTTCCCAGAGAGACACACAGAGAAACAACCTCCCTTAACCCTTTCCAATGCCGGAGTCGGATCTCATGAGAATCTGACACCGGGATGATGATGTTTTGCCTCGTTCTGTGAGCCGAGCTTGGCGGGAAATGCCGAATGTCGCTCGGATCACAGTTCGGATTCCTGTGGCTCAGTAGCATCTGGATTTCAGATATCCGGACGTGCTCATCTCTAGTTTAAATGAACTTTGACTTTAACAAAATAGCCACACTTCTAGTTCTGCTTGTTGTCTATGTATATTTCTAACTTATACTGTATTTTGGCTCTGTACTCATTTGCAGTTTCTTGGCTCCCGAGAGTGATGTGAAGCACAAGATAAGTAACTATAACACTAATTGCAATTTTTAAATTTAATTGGATGTTGGAAATTATTATTAACTATGTAGATTTGTATGAATTCAAAAGGTTATTTTAATATGGATATATGATCAAAACAGATTTATTTAAAGGAAGTTAATATTAAAGTTTTTTTTTATTAATGTACATCTTACTTTATGCTTCCTTCTTTTTTTCTTTATTATGTGGAATTAATTGTAAATGAATTAACATATCTAATTCTATGAATACTGTGAAGAGTTGGGTTCTGTTTTTTTTTTTTTTTTACATTTTATTCTGCTGTCAGCCCCCTTTAGAAATCTGTTTGCCCCTGCACAGGGCAAGTGAATGATAGAAGATCTTGTGAATCTCTACTAAGTATTTATTACAACCATTAAGTGTTTCCTGGAGGAGCTCAATAAATGTGTGAGCTATAGTTAGGAAATGCTTTGGTACTTATTTCATAATATCTTTATTAATGGGATGAAGTTATATTACCGGCATTCATGATGCTGGCGCCAGAACTTTGACATGGATGAGGATGCCGACCCCAAAAGCCAGCAGGCAGCCAGAACATAAGTATGGAGGGTAGGTTGGGGTCAGTCCGGGGAAGATTGGGATTAGGTTTTGGTACTAGTGGGGAATTTAGGGAATAGTCTTTGGGAAGAGGGTTAGGGTTAAACTATGAAGAGGGAGGGTTAGGTAGAGGCACTTAGAAGGGAGGGGTAGGTTTAGGCTGCAGAGCAGTTAGGTTTAGGTGGTGGGGTATGGGAGTTATGGTTAGGCATTAGTGGGGAGAGTTAGAGTCAGGCTGCAGGGGTAGGTGAGGCATTATACTGATCATACATCTGACCAACTTTCCTCCAACCAGCCAACTAGTTGGTTGGATGGAATAAAATCTGATACCGTATGGGAGGAAATGTAATTTTACCAATTTGCTCCCAACATTGCTCCAAACATTGGGAGACTGATAAAAACTGTCACTCAGACAAGGTATTGTAGTTAAATCTGTTCGTTCTTTTTATATATATAAATTGTCATTTGCTCCCATCCAGTACCAGATTTTCAGTCCAACCAACCAACTATTTGGATGGTTGGCTGAAAGTTGGTCTAGTGTATGGCCAGCATAAGTCATCAGCTGCAAGCAGGGAATAGGGGGTTAGGTCACTTACAGACCCCAATAGGGATGACAAGTTTTGTCCGCCAACATCCTCATGGCATCGCATGTATTCCTTATTAACACGTCACCTCAACTATTTTGTCAGCTGAACTGGTTCCTTTTTTCCAAAATATAATGGGCAGAGTATGGGGATAGAATAGAGACTGAGCTAACCTGAGACATGGCAAAGGGGTGTATTCAATGCAGCCGGCGAGGGGGTTAAATGGCAAGGATCCCTGAAATCAAGCGATCCTCGCCATTTGACAACCGCTCCGGCCGCTCACCCTATTCAACATTCCGGGGGAACCCTCGCTGTCAGAGGACAATGAGGATTCCCCCAAACAGCAAGGCATTTAGCTGCAAGTATCGCTGTTTCAGCGGCCTCATATGCTGTTTCCCCCTTGCTCCATTTTTGGAAACAGCGTATGCAGGGGGGTCAGTTGAACACTGACCCTGCGAGCTGTGATAGTGAGCAGGCAGCCCTGCGAGCTGTGATAGCAAGCTGTGACAGTGAGCAGGCAGTCCTTCCAGCTGCCACAGCTCGCCCCCAGCATTGAATACTGCCCAAAGAGTTGGTGTAAAAATGGCTGAACTCAGAACACCTACATGTGCCAGTTAAGCAAATGATTCCTTTTAGGGTCTTATTTTCCAATGCTTTATGTGTCACTCTTTTCCCTTCGGCTGTCACAGTCAGCTGTTCCATTATCTCAGCATTTATTTAAAGTTTTGTCACTTATTTCAGAGAGACATTGCCTGACTGGTTTCAGCTCCCAGCACGGTAGGAGAGTTTAGCTAACTTATCTGGGATCACAACTCAGTCCTTGTAATGAGGCCTCACCTAGCAGTTAGTGCCAGGTAATTGCTCTGTAAGCCTGCACTTATGCGCGCCCAACAAATTTTAAATGAGCATCTCTTTTCCTATCTGATTACTGTGTACTGACCTAATTTGATACCTGATCTTCACTTGCTTACATACTACTTTGCTATTTTTGCTGCAGTGTTCTGAACATAAAAATGAGCTCTGAATTACACATTTTCCTGCATGCTTCTCTTGCCTACCTGTGTACCAGACCATTCAACAAGTCATTAGACCTTGCTTAGCTGCTGAATCCTCCAAGCTTTCTACCGGCTCTGTTGGACTACAAATTGTTTATTTTCTCATTTATTTATTTCCAGTTTCTTATATAGTGCAGCAGATTCCGTTGCACTTTACAATAGCAGACAGTGGTAAAACAAACTGGGTAACAACAGACAGACTTGGGGGTTAGAGGGCCCTGCTGCAAGCTTACAATCTATAGGAATATAGGAGGGAGGGAGACACAAGGACAGGCACTAGTAATAGCATAGCAGTCCCACCTAGTTACAAGTCCAGAAGGGAAGCTATATAATACATAAGTGCCTCAGAGGGTTATGCGTGTAAAACTTAAATATGATACGCTTGCCTGAAGAGGTGAGTTTTCAGGGAACGCTTGAAAGTTTGGAGGCTAGCGGAGAGTCTTATTGTGTATGGAAGGGCATTCCATAGGGTGGTGGCAACCCGATGAAAGTCCTGTAATAGTGAATGGGAGCTATTGATCCGAGCAGAAGAGAGACGCAAATCTTGTGAAGAGCGGAGTGGTCGAGATGGGAGATATTTTGTGATATATAAGAGATATAAGCTGGTGCAGTATGGTTAATAGCTTTATATGCGAGTAGAAGTGTTTTATATTGAATACGATAAGATACAGGTAACCAATGGAGGGACTGGCAGAGTGGATCAGCAGACGATGAGCATCTTGCAAGGAAGATCAGCCTAGCAGCAGCATTTAAAATGGATTGTTGTGGTGAGAGTCTGTTCTTGGGAAGACCAGTTAGGAGACTATTGCAATAATGAATTTAATGAGTGCATGGATAAGAGATTTAGTAGAGTCTTGTGTGAAATACAGTCGTATTTTGGATATGTTTTTTAGATGCATGTAACCTGATTTGGAGACAGATTGGGTCAGAGTCAGAGTCGAGGATGACCCCTAATATTATGGCCTAATATTTTGACAGGTGAGAAATACTTTAAGACATCTATATTAGTCAGATCACTTTTAGGTAGGTCTGCTGTGTAAGATTCCATTTTTATTTATGGCAGCATCAAACAACTTACTAGCTTATGCTAATCTGCCCATAACCAGTATGGAGAACACATGCACATGGAATGGCATTCCAACCACTGTTTTTCAACAAGGTAACTAAATTACAATTGCTTGTGACACTGTTAAACATACTTGTTGCCATATTATTGCAGTGGAGATAAAGGTGGGAAATGCGGAGGCATCAATGGCATTGCAACGTGGACTTCTGCTACTTATTGCCATAGTATGGTGTCCGGATGGCAGACAGACAATTTATTGGTCAACAGTCAATAGATCAACTCCAAAAGGTCACCATGCACAAGATCGACACTGACAAAAGGTCAACATATGAAAATATCAAAATAACTTTTTACCAAATATTTATTTCTCATTTTTGAAAGTTTTCATACTTAACCATCCACAAGGACTCCAATTTGAAACATTAAAGTGGCTCCAAGCATGTAAGGGGTCACTATGCCCTAATTGCGGGTAGAAATTGGAACAAAAAAATGTGAAAAACTCATGTCGGCTTTTTCAAGTGTTGACCATTTACATGTCGGTCTTTTGCTTGTATCAACCTTGTGCAAGTCAACCTAATGACTGTTGACCTTTGTCTGTGATCTATACCACACCCAGGGGTGCTTTAAGAGAGGAGGAGCCCCATGTGCAGCCTCCTCCAGCTGGGACCCCAGCTGGGAGCAGCACCCGCCCGCCGCCTAGTGCAGCAGAGTCTGGGCACTAGAGCGATCAGGCTCTACTGCGCATGTGTGAACTGCTGGAAAAATGGTGCTTTCTGTCAGCGCTGCTGCCTTCATCGCAGGACTCCAGAGGGTAAGTATAAAAGAATGGGTGCAGTGTGTGCAGTTTGGGCCACACTAGGACTCAGACGCCCATGTGCACGGTGCACATTTGCACCCATCATAAATAATTCTCTCAGATCCACAAGTGTGAAATTCATATTCTGCTGAATTGCTGGGAGAATAGGCAAGTATGCTATTACATCTCTTATGATTATGAAATACCAGAGGAACTTGTGAACACAAGCTAGATAAGAATATAAAGCCATACTAGCAGGGTATTTATAGAGCAATAGCCAACATAGAGCTCAGACTGCAGCTTTTGGACAATTTATACATTGACTTATAGACTTAATCATCTTGTTAGAAGCAATCTTGAGCAAACAGCTTGACAGTCCATCAAAACACAGATTTATTTCCCTTTTATATGGTATATACTTTTGATTAGAATCAAGGCTGTTTTAAAAATGGTTTCAAGTTGTTCTAAGAATGGCTCATGACAATTCCTCGAGGGCATCAGATTAGGCCAGAATGCGACTTCTGCAGATTTTACTTACTGGCCCTTATCTTGACAAGATGTGTTGGTGCGGCTGAGAAAGAACACAACAAACGTCTTCCAATCCTTCACGTTATTGAATTTATGTGGTAAAATGCAGCACAAAGCAGTCAACTTAGGCCCCTAAAGATATTAAAATATATCAGTAATGAAACTTTCCATAGTATAAATTATTAAGTCATGCTGCCCACTTTCTACTGTAAATTTTAACAGGAGACTGGCAACGCATAGCCTGCGGACATTGGCCAAACATATTTTTGAGATTGAATTGCTTCACTGGGCAGACACTATGTTGCTAATATTCCAAAGAGGCTTCACTGACTGTACCAAGATGGCCGTCAACCTTAGTACTGTGCATGCGCAGCACTGTCTTCTCACTGTGTAAGAGTGACACAATGGTACACAGCTACAGTATTGGACTAGGATGGTAAGGGCCCACCTGGGGAATGTAGTTGTATTGCAGGCGGGTCCGGCGGCATGATGCGCCGTGATGTTAGTCTAACCGCCCACACGGGACCTCTGGGAATGGAGATGAACAAAGCCTAGCTCCCAGCCTGGTACCCCTTTATTTTATTTTAAAATAAAATGAAATGGACTGGAGCAAACCCAGGGCAGATCCCCTTCGTTAAATGGAGTGAACACACAAGAGCACATGGGGGCACTGGTACCCCTTTAATTTTATGAATTTATTTTAAATTAAAATTAAATGGACTGGAGCAAACACAGGGCAAAGCCCCTTCGTTAAATGGAGCAAACACACAGGAGCACACAAGCGCAATGGTACCCCTTTAGTTAACAGCACTGCTCCACTGGACTGGACTGATACAGCAGAGCCACAATGATACAGGAGAGCCAACCCCAGACTGATACAGCAGAGCAGGTCGCCACCCCACGACATGCAACTTTAATGCACAGACTAACACACGTCCTATTACTAGCCTCTGCAGGACTGGGGTGAAGATGGCAGCAAGCCGCGGGATTTATATAGGATTAGGATTTTGTGAGAATCCGACAGCTGGATGATGACATTTTGCCTCATTCTAGGATCCGAGTTTAGGCGGTAAGACCGGAACGCACTCAGATCTGTGCTTGGATTGCAAATTCCGGTAGTGTTAGAATATCAGAAATTCGAAAGCGCTCATCCTAAGTTATCTACATATTGTCATCTCTGCAATAAAGCAATACTGTTAAGGTGGTGGTGGGGGTTTGTTAGGTAGGATAGCATGGCTTCAGCGGGAGAGGGGTTTAGGGATCTAGATATGCTGTCATTGGGAATATGCTATACATGCAGATGGAGGAGGGATGGGGGATATTTGTTGTTGGGTGGTTATTTTTTGCTTGCAGTAATAATGGAACACTTATAAGACCAATGTCGACATAGACAACAAAAACGTGAAAACTCATTTTGACCTTATTCATGTTGACCTTTTCCATGTTGACCTTTTGACCCTGTCAACCTATTCATGTGTCAACCTTTTGCCTATCGACCAATAGTGTTTGACCTTTATTGTGTCAACCCTATGACCCATACCCTCTTTCTCAAATAAATAGCATCCCATATGCTGCCCTGCTACTGAGGGATATATTTTCAAAGATTGGACTCCATAGCCAACCAATCAGATTCTATCTATTATTTTCTAGAACAAACTAAATAAATAAGAAGTATAATCTGATTGGTTGCTATGGGCAACCCCAATTTAAATAAAAGTCCCATTTTAGTAAATGTACCCTTGATTCTCTAAATCATCTGGTGCTTTCATGGTACGTACATTTTTTTACATGATGCCACATATGTGCCTTGTTTGCCTTATGGATTCCTCGGCAATACTGATAAGAACACCATGGAAAAAAGGAAATTAAAATCCTCATAGGATGCTATTAACACGTATGTCCAAAATCTGCCAGCCAGATGCCCACTGGCAATGTTCATTCTGTAGGGAAGTTGGCCCCAATGTTCTACCAGCATAAAGAAGGGAAAGACAAATAAAAAGTATATAGTTAAATCCCATTGTGTGCTATTACTGAGTTTGCAGAGAACAGACATTTTTTTAAACTACTAATTATACAACAACAATTTAAAGGCAAATTAGATCACTTTATATTGCTGACATAAGTAGGGTGACCAACTCATCCCTTTAATCCGGGACACATATTAATTACACAGGTTCTGTGGCAGTTTAAAACCAGGTGAAATGGAGTCTTGAGGTGTGGCAGTTTAAAACCAGGTGAAAGCCAGCCACAGAACCTGTGTAATTAATATGTGTCCCAGATTAAAGGGATGAGTTGGTCACCCTAGACATAAGTTACAAAATGATACAAAATTGACCCCTTTATTTAATATGACACTAAATACAATGCCTTTTGTTTAAAAATCAGACCAATATGGGACTGAGCCCCAACTCCCAGTACCACCATGAAATACCCCCAGTTCACATTATGGCACACAATGATGTAGATATACCACTCCCATTCCTTACCCCCCTGCTGGTTGGGGAAGCCGGTGCTTCTCTGTTATTACTCTGGGAAACAAATTAAATCTAAATTAAGGGTGTAATTACCTTCTAGCTGATATAAATATCATACTGTACAGATATATTGCTCTACTGTACACATATGGGTTCCTAATAAATGGATGTAAATGAACAAATGTACTGTATATTAATGCTGTTATTATTTGGTCATTTGCATAATTCACCTTATTATAACTGTCTATTAAACAATTCATTTATTTGCTGCACATTATGTACTGCATGACCTAAGGAAGAGTCATCAAAGCTTTCTTAGGAATTAGCTCACATCCTGGTGTAAGTGTGGGCCGCTGACCACCCATGTGTTTTGCGCAAGATACAGGCAGAGAATACCTCATTCCTAAAGCCCCGTACACACGGGAGAGATATATTGCTCAGCAATATATTGCACAGTTTCTCCTTTTCATCAGCGACCAGAGATTGTCGCTGATGAAAGGGAACCTCTGCCGGGGAGCCGCAGAGGTAATCAGCTGGTGGCAGGAGCAAGCTCCTAATACCAGCAATTAGAACGGGGCTGAAAACGGGAGTGCGCACCTGGCGATTTAGCGCTGGGGCACACTCCCATCACTGGCAATATGGTCGCCAGCGACCATATTTCCAGCTATTTCAGCCCCTATCTCCCCCGTGTGTACACAGCTTTACTCGACTCTGAGGAAATAATGTGAGCTTCCTAGAACTTCGATAAAATCATCAAAAGAGAATTTATAAAAGACAAAAATAAAACTATTACATATATTACAATTTAAAACAAACCACTTATTTACAAACCAATTATTTCCAGCTGGGGTAAATAGGATTTATTGATCTTGAGTGTGCATTAAAATGAGCAATTGACCATATTTGAGCAGTCTATTGATATCAATTGATACTAGTATATGACTGTATCTCAATTTTTTTGGTTATCCTCTTAAATGAAGTGTCCCCTTGAATAACCGGCTGGCCAGCACTTACAGTTAAAAGTTAATGTTGGGGGTGACTTTCTTCATATTCACAACCACATGAGGGAGAGTAACCAATGATTAGGTCGTCCGCACAGGGAACACATACCCGCCGAGCTGCACAGTGCCTAGGCAGCCATCAGCGGTGCCACTGGTCATTGCAACAGCCAGCCAGGCAACAATACAAGCAGAGTCAGCACAGTTATCCCACAGGGAACACATACCCGCCGAGCTGCACAGCACCTAGGCAGACATCAGCGGCGCCACTGGTCATTGCAACAGCCAGGCAGGCAACAATACAAGCAGAGACTGGGCTGAGGTCCACCATCGCTGCCTCTTAATGGAGGAGTCATACCTCCTTCCTTGGGTCTTTTCCCATGGGGGCCGCCGGGAGCTGGGATTGCACGTGGGGAGGACAGGCTCTCTCAGCCTACCGGTGGTCTATGCCGGGGCCTACAGGCCTGGACTCTCCTCTGTTGACTATGCAGCAGCGACTGCCGTCAGGTGTCACAGCTGCGGATCTTGCTGGATGGGATGGGTCTGGGTCGGAGATGCTCCGCAGCTTACCGCCAGGGGCCGTGGCTGAAGGTCCTGTGCTGTAGCGCTAACCGTCTCTTCCAGGCCGGGAGGACACTGTGTCCAGTGCAGGGGGCACTCGGCACCCAAACTACTTCCTCCTCCTCTAGGGGGGATGTGTCATTCGGAGGATCCTCCACAACAGCACGCCACCGCTTCTGAGTGTGGATCATTCGGTCGACTTTAATTAGGAGGTCAATAGAAAGTGAAACACGTGAAAATGGTCAACATTGTATATGTCAATGTTGGCAAACGCTTGACACAATCAAAGAGTTGACATGGAAATGCTTGGTACAGGAAAAAGTGAAAATGAGTTTTTAAAAATTTTTGATATCTATGTCGAAATCTGCTGACATGGACACCGTCTAAGTGTACCGCTTCCCCTCACATGGTTCGCTGCGCTTACCATGCTTTGGGCACGGTGCCGTGCTAGGATCGGCACACTTTAATTATGTAAAACTGTGCCCACTTGGATCGTGAAGTAAGAACAAGTCAGTGTAAAAAAAATCATGAAAAACTCATGTCAACCTTTTCATGTGTTGACTAATAGTATGTCTACCTTTTGCTTGTGTCGACCTTTTGTCAATGTTCACAGAGACCATGTTGACCTTTTTTTCACGTGTTGACCTATTGCCTGTCGACCAATTGTCGGACAATACTTCTCATGTAATGGGGGCACGGCCATGCCAGCTTTGGGGATATAACTTCCCGAAGGACCAGGCACCTAGAGAGGCCTGGGGATAAGAACCTTGAACCTACCTACTAGACCTAATAGAAACACTCTTGCCCAAACCTCAACAATGTGCAGGTACTCCCTGGTGACTGCTCCAAATCAGATATTAGCTTAAATATTGACTATTGTATGTGTCATGTGGATTAGCCTCCAGGGGCGGGTCCAGGATAAAAATGACAGGGGGGACACCATGATAGGAGAAGTTTGGGAGGGGGGGTTTAGTGGTGCCAGTGTACATGCTAAGAGAGTGGCGAGAGAGAGGAGAGCAGAGAGAGGGTGGGAATGGGATTAAAAATAGGCCCTGGCGTTTAAAGTACACAGGCCCATCTTGGCGACAAAAGTGAAGGATGTAGTTGTGCGCGCACCAACAGCGTGCTCCAGAAAAGGGGTGTGGCCACTCAAAAGGGGCATGTCCTTGAGTGTAGTGTACCACACCATATACAACTTCTACACATTATGCAACAAAATACTAGACCCCATTATACTTTCCCCTTACACAGGATGCCAAATGGAATAATGCCACATTGATGGTGGGCTTCGAATGATTTTGGTCCCATGAAACTGGGCCGTTTGGTTCCAGAGGGCAGTACGGATGGTGTAATGGTTAGCATTACCGCCTCAAAGCACTGAGGTCATGGGCTCAATTCCCACCATGGCTCTAACTGTGCGGAGTTTGTATATTCTCCCCGTACTTGCGTGGGTTTCCTCTGGGTACTCCGGTTTCCTCCCACAATCCAAAAATATACTGGTAGGCTAATTGGCTCCCAACAAAATTAACCCCAGAATGTCTGTGTGCGTGTACATGTGGTAGGGAATATAGATTGTAAGCTCCACTGGGGCAGGGACTGATCTGAATGTTCAAATATTCTCTGTAAAGCGCTGCGCAATATGTGTGCGCTATATAAGAAACTGTTAATAAATAAATAAATAAAAATACTAGACCCCATTATACTTGCCCTTACACATTATGCCAAATGGAATGGGACAAAATTCACATAACGCCATATGGATTGTGCCAAAATTCACATAATGCCACACGGATTGAGCCAAAATTAACATAATGCTACACGGATAGAGCCAAAATTCACATAATGCCACACAAATTAAGCCAAAAGTCATGCTTCATAAACACGGATATTGCACGCCGAAGGCCCAGCGATTTGGGTTCGAATGAGATTAACCATGAACTTCTGTGATACCGGGTAGGGAACTAGCAGCCATTGGAACCAGGTGGGGGTTGGAATTATCCTGTGGGGAAAACGTTTCAGATTTGCCAGGCAATATTTCCGGTTCCCGGAGGGCTAGCATCATGGGGCTGGGCTAGTTGGAAAGCCCCAGTCCTGAGCTATGTCTGAAATGATGGGGGGCCTCGATACCCCCCACCACCACTACCCTTTCCTACTCTGCTCCCTGACACTCAATTGTCAATATCTGTGTAGCACTTGATGTCTCCCTTTTGGGTTACCATTGACACATGGAACCTGTTCAAAGTGGATAAGAAGGCTTACAGTATTCCGTAAAGGTTTATGTAATCAACTTAATATTTAAGGTTTTCTTTTCAAACGTAATGCAAATAGGCTATAGAACCTTAATTGGTTGGGAGAAAATTGCCTATTTGTAAAATGTGAATTATAATAATTTAATGTCAGAGCTGATTAATCAATTTGATCAAAGTCCTGTTTGCTTCTATGTGATGCCTGCTCTTAAGGTGTTTTCATGTGATCACTTTTATCTGTTTATTACGATATTAAGATTATTAAGATATGTGCAACAGAAAATATATAATCTCTCTCTATATATATATACATATATGTCTAGTGCCTGTGTGACTCCAAAACACTGCCATCTGTTGGCTCCAGGTGCAACTACATCTTCTAGCTTTGGAAGCATTTGCTTCGAGCGGGTTTACACTGCCATCTGTTGGCAGCAAAGGAAACTACACCTATAAGATTTCAAAGCATTTGCGCCAAGTGGGCTTTCTAGTCACATAAATATGCCATTTATGTGGTACATACAGATGTTTCCAACTCTAAATCACCTCCACTGAGTCCGGCAGCTGAATTGAGGCCGTGTTCTAATAGAACATTAAAAAATTCTATTCCTGGATTGACAACACTCCATAGTGAAAGCTGCAAGAACAGACAGATGGGGAACTGCCACTCAACAGCTCGGATTTTGGTGGAACAGACCCAAATTTGTGCAGAAGTAACAATTATGATGTGTCAAGGCAGCATGCACGACAGCAGCATAATGTAACTACTGATAACAGTGCCTCAAACACATGGACCCCGTCTACATCAAACAATTCCCAATCAGAGCTGTTTTAAGTGAGTAGTGGGACCATGCACAGTCTCCGTGCTGAGGTTGTGTGTACTGTGTACACTGTCCCTGTTCCCCAAATCCTTGCAGTGATTTTATGCTTTTACTTACAGATGGAGTGCCTGCCAGCCAGCCTGGGGAATCATCAATTTACCTGAGCTGGCGCAGGCTGGTGGTCTGGTGCTCCATCTGATTGGGACCCGGGAGCATCTCATACGTGTCCCCGTCTGCACAGCGTCGCCGAGCGGTTTCCCTGCCCGTCTCCACTTCAGGGAGATGGGTGGGGATCAGGGGAAGCTGGGGTGGGCTGTGGGGGAGCTGCTGAGGGCAGCTGAGAGTTCTGACGGAACAGGGCATGCAAGCATCTTGTGCGCTCCCCCTTCCGGCGGCTGTCAAATGGCGATTGTATCGCCAGGAGCAGATCCAATGGGAGCTGCTCCATCTGTATACTATTTGTAAGACAGCTAAAAAGAAGTGATAACACAAAGTATGTACATTATATAATTTATTTACAGTCAACTCATATATAGCACAGCAAATTCCGTTGCGCTTTACAGCTAGAAACGGTGATAAAAAAATGGGTAGTAACGGACAGCCAAAATGGCAGGAAGGCGCTGCTCACAAGCGTACAGTCTATAGAACTGACGTTTTTTAATGCCAGTTTATGTGTATACTAATGGGATTCAGGCTAATAGCCAATTCAACAAAATCTTCAACCCCCTTCAACAAAATCTGCACTGGCTCCCATTCCCCTACAGAATCCTCTTCAAACACCTCACACTCACATACAGGGCCATCTCTAATTCCATTGCTCCATATATCTCTAACCTCATCTCCATTCATAAACCCTCCCGCCCTCTATGGTAGGCTGACGACTGTTGTCTCTCCTCCACCCTGATCACTGCTTCCCATGCTAGAGTACAGGACTTTGCCCGTGCTGCACCCCTTCAGTGGAACGCACTCCCTCGCTCCATTAGACTCTCCCCGACCTTGCAAAGCTTCAAACGGGCACTGAAAACTCACCTATTCATCAAAGCGTACCTTTCCACTGCATAAACCAGCTGGTTCTCCGACCCCTTGCCTGTTTACATCCTGCTATCTAACCACCACCCACTCGCGTGCACCTCTTGTAATCTGTCTGTCTCCCCTTCCTACTAGATTGTAAGCTCCTCCGAGTAGGGCCCTCTTCCCTCCTGTCATCTAAGCCCACTTTTCTTCACATTTCACTCACAGCTCTCCTATACTCCAACACTCAGTGACCATCTTCGTCTGCATACTCATCTCCATCATTGGCATCAAGCCTCTAGTTGTATGTTGATTGAGTCCTCACTACTTATATCCAAGCTGTAATGTGTATTGAACTGTGGCGCTCTTTATTTGTACTGTATTTTTGTTATTTATTCAATGTTATGCCAAGCTTTGTCTCCCTGTATTGTTCCTTTGTACGGCGCTGCGAAACACTTGTGGCGCCTTATAAATAAAATTATAATAATAATAATAATTCCTGATTTTGGCTAACTGCACTTAATATTTACACTATCTTGCTACTTGGAAATTGGCCATATACATTGTTCAGGCGACATAGTCAGGATAGACTTACCTGCACAGTCTATTTAGCCATCCGATATCGAAACTGTTGGGCTGCGAATCGGAATCGCATGCTGCTGAACACTACGATTTTGACTAACTTGCTATGCGATTTTGACTATATAGTCCAAATCGATAACCAAAATTGACATGTACACACACAGCTTTACAATATTTTTAAAGTATACAATTGATTGTGTAGTCCTGTGCATTTCCTTTTATCCCCTGCATGCACCTTACATGAACCCTTGATTCTTACATTATTGGAACATACACTTACAAAGCAACAAACACACCTAAAAGAGTATCTCTGTCATCTGTAACAATGAATATGTATAAGGGATAGTAAGATAATTATACAAAATGTTATAATGAGATGGATTTGGAATGCATAAGAGGGGGTGGGGAATGGTTTTAAATTACTTGAACTTAATTCCAGCAATTAAATCATAAACCAGAGAATGACATCATCTAAGTGCAGCTTTACACTGATGCCAATGTGTTCAGGCACATCCCCGCCTGGCAGAAAAAAAAACAGAGCATGACACAGTAAAGGGGGAAGAAAAAGAAAGGAGGGTGGTAAAAGAGGGACAAGCAGGAGACGGGCCGTCTAAAATTGGACACCCTGAGTAACAAGGGTGTCTCTTCTGGAAATCATCAGCTGTTACAACAGCAGATTCTTGGAGGGTGTTTCATAGGCTCCAAATACGCAGCTGACAGGCCAGAGGCTGCAAACATTAACAGGAAGATATAAATAGGAGCCAGTCACTGCAGTACAGAAGTTTACAGAACTTTCTCGGCTGATGGCTGTGTTTATTTTAGCTGGTGCAGGCCATTTGCAGATTAAAGCCAGAGGATCAAGACGCTGCTTTCGCTCCCAATGACTCTGCTTAACTCTCTGAATAATTCCAGTTATCTTGGCTCAACTTTCTTCATTTCGCAGATTTTTTTCTCTGGACTTATCTAAAGACATCTGCAAGCTTTGTCTAACTACCGATAATTTCACTTGGAATTGTTGCGCCCTTGTTTTGTTGGCATTTCTGAATCTTTCCGAGGAGATGGCAGACAGTCAGTTGCCCTTCACTTGTCATTACCCTGCAAGTAGACAAAGAGGAGCCCGGGATCCTTTCCGAGATCAAAGTTTATCTTCTCGTCTCTTAGCTGATGATTTCGGATTTCCAGATGATTTAACCATGGATTGGCCAGACTGGGCACGGCCTAGGCTCACTGCCTCCTGGTCAAGCCCATTGAGATCAGGCCTGGCACGGACATCTGGTGCCTCTCCTCCTGGATATAATGCCAGGTACACAGGTTACCCAGAACAACAGAATACAGTGGCCACCCCCAGCCAGCCCTGGAAGGTGTGTGTCAATGTACAAAGTTTTACTCCAGAAGAACTGACTGTAAAAACCAGAGACGGATTTGTAGAAGTATCAGGTGAGTGGATGGTTACCCAGTAATGAAGTGCTTGATGCTAGCAGTATAGTTTAATTTACATCTCAAGAAAAAACTTTGGATGAAAATCATATCTGATCTGTTTTTATTTTAAATCCTACAGGGCATAGAATGAAGGTTTATAATAATAATAATAATAATAATAATAATAATAATAATAATAATAATAATAATAATAATATTGCTTCTGTTTCCAGTAACATTTTGAAATTGATTTACTGTAATATCCCAGCTACTGGTTAGCAGAGGCAGATTTTGACCTCATGGGGCCCTAGGCAAGATAATGGTTTGGGGCCCTCCTTGCTCAAACAATACATACTGTAGCACTATATTTTTGCTACTGATTGCTGGCAGCATTGATAGAGTACTTTGGCGCAGGCACAGTCTACCAATAAATGTTCAGTTGCGTAACCATCGGTATTGCGTACAAATCTCTAGGGCCAGATGCACTAAGCTTCAAAAAGTGGTAAAATGGAGAGTGATAAACAACTGACCATAACTGTCATTTTCCAACACACAGCATGTGACATGGCAGTTAGGGGATGATTGGCTGGCTGTTTATCACGCTTCATTTTATCACTTTTGAAGCTTAGTGCTTCTGGCCCTTTGTCTTTTGGAAGTAGACATAATACCTTTGTCATATTAAATTAAACTGACTGCCAACATGCAGTGGATGAAACTATTGTGTGTGATAAAATATTTTTTATCCTAATAAAGTGACTTTGGGAGTGTGGGTAGGTGTGTGGGTAGGTCTGTGAGATGTCATGACATCACATGGTAGTCGCACAATGCTCCTCTGGAAACCTTTTTTAATATACAGGATCTCTTTATTGGGCCCCTTGGGACCTGCTGTTCCCTTGGCTGGTACCTAGGTTGCCTTGTGGAAAATCCATCTCTGTGTGACAGCACAGCATGAATATAGCCCAAATTGTTGTTGTTGAACTGCACATCCCAACATGCACTGCAACAGTTTTGCTATTTGGCCATGCTAAAACTGTTGCAGTGCATGCTGGGATATGTAGATCAACAACAGCTGGAGTTCCAAGGTTCTTCGTCATTGTTCTAGATGCTTGACTGCAAAGTTTATATTCATGTGTGTGTGGTTTTCTATTAGATTTATTTGTTTGTGTCTAGATATAGGAGGTAAGGGGGTGGATGATAAATGTCTGTTAAAAGGCCTCTCAGCTCTTGTGGAGTAAAAATGGCTGCTCATCAATTTGCACTGGAATACCACTACAATGTTTCTGATTTGTGGAATTAAATCTAATTTTTCCACATGGATGGTAGCACATTAACTTAGCAAGAAGCAGACTGAGTTTGCCTATGTTCACCTCTTGGTAGGAATGGAAGTACTCGACTTTTGCTGGTTGCCAGCTATCAGATGCAGCAATCTGATGGCACACATGACAACACAGCCGGTTCCAGGAGGGACAAAATGCTCTGTTCCTGGTCATCCCTCTGAATGTATAATTGCCATGAGATGGCTAACTGCTTCTGTCTAGGCCTATAAGAGCTTCTGCTTCAAGAAAAAACATCATAATCTTGCTGTGACATGCCATAACACTCGGCACACTACTGGTCCACATGGATGGTAAATTCTGAAAGTCCACAAAGATTTTTTTTGCCAAATTGTGAAAAATGATGTGTGGACTCTGCAATGTCTAGGGCAATGATACCTGTGTAGCAGCGATGAGGAACGGCAGGGCCGGGTAGGGCTCAAGCATATCCTCCTTTATCTGTACATGCAAGAAGATGGAAGACATCATTAATGGCTATGGGAGCGCACATCATTAACAATATGGTGCGTTCACACTAGACGATGTTCACGATGACATCATTAACAATATTGTTATTGATACTTTAGAAGTAGTTGGGAGAGATTGTTTGCGATGGGGAACTTTTCCATTTCATCTGCTCATATGCTTTGTGCATAAACTGTTGTTGTCCGCTTTTTGTGGGGATTGACTACCCCCACTTCCTGAGCAGCTGCTTATTTAGAGACTCAGCTCCTGACACAGCGCCTGATTATTCCTTGTAAATACCCCCCGTTTTTTCAATGTTTGGATATACCTCCCTGAAATGTACATTGCTGGAAACCTGGGTGATCAAAGAGGACTTTTTGTGGCACGTTCCTCATTTTGTCTGGGTTTAGCTGTTATGCGCGGCTTAAGCCAACCTTAATGAGCATGATCAGAGCAAAAAGAACATCAATTGCATATAGCCTTGTGATGTGCCATTGCTTTAGATGGGAGATTGGGCGCAATATGACAAATTAACATGGCTCATAAAGTACCAGTCAGATCCTGGCTTTAAAAACAGTCTATAACATGGCAGTTAGGTGCTTAATGGATGGTATTTTATCTCTGTCCACTTTATTACACTCTGTGGCTTAATAAATAGCCCCTGTGTTTGGTAGCATCTGACTGGTTGGTCCTTTATCCCTATCTGCTACATTATCTCTCTAATCTTTCAAATACAGGCCCCAGAATAACATCCAATCAGCTCATTATTTAAACACAGCCTGCAACTCATTGGTTGGCACTTTATCTGTCTCCAATGATTGATACATGTCCCCATAAGTCTTTTCTCTCTAGAAGGGAGAGAAACCAAACTTACTAAAAGGCAAGTTGGCCCATAGCAACTAACCAGCTATCATTTATCAAGTACATTTTAGTAATGCTCACTATAAGCTAAATGATGCTGTGGACAACTTGTCCACCCAAACTCTATAGAAGGTCTTTTACATGTTCTCTTACGTTACAAGGGGCTTTCCTGGCTCTCGCCTAGGAGCAGACATTACTGTGATTACTGTAGGATTGGCTGTATATGCTATGACAGGGAAACACATGACCTATTTCTATGTTACTGGTGTAAAAACATTCAGTGGCGCAGGTGATAAAGGGGCAGATATATCAAGTTGTATAAAGATTGGAGAAAATTTCCATAGCAACCAACCACCTCTGAAGCAGCATTTATCAATTGCATTCTATTAAATTATAGATAGAAGCTGATTTGTTGCTATGGGTTTCCATGCCAGGATTTTCCTCTGTCTGTGCTTGGAATTAAAATTGTCACCAAGCACGGTGAGCCAGCTCTCCACAGGGTTTGAATGGAGCCCAGGTTGGACGACGCATGTTACCTGTTCACACTTCCTTGTAACTCAGGTCCAATCATGCTCACGACCTGGGTTGGATTGCTTAGTCAGTTGACCATGGCTTTTTTGTCTGCAACTCTTTTATACTGAGGCCCAAACCATGTCTGCCAGGCAATAACCAGGGTTATTTGGGCAGTATAAGTGGGTATTTACGCATTATTTAGCCCTCTCTCCAGTTTACAGGTAATTACTTCTAAACACAATTTACCACAAAATCATATGAAAATAGAGGTGGTATGGTATGTGATAGGGGGATCTGAGAGCAGTTGGCATGGTATGTGAAAGGGTATCTAAGAGCAGGTCATATCAGTGGCGTAATTAGCATACAGCAACCCCCGCAATGGCTTGGAGGAGCCGGGGGTCTGCGGGGCGCTCTCCCTGACTTGCCTTCAGTTCTCTGCTGCTGTGCAGGATAAGAGAGGGCACTGGGGTCACGGAGCTGCACTGATTTATTTCTTCTGTATGCAGTCCCGTCCTCCCGAGTCCTCTCAGGTCTGCTAGAGCTCACACAGTCACACACTGGATTAAGGGATAGTCTGTAAACTATTTTCCACTTTACAAGTGTATTCATACACTCTTGATTACACTTGTATAGCGGCAAGTAGTTTGCAGACTGTCCCTTACTTCCAGCGTGACTTCTGAGACTTTTCTTACAGGGTGGACTCTCTGGAGCCTGTAACACACTAGCATGGAGCATAACGGGTGTTTAAGAGGGGGTGAGTGTCACACAAAGTGTGTCATAGTGTGTGTGTATATCCCATTAACTATGCAAAACCCAGGTGTCATTTTTTCAAATGTATAGATATCTATATTTCATTTTTTATTTCATTTGTTAAATGTCCCTGTTTTGGCACTCAGATGAGGGGGGGGGGGGGGGGCGCTCCAATTATTTTTGGCAGGGGGGAGCAAAATTTATAGTTACGCCACTGGGTCATATGCTATGTGATTGGGGATCTAAAAACAGGTGGCATGCTATGTGATGTAGGATCTGAGAGCAGGTGGTATGCTATGTGATGGTGGATCTGAGAGCAGGTGGTATGCTATGTGATGGGGAATCTGAGAGCAGGTGGTATGCTATGTGATGGGGGATCTGAGAGCAGGTGGTATGTTATGTGATGGGAGTTCTGAGAGCAGGTGGTATTCTATGTGAGGGGGGAATCTGCGAACAGGTGGTATACTGAGTGATGGGAGATCTGAGAGCAGGTGGTATGCTATGCGATGGGGGATCTGAGAGCAGTAAGTATGCTATGTGATGGGGAATCTGAGAGCAGGAAGTATGCTGTGTGCTGGGGAACTCTGAGAGCAGGTGGCATTCTTTGTGATGGGGGAATCTGAGAGCAGGTGGTATGCTATGTGATGGGGGGAATCTGAAAGCAGGTGTTATTCTATGTAATGGGGGTATCTGAGAGCAGGTGTATGCTGTGTGCTGAGGAAATTTGAGAACAGGTGGCATTCTCACATCCCAGCCCAGGCACTGACCATCTGTAACTCCACTCTGGGAACTCCTGGGGATATATAAAGTGAACAAGTATGACAAACATGAACATTATTGCAGAAATGTGTTGGCACAGACTTTAGACGGGTTAACCATTATTACCAGCTAAACCCAATGACCTATGAACATTACTTTGGGTATGCTATGTGATGGGGGATCTGAGAGCAGGTGGTGTGGTATGCTATGTGATGGGGGATCTGAGAGCAGGTGGTGTGGTATGCTATGTGATGGGGGATCTGAGAGCAGGTGGTATGCTATGTGATGGGGGATCTGAGAGCAAGTGGTATGCTATGTAATGCAGAATCTGAGAGCAGGTGGTATGCTATGTGATGCAGGATCTGAGAGCAGGTGGTATGCTCTGTGATGGGGAATCTGAGAGCAGGTGGTATGCTATGTGATGCAAGATCTGAGAGCAGGAGGTATGCTATGTGATGCAGGATCTGAGAGCAGGTGGTATGCTATGTGATGGGGAATCTGAGAGCAGGTGGTATGCTATGTGATGCAGGATCTGAGAGCAGGTGGTATGCTATGTGATGGGGAATCTGAGAGCAGGTGGTATGCTATGTGATGGCATACCTCCCAACTTACGAAGTTGTGCAAGCGGGATGATGGTCCTGCACGCCGGAGGCGCGCCAAAATTTTCGGGGGTGTGGCCTAATTTGGGGGCGTGGCCTATACTCGCGGCTCTTCCGCGAGGCCACGCCCCCATTTTGCCGCTATGGGGGCATGACCCAGAGGCTCTGTGAGCCTCTAGCCATGCCCCCAGTCCCCTGGCTGCGGGAATAGACGCTGTGCGCATGCGCACAGCGTTTATTCCCCGCTGCTTAGCAGCTGACAGGGTGGACTCCCAACAGCCCCCCCCACACCGCGGGACACTGCCGCCCGCGGGTGGGACATCGGGACAGGCCCTGACAATCGGGACTGTTGGGAGGTATGTCATGGGGAATCTGAGAGCAGGTGGTATGCTATGTGATGCAAGATCTGAGAGCAGGAGGTATGCTATGTGATGCAGGATCTGAGAGCAGGTGGTATGCTATGTGATGGGAGTTTTGAGAACAGGTGGCATTCTATGTAATGGGGGAAGCTGAGAGTAGGTGGTATGCTAAATGATGGGAGATCTGAGAGCAGGTGGTATGCCATGTGATGAGGGATCTGAGAACAGGTGGTATGCTATGCAATGGGGGAATCTGAGAGCAGGTAGTATGCTGTGTGCTGGGGGAATCTGATAGCAAGTGGCATTCTATGTGATGGGGGAATCTGAGAACAGGTGGTGTGATGAGTGATGGGAGATCTGAGAGCAGGTGGTATGATATGCGATGGGAGATCAGAGAGCAGGTGGCATTCTACAGTATGTGATGCGGGAATCTGAGAGCAGGAAGTATGATATGTGATGGGGGAATCTGAGAGCAGGAATCTGAGAGCAGGAATCTGAGAGCAGATGTGCTGTGTGCTGGGGAACTCTGAGAGCAGGTGGCATTCTATGTGATGGGGTCATCTGAGAGCAGGTGGTATGCTATGTGATGGGGGAATCTGAGAGCAGGAATCTGAGAGCAGATGTGCTGTGTGCTGGGGAACTCTGAGAGCTGGTGGCATTCTATATGATGGGGGAATCTGAGAGCAGGTGGTATGCTATGTGATGGGGGAATCTGAGAGCAGGTGACATTCTATGTAATGGGGGGATCTGAGAGAAGGAGGTATGCTGTGTACTGAGGAAATTTGACAGCAGGTGGCATTCTCACCTCTCAGCCCAGGCACTGATCATCTGTAACTCCACTCTGGGAACTCCTGAGGGTATATAAAGTGAACAAGTATGACAAACATGAACATTATTACAGAAATGTGTTGGCACACTCTCTAGGACTTTAGATGGGTTAACCATTATTAACAGCTAAACCCAATCTTTTTAGGCACTCAAAAGTAATGTGCTGTATGCCTGATGAGAACATCAATTTAATTGAGAGCAGGTGGTATGCTATGTAATGGGGGATCTGAGAGCAGGTGGTATGCTATGTGATGGGGGAATCTGAGAGCAGATATTATGCTATGGAATAGAGGAATCTGAGAGCAGGTGGTATGCTGTGTGATGTGGGATCTGAGAGCAGGTGGTATGCAATGTGATGGGGGATCTGAGAGCAGGTGGTATGCAGTGTGATGGGGGATCTGAGAGCAGGTAGTATGCTATGGAATAGGGGAATCTGAGAGCAGGTGGTATGCTGTGTGATGTGGGATCTGAGAGCAGGTGGTATGCTATGTGATGTGGGATCTGAGAGCAGGTGGTATGCAATGTGATGGGGGATCTGAGAGCAGGTGGTATGCTGTGTGATGGGGGATCTGAGAGCAGGTAGTATGCTATGGAATAGGGGAATCTGAGAGCAGGTGGTATGCTGTGTGATGTGGGATCTGAGAGCAGGTGGTATGCTATGTGATGTGGGATCTGAGAGCAGGTGATATGCTATGTGATGGGGAAATCTGAGAACTCTTTTGGCACACAGTTTAGACCTCTAAGTTGACTAGATTAAGTTTAGCTGATCAGATTCAACCTATCCAAGGAACAAATAGCATTGGATATTAAATTACAGTAAATTATCATAGTGTTTTATTTTTGTGGAGAGCCTTGCACGCTCCAATATGATATTAAATCTGATAAATATATTATAAAATACTGTCGTTTCTTCACTCTGATCTTCACAGAGAGGTAAGTAGCACCAGTGTGGATACAGCTGGACTGATGAATGACAGCAAATTTTATACTTTAAAGATTTATTTATGACACTGAAAGGATCTTCAATATGGCCTCTGGTAGCCAAAATATGTTTTATGCAGTTTTGCATCAAAGAGACAGAGTACTGTATGTCAATCATCCTCAAAACATCATCATGTCACGGTTTACCTACACTGGAGGTTACACTCTTGGGCGTGTATACTTTACACAATCAAATCCTAGGATAATGATAAAGTTCACAAAGGAGAGGATGCACCGCCTTGGGTACTGTAATAGTGTGCCCTCTGTGGCCAGTTGAAAGACGTTATAAGATAATATGGAAGAAGAAGATATGTTTACTACCTTAAGTAACTTCAGGCACCAGGGCCAGTGCAAGGCGGTTTGGCACCCTAGGCAAAACTTCTAATAATGCGCCCCCCCTTTACCCGGTTTCATTATTTGTTTAGAATAAAGTATATATATATATATATATATATATATATATGTTTCTGTGCAGGCAACCGGTGCGCAGAAATGTACTTCAAAGGAAGAGCCAGATCACTCAGGACTATAATACATTCTATATATTTTCTTCCCACACCTGTACTCCAGTATCCCTCACACACCTGTACTCCAGTATCCCTCACACACCTGTACTCCAGTATCCCTCACACACCTGTACTCCAGTATCCCTCACACACCTGTACTCCAGTATCCCTCACACACCTGTACTCCAGTATCCCTCACACACCTGTACTCCAGTATCCCTCACACACCTATACTCCAGTATCCCTCACACACCTGTACTCCAGTATCCCTCACACACCTGTACTCCAGTTTCCCCCACACACCTGTACTCCAGTATCCCTTCCCCAGCCCTGCACCTCCCCCAAAACACATGTTCCCCAGCCCTGCACCTCCCCCAAAACACATGTTCCCCAGCCCTGCACTTAACCCAACACACATGTTCCCCAGCCCTGCACCTCCCCCAAAACACATGTTCCCCAGCCCTGCACCTCCAACACACATGCTCCCCAGCACACGTTCCCCAGCCCTGCACCTCCAACATACATGTTCCCCAGTCCTGCAAAACACATGTCCCCCAGCCCTGCACGTTACCCGACACACATGTTCCTCAGCCCTGCACCTCCAACACACATGTCCCCCAGCCCTGCACTTTACCCAACACACATGTTCTCCAGCCCTGCACCTCCCCCAACACACATGTTCCCCAGCCCTGCACTTTCCCCAACACACATGTTCCACAGCCCTGCACTTCCCCCAACACACATGTTCCACAGCCCTGCACTTCCCCCAACACACATGCCCCCAGCCCTGCACTTCCCCCAACACACATGTTCCCCAGCCCTGCAACACACATGCCCCCAGCCCTGCACTTCCCCCAACTCACATGTAAAACCATCCCTGCACCTCCCCTCTCTCAAATACATAATGTATGTGCTGCCAGTCACCTGTGCTGTATGTCTGGATGATCTGGCTGCTGGCAGGGTCTCTTAGTAATCGGCTCTTGTGCTGGAGGGGCGGAGCTACCAGACAATCTCTGTGTGAAGAGCAGCAGCAGGAAGGAGAAGAGCAGGACACAAGCCTCATAACTGCTGCTGGAAGCTGAGCCCAGCAATCATCCACTGTACCTGCTCCCAGGCCCGGGTAACAGCATGTGTAAAATGTGCTGGGGGAAAGTGTCAGGCTCCCCTACAACTCAGGAAGTCCAGTAAAATACTCAATTTACATGATCACAGTACTGGGGCGCCCTCTAGTGGCCAGCGCCCTAGGCAGCTGCCTAAAGCTGCCTAGTGGTAGCTCCGGCCCTGTCAGGCACAATGCAGTGACTCTATAAGGACTACAGCTTTATCACTGTGTGTACTTAAGATCGATATAAGAAAAATATATATTCCTTATGAGCACTGATTTAAACCTAGTATCAGCAAACACAATACTTTAGGCAAGAGTGATTCCTACAATGCTGTTTAACAAAGAAGCATGCAGTACATTTAATACACTAATAACCATTCACTATAATTCTCCATGATAATCAGATTTAGTTTCACAGTTACTTGCATAACAATTCACAGTCCTTTAATTTTCTACCTACTTGAGTACTCAAGTGCTACTGTCCTAACCTGTGCACAGGGATTTGTAACTTGGATCCAGAGATACTGAGTCTCAGTATGGTACAGGCAGTTCGCTTTGCACGTGGCTGAAGTCTCCATGCAGGCTGTGTTAGATAAGGTTTATAACTATATTGCAGTCCTCTTTGCAGAGGGGGTTAATGTTAAGCAAGGTGTCCAGTGTTCTCTCCTGTATAATAAACGTGTAATAACCCAGGCTGTTAACAGTAACCTGTCTGTTTGTCTCTCTTGTTGTGGGAGAGGAAAAAGAGTCTCTTTACTGTCAACAACAGTCTTTACTGCAGTGTCTCTTTTACTGTGTAATAGATATATCTTTCAGACTTGAGTCTCAGACCTTAAGTAGGCAAGTGTTGTAATGTCCCTTTACTGCTAGGGGTGATGGAGGAGTCTCAGTGGGCCTCTGTCTGGGTACAGGGTGCATGCACGTGTGCCGAATGGTTAGGGATTCACCCAAATACCTGTCCTCAGCTGCTGTCGCTGGCTCCTGCCAGTCACTATCACTCATGGGTTTCTGTCAGATGCTCACAGGCTGCTCTCAGACTCTTTCCTCCCTGCGCACTAGTGTGGGCGCCACCGCGTTGCCACAATCAGCCGCCGGAGGTCTTCTGGACCAAAATTGGGACTCCCTGCTTCTCTGTCCCTGACCTTCTGTCAGTATGAGGTCAGGTAAAGCACTGCTCCCAACTTTTGCACTCTGTTCTGTACTCAGACTCCTCTGAGCTATCTGCAGCACACTGTAGCTCACATGACTTCCTGTAGCCCTCTCTAGCATCTGATATCACATGGTGCTTGGAAACGGGTTGATATTCAAGGGAGAATGGAGTTTAACCTTCTTACCTGCTAGCAAATTAGTCCTGTGCACCTGGCCCCCATCCCCTCCCCCTTTCCCCATTTTTCCAATCACATGGTGCTTGTCAGCCAGTCCTAGCACTTTCTGACTTCCAGCACTTTCCAGACAGCAGCAGTGATCCTGGGTCTCAGAGTCCTCCAGTTTGTACCCAGCCTGGTTGCTTAGTATCTAGGTCAAAACTATAGCAGCTCAGTCTGCACTGGTTTACACTGTTCAAAAGTGGCACCTAGAATAGTCCCTGCTCTGGGGTGCCACAATTACCCATTTTCTTAAATCATAAAAGGAAAGCAATAAGATCTCAGTAATACTATCAAGGCACTGAGATCAAAATACAAAATACGGGTGGTGATTACCACTGTACATGAATGTAATAAGCAAGTGATTTCAAAGTGTTAGCATCATACACACAGGGCAAAGGGGAGCCATGCTGAGTGCCTGAAAACCAAACCAGCAAGTCCCTCCTTGTCAATTTCCGCCTCGATCCGGATCAAAGGTAGTCTTGCAGGCCATGTTACCGACTCCTCTTCTATCCGGGATTTCTCTGGAGGATCCTGCAGTGCTGCGCCTACTGCTGCCACTGCTGCTGTTGCTGCTGGTAGTCGTTCATCATCCCAGAGAGAAAGTCAGAACACGATACGTCTTTCACTAAGCAATTGACCGTCCAACAGTCATTTGCGATGAGGACGAAGTACGACAGTGGTCATACTATGGTAAAGTGGATAACTGCGGCTTTGACAGCTATGTTGGTGTTAGACATGCGTACAGTGTCCGACATCAGTGGAGTGGGATTTAGACGATTGATGGAGGTATTATGTTCCAAATCCCATATAGATTCCACTTCACTAAGTGTCCTCAGTGCCCTGAAAAATGCGGTTGTACCCACTGTCCACTTAACCACGGACATGTGGACAAGTGGTACAGGGCAAACTAAGGACTATATGACTGTGACAGCCCACTGGGTAGATGCATCGCCTTACACAGCAACAGCAGCAGCATCTCCGAAACATCAGCTCCTGTCAAGGCAGGCTACACTGTGTATCACCAGTTTCAGTAAGAGGCACAACACTGACAACAAACAAACAAGAGGTTGTGATGCGCCGGAACTCCATATGCATATGTTGCAGAGGATGGAGGAGCATCAAAAGGCCATTCAAGCCTACACAGTCACCTATTACATAGGCAAAGGAGCGGGGAGGTACCTGACTCAAGTGCGGTGAAGACTGATTTCCGTGTTGTGCAAGGTTCTCAAGCCATTTGAACTTGCCACACATGAAGTCAGTTCTGACACTACCAGCTTGAGTCAGGTCATTCCCCTGATCAGGCTTTTTTAGAAGCAGCTGGAGAAAATGAAGGAGGAGCTAAAGCGTTGCAATTCCGAAAAGCATGTAGCTCTTGAGGATGAAGCCCTTCATACGCCTTGCCAGGATATGAGGGTGGTCAGTCTATTAAAGTCAGAGGAATACATTCTGGCCACTGTGCTTGATCATCAGTTTAAAGCATATATATGTTGTGTCTCTGTTTCCGGGGAACACAATTCTACAGTGGTACAAAGACCTGCTGGTCAGGAGATTGTCATCTGAAGCGGACCGTGACATGACAACAGCTCCTTAATTTTCTCCCACACCTGTGGCTGGAACAAACAGCTCAAATTTCCTACCCAACCCGCTGGTGGTTATGCATTGCAGGCAGGAGTGAGTTTGGACATCTGGTCTGGACTGAAGGACCTGAGAGTGATTGCTGACATGTCTACTGTCACTGCATACGATGCTGTCATCATTGAAAAAATGGTGGAGGATTACTTTGGTGACAGCATTCAAGCAGACATGTCAGACAATCCATACCTATACTGGTAGGAAAAAAGGCAGTTTGGAGGCCTCTGTATAAACTGGCTCTATTTTACCCGAGTTGTCCCCCCTCCAGTGGGTACTCTGAAAGACTTTTTAGTGCAGCCGGGAACCTGGTCAGCAAACCATGTAGAAGAATGCTTCCGCAAATTGTGGAGACGATTATGTTCATCAAAATTAATTATCAATTCTTAAACAAAGACCAGCAATTACCTCCAAGGACTAAAGAGGGACCTATAAGGGTGGATTCCAGTGGGGACGAATTGATAATCTGTGAGAATGGGGATGTTCATACTGAAGGGGGTGAGGAATCGTAGGATGAGGATGACATCTTGCCTCGGTGGATCCGGTTTGTACAGGGAGAAATGAATTGCTTCCTTTTTAGTGGGGGCCCAAACCAATAATTTCAGCCACAGTCGTGTGGCAGACCCTGTGGGGTGGGAAGGACCAAGGACAATGCTACTTGTACCTCTTTTTTTTTGGGGGGGGGGGGGGGCATTATGTGCTCTTTGGGGCCTAGTTTTTCAAACTGACATAAAGTCTTCCACTGCAGTGCCACTCCTAGATGGACCACGTGTTTGGGCTGCTCACTTTTGTCACTTATCATGGTCATCTAGCTACCTCTGTGCAACCTTTTGGCCTAAAAACAACATTGTCAGGTGTGAGGTATTCAGAATACACTGGAAATGATGTTATTATCGTTAATAATAGCGTAGGAGCAAAAAAGAACTTTTGCAATTTTAGAGATTTTCATGTTTAAAAAAAATAATATATATATATATATATATATAGGTGTGGGGTACTGGGTGGCACTCTCGGGCCTTCATAAGCGGGAGGACTAAGAAATAACGCCTCACTGTGAGGCGTTATTTCTTAGTCCTCCAGCTTATGAAGGTTCGAGAGTGCCACCCAGTACCCCACACCTACTGTATCTACACCCTGATTTGGAGGAGGCACCTAGCAAGTTGTCCTACATACTCAGTGTTACCAGAGTGCCGAGCACCCGAACTGTATATATATATATATAGATCCAAAACACGAAACACTGAAGGGTGGTGTTTTATAAAAGATCCAGATCCAAATGCCTGCCGGAGATACAGATCCAAAACACTTTTCACAAAACTCAAAGTGGGCGGTGCACATCCCTACTCTAAATGCCATGTTTCAGGCTGTATTTGAAAAATGACATTCGGGGTGGTTTGGTTGGTAACTTTCGACTTTCAGGTCCATATTGGAGAAAAAAGTTGAAAAACACTAAATGCACCTCTTCTTGATATATATTTTATAAATTTTCTCTGCTAGGCCCTTATTCTGATCGGTGCGGATATTCCCGCATTCTTACGGAGCGGTCCGCACGCCACGGTGTTCTGCCGCGTGCGGCCATCGTCCGTAGAAACGCCCACGGGTCCTCCGCATTCGGACGGACTCACTCTTTAAGAACAGGGCGTGTTTACGGACGACATACAAACCATGCGTGTGCGGGGGAAACAGTCAAATTCTGCACGGTATAACAGAGTATTACAGAGTGTGCTCGGGAATACCGCATCCAAACGGGAGCCAAGCGGTGCTACCGCACGTAAGCGGAGTATTTACGCCAAACAACCCACTATTATGTCAATTCTGCAATACATCACATGACCCACTTATTCAATTACCTATCCTCATAAAAAACTGCTTATTTGGAATTGGAATCAATTAGATTCCAATATATCCTTACAAGCATGCCTAACACATGCATTGCACACATTAACCCTTACAGCAATTGAAGTGCAATGGTTTCAATTAAAGCACTGACAAGCGTCCTATTAGTGATTAATGAGTAAAGGAGTCGATTTTATTGGGTTCAGGTGTTAATGCTTGTAGTCATTAGGCGGTCCGTTCGCCTCCCGCAGGAACGAGTGGTGTCCGCAAAGCAATAGTGGCCTTTTGGACACCGCACATTTCTTCCCTTTTTGTTCGCGTGCATTCGGAGTGCTATCCGAATGTACGCCCCCCAACATAAGTGTACTCCCCCGTGTCCGCCCATGTTTCCGCCCCGTTTTGCCCACTTTGAAACTACGCCCATGTGTCATTCCGCATGACGCCCATAATACGCCCATATTTCCCGAATGATTGCGGTGACCAGTTTTGTACGGGATTTGGCCGAACAGGTACGGAGTCAAGGCGTGGCACATGCGCGTAGCGTTCTCCACGCATGCGCAGACGCCGTAAAGACGCGATCCGAAAGTATGCGGAAAAGTACGCATCAATCAGAATAAGGGCCCTAGTCTGATGACTGCACTAACTTGATGTATGATTTTTGTGCTGTCTAAAGGCCCCCATACAAAGGTCCAACTTGTCTGGGATGCAGTTAAAATCCCGGCGGTCGGGATCCCGGCGTTCAGAATCCTGACGCCGGAATCCCGACCGCCGAAATCCCAACACTTTCTCCCTCTGTGGGTGTCCACGACACCCCTGGAGGGAGAATAAATTAGCGTGCCGAGCGTAGCGAGGCACCGGGCCCGCTGCGTGGCGAGCGCAGCAAGCCTGCAAGGGGGGGCGATCCACGTCCCCCCTTGTCGGGATTTCGGCGGTCGGGATTCCGGCGTTGGGATTTTGAATGGATTCAGATTTCATACTGAATCCACTTCTCTAAGGCACAAGTCAGACTTGTTTTCCCTTGCGCTCCCCCCGACAGCTTCCAACTTGGAACCTTGATGTGACATTTTTTTACATCCGATAAATCCCATGCGCATTACAGCATGTAAAAGAACTCCTGGGGAGCCACTGGGAAATTCAAGGGGAATTGTATGCGATACATTGCGGCTGCTAAAAAGCACCCATGATATGTCCCTGTTGATCCCATTCCGATAGATCATACATGTTGCATGTATGATATACAGGATCCGGTTCACACAGGAACGTGCTTAGTATCCGATCACATGTCAAACACCACCGATTTGGCCCGATTTCATCCAATATATTATGTTGAAACATATGCTCGGTGACTGCATGTCTACATCATACTACAAAGGATAATGCTATTTTTAAGTATTATTTTGCCAGCTTGTCACAGTGTGAATAGATTCAGAGCTGTAAATGACCCTTCTGACATCTTCTGAAACAGCTGCGTAAAAGGATTGTGCATGAGATTAGAATAAGGGAACAGCTGATGGTGAGAGTTGAAAGAGGGCAGTGATTAGCAGTACAGATCATTTTTATAATTAATATGCTTTAAACTAACTTATTGCCATAACATTGACTCATTCTTACTACTTTTTAATCCAATTAAGCCCAGAAAGTTCAAAAGGGTACATGGAAATAACACTGACAATTTTGCAGCAGTGACTACTTCAGTATATAACACTTTGAGATATTTCAGAGATTTAATTACTGGCTCCAAACATTTACATAAAAATCACTTCTGACAATCTACAAAAATTATGTGTGCTGCTCATTTGTCTCAGGGAGCGAAAATGGTTTTATGGTACCTATAGATACTGTATACTGGTGCCTTATGCCAGAAAGAACATTTGGAACCCCCAAAGTGTTCTCTTGGGGACATGGTGTGACCACACAATAGTACCGCCAGTACAATTTACACCACACAGTAGTGCAATATTATTCATGTTATAAAAAGCAATAGTAGCCCATTTTACAGTACACAGTAGAGCCCCGTATTCAAATTATTACAGTAGTACCTCTTATACAAATAATTCCACACAGTAGTAGTGCCTAATTATAAACATAATGCCACACAATAGTAAGGGGCCCCTTATACACATATTGCCACACAACAGTAGTGCCCCATTAAACACATAATGCCACACAGTAGTAGTAGTGCCTTACTATAAACATAATGACACACAATAGTAAGGGTTCCCTTATACACATATTGCCACACAACAGCAGTACCCCATTATACACATAATCCCACACAGTAGTAGCTTTCCTTACACACACACAATGCCACAGAGTAGTAGTGCACTTTACACACATTATGAGACACAGAAGTCATGCCCTTTACACACATAATACCACACAGTATTAGTACCACTTATACAAATAATGGCACACAGTAATAGTACCCCTTATACACATCATGGCACACAGTAGTGCCAATTACATATTATGCCACACTGTATTTGTCTTAGAGAGCTGACTAGTGCACACAGGTCAATGGGGAGAGAACAGAGGCAATTCATCCAGTTCTATTAGAATAGTGTTATTTTAGCCATGCCCCTCCTGATGGACCCATGAATCAATCAATTTGTTTCAAGGGGTGGGGCTTACTAATATCCTATTTTTCGGGCCAAGAAAAAGCCTGCATTTGCCCCTGAAATTGTATAATTTTATTCAGGACTTTTCAGGACTATTTATAGTGCCTTTTCCAATATGCAGTCTGCAATTGCCAGAGGCCTATGCTAATTATAAGCAACCTTGGGCAGTTTTTTGGGGTGTGTAACCAAGCTAAAGGAATTTTAGCACCCTGTTTATGCAGCCTGTAACAGCATAGCATTGCCATGGGGTGTGCTCCCATTCATATGCATTGTGGTAGTGATGTAAAAGGACAATACCCCATAGTCTTTCAGTGCCATCATCGGAAATCCCCATCTTCTCTTAACCACATAACCTACTCAACTATTTCCACCTGTAAACCACATATGCACAAGGATAAGTTTTTATTGTAGTGCTCTAAACAAGCCTTGCATTCAAATGTTCTTCAAATGAATCAAAGCTCTCCTAGGATGGATGCACCATACAATTTTGTATGTGATGTTTCCCATTTATTAACACCATATGCATGTATATTTAAGATCCTTCCCCACATACTCTATACTAGTATCTCCTCTGCTTCCCCACATCCTCTCCTACATTCTCTTCTCCAGTGTCTTCTCTCCCTCCCAGTAGTAAAATGAAGGGATTATGAATAAATGAATTCCTATGAGAGTCAAACCATTGAACAGATTTATCAACCTTCAAAACATGACAGGTAAAAGATCTGATTCTATAATTTATTATCAAAATTATGCTTTACCAAAAGGGGTTCACCGATGTTAAAATTAGGGATGTGCACAGGCCACTCTTAGGGCCTTATTCTGGTTGGTGCGGCCGGGCCGTACGCGTACGTTCCGGGGTTTTTCATGATCTGCGCATGCGTACATTCGCTAATGCGCAGGCGCGAACACTCCACAACGCTTACGGACGGGTCTCTCCGTGCGAAAAAACCTGTACGCGAGAGTACGGGCATTGGGGGCGGCATAGGGGCGTGTTGAGGGGAGCGGCCGAAATAATGAGGGAAAATGGGCGTAAATATGGGCGTACACGGGGGTGTGCACCAAAAACGAGCGGTGCTACTACCGCACGATCGCCTAAAGCACCGTTCATTTCGGACACAAAACAGGCGGCCGCCAACCGCCAGCTCAGACCACCCCTACAGATACCGCATGCCTGCGTGCGCCTGGGTTTGCTAATTTACGCTGATTACTACTCAAACACATACACCTGAATGTAATAACCAATGCTGCAGTCTTCTTAAGTCCAAACCATGATTTCACTACCTGCAAGCCACACACAGCACTCAAACACATTGGAAGCTTATCTTTCTATACTTCTCTACATTTAAAGGTTTGTTTAATTTAAGGTAAGAATCTTTTTAAGACCTGCTTATATATGCTAAGGTAGGTATTTGTTAAACAGTTATACACATTCACTACGTGCTTTCATAGACTTTACACAGTAGCACACTCAATCTACACAAGTCGACATGTGTCAACGTGTTCACTCTAATACAAACATATGTTTTGTATTTATGATACAATAACAAAAACCACGTCTAACACCTACAAAGGATGTTTCAGCAATGTTTTAAGGCCATGCCCACTATTTTGCACATTAATTAATTCAATCAATTAATTAATTTTCATAATTATAGTTGAAAGGCAAGATTTGCAGGTCCATATATGTGAAGGGTATGCCAGCGTGCACGGACGTACGCTCACTCTCACGAGCGGTGACATAAGCTGAGTTTTCTATTGAAAACAATAGGGACCCGTCCGTGCAAGCTGGCGTACGCTCAGATAGCCGCAAGTGGGAAGACGGACGAGAGACGTCCGTAAACGGGGCGTACGCTCAATTGTACGCCAGTTGTCGGAGTGTAAGGGCTGGTCCGTCCGTGTACGTTGGCGTACGCTCAATTGTACGCCACTCCCCTTCAACGTTGTTTCTGCCCGTACGTATGCGGCTGATTTGTGGGTGGACTTAACCCCAACGGCCGCGTACGTATAGCGTACGTTAATAGCGAACGTACGCACGTTTGGCCGCTACGATCAGAATAACCTCCTTAGTGTTTTACGAAACGCGTTTTCGATCTGTATCTCTGGCAGTGTTTTGGATCTGGATCTGTTCCAAAACACCACTCTTCAGTGTTTCATGTTTTGTGTTTTGGATCTGTATTTGAAAAAAAAATCGCTAAAATCGCAGAATTTGTGGGGTTTTTTTGCTCCTAAGCTATTATTAACCTTGATAACATTAATTTCCACTCATTTTCAGTCTATCTTGAACACCTCACACCTCACAGTGTTATTATTTTTAGGACAATAGGTTGAACTGAGGTAGCTGGATGACTATGCTAAGCGACACATGTGGGTGGCACAAACTCTCCATGCCTGGAAATAGGCTTCACTTTTATGGGAGGAAAAATAATTTTTGGATGGGTATAATAAATACCTTTTCCCTATGATCCCCTCATCACACCTTGAAAAGATATCGTCACTGATATCGAAATGCATTAGTAGGAGGGGCTCAGAGGGACAGCTGGACCGGACCCGAAAGTCGGTACAGCTGTTTGCATGGATCCCTGTGGATGTTTAAATCTGCTCTTTTTGTCTACAATTCGTTTGTAGACATAGCCAAAGTGTGAGGGTCCAGTTTTACCTCCATTATATGTGATTGTGTTTATGGATGTTTCTTTTCTGAATAAAATGGTATTATACCATCTGGGGCCTTTCTTTTGTGCATATATGGTTCACATGGACAAGGAGAAAACCTAAGCGGGGGCCTAATACCTATGGCTTTTCTGTCTACAAGTAATTTGTGGAACATTTAAAAGGGTGAGGGTCCATGTTATTGTGATAATATTGTTATACAACAGTATTTCATCATTGGAGCACTTTTACTTTATGTTATACACGTTTGAGGAGGAATAAGAAGAAACCAGGGCACAAGAAGCTCTCAGAGGTTATCTCCCCTCCATACAAAGCAATTATGTCTACCCACTGAGTGTAGACAGTGGCATAACTATAGCACCGCAGAATCCGCAATGGCAGGGAGGCGCTGACTAAGTGTGGGTGCCGGGGGTCTGCAGGCGCTATTGTTATGCCCCCAAACCCCCCCCCCCCCCCCTGTTGTGGGTGCAGCATCGCAGGGGAGGTCGTACCCCGTACCTGGGCAGCATCCAGCGCAGCAGTGTCTGGGAACTGAAACGGTGAGAGTGGACACTGTGGACGGACAGTGGTGGCCGAGGCCAATGATTGGCTGAGAGAGAGAGCGCACTCTCAGCCAATCAGTGGCCTATCTTTTGAATTTTCAAACTCTGCCGCTGCTGTCCGTCCGCAGTCTCTGCTCTCAGCGCTTCAGTTCCCAGATACCTATGGACGCCATACCCACAGCACTCTACAGTTCCCGCCACCGCCGCACCTGGGCGATGGCACTTCACGCTGCCAAGGTATGGGGAACCACTTTGCCTCCCCCTGTCTATATCTGTCCCAGCCACAGGGGGGGGAGGGGGGGTCTTAACTGGGGTGGACGCCAAAATAAGGTGTGGTATGATTCACCGACAGTCGGGATCCCGACAGTCGGGATCCCGACAGTCATCCCGACGTCGGGATCCCGACTGCCTGATCTCCGACAGAGTGGCCAGCGCAACAAAGCCCCTTGCGGGCTCGCTGCGCTCGCCACGCTCCCTCTATTCTCCCTCTATGGGGGTCGTGGACCCCCACGAGGGAAATAGCCGACGGCCGTCGGGAACCCGGCCGTCTATGTTTTAACAGTCGGGATCCCGACGTCGGGTTAATGGTCGGGATTCCGACTGTCGGGACCCCGTCCGGCATCCCCAAAATATTCCCGGCGGGGGGACGCATCATTTGTTATTATGCCACTGAGTGTAGACCAAAGTCTGTAGTACAAGTTAGCAAATATTGATTTTAGGTGCTACAATATTACACTATTGTGTGTTTATTTCAGGTTTTTTTCTTGGTTCATGATGGTTATGTTTGATTGAAATCCATCTTAAGTTGTTTTAGTGCCAGTGGACCCCTTTTGGTAAACCATTTATTTTCATTATTTGCACTTTGGGTGTACCAGGTGACACCGTTACCATTGGGAACCTTGCAGGCTGCTTTAGCGCACGAAAGGTCTAGATATACTTCCTCCGATCTATAATTTATTAGTACATTCTCTAAAATCATTGGTCCTCTTTTCAAGGTTTACTAATTTTCCCTTGATCTGCTATGAATATAAGGCAGATACAGTAGACAGAGAGAAGCCTGAGCCACATCCCCAGGAGATATAATACAAATACATATTTATAAATTTTATATACTTTATATACCACAGTTGTGACAGTAATAATAGATTATTTCATCTTTTTAAAAAAAAATGTTTTATTTAGTCTGAAGTGTCAAAACAACAATACATACATAAAAAGAGAAAATAATGCAATAGAGTACTAAGAAAGAGACATATACCATACATCACAAAGTTCAGTAGAATAAAGGATTATAGACCAATTTACATGAAAGAGGAGTATTCATGTACGTGCTGGAGTTCCAGCAGCAGCAGGTTTTGATGTTATGTGATGTGCATACTTTACTATCTTTTACTAGACTAGCTGGTCTCTAATTATGTGAAACATACTGTGAGTGTAGATTGTATACTTGCCATACTAGGAAAAGCATTATACTATAATTATATTGTTTGTCTTGTGTATAGAAGCTTACTGCAAGCGTGTGTTGCTAATTCTTTTCACTGATCTTCAATTTCTAGGTAACCATGAAGAACAGCAGAAGGAGGGAGGAATAGTCTCAAAGAACTTTACCAAGAAGATTCAGTGAGTACTGCTGATCACAGCTCTGGAGGCTGCTGGCCCCTGACTTTGTGCTATTTAGAAAATGCCAGCAATGATCACTATCAGCAAGTGCTATTTAAAGCTGCAGTCAGGATTTGGGAAGCAGCTAGGGTGGTAGGAAAAACACAAAAGCCAAACATCATTTCATTCCATGAATATGCTAGTAAAGTGTATGTTGACTTTTGACATGTCCTGATATTTCAGTGATGTAGATTGATTACTGTAGAAGCAAGACACAATTGACTGTTACATAGAAGCTTGGATTTAAATACTGTAGCTTGCTGTTTCTATCCAGAATAAACGTGTGCAAATGTAAGGTCTCTGGCTGTGGAGGATGTCTCTAGAAGTCCTTATATGGTTGAAAACTTGTCATTACACAGACTTGGCTCCTTGCCATGAGTTGTACCAATTTCCCTTTCTTCTGCTCACTAAAGGCCCCCATACACTTATCCGATTTGGGCTGATTCCGACAGATCGGAGCTGAGAAATCGGGCCAAATCTGATCTTTTTGACACCCCATTTGACCCGATGTGCGGTCCCGTGCACATGGGTCGGACCCTACAGTTTGGGTCAGCAGGACATTGTGGGTGCTTTTTAGCACCCACAATGTTTTGGACCGATCCAGAGGTGCGTGCCAGTGGTAAAGCACTGCTGGCACAAACCTATGTGAAGAGGGCGGGCAGTGTTGGGTCCGGGCTCCGTGAAGCGCCCATGGGCTGTGGCTGCAGCAGCGGTGTGGGCAGTCCGCAGTGTTCTGAGAGCACTGAGCAGACACTGTAGACAGCGGCGGCAGAATGTGATTTTTTTTTTCAAAAGATAGGCCTGCCGCTGATTGGCTGAGAGTGCTCTCTCTCTCAGCCAATTAGCAGCCTCACTGCCTCGCCGGTGGTTGGCTGAGAGAGCACTCTCAGCCAATCAGCGGCAGGCCTATCTGTTGAATTTTTCTTTTCACATGCTGCTGCCTATGTCTGGAGTGTCTACTCAGCATTTCCCGGACACTGCGGACTGCCCGCATGCAATTTATCCCATGTAAAAAATGCCAAATCGTAGTGAGGTCTCCCGGGCAGCTGCTGGGAGAGTTCAGGGGAAATTAGGCCTATGTATGGTGGCCTTAAGATATAAAGCAAAACAGTGTAAGCGGCGCTTTAAGGACTACCATTCAAGTATCAAAATATAATTCATTTATTTGATATCCTTTTATATATAAAAAAACAATAAATACAATATACAATACCACCGGCCGGCAGAGAATATAATTATCACAACATATATAGACAAAAACTATTTAAAAAAAAACACATTACTGTATATTCAGAAAACTCCTCTACGCTTATAGTATACCGGCTAATAGACCTTTTTGTAATCACCCAGCTGGGTTTTCCTAGAGGCTCTTTTTAGCCTTGGGTTTTGCATAGTATACTAATAGTGTCCTGTTTGTTTCAGGGAGAATAAGTAAGGATTTTAATTTTATCCAGCATCAAGCAGTTATTTTATCCAGCATCAAGCAATTATTAGTAAGCAGGTTAGTCAGTCACACTTTGAGATTTTAGTTAGTCTTTTTAGACCAGGCAACTTCAAAACAAGCTGTTTAGTGCTCACTCATTCAACCAATTAGTAGAGAATGGATTTGCTCAATACTTATGCTCCGTTGGACCCAGACAGGAGGGTTTGGATTTGTAATCCACTAGGGGCGAGATACGGCTCACCTGGAGCGGGTCCCCGGCTGCTGGTCTTTCCAATTTGTGCAGCCCTCTCAAGGACTCCCGGCTCCGGCGTTGGTCTCCCGTCTCGAGTGGTAGGGGCGAGATGCGGCTCACCTGGAGCGGGTCCCCGGCTGCTGGTCTTCCCGTTTTGTGCAGCCCTCTCAAGGACTCCCGGCTCCGGCGTTGGTTTCCCCGGCTCAAATGGTAGCGGTAGTCGGAAGTGACGGTAGGATGGATGACGCGTTTCCCCGCCTTCAATACGTCAGCGGCTTCATCAGATACTTTGTTGGACTCATTCTCCGTCTATTTATTTGCACAATGCCCCTCCTAACTGGGCGTGTATTCATTACGTCGCTAGTTCTCCCAGCTCTCTTATTGGCTATGCATGTATTGTTTATAAATCCAAAACCAAGCCTCGATTTCGGCTTCGTTCACTATATTGCTCATAGAGCTTCCTTATTTTCATGCGGCTCAAGCCTCCATTTCATATTGCAGTGAGTAACTTTATTGTTTCTCCGTTTAACATTTATACATATATAATAACAACGTTGCTCATCATACATATATATCTACGGGTAATAAGCACTTAATCCCATATAATCGCCATGTCATAGCTAAAATTATAAACTTAATTCATATATAGAAAAAGTATATATAAATTTTTTTTTTTTATATAATAAAAGTAAAAAATAGAAAATAATAATAATAAAAATAAGAGATATGAAATATAGGTAATAAATATAGTCTAATAAATATAAAAATAAAAAATAATAAATTTGAGATTAGATAAATAATAATAACTATACACCTCCAATGAGGTATAGATTGTATACAGTATAAAAAGAAAATTACTGCGTTCCTATTAAACCAAGACATGCCCATCTTTATAGAGATATATACCTGTTGTCTAGAGGCAGGAATAACATATAACATAGCCACCTTATCCAGGACATATATATGTGGCTGACAAGGAATTTTTTTCCATATATATATATTAAATCAAAAGGACTCATAAACCACAGATTTTGATTTAGTAGCAGCAGTACTTCTTAGTATTTACTTATATCTCTCTAAAACGAGGGAACCATATCCAAATTATTTCATATCTGACATTTTGCCAGACATAAAATAAAAGGAGGAGGGGGAAAACAAAGGAGAGAGAGATGAGGAGAGAGCAAAAAAGGAAAGGGAGAATAATTTAGAATGCACTCAGCAAGCCAAGAAAAGGGAGACCTATTAGAGAGGAGGATTGCAGCCGAAGGGGGGGTATTGAATCTTCTAGGGGAAGGGGAGATGGCCGCCATGATGTACCGTGTATATTTCAAATACTATTTAATTCAAATATTATTTAATTCAATCGTGTCGTTGAGGCCTCTGGGTACCATTGTCCCTAACTGGAAGATCCAGTAGGCCTCTCTCCTACACAGTAAACCAAAGCGGTCACCTCCCCTTTTTGTAGGTTTAATATATTCTATAGCTTTCACTCGTATGTTTCTTGTGCTCTGATTCTGACAAAAGGAAATGTGTTTGGATAGGGGGTGGGTTCTAACACCAGCTATTATATTTCTTTTATGTTCCATAAAACATGTATGTAGACACCTTCCATTAAAAAAAAAAAAAAAAAAAAAAATTTATATATACTTTTTCTATATATGAATTAAGTTTATAATTTTAGCTATGACATGGCGATTATATGGGATCAAGTGCTTATTACCCATAGATATATATGCATGATGAGCAACGTTGTTATTATATATGTATAAATGTTAAACGGAGAAACAATAAAGTTACTCACTGCAATATGAAATGGAGGCTTGAGCCGCATTAAAATAAGGAAGCTCTATGAGCAATATAGTGAACGAAGCCGAAATCGAGGCTTGGTTTTGGATTTATAAACAATACATGCACAGCCAATAAGAGAGCTGGGAGAACTAGCGACGTAATGAATACACGCCCAGTTGGGCGGGGCATTGTGCAAATAAATAGACGGAGAATGAGTCCAACAAAGTATCTGATGAAGCCGCTGACGTATTGAAGGCGGGGAAATGCGTCATCCATCCTACCGTCACTTCCGACTACCGCTACCACTCGAGCCGGGGAAACCAACGCCGGAGCCGGGAGTCCTTGAGAGGGCTGCACAAAACGGGAAGACCAGCAGCCGGGGACCCGCTCCAGGTGAGCCGCATCTCGCCCCTACCACTCGAGACGGGGAGACCAACGCCGGAGCCCGGAGTCCTTGAGAGGGCTGCACAAATTGGAAAGACCAGCAGCCGGGGACCCGCTCCAGGTGAGCCGTATCTCGCCCCCAGTGGATTACAAATCCAAACCCTCCTGCCTGGGTCCAACGGAGCATAAGTATTGAGCAAATCCATTCTCTACTAATTGGTTGAATGAGTGAGCACTAAACAGCTTGTTTTGAAGTTGCCTGGTCTAAAAAGACTAACTAAAATCTCAAAGTGTGACTGACTAACCTGCTTACTAATAATTGCTTGATGCTGGATAAAATAACTGCTTGATGCTGGATAAAATTAAAATCCTTACTTATTCTCCCTGAAACAAACAGGACACTATTAGTATACTATGCAAAACCTCACCCAAGGCTAAAAAGAGCCTCTAGGAAAACCCAGCTGGGTGATTACAAAAAGGTCTATTAGCCGGTATACTATAAGCGTGGAGGAGTTTTCTGAATATGCAGTAATGTGTTTTTTTAAAAATAGTTTTTGTCTATATATGTTGTGATAATTATATTCTCTGCCGGCCGGTGGTATTGTATATTGTATTTATTGTTTTTTATATATAAAAGGATATCAAATAAATGAATTATATTTTGATACTTGAATTGTAGTCCTTAAAGCGCCGCTTACACTGTTTTGCTTTGATTGTTGTCCTTCCTAAGGGTTGAGTATCCCTTATAAGCGGCAGCTAGGACTATAATTAGTGCCCTGCGCTTGGTTATAACATTTGTCTACGTTAAGATATAAAGACCTGTATCTGTGCCTGCAGTCCAAACTCTGCAGATAATCACAATGCTACGTGGAGGTGTAAGGAAAATAGTTTGTCAGCTTATTTATTGTAGAGGTGCTTAAACAACTTTATCTGCATTGTTTTCCTTCCATATATTGCAGACACTAGAAGATAAAGTGAAAGATATCTGTCTGAAATTTTGTTTTACTTTATCTTCTACTGTGTATGCTTGATGTTCTTAATTGATGCTCACCCCCACGCATCGTTAATGACCCCATGCCTTATCCAGCATGTCCGCACAAGGGAGGTCCTTGTTAAGGATTGCACCAGCCCTTGTATATGTGACCAAGATAGGCCTCTCTGTGTCCACCTGGACCATTGGCTCTTCTGCATACCTCCTAACTATCTAGATTTTCACGGGACAGTCCTGTTTTTCTGGACTGTCCCACTGTCCCATAGTATGTGTGTGTGTGTGTGTGTGTGTGTGTGTGTGTGGGGGGGGGGGGGGGGTTGGAGGTATAAGTGGCTCCCTCCCCAATGATAAAAGAGTATATGATCATTCTTGTGGAGCCACATCTCCATTTTGCCACCTTTTCGGGAGGCCTCATGGGAGCCCGGGTCATACAAACTCTATGTTGAGAGATATGCTTCTAACATTTCCTATAAGTGCAAGATGGGTGACCCGACCCTGGGGCCTGCTCAAGGTCAGTTCCAGCAGAGGTACCATACACTATACACAGGCACCACACACTACAGCGCACACCCTGTGTTTCAGAAAAAGGAGGGTGTGACATATCCGTTTTCTGGGCCTGAAGAGGCCAATAGCTGCCTTCTTGGACACGGCTTCCAGCAGCATGGAGCCCATGCTCAGTAATTGATCTGCGCTGCAGCCCAGGGGAAGCAACTACTAATAGTCCTATGAATGTTGGAATGTGATTAGCACAACATGACCTCAGCACAGGAGGGAGGAAACTGTCAGCAGCAAATAGGTTAAGCAAATAGATATTGCAGCGTAACCTGTATCCCAGCATTATATGATGTGTTATCACCATCTCAAGATGAAAATAACAATTTATATGTGATAAAAAATTGTCACCTACGTTAATAATGTGAAAATGAATTTCACTTGAATCTAGCAGGGTTCACTTGCCAAGAGATGGCCTCTGATATTACTATACCCTGGCCAAGAGCTGGAAGCAGAGTGATAGCTTATGCTCTCGCTCCGCTTGATTGTTTGGGTCTCCAGTGTCAAATGTGCATGTGGGACCATGCGGAGGAACCCCTCCATTAAAACATGCAAGGTACTAGCTGTAGGATACTATAGGGTAATGCATCTGCAGACGACATTAACTATTGGGGCCAAGCTCTGGAAAGCATCACATATTGAAGCTTAGTAAATCATATACAGAAGCCATCCCGATAGAAACTAGAAACCATTGGGTTCTGCTTTTGCAGTTGGAAATTGAGGGACTGTGATAAATATTGGAGATATTGGCTGCAATATTTCCCTGGTATATCTAGGGAAGCCATCATTTTGTATACCCCCCCGGAAATGTCTGTTTTGGCAACCATAAGTCTTATTTGCAGAATTAATGCTGATAACAGACTTCTAATTGAACTGTTTCTGCTACTTCAATGTAAATTAATAAATGCATTTCCCATTGTTAGCATCTGAAAAACCTCTATACCAGTCAAGGGCTACTGCTGTCACTGTGTTTCGGGTTCAGATGATGGACCAGATGCACTAAGCTTCAAAAAGTGCTAAAATGGAGAGTGATAAACAACCAGCCAATCAGCTCCTGCCTGACATTTTTCAAACACATTCTGTGACATGGCAGGTAGGAGCTGATTGGCTGGCTGTTTATCACTCTCCATTTTATCACTTTTGAAGCTTAGTGCATCTGGCCCTTGGTGAGCATACTGCGTATGTGCGCCCATTGGGCTGTGCATGTGGCAGATTTTTAATGCTTCACTTTGTAGTATTCTCAATAGAAACCTACTGTACTGTATGGGCCCTGCTTTTGCGGCCAGAAATTACACTGTGGCAGTTGCAGTACCAGAGATAACTGCTGCGGGCTCGCCTTATATTCTGGGGATGCTTACATTTTATGGGATCACAAAAGATATTTTAGAGGAATTTCCAGAAAAATCTTCCCCTTTATGGGAAGAATTGGGCGTTCAATAGTTTTCTTTTAAAGCTTTTGCGCAGCATTGAAATAGTTAACATTGAATCAGTACAATCCATCTGTTTCAATTTCTAGTTACAACAGCAAATAGGATATCATTCACAAGAGCAGCCGTAAAAGAGAAAGATAAAAGTGATTTAAATACCTTAGAACTTCATCACTACACCATAGGCTGCATCTGCTGAACACAGTGACACATATAAATCAAAGAGCTGGGAGGACCAGGCCTGTTAAATGCTAACACAGTGAACAAACATAGAAGTCTACAGTAGTAATACTAAACTTTCATCTTGTTTCAAAGGATTCTCCGTATGTAGCAGATGGGTACAAAAAACTGTAACAGTTATGGTCCATGCAGTGAATGGACAACTTTTTGGGGATTTTTGGGGCCCTCGAGTAGAGGTGTTTTGGATTTGGATTAGGCCCATGTGCACCCACCTCCTCAGATCCTACAGATCCTATGATATTTCTGCATCGCTGCTAACCATCTGCTTTTTTATGTTAAAATGCACAGGCGTGATGAGAGATTATTTTATTATTTTTATTTATTAACAGTTTCTTATATAGCGCACACATATTCCGCAGCGCTTTACAGAGAATATTTGAACATTCACATCAGTCCATGCCCCATTGGAGCCTACAATCTATATTCCCTACCACATGTACACAAACACACAGACATTCTAGGGTTAATTTTTGGGAGCCAATTAGCCTACCAGTATATGTTTGGAATGTGGGAGGAAACCAGAGTACCCGGAGGAAACCCAGGCAAGCATGGGGAGAATATACAAACTCCACACAGTTAGGGCCATAGTGGGAATCTAACCTCAGTGCTGTGAGGCAGTAATGCTATCAATTACACTGTCCATACTGCCCCAAGAGAGATGTTTCTATCATTAAAATAACCTTATTTTAATATCACACATTTAAAAAAAAAAACTCCATCAATTATGTTGAAAGATTAACTTTTTTTAAGATGCATTAAAAGTTTTACCAAGGTAAAAAGATGAAATTGAGCTCTTGGTATGAGTTGTCTCCAAGGGCCTAACTACCATAGGTACAGGGGGTGCAGCTGCTATTGGGCCCAGAGCTGAAGGGGGCCCATCTTTACTGTCTAAGTAATATGTTTTACATACATATATCACCATCAGTTGCTAAATAGGGGGCCCTTACAAACTTTTGCTGTGGGGCCTATGAATATCCAGTTACGACCCTGTTTTATAGTCAAACCCCTAAAAACATACAAATGCATAAACAAGAAATAAGGCAGCGCTGTGTTGATAGCATAAAGTGAACATCACTTACACATATAGTGGGATTGTCTGTATGGTTCAAATAAACATTTGATTTAAAACAAAATAATAAAAAATTATTATTGTGGAATACTGGGGCAGATGTATTAATCTGCCTATAACGTTTTACACATAACGAGTCCCGCTTCTCCAGCATAACTTGGAGAAGCGGGCAAACGTTATAGGCAGATGTATTAAGCAGATAAGGAGAGCTGTTATCCCCAGCGTGAACGGCTCTCCTTATCGGCTCCCTCGCCACCCTACACATGAGCACTCGCCACCCCCCCCCCCCTGGCCGGCTTTCTGGGCATGCGCAAGATCTCGCTAAAACCGCGATCTCCACCGAGATCTCCAGCGCAGCCCAAGCCAGACGCAGCGTTGTCCCCACAGTGCGGGATAGGACAACGCTAGCACTGAGCTGGCGAAGCGGCCGGGCGAATTGACGCCTTGAAGGCTGTTAATACATCGCCCCGGCCGCTAATCCCTGGGGGGGATTGCAGGGGACAGCCCCGCTGAGCGTAACTCGGCAGGCTGTCACTAGCGCACGTTAGGTGCGCTAGTAATACATTAGGATAAACGTAATCCCCCCCAGTTAACCAGCGTTAAGTGCATTTTTGCACTTAACGCTGGTTCATACATCTGCCCCAAAGTTGGTAACATTAATTCCCAATTGGAGCATTAGAATAACCAGTCACTTAGGAGCAGGCACCGGATGGAGGCAGGATACTTTCTCAATAGAGGGGATGATTTGAATCCTTATATGTTATTTCATGAATGAAAGTGGCAGGCACTTGTGTAACTTAGAAAAGTCTCATCACTGTGGAAACACACTCGGGTCTCGTCCGGGCTTGGGTCCAGTTGTCCTCACAGAGATTGCGGTTCAATGCTGGATTAGTTTGCCAGCATGTGCCGACAGGCGGTATTTCATGCCATACCCTCCACTAGGGCATGGTGGGAGAATAAAAGAGTGTGCCGAGCATAGCGAGCGCAGCAGGTATCCGGACTATTTGTCTACAACAAGAAGATAGACAGCCATTAGGTCGACGCCATTAGTTCGACAACTCAATAGGTCGACATACCATTAGGTCGATATGCCATTAGGTCGATATGCCATTAGGTCGACATGCCATTAGGTCGACACTGTCATTAGGTCGACAGTGTCAAAAGGTCGACATGGTTTTTTTCACTGTTTTTTGAGCCGACATGTGCTGACAGGCGGTATTTCATGCCCTATCATCCACTAGGACATGGAGTAAGATTATAATAGTGTGCCGAGCGCAGCGAGGCACCGTGCCCGATTCACTTCAAACTGTGTCCATGTCGACTGTGTCGACATTTGGGTATAAAAACAGTGAAAAAAACCATGTCGACCTAGACACTGTCGACCTAATGGAATGTCGACCCAATGGTATGTCGACCTAATGGTATGTCGACCTAAAAGCATGTCGACCTATTGAGTTTTCGAACTAATGGTGTCGACCTAATGGCTGTCTATCTTCTTGTTGTAGACAAATGGTCCCGCATCCGCGCAGCAAGCCATGCGAGGGGATGTGGTGCACTTTATCCTGTGTCCATGTCAACTGTGATGACATTCGGCTAAAAAAAACCAGTGAAAAACCTTATGTCGACCTTATGACTGTCGACCTTGCCCACATCGACCTAATGTTTATGTCAACCTAATGACCTGTCGACCTAGACCCATGTCGACCTTTCAGCATGTCAACCTAATGGTGTCGATCCAATGCTTGGATGACTATCATTTTGCAGACCTAATGATCCATACCCCTAGGTCCGCATCTAAGAATGGCTAACATACCCTAGGTCGATATTGACAGAAGGTCGACACAAGCGTAAGGTCGACATGGACATGTTCACAATGAATAGGGTCAACAGGAGTTTTTCACTTTTTTGTTTTAAAATAGGTTTTTTATACATTACTATCCAAGTGGGCATAGAGTGAGAGTACAACAGTGTGCCCAAAGCCATGCGAGGGGACCTGGTACACTTTTACGGTGTCCCTGTTGATATAGGTCGACATAGACACCAAAAAAACTGTGAAAAACTCATGTTGACCTTATTCCTGTTGGCCATGTATATGTTGACCTAAAGCTTGTGTCAGTCTTCTGTCAATGTCTACCTAGGGTGTGTCGACCATTCATAGGTGTCGACCTGTTACTGTAAACCATTACTGGTCAACCTAGACCTTGTCTACCATCTATACTGTAACCGGCCCTGGGTATGACCCACGGCTGTAAAGTTCCTGGGATGCATTGCATCTTCTTTAAATAGAATATCTATCTTTGACACAGTGCTATTTAAAAGGAGAATTCGAGTTGTAGCATTACTGAGATGGAGTCATATAAGGTTTCCATCAGGAGCTGCCGCCCTGCTGATTTCTAATATGGGCAAATATGAAGAATTTGGGGTTAGGCCATATTATACAGATGCATTCACCCACTAAGTAGCATTATGGCACAATTTCAGCTGAACAGACGTGTATAAAAAAAAATTCTAAAGGAATAAGATAACATTGAATAAATATTGTTTTAGCAAATCTTTCTATAACAAAAAGTCTTCCCAAAATCTGAGCATAAAGCCTTAAAATAGAACCTGAATCAATACTGATCTTGTTAGCAGAGGGATAAGCTTGCGATTACATCTTTTTACACTTTAAGGTAGCTATTACATTTTTCTAGAGTGAGCATTACTTTTATATTATTGTGGGCTTTAACTCTGGATACCTGAAGGCTGCATTTTATCCTGATGGCAGTTAAACTCCTAGGTTGTAATGAATGGTATAAGCTTAACTAGGCGTTTGGAAAGTTGGCTTCAGAGCCAGTGATTGCTACAGTATGGGATGCTTTAAGGGGGCTGGATATTAGTAATCACTTTAGGAAAGATTTACCAGCTTTTTGGTCTTTTTGCTCTTGATCTTCTTGTTTTGCTTCAATGTTTTTTATTATTGGAGCAGCAAAGACCTCCGTTTTATTGTATTGTTTTGTAATGTACAGCAGCTGTACTGTTATGTTTTCATCGCTTGGTAGAGCTCATCTCTAAACTATGCCATAGTTGCCTACCCTCCTGCATTCTGCAGGAGACTACCTGAAATAGTAGTAATCTCCCTCATTAGTCTAGCAATCGCCCTCATTTCACCTAGCCCACATTACACTGTTATATTTTTGGGGAAAAAGGGAATGAGAAATACAGATGGGGCAGGTCCTATCCTGGCTAGCGGATCGCCAGAACGTCTGCGCTGGTGACCCGCCAGCAGCCGCGCCAGCGAATACACTGAGACGCGCGTGCGTCTCACGCGCACGCGCGTCTCAGTCTCCGTCGCCAGCGTGACGGAAACCCTGTCCGTCTCCGCCTCAGGGAGACGGACAGGGTTAGGGGGGGTTAGGGGGGGATGCGGGCAGGCGGTGGGGACCCCGGGTTACCGCCGGCAAGCCGGCGGGGACCCGGGGGAACGGATGGAAGCGCCGTCGGCAGGGGACGCGCGCGCCTCTCGTGCGCGCGCGTCCCCTTCTCACCATCGCCATGGCGCTGGCGGGGGATGGCGGCTGGCGACGCCAGCGCCATCCCCTGCCAAGATGGGACCTGCCCCATCTGTAAATACATTTACATCAGACATGTCCAAACTATGGCCCTGCAGCTGTTGTGAAACCACAAGTCCCATCAAGCCTTGCCACAGTTTTGCTATTAGGGAATGCTAAAACAATGGCAAGGCATGCTGGGATGTATAGTTTCACAACAGCTGGAGGGCCATAGTTTGGACATGCCTGATTTACATTGAATCATCAGCACCATTCCCAGCACCATTTACCAAGTATAATAGCTCTTAGTAACTGCTTTGGGGCTCATCTACAGTTGTCTATAAGTCATTTTTAAAGATTCCTTTCAGATGTAGCAGTGCACACCCACGCCTCTAGGTGTCACATTCACAATCTCTTTTCACAATCTCTCCATATATGGAACTAGACACTCCCTTTGGGTGGAGCATGACACACCCCTCAATGGAGATCCATGCAAAATTCTACTACCAATTATAATCTCCCTGAAACTAGTTTTCAAAAGTAGGCAAGTATGGTCTATGCCTGATGCTACCCTACCAGGTTCATCGCGACTGACAGGGATGTCCACTATTTAAAGTATTGAAGGAGTATTTTAGTTTAGATGTATGTTTGTGTTTAATGCCCTTCTATGCAACCATACCTGAATTATTGTTTGTCAATAATCTTTTCACCTTTTTAACACCAACCCTCATTGTCCCTCATTATTGATGGTCTAGAATTTTAATAGTAATTAAGGTAAAGTTTTTCCAAAATGTGGGCCACGTCATCAACTGGTAGGACATGTGTTATATTCCTTCATCATCTCAATATGTTTATTATTAAACTCTGGTAAACGCTACAATAATATAATGAATTAAAACATCCAACTCATAACACCAAATAAACATATTGCCATTAATTGTATAGTTCAATAGTTATACATTCTAAAGGGAATTACAAGCAATTGTACCCACAAAAGTCAACAACCATAGCATATACCACCACCCCAATTGAATGTCATAAATTAAAACCTGCCTGCTGCATCACAAAATGCTTTCAAAGAGAACGGAACTGTTGCTGACTGTTGCCCAATCAGCTGCTGCAGTACTCATCCATATATTCCTCCAATCAGCACTTGGAATAGACTCCAAACGCAGCCATAAATGTTTGATGCTGACTCCAAGCACACATTCCAGGACCAAGCCGTATACACGGCTCAACTATAAAAGCTGCTCGTGCCATCCAGCTACTGTACTGTACTTAGTATTAATAAATAAAAAAAGGGGCCATACTGTAAATGCTCATTTATATATCTCATGCCCGGTCATACAGCCCATCCCTTCTCCAGTCTATAAAATGACAATTTCTGTTCTATTGGTTCTATATTGGAAGGTTTATCAGAGAAGAAATGCAATAGCGCAGCTGATTTGCATCTGTAAAATATAAATGCGGTGATCTGCCGAACACACATTAGCTGTAGTCATTAGATTAAGAGACTGGGATTTTTTATTAGAAAGGTGGGACTTTACGAGGGATGATGGGTGTTTGACTGTGCTGAAAAGGGGAAGACATACTGTTCCTTTGTATTTTGTGTCATGCTCATTAGCAATATAGAAAGTTGAATACAACAGTGTTACCTACTCTAGATCTTCGATGAAGCACACATGAAATTCTCTTGTACTGTATACCATAACCAGGAGTCAGGGCTGGCTCTACCACTAGGCAGCTTTAGGCAGCTACCTAGGGTGCCAGGATCTGGGGGGGGGGGGGGGGACGCCGTTGAGTCTGAATCCTAGGATAAAGCAAGTTAACTATGTGGGTGCACCACAGAGCTCCAGTGGAAGAGCAGTGGTCACACTTGGATCCTACAGGTGCGGCTGTACATGCAGGTGTCCCTCCAATGATGTAAGTCCGAAGAATGGCGTCTCCATTGCCTCTGGGAGATATGTCCCTGAGAGGGCAGAAGGTTTGGGTGCTGAGAAACCTTACACCAGCCCTGCCAGGAGTGAAACAAGATGGAAATGATAAGCCCCATACACACTAAAGGATATTGGAAAAAATATCGCTCAAAAGGGGCTTCTGACAGATATCTTTTAAAATATCCAGTAGTCAGGTGTGTACACTCAATATCATTAAGGATGTGCACTCCTGTCCATGGTTAATGACCTCTCTCATCTGCTGAATATGCAGGTCAATTTGGCTATATAGTAAAAAAACCTGCATGTTCAGCGGGTCCCGGTGACATCACTGAACGATATCCTGTACCGATATTGTTATGTGTGTACACTCATTGTTAACTATATTTACCGTGGCCAGGGTCACCTAGTGTGTATGGGGCTATAGTGTAGTAATAACAAAATAGACCGAATCGCCCAAGTGATATGCATAATAGCAGAAATGTTCACAAATCCTAACAGGCTAATGAAAAAAATTAAACAAATATCCCCTTTATAATTCTATACTTGCTGGGTGTAATTTGCATCTAAAGTTATAGTTACATAATTACTATTATAAATTGATCTAATTGCAGAGTCTGAAGTTCAACAGTACTATACAACCCAGTGTGGGTCTAAGAATCCAGCAGTGCAGTATCAGAGACATTTGTTAAATATGTATATTGAGAGAGAGAGAGAGAGAGAGATGCACAGATGCACTTTCTCATCTAGACTACGTAAATGAGTCGCAGCACATGGCCGCTAGCTTCTGTATGACTCAGCAAGCACTGAGCATCTTTTTTCTTGGAAAATGCATCCTATTAATGATAAAATGATATGCAACAGGCCTATATTCTGTGAGCAATTGCAGCTGTATCTGCACACTAAAGGCTACGTTACAGTGTTTTCTGGTGCTGCAAAATGGGTGCCGGACGGCTCCCCGACAGTCGGGATTCTGACAGTCATTTCTCCGAGGTCGGAATCCAGACTGCTCCCTCGTAGAGGGAGAATAAAATAGAGGGAGAATAAAATAGGTGGCGAGCACAGCTCGCCACCGTACCCGCAGCGTGGCGAGCAATCCCGCAAGGGGCTTCATTGCGCTCCCCCCGCTCTGCAGTCGGGAGTAATGACTGTTGGAATCCCGACTGTCGGTGAAATATACCACACCCCTGCAAAAGGGGGATAATTACCAATCAGTAATCCAATAAATCCCAAATAATACTCCCTGGTGATATGTTTCATCCTATATGGTATATGATTACAGATGGCCTTATCAGCATCCAAACCCCCTCATCTCTGTGTGAGCTGATATGATCATTTCACACAAAGTTGTCAGTCTGATAACATTATCGTTAATCAGTATACAGTAATGCTGTATAAAGATGCCATTAGCTATCCAGTGCCAGATCCTTGTTCATGTGCCCTTTTCCCAATTCATATAGAAAGCTATATGGTCTACTTTTATGTGATGAATATTAAAGGGGCATTATCTACAGGTACCCTGATGGTAGATAGCACCAGTGAGGGGTGGAACCTCTAATGGTGAGGTGGAAACATTTCAACCTCCACATTGGCCCTGCGCAGTAATTCTCACTTCTAGTTTGCAAGGGGGATGCCTAAAACCTTACCACTGGCCCTGTCTCTGCCTAATGGGGGGAGGGGTCGGGGAGGTTGGGTAATTAGGAGGCATAGAGGAATTAGTTCCACCACCTCTGCATGACCACTTTAAGCCTTGCCTATACTGTACTAAATAATGCACCAAGCCTCTGAAAACTGAAGGAATATCTGCTCCCCGTTCCTGTTCCTTCCCATGTGACAAAATATGGGAAATGTCTGACGTGTGTCCGACTTTCAACTGAGAAGATATTGTCTCGAACAGAGCTGCGTAACGATCTACCATGCCTGACCTACTGTATCAATATTTTCAAATAGATTGTGAACATACACAGTCCAATTGTTTGGGTGATCCACCAATACCAGGCAGAGTGAGTGGGCAAATAATTGTAGCATTTAGTTTTAGGATCAAAATCTTTTTCCTTATTTTTATTACACTTATGTGTTTCTAGATTATTCTGATAGCAACAAACGTGTCAGTCTACCTAGAACATATGTACAATACCATGCAGCTTTTCCTTCATTTTAGTGTTTCATGGTGTTTTCTATAGTAAGCTGTTATACTAGTAGTTTGGACAGTAGTCTATATTTGCCTGGAGACATGCACATATCTGATTAAGCAGTTTTTAATGCCGGCCACTCTTACATTTCTAGGCGGTATGTAACAGATTATCTTGTACATTGCCGCACCTGCTCATTTACCCTTCTGCTAAGGCTGTAGCTGCAAGCCATTTCCTGGCAGCATTGTGACCCTAAATACCCTTACATTTATAGATGCAGGGGTCAGTAGGCCAAGATATAAAGAACACAAGGCACATAAAAAGTAACAGCTCATTTTATAATGTTTATGCATTCTCCTCTATGTTGTTTCCTATTATAAGTGTCCCCATATCTGAACAAGTTTAAATATATATAAGCAACATATTTCCATCAAACTGTCTGCTCAGATACATACTCTGCGCTGTATATATTAATATATATTACAAGCATTAGACATCCACTATAAATTCTTATGACACAAATTCATAAAGTTTTAATTACAGATTGAAGTCATTGCGATCAGATGGGAAGAAGAGGCAATGACTATAGGAGCCTATAAGAGCCTATAAATCCAGCAGAGGTAGAGAATATGGAAACCCTTTTAATAACAATGTATTTCTAAATTGTTAAACACCGGCCTCCCAACTCTAGACATGAATTGCCTACAACACCATACTTGACAAGAAAAAGGGTGTATGGGGTCTGTGCGCACTATTCACCTGATCTTAGTGTAGCAGCCTCCTGGTGGCCTAAAAAGAGTACACACCCACTCTTCAAAATCGATACAAAGAAAAAAGAGGTGGTCACCCTGAATGGCGCTTACACTAGTTCAGTGGATATGCCTTTTTTCTGGACCCAAATGAGGGAGTAATATATTGTATATACCAGAATTTTTTTTTATTAAACACTTAAAATATCAAAAACAAAGATCACTTTACATACAAAGATAAACTTTTCTCAATAAAGTGCAAATGCGATGGGTTGTTAAATTTGTTATACAACCATGGTATGACGGGGGCAAAATAGGCTCAATCTCACCATTCCAAGGTGGTGCGGTGGGCTGTGGTGCTATGGATGGTATGTCCCGGGATATAGCATAAGGTGCGCACCACCGCACAGGCTTAGATGGAGACCCAGATCTTTAAATGTTGTCCTCCCGTCAGCGTGTTGGCATCCTCATAACATGTTTCGGATCAGTAATCCTTCTTCAGATGTAGATCTGAAGGATTACTGATCCGAAACATGTTATGAGGATGCCAACACGCTGACGGGAGGACAACATTTAAAGATCTGGGTCTCCATCTAAGCCTGTGCGGTGGTGCGCACCTTATGCTATATCCTGGGACATACCATCCATAGCACCACAGCCCACCGCACCACCTTGGAATGGTGAGATTGAGCCTATTTTGCCCCCGTCATACCATGGTTGTATAACAAATTTAACAACCCATCGCATTTGCACTTTATTGAGAAAAGTTTATCTTTGTATGTAAAGTGATCTTTGTTTTTGATATTTTAAGTGTTTAATAAAAAAAATTTCTGGTATATACAATATATTACTCCCTCATTTGGGTCCAGAAAAAAGGCATATCCACTGAACTAGTGTAAGCGCCATTCAGGGTGACCACCTCTTTTTTCTTTGTACAACACCATACTTGACTACCTTCCCAGAAGCTATGGGAGGCTCCTTATTTTTCTCAGTAGTTCCCCGCAGCCCCAGAAGAGTAGTTTACTCTCCCGCATCCTGCCCGCTTCCCAGTGAAGTGTACAGGATGGTGTTATAATTACCGGCAAATGGGTCTGTGGGGAGGGGCCAGGCTAAATGTCTCTAATGACTATTCAGTTTGGCCCCTCCCCAAAATTGCTTTCAGTGTCTCCTCTCCATGCTGTAGAGGGTGTGTGACCCTGTATCTGAAGCTGTGTCCAGTTCTAAGTTAGTAGATCTGATACCAGGCTTATGTCAGGGGTGTTAAAGAGACTGTGCGCACTGTATCTCTATAGCTTCCAGACATATAACAGAAACTGTGAATGACACATAGAAACCCCAGATACAACTATCAGCACTGCTACCTAAATAAACCATCTTGCTGCCATCATTGCTTATATGCTTAGTGGCTGCACTACAGGAACCAGCATAGCCCTATACACTTTGAGCTACAACTGGATATCCTTGCCTTCTGTAAACACTTCATAACTATTTTACCCTTTGTTACTCTGCAGCTGCTTTCTAACAGTTAATAAACCATTCCCTGGTTACATTTGCCTGCTGTGTATAGTAACCTGTCAACTCCCACCATTGCAGGATCTGCCAATAAGGCATGTATCAAAGACTCTTATACCTAACGGAGCCATAAGCACAGTGCACTCTGGGACTATTCTGAAATACACACTGCACATGCACTGCCACAAGGGCACATTAAATTGCACATGGTCCTTTATTTGCTTATGATGCTCTTGGAGTGCTTCTATACATTGGATGGGTGAATCTGCCATCAGCCAATCAGAAGCAGCCACCTGATCATCATTATCAGTGGTATTTGTGCTAGTCCTCTGGCATCCAAAATGATAAAGCTACTGAGAACCCTGTCTGTACCTCTATGCAGCTGTAGTCACTGATCACACTGAGTGAACAGACATCTGTACAACTCACTGGCAGTGTGGGAAAATACAGAACATGCCAATATGTTAAATGTTGTCCTTAACACCGGCCCCACAATTGAGAACAGGAATTTTGTATTAGGGTAGGACACAATATTACAATAAATACAGCTTTGTTATTATTATTTATTAAATAAGTCACAGCGGAAGAAACCATCAGTTTCAAAGGCATAAGTTGTCCTTTCGCTTCTGATGTCCCGATTTCAACACTTACAATGCTTTCTATCTACTGTACATAAGGTCCTTTGTTCTGAAAAAAAATATATAGATGACCACATTTTGCTGAAAATCAAGGCAAGTCTGAGAAACAGGGTACTCATATTGTCATTATTGATAATATGGTGTAGGCATTCTGTGATTTGACCACTGGATGTCGCTCACTATATTGGTAATGCTTTTTTTATTTGTGTCATTAAGAATAACTAGTACTTGTTTTGGTACTTATATGTTAGTTGGGCGCCCACTAAGCTATTTGCTTAGTGGGCTATTCTGCATAAAGAAATCGCATTGCATCGCATGTGCACTTTTAGTGTCACGCTATGCGTGCGATATTACTAATTAATGTATTTTTTACCGGTATATTTTTTCCCGCTATTATCGCATTGCATCGCATTGTTCAGCACACATTTTATGACACTAAAACCTGTAATGTGATGCGATGCGATATTACTAAATAATGTATTCCCTTCTATTGTTGGTACCCCCCCTATTATCCATACGACCCCATAGTAACCCACCCAGTATCCACGCCAATCCGAAGCGTGGCGAGCGGTGGCGGAACACGTCCTCCCGACCTTTTCATACCCCCACTATCCATGTTGGCGTGGAGTTGATTGTATATAGTGTAGCGAGCCACCGAGACCAAAGCGTGGCAAGCACAGCGAGCCCCGCGAGGGGACGCGTAAAACATGTAAAGTAATCCGCATCCGCTCACCACGCTTCAGGCTCAGTGGCTCGCTGCGCTTGCCACACTATATAAAATCAACTCCACACCAACGTGGATAGTGGGGGGTATGAAAAGGTCGGGAGGACGCGTTCCGCCGCCGCTCACCACACTTCGGGTTGGCGTGGATACTGGTGTGGTTTTAGGAACACATTCACAGCATCCATACAACACATCTGAGACAGTAATGTGGACACATGTTAACGTTAAACTGTGAATTTAGTAATAACTGAAGTAATAAGTAATACGGAATAAATATAACAAGAAAAATAAAAATATCACAATAATCTCAGAAGAACAATAATAACATGGTTGATGCAAATTAAGGTACATTATATGTAAATGAGGACTGCGCCCCCATTTTCGGCCACTGTGCCTCTGAATAGAGCACAGAGTCTATTCTGTCAGATTGGGGGGACTCCCAACTGCCCCCCCCCCCCCGCAGTACGCTGCCAGAGACTACACTACGCTACCGCTGAAGGTTTTTGCTTAAAAAAAAACTATATATATATATATATATATAAACTTGTGCAGCCCAGCACTCTGCGAATACCTGGCACTCTGCGGATATTCAGCTGCCCCTGTGCCTTCCTGGAGCATGGATAGATAAACTAAGGAACTCAGTGGTCTTAGTGAAAAACTTTTTAGTGATACATTTTTCACTAAAAACTTTTTACTAAGACCACCGAGTGCCACCTATCTGTTCCTTAGATAGATAGATAGATAGATAGATAGATAGATAAACTATCTATCTATCTATCTATCTATCTATCTATCTATCTATCTATCTATATATATATAGAGAGAAAAAAATGACAATGCGGAAAGGTAATATGTATAATGTTTGTGTGGTAAACGATACCAGTCCCACGGGATAATTCCCAAAGTTCCACAAAGGTCTGGCGTCTTTGGTCCTCACACCTGTGGATATTAGTTCCTTAATGGTCGACACTGTGCTTATATCTTAAGCTCCACTTATATATCCCGAATCCAAACGGGTCCGTTTGTAGATATATATATATATATAATTGGAGGAGGGAGGTGCGCTGGTTTTTTTAGGTTTCAAAGTCTTTCTAAAAAACCACTACACCTGAGTGTTAGGGTCTAATCACAGTTCACAGTCCTTTCTCCGGGTCTGTAAAGGGGCACTAGATTCTCATTTAGAACCGCAGCTTCCAACTCATGGGGAATCCCTGGATCCAAAGGGATTAAAACAATCTGCAGAAAAGGTACAGAGGGAAGCGCTTCTTAGTGCAACAACGTTTTTTATTTTAAAAGGCAGACTGCCAATTGATAAAAGATTCAATAAAATACATATGCTCGTACCCCACTATTCATCAGTGTGGGCTTGAGTACCACATGATATGTATAACAACCAAAAACACGTCACCGTCGGAGTACACAGCTGGGGAACCGCGCTGGTCAAGATACACCGGATGGATGATTTTTACCAGGATCTTTTCAACGGCAGCAGCTCTCCCTCTTCCGATCAGTGTCAGTGCTGGGTGTAGATTCTTGCGTCAGGTGAGGCACGCCTAATCGCGTTTCGTCGTCAAGGACTTGCCTCACCTGACGCAAGAATCTACACCCAGCACTGACACTGATCGGGAGAGGGAGAGCTGCTGCCGTTGAAAAGATCCTGGTAAAAATCATCCATCCGGTGTATCTTGACCAGCGCGGTTCCCCAGCTGTGTACTCCGACGGTGACGTGTTGTTGGTTGTCATACATATCATGTGGTACTCAAGCCCACACTGATGAATAGTGGGGTACGAGCATATGTATTTTATTGAATCTTTTATCAATTGGCAGTCTGCCTTTTAAAATAAAAAACGTTGTTGCACTAAGAAGCGCTTCCCTCTGTACCTTTTCTGCAGATAAAAGGGGTACAACCCTGAAACGTTGATCGTAACCTACCGCAGTCAGCGTATTTTTTTCTATATTGAAAGTTTCTGAGTGACATCCCTTCCTACTTATATACATCTCTACCTTGGATGCGCACCGGAACAAGCTGCATTGTCTATTGAGAGTGCCAGACCCTTGGACATTATATATATATATATATATATATATATATATATATATATATATATATATATATATAAAAAGGAAAAGGTGGGGGGTTATCGGAGTGTGCTATAGCTGGTACCACCTAACCAATCAATACAGTTAGTGTAGTTAGATGGTACCAGCTATTGCGTACTCCGATAACCCCCACCTTTTCCTTTTTGTACATTTAGGCTCTCACTAACAGGAGAGTCTTATCGGAGGAGCAGCTGATTTCTATTTAGGAATAGCGCACAACGGAGGCTACTGTATTTGTTTTATAAATATATATACAGTATATATAAAAAACCTGTCCATGGCGGGTGGGCGGGGGGCCACTGAGACCAGCTCAGCATGCCATTCATGGCCCACAGGCCATGGGTTGAAGAGCCTTGCCTTAGACTCTCTTGGGCAGGGCTGGGCAACACCGGCCCTCCAGATGTTAGTGAACTACACATCCCAGGATGCTTTGCATTAGTTTTGCTATATGGCCATGCTGAAACTGATGCAAGGCATGCTGGGATGTGTAGTTCATCAACATCTGGAGGGCCGGTGTTGCCCAGCCCTGCTCTTGGGGAATTGTAATATGTCAATGCCAGCAATATTGTGCGAGCATTACATCTGGTTAAATTCCAGCTTGTACCATGTTTTGCTTACACAATAATAAATGTATTTGGTTGACACAGAGAAAAGGTCGACACAGAGTTTTTTCTTTTTTTTTTTTTAAAGGACTTGTTCATACTTTGCCATCCCAGTGGACATGGAGGGGGAATATATTCACGAGACACGGCGACCTCAGTCATGACATTTGTAGACATAGACACAAAAAAACCTAATGTCGACCCTTCTCATGTCTACTTTCCCCATGTCGACATATTGCTTGTGTCGACCTTTTGGTGCATTAACTGTTGGTGGTTGATCTAATGACTGCCCACTTTTTTCTGTCGACAAGTCGACCCATACCCTCACAGTCAGCCTCTCTTTATGGTGCTGCGTGAGTGCATACTGTACATACCATTCCTCCTGATCTGCACAGCACAGGCCTCCACTACTATTAATAAATAGAAGAATGCACAGTACATTTTGTGTATCTGTTTTACTGAGCAGGTAACATTTACTCTCCCGTTCCAGTAATCCGACCTGTATGTGCTGCAGTCTGTACAGAACATGACATAAGGAATTCATTAGTACTATATTACCATATTCTGTACAGTCTCACTCCCAGCCAGTGCTGTAACAGTGATCCACATTCACTGCCCATCTGTAATAAGCTCTCCATAATCACTGCTTCTTTGCTGTCAGTTACACTCATGCCAAGCATATGCCATAAAACTTTATAATATAGATTCATCAGGCAATTACACTTGTGTGAAACTGGCAGTCAGCAGACAAAGAACAAGCAGCAGATGATAGGTTTCTCTGAAGTTGCTACATACAGATAGCATCCGTAATTCATATATTTAACTGGAAATTGTACCAGTGATGGAAAATAAATATTATCTGGCAGTAGTGTAAAATTTGTATTCACTTGCATGGCACTACTTACAGCTATATACGGTATTGACAAGGCTTGTATAATAATTACTAGATGCATTAACCAATTCTACCTCCCTGACAGTGGATGTTTGTTCCTGAAACTAGTGGTATCTTATTTACCTGACATCAGAACACATTTTATAGGTGTTTCCAGCAGAGCATTTCTTTAAAAATGAACTCAAAAATTTATAAAATCATACTTTAGCCTTTTTTTCTCACAATTTGGGGCTCATCTACATTTGGATCTAAGTCGTTATAAAAGATTCCTCTCAGATGTAGCAGTGCACACCCACGCTTCTAGGTGCCACGTTCACAATCTCTTTTCACAATCTCTCCCTAAATGGAACTAGACACGCCCTTTGGGTGGAGAATGACACGCCCCCTCAATGGGGTGCTGTGCAAAATTCTATTACCAACTACAATCTCCCTGAAACTAGTTTTCAAAAGTAGGCAAGTATGCAAGATTATCATATTAGTAGACAGTACGTCTATATACAGTATATACACACACACACGTTGTGATAAATTTACTAAGGTGGGAGTTCTATTGAAGATCGGATGTTGCCCATAGCAACCAATCAGATTCTATCTATTATCTTCTAGGAGTTGCTAAATAAATAAGAAATAGAATCTAATGAGTTACTATGGGCAACATTTCATCTTCAATTGAACTCCCATGTTAGTAAATTCACCCCACAGGGGTAGATTTATCTTTATCGAAAGTGGGTGCCGCAAAATTATATCGGCTTATGGTTGCATATCACAGCAATAGAATGTTTTTTTTCAAAATAAAAAAATAAAATAACAGGGATAGCCATACAGGGTATGCATGGGCAAAAGTCAAGTGAACAAATGGTGGGAGGGCGGAGCTTGCTGGGAACTGATCAAAGCCTTTCCAGCCACTCTTTTCCCATCAGTGCTGCCAAAATGTATGGTGAGCCAAGGTCATACAGAGGGTGTGGTCAAATATGGGAGCCGTGGTCACACCCGCTTTGAGGACATTTTGAACAAATTATATGTTTAGTTGCAAAGTAGAGCATTTCACCTCTTTCACAACTAGCATCTTTAAAAATGGTCTGCTGTTAGTGGGGGTCCATTTTGTGAGGGACATTATTCATAAGGAGGCTGAGGCAGGAGGAGCGCCAGGACGCAGGCTAGTAAATCTGCGGTTCCCAACTCCCGGCTACAGCAGATGTGGTTGCAGGCCAATCGCGGAGGGGTAAGGCAGGGCAGGGGGGGGGGGGGGGGGTGGTGTTTGATGTTATGCCACTCAATGCCATGTTTTTTAAACCTTGTTTCATGTACAAATGCGATATATTTGCGTGTATTTCATGTGCTTGATGTGTTTAGATACCTGAATGAAATATAAAAATATTCAGAAATACAGAATAATCCATTATCCAAAATGCTTCTCATCCTGGGCATTTTGGATAAGGGATACTCAACCTGTACTGGTATTTTCAGTTTAGAGGAAACACTATAAATGTTCAGAAAAACACAGGACATGCAGTAGTATGTTTAGTGCAGGTTATTTGGTCAGTGTGGTTTCACTAACTATGTGCTTTTCTTTCTAGATTGCCGTCAGAAGTGGATCCGCTGACAGTGTTTGCCTCCCTTTCACCAGAAGGTCTTCTCATTATCGAGGCACCATTGGTCCCTCCTTACAATCAGCAAGGCGATGACACTTATACCTATGAGCTTCCTCTGGATCCCCAAGAAATCATTGCTTCCTAAACTATGTCAAACAATGCCTCCTAGGGAGAATCTCACGTGAATTCCGCACAAAGTTGCATTAGTGACCCGGAACAGTACATTTGATCATGTATGTTTTATGTTGTGTATAATAAACCATTCTTAAAGTTCCACTCTAGGCCTAAACATACAATATTCTGGAACTATTATCTGCACTTGACATGCCTTGGATGCAGTGACAGCTTAAAGGCAACAAGTCTATTACTGATTTATTGACCGTAAGGTTCTGCTTTTATACAGGGCTGAAACTAGGATTTTCGTCTACCGTGGCAAGGCAGAAATTTGGCTCCGCTCCACCCTCCCCCCCCAAACCCCCACATGCGCCTACAGTATGGGTATCACAACCGAGCGCATGGGGCATGGGACTCCTGGCCCCCTCTAGATGCTGCCCTGATTTATAGACCTACAGTACAGTATATAGGCAAACTGGTTCAGCCCATCTACTGAACAAAGCTTATATTTAAAATTCATCCAGTGACCTGAGTAACTTGTTAATAATATTATGGGGAAAAGATGTGTATTCTACTTCACATGTGATGTTGCTATGGGCAACCAATCAGATCCTGACTACTATCTTCTAGAGGGTGCTAAATAATTGGTTGCCCATGGCAACATCACATGTGAAGTAGAATACACATCTTAGTAAATTTCCCCCTATACCTGTAGCTGTTGACTTTACACAGTACAGCATTTTACATCTTCATTTTGGGACAGTCACAGATTACACTCCTAGTTAGCAAATATGGTGTCACCTATTTGTCAGTTTTTATGTGACGTTGAAGCTATGGGCCACATATTTTATAGTGTACAAAAACCAACAATAAACATACTAGAGATATGTGAATCATACTATATTGTGAAGAACAAATGACTTACTTTACTCTGAAATCTGCGATGAATGAAGATAAACAATGTTACCTCTGTTTATGTTCTATGTGAGCCCCTAAATAACCCAACAACATTTTCTTTAAAAAAAATCCTATTGGTGTCTGTTTTTTTTTTTTTTGGTTCTTAAATCTCTTGTGATGCCTTCAAGATAGTAACAGCAAATTTGATAGCGTTTTTAAATTTGAGAAACTGTATTCTGGTGTTGGATTTCATACATATGGGTCTAAACCAGGCATGTCCAAACTGTGGCCCTCCAGCTGTTGTGAAACTACACATCCCAGCATGCCTTGCCATCGTTTTAACATGCCCTAATAGCAAAACTGTGGCAAAGCATGATGGGACTTGTAGTTTCACAACAGCTGGAGGGCCATAGTTTGCACATGCCTGGTCTAAAACTTTACGCATGCTGCAATTATTCTTCTAAAGTGAATCCCATGTACACACAGTTTACATGAATCACAGGTCAGTAATGATTACACTACGGAAATGTAATATTAGAAAGTGTTGCTTGAATCCTACTTATTGGAAATATTAGACCAACTTGCACCACTGATGCATATTCTTGAGGTCTTACATGTTGTTTGATTTTTGTCAGTCTGTATACCTTACTCGAGATCACAAAGCTGAGCTTTTCCATTGTGCACTGTAGGAGGATAATGAATATTGGCTTACTTACCTACTGATAACTCTAGGTTTGTATGTATATTGGAGAATTTAAAAGGTGTTCTTTTTTTCATTTGTCTTGCAACTATTATGGATAGTAAATATTTATAAACATTTCTGGAATGTGTTTGTGGTTTTTATTTTTTATTTTATTCACATCTGGATGGTGATCACCAGTTCATATTACATATCAATTCCAATACAGATTTTCATGAGGAGTGGCTGATGAAAACAAATCTGGAGGTTGAAATCACTCAGTACAATGTTGTCAGCCACATAGATGGAGCAGTACTCAGTGGGGGTTATTCTGGTTGGTCCCCGCAACCAGAATAACCAGAATCCCCCGGACTCCACCTTGCAAGCTCCTATTGGCTCACGGTCCAGCAGTAGCATTCAAAATAGCCACGGGCCTGCTTTGTGAATACAGCCGGGCAGCACGCAGCTCTCTGCCTTGCTGTCACAGCTTTGCAGTACCTTGTGAGCGGCCACGTCTGTCTAGCAAGTGGTTCTGCAGAACTGATAGTATATTAGGTATCGGTTCTACAGAACCGGTGCGAACCAGCTGAATCCCACCTGTGGGCAGAGCAAAAAGCCCAGTTTACAGAGCTTAATAAATAAGTGCAGGTGTATGTGGTAAAAGGGTCTCACTCTTCAAATCATGCCAAAAGTATTGCTTATACTCAGGGCAGTCAGGGCCCCACAAATTATGATGGCAGCCCTCCTTATACTTATTTTGCAAAGATCTGGGAGGGACTGACCATTTGGTTTTTGAGTGTATCTTGTTATCAAATGCTAACAGATGGTACACAAAGTAAGCAAAATAATAAGCAGAAGTGGTCTTTCAGGGTGATTCTGGTTGGTTTGCAAAAGCAAACTACTTCTGTATTGGATAAAACCATGTGCATTGCAGGGGCAGATGTAACATGTGCAGAGAGAGTTACATTTGAGTAAAACTTTTTTTTGGTTCTGTGCAGAGTAAATACTGGATGCATTATTCTTACACTGCAATTTAGATTTCAGTTTGAACACACCCCACCCAAATGTAACTCTCGCTGCACATGTTAGATCCACCCCACCTGCAGTGGACATGGTTCTGTCCATTAAAGAAGGAGTTTGCTTTTGCAAACTAACATGAATCACCCCCTTTGGCACTATTATTTATTTATTTATTTTCAGTTTCTTATATAGCGCAGCAGATTCCGTTGTGCTTTACACTAATAAAATCATATTATAAATATACACAATGGTAATCAAATGAATATATTTAATATAAAACATATATATATATATACACAAATTAAAGAGAGCGCATATGAACCAGTAAAAAATTACACATTTATTTAAAAACAACAATATCAATCGACACCTGAATATTAACGGTATATGTAAAAAAATGGGCAATATTCCCTGGTAACAGGTCAAGTCCTATAGACCAAGGTCCTCGGACTAACTTGATCTCAATTAATGTTCCATTAACTGGGGAATGTACAAAAAGTTCCAGATAAATTTATCTCACCACTTTTAGTAGTTGCACAAGATTGTTCTTGTAGTTCCACAGTAGGTCCGGAGCTTACCGGGTAAGGGGTTCTGCGGCTGGGTTGGACTAGCTCCGACAAGGGGGGGGTGGGAGACGGAGCGTTCTGCAGCTTGCGGTCCCCGGACAACGCAGTAGATGATGCGGTTGCTGTGTCGGGGGAAATTTGTAGCCGCCTGCAGCTTCCGAGTCCTTTAGCGTCCCAGATAATATTTACAGATTGGAGGGTTCGGCTGTCGGGTTGGAGAGGCTCCAAGTGGGGGATCTGCAATCTGCGGTCCTCGGACTCTGCGATGGATGGTGAAATCGCTGTGTCGGGAGGAGATGGTTTACCGCCTGCAGCTTGGAAGCCCTCAGCGCCGTAGATCTGACAGGCGCTGGATGACACAGCCCGCCGCTCGAATTCTCCGCTTTATAAGGATTAAATGCTAGAGTTGGTTAGTCCTGCAGAAGTAGTGTGGTGGGAGAAGAAATCTGGAAGCCCAATATGATAAAAGCTCAGCTCCTTGACGCGTTTCTCCGTCAAATAAATCGGACGGTTTCTTCAGAAGGTCAGACCTTCTGAAGAAACCGTCCGATTTATTTGACGGAGAAACGCGTCAAGGAGCTGAGCTTTTATCATATTGGGCTTCCAGATTTCTTCTCCCACCACACTACTTCTGCAGGACTAACCAACTCTAGCATTTAATCCTTATAAAGCGGAGAATTCGAGCGGCGGGCTGTGTCATCCAGCGCCTGTCAGATCTACGGCGCTGAGGGCTTCCAAGCTGCAGGCGGTAAACCATCTCCTCCCGACACAGCGATTTCACCATCCATCGCAGAGTCCGAGGACCGCAGATTGCAGATCCCCCACTTGGAGCCTCTCCAACCCGACAGCCGAACCCTCCAATCTGTAAATATTATCTGGGACGCTAAAGGACTCGGAAGCTGCAGGCGGCTACAAATTTCCCCCGACACAGCAACCGCATCATCTACTGCGTTGTCCGGGGACCGCAAGCTGCAGAACGCTCCGTCTCCCACCCCCCCCTTGTCGGAGCTAGTCCAACCCAGCCGCAGAACCCCTTACCCGGTAAGCTCCGGACCTACTGTGGAACTACAAGAACAATCTTGTGCAACTACTAAAAGTGGTGAGATAAATTTATCTGGAACTTTTTGTACATTCCCCAGTTAATGGAACATTAATTGAGATCAAGTTAGTCCGAGGACCTTGGTCTATAGGACTTGACCTGTTACCAGGGAATATTGCCCATTTTTTTACATATACCGTTAATATTCAGGTGTCGATTGATATTGTTGTTTTTAAATAAATGTATAATTTTTTACTGGTTCATATGCGCTCTCTTTAATTTGTGTAACTTTCTGATGCTAGATTCTGCTGGGAGCGGCATACCAGTTGCCACCTTATCCTATAGATTACTAATTTGATATTTGGTGTGCGCCTGATTTTGTTTGCATAGTTGTTTTATATATATATATATATATATACATATACAAATAAAATATATTTATATAAATAAAATAAAATTCATAAACGTCAATATGAGCTTGAATTTACATATATTATTCCTGGGATATTGGGATAGTGGATTCAACTTATTTGATAGAGTAAAACGCCACAAACTGAGTTCAGTTGGAATTTAATGATGCTCCTTTGTTTGTAGGGGAGCAAGGAATATATTAACTGCCAAATACTGGTAAGAGTTCTGGTGTAATAACCAGCTTGGGGTGAGATAAGTACTCTGATACTCTGATTGGGTGGCTGGAGTCCATCTGTGTTTGTCCGTGAAGTTACGCAAGACTTGCTGGCAGAGCTGTTCCACGGTGACGGCAAGTTTGGGATTCTGATGCTGGTCTCGAAGAATAACAAGATGGCTCAATGGCAAAATGGTTATGAATGTTATCTTTTTTTATCATATATATATATATATATATATATATATATATATATATATATATATATATATATATATATATATATATATATATAATATATGTGTGTGTTTTATATTAAATAAATTCATTTGAATACCATTGTGTATATGATTACTTTCAAGTGTTGCTGCTCACTTTCCTGTTATTTTATTTTTAAGCATTTATGAGAGTAATCACAACCCCTCAGAGCAGCAGCTTGGACAGCGCTCATTGGTAAAGTTATTTCCATTTTTCTTGCTTCCATAGTATAAATATTTCAGAAAGCACCAAGATTTGTGGTAACTGTAGCTGGTGTATATTATTTTATTTCCACTGGGCAAGAGGGGATTCTTGCATCATAAGTTTCTAATGAATATGTTCATCAAGCCCTGATTCAAAGCATGAGTCTCAGTGGATTCTCTTATTGACATTCAATACGGTTACCACCATTCATCATGCAGTGCACCACTTTAGTACTCAGAGAATGCCATTCTCATTAGATATATAGCTTCTAATTGGTAAATAAAATAAAGATACTCCCAGCCAACCAAAATCTTTGAGACCCCTGACATTTTCAGTTGTGTGATATAATAGATATCCGCAAATGATTACCACAATGATTTTGCAGTGTAAATGATTGCCTGGAGATTTCTTACCAAATCTCTCACTTTCTGATTCTCTCATCCTATTACATTTCACCCCTTATTTATAGAGTACTGTAAATTGTTCATAGTGTCATTAAAGTTATATGTAATCAAATCATCATGGAAGAATATAATTAATTCATACTAAGTTAGGGCTAAATGAGTCTTGAGTTTGTCTCCGGCATGTAGATGGGTTACAAATGGTAGACAATATTTAGGATGACAGTCAATAGTTGGATCACTAATGGTCCACAGTGACTAGGTTGACACTTTGAAATGTTCGATATACCCAAGGTCGACATTGATAACAGGTAGACACAAGCTTATGGTCAACATAGACATATGACAACATAGACCAGTGGTTGCCAACCTTAATTGGGGTGTAAGCCACTCGAGAAAAATGAAACCTCTTGAAAAGCTACTAAAAATGTTTTAAGAAAAATATGTTCATTTTTTATGTGGTCCGCGTACCTGTCTGGCCAACTTCCAACGGAACCCCTCGCCATCTTGCAGTAACTTCCACCTACCTTCTCTCTTATCTCTGTCTCCCACCAGTGGTTTCCGGTGGTGTGCATCTTCGTGTGTCCCTAAAGCAGCCTCCTGTCTGCTATGGGTCACTGACAATGGATCCATCTGTAGCTGCCGGTGGCTTCTGGGTTCTCCCCTTTTGTTTGTAGGTGGCTTCTGGAGTCAGCTTCTGATTAGGGGCACTTCATCAGAGGTCACTTCATTCCTGCTGACTTAGCAGTACTGCAGCTAGGAGAGCTACCCGATTATGACCGCAAGCTACTGGTAGCTCGTAAGCTACAGGTTGGAGGCCACTGACGTAGACACAGTATAAGGGTGCCACGTCCCCTTGCTGCACTCGCCATGCTTTGGGTGCGGCACCTCGCTGCACTCTACACACTATTATATTTCCACTTTATGCCCACTTGGATAAAAGAGTTTGAAAAACCACCTATTTTTTTTTTTTCAACTGAAAAACTTACGTTGACCGTTTTCATGTTGATCATGTCTATGTAGACCACAAGCTTGTGTCGACCTTTTGTCAATATTGACCTTGGTTAGTTTGACCATTTCATGGTGTTGATATAGTCACTGTCAACCATTAGTGATTGTCAACCTAAATATTTTCTAACCAGTGACCGCATACCTGTAGATGTATGCACCCAAGAAGTTATAATAACTTCATTGTCAATTACATCACACTGTGGGCCAGATGCACTAAGCTTCAAAAATGATAAAATAGAGAGTGATAAACAACCAATCAAAGTAGCTCCTGTCTGACATTTTTCAAACACAGCCTGTGACAGGGCAGGTAGGAGCTGATTGGCTGGCTGTTTTTCACTCTCCATTTTATCACTTTTGAAGTGCATTTGGCCCTATATGAGTAATTTGCAATTATTCAGGGTTTTTAGGAAGTAATAATATATTATGTTTTATGGTTTTTTTTATCTCCTTTAATACAAAGTCATCTGTGTGCAGAATATTTCAACATAAATGGCTGAGGGTCATAGAACATAGACTTTATCTACAGCAGACACTCAACTTACTGTTTCCCTTAGGCATGTCCTTACATTTGCTGGCTTACTATCCAGTTTTATACACGTAATTTATAGGATTGCATTTACCTTATCAGCATTGGAAACCCGCACAGAGTATATAAATGTTAATGCCTTAGGAACCTGGTGATTATTCCTCTAGCTACATGAAGACAAAAAGTCCAGATTCTGAGTCGCAAGAAACTCTACTGAAATTCTATTTTCAAGACACAATTGGAAGTTTGATACAAGTCTCTGTCCATATTCTGAGTTGTACAGATAGCTGTGACTGATCCGCTCACATTTCTCTGTCTGCTAGTTCAGTCATCACCGGGTACAAGAGAGCAAAATAGGCACCTCCTCAGCATATGCCAGACTCAGGGGTAAATTCACTTACAGTAGCTGCCATGTTCCAGCCGAGATTACACTGAGCTGGTTACGAACGTGATCTCGTCTGTTTCGTTTTCGAAAAAGCCGCTTATTTAATAAGCTTCCGTGTTCTCACTATTCATATGCTCCATGTTCTCACTATTCATACGTTCCAATGGTGCAGTGATTCCTGTTTGGCCACACAGTTTGCAGGCAGCCAAACACTTCTGTGTGTAAAAGTTAAAGGAATTTTTTTTTTTTTTTTTTTTAAATGACGCAGGGTCCCCCCTTCTAAGCATTCCCAGCCCCAGGCCCTATGAGCCGGTGCTGGTTCTAAAAATACAGTGAAAAATAGATGTTGGTTTTCCCATATTTAAAGACCCAGTACAAGGCTCTTTCAAAAATGGGGGACAAAAGATATGGGGGTCTCCCCTGATTTTATTTCTAACCACTAGAACAAGGTCAATTACTGTAGGTCATGATTACTGTTCAACGGTGATCAACGGTAGTGGGCAGAGGAGCAGCTGATGCAAGTAACGGTGGGACCCTTCCAACCAGTCCAGGCCTGGTTAACTTGCACCAGCCCCCCCCCCCCTCCCTGCACCAATAGTTACTGTAGATGCACTGATAGAAAAGTTAAAACATTCTACACGCAATAAACCATAATGACAATATGAAAAAAAGTTTTTGGGAGATTTTTGAAAATGTATAAAAAATAAAAAAACGAAGAAATCACATGTTCATAAGGATTTACAGCCTTTTTTCAATATTATGCTATAAGCTTGGCACACCTATCTTTGGGCAGTTTTGCCCATTCCTCTTTGCAGCAAGCTCTCAAGCTCCATCAGGTAGGATGGGAAGCACCATTGCACAGCCATTTTTAGACCTCTCCAAAGATTTTCAATTGGATTCAAGTCTGGGCTCTGGCTGGGCCACTCAAGGACATTCACAGAGTTGTCCTGAAGCCACACCTTTGATATCTTGGCTGTATTCTTAGTGTTATTGTCCTGATGAAAGATAAACTGTTGCCCCAGTGTTAGGTCAAGATCGCTCTGGAGCAGGAAACAGCCAGGATGTTTCTGTATTTTGCTATGTTCATCTTTCCCTCCACCCTGACTAGTCTCCCAGTTCCTGCTGCTGAAAAACATCCCCAAAGCATAATGCTGCCACCACCATGCTTCATTGTAGGGATGGTATTGGCCTGGTGATGAGCGGTGCCTGGTTTCCTCCGAACATAACGCCTTGCATTCATGTCAAAGAGTTCAGTCTTTGTCTAATCAGACCAGAGAATTTTGTTTCTCATGGTCCGAGAGCCCTTCAGGTGCATTATGGCAAACTTCAGTTGGGCTGCCATGTGCTTTTTTACTAAGGCGTGGCTTCCGTCTGGTCACTCTACCATACAGGCCTATTGGTGGATTGCTGCAGAGATGGTTGTCTTTCTGGAAGGTTCTCCTCTCTCCACAGAGGAATGCTATAGCTCTGACAGATTGACCATCGGGGTTCTTGGTCACCTCTCTGACAAGGGCCCTTCTCCTCTAATCGCTCAGTTTAGACGCCGGCCAGCTCTAGGAAGAGTCCTGGTTGTTCTGTAACTGAATGTTTCTTTCTTTATTAAATAAAAATTCAAATTCAAACTTTTTTTGTTATACAACTTTTGTGACACCAGTAGAGGTGTATAGAGGACAGTCTATATATATATAGGGCACCACCGCACAATTCTATGGCCCTTATTCTGGTTCACTTGCAAAGGCAAATTCCTTCTCAAATGGACAAAACCATGTGCACTGCCAGGGGGGAAGATGTGCAGAGAGAATTAGATTTGAGATAGAGTTATTTTGTTTCTGTGCAGGGAAAATACTGACTGCTTTATTTTTGCAATGCAATGCAGATCTCACTTTGAAGTAAAACCCCACCCAAATCTAATTCTCTCTGCACAAGTAAAATCTGCACCACCTGCAGTGCACATGGCCCTTATTCTGATTGAGTCGGATGGCTCCAAGTGCGGACGGACGGCCGATGGTTGGTGTTTGCGCATGTGCAGAGGCGTATCTGCGCATGTATGAATGCCTCACACGTATGAACACGGCGTGAGTTCCGTGCAGAAAATGATCGCACTGAACCAACCGAGTAGGGGGTGGAGAGGGGCGTAAAGGGCTGTTTGGGCTCATTACCATATGCGTACACCCTGTGTTTCATGGGCGTTCCCATGAAAACGCTGGGCGTAGGTATGGTAATGCAGCCGTGATGCACGTGTTGGGCGGCGGACAGCTGACATAGCCAGATGTGAGCTGGCCGCCCATATCCCTGCTTTCATACAGAAAAATGTTTGAGTGGTCAGGAGCATGACGGCGACCATCGGAGGATGGGGGAGGTTTCTACAGATGGAGGAGGTGTTCACATGAAACATCCACTCGCGGTCCATTTGGTTGGCGTCTTACCACATGCGGACGGTGTGAGCGATCCGTATGGTAGGCGGGGCTAAGAACACTCGGTTCCTGTCCGAATCAACTAGAATAAGGGCCATGGTTTTGTCCATTTGATAAGGAATTTGCCTTTGCAAGTCAACCAGAATAAGGGCCAATTAGCCCTTCCCTTATCAATAGGGGAGTCTGTTAATAAGCCTGCCTTGTGTTGTGTGTTTAGTTTCATATTCTTTCAAAGTAAACGCGAATTAGGGGTCTAGATAGGTAGAAATATATATATATATATATATATATTATATACACACATTCTAATTTATTTATGCATTCCTCTGTAAGCTTTGAATTATATTACATGGAATTTCTGTAGATCGTTAACTTGTAAAGGAATATATTGCTCATTAAAGACATACATTTGCATGTAATCACATACAGTAGCTTGATTACATACTGTAGGTACTGAAACTTAAGTATCAGAAACTTTGCACAGCGCCCATTGGCCTTCACTCTCAAACTCAGAAGAGCCATCTGCAATTTTCCTGATTTAGAAGTAACTTCCATATTGTTGTCATGACTAATCAAGCTGAAGGTTGGATATTGTAGCCTATTTATATCAGATCCAGGATAAGGGCCTCATGGGCCGGGAGCTGAAAATGTTCAAGGGCCTATTATGAGAAGTGGAGACGGTGAGGCCAATGCCATGTAGGCATGTAGAAACATACTGTACATTATAATCCCCAATGTCTCTCTAAATATATAAAAGTACAAAAATGGCATAACTTTGTTTGGAAAATAGAAATGCAAATGTAATACTTTTATGGCCAACCACATGGCCAGCTGGCAATCATCATTCTGTCATGGTGATGGGCCTATTTATATGTGGACGCCTGGAGTATGTATGTTTGTTATCAACATGCATATTGTAAAAATTAGTTTATGTCACACATTATCATATATTTGTAAAACCCGTGCCTAAAGTAGTCCTGGTGAGGTCGGGGAATTCACTTCCCCTCCACCCTTACCCCCTTACATGTCACAGACAGGGTGGGTGCTAGGGTGTTCGGCGCTCCCTTGCAAGCTCTAAATTTATTACCTATCTCACATACCGTTGAAAATAATAATGCAGGAAACATAATGCCACCCTTAATGCAAATGATACCCCACAGTGCAAAACAAGCCAACAGCCAATGTAGGGTATTGCTTTGTTGGACAGGGAATTATGCACACCTTAATGCCTATTACACATTATGCCACACACCGTAATGCCCATTACACAATATGCCACACACGGTAATGCCCCTTACATATTATGCCACATAAGTGCGATTACCTACATACTCATTGCTAGAGTTTTCTTGCTCGATGCCAGGGGTTACATGCTTAGTGCCAGGGGTTTCTTGCTCATTGCCAAGGGTTTCTTGCTTGATGCCAAGGGTTTAATGCACCATACCAGGGGTTACATGCACAGTGCAAGGGATTACATTCTTTATGCCAGTGGTAACATGCTCTGTGCCAGAGGTAACAGAGTCGTGGATGAATGGACTTGCTCTAAGAGAGACAGCCGTGTTTCCACCACTCTGCCCGGGTGTCTCCTTAATAGCAAAGCAGGCTGCAGGCAGGGACAGACACAGCGGGGCACAGGACCGGACAGAGGTTGAACAATTCCGCCTCCAATATAGAACTGACGGAACACAGTCCTGCACCCTTCCAGCCCACTTTAACTCCTGGCAAACACAGTTTTCATGGAATAACAGAGTTGCTGATAGAAAAAAATGTGTTGCCTGGATAAGTTTATTTTATTTGCTATGTTTGTCCTATTATAGAACACTTTCATAATGCCTTATATGACTCTAATAAGCATGGCATTTGAGGTCACACAAAAAGAGAGGCAAGGTCAGTACAAAAGGTACTTTGGAAACATACACCAAGACATAACAAAGAAATAAGAAACCATCATCCCCAGATGGGAAGTGTCACAGTGGTGCTTGCTGTACCAGGTAAATCAGCATATACCTGCTCCCATTGCACAGGAGTCTGGACATGTGTGTCCACCATGCTGGATATTAATCGGTCAGGGACAGTTTTCTGACTGGAGAACACTGGCCCTGACAAATTGCTCAGAACACAGCGCTGACACAATGCTGTGAGCTGAGCAATCTTGCTGAAGCGTTCTGAGTGATCTAGCATAGTTCAGAACGCATCAGCACCTTCCTTTGTGTACTGTAGGCCCCTTAAGATGATCAGTTTTGCTCGGCTACTTCTAATGAACCGGTTCTTCTTTCATCCCACTCCAAACCACCAACCTCGTTATAAAATTAATATTATTTTATTTGCATGGGAAATTGTCGCACGGGCCATCTAGTTACCCATATTAATTACAGTATTGTGGCTTAAGGGTGCCTTAAAAAAGTCATGGAGACCCAAAGGGTGCCTTAGACTGAAAAAGTTTGGGAACCATTGCCCTACACAATAAAGTGCATCCCTTTTCAGAGGGTCCTACACAAAATATTAATAGTCCAACTTTGGGTCTTATTTTCATGTTTATTACAACTCTTAGAAGGATTATGTGGATGTTGACCACATACTTGGAGTTTGTATAGACTCAAAACAGAAGCACAGAGTCTAACATATCGGTGCCAAGACCTTCCGCAAATGTTTGGGCTTCCCTAAACACAATATGCTGGTCACAGCCTTCTGATTGAGTTCTTAATAAGAAAGAGCATAATAATAAAGAGTGGCCTTCTATCATTCAATATGGCTGCCCATACAGTTGTTGTTATTATGCAGTCAAATAGGCCGTCATTCTGGTTGACTCGCAAAGCAGTGGTATTTGAAAGCCAAGTAATGCCACTGGCTGAGCATGGGAATGCCCGCTCCCGGCTGTGTGCCGATTGTCCCTACTGGCCTGATAATAGATGTTTTGCATAAACATCCATTCGCAGGCTTGAGTGAAATAATTTGATGGTCAATTTTTGAAGCGCTCGCTAATCTACAGTAAGTCACTCTCTGGTGCTTTCGAATAGCAGCGCCCTGCTCCGTGAACAGGGTGGACAGCTGACATTCGACAAGGTCAGCCACCCACCCCCGTAAGGCAGGTAGCCGCCCACGTTCGCATGGGGATGCCCAGCATTTTCCTGCACATGCCCCCCTACTGCATGCGCCTCAGAGACTTGCAACGAGGCGGATCAACCAGAATGAGGGCCTATATCTCACTTCTAAATCTCACACTTTAGAAAATGTACCCCTTAATGTCTGGTGATTACACTGATCACCAGAGATAAATTAATATTGGGGCACAAAGTTTGCAAGGGTGCCCCCATCTTTCTTCATTGTAAGATGTGCGCACTGATGGCACTTCCAGGGACTCGCTTATTTTTTAAATTAGGGACTAATCATCTGCAGAGAACGGGTAACACCTAAGGAGTAAATCTACTAAAGCTTCCAAAAATTAAAAGAGGTGATATTGACCAATCATATTCTGTCTATGATTTCTCTATTGCCACCTAGAAAATGATAGACAGAATCTGATTGGTTGCTATTGGCAGCATTAACTCTTTTTTATTTTTAGAAGCATTTTACAATGGCTGTAACAGAGGAATTTTCTCACCAATCAGCAATAAAGAGAAGATAACTGTAAACGCTAATTTTAGCACTGGCTCATAGAACTGCTCAGTCATTGTATATGCTGGACTTTGTTCCACTCTGGAACAATGCATTGCATCCAATATCCAGTATTAAAATGAATAATGTCGATATTAAGGCAAACTGCTGCTATTAACTACACTGCATGCAGAAAGCTCTTTGTGATCTCTAATGTTGTTTTTTATGTAGTTATAAAATGTATTTTTTGAAGGTAGTAAAGAAATTAATGGTGAGGTGAGAAAGACCATTGCCCATATATTTTTGTGCTTTTATGAGATGTTTTTGATACTGGTACTACTGTATAGTTCCAATTTACAGATTCGTTTTTGTTTGTTATCTTTTTAGATCATAATGGGCTTTATTGAGAGGAGTAGATCCAACTAAACTGTACAATTTGCATGTTGGCAAAACAATATTGCATTTGGTGGGTAGAGGATGCAGACAGTTTTTTAGAGCTGGTTGTATCCAAATGTTATTCTAAATTTTAGTGTAAAACAAAAACTGCAAGTATTTGTGTATTTGCAATATTCTTCCTGCATTAAAAACATAATTACTTTTTCCACCCTGCATAATGTATAACAAGCTTTAAATATTTGCACCGAGTGTCCAGAAAAAGGGGCATTGCTTTATGGAAGGGGGAACGGCTTCGCACTCCGAACCTCCATTTTTCGTTACTACGGAGGACCGGAGGTTCAGTCTGCCCCCAGGAAGTGATGTGGCTTATGCATTGAAGCAGACCTTATGGGCCTTATTCTAGTTCACACTTTCTGACAAAATCCTTCTTAGATGGACAAAACCATGTGCACTGCAGGTGGGGCAGATGTTACTTGTGCAGAGAGAATTAGATTTGGGTGGGGTTTTACTTCAAAGTGAGATCTATATTGCAGTGTAAAAATAAAGCAGCCAGTATTTACCCTGCACAGAAACAAAATAACTCACCCAAATCTAATTCTCTGTGCACATTTTACATCTGCCCCCCTGCAGTGCACATGGTTTTGTCCATCTAAGAAGGATTTTGTCAGAAAGAGTGAACTACAATAAGGCCCTATGTTACAGAACAGCACACGGTTCCTGCCACTGAGTAGAAGCTGGCACTTTGGTCTCACCCCACGGTGAGTGAGACCAGGGTGTTGCCGAAACAACCACACCCCCTAGTAACACCACCATTGCTTTGGAGGAAAAGTGCATTTTTACAAAAACATGCCATTAACTCCAGGATCAAATCAAATAATTTTTTGAAAATGTAAAAAAAAAAAAGAAAAAAGAAACTGATATTAATAACAGTCTTTATTTCAATTAAATTCATCTGGTGGAACGCAAACACTACAGGGGGAAGCGGGACAAGCGCATTTCTGTAAACATGGAAGTACATTCCACCATTGATAATGGTGGAATGCAAGCCGCTCTCCCATTCCCAATGTTTTGTTAGTTTAAATGAATTTAGTCATGGCCACTTCACATTATTAAGTATTACATGTTTGAGTTTAGACCTTTTTTGTGTTTTTTCAAGGTCATTTATTTAGTACAACTATCCAAATAGCATTAGTGATAAAATGGAGAGTGATAAACAGCCATCCAATGAGCTCCTAAAGCTGCCCATTCACCTACAGATTTATCTTCAGATCTGGCTGGTTGGAACAAAAACATGGTTATGGATGAGAGCAAATGACAGTTGACCATTTGCTTGGAAATGCTGGAAAACTGCCAAACTCTCATTCTGATATTACCAGGTTTTTGTTCCAACCAGCCAGGTCTGAAGATAAATCTGTTGGTGTATGGTCACCTTTTCATGTCACTGGCTGAGTTTGAAAAATGTCAGGCAGGAGCTGATTGGTAAGTTGTTTATCACTCTCCATTTTAACACCTTTTGAAGCTTAGTGCATCTGGCCCACTAAGGGCCTTGTTTTAGTTCACTCTTTCTGACAAAATCCTTCTTAGATGGAAAAAACCATGTGCACTGCAGGTGGGGCAGATCTTACTTGTGCAGAGAGAATTAGACTTGGGTGGGGTTTTACTTCAAAGTGAGATCTATATTGCAGTGTAAAAATAAACCAGTCAGTATATCCCTGCACAGACACAAAATCACTCACCCAAATCTAATTCTCTCTGCACATTTAAAATCTGCAGTACACATGGTTTTGTCCATCTAAGAAGGATTTCGTCAGAAAGAGTGAACTAGAATAAGGCCCCGAGAGCTGTGCAGACAAATCAAGAGCTGAGACAAGCTGAACTGTTTAAACAAGACTCGTGCACCTCCAGTAGTATTAAATAGTTAATGGTATAGTTAATGGAATGACTGATAAAATGTCCCGTCCCTTACTAAAAATGAATTAGTAGTAAATGTAATTCTCCAGGAAGTAGTTTTCCATTACTTGTCTGTAGTCTCTGCATCCTGCTCTGATGGGCTATCATTCTGAGTCTTTCGCCTCAAGCATCCTTGTTAATCCAGCTTATCAGTTCATTATGTGATATGCAGCATTTTGCATCTTATTAACTGTGTTTCTGAAATGACATGACTCATCCTTGTTGCTTCTTCTTTTCTTACCCCTATCTGTTCCTACTGTTCCTAATATCAGAGCCGGCCCTAGCCTAAATGACGCCCTAGGCAAGATTTTGGTTGGTGCCCCCTACCACTGCCACTAGTTCCGCCTCTGACCCTGCTCCCCTTTCCCAGTACCATCAACAGTCATCATAGCAGTTATCATTTTGGTGCTCCTACCCGCAATATTTTAAATAGAAACGGTTCACACATTTGGTGCGCAGCCCGTGTGTTTTTGCGGGGAAGGGGCATGGCCACACAATAGTACCCCCAATTCACATTATGTCACACAGTAGTGCAACTTTATTCACATTATATCATGCGATGGTGTCCCTTATTCACGTTACATCACACAGTAGTACCACTTTACCTTATATACATTTTTCCTCACATTATTCACATTATACCCTTAGAAAATAATCCTGAGAAAATATTGTATTTTAAGCACCTCCATGGCCACACTGCAACCCAGCACAAAGCAGTGTGTGCTGGGGAGAGGAGAAGAGCTTCAGCTGCTGCTGACTTAAGGATGAGGGGGCCCAGGGCCCCCACTCGGCCCTTCCATCAGACTTTGGCCTGGGTAATTTGTACCTCCTACCCCTTTCTCTCAGCATCCCTGATAATACCACACAGTAATGCCCCTTACACATGACACACATTATTAATGTCCTTATAACCATAAGGCCCCTTACACATTATGCCAACCTTTATTAATGCCCTTCATACACATAATGACACACATAATGCCCCTTACACATATGTTGCACATTATTAATGCCCTTATATACACATGACATACATAATGCCTGTTACACATATGTCGCACATTATTAATACCCTTATACACATGACACACATAATGCCTGTTACACATATGTCGCACATTAATAATGCGTTTATACATGACACAAATAATGCCCCTTACACATATGCCGAACACTATTGTACAGCCAACCCACCCGCAGACAGCACTCGCACAGCCGCTAACACTGTGACCTCTTCCTCTGCTTGGATACAGATGTTTCCTCATACATCTTGACTCAATAGGCCATGCAGCTCCTGGCCAGTTCTGCTAACGTTGGGTGCCTTTTTTGCTGAAAATTCATCTTATTTGCATTGTTATGACCAGCACACACAAGGAGTTTCCAATGATTCAAATAATTTGCGACATGCCTATATTCTGTGAGCGACTGTGGCTGTACCTGCATACGGAATGCTATGTTACAGTGATTTCCATGAATACACTATTTCATATGCAGATACAGCCTCACTCACACACAGAATATAGGCATGCTGCATATCATTTTAATCAGCAGAAGCTGTTGATGCCCCTAGGCATTCCAAATGCCCTAGGCAATTGCCTAGTTGGCCTATGCCTAAGGCCGGCTCTGCCTAATATAAATACCTTTCCATCATGTGCCATATTGTTCATCAGCTCGGAAATTGAATGTCAATAAGGGTAATTTACAAGCAGTCACTTGTCCACACAGGCCATTTTACAGCCCAGTCTTGGACCTACCACTGGGAAAATACATTTGAAATCAGCTATTTGTGTTTGTGGAAACACCTGAAATTGTGCAAGTTTCAATGTGAGAGTGATACCCCACTGCAGTCCAAATAACAACTCGGAGGATCACCTTATTTCAACCTTTCACTTACTCTTTTAAAATACTACTCAGTGTATCTCATACCCTCCAACTGTACTCTTTGGGCAGGTACATTACAATTTTTTATGGTCTGTACTTTTTTGGGGTCTCCAACATTGTAAGTATAGGAAAGGGGGCGTGGCGTTTTTTGCTCTTTAGATGTTGGAGGGTACGGTATCTTAATTTTCACAATGAAATCATAGGTTCCTAAACTCAGTCCTCAGGACCCCAATATAGTAGCAGTTTGGCTGAGGCTGGAAGGGACACCGGAGGTGTGAGTGAAGCTGGAAGGGACTTAGGGCAAGATGTACTAAGCTTGACAAGTGATAAAATAGAGCGTGATAAACCATCAGCCAATCATCTGCTAACTGCCATGTCAAAGGCTATGTTTGAAAAATGACAGGTAAGAGCTGATTGGTTGGTGATTTATCACTCTCCCTTGTATCACTTTTCAAGGCTTAGTCCATATCACCCTTAGGAGGCGTGAGGCCGGAAGTGATGCAGGGGACATATGGGGCTCTGCAAGGAGGGGATATATGAGCCTTTGTGGTTTCTTGTCATTTTTTTTTCACTTTCTACAATGAAAAAGAAGTAATTATTTGTTTCTGCTGATAATATTATTAATAAATGTAGTTTAATGGGTGCGGAGGGAGGGGAGGGGTGTCACTTCAACAATTCTTGCACAGGATTCTATTAGAGTTGGGACAAGCCCTGCCAAATAGGGCATGTTTTCCAGTTCTCATGACCGAATCAAAAGTGCAATATTTACCTCCAACTATGGACTTTTTAAAATGTATCAGTAAGTAATGAATGCACCTGTGCTCCTGCTGGTGACTTAGACATGAGCTGTTTGGGGGTTCTTAAGACTGACTTAATGACCCCTGACCATAAAGGAACATCAGGGATGTCTGTATTTTACAAGTGGCATTTTGGTGTATCTAAATGTTTTCATTAAATCAGTGGAACTTCATCCTGAAATACATTGTACATAGGCGTGAACAGAAATGTCAAACAATCAATTCCTTTTTGGGAGCGAAACAGATGTATTAAAGGGCAGATGTATTAAGCCTGGGGATAAATAGATAAAGTGGAGAAAAAGTGGAGATAAAGTGAAAGGAGATAACGCACCAGCCAATCAATGCCCAGCTGCCATTTTTCAAACACAACTGGTGTATTATCTCCTTTAATTTTATCTCCACTTTATCTCTTTACCAGGCTTAATACATCTGCCCCAGTATGCCACAACAACTCTTCCCATTGCCCCTTCTCCCACTATTCGTGCATGAGGAAGGGTATCGGGATAAGTCGACAGCGTCTAGGTCGACAGTCAATATGTCAACACTAAAGGTCGACACACACACAATGTCGACATTAACAAAAGTTGACATGCATTAGGTCCCCATTGAAAAAAATTTCAGCATGTCAATGATCGACACATAAAAAGGTCGACATTCACTTTTCACAATTTGTTTTCTTTTTTCATGGATGTTTTCATACTTTAACATCCAGGTGGACTCCGATTGGGAATGGTAAAGTGGCTCGAAGCATGGCGAGCATAGGCGCTACATTAATTGGGGGTCTACGTGCTCAAGTATCGACATTGACACACAAAATTGTGAAAAACTCAGGTCAGTTATTTCATTTGTCAAACTTTTCCATGTCAAACTTTTTTTTGCGTCGAATTAATGCCAACCTTTTGTCAAGGTGGATCTAGTGGATGTAGATCTTTTGTCACCGTTGACATTGTGCAAGTTGAGAAAGACGGGATAGGCCTTTTATGCTTATTTTATAGCTGCCTGTCTATTTCTACATGTATTAGTATTACTATTGATGACTTAGAATTAAGAGTGAATGATGCTTACAACAACATTTTCTACCCAAGTTGTTTTAACATAAAGATTTCTCTCTTTCCCCCCAATTCATTACACAGTTTAGCATTCCCAACAGCTACGTCTGTTACACTTGACACTGCAGAACTGTGATCACAGATGGTGGTTTTTGCTGTACTGCTGTATCACTGGCAAACAAGAGCCAATTTATGTATAGCTTGGCTTTCTTATAATGCCAAACCCAACACCCACTGATTACATTACCAATGTATGAAAGTTTCACTACAGCAAGATGCTTCAACTTCAAACAAGCTTGGCAACATATATTCCTGCGACGTGTTTATAAAGCACTGTGGGGTGCCAGGATGGAGACCATGAAGGCTATATTTAAAACAAATAAAATACAAAAGTAGATAAAAATCCAAAATACAATAATCTTGTTACCAGCTATGCCTATATATATGTATCCAATTTTATGCTAATATTTGGCACAGCTCCGTGTTATTTTTTTAGCTCTTCTTTGATTACTAGAATTGAGTTGACCTCTATTATTATGAGCCGAGGCAATGGCTGCACAATGTAAAATGCAACATAATTGGAACAAATTACAGACAGACCATTCTTCTTGTTTCCGGAGTCTGATTATTAAAATTCTAAAACTCTGAATCCTATGAGGATTAGAAGTAAGATTTAGGGATTTTGATTCTATATCAAATCCACCTCCTGATGAAGGCTATGATTGGCTGTTGTAAGCGATTAGTAGGCTCACTCTGCAATGCTCCCCAGTACTGTCATTATGACAACAGGACAGAAAGGCACATAGATCAGGAAATACAACACCAATTACAGAATATAATGGGAACTTAAGTATTATTCATACTTGAAAATATATTTGTAGATATACTTATCTGATAACTCTAATTCTAGTTAATGGATTTGCTATCATAGGACACGTTATTACTTCATTATCAATGAGTCTAACAGAAAATCATTTGATGGTTAATGCGATTTGGGATACTTCCCATGTTAAATGCCCACCCAGACCCGATTTTTTATTGTATCCCCACCCTGATGGGTAATGACTATGTTAAATGCCCCTCATTGTTAACGCCACCCCACTATCAACGCCAACCCAAAGTGTGGCAAGCGCAGCGAGCCTGCGAGGGGCGGCGGTACGCGTCCTCCGACCTTTTCATACCCCCACTATCCACGTCGGCGTGAAGTTATTTTTATATAGTGTGGTGAGCGCAGCGAGCCACCATGCCTGAAGCGTGGCGAGCATAGCGACCCCCGCGAGGGGACGCGCATTACTTCACAAGTATTACGCGGCCGCTCGCCACGCTTCAGGTTCGGTGGCTCGCTGCACTCGCCACACTATATAGAATCAACTCCACGCCGACGTGGATAGTGGGGGTATGAAAAGGTCGAAGGGTGCGTACCGCCGCCCCTCGCGGGCTCGCTACGCTCTCCACGCTTCGGGTTGGCGTTGATAGTGGGGTGGCGTTAACAATGGGGGGGCATTTAACATAGTCATTACCCATCAGGGTGGGTGTACAATCTAAAATCGGGTCTGGGGGGGGCATTTAACATAGGAATCAGACATCTGGGTGTCTGTACAATAAAAATAAGGTACAATTTTGTAGTTGTACAATGCCCTGCGATGGAAATCGGGGGCGCCGTGATAATACACAAGTACCCTATTTTTTTTAGACTATGAGGAGAAACTTTATTAAATCTCCAAGTTTCCTATACATGCTCTCCAGCCACAGCTTCTGGTCCTGATATGGATCCAGATGATTCAAAGACATTGACACCTGTCACCAGGGTTGGACTGCCCCATAGGGTATCAGGCAGGCCCCTGGTGGGCCCCACTGCCTGGGGGCTCCTCCTCCTCTAGTGATAATTTTCCAGATTGTGCACTAGCAGTATTTACTATATATATTTACCAATGATACCAGCTTATACACTATTTAATATTTAGGCAATACAATATTTTGGTTGGCCACACCCTGCCTATATGGAGAATGTCTACACTCCTAAACATGCACCCTTACCACTGTCTTCTTCCAGTGGGCCCTTCATGCTCCTGTCTGACTATGTATTGTATATACTGTAGGCCAGACCTCTTTAACCCAAGCACAAATATATTGTTAGCTGACAATGCACGTGATTTTGTTCGAAACAATTGTTTCATTATATCAGGAATAAGTAACCTCTGTCTTTTACAGCTTCTTGCATTCACTTGATTGAATTTCACCTTGAACTGTTTGTTTAATCATAAGAACATAATGAGTTGCACACATTCAAGTGATTGGAAAATAATGAATACATTTAAGCAACAACTCAGTGAGCACAAGCAAATGGCAGCTGCTCAATACATAAATGATTGTTCTTATTTACATGGTACAATAACACAGGTTTGCTTTTATTAAGGCTCATCAATTAGAGGCACAATTCTTCCTTCTAAGTTCAAATATATATTTACAAAGGGTAATTGTCTTCCTTTCCAGCAGCAGCAGAATCCTGTTCATTCACTGTCTACTGAAAGCAAAGGAATGACAAACAGACCTCGCTGAAATCACTAAGATAAATAAATCACAAAAAAAAAAAAATTGTACAAAGACAATTATTTAATATACAACTGTAAACACATAGGGTTCAGAATATTGTAGATTTGATACTTCCTGTCATTTAACAAGTACAATTCCAGTATTAATAAATCTGCTATGTACTCAGAAAATCGCCTCTCTCCCGATAAGAATGAGAAAATAATTCTATAGGCTTCTATTAGGAAAAACAATCTATGCATTGCATTGCCCTCCAGGTCCAAGGTCCTCAATGTACATATGGGAATACAGCCAAAATTTTCTGAGTTTTTTTTTTTAGTTTTTCAAAAAAAAAATGAAATTTTTAATTTTTCATGTTAATACATACTGCCCATATTTGTTAAACCTCTTAAAGTTACCACCATCTGCATTATTTATTTAGGAAACCGTTAGGCTGTGTGAACGGAGAAATGCGTCAAGCAAGTGGAATCAGTTATCGAGCACCACCTGTTAACCCTGAAAAAGCTGCTCCAGTACTATTGGATCCCCCTAGTGTCTCATGGAAGCCGCTGCTCCTGGCCGCACTGTGGGAGTGACCTGCGGCGATCTTGATGGTGCTAACATCTGGCGGGGTGAGTGTGACGCCTCTCTCTGCCAGCTGAGAGGACGGCGAGAGGTGCGGGTGTGAGGATCTTCTCCCGGCATAGGCTCATATTCAAACAGAGCCATGCCGGTTGAAGTGGACTGCAAAGACATCTACTATCCCCACTTTACAGCTTAAACCTCGCTGACGTCATTACACCTTAAGCGGAAGCTTAAATACACTTAAAGGAGACTGTCCTTTCAATTTGGGATCCCCCCCCCAAAAAAAAAAAAAAGTTACAGGAATATTCCTTTATAAAATCAGCTATTGAGGAGCTTGTCCCTCTGTGTTTTTTCATTGGGCTCCATTCAAATCTCTGGAGAATTTGGACACAAGAGGCTCCCCACCTAAAGGAAACTGTGACGTTAGATAAAGATAAAGTGTGTAAGAGCACTATTCAAAAGTGAATAAATATATAGAGTTAACTCTGGTTGCTGCTGGACATATGAAATGTATAATAATTTTTATATGTATTAAATATTAGTTGAATAAACTCAGTGCGCTCTCTTAAATGATATATTATTTTGGCATTTATAAGCTAGCAGTGACTTGTGATTATTGGCAGAACCTATAGATGTTGACAGTGGTGTGTGATGGAGGTCAGAAAAAAGTCCTGTAATCATAAGTGGGATCAAGTAATGCATGTGGATGAGAGAAGCAAATTTTGTACAGATTGGAGAGGTAGGCTAGTGAGATATTTAGAGATAAGGGCAGAGATGTACGTTGGTGTAGTTTGGTTTATGACCTTGTGTGTAAGCAAAGTATTTTATATTGAATACCGCAGAATACAGGTAACCAATAGAGGGACTGATAAAGCGGATATATACATATTTAAAGTTTCTTATATAGTATAGCGCAGCATATTCCGTTGCTCTTTACAATTGATAACAGTGATAAAACAAACTGGGTAGTAACAAACCAAGAAGTAGGAGGCAAGCTTACAATTTATAGAAATAATTAATAAGGTGCACTAAGCTTCAAATGTGATAAAATGGAGAGTGAAAACAGCCAGCCAATCAGCTCCTACCTGCCATGTCACAGACTGTGTTTAAAAAATGTCAGATAGGAGCTGACTGGTTTGTTTATCATTCTCCATTTTATCACTTTTGAAGCTTACTGCATCTGGCCTAATAGGAGGGATACATAACGATAGGATACTATAGCATGGCAGTCCCACCAGATTGCAAGACAGTCCTGATGGGATACAATTAGATATGAATGCTACTAAAGAGGTGAGTTTTCAGGGAACACTGGAAATTCTGGAGGCTAGAGGAGAGTCTTAATGTGCATGGAAGCATCCACCATAGGGTGTGTGCTGCCCAAGGGCGTAACTACCATAGGTGCAAGGGGTGCAGCTGCTATGGGGCCCAGAGATGAAGGGGGCCCATCTTTGCTGTCTAAGTAATATGTTTTACATACATTTATCATCATCAGTTGCTAAATAGGGGGCCCTTACAAACTTTTGCTATGGGGCCTACGAATATCTAGGTACGCCTCTGGTGCTGCCCAAAGAAAGTCCGGCAATTGTAAATGAGATCTTGTAATGAAAAGAAACAATGGATGCAGCGCCTAAAATAAAATAAAAACTAATACCAATTGGTATTAGTTTTTATTTTATTTTAGGTGCTGCATCCATTGTTTCTTTCTAAGTACAGTACCTTTCCAGGTTTGACTAAACCTGTTTTTTTGCAGCAGCCAGATAAAGTGGAACAGCCCATTCACTGCGCCCCCTTTATCACTGCTTCCTCATTGGGAGATAGAGACAAATCCTCATTGGGAGATAGAGACACATCCTCATTGGGAGATAGAGACACATTTCTCTACAGATCTATTAATGATTCTGGATGAGAGATGCAGATCTTGTGCAGAGCGGAGAGGTCAGGTGGGGATATATTTGGAGAAAAGCAAAGAGATATATGTTGGTGTAATCAGGTTAATGGCCTTGTATGTGAGTAGAAGTATTTTATATTGAATATGTTAATATACAGGCAACCAATGGAGGGACTTACAGAGTGGATCAGCAGTCGTTGTACGTCTAGCCAGGAATATCAGCCTTGCAGGTGCATTTAGAATGGATTGTAGTGGTGGGAGTCTGTTCTTAGGAAGACCAGTAAGGAGGTTATTGCAATAACCAATGTGTGATATGAGTGAATGCATATATTTGATTTTTTTGCGGTTGTAAGAATTTTGGATATGTTTTTTTAGATGCATGACAGATTAAATGTGAGGAACTGAGGGACAGTTCAGAGTCAAGTAGGACACCTAGGCAGCAAGCTTGTGTAGTAGGATTGATTTTTGTGTTCTCAACAGTGATAGAGATATCTGGCTGGTAACTACACTTGGCTGGTGGGAATTAATTCTGTTTAGGAAATGTTGAGCTTGATGTGGTCAGATGACATTCAAGATGAAATGGCAGAAATGCATTCAGAGACATGGAGCAATATTGATGGTGACAATTCAGGGGAGGATATATTTGAGCATCATCAGCATACAGATGATACTTAAATCTGAAATAGAGTTAATTAGTTTGCCAAGAGAGGAGGTATAGATTGAGAAAAGCAAAGGACACGACTAAGCCTTGCGGAACTCCAACTGACAGAGGTAGTGAAGAGGAGGAAGAACCAGAGAAGCTAACACTGAAAGAGCAATTAGATAGGTAGGATGAGATCCAAGAAAGGGTTGTGGGGCTGATTCTGTACATGTTGCATCAACCTCGCCTGCAGTGCACATGGTTGCATCCTTTAATGAAGGTATTTGCTTGTGCAAACCAACCAGAATCACCTCCTGTATTCTGAAGACTTAAGGATTGTAGTGTCTGTCAACCGAGTTAAAGGCAGCCGAGATCTAGAAGAATAAGAAGTGAGAAATGGCCTTTAGATTTAGCAGTGGCCAGATCATTTACTAGTCAGAGCTGTCTCTGTGGAGTGTTGAGAGCGAAAGCCTGACTGAAGTGGGTCCACAAGCTTCTCCCCTGTGTATTGATGCCCTGAGGATGGGGATATTCCCCGAAAGCGCTTGGCGCTATAATACACTTTATCCATTTATGACTACTTGATTGAATTGGCTTTTCTTTTGAGTGCCGCCCCCCAGCTGGATAACTATATTGGATATTTTTTGGAAGGCACCTATCAGTGACTTAATTTACCCCGAGTGCCGGCATATTGTAGCTGTGTATATATATATATATATATATATATATATATATATATATATATAGGAGGATGGAAGCGGCACTCAGCAGACTGCAATTAAAATGTCCTTTATTCAATATTTAATTGCAGTCTGCTGAGTGCCGCTTCCATCCTTCTCTGTATCTGTTTGATCTTCTCCTTGGATTTGGACATACCATTGAGGGCACCGCAGCATTTATCTTTTTATGGTAACCTACTAACCAGCATTACGTGCATAGAGTGACGGATCCTTTCTATATATATATATATATATATATATATATATATATATATATATATATATATATATATATATTCTTTTGTCAGAATGGCGCACACAAGTTATCAACACAACATCTTACTGGGGTGCAGATTCCAGGCTCCTGATCCCAATCAGGGAAGGCCAATAACAGTACTTTAGAATAAGAGAGCACTCACCAGGATTTTGTAGTCAATGAAATTAAAAACACTCTTTAATCCAACATAGGTTAAAAAACAACAGGTCGACATTTTGGGCATCACTGTGCCCTTTGATAAGATGTACACAAAGAGACAGTGAGAGCAGTAGATTTATCCTCTTGTGTCCAGGCGTCCATATATATACTATTGCCCAGGTACCAGGTGCTGCTGCTTCCCTCAATACCAAAAAGTTCTATTTGATTACCATTACTGTTTCCATATAACATTACAACATCACCATACCTTGTTTTAAACACCACGCAGTCACCTTGTGCCCAGGGGGATCTATCCACAACTCCAACAAGTCCAACAAGTGGACATCGCCAATCACACAGCCCGTGACCACACCAAGAAATGCGGCGGTGATGCGTGAAACCGGGATGATACAAATGCATTAATTGCACCACTTGTAGCTTCCTGGAAACGGGAGAAATTGCGCACAGACAAGCCACACATGTGCAGTAGCGCATTTTGGCTGACCAGGTCAGAGATCACCAGTGCACCTTCTTGATTGCGCAGATCCCAGGAACTCAAGAGGAGATGACGATCAGGGCTCTCCTCCAACAGTTATGGTGGCATATACATGATTCTATTACATTAAATTCCTGGCTAACCGACTCAATCCCTCCAACAGCCCAGCAGGAACAACCCTTACTAAGTAATTATCACAGCTAAAACAGCACAGTGTTTGTGCGTGTGTTTACATTCACCGCAGCCTAATTCATACTTGCCTACTTTTGAAAACTAATTTCATTGAGATAATAGTTTTTTTTTTTTAATTTAGTGATTTTTATTAAATTTTCTGATACACAGATTAACATAACAAACAGCCAAATTTAAAATTAACAGGAATGCTTTTAGAGGAGAGGGTCGAATATGAGGAGGGCCCTGAGGAAACTGCAAAGACAATGCGTGACGAAGTTGCAAATATCTGAAGAAGTACATAGATGTAAAATTAGACTCATCTTTAAGCTGATTAAAAGATTTTAAGACTCCATCCTGATATAGCTGACCCACAGATATTACTTCCCTTTCACCCCGCACTACTTTAGGGTCAAGGGAGGAAAGCTTTGTATAATTTAGAAAATTCCATAAAGGAGTGTCTGGGTCAACATCCTGAAACTTCATTAAAACATGTATCTCTCTCCATATTTTTTGAGCCTGAATAACAAGTGGTATCTTCTTATGTGAAAAGATGTCACCAAACAATGCCTGGACCGGTGAAAGCCCATGTTTCATTTCATAAACCAGTAAGCTCGGTAGGGAATCTGAGGGACATTCCTGAAGCCATAGTCTCAAATGAGATAACTGAGCCGCATAATAATATAGTCTAAAATTTGGAAGTGCTAGACCACCTGATGTCTTAGGGATAATAGTTGGTAGTAGAATTCACACAGCGCTCCGTTTAGTGGGTGTGTTATGCCCCACTCAAAGAACGTGTCTAGCTCCAAGCTGAAATTCTTGTTGTGAGATATTACCAGATTACATTATTGTTTTGGAAAATTTAGCAAGTATTAAAAATCACATTGCTGCCTGCAATGTTGGATTTTTTTGTTTGCAAGCATTTGCTGTAATAGCTATTTTTTAAACTCAGCATTATTTATATGTGATAATAAATGTGATGCCTATGCAATAAATTTCAAATGCATAACCATATTTGTCTACTTCTGAAAAAGCATTTCAGGGAAATTGTAAAGGTGGCACTTAAAAGCGAGGGCATGTACTGCTATATCTGAGAGGTGTGTGATAAAATGACTTACATAAATATGCAGATGAGCCCCAAAGCAATTAGTAAAATCTACTGTACTTGTTGAAGAAAAGACACTGGCACATGTCAGATCTTGTTCATGTATTGTGTTTCTCCAGCCAGCCCCCTTCTGTCTCTCCAGCCAGCCTACAATCTCACTAGCCAGTCCCCTTTAGTCTCACCATAAAGCACTCTTCAGTCTCACCAACCACCACCCTTTGGTCTTACCAGCCCCCAACCTTTGGTCTCACCAGCCCCCACCCTTCTGTCTCTCCAGCCAGCCCTCTTCTGTCTCACTAGCCAGCCCTCCTCTGTCTCACCAGCCAGACCCTTCTGTCTCTCCAGCCAGCTCCCTCCTGTCTCACTAGCTATCCCTCTTCTGTCTCACCAGCCACCCCCTTCTGTCTCACCAGCCAGCCCTCTTCTGTCTCACCAGCCAGCCTCTCTTCTATCTCTTTAGGTTTTCAGTGTCTTCTCAGCCTACCCCCTTGCACAGAGGCACATGTCATCGCCTCCTGTCACAAGTATCACCCTTTTGCCTGCACTCAGCCTCTGCTAACGCTGCAGCCATTACAAACACCATGTGGTTCACAAATGCCAGAATTTCCCTCCAAGCCTATTACTGGGAACAGCCATGACAGTCCGGATCAGCTGACTGGTGTGGATCCAATCCAGAACCATTTAGCTGTCACCAAATTACTATGGCCAATCATTATCCAGCCAGGGGTATATATCCAGTCTCTGAACACTGGGGAATCACCAGTGCTTTGATGTTGAACTACCTGCTTGCAGTCTGTATCCAGTTCCTGGTTGTTAAAATCTCCTGTGCATAGCCACCTGTTGCACTGCCTGGCTCTGCTCTGTCGGGTCATCCCGGCCTCCTGCTCTGCTCTGTCAGATCATCCTGACCTCCTGATCTTCTACTAAGATAATCCCGGTCTTCTGCTGTGCACTGCAAGTCTTGGTTGTCAGATTGTTCCATCCTCCTACTGTGTTCTGCTACAGTACATCTTAGTAACCCACTGTGGTTCGCTACAGTGGCGTAACTACAGTGCAGCAGACCCACCGTCAGGTTCTAAGGAGAGTGCTGGGAACAAAACAGTCGCTGCAGCAGGGACACCTGCCAGCCCGCCAGTGCCGCTCCCTCGTTACCTGGCCGCTGAGGATAGCGCCTGCTATAGCAATCCATCCACCTCCCCCTTTATAGAAGCAGCCCATTAGGGAAAGTAAGTGTCTGCATACTGTACAGCGGCAAACCAAGGGCGCCATCTCGACCGGACGGACCATCCGCAGGGAAGTGCTGCACATAGGTAGGGGTGTGTGTGTGTGGGGGGGGGGGGGGGAGCCAGGTGACCCCGACCCTATCACAAGTCACTCACTCTGCTCTTCCGGCAGTGTGCTGGCAACTACATAGGCTGGAGAAGCATGTGTTGCTGATCTGACACTGGAAGCTCCTCCAGTCATAGTCCCCGTAAGCATCCACTCAGCATGTCCAGCACCACAGAGCAGCGGAACCACAGCAGTCCCATATAAGGAAAGGCTCTTTATGCAAAGTGACTTCTTTATTTCTGTGCGCTTTCACTTTCTCTTATCCGCTGCACCCCCTCCTACACAGGTTCCCATCTGCTGCTCACTCTCTCCTCACACACCCCTCTCCTGATTACTCTCTCCTTACATACCTCTCTCTAACCCTCTTTCTCTCTATCCCTGACACCGTCTCTATTACCCCCTTCTAACCCCTCTGTCTTCCTCTCTCTCCTCTCTTTTACCCCCTCTCTTTCTATCACTGACACTGTCTCTCGCTCACCCCCTTTTCTCCCCCCCCCCTCTATTCCTGACACCATCTCTCACCCCCTTCTCTAATGGGCACATTATGTGTGTAAATGTCACTCCTGGGAGTGTTCTCTATGTAAATGGCACTACTTGAGGCTTTCTTTATGTAAATGGAACTACTGGGGGCCTCATGTATAAACAGCACTAAAATGCCATGGGAGTGTAAGTGGCATTTCATTGTGTGGTGTATAGTGCAAGTGGCATTACGGAGTGTGGCGTAATGTGTAAAGGGATGCTGGAGTGCTCCCTAGGGTGCACTGACAGGCGCTACCACGGGTGCTAAGCCAAGAGCAGCCACTTAATAAAGGGGTAGTCAGCCCCAAGGTAACCAGAATAAAAAAGAAGAAAGGAAGTGGCGCTGGTATTGATGAAATAATCACAAAATATTTAATATTATTTAAAACAACATTGCATGTGGCAATTGTATACAAAATTACCATGAAAAATATACAATAAAAAAATACATAAAATCACAATAAAAAATGTAACAATAACTGGACCAGAGGCTGGAGAATATGGACCAAATGTGTATAGTTAGGAAGGGAATTGAGTAGCTGAGAAATTCAGATTGCCCTGTGGGCTGATAGTTACCACTGGTGGTCGTTGTCATCAAGTTCCAAAAACTTGTAATGGTCCTCAAATTGATGCGACTGTGGGACCTCGGAGGGTCCGAACCCCAATGTGTGTGATGGGGTGGGCAGCTGGTAAGTGGCCGCAAGGTGTCTCTCACGTCGCTAGAGGCTCCAATAGAAAGGGGTGACCATATGCAGGTGTCCACAGGGTTGGTAACTTTTAAGACCGGCTGGTCAGTGATCTCAGTTGTGGGAGACCAACCTTGATTCTTGCTTGAGATTGTGGTTTATGTGGTGCCAGCAGTGGTATACCGCAGATGCGGGATGTTCGAGGATTAAATGGCTCTCAGGGTGGAAAAGAGCAGCCCAAGGTGTAGGGAATCCAAGTGATGGGTCCAAAAGGGGTCAGCTTGTCCTGGTCCAGGTTAAAACCTAATGCGTTTCGCTGCTTGTAGGGGTGCAGCTTTTTCAAAGGTTTTCTTTGAAAAAGCTGCACCCCTACAAGCAGCGAAACGCGTCAGGATTTAACCTAGACAAGGACAAGCTGACCCCTTTTGGACCCATCACTTGGATTCCCTACACCTTGGGCTGCTCTTTTCCACCCTGAGAGCCATTTAATCCTCGAACATCCCGCATCTGCGGTATACCACTGCTGGCACCACATAAACCACAATCTCAAGCAGGAATCAAGGTTGGTCTCCCACAACTGAGATCACTGACCAGCCGGTCTTAAAAGTTACCAACCCTGAGGACACCTGCATATGGTCACCCCTTTCTATTGGAGCCTCTAGCGACGTGAGAGACACCTTGCGGCCACTTACCAGCTGCCCACCCCATCACACACATTGGGGTTCGGACCCTCCGAGGTCCCACAGTCGCATCAATTTGAGGACCATTACAAGTTTTTGGAACTTGATGACAACGACCACCAGTGGTAACTATCAGCCCACAGGGCAATCTGAATTTCTCAGCTACTCAATTCCCTTCCTAACTATACACACTGGGTCCATATTCTCCAGCCTCTGGTCCAGTTATTGTTACATTTTTTATTGTGATTTTATGTATTTTTTTATTGTATATTTTTCATGGTAATTTTGTATACAATTGCCACATGCAATGTTGTTTTAAATAATATTAAATATTTTGTGATTATTTCATCAATACCAGCGCCACTTCCTTTCTTCTTTTTTGTAATGTGTAAAGTGCATTATGGGGGAGTGGTGCCTGAAACTATTTTAACTTGAGGTAGCAAAATTTTAGTTACGCCACTGATTTTCGGGGCCCTCTGGGCCATTCCGGGAGGGTAGGCAACCCTGACAAAAACAGATCACATAGTTTAGAATTGGAATGGATAAAAATGTTGCATTATATCGTTTTATTTTCCTGGCATTTCTGTGTATTGTGCTTGATATAACTTGTTTCTTACAAACATGCATTTATTTATCTTATTTTATATTTGTAAGCACAAACAAACAACCCTAGTTGGTAGCAAAAATCACTGCAATATGCTAAATCCCAGCAATCAAAGTAACAATCTGTCATTTTAAATTTGTAAACTCTCCAACCTACGTTACTTTCCCTCTGTTATGTTTTCCTCCCAGTGGACAGCTAAATTAGGTTTTGTTTCCTAGTTGAATTACTTTAATAATGTGAAATGTAATTGTTTCTCCAGAACAATGACTGCAAGGTAAGAAAAAACAAGCCAACATTTAGAAGATGTCAAAGGACAACCACACAATTTTTTTTATTTACCCAGCCTCAAGGGTTGGCATTAACTGGATGCTTAATGGCCTTACAGTTTAATGACCCAGGAAGCTGACGCAGCAATATTTACTACCTATCTTCTGCTGAAGTTTTGAGAAATTCTAACAGTTTGGAGAGAAATGTGTGAATTTTACCCTGTGCCACACTGATGCCAACCTGTTGTCCTATATCCTCACAAATGGAAACTTATTTCCTTATTTCATACCTCCCATTATTGAGGAGGTACGAGGAGGGAAACTGTCACATGCCGAACGCGCGCATGAAAATTCTGGGTGCATGGCCTAGCAGGAAGGGGCATGGCCTGTACTTGCGGTGCTCTCGCGAGGCCAGTCCAGTGGCAGAACTACTGAAGGTGCAGGGGGTGCAGCTGTTATGGGGCCCGATGGACAGCAAGCACTCCCCTGCACCTTGCTCAGGTTAAAAATTTTTTTGGTACTCTTTACCTAGAACGGCGCCCATCGCGGGCATCGCATGTACATCGCATGCCATTATGATGGCATGCGATGCGACCGATGCGATGCCCGCGATTTCACATAGAAATGCATGTTAAAATGTAAATCGCGTCGGTCTCATCGCATGCGACCAAAAAATCACATGCGATGCGACCGACGCGATTACCGCGATTTTACATAGGGAACAATGTTAAATGGCCCAATTGACCCGATTTTACATAGGGAACAATGTTAAATGGCCCACAGACCCCAAATAGCCACCCTCAAGTGTGAAATGGCCCCCCCAATTGTTAACGCCACCCCACGATCAACGCCAACCCGAAGCGTGGCGAGCGCAGCGAGCCCGCGAGGGGCGGCGGTACGCATCCTCTGACCTTTTCATACCCCCACTATCCACATCGGCGTGGAGTTGAGAATAGAAAGTGCGCAGCGAGCCACTGAGCTCAAAGCTTGGCGAGCGTAGCGAGCCCCGTGGATACCTGTGGAGCCCGCGAGGGGACGCGGATATCTGTGAAGGTATCCGCGTCCCCTCGCCACGCTTCGGGCTCAGTGGCTCGCTGTGCTCGCGACACTTTCTATACTCAACTCCACGCCGACGTGGATAGTGGGGGTATGAAAAGGTCGGAGGACGCGTACCGCCGCCCCTCGCGGGCTCGCTGCGCTCGCCACACTTCGGGTTGACGTTGATCGTGGGGTGGCGTTAACAATTGGGGGGGGGGGTATTTCACACTTGAGGGTGGCTATTTGGGGTCTGTGGGCCATTTAACATTGTTCCCTATGTAAAATTGGGTCAATTGGGTCCCTGGTATCCGCGTCCCCTCGCGGGGCTCGCTGTGCTCGCCACGCTTCGGGCTCGGTGGCTCGCTGCGCTCGCCACACTATTCTATTCTCAACTCCACGTCGACGTGGATAGTGGGGGTATGAAAAGGTCGGAGGACGCGTACCGCCGCCCCTCGCGGGCTCGCTGCGCTCGCCACGCTTCGGGTTTGCGTTGATCGTGTTGTGGCGTAAAATACTTTTGGGGGGACATTTCACTGTTCAGGGGTGTTTTGGGGGGTTTATGGCCCATTTAACATTGTTCCCTATGATGATTTGGGTAAATTGACCCATTTAACATTGTTTCCTATGGGAAATCGGGGGCATCGCAGCTAAATTGAGGCATTTAACATTGTTCCCTATGGGGAAATCGCGGGCATCGCGTCGCGACCATCGCACCCGATTTTTTTGTGCTTGCGATGGCCGCGATGCCCCCGGTTTTTCCTCACGATGCCCACGATCATGATCGTTGTGGCCGTGCTAGGAAACAAGTACCCATTTTATTATAGCTCTGTATATATTGAAGTTCCACCCACTCTTATATGATCCCTGGGGATTCCCCAAAAGTTCTGAAGTCTACTAAAGGAGAGTACAGTAGTAGGTAAGTATGAAGAAGTGATAGGCATAGCTTTAACAATGACCTTTCTTTCTGTGAATACAGCATGGTAGCAAACACAATATATAATAAAACTGACTATATGTTATCATCATCAGCAGTAGCAGCAGCAGCAGCAGCAGCAAGCTGTCCTCAGATACAAGAGATCTTATCTTTATCAGTGAGAAAGACATAAATTCCTTATACCAAAGCAATGCTGAGGAATAGGATAGAGAAAGAGCATTCTTTTAACAATATGGGATGGGAATGCCAAAAAGACATCATCGGACCATGCATATAGTTAATTCTGCATTTTTTACATGGATCAAACTACTTTAAATATCTCCCTCCATCGCATAGTTTAGAAAAGTAATGCAGTAAATGACGCATGAAATGAAATGCACTGGAATGGAAGATAATGCACTGTTAACAGCTTATTACTACATTGTGCAGCCTGATGGGTGCAGGTTATTGGTTACATTTTATAGTATAGTTACCAGAAGTAACATTAAAACAAAAGAAACTACAGAGAGAAATGTTTCTAAAGTACAGTGCACAAGTGCCCTAGACACTGATGCTGGCATTGCATGCAGTGGTACTGTGTGACTCGGATGCCAACCTGGGGGCGAAAAGTCCCAAAATGTCCCAAAATGAGTGATCTACGCCAGCACTCTGTCATGCAGCACAGAGTTGTGTTCAATCTGCAAGTTTGCAACACAAACACTAAGCTTATACACCCAGCACAATACAAATACCTCTGGATGCAGTTACTACATATGAAACGCAAATGCTTAATTTAAGTGTCATAAGATAAGTACAAAACATTAATGTAATCTATTGACCAATATATAATCTCGAGGAGGATCATAACAACCAATTTATTGAGTGCCCCCCTCTCTCCTGAGCCCACAGTCCCGCGGCTCTTTCTGTGCGCCGATCAGGAGGTGGGGCTTACAACCATCAAGCGGGAAATCGGCCCACCTGCTGTGGGCAGCACGGTTAACTCCCAGTGGATTGCTGGTCAGGCAATAGCATGACAAGATACTTATGACGCTGCAGACAAAACCTTAATTGACATCTCCACAGCAATAGGCGACTTCTTCCACCATCCGGTCTGCAGCGTACCCCCGGTTAGGAACCACTGGTATAGTGTGTACTCAGCTTATGTTGCGCCATGTGTCTGGCACCATATGGTGCAAAAATTAAAAGGGGGTTACAGAAAGAAGAAATACAGGATAACACGTGATACAATTCCCTTAACAATACTAATACAAGTCAAATACTGCTAGGGGAAAGAAAACAAGTACAGAATACAATCAGCCAATAAACAATATAAGAAAGCACAAGGAATGCAACCGTTTACCGTCTCATCAGATATGCGCAGCACAGTCTGGTCGGAGCTCGCTATGTTCAAATAGAATTTTAGCCCGGTCAGTGGTGAAGGGATGGTGGTGGTGAAGTGACCGAGCCAGCTCAGGGATAGCTATTTTATAGGGTCCAAGAAGGGGAGGTCAAAGGCCATTGCAATTGGTCAAGGGTTCGAATGTCCAGTCCTCAGTGATTGGAGCAAAGTATTGCACTTGATTTGGATTGGTGCAGGGGGAGTGTAGTTTGGTGTCCTTTGTGTGTTGGCATCGTCGTCGGGGTCGTAAAAAGCAACAAGAACCGGTTATAACTTGATTCCTTTGTCTCACACAGCTCTAACAGAAATAGTACATAGAATTATGGATTTTGTCCGTACATATCGGACCTTATGAGTTGCGAAGTTTTCGCTACGACCGGAGGGCTGCGCATGAGAAACGGAACATAACGATACTAAACATTATACAGACATAATTGTATATTGTTGATTAACCTATGTGTGGTGCACTAAACCTTAAATTAACTATATTTTATTTTGTGTAGGTATGGTATTATGAATTTATGTGTATTAGTATGGCTGCGCTTATGGTCCACTTTGCTACACAGACTCGGGTATAATACTTTATTTGCGCAACTCTGCGAACCAAGATGGCGGCCATACTATCCTAAAATGGTGTGTGTGCAACTCGACTTTAACTCTTCCATTTTCTTTAGTGGTTGCCAGAGTTTTAGATATAATAGATCTAAAATATCTAATAGAACCATGGATTGCTAATCAGAGAATTTGTAGTGGAAGACACTGCCCAGTCAGTAAGAAAAGCCACCCTGTGCAAAATGACAAGTGCTTTGCAAATAGCAATGTATTTGCAGGTCCATTCGCAAAAACTGAACCATCGAACAGTTTTTTCCATTTGTACGAGTCCAGGGCTTATGCTAATCTGCTCAAGAGCAGGCTGAAAGTGGTCGCTCATGTTATATACCCACTCGAAAAACGCCTGCATTTTCAAAACCACATGCAGAAATCCCATGTTTCCTCACCTAAAGGCCAGCTTCCTGTCTATCGAACTGCAAATACTCTGCGATATCTATGTGTATACATTTTTTGTATGTACTGTATATAAAAATATAATGCATGTCCGCAAATATGGAATCTAAGTATATTACACTCACATGAGCTGTCCTACTGACTGAAGGGCAGATTTATTAAGCTCGGTGTAGGGATAAAGTGTATGGTTTTTATCACCGGCCAATCATCTCCCAACTGTGAAGTTACAGGCTTGGTTTGAAAAATGACAGGTAGGAGCTGAATGGCCGGAGATAAAAACCAGACACTTTTATCCGAGGACCTATTTATACCTACCGCCTGGAATTTACCTACCCATTTGTGATCCACCACTTACCTCCTGAATATCTAGATCACCATAAGGAACTAATGCTGTGATTGAACAATCATATGGGATACCTAGCTCAATCCCTAAATACAATGGATGTCTGAGTGGTTTGCCATCAGGAATCTTGAGCGCTTGAAATCATAGAGCAACCCTATGGGAATGCTGCGATTTGCCTATCACATTGAGTTTACAATTTTTTTTTCCCCTTTCTTCAGTGTCCATCAGCGAATCACCATAAGAATGGTAATATAAACCTTATCATCTATCCAGTTGGAAAATATGACTTTTTAATGGTCTATTCTACAACATATACAACGATAGAGAAAGTATGATATATATACGATACATATCATTCACCTTTATCGTTTAGTGATTTCTATTATTTTTTTTTATTTTATTTTTTTCACTTTAACCTTTTTATTTATAACATTTTCAGGACTTCTCATTGAATTTTTTTATGCTACTTGCTTTGTTATTTGCAAAATGCATGCAACTATTTTATTTTTATTTTATTTTTCTTTATTGAAATTTTTTTTACAAATACAATTATTACAAGACAACACATTTGACATACAATAGACATAGGTAGTGCATAACATGTTGATATGCTTCTGTTACATTCATAATTCGAATAGATTAAATTGTGGAGCGCAGTATTTCTCAGATTATAACTAGTGCCAGGCATATCACCAGGGCCATAATTTAATAAGCGTGAGCATTATTCCAGGAACAGGAGGGAGAGCATTTCGCCCTTAATTGTCCTATCGAGAATTGGTTTTAATCAAGCGGCATATTAGGAACTCTATCTATACAAGAATAGACTGTTCCGTGAGCCAGAATAATAAGTGAATACGAAGCCTATATTCATTAAAGCAAAGTTTCCAGTGCTATAGTGTCGTGTTCAGTTGTTAGACGTATATAACAGTGCAACTAAAACAGAGTCAAGTGTTACAAATAACAGAAGGCTCCTAGTGTCGAATCTAAAGTGTTTAGGATTCTTAATGTCATTTCGGGCAAAATTGGGAGCAGCAATCGTTTAAACATTAAGTGATTTTGTCAGATCTAACTTTGACCAGACAGTGTAATAGAGATTATGTATTATTATTTTAATTGTTTTTTATTCTCATTTACTGTATAGTTATTCAAAATATTTATCATTGTAAACCGTCTTGTGTGAAATCATTCAGCCAGCACTGGCATATACATTTCTCAGTATTGTGGGAAGGAGCTGTAGTGTGGTATTGCCCCAGAAGTAAAATGTATAAAAAATGTTCTTCAAAGCAACAAAACTAAAAGTAAACCAAATATAAATTAAGAAAATTAGACTATTTGGCAAAAAAGCAAAATTAATTTGTTCTACACAAAAAAAAATCTGAAAATCATCAAAAGCTTAGTTTTTTTTTAACAGACTTCAACAAAAACATTTTAGACTCATTTTCTTTTAACGTCAATAAGAAAAAAAACTTACTGTAGCTCCTAAAACTTTTGTACATCAAATCTAGAACTCATGAAACGAAACGATCTATCCAAATTATATGAATCAGATAATGAGTACAACAAATCAGATTTGTAAATCATTTTAATCAATCTTAATATATTTAGCAGACATTGTTTTGTATTTTGGGCATTTCAATTAATCTTTCTTCTTTCTTCTAATGTAAGCAATACATGGAGAAATAAACAATGAGAAAGTGAGCAATATATTTATTTTCATAATATTAATATATTGTAGAGTACAGAAATGTGATACCCATTATGCTATTATTCCACAAATGAAAGGTATTTTTAAGCACAATTAATGTTTCTGTAGAACGTAAACTTGAATAATCTCCAATAATGCAGTAGAAGGAAAGTGAATATACCCCTTCATCACCCAATGTCAATCGTACTATGACCTGTCTCTTCCCTGAGAAAGTTATAACTGGACATTGCTTTAAGGCACAGGTTCTCAAACTCGGTCCTCGGGACCCCACACAGTGCATGTTTTGCAGGTCTCCTGACAGAATCATAGGTGAAATAATTAGCATTCAAATGTGTCAATGAGTAATGAATGCACCTGTGCACCTGCAGGTTGAACTGGAAAACGTGAATTGTGTGTGGTCCTGAGGACCAAGTTTGAGAACCCCTGCTTCAGGGAAAGGGGGGTTCTCATAAAGATTATCAAAAGGATTGTTAGAGTCTGTTAGTTTTTTGTCAAAATCCTAGAGTACAAAAAAGCCAACATAATCCACTACAAAGAGCTAGTAATGTGCCCTGTCATTAGTTGCAACAGGAGTATTCCCAAGATTGGGAATGACTAGAGTATTCATTCAATTTGTAGCTGTTTTCAAAACTACAATGACTGTTGCAGTATCACCCAATGGTTTTAACCACTTGCCTGTGATAATTACCCTTTTCATACATGTGACCCTGGTCTATCAAACTTGAAATTCCCGAAAATCTGCTTTATGACCTAAATTGAGAGCATGGTGGTGGATGTGACCAATATTTTAACAGCGTCATTGACTGGGCACTGATATTAAACGATATTGCTCATTTTGGCCCATCGGAGCGATATCGTTTAAATTAGTGTATGCTATGGGCAGCCATATCGGGAGGCGGCTTTCCACCGGAGCTCCGTGAGACAACGAGCTAAAGACCGGTAAACACTACTTACTTTGATCTCCGGACACTCCTGCCGCCGTGTGATCACACCCAGAGCCGCCCGAGCTAGTCGCAGAGCCGGGGAGGAAGTCCGTCTCCTCCTGCGGGTTGCGACGCTCGGTGCCTGTCTGCACCGCCCGCCATTTTGGAAGGCCGCGGCCCGGACCGACTGCCGGAATTGACCAGCCCTTTCAAGCGGGCTCCCACCCAGAGCACTCTGGACACTCCGACCATCTCCACCAGATCCACAAGACTCCTGCATTAAAGGTACCTGCCGGCCTGACCCCTGCACATACCTATCGCATCAGGGTCATAGGTTCAGCACCTATATACCCTATATTACAGCCTAATCCCTCTCTAATAATATAAAACGGATAAAGGAAAAAAAAAAAATATATAAAATATAAAAAAAAAAAAAAAAGGGGGGGGAACGTATGCTAGAGCCTTGTATGGCCATCAACTACACCTATTGATACACCAGCTCCTCACCAGTTTATTCTCAGCTGGAGGTGAGGGGGCAAACAGATCATACTTATACTGCCTGTGCAGGGGTACAACTTGATAATACCTGGGTTTTGTGGAGACGCTGGAGACCACTTTACAAAGTCTCCCTGACCCCCTTTTCTAAGCATAAACAACTGCTTATTACAAGAGCTGCTGCAAGGGAGGTTTGAGAGAGAACTGAGACTCAGATCCATGACAGGGTGTGACAAATAAGTGAGCCAACTCCACTCCGGATGCGGGCTTCTCATTGATTATTGAATACGGCTACCCGCCCTTACACTGCCTGACCCTCATAATATCTGCACCTCTTTAAATAAATAATACAAATAATAATAGAATGGAAAGGATTAAGACAACCCCACTTCCTCAGCGCTCAGCTCAACAGAGCGGAATACAGGTGAAGAGAGGCCCTGGGAACTCTAAAGCTTCTGAAGCCGAATCATCTCTCCCTGCACAAAAAAAGGCTATGCCTGAATACCAAGATGACGACACCGACATACAACATCCCCCCAATTCTGTCCCGCTAACTTATGATGACATGGTAGATGCAATTACCTCTACTATGGCTCCCTTGTTGGCTAAAGCGGTGAATGACATCACATCCCAACTACAAAATCTCACACATAGGGTCGACATTGTTGAGAATAATGTTGGGTCCATAGCCCATGATCTAGCTGAGGCCCAATGTGAGATAAAACGACTTGAAAAAGAAAATTACAACATCATTAATAAGCTCGAGGAAATTGAAAATAGGTCGAGGAGGAGCAATCTGAGATTAATAGGACTACCGGAATCTATCAAAGGCCCGGCCCTAGATTCTTTCGTGGGGCAGACTCTACCACAATTGCTAAATGTCAAAGCTGAATGCTCCTCTATGGTCATAGAGAGAGTCCACAGGTTGGGTCCCCCTCCACGCCCTGGCGACACTCGACCTAGAGTCCTCATCTTCAAATGCTTAAGTTATACTCATAAAATGACTTTATGGAGAGCCTCCAGGAAAGTTTTGAATTTAAAATGGGAAGGTAATAGCCTAAGACTGTTTCAAGATTTTTCGGCTGAAGTGACCAAAGCCCGCAAAGTCTTCACTCCTATTTGTAGCAGATTGGTTGCGGAGAAGGTCAAATTTGCGTTACTATACCCCGCCAAATTAAGAATTTTCCATAAAGACTCCCAATGTGACTTTACTTCTCCAGCCGACGCCATTGAATTTCTACGTAATGAAATTCACCACAATGGGGAAAACATCTCCGATACGTCTTGAAGTGGCCAACTTTGGGGAAAGTTTCCTATAATACCCTGGCATCAACACAACTCACCTCTCATGGACATTGTAACGTATATCCTTTGTTTTTGTTTTATTGTTTCTCTTTCTGCTAAATTTAACGAGCTACAATCTTGCGAGGAAATGTTATTTGCATGGTTGTTAGTTACGATAGTTGCTGATATTTACACCCTTTTCATGCCCCTTTTCACCTCCTCTTCTTAACCCTGTGACCCTCTACCTGCTTCCCCTCCCCACCCCCCTCCTTCCTTCGCCTCTCTCTTCCCCCCCTAATCCTCCCCCTCCCCCCCCCTTCTCCTTACCCCCCGACTCAGGCGGGATTAGCTAGGATTAGCTAAAGCTACTTCTAAGCCGATCCGGAGGGAGCTCGCTCCGGATTCCAATGTTTGAGTGTGCAGGACACACAACAGTTATTACTATGTCTTTTGGACTGGGCCGCGGCCCGACATTAGGTTATTTACAGCTGGATAGCTCGCTTTTCGAGCCCTACTTGTTTATTTGTGATTTTATTAGGAATTGTTGTCTTGTCTCCCCCTCCCTTGTGTTTTTACCCCTTTTCAGCAGCAGTGACGTGCTTATCAATGTATGGGTACAGCTATTCAGATATGACAACGTAATATATCAACATCAATGTAAGTCATGGCAGAATTAAAGATTGGATCCCTCAATGTGGGAGGTTTTAATTCCCCCGCTAAAAGACGTAAGATATTGGTGTACGGAAATAAACTAAAATTAGACATTATGTATATCCAAGAGGCCCACCTTATCCCCTCAGAAATGGTCAAACTACAGATGCTAGGATGGAAGTTGATAGCTGCTGCAAGTTATAATTCAAAGTCTAGAGGGGTAGCTATCTTAATTAAAAAGAATATCCCCTATGAACTGGTGAAGACAATAGAAGACCCAGAGGGGAGATACGTAATTGCTCAGATATCCTTACATACACACCTATACACTTTATGTAATATCTACGCCCCTACAACGTATAAGAAAAGTTTCTTTAATGGATTAATCAGAGACCTAACCCCTATTATGGATACGAAGATGATAGTTTGCGGAGATCTTAATTTGGTCTCTGACGCTTACTTAGACAGATCAAACCGCAACACACGCACTGTAACTTTACCTAAACTTGGTGTTCCCCAACTGGCCACAACACTTAGACTTATAGACATATGGAGAGTATTAAACCCCACAGCTAGAGAGTATACATGCCATTCAGCTGCACATCATACTTTTTTGAGGATTGACTATGTTATGGGGTCGGAGACCTTGCTCCCGAGAGTCACAGCCACCGAGATTGAGCCAATTACGGTTTCGGACCACTCACTTGTTTGGTTTAAACTGCTTGTGACCGATGAGCCTTCCACCAGATCTACCTGGCGTTTCCCGAATCACCTCCTAACATCAACCGCTTTTAGAGATAAGCTGAACAAAGATTGGAGTGACTATTGTGCTAATAACCAGCCACATGCTGACTCCAATCCTTCCTTGTTTTGGATGACTGCTAAGGCAGTGCTAAGAGGCAATATATTATCCTATGTAGCCAAGTTAAATAAAAATTATTCCTCTGCGTTCTTATCCCTCCAACAAAAACTAACAGAAACGTACACTAGATACCAACTAAACCCCACAACCACCAATCGCCAATTATATAACACGGCCAGTACGCATTTAAATGAGTACTTACATAATAGAGGTAACAAATACCTCTACAGCATCAACTACCGCTATCATAGCTTTGGTAACAAAACGGGTAAGCTGCTAACCAATATGCTAAACGGAACTAGGAACCCGTCTACGGTTCAGCCCCTCAGACTGGCGGATGGGACATTGACTTCCTCCAATTCACAAATAGCACAGGTTTTGAAAGATTTTTATTCCACTTTATATAATCACGAACCCCCCCCTAATATACCGGCGGAGAGAGACGAAGATGCCTCTCCATCGATATATTCTAAGATCATATTCCCGAAAATCCCGACAGATAAAATTGCAACACTTTCGGATCCAATAACACCGGAAGAGGTAAAGCAAGTGATAAAAACTCTGAAAAAAGGGAAAGCTCCAGGCCCAGATGGCTTTGGCAATAATTTTTATAAAATGATGGAAAGTCAATTAGTCCAACCCTTGACTAAGGCCTTTAATCACATATTGCAAACTAAATCTCTCCCTACTCTTTTTAATGCAGCATTCATTAAGACCCTCCCGAAACCGGGAAGAGACTTGACGAATCCAGGATCCTATAGGCCGATCTCTTTGTTAAATTCCGATTACAAGGTATTAGCAAAGATCTTGACAGAACGCTTGAAACCGTTAATGCCCCTAATAATACACCCTGATCAGACAGGTTTTATTGTGGGAAGGCAGTCTGTGGTTAATATCCGCAAAGTAATAACGGCTATACAAAAAATGCAAAATGTTAATAACCCTCTACCTCCTGGTATAATCTTGTCTATCGACGCAGAAAAGGCCTTCGACCTTGTCCTTTGGCCCCACCTATATAAAACGATGGAATTGTTTGGTCTTCCGATAGAATTTATTGGTTATATTAAATTACTTTATTTTAAACCAGTCTCCCAAATAGTTAGTAACGGACAGATTTCAGATTTCTTTCAATTGTTCAAGGGAACGAGGCAGGGCTGTCCCCTATCCCCCCTCCTATTCGCCATTGCTATAGAGCCATTAGCTCTTCTCCTCCGCCAGTCTGAGGGGTTCACAGGTATCTCTATCAATAAATATGAACTAAAGCTATCACTTTTTGCTGATGATATGATCCTATATGTCACGAAACCCCAAACATCAATACCTATTATTTTAACCTTGATTCAAGACTTTAGTCAAATATCGGGCTATAAAGTTAATTTAGACAAATCTGAACTACTTTTTGTGGGGAATTTTACAGCAGATACTTCTAATATCCCTATTTTTAATAAATTTAAAATAGCCCAATCCCAGATAAAATATCTAGGAGTGACCATAACAAATAAAATTGAAAACCTATATAAGGCAAATTACACACAGATCATCACTAAAACCCTTGCGCTCCTGGAAACCTGGAACCAACTGCCTCTTTCATTACTCGGAAGAGCAGCGGTAATTAAGTCCATTATATTTCCCAAAATATTTTATTTTATCCAACTCCTTCCTATAGCATTGAAACAAGCAGATATACAAAAAATAAATTCTTCCCTATCAAAATTCTTATGGAGGGGCAAGAGGTCAAGGATCGCATTGAATAGACTAACACTTCCTAAATCGCATGGAGGATTGCGACTACCCGATTTTAAAGCATATACGGCTTCGGTTCTCTTCAGATACGCGGGTGATTGGCTGTTAGAACAATCCGTTTATACGGACAACGATTTAGATTGTGCCATTTTTTACCCCTTTTCTCCAGCAGCTTTACTCCACCAGAGATCTGCAGATATCCCGAAAGTGGTACTAGATAATATTATTTTTAAAGATACTTACTTAAATTGGATCTATTTACACAAAAAACTTAGACGGGAACCATATGTCTCTCCTTATATCCCGCTCTGGGGTAACCCCAGCTTTCCCCCCTCTCTTTCTAATGCTACAATTTTAAAGTGGAAACAAAGTGGCTTGTCTCTGGTGACCAAGGTCTTCGACCCAGGCGGTGGAGTTCTGCCTTTTAATATATTAGCTCAATCTTACTCAATCCCGAACTCCCAATTTTACCTTTACCTCCAGGTTAGACATTATGCCCAATCTTTAGACTTTCCACCAAATAACACTTTTCCTTCTCACCCGATTCTTAATATTCTACACTACAGAATCTCAAGGAAATACAGACTAAGCCTCCTATATCCTCACCTTATAGAGGCTAATTTCCCTCTCAGCACTCAAATGAAAACCTTGGAAAACAAATGGCAACCTGATCTACCCTCTAGACTAGATACGCCGGCAAATTATATAGAGAACTATTGCTTACTAACCAAATTCTTGCCTTCGGCATATCTTCAAGAAACGCATTTAAAATTCATACATAAAGCTTTTATATCTCCAGCTCAAAGGAAATATATGGTAGCGGAAGACCCAGGGCATTGTTATAAATGCTCCATGACTAATGCTAAATTTCTTCATTGCTTTTGGGAATGCTCCAAAGTACGTAGATTTTGGAATAAAACAATTATATATACTAATTCCATGCTGCAAACATCCATAACTATGCAACCTGAGATTTGCCTCTTACTGAATTTCCAATTTCCTAATGTAAACTCTATCATCACACAAAATATCCCTATTCTAGTTTTAATTTTTACTTTAGCAAAGAAATTAATTCTAAAATATTGGATTAAAAAGTCTGCACCCAGTATTTATGAGTTGAAATCTTTAATATTGCAATATCTGTATTTCGATTTGAAATCCGTCATTTTACAAGAAAATAGCTCCATACATAATTTTAAAAAAAAATGGCACGATTACATAATGTCATTAGATGAAGACTCTAGACGCATTATCTTAAATTACTTCGAAGCCTCTTCGTGGAGTAGAGTCAGCCCTCTGATACTAGATAGACCGACAGGAGAGTAGAACATACCAAGACATTTCACTACTGGCCATCCAATAACATGGTAATTATGATCTCAGGAACCTGCTCTATTTTGAATTGTTAATCTCCCACACCTGCTGGGATCTGCACGGAAAAGGATAATGCAATAGCTTGATGAAACCCAATCCATACTTACGAAATGACTAAAGTAAGACTTATGATGTACAAATAATGTTGTTCTGACTGATCGCTGCTATCCCTATTGAAACCCTTAATTCCCCTCCTCCTCCCCCTCCCTCTCTGTCTTCGTAGCTAAATTATATGTTTATATGTTTGTATGTTTGAAGGTTTACACTGTTTAACTTCAATCTTGGATGATAATAGTGCTTAGTTTCACAACTACCGCCATCCACCTACCGAGTATTTACTCGTCCTAAGACACTTCTATAACAATACAAAATTCTCTGGGCTTAAACCAAGGACTATTTAGAGACCCCCTTCTGTTAAGTTAGGGTAACAAAGGCCTTAGCAGTACCTTCACAAATTAGAAGCGATATCGAACTGATCGGAACCGAAATAATCCATCCAGTTTAGGATATTCGGATAAAGAATATATGATACGTTAGTCTGGCCATAGGGAACGCTGTGAAGGGTCGGGAGAGGGCGATTGGAATGTTTTAAATAAAAGTTGATTAAACTAGATGTTCCGGTAGGAATGGATATATTCTTAATATGTTCAATTATGATGATCTTGTTTATCCAAGTACCTTAAGGCAAATGGGGTCAAGAAACTAGTATGTATGATGGAAATTGTCTGTTTACTGCCTGATCATTATTTGATGTGTATAACAATCTTGTATGTTATATTCTTGTTCTTAAAAATTCAATAAAAAGTCTATTAAAAAAAAAAAAAAAATTAGTGTATGCTATGAACGATGCCCATTCACATGGGTCGATAACACCCCCCCCCCACCACCACCACCACCATGTCAGAAGAGTCTGGTGGCAGTTGCTGGGGGCTAATCTTCCAGCAGATGCCAAAACCAAATTATGCAAATAAGAGACATTTAATCATTATTCCAAATGATTGTTAACAAATTTGCATATTTTGCCCAAAAATTATACTGAATAAGGTTTAAATAGCTTTTATTTACGTAAACCAATAGTTTTAGGGACATTTTTTGAAACAATTGCTAGCCAGTTAAGGCCGGTAGAGAAAAGGGGTGTGTTTATGACCCAAAGGGTCAAAAAGAACAGGCGCCTGTATGGGTGTAGAGCCAAGCAGCTCCCACTAGGGGATGTCAAACCCCAAACATATAATATACAAAGAACAAAAGGGAATGGATTGCTAATGAGTGAGTCGGATCAATTGAGTATTACAATCATATATAATTTTAATAATGATAATAAAAATTATTTCATTAAAAATTGTATATAGCAATGGGAATGCTGCGATTTGCCTATCACATTGAGTTTACAATTTTTTTTCCCCCTTTCTTCAGTGTCCATCAGTGAATCACCATAAGAATGGTAATATAAACCTTATCATCTATCCAGTTGGAAAATATGACTTTTTAATGGTCTATTCTACAACATATACAACGATAGAGAAAGTATGATATATATGCGATACATATCATTCACCTTTATCGTTTAATGATTTGTATTATTATTTTTTTTTATTTTTATTTTTTCACTTTAACCTTTTTATTTATAACATTTTCAGGACTTCTCATTGAATTTTTTTATGCTACTTGCTTTTTTATTTGCAAAATGCATGCAACTATTTGCAAAATGCATGCAACAGATGCCAAAACCAAATTATGCAAATAAGAGACATTTAATCATTAGTCCAAATGATTGTTAACAAATTTGCATATTTTGCCCAAAAATTATACTGAAGGAGGAGCTTCTCCCGATAAACATTCTCGAACTTCACCTATTTACAGCGCGTTGCTGAAAGCCACAAGTCTCCTTTTGGAAAGATCCATTAGAGTACAATCCGACAACGCCATGGCTGTGGCATACATAAACAAACAAGACAGGACACATAGAAACATAGAAACATAGAATTTGACGGCAGATAAGAACCATTTGGCCCATCTAGTCTGCCCCTTTTTTTACCCTTCAGAGCACGCAGCCATGCTGAGATGAAGACTGTCAGTTGTATTCTGCTCTGGGCTCAAGATTACCTCACGGTAATCTCAGCAGTCTTCATTCCCGGTGTAGACAACTGGGAACCCGACAACCTCAGTTGGCACGAGGTGCATCAGGGAGAATGGAAACTTCATCCTCAGGTCGTCAAAAGACTGATACATCAGTGGGGTTGCAACCACAACCATCAATTACTCCTGTACTGTGCACGGACACAGGATCTGGCAGCAGTAGGGGTGGATGCTCTCACAATCCCCTGGTGCTACCAGTTTGTCTACCTGTTCTTCTCATAGCAACAGACTACCAGTTTGTCTACCTGTACTTCTCATAGCACCGGACTGTCCCTGCCGGTCCTGGTACATCTGCCTAATGTCTCTTCTCATGGATGAACCGTGGCCTCTACCTCTGCAGCACAACTTGCCGTCCCAAGGGTGGCTTCATTTAATGTTAGAAAGGTCAATCCTCAGGATGGTGAGTATCCCCTTGGCAGTAATACCCACAATGTTACGTGCCAGGAAGGAGGTGACTTCAGTTCACTATTATCGTATCTGGAGAGCATATATTTCCATGTGTGGGGGTCACCAGATCATTCAAATTGGCTCGCCTTCTCTTTTTCCTACAGGCGGGTCTCTCTGGAAGTCTGTGCCTGGGATCCTTAAAAGTGCAGGTGTGTGCCCTTTCTATTTTCTTCCAAAGAAAATTAGTTTTACTGCCTCAGGTGCAAACCTTCTTTCAGGGTGTGTTGCGAATCCAACCCCCCTTCCATCCTTCCACGGCGCTGTGGGATTTTAATCTGGCGCTTTCGTTCTTACAGTCTCCATTGTCCGAACCATTGGAATCGGTAGACCTCAAGTACCTTACCTGGAAGACGGTCTACTATTGGCTCTGGCTTCAGCCAGAAGGGTTTCAGATTTAAGTGCACTATCCTGTTGTCCACTGTTCTTAATCTTCCATGAGGATAGGGTTGAATTACGGACTCATTCGTCATTCCTTCCAAAGGTTGTATCCTCATTCAACATCAATCAACCTATTGTTGTGCTGGCCTTTCTGGATGATTCCAGTGACTCCAGGTCTCTGGATGTGGTACGTGCCCTCAAGATCTACGTCTCCAGGACAGCTTCTGTACACGTCTGACGCTTTGTTTATACTGTGCGATTCATCAACACCTTGTTGGCTGGTATCAAAACAGACTTTGGCCAGGTGGCTTCGCAGGTGCCCCATTGTTCTATTACAGCGCATTCAAAGTGCTTGGTTGGTCCTTCATGGGCGGCTGCCGGAGGGGTTTCTGCTCTACAAATATGTAGGGCAGCTACTTGGTCCGGTCAGAGAACATTTATCAAGTTTTACCATTTTGACACCTTTGTGGCCCAGGCTTCTCACCCATACATACATACATATAGACATCCATACCCAGTGTCAATAATTATTTTTGCCATCCAGAGATATAATAGTAGTATGGACACATGACAGGTGGTGGGGAGTTGTAGTGATACATGACAGCTGGAGTAGGTGGTGGGGGTGAGGGTGGTAGTAGTAGGGGCTGGATAGGAGTAGTAGTGGAAAAATGTGGCAGCTGGAGGAGGCAAGGGGGGAGAGATATGGAGGAGGGGGGAGTGAGAGGGGGAGGGGGAGGAGGAGGAGGGGAGAGAGGAGGGGAGGATTTGTGGGACTCCTGTATGCATTTCCAATCCATTTGAAAAAAATCTGCTCTAATATTAAAATGGGGTGCCCCCTTCATCATGGTATCTGCTAAAGTTTTGCACTTTGCTAGACATAACTTTGCCTGAAAGCCGACTAGCCAGCAGAGGATTTTTCCTGGCAGTCAGAATTTACATATATCATGGTGGCCCTAGGGCTAAAGAAGTGGCCCAGCTTGGCGGCAGCTGGCATCTTGCCTCCCAGCCCAGTCTGCCGATGGCTGCACTACCACAAAAACAATGAGGATTTTACCTCTGGCCAGGTTAGTGTGGGTGGTAACTGCTCCCCTCTGCCGCCACAGTCTCCCGGTGTTGCTGCATGCTCCCCACCGCCATAACCATTTCCTATTGGTTACTGCTCACCTCTGCTGCCCCCATCTCCTAATGGTTACTGCTCCCTGCTGCCCCCGTTGTCTCCTATAGTCCTGCCAGGCAGGCTGCAGTCTGCCGTGTCCTGAGGGTGCTACTGGCAGGGAGGCTGTGCTGCCTCTTGCTGCCACAACGCTGTATCCCCACTGCTGGAGAGGGGCAGATGGCTGCTCATAGGACCTGCTGCTACTGTAGGTACTGAATAACAATGTTGGGCTGAGCAAGGGGTTGCCTAAAGCTGTCTAGTGGTAGCGCCGGCCCTGGGTATGGATGCCCCTTTTTTCAAGGTGTACACCTTGAATACGGGGTAGTCATACCCCGAAACGTCAGTCACTAAAGATTGTTTTCACCTTAAACTCGTGGATATAGAGAAAGAAAGCGGCACTTGGAGACGGTTTACTTGCAAAAACATTTATATTTCAAATTGTCACAGTGTCCAACGTTTCAGGGTACACATACCAAAGTATGAGAACCATTCTCACACCTCGATAAAAGGTATGTGTACCCCGAAGAGAACGAGCACCCACGGGTTTCTCAACTGCAATAAATCATTCCATAGATGTGAAGTTTACAAGCTTTCGGACTTTAGTAGGCCCTTTATCAGGCAGCAGAAGAGGCTATATATATATATATATATATATATATATATATATATATATAAATATATATTTATATATATAGAGAGAGAGAGCCTCCTTCATTCAACCAGCCCACACCCAATCGGTTCATTCCTGGCACGCACCAGCGAACGTGGAAACGCAAATATCCATTGCCGTGGATGGGGCACGAGAGCCGGCGGGCTTCAGCAAATTGCGCACCAAGGTACGGCTAGATTGCGGTGGCTTCATCTGTTTATACCTAGAAAATGTTTATGAAGCAGTTTTCAGCCTGTGAATCTTTTGAAATATGTCAATGAGTAATGAATATACATGTGCAGTGGTGGCTCGTACCATTTCGGGGGAGGGGGCTGCCTCTGGCCACAGCCATTACAGGGGTACTATGATGCAGGCACCCCCCACCTTTCCCTGTCACCGCCACCGTCTCTTCTCCTGGTCCCCGCAGAGTTCCCGGCACCTGTGCTATGATGACAGTTCCTGGGACTGGAGCATGTGCAGTACAAACCTCTGTACTGTGTGCGGCCAGCTTCTATGGGCTGCTTCAGCAACAGTCCATAAAAGGGAATCATGATCCCGGCGCCTTTTATAATACAGATGACAGCATACCCTCCAACATGACCCATTCCATTAGGTATAAAATGCTCCGTTCCTGGACTTCCCTGCCAGTGGCAGTTACAGGTGTGAGCCTGCAGAACAGTCCAATATTCAAAAAGGGGAGCCACTCCTATTGCCACTCCAAACATCACTGTGCTGGACTCACTGACAGTTGATGTGACCCCCCCTCTTTGAATTTTGGACTGTGCTGCAGGCTCACATCTGTGGAAGGGAAGTCCAGGAACAGAGCATTTTGTACGTAATGGAATGGGTCATGTTGGAGGGTATGTTACAGGCACTGGGACTGGCATGTGTGCAGTACTGATGTAGTTACTGCGCATGTGTAATATAGGATTTTGCTCGGCAGGCCACAGAAAGGCATCCCGGAGGGAGGGAACACCTACCAATGGTACTGCGTTGGTGACTGGCAGGTCGGACTCCCAATAGGAAGTCATTGCCAGTCACAGTGAAGCCAAAGCAGTCTCACAGAATGCATCTGGCTTCACTACAGTGGCGGATTTTACCGGGGGGAGTGGGGGCTTGGTATCCATTTATTTGAGTGCTGCCATCCCCAGGTACATTACATTTGTGTCGTTGGAAGGCACCGTTTTGTTTACCTTTTATCGCTCATTACCACAGCAATGTTGGAGTGCCACCCTCTCGCGTATTCTGGCGTACTAAATTATATATATATATATATTATATATATATATATATATATTTTATATATATATATATAAATACACATATACACACAATACTGTATGTACAAACACTAAATGTAAATATTATATCAGTATTTAGAAATATTTAGATATACAGATATATAGATAATTGTGTGTTTATGTATAAATGTGATACCTAAATTCCTACTAGCACCACTAGTAATTCTTCAAGCAGTAATATAAAACCTTGGAACGAACCACTTGACACTGAAAGCAGGTGTGGGGGAGTTATAAAACCTAACTATACGGTATATGGCACAGCAGGATACAAATACTTTTCTTAAGTGATATACCAGAATGTTACTATAATAAAAACCTTAAATAATTTAGTCCACATGTATGCGAGCTTCAGTTTAATATACAAAGTTTTCTACAGCCGCCCCCACCTTTTATTGTGTAAAGGCAGTTCCCACACAGCATTCCTGTAACCAGGGGCAACCAACAAGCAGCCCAAGCAGCAGCAGGCTCTCTCTATTCCCCGGCTGCACTGTCAGTATCAGTGCACTATATTACCTCTGGTTCTGGGAGAACTTTTTAAGTGACGAGTCCGGTCCAGTCACACAGATGTCACCGCTGGCATCATAATTTGTGCATTCCAGCACTTGGAACTTTCCTATTTGTGTGTTACTGATGTACAGTAGGTGAGGCTGATTTGGGCTTGAACTCAATGCAAATAATCACCCTGGCCTCTGCTTTGCCTAAATGTAATTATTGGTGCACAGTCATAGAGTTTGCAGGGTAATGCTATCCAGCACCTTATGTACTGCTTGATCAAGTTATTTATGTACGTTCTTTTATTATACACTTTTTACTTTGGTGTAATGTAAAAAGCAAAATCATTTAAATTGTGTTAAAAAGTGACATATTTTATTAAGATAATGTTTTTTAAACTTCTTAAACAAATCAAAAAATAATAGTCAAAAATTAAAACAACCAATTTCATATTTGAGTGGAATAGCTTGCTTCATAATACAAAATAGGCTGCGATAGGGAATATGCCGGGCAATCCAGGAGATTGTGATCCCAGAAGTTATGTGGTTATTAAACCTCTTGCAATTGCCAGCCAGAAGGGGCTAAAAATCCAATCCAGAAGCCCCAGTCATTATAACTGCTGGGTACCCTGCCGGGAGGATGTGTTCAGGTCCAACTACTTCCGCAGACAGAGGCAGCTTGCTCAGCAGGGGTACAGTTCACCCAACTACAAACCCTACCAGGATTTGGGGCATCCTCTATTATTGGAAGCCAAAAAACTCATCCTTCATTCCCTGGGACAAGATGAACAGGTAACTCTCATATTTCTATTTTTTATTATTGTTGCTGTGATAATGAAAATGTGAATTACCTGCCCGCCCTACATAATTCTTTTGTTAATATCTTTTAATACTGTAATTAGTATTCAACATCAAATTATTATTATTTGTAGCCTAATTAGAGTGTTCATTACAATAATATGTGGCACCGTGTATAAAGAGACTGATTGTTAAATCGTTAGGGTAAAGGAAGGAACTATCTAACCAATATCTCACATCGCCTATCTAACAAATGGGAAGAACAGAACAGTAGTCTAGTACTGCGGTACATTTACCACTCAGCCAATGACGTTATTACTGGAGTCGCTCGATAACAGTCACGCGGAACATTAAAGTGAAAGAAGAAAGTTTGAAATCACTGCGGTTACAGGGATTTGAAAGTTTCTTTAATTCACAATTTTAAATTGTCGAGGCCCCCGGGATGAAGAAAACAACACACATTGGGCCTGATTCAGACCTGCTTGCTGGGTTGTGAGTATTTGTAGGTAAAGATCTCCTGCCAAACGCACCCCCCCCCCCACACCCCTGTGCACGGCTGCGAAGGCGTATGCTGCTGTGCACACAGGGAAAGAATCATTCGCCATGGGATGATTGTTCCCCAGCTTGCAGTGCTGAGTAAGCCAGGACTCGCTCGGTGCTGCGAGGGCCGTGGGAGAAGGGGCCGCTGATGATGTCAGCAGCCTTCCCTCCCAACGGCCGGGGAATGCCTGAGTTTTATAGAGAGCACCCACAAAATGCCAGCAGGCACACCCCAAAGTGCCCGCAGGGTGTCAATCAACTGCCTGACTTCAGTTGGACGGCTTGTGCATGTGCACTGCGTACCAGGCGCTTGCGCGGTCCTTAAATAATCTCTCATTCGATAATCAGCTAATGGGTGTGAATCAGGCTTATTTTCCACCCTAATAATTAAAGAAATGCCCTGGCCCCTGTAGTAATGCCACATACTGCCCCCCCCCCCCCCCGGCTCCATAATTCCACCACACACTGCCCCCATGGTAATTCCACACATTATCCCCCCTGTTATTGACCACACAGTGCCCCATAGTATTTCCACAAATGTACCCCCCAGTATTTGCACCATACACTTCCCCCCATACTAATTCCACCACACAGTGCCCCCCATACTAATTCCACAACACACAGCCCTGATAGTAATACCACACATGTACCCCCATACTAATTCTACCAAGAGCCTCTATTAACCCTGTCACGCAGTTTTTCTACATTTGTGACTCTGGTGACTAGCTGGTCTGTCACAGAGCCTCTGGCCATTCCCCCACAGTGGTAAAACGTGAGGTGGCCTCACAGGTGTGATGTGATTTATTGGCCACACACCCTTGACACCAGGCCACAACCCCAAATGTCCCACCGGCCGGTATTTCAAAGTTGGGAGGTATGGCTGCTGCTATTTTCTCATGTAATTAATCATCCAACATATTCTAAAATTATTGAACACCTGGTATTGTGAAATATTTTGTGAAAACATTGTATGATTTAGTTTCTTTTATTCAATTGTGTACTATATAATGAGAAATAAAAAGCATTAGAACAGTTTATATCAAGGCATAATGTAATTTTTTTTGTATTTGGGATCATGTGTTTGGATTTTTTTACCCCTTGTCTTAACAGTTATCAGCAACAATATATTGTTATGAAAGCCAATCAAGGGTAGTTTTAAAAAACTATGTTTAGCATACACCTATATAGTATATACAGTAGTATTAGTTTGTTACTGTACGTTATTTATCTTCACACTGGTATATGTAGATATCAGCCCAGTGCACATTAGCTTGCGAACCTATTTTCCCATCTCAAGAATTAAAACCTTGATTTGTGTATGGATGGCAAAATTAAAAAAGTGACACTGATTGGCTGCATGGCTTGGCGCTTGATGCTCCGAGTCCCTGCTCGTTCCCGGCACCCCAGAAAACCCAGCTTTTACCATCCCTGGGCTTCATGCGTCAACTTCTCCTCACCTCGGTTTCCACCCTACATTGGGCAATTTCAGTTGCAGAGCCAGGAGAGGCACCCAGCTCCTCAGGTTATGTCCATCTGCCCCACTGTTAGCCATGACCTCAATTTGAGTGGTTCGTCTGTGAAGCCTGTCCCTGCTGCCAGACCCTGTACCTAGCTGTTGCCACCCCCTTACTACTGACTGGTCTTCCGCGCTCCGCAGCTGCGGCTGTGGTCATGTAAGCCATGTTCCTCCGCTTCCTAGTCTTCTTCGCCGATATGATCACAGCTCTTCCTTCCCCCCATCCCCATCTCTTCTTAATGCTAATCTTTCCCTTGCTTCCATGAGTCATCAGTAATATAGGCAAGTGTCTGTCTTCCTCCTACCTCCCCATTTCCATCTATAATCTTCCCTTCCCAAAATGTACCTCTGCCTCCTGCATCACTAAGCATTACTCTACCCCTCTCCCATGAGTGCCTCCATCTTCTACCTCCCCATGTGCACCTGTACCAGCTCCCATCCATATGTATACATCTGCCTCTTGCATCACCCAGTGTGCCTCTGCCCAGTGCCTGATTAACCAATAGGCCAATTAGGCTGCAGCCTGGAGTGCTGGGTCTCAGGGGGCTGCATCACCAGCACAATATACTGAACTGAGATGGTAGGGCTTCCTGTGTGCTGCAGGAGTGGGGCTGAGCAAGGTTTCATGAGATCTGTGGGAACAGCGGTGCCTGCTGGGATTGCCGGCGTCACTGAGGCAGGAACGCTGGGAAGAGGTGATCCTATGAGAGCAGAAGAACAGTAATGTCAGTCGCACTGGGAATTTAATGTGTGTATGGTTAGGAGCCTCCTTATTATTATCTTATATACACATCAATGTGTGTATAATAATATTCATAGAGGCGTGCTACCTTTAGACAAGAGATATAATCTAAGAAAAATGAGACAGAAAGAATATCTGTGGTAGGTGCACCATGAAGAAGAGTCAATAACAATTAACTTTTATTAGAATTTGTTTAAGATTTCTGCGATATTTAAAGAAACAAACAATAAAGAGCATGAAAGCTTTTTTAAATATCGCAGAAATCTTAAACAAATACTAATAAAAGTTTTATTGACTCTTCTCCATGGTGCACCTACCATAGACATTATTTCTGTCCAATTTTTGGGAGCAGCGACTGCCATCAAGGCTGTGATTGATCTCACTGTCTCCCTTGCCAGCACTTCTAGGGTGGTAAGTGGCAATATCAATGGAGCAGAGGCTTAGGGCAGCTGGAACCCTTAAACAGGCTCTGCCTCTGCCTCCCTATATGCACCTATCATCTCACCTCCCCATATATCCATTACTCCAGTAACTAGTCTTCTTCGGCCCAGTGCCCACCTGATCCAATATAGAGGCAATATAAATTCCAAAGTGGCAGCACAGCAGGCCAATAAATGAATACAAGACTATATATGTATAGTATCAATGTTTCATAAACATCATCATCAGGAAAATATATTTACACAGTACTGTACAAAAGCTTTAGGCAGGCATGGAAAAAATGCTGAAAAGAAAGAACGCTTTAAAAAAAAATTTGAAGTGGTAATATTTATTTTTAGCAATTAACAAAATGTAAAATGAATGAACACAATTCTTCCTTCTTTTAGTTTATTTCTATTTATACTCTAGCATAGTAATAAACCAAGGCTGTCATTTATTACCAAATATAATAACCAATACTAAGAACTAGAGAAGATTTTTGAAAAACATTGGCACATTCTGACGAGTGACCCCCTTTTGAAGGAACACATTGCAGACTGACCAAAGTTTACATACAGAATAGCAGATAATCACAGGTCAAAAAACGTGTAAAGAGTGCCGCACCAGAACAGAGTGAAAGAAAACTAAAACAAAAGGGTTCCATAGTGTAGGACACATAAGAACACCCCTACCGAAGTAGTGGATTTTAAAGCAACCGCAAATGGATCCATCTTTTCTATACTAGAATTCATAACTTGTAATAGTAAAAACTGTATTTATGTAATTGAATGTACTTGTGGCCTCAAATATGTTGGAAAAACCAGCAGGACTTTAAGGGAAAAATGGGCAGAGCATGCCCGAAATATAAAGAAGGGCATGGCAGGCCACCTCCTCTCTAAGCATTTTAAAAATACTCATTCCTGTTCAACGCAAGGAATCTCGAAAGTAATTGGTAGAAACCGGACTCACTGTTCAAATTTGATATAATATATTTATATATGCAAAAATAAGGTTCAGTAAAAAAATATATTAAGAACACAAACTTTCAAATAACACTTATAAGTTAAGATTTCGATTTAAAAGTTCACATCCAATGCACAAGATTTCAGCTGATATCATATAATCATACTTATTGCCTCCATTAACAATATATTTGCCTGTAGAGATAGGATTTAACACTTATAGTCCCCTTCCTTGCTGTATTAGCATGTGAGCAAACACGCACGAACCACAGTTCAGTTATGCAGCAGATGAGGGGTTAATAGGCAGGTGTGATTTGTTAGTTCACTGTGTTGTTAGGTTGATTAAACACAAAGTTTGTTATCCAAACGCCCGCTGTGTTAATAGAAAAGTTAGTTTGCCAGCTTTAGATCCCCGTATAGGGTAAATGCAGGTAAGCACAGGTTATTGTAACAGTGCCTTAACAGGGTAGAGTGAACATTTGGAAAGTCACCTCACTTGTAGCTGGTTTCAGGCAATAGATTGCGGCGGTGTTTAGCTGGCATGAAGGCAGCACGCTGGTAAGGGCTGGAGTGTTCCGCCGCTTTAATGTAGAAGTGCTGTGCGCCGCTGGGACAGAGGTCTGGTGCTCGCTCTGTGTTTGAGGCACAATCCCGGCAGCTGTAGCCGTTATAGTAAGGAGGACTTCAGTGCATGGACCTCAAGGACCGGATGTGACGTCTGATACCGGAAGTCGTCAACGCGTTTCGTCTCCAGGGAAACAGGAGACTTTTTCAAGACACTTATTTGTTTAAGATTGTTGGGATTATAAGGATTTAAACCAAACCACACCCAATATGTGGGGTGGGAGGAGTGTCACCAGGGTATTTATACCTGGTCTGGAAAGGAGATGGCACCACCTTGAAAAAGACCATTTGGTCGAGACGCATTGGTGCGGTGCCTTTTTTCATGTACTCAGACTCCTTACCAACTCTTGACTGTACTCACTGGTGTGCATTCCTGGTTTGTTACATCTTCATGTCTCCCCATGATTGTCATCTGGAAATTTTGGTTTCTGGTGTGTATGTATGTGTGTATATATATATATATATATATATATATATATATATATATATATATATATATATATATATATATATATGTATATAACTTGCTGTTTTTTGATTGGTTATGTTTTTTTAAAACAATTAAAAAAACATTTTTTGGTTTAACCTCTGAGAATATGTCTGTGGAAAATATACCTTGATGTGGGGAGTCATATACGTATGAATGTAAGCATACAAGTAAGCACATTAACTGTCATTAAGAAAACACAGAAGATGTGGGCACACAGGGCTTTTCCTTATTTACCTTGAAAAAAACCTTGATGTGTATGGCATACTGGTTGCATGTAAGCATACATGTACGAATATTATACGACGTTGCACGTGGTTAACCCGTAAAAAATCAGCAGAGCAGATCAGATAGAAAAAGAGTGGTGTAAAGGGACCATAACCTCCTGGAAACCCCATGGGGAGTGGACTATTGTATTAAAATTGGACTACACATGTTTTGTTCCTTTATGTTTTACTGCATGTACCTTGTGGAGTGGAAGTTCTGTAGATAGACCTCTGGACATATACACTAATTGAACATAAGAGTGTTGTTTTTTTTTTGTAAAGAACTGGGGGTTTTATTGCACTTGCGCTGCTGAGATCAAGTAATTTCCTAGTGAACCGTACTGGACAGAAGGACACCAAGGCACAATTGAGTTATCACTGATTATTTTATATATATAAAAAGATTTTTACTTTTATCTTTAAAAAAGGGGTGGTTTGTACACATGAGTTCAAAAAACAATACACAAATACATAAAAAAGTACATAAATAAAATCACAGGCAGATACCGTATAATTTCATAAAAAAGAAGGAACACATAAGTGTGTTAATAATGAGTATCCAGCTCCGGGACGGGTCACGTAATAATTAGATGAATCAGGAAATACTTTAGGGAGCAATGTTCAGGGGCGGATTGGCCCACCGGGAAACCGGGCCATTTCCCGGTGGGCTGCGCCCATTACAAGCATGATGGGGCCGCACAACCACTGGGCTGGGCCGCGGACCGCTTAGACCGTCACCTTCGCGGTCAACGGCCGCGGCCGCAGCATTTTGCCCAACACCAATATGGCCGCCGGCAGCCTCAGCCCTAACCAAAGGCAAAATGGCCGCGGGAGGGCTGGTGCGCATGCGCGGCCGCACGCAGCTACTCCCGCGGCCCTGAGGATGGCTGGCGGGGCTGCCCCCTGTGAGACGAGTGCATGATCTGATCCCCAGCAGACAGCACAGCAGTGCACAGGGGATCAGATGACCAGGATGGGCGGCGCTCGCTGCGGAGGTATAATAGCCTATATTTAAAAAAAAAGATATTATTTATATATATATATATATATATATATATATATATATATATAGGTATATATATATATATATATATAGATATATATATATATATATATATATAGGTATATATATATAGATATATATATATATATATATATATATATATATATATATATACTTGAGGCTAAATGGATCTACAAACTTAATACTGTTAAACCTAACGGTTTAAATGACCGCTTGAACTGGAACTTATTTCTTTGATTTGGCAGCATGTCGACTTTTCTATATGTCGACCTCGGCACTGCTCTGCAGCCAGCACAGCCATTCTTCCTCCCTGTGCTGCATATTTCCTGTGTCATGCCTTATCCATGTTTATATTTCACCCATGTCATCTTTATTGTAAGCGTCCACCGATCAGCGGTGTTACCCGACGGTGTGCCTTACAGCTCTCCTCATTGCATCTCTTGTTTCTTTTGCTATCCTCATGTGCCCCTGGTGTATTATGTCATTATTTAGCATCGTTATGCATTCTTGTGTTTAGTCCTGGCTTATGGGGTTTCAGATTGGTAGCTGGGGACGCACTCCCAGCCCCTTGCGTTGCTATGCAGGAGGCGGGTTGACGACAGCGGTGCGCGCTCCTGCCTCGGTGACAGGGGGTGGGCGCGCCGCACCCAGCAGCTGATCTGTAGCACATGGAGTCAGTAAGTATGCTGTATCTTCTATATATTTGTGGTCCCGCCGCCGTGCGGGCATTGACCTGTTAGTTACATGCCTGTCTTGAGAACGATACCTCCGCGTATCAAAACGTCGACTCATTTCATGTAACTGTACCTTATTGGATTTATAAATACCTTATTGAAAAGTCCCCTGGAGTGACACGTCCATTCTTTATTGTATTGCACTCCTACTCGTTGGCACCCGGGGCAATTGACCTTCCTGGATACATGATTGCCGGTTCGTTTGTTTTCTCATATATATATATATATATATATATATATATATATATATATATATATATATATATATATATATATATATGTATATATATATATATATATATATATATATATATATATATATATATATATATACACCCCATAGAAATACAGGCACCACCTTACCCATGTTCAGTTGGTCCCCTCTTCTTCTGTATATATGTAATACTAGCCCTGTCTATAAGTATCTTATTTATATGCATCATCTTTCAGCATCCCGTTGTGACGGACCTATGATACTTTCTCTTCTTTTCACTGATCTTTTTTTTTTTCATTTTAAAGCACTTGCTCAAAGAATTACAGACTTTTTTATACTTCTTTGCTTTTATCACTTAACAGGAGCTGTAAACCTGCCCCTCCACTGGGATGCCGGCTTGTGAACCGCAAACACGGAAGTCAGTGTGTGTCACGGAGGCCGGAAGCAAAGCGCAAGTGATGCGACGGTGGTCCAGTGACGCACCGCAATTCGGAAGCAGAGTGCACACCGGCAGCACCGTGGCGTGGGACGGAGCAGCGACTGCAACATACCTCTGGGGTCTCCACTATTTAAGTCAGGTAAGACTGCACACACAGCACACTGTCCTGGCACCTGTACACCTCACCTTGCAGCCCACATCCTGACGAAATGGCGGGGATGGCCATGAAACGTTGATGACACTGCTGAAACACCTTGTAATGTATTTTCCTCATTGAATACAAATCTTTGTTTGATTACCGTGGAGTGCCGACTTACTTTGTCATTTAGACAAGGAACTGTTTGTGTGTGTTTGTGTGTGTATGTATGTGTATATATATATATATATATATATATATATATATTCATACACACACAAACCGTTCCTTGTCTAAATGACAAAGTAAGTCGTCACTCCACGAACTGGAAGGAGGACCCCCTGCCACTCACCAGGTCCAAGGTCCAGTTTGGCGCTAGCAGCCGCTCACTGTATCAGCTGTCATAGCCGCCGGCGCTACAGTGCCATGCTGTGCTGCGGCTGAGTCTGCCTGTGAATCTGCAGCTGGTGCGAGGGCTGCAGAATGACAGGGTCAGGGGCAGGGCTGTGGATCGGCTGCAGCCACGGCTGTGCCCGGGACTCCACTGACCACCTCCCTCCTCTACCCGCCCCATTACCTTCGGTGCCTGCAGGGCCGGATGGAGCTACAGCTCCAAGCCGCCCACTGAAAATAGGCCCACTCACTCTCTGTTCCACGTCCGGCGAGTCCTGGCAGCTGCCCTGCCCAGCGAGTGCCACAAAGGCACTAATTTCTCAGGTAGGCAACTCCTCTTTATCCCAGTGATTATGTCGCCACACTTCTTCAGAATGTTATTATTATACTGGAGGAGCAGCATGTAGTGTCCTGCTGTTATTATTATACAGGGGGAGCAGCCTGTGGTGTTAGGTTATTATTATACAGGAGGCGCAGCCTGTAGTGTCCTTCTGTTATTATTATTATGCAGGGGGAGCAGCCTGTGGTGTCCTGTTATTATTATACAGGGGAGCAGCCTGTGTATAATGGGCATTACAGTGTGTGGCATATGTATAATGGGCATCCTCCATCCTGTGCCACCATGCCCCCTCACACTCTGCGTCCTGTGCCACCCTGTGTAAGTCCTCCCTCCCTTCGTTCTCAGCCACCCTGCATCTCCCCTCCCAGCATTCTAAGCCACCTCTGTCCACCCTCCCTGCATCCTCTTCTACCCTGCCACTCTACTCTCACCCCTCCTCACCCCTTTCTCACCATTAATTACCAACCCCTCTCACCCTGCACCAACCCCCTCTCACCCTGTATCTTCTCATTCCGTTGCATAATTTTTTAACTCGTTCTTTGTGGAATTTTGGATCATTCCATGTGTCATAATGTGAATATTGGCTCATACTGTGTGGCATAAGGTGTACAGGTTTTTTGATAGAAAAAAGGGCCCTCTTGTTATGGTGCAGAATGTGTTCAAGGGAGGTGGCCCATACTCCGTGTCCCACGGCGCGGGGGGGACAGTTGGGAGTCCCCCTGTCACCCCCCCCCCACCCCCTGTCTCTATCACCCCAGCCCCACAGACTGCAGAATAGATGCTGTTCGCATTCGCCTATTCTGCAGCCTGAGGGGCTGGGGACATAGCCAGCAGCTCATAGAGCCACTAGCCATGCCCCCACAGCGGCAAAAATTGGGTGTGGCCTCATTGAAATAGACCACACCCCCATATGTATAGGCCACACCCCCCAAAAAAATCGGGCGCGCCTTCGGCGCGCAGCAACTCTCCCCCCCACTGGGGCTGCTTCAAGATATTTCCCGGGCTGGTTTTTGTTCCCAATCCGCCCCTGGCAATGTTAGTATAGCGCTACAGCAGCCAGAGTATTAGTGATGGAATGAATGGGTTAGGGTGATGATGGAGATGGACGCCAAAGCACTGTGGATTAGGAGTAAATTGAAAGTAACCTGTTAGCGCTTCACAACGCAGAATTGTAGAAAGTCAGGTAGCGTGATTTCTCCGCACAGTATGCTCACCCTCCTTGATGGATGCTTGTGGAGGGGCGGGGATCCAGATAACACCGTGGCTCAACCCACTGCACAGAATGTTTTTTTGTGTTTGACCATAACAGTGGGGTGCTATACCTGTTTATTTTCATGCATTCTGTCACCGATTGATGACACCTGGGTAGGTAGTTGTTGCCCCATCTCAGAGCCATAGATCATATTTATTCGTATTCTACAAAATAAATCTAAATCAAATCAATATTTGGCGTGATCACCCTTTCCCTCTAATATGCTCGGTGGCCAGGAAAATTGATTTTGTGATCTACAAAAAATAACTTCTAGCACCATGATCTACAGTAGGTCAGTGGTTCTCAACAGTGGTCCTCAGGGACTCCCAACGGTGCACGTTTTCCAGGTCACCTTACAGATACACAGGTGCACTAATTACTCACTGGCACATTTTAAAAGATCACAGGTGGAGCTAATTATTTCACCTGTGATTCTGTGTGGAGACCTGGAAAACGTGCACTGTCAGGGGTAGGGGGACCGAGGTTGAAAACCACTGATCTAAGTTACAGCAGTATAATCTTAGTGTTGTGCATCTGAAGTAATTCTACTATTAACAAAATAATAATTTGTAGCAGGGAGAGCCCATACCTTCCAACTGTCCCATTTTCGTGGGACCGTTCTGTTTTTTTGGGATGGTCCCATGACCCACAGGGGCAGGCGGTGTCCCACGGTGGGGGGGAAGGGGGGCAGTTGGGGGAAGTGTCTATTCATTCAGTGAAACAAAGAGGCTGGGGCATGGCCAGCAACTATCACAGCACTGGTCATGCCCCACAGCGCTGGTCATGCCCCCTTGCAGCCACGTCCCCTTTGGGGATCATGATGCATAAATTGTCTCGATCCCCAACTTTACAATGCTGGGAGGTATGAGAGCCTTATGTTTTGTCACAGCAACCACGTATGTACTTTATACCTCATTATGTAGACAGAATGACCTAATAACAAGCAGCGCCGCATAGTGAATTAGCTGGTGTTTTGTTTTATTTTTGTGTGTTTAAAGAAAAGGATTGGTAAACATTTGGATAGGGAAAAAAAAAACATTAAACCAACATTACACAGCAGAAAATAATCCAGCACTAAAATGTGATGTTAAGATAAATACATTTTCAAAATGGAATAATCAGGAAATATTGTTTAGCTTAGAAGTATGTTTATTGAGAACATTAAGGTAGGCATTGCCATTCGCATACTAATTAACTAGCTTACTGCAGTCCTGATGAGACAATCTATTCACATTAGCCAAAGTAGATAAGCTTTTTATTAGTTCGTTTATAGAAGCAATAGATGTAGTTTCCAATGTACTTAATAATTATTCTTTAATTACTTTTTAACACAATCTACAGACAGATGGCATTTTATTTAGCACAAAGTTATAAAAATCACATCGATACATTTAGTCCTGGGTGACAGATTACAGTGCTGATGTGAAATAGCATATTCCAGAAGTTACAGCCACTGCGAAGAGGGCAAAACTTGTCCGGTCATGTGATGATCCAGTCTTCTAACCAACCAATCAACAGACTTCTGTTTCAGCTTTTGTTTTCAAAATACTAGCGGGTCAATTCAATTGTGCTTGGGTTGGCCAAAGTGAACTCGCAACAAAAGATCTACATTGAAGCAGTGGGCCGGATTCATGTTTGTAAAGGCCCCCATACACTAGCGCGACTTGTCCTGAGGACAAGTCGCCCCCGACTTCCCCCTGAGCTTCCCCGGCAGCTCCCCGGGGGAGCTTGATAAGATTGGCACTTGATGTGCCATTTTTTACATGTGATAAATCGTCTCGATTTATCACATGTAAACCCGGGTAGCAGGGGGGGGGGGGGGCTGCAGAGCAGGGCTGCTGGTGGGGGGCGCTGCTAAGGCAGCGTGCAGGGGACGCTGCGGGGGACAGTGACAGAGCCGGGCAGGGGGAGGCGGGAGCTGTTAGTGCTGGAAGAAAAAGCCCATACAATGAATGGGCAGCCTGTGATTGGCTGAGCGCTCTCTTAGCCAATTGCTGACTGGCTGAGAGAGCGCTCAGCCAATCACAGGCTGCCCATTCATTGTATGGGCTTTTTTTCCCCAGCGCTGACAGCTTTTCCTGCCCGGCTCTGTTACTGCCAACTCTGTGTCCCCCGCAGTGCCCCCCTGTCTTACTAGCAGCGCCCCCCACCCCCCGCATTGACGGCTCCCTGCGGAGGTAGTGCAGGCGGGGGCCGCAGGCATCGCAGAGCAGAGACTGTCGGCACGGCGGGAGAATAGAAATAAATCTTATTCAAAAGACTGGGCAGCCGCTGATTGGCTGAGAGCTCAGCCAATCAGCGGCCGCCCGGTCTTTTGAATAGGATTTCTTCCTATTCTCCCACCGCGCTGACGGTCTCTGCTCTGCGACGCCTGCGGTCCCCGCCTGCACTACCTCCGCCGGGAGCCGTCAATGCAGGGGGGGGGGGGGGCGCTGCTAGTAAGACAGGGGGGCTGTATATAAAGATATATCGGATCTGAACATCGTGGGTGCTAAAAAGCACCCATGATGGCTCAGATCCCGATATATCTTATGTTCTGTAGGTCCGACGCCGTGATCCGATCCGATGCACGCGGGACCGCGCATTAGATCAGATCAGATGTCAAACACATCTACGGAATTATCCATTATCCAAAATTCCGGAGCATTTTGGATAAGGGATACTCAACCTGTATATCAAAATATATATTTGACAATATTTTTTACTGCAGGTAATACTGTATTACAGGTTTAATATCCGTTATCCAAATTATTCCGAAAACCATACATTCCAGAAAGTGACATGTTTTCTTTTTTTCTTTGCTAAAAACTTACTGGGGACATTTGTAACAGCACTACTGAGGACATGATATGTAACTGCACTACTAAGGACATGATATGTAACTGCACTACTAAGGACATGATATGTAACTGGCACTATATATGTGCAGGAAAATGATTGCTTGGAATTCAAATTCAGTGCCTGAGATAGTACTCAAAGTTTGTTTCTTGTTTTGAAACCTTGTTTTTTGAACAAATAAAATATATTTGTGTGTATTTCATTTGGTTGATGTGTTTATACAGCATAAATGCAAGATACTTCAATACATAATTGGAATATTAAAATATTCCGAAATACGGAATAGTCCGTTATCCAAAATTATCCTGGTCCCAACCATTTTGGATAAGGGATACTCAACCTGTATAAGACTGCAAAGGAGAATTTTTACTGTAGTCACCAAGGAAATACAGTAGGTGATATAAATACATGATAAAAATAACTAGCAGTCAGGTACTGTATATAACAAGGTTATATACAAGTTAAAAATATTACCCCTTAATTCAACTTTACAATTGCTTTTATTATAATATTCACTGTTCTGCACCCTAATATGCTTAAAATGGACAGTGGGTGCAGAATAAGGCTGGCAGGTGGAATCCAATTGCTTGTTTTGGTGAAGGGCCCAAAAGCTGGCATTGGAAAGATTGGCCACATGCGTGGCTTGCTGGTGTCTGTGACAGTAACCATTGAGATTATGAAAACCACCTAAGAAGCAAGGTGTTTGCCAGGGCACCAAGATGATCTTCAGGCAGAAATATAATAACGAATGTACTTTCCAAATCTCTATGATACCTGTAGTTATCCATATGAAATGTTCATTTTCAGGGAGCCCATTGCACCTCTTAATAAATAGAAACTTAAATGATTTAGACTTTTGCTCTGGTGGTGGGACATTTACACATCTTAAGGTGCCCACACACAGTAAGATTTTTTTAACCAATATGGCTGTTCCAACCATTCGGAACGGTCAATCTTTAAAAAACATACCATGTGTGTGCTTGATGACAATCCGATGCGGGTGCCCATGGGTCATTGATCGAACCTGCCGATCCCTTCAGCCGGCGTAAAAATGAACAACCTGTAATGCAGAATCATGGCCACATCATTCCATGTGTAGGCATGATGAATGATGTGGCCATGTCCGGGTATCTCCTACTCCCCCGCCTCTGGCAGACAGAGATAAAGGCCAGCGGTGGGCAGGAGATTTCAAAACTCATATTCAAATGAATAGGATGGCCGCTGATTGGCTGAGAGAGCTCTCTCAGCTAATCAGCGGCTGCTCTATTCAAATAAATAGGAGTTTTGAAATCTCTGGCCCTCCACCGGCCTATCTCCATCTGCCAGCTGTGGGGGTGTGACGGAGGAGGGGGGCTGTTGTGGAGCCCAAACACCCCTGATCATGGCCTCACGGAACAATTGAATAAATATTTACTCTATTGTTCCGTGTGTGGCCATGATCAGGGGTGTTCTGGATTTTCTGGGAAACTGGATAGATATCGGATTGGATCCAATATATATCCGTGTGTGGACACCTTTAGATCATCTTGTAACTTAGGTTTACTGATCATTTAATTTTCTTGGTAATGCATCTTGCAACATTGTTCATTTAAGCACTTACTGTACTTGATAGTCACATGTGAGAGCCCAAACCACAGTTGGATTCTTTCTGCTCACGTAGAGCAGATGACTCAGATGACTTTCTTATATGTGTTATAAAACATCCTCAAATTTTCCTCAGTGATCCGTTTGTGATTCAGTTTCTATTTTAGTCTCTGAAAAAAATGAGATGCAGAAACATTTTGATAATTTCCTAAAGTGGATGGAAGAAATAGCAGTGTGAGGTACCAGATCTGTACATCTTCATTGGCTCCAATCATATTTATGACAAGAAGCACTTGAGTAACTCTCAGGGGTTTTAATTAGCACATGATAGCCATGACTTTGTGAATAACTACACCTCATCTTCATTATACTAATGATTTAATTTTCCTTAGACCTTTTGAGAAGTATTTCCTTCAGGATGGTAATGTGTGCTGACATGCATTTAACTCCTCTAGTGTTAGTGCTCATGCTTCAGCAGCTTTCTGTCAACATTGCGAAAATGAAGAAGGTTACATTTCTTCTACTCCAACTTGCAATATTGCATTTTTGGTTTACTCATAGAGAATGACTAATTTTCTCACCAGAAAACTTGTTGATTAGAACATGCCTTTTGGATCGTTTATTTTGAGCAGTGACATTTAGCAAAGGAACATTGGAGTAAATGTGGAATTTTTCAATTTATTATATCATTTAACCCCTTCCTGACGCAGCATGTTTTTGCCTTCCTGACAGAGCCCTTTTTTTCAAATCTGACATGTATCACTTAAGTGGGGATAACTTTTTTTTGCTTTTACTTATCCCAGTGATTTTGAGATTGTTTTCTCGTGACACATTGTACTTCAAGTTAGTGGTAAATTTGGGTCGATACAGTCTGTGTTTTTTTGTGAAAAATACCAAAATGTCGTAAAAAAATGGAAAATACATTTTTCTAAGGAACACAGTAGATTTTACTAGAGAAATGTGACTAAAAATTGATTCCCCCAATTCTTTTGTTTTCATAAATATCCTATATGTGGCCCTAGTGTGCACGTTGACCAAACCACAGGCTTCATAATAGAAGGAGCACCTACTTGATTTTGGAGCCTCCTTTTTATGAGATTATTTTTTAGGCACCATGTAGGTTTCTAGGCACCATAAGATGCTAAAAGTTAGGAACCCCCCCACAAGTGACCCCATTTTGCAAACTACACCCCTCAGGGAATTCATCTAGGGGTATAGTGTACATTTCAAACCCCCAGGGGTTTCACCAATTGTGGTACAACTGGGCAGTGAAAATGAAAAATTAATTTTTTTACACAAAAATGCAGTTCTGGCTCAAAATTTTTCATTTTCACAAGGAATGAAGGAGACAAAGCACCCCAAAATCTGTGCCCCAATTTCTCCCGAGTACGGCAATGCCTCACATGTGACCAAAAAATACCATTTGGGTGCATGGCAGGACTCAGAAGGGAAGGAGTGATTTTTGGATTTTGCAGCTCAGATTCTGGTGGAATGTTGGTGGGTGCTATGTCGCATTAGCAAGACCCCCGAAGCACCAATACAGTGGAACCCCCCCCACAAGTGACCCCATTTTGCAAACTACACCCCTCAGGGAATTCATCTAGGGGTATAGTGTACATTTCAAACCCCCAGGGGTTTCACCAATTTTGATACAACTGGGCTGTGCAAATGAAAAATTACATTTTTTACACAAAAATGCAGTTCTGGCTCAAAATTTTTCATTTTCACAAGGAATGAAGGAGACAAAGCACCCCAAAATCTGTGCCCCAATTTCTCCCGAGTACGGCAATGCCTCACATGTGACCAAAAAATACCATTTGGGTGCATGGCAGGACTCAGAAGGGAAGGAGTGATTTTTGGATTTTGCAGCTCAGATTCTGGTGGAATGTTGGTGGGTGCTATGTCGCATTAGCAAGACCCCCGAAGCACCAATACAGTGGAACCCCCCCACAAGTGACCCCATTTTGCAAACTACACCCCTCAGGGAATTCATCTAGGGGTATAGTGTACATTTCAAACCCCCAGGGGTTTCACCAATTGTGGTACAACTGGGCAGTGAAAATGAAAAATTAAATTTTTTACACAAAAATGCAGTTCTGGCTCCAAATTTTTCATTTTCACAAGGAATGAAGGAGACAAAGCACCCCAAAATCTGTGCCCCAATTTCTCCCGAGTACGGCAATGCCTCACATGTGACCAAAAAATACCATTTGGGTGCATGGCAGGACTCAGAAGGGAAGGAGTGATTTTTGGATTTTGCAGCTCAGATTCTGGTGGAATGTTGGTGGGTGCTATGTCGCATTAGCAAGACCCCCGAAGCACCAATACAGTGAAACCCCCCCACAAGTGACCCCATTTTGCAAACTACACCCCTCAGGGAATTCATCTAGGGGTATAGTGTACATTTCAAACCCCCAGGGGTTTCACCAATTTTGATACAACTGGGCTGTGCAAATGAAAAATTACATTTTTTACACAAAAATGCAGTTCTGGCTCAAAATTTTTCATTTTCACAAGGAATGAAGGAGACAAAGGACCCCAAAATCTGTGCCCCAATTTCTCCCGAGTACGGCAATGCCTCACATGTGACCAAAAAATACCATTTGGGTGCATGGCAGGACTCAGAAGGGAAGGAGTGATTTTTGGATTTTGCAGCTCAGATTCTGGTGGAATGTTGGTGGGTGCTATGTCGCATTAGCAAGACCCCCGAAGCACCAATACAGTGGAACCCCCCCACAAGTGACCCCATTTTGCAAACTACACCCCTCAGGGAATTCATCTAGGGGTATAGTGTACATTTCAAACCCCCAGGGGTTTCACCAATTTTGATACAACTGGGCTGTGCAAATGAAAAATTACATTTTTTACACAAAAATGCAGTTCTGGCTCAAAATTTTTCATTTTCACAAGGAATGAAGGAGACAAAGCACCCCAAAATCTGTGCCCCAATTTCTCCTTAGTACGGCAATGCCTCACATGTGACCAAAAAATACCATTTGGGTGCATGGCAGGACTCAGAAGGGAAGGAGTGATTTTTGGATTTTGCAGCTCAGATTCTGGTGGAATGTTGGTGGGTGCTATGTCGCATTAGCAAGACCCCCGAAGCACCAATACAGTGGAACCCCCCCACAAGTGACCCCATTTTGCAAACTACACCCCTCAGGGAATTCATCTAGGGGTATAGTGTACATTTCAAACCCCCAGAGGTTTCACCAATTTTGATACAACTGGGCTGTGCAAATGAAAAATTACATTTTTTACACAAAAATGCAGTTCTGGCTCAAAATTTTTCATTTTCACAAGGAATGAAGGAGACAAAGCACCCCAAAATCTGTGCCCCAATTTCTCCTTAGTACGGCAATGCCTCACATGTGACCAAAAAATACCATTTGGGTGCATGGCAGGACTCAGAATGGAAGGAGTGATTTTTGGATTTTGCAGCTCAGATTCTGGTGGAATGTTGGTGGGTGCTATGTCGCATTAGCAAGACCCCCGAAGCACCAATACAGTGGAACCCCCCCACAAGTGACCCCATTTTGCAAACTACACCCCTCAGGGAATTCATCTAGGGGTATAGTGTACATTTCAAACCCCCAGGGGTTTCACCAATTGTGGTACAACTGGGCAGTGAAAATGAAAAATTACATTTTTTACACAAAAATGCAGTTCTGGCTCCAAATTTTTCATTTTCACAAGGAATGAAGGAGACAAAGCACCCCAAAATCTGTGCCCCAATTTCTCCCGAGTACGGCAATGCCTCACATGTGACCAAAAAATACCATTTGGGTGCATGGCAGGACTCAGAAGGGAAGGAGTGATTTTTGGATTTTGCAGCTCAGATTCTGGTGGAATGTTGGTGGGTGCTATGTCGCATTAGCAAGACCCCCGAAGCACCAATACAGTGGAACCCCCCCCACAAGTGACCCCATTTTGCAAACTACACCCCTCAGGGAATTCATCTAGGGGTATAGTGTACATTTCAAACCCCCAGGGGTTTCACCAATTTTGATACAACTGGGCTGTGCAAATGAAAAATTACATTTTTTACACAAAAATGCAGTTCTGGCTCAAAATTTTTCATTTTCACAAGGAATGAAGGAGACAAAGCACCCCAAAATCTGTGCCCCAATTTCTCCCGAGTTTGGCAATGCCTCATATGTGACCAAAAAATACCAGTTGGGTGCATGGCAGGACTCAGAAGGGAAGGAGTGATTTTTGGATTTTGCAGCTCAGATTCTGGTGGAATGAATGGTGGGTGCTATGTGGCATTAGCAAGACCCCCGAAGCACGGTGAAATGATGAACCTAATAATCCATAGATGTGTGGTATATTTTAAAACACTCCTTTATACATAGGCCGGGTTTGTCGGGGCAAGTTTCACAGTGGAAAATAGTATCCTTTCTTATTCCCTTTTTATAGCAAACTTTGCACCTTTTTGCGTCCTGCCCTTTCTTGCAGTGGAGGGGATTTCGTTAGGAAAATGCTGCCCTGGTACAATATGGGGGCCAGTACTAGAAGTACTGGGGCCCTCTGCCTGCTGGTTCCCAAATATTAGGCCCTTTATGACTTCCTCTTGAAAGTGCATAAATGTCCCCCTCTGGCTGGTAGAACAGAATAGCACGTAAGCGTTATACAGTGCCATCTGGATGATATACACGGCCAGCTTCTTGTACCAGATTTTTGTTTTCCGCAGGGGACTGTACGGCTTCAGTACCTGATCTGAAAGATCCACTCCGCCCATGTACTTATTGTAATCTAGGATACAATTAGGTTTTGAGGTGTGGGTACTGGTACCTCATACAGGGATGGAGGTGGTACTGTCTCCATGAATTGTTGTCAGTATAAGGACATCCCTCTTGTCCTTATATTTGACCAACAACATATTTTCGGTGGATTGTGCCCTGCTTTCACCCCTTCTCAGTACTTGGGCAATGTGCGTTTTTGGGAGGCTTTGGTTCTTGCGCACAGTACCGCAAGCTGCTGTACCTCTTGAACCAAGGGCCTTAAACAGGGGGATGCTAGTGTAAAAGTTATCCACATAGAGGTGATAACCTTTATCCAGGAAGGGGTGCACTAACTCCCAGACAATTTTTCCACTAACACCTACGAGGGAGGGGGGGCATTCTGGCGGTTCAATTCTTGAATCCTTCCCTTCATATACCCTAAACCTGTGGGTGTACCCTGAGGTGCTTTCACACAGTTTATACATTTTTATGCCATACCTTGCCCTCTTACTGGGAAGGTACTGGCGGAATTTAACCCTTCCTTTAAAATGTATAAGGGACTCGTCGATACAAATACATTTTTCAGGGATGTACATCTCTGCAAATTTGGCACTGAAATGATCAATGACCGGCCTGACTTTGAAAAGCCGGTCAAAGGTGGGATCATCTCTGGGTGGGCACTGTGCATTATCGGTGTAATGTAAAAATTTAAGGATTGTCTCAAAACGAGTCCGAGTCATGGCCATACGGTAAAATGCGGTGCTGTACAGAACATCTGTACTCCAATATTGCCTAATTTCTGGCTTTTTTACTATGCCCATATGTAACACCAGACCGCAAAACGTCATCATCTCTACTGGATCTACAGGGGTCCACCTAGCAAATGATGACGTGGGGTTTTGAGCAATAAACTGCTGGGCATATAAATTACTTTGGTCCACCATTAAATTTATAAAATCATCAGAGAAAAATAATTTTAAAAAGTCAATTTCTCTGAGACCTGTTGAATCAAATTGGATTCCTGGGATGGCCAAAAACTCAGGAACCTGGGGCTCAAAATTGTCTGGTGGTGGGGTCCATACGGGATCAATCATTTGGGGGGGGGGTCTCAGCTGCTCTACGGGGGCGTCTTTGAGGGGGTCCCTCATCACTAGAGGAGGAAGAGGAGCTTAAGACGAATCCTTCAAATTCCCCGCTTGCATCACTGGCTGTGTCAGAGTCAGAGGCAAGCATGGCATATGCCTCCTCCGCTTAATACATTCTTCTGGATGACTGGGATGACATTTGGGATGACATCTGGGATGCCATTTTTATTTTTGTGTTTCTGTAAGTGTAATGTTTCAACACGTTTATAGTGTAGGGGGGGTACAAACTTTATTTCAACACGGGGGGTATGTAGTGTGTAGTGTGTATGTAGTGCAGAAAAAAAAATACTTTATACAGGAATTTGATCCCAATAAAAAAAAAAATAATTGAAGGGGTTAAAAAAAAAAAAAAAAAGGTCCTGCGCCAAAAATTGAGCACAGATGTTGGTCAGTAACGTCCGTCACTGAACAGCGCTCAAAGGCAACAGGACACCCACAAAAGCAACGTGGGTGTAAAAACAATTTAAAAAAAAAAATAAACCACAGCACTCTCCAAAAAAAAAACAATTTAAAAAAACTGCAGAAAAAAAATTATATCAACCCTGTGCCAAAAATGCTGTTCAGTGATGTACGTCACTGATCAGCGGCCACAGGACACCCACAAAAGCAACGTGGGTGTAATAAACCACAGCACTCTCCAAAAAAAAAAAACAATTTAAAAAAACTGCAGAAAAAAAATTATATCAACCCTGTGCCAAAAATGCTGTTCAGTGATGTACGTCACTGATCAGCGGCCACAGGACACCCACAAAAGCAACGTGGGTGTAATAAACCACAGCACTCTCCAAAAAAAAAAAAACAATTTAAAAAAACTGCAGAAAAAAAATGATATCAACCCTGTGCCAAAAATGCTGTTCAGTGATGTACGTCACTGATCAGCGGCCACAGGACACCCACAAAAGCAACGTGGGTGTAAAAACAAAACCCCACTGCACTCTCCAAAAAAAAAAAAAAAACTGCAGATCAGTGATGCAGTGATGCAACACTGATTAGCAGTGAGGGGCAGCAGGCACACAACTGTGGGTGCAACCTGACAGGGTATATATAAAAAAAAAAACCCTGGACCCCCAAAAAGTTGCTGATCAGTTAATTAATTTAAACTGATCAGCACAAAAGGGGGGGCAGCAGGGGGGGCAGCAGTCAGTTGCACAGGCAGCACAACCTTTGGTGCAACTGACAGGTATATATATAAAAAAAAAAACAACCAAAAAGTTGCTGATCAGCACAGATATACTGATCAGCACAAAAGGGGTGCAGCAGACACAAAATATAGCACTCTCTATCACTCTCTATCACTCTCTGTCACTCTCTGTCACTCTCTGTCACTATCTCTCACTATCTCTCACGATCTGTGACTCTATGACACTGCAGCAGCAGCACACAGGAAGTCACAAGATCCAGGAAGCATCCAGCTGCTGGCAGCACGCTACCAGCGGTGATCAGGTAAGTATCAGGCAAGGATCAGGTATGTATATCACGACAGATTGGTCGGTGACCGCTCTGCACGCAATTCCAGACCGGAATGGCGTCTGCAGCGCAGTCACCGTTAGTTTAATTGACGCGCCTTGGCTGTGATTGGTCCGTCGGTCCGACGGACCAATCACAGCCTTGGGGGCAGGTGGGGTGAGGTGGGGTGAGGTGTGGTCATCACCGGTGACCCCCTCATGCCCCCTCACACCCGACGGTGATTGACACCTGTGTTACCGAGCGTCTGATTCGCCGGTAACACAGGAAAACGCTGCGACTGGCTGTTCACATTGAACAGCCAATCACAGCGATCGCCGACGGGGGGGAGGCATCGCCGCCCCCCCTGGGCATGCAGGGACATGTCTGCTGTCAGGGACAGCAGACATGTTTAAACTGTCACCGCGTCTATAGACGCGGGGACAGTTTAAAGTCATGACGTATATATACGTCATGTGTCGGGAAGTACATCCCGGCCATGACGTATATATACGTCAAATGTCGGGAAGGGGTTAATGTTCACCTGAATGCACTGGTGTGTTATTCTTGTTATTGAGCAGGTTTGGAGTTTGTCTATGACAAAGAGATCATTTTACTAGTTTGTCTTATTGTCGTTTTTTGTTTCTATTTATATTTTAAGGTCTATTTGACTATAGGTAGAGGGGTTCATTGCACTTTGACTACATATCCTGTACATTCTCATGCAATCAGTTTTAAAGTGGGCAGTGATTTACCAAATTGTAAGCATTGGGTTTATTAGATTGTTTACAAAAAACTGTGGTAGTGCAGAGTTCAACATATACAGTCAGGTCAATAAATATTGGGGCATCGACACAATTCTCATACCTGTATTTTGCACTCTATACACCACCACAATGGATTTGAAATGAACCAAACAAGATGTGCTTTAACTGCAGACTTTCAGCTTTAATTTGAGGGTATATACATCCAAATCTGGTGAACGGTGTAGGAATTACAACAGTTTGTATATGCGCCTCCCACTTTTTAAGGGAACAAAAGTAATGGGACAATCGACTCAAAAGCTATTTCATGGACAGGTGTGGGCTATTCCATCATATCAATCAATCAAGCAAGCAGATAAAAGGTCTGGAGTTGATTCCAGGGGTGACATTTGCATTTGGAATCTGCCAAATTAACTGAACACTCTTAAAAAGAAAGAATGCACCGGAGAGTTCAGCAACACCAAAAGACCCAGAATACCAAAAACAACTGTGGTGGATTGGCAGCCATACATACCCACATCATGACACTACTAGTGTTCATTCTAGCACCCGTCATCTTTGAAAACCCATGCAGTTCCTCTTCCCTACCTGTGTCGCTGTCTGCTGTGGTGTTTCTAGCACAGGTCTGGTTTGCATATCAGTGCTGATATACAGACCACACTCTGCTAGAAGCAGACAGCGACACCCCAGGCAGGGAAGAGGAACTGCATGGGCTTTCAAAAATAGTGGGTGCTAGAATGAACACTAACTACCAACACAATGCTTCACTGATGAAGTGGTAAGTTTTGCCATATGAGCAGTTCCTTTCCTTCTCGATACTCTTCTCTTCACATCACTCTGGTAGTTGATCTTTCTCTCATCAGTCCATAGGATGTTGTTCCAGAACTGTTTAAGGCTTTTTTATATTTTGTTTGGCAAACTCTAATCTGGTTTGGCAAACTCTAATCTTCCTGTTTTTGAGTCTCACCAATGGTTTACATCTTGTGGTGAACCTTCTATATTCAATCTTGTCAAGTCAATAAATCTATATCAAGTCTTCTCTTGATTGTTGACTTTGACACATATATATACCTACCTCTTGGATAGTGTTCTTGATCTGGCCAACTGTTGAAAAGGTGTTTTCATTCACCAGGGAAGTCATTCTTCTGTCCTCCCCACAGTTGTTTTCCATGGTCTTCTGGGTCTTTTGGTGTTGTTGAGCTCTCCAGTGCATTCTTTAAGACTGATCCAAACAGTTAATTTGGAGAACCACAAGTCCCAGCATGTGGGGCATTAAAGGGCCCACTGGCACTTGTAGTTCCACAGTATGAAAAATAGTAAAATAAACACAGGTATATTGTCAGTGGTGATTACGGCGTGTCAGACGTAGGATGGAAGTCTGGGGCTCTCTGACACAGGTGCCCGAGGGGATGCCGAGTGAGGTTGCACACGACTACAGGGAGATGACTCGCTGAAGTGGGGTCCCTCCGTAAAACCCACCCGACAGTGTGCAGATGCCTAGCGTACGCAGCTCTAATCAAGGAAGCCAAACATCAAAGACCACACGGAGCGGTGCTTCCGCCCTGACCCGATCCCTGGTACAGCCTCTCTGATTACACGGAGCTGCACTCCTGGCCGGACTCGATCCCCGGCACAGCATCCCAGTCTTCATGGAGCTGTGCTCCTGGCCTGACCTGATCCCCAGCACAAGGCTATCTGATCGCAAGGAGAAGCGCTCTTGTACTGACCTGATCCCCGGCACAAACCTGCTGGCTGCATTACAGAGGGCTGGTACCCGGAGCACAGGGTCAGCAGAGAGGTGCGAGGGGGAAGCAGTGGCCCAGAAAGGAAAAGTGATCTCTCACAGCTGTGATCGACCACAGGGCAAAGGCAAGAACACCTGATAGTGAATTCCTCTGTGCCCAGAGATTGATCCTGCGGCAAGCGGCAGGAGTTGGAGAACCACAGAGAGGGGAGTCAGCCAAGGCTCATGTGAGAAACAAGTAAAGGAGGCCAAAACACGGATGAGTGGCATCTCAGGCAGCCCTGCAGTTGTGATAAAGAAATTCCCGGTTCTGGACACAAGGTGGCGAGGTTATTAGCCCTGTGGACTTGGACAGAAGCCAGTTGAGAACATGTTGCCTGTGTTAAATAAAAAAAAAATCAGCAAGGAGAATAAGGAGGCTGCAGGCCGCAGGGTGCAATCAAGTATTGGTACTGTGAGTACAATTATAAGGAATAATATTGCTGTATTGACTGTATTGACTTGCACACACAGTGTTCGTAGATGGAAAAAACTGGGCAGGCTGCGGCAGCTGCAAAACTGGAAAAGTACGCGAGAAGCAATCCTCAGACAAGAATGGCAACTGGGGAAATGAGACAGTCCCTATCCCCTCAAAAAAATAAAAGTACAGTATCTAACATAAGTGTGTGTGAACCAGTTGCTGAAACAACGTTACAACAGCTACTGGAAGCAATTAATGGCTGTGAATTAAGGCTGGGGGAAAAGATAGAGAAAATACAAGCAGACATTGGGTTACTGAGGCAGGAGGTGCAAAGTGTAACCATAAGAATGGAGGAGGCTGAGTCAAGAATATCCCAAATTGAGGACACTCAAATTTCAGTGGTAGCCCAAGTCAATCAGCTAAAAAGTTCCATGGTGGGGATTCAATCCCAGGTGTTCGAAATGGAGGACTGTTTGAGGTGCAACAATATAAGGCTAGTGGGGATACCTGAGAGAACAGAAGGTGATTCCCCAGTGAAGTGGCTGATATCTAAATTTGGGAGAGAGGCGTTGTCATCACAGTTTTGTATTGAAAGAGCCCATAGGATACCAGGGAGGCCACTACCACCAGGGGCCCCTGCAAGGACTCTCGTTGCTAAGATAATGAACTTTAGGGACCGCGATGCTATTATCCGACTGGCTCGATCTAAAAGCCAACTAGAAATCAATGGGGTCAAGATAATGATTTTCGTTGATTATTCCAGAGATGTACAAAAAGAGCGCTTAAAGTACATTAATATTAGGAAGCGCCTGGAAGAATGTGGGATCCAGTACTCAGTTAAACTGAGAATCATAAGCGATGGAGATACAAAATTCTTTACAACAGCAGAGGTAGCCTCTATGTGGCTAGAAGCTGCAAAGCAAAAAAGAATTAGCAGATACTGTATAGGGAGCTAAGAATCCGGGCCTAGATAGTAGAAGCAATCGACAAGGCCTGGTGTTATGATTGGTGGCCCCTTCTTTAAAATGACTTAGGGACCGCTAGTTGGTCTGGGCGGGAGGGTATATTGTCGACTATTGTTAATTTGTGCTGCTCTATCTGTGTGGCTCTATATTAAGTCTGTGTCTGAAATATCATGTCGAGGGTGGCGGAGATTAGATGCTGCCTGAACTCTAGTGATATATAAATGTGGGAAGAATATTGTCGGAGTGGGGGGGAGGGAAAGTGGGTGGGGGGAGTGTAACAGGGTCTATGAAGAAGTAAAATAGTGTGTGTACAGCAGTTATTAATTGTATGTGCAAACGTCAGAGAGCCCACTGAAATGGTGATCACAGGGAAGAGATTCCCAATTTCGTCCTGGGAAGGTGCAGTAGGGAGTAGCCTTAAGCTGTGAGTGTGGGGGTGAATGCGGTGAGGGGTTGCAAGGGAGAGTAGGGGAGATAGAGATGGGACTAAAGTATCCTTTGGGGGGAAAGGTATACAGGGAGGGGGGTGGGGAACGGAGGAGAGGGGCGGTGGGGGGGGTTGCATCTTAATACTCTAGTAATGTTAGTAAAAATACAAAATTAAGGAATCACAGTGAAAAAAAAAAAAAAAACATTTGTATGGCACATGTAATGATTGCAATAAGTGCTGCTTGTATATGGCAGGGAATATGGGTAAACACACATAATGGTTAAAGCACTATACTGGAATTTCCGAGGATTGAACGACAAGATAAAAAGAACCACGGTATTGAACCAAATTAAGAAATATGGTGCACAAATAATATGTTTGTGCGAAACACATCTAATTGAGGGGAAGGAAGGGATGATAAAAAAAACATGGGTGGGTTTATCGTATTACTCAACATTCACAAATTGCTCACGGGGAGTGTCAATCTTGATTCAAAAGAATGTGCATTTTCAGTATAAAAGGAAGGAAATTGATAGGTATGGGAGATATATATTTTTAGAGGGAGAACTGTATAGGACTAATGTTAGTATCTTGGCGGTATATATCCCCCCTCCTTTCCAGTATGAGATTTTAGAATGTGCAGTTGAGTTTGTATCTAAGTCTAGGGGGACAGAAGTAATATGTCTTGGGGATTTTAATAATGTCATGATCCTTAGCATTGATAGGTGGAACCGTGTAGGGGGATCTGGTAAATGAGGAAACAAGGGGAAGGACAAGTTTATGGGGGATATAGGATGGAGGGACGTGTGGAGAGAGAAACACCCAGGGAAACAGGCTTATACATGCTACTCAAGATCCCTGGAGGCCCTATCCCGCATAGATATGGTGTTTGTGGATGACACAATGCTCCCCAGGATAGAAAAGGTAGAATACCTGCCACATGGGATATCAGATCACTCCCCGATACTGGTACAACTAAAACAGCAAGAGGAGAGGGGCTGTAACATGTGGAAATGCCATCCATAAATAAGGCAGTGATTAGAGGGTCACTAATTAAAAGAATTGCACAAATCAAAAAAGGAACAAGGGAAAAAAACAGGGATTAGAAGCAGACAAATAAAGACTAGAAAATCAATACTGGCAGAATAAAACGGAAGAAACTAAGAAAGCATGGATGCAAGTAAATAGGATGTGGTTAAGTGAGTTAGAGAAAGATGCGGTGAGACAACAAAGATTCCTAGCGCATAGTACGAACATAAATGATGACAGACCTGGAAGCTATATGGCTCAGTTAATTAGGAATACTACAACAAAAAATCATGTGGTACAAATAGAATCAGAACAAGGGAGGAGTGTGGATACAACAGCTGATATTGCGCAGGTATTTGTTGAGTATTATAAAGGGTTGTATACATCTACGTTAAAAGCAGGGGTGGACGAAATTAAACAATTTTTGGATGGTGTACAACTGCCAAAAATAAGTAAAGAATTATATGAAATAATGGAGGAACCTATAACCCTGGGGGAAGTGAAAGCGACTATTAATCAACTGCCAGGCAAGAAAGCACTTGGATGCGATGGAATACCTGCAGAAATCTTTAAAAAGCATAAAGAAAAATTGGCCCCCTGGTTAACAACCCTGTTTAATAATAGTCCAATAGAGGGGAAGTTACCAGCATCAATGGACAAGGCACTAATTATAGTGATACCTAAGGAGGATAAAGATCCGTGCAAGGCTGAGTCATATAGGCAAATCTCACTCATCAATATGGATGCCAAAATATTGGCAAAAGTATTGGCTCAGAGAACGGAGAGTGCAGTTGATAGTGTCATCCACCCGAATCAGACGGGGTTCCGGAAGGGTATGAGTACAAAGACGAATATCAGGAGATTATATATCAATATGCAGTTAAAACAGGACCACGAATGTGATAGGGCAGTAATGTCCTTAGACGCAGCAAAAGCTTACGACTGCATTGAGTGGAAGTACTTGTGGTTGGTATTGGAGAAATATGGATAAAACTGGATCAACTGGATAAAACTGCTGTACAGAGCCAGGGTTCAAATGAATGGATACACCACAGAACCGTTTGGGTTAACCAGGGGGACAAGGCAGGGATGTCCTTTGTCCCCTGCCTTGTTCAACCTGGCGATAGAACCCTTGGCTTGTCTTTTGAGAAATTCGGGGGAGTTGGAAGGGTTTGGACAGATGGGCAAAAGAGATAGAGAAATTATATCCATGTACGCAGATGACATGTTGCTCTATCTAAGTAAGTGTACAGTAGAATTCCCGATAGTCCTAAGGATAGTGGAAAACTTTGGAAGACAGTCAGGGTTGAGGATCAACTGGGGGAAGTCCAACATAATTCCTATAAGAGGCAGTAGATTAGAACAGGGGAGTACTATAGGAGCTCTGAGCTGGGTGGATGACACTAGATATGCGGGATAAATGTGACTAACAGGGCAGAGGAATTTATCAAATATAATATTGAACCGTTCATCAAAGTGTACCAGGGGAAGGTCCAGACCTGGAGTAGACTGCCATTGACAGTCTCCGGGAGGATCAACCTGATAAAGATGGTAATCTTACCAAAATTCCTATATATACTCCAAAATTCGCCGGTATACCTGCCAAATACCCTGTTTAAAAAAATAGACAATATTACTACGTCACTAATATAGGGTGGAAAAAGGGTGAGGATAAGGGGTGACACATTAACGAGACCAAAAAAATGGGAGGTTTAAGACTACCACACTTAGGGCCTTATTCTGCTTGGAGCGTCCGGGCCGTACGCGTACGTCCCGGGGTTTTTCACGATCTGCGCATGTGCAAATACGCTAATGCGCCGGCGCGAACACTCCACAACGCTTACGGCCGGTGTCTCAACGTGCGAAAAAACCTGTACGCGAGCGTACGGGTAATGGGGCGGCATAGGGGCGTGTTGATGGGAGCGGCCGAAATAATGAGGGAAAATGGGCGTAAATATGGGCGTACACGGGGGTGTGCACCAGAAATGAGCGGTGCTACTACCGCACGATCGACTAAGGCACCGTTCGTTTCGGACACCAAACAGGCGGCCGCCAACCGCCAGCTAAAACCACTCCTACAGATACCGCTTGCCAGCGTGCGCCTGAGTTGGCTAATTAACGCTGATTAGTACTTAAACACATACACCTGAATGTAATAAGCAATGCTGCAGTCTATTAACTCCAAACCATGATTTCACTGCCTGCAAGCCACACATGCAGCACGCAAACACATTGGAAGCTTATGTTTCTATACTTCTCCACATTTAAAGGTTTGTTTAATTTAAGGTAAGAATCTTTTTATACGCTAAGGTAGGTATTTGATAAACAGACACATTCACTACCTGCTTTCATAGACTTTACGCAGTAGCACACTCAATCTACACAAGTCGACATGTGTCAACGTGTTCACTCTAATACTAACATAGGTTTTGTATTTAGGATACAATAACATAAACCACATCTAACACCTACAAAGGATGTTTCTGCAATGTTTGAAGCACATGACCACTATTTTCAACACAATCTTTGTATAGTACCCCAAATTATGACCTGTACCACTATCTCATCTGCTATGATTTGGATTTCACTACACTCTGGATGTAAGATGCCACCAATCACATTATTGCACTCTCATCTCTCTAACAAAGGATTCCTACATCTGCTTATGACACTGTCAAATCATATATATTTTAAAAGTTATGCATGTTTGTTCACAAGCTAATTTATCATGTTTGGCCCATTCACACATCTTTTTTTAGGGAGGACACATATGAATTCCTACACAAATGTACCTTTTCACCCTTGTTTGTCTGCCTCACCCACTCCATGAGGAAAGCATTGTTCTGGACCTGCTTTTACCTACTACTGTAGGAGCTACCTCACCTGCACACAAACTGCTTTCTCACCTATTAAGTTGCTCTGCACATGTGCTGACACAAACTAATTAGCAGGGAAAAGTTGGATAGGAACATGGGAATGGCCATGGAGAGGGTTACACATGGGAAACTTCCACCACACTTCAACAAATGTTCAAAAATACCCTGGTCAGTAAGTACACATAAATCTAGTATTTGTTTCACACAAGAAATGACACATACCACAATTTAGATTTAATTTGTAAAATAAATTTATTTGCTGTTCAGCATCACAGCTTGACACTTTAATGTGAGAAATAAAAAAAAACAAATAAAATAGACACACAAATAATAAAACAGCCAGAACAAGAGGTTGCATATCTCCAAACATGTGTTACCCTGCAAATGCAATGGTGAAAGAAATGGGGACACCAGAATACGTACTGCAACAACCAGGGTGAATACTAAGCAAGATACACACCACCAAAAAAAATATCCTGCATTTGTAGAGGTCAAAATACGAACTTTCATGCCCATGGCACGCAAATGGATCGATGGGCAACTCAGGAAGCGGATGTCCAGTGCAATTTAAACCTTTGGCCTCCAACCACAGAGGAAGTGACCCAGGTCTCATTTGGGCCCTTTTTTGCCCCTTTTAGATGGGGCCTTGGGGACAGGGGCCTTTGGGTCAGCTGGCTTTCGGCGTCTTCCCCTAGTCGCCACAGGAGGGTCAGCCGAGGTGGAAGGTTGGGGAGCAGCTTGGGGTGGGGCAGCAGATGGGGGATTGTCCCTTAGGGACCTGGCGGTGGACAGCTGCTCCGCAATAAGTTCATTCTGGCGGCTGAGGTGTTGGCCAATGCTTAGCATGCCAGCCGCCAGAGTTTCATTAATGCGGTTCAACGCCTCAACCTGCAGCTGGTTTGTGGCCTTCCACTCCGCCAGAAAATCCGCCACCTGCTGCTGACGGATCGCAGCATCCACCCCTTGCTGCTCGATCCTCTCCAGCGTCACCAACAGGCTCTCACTCAATGTCTCCTGAGGCTGGGGCTGGGGGCGACGTCTTGGTGGAGGCTGGACCACCTGCTCCACCTGTGGCTCTGCAGAGGCCGATGCTGCCGGTACATCCTGACTTTCTGCTTCTGCTAGGATAAGAATTGAAAACAATGTCACCATCACATACGCAATAAAAAATATCTTTCTAAATACAATGCATTACTGTGACTTACCATCAAAAGCAGCAGCAAAGACCTCCACCGGGAGCTCACTGTCCATATTGGAGATCCCCCTGATCTCCCCCACATCGATCACGTCACAGGAGTCCAGCTCCAGGGGGGTAAACTCCAAATGGTCAGGCATAGGACCGCTCCCGGTGGACATGCTGTGGTTGTACCGGTCAGTCATCTTCCTCTTCAGGGCACTTTTGAAGTCAGTCCACCTACAAGTTTAAAAATACAAATATCACCATGAGATATGTGCACCACTGTGCTACGTGTAGGGTTACCACCTAGTCCCTTTAATTCTGGACACATGTTACTTACACAGGTTCTGTGGCAGTTTAAAATTAGGTGAAGTGGAGTCTTGAAGTCAGCCAGCCACAGAACCTGTGTAATTAATATGTGTCCGGAATTAAAGGGACTAGGTGGTACCCCTAGCTACGTGACATTTCCTAGTGTGGGTGATCTTTTGTGCCATGTGTGGCCAAATATTTCTTTGATGGACAAAACCATGTGCACTGCAGGTGAGGCAGGTGTAAAACCCCACCCAAATCTGATTATCTCTGCACAAGTAACACCTGCCTCACCTGCAGTGCACATGGTTTTGTCCATCTAAGAAATATTTGGCCAGAAAGAGTGAACTAGAATAAGGGCCTCAGTTCCTGCTGGAGACTGCTGAACAAATTGCCCTGACAAACACACTAACCTTTTCTTCACCGCGTCCCAAGTTCTGACCACTGGTGACACCTGGTTCACTTCCTCTGTGATCTTGTCCCAAAGGTTTCTCCTTGCACTGGCACCTGGCTTCCTGGTTGCCAATTCAATCCATTCGCGTGCCCTGGGCACGAGAATTCGCATTTCGGCCTCTACAAATGCAGGGTTTCTCCTTCTGGTGGTGGTATCCTGCTCAGTCATCACCCTAGATGTTGCAGCACGTTTTCTGGTGGCCCCAGCTCTCTCACCATGCACCTGCTGGGTCACACCTGTTTGGAGAGATGCAACCTCTTGTTCTGGCTGGCTGCTTGGCCCTTGTGGAGCTGGTGGAGGTTCACCAGGGCCTGTTACTGAGGGGCCCGCTTGATCTTGCAGGCGACTCCTCTCTTGGGCCCTCCTTCTCCGCTCCTCTTCCCTCTTCTGTAATGCTTGAAGCATGGATTCGGCTTGTGCTCTCTGCAGAGCGTCCTCTGCTGCTGAATCGTCAGAGTCAGACATGTTTGCAGCAATTGTGGGCTGCATCTGACTGAATATTTATATGTTAATCTCCCGCCACGAACAAGGGGGCGTATATTTTTCCCCGCAAGGTAGATGCAAATTTACGCCGATATTTCCCGCCGATAATTGCCGCTTAAATTACGCAGGGCTCAATGCACCTGATCAATCACCCGTATATGTATCTACACAGGTTGTGGAGCATTGTGGGCTACATCGTGAAATGTGTGCACCTGTCATTCCAATGATGAGTGTTGTCAGCTGGTATCTGTTGGAGTTCGTGTATGCTTTGTGAGTCACATTTCAAAACATCACGTTATAATGCTTTCCTTACATATGTAATGTGTATGAAATTGTCATACAGCAACATGTTGCATTGTGGCCCTTTAGGCAGCGTAGTTATAAGTAGAGGGTTGCGTGTATTATTTTCCGCCTACTGTATATACAGTACTCCTCCCCATGCATATCGCTGTATCGTGCCCCCTTTAAGCAGCGTAGTTATAAGTAGACGGTTGCGTGTATTAATTTCCGCTTACTATATATACAGTACTTCTCTTCATGGCAATTGGTGTATTGAGCCCCCTTTAAGCAGCGTAGTTAGGAGTAGACGGGGTGCGTGTATTATTTTCCGCACACTGTAAATACAGTACTTCTCTCTTCATTGAATGCATGCTGTTGGTTGTGGTGTGTATATCGGAACGGTCCGCGTAAGTTTCTATTCGCATCCAGTTTGTTAATATAAGAGGGATTAATAAAGTTAATACCAAACAAACAATTTTTTCGACCAATCAGCAAGCACCAAAAGTGATATATGTACCTGCAATTAATAACTGCGCCATTGCCAATATGACTTCTACAAGAGCCAGGCCCTTTTCTACATCTGAGCTTTTGGCCCTGGTGGAAGTGATGGATCGTCACCTGGGGCCCAGGGGCCCATATGTATCTAATGCGGACAAGCGGCGGGCGTATAATGCTGCCCGCCGCCTGATATTTTCCACAACCGGCGTCCGCAGAAGCCTGGGCCAGGTTGAGCGGCGCTGGTCCGACCTGCGCCGGCGGCAGCCGGTTCTACTCAGCAGCCTTCGCCGCCATATTGCCCGATGTAAGTTTTGATTACTAGTATGTCAGCGTTTTTTAGCAATGTTTGGTGTACTTTTTATAAATATGTTCCTGAGTATGGGGGTGTATATGGGGTGTATAGGGGGTGTATAGGGGGTGTATATGGGGTGTATATGGGGGGTATATGGGGGTGTATATGGGTGTATAGGGGGTGTATATGGGGTGTATAGGGGGTGTATATGGGGGTGTATATGGGTGTATAGGGGGTGTATATGGGTGTATAGGGGGTGTATAGGGGGTGTATATGGGGTGTATATGGGGTGTATATGGGGGGTATATGGGGGTGTATATGGGTGTATAGGGGGTGTATATGGGGTGTATAGGGGGTGTATATGGGGGTGTATATGGGTGTATAGGGGGTGTATATGGGTGTATAGGGGGTGTATAGGAGGTGTATATGGGGGTGTATATGGGTGTATATGGGGGTGTATATGGGTGTATAGGGGGTGTATATGGGTGTATATGGGGTGTATAGGGGGTGTATATGGGGGTGTATAGGGGGGGTTTAAGTAGTTGATCAGTTTTTGGGTGTAGGATATCAAATAGTTTGCATGATAAATGTCTGAAATTTCACAGCAATGATAATTTTGAAGGTTATGAGCATGACTAATGTGAATTTTTCTTTCCCCCTTTTTTATGAAACCCAATCTTCGATTTCTATGCCATCAACATGAACATTTCAGCACGGGCAAGGGCACGCATTGAAGCCCGGGAGCAGGCAGCCCGGGACCAGGCAGCCCGGGACCAGGCAGCCGAGGAGGAGGAGGAAGAGGAGGAGGAAGAAGAGGAAGAGGAAGAGGAGGAGGAGGAAGAGGAGGAGGAGGAGGAGGAAGAAGAGGAGGAGGAAGAAGAGGAGGAGGAAGAAGAGGAGACCCAGGGTGCAGTTTTCACCCACACAATTTCCCCATCCCCCACCCCCTCCACAACCCCCACCCCCTCCACAACCCCCACCCCCTCCACAACCCCCCCCCCCCCTCCACAACCCCCCCCCCCTCCACAACCCACACCCCCTCCACAACCCCCACCCCCCCCCCTCCCCACCCCATTTCCAACCCCCCTACACCTCTCCACCACCCACCCCCAAACCTCTCCACTCCCCAGTAACACCCAGTACCTCGGGCCAAAGACCAGGACCATCCTCCTTGCTCCTGCCTTCCCCAGCCACTCCACAGCCAACCAGCGGCGCCCAGGATGGCTCAAGTAGCCGTAAGTAAATAATGTGTCTAATGTTGACCTACACATTTCTACACATAAACAATCACAACAACCACATATGTGTATCCAACATCAACATTAGTTGCAACATATCACTGCAGGGCGACCATGAGGTGTGTCCTGTCCTTCTCCAGGAACAAGGGTCCCCTTGGTGGTTTTTTTGAGTGTGGCCATGCCTCACCCCTTGAATAATTGACATAACAGTACATCCAATGAGATATCCGACATTAGTGGTGTGGTAGTTATGTGGCTCCAGGTGTTGGGTAACTCCAGTTCCCAGCATGATGTGCAACACAGGGCCAGATTATAATGGAGGCGCAAGGGGTCAGTGCCCCTGGGACCCCCTCTAGCTAGGGGCCCCCTGTGGTTGTCATTTTTTTTTTTTTAAAAGACAATGTTTAAGTTATGTTTTTTTTTTTTTGCTAAATGTTTTGTGCATGGGTGGGGTAGTGCTGCAGCTTCACCTATCTGCCAATGTGACAATGATTTATGGTGCTGAGCATCGGGAGGCAAGGCACACTGATTGCACAAGTGTGCAGTGCATTTCTGGGAGTTGACTAAGTCCCATGACACTTTGCACCAGAGGACAGAGGCTGAGAAGTTTGTGCTGAGCTCTGATTGGTGGAGCTCATTACATACTTCTCAGGTCCATGGAGAACAGCAGCAGCAGCTTAGTCATAGGAGGGTTTTTAATCAGAGGCAGCACTAGGACTGTGAGGTCTCCTCCAGAGTAAGGGGCAGAGGGACAAACACAGGCTTTTCATGTGGTGTGTGTGTATATATATATATATATGGTGTCTATTATTATTCCGAGTGCCGCCAACCCCCTGATATATATATATATCCCCTGCAGGTAACCATTGACCAAGTTTATTCTGCCTTTACTCTATGTTTTGACAGTATAATATTCGGCCATGCAGTGTGCGGCCAGTAATGACAAGTGCAAGGGGGCCCCCCGCTCTAAAGTACCCCGGGCCCCCCAAAGGCTTAATCTGCCACTGGTGCAACTTAAATGTAGAGATTGTTTTGGTAATAGTGTGTGAGGCCATGCGGATGCATGCTTTACAAACATAGCTGTAGGCCTATAATTTGTACAGCAATGTCCTAAATTTAAAATAGTAAGGAGTGCTTAAGCCACAACAATGTCATAACCCTTAAATAGCACAGGCTAATTGTGAGGTTAGAGGACAGTCCCCCAAAAACAAAGTACCAATTGGGATACAGCATACATTCATTGATGAAGGAGTAATTGAATTAATGTTATTTACTATGTACAGTATGTGTGTGTTAACATATTTTTTTTTAGTACTGTGTTTACAGCAGACCCATCTTCAATGTAGTTTAAAAATGTATGTGCCCTTCACACATAACTCACAACTTTTTATTATGTACAAATACAACAAACATTTGTGTATGTTATATATTAATTTTTTTTTTTTATCCCTTCACTACAGACACTGAACAGCAGCAGGAGGAGGTGGCAGCCCTTATTCGGGAGATCTTCCTGACCCTTTTTTATTTGCAACTTCTTTTTGGCCTACTGGAGGCCCGCATTTAATTTTTTTTTATCCCCCCCCCCCTTATTATGTTTGTAATAAATAAAAGTTTATATTGTATTATAAATTGCCTGTGTTTTTAATAATAAATATGTTAGAGGGCTTGTAAGGGTAGGTACATACAGATGTGTAATGTAAGTTATATTAGTAATTTGAGGTGAGGGGTAATGATTGATGTGTAAATGTGTGTGTTTTTAAGTAAAATAACACATAGTGAAAATGCATGAATGTTTAATGTTTTTCGATTAAAACATCACACATAACATCAGGGTAGGTATACATGTTACACATTTTGGACAAACTAATTATGGACATAATTTAGTACATATACAGAAACACCAACATAACTTGATTTAAAAGTAACAGCAATATGGGGACACATAGATAGTGATTAAAATGCCACATTAGAACATAACAAATATACATGTAATGTGGTTTAAAATGTAGTTTTATTAGGTCTTTATTAAGGTAGACAATTGAGTTAATAGAAAACAATAAGTGAATAACAAATAGATTAATTAATCAATTGTCAGATTAGTAGTTGAGAGGCAAGATTTGCAGGTCCATATATGTGAAGGGTATGCCAGCGTGCACGGACGTACGCTCACTCTCACGAGCGGTGACATAAGCTGAGTTTTCCATTGAAAACAATAGGGACCCGTCCGTGCAAGCTGGCGTACGCTCAGATCGCCGCAAGAAGGCGGTGGGGAGATGGAGGAAAGACGGCCGTAGACGGCGCCGTACGCTCAGTCGTACGCCAGTTGTCGGAGTGTAAGGGCTGGGCCGGCCGCGTACGTTGCCGTACGCTCATTTGTACACCACTCCCCTTCTACGTTATTTCTGCCCGTACGCAAGCGGCTGATTTGTGGGTGGACCTAACCCTAACGGCCGCGTACGGCTAGCGTACGTTAATGGCGAACGTACGCACGTTTGGCCGCTCCGATCAGAATAAGGCCCTTAGTAAGGAAGGTAACAAACCACTAAATAGAGTGCAACAAAATTGCCGTAAAATGACACCTTGACAGACTATCATAGTAGGAAATGCTCAAAAGACAAGTAATCCAATAATAAATCAGGCAAAAAGAGTATGGGATTGGGCAAATAACACAATGGGATACCAAGATATAGAACCAGAGACACCGGTGTGGGTAAAAGGTGCGAAAGAAAAGGGGAATTAACTGGGGGAGGAATCTCACGGGAGAAAGTAGGAATAATAAATATTGGCCAAGTCTACCAGGACAGGGTAATGAACTCTTATAGCCAATTCGATATTGAGTAACCATTACAAGAGGGTATATGTTCCGATATTTACAACTGAGAGGACATTAAAGGAAAAGATATGGTGGCGGGAAGGTAAATATTGAGGACTCCTCAGTTAAGGAACTAATGGATAGGGAAAAGAAGGTAAAGGTGTCAGGAATATATAGGGAACTAATAAGTAAGGTTAAAAATCCTCAAATGGAAAAAATTAAGCAGGAGTGGGAGAGGGATCTGGGGGAAATAAGTGAGACCGCTTGAAAACAAGCCCTGGCCTCTCCGACAAGGGCTACAGAATCTATTAGGTTCCAACAGAGCCAACTGTACATCTTACACAGGGTCTATATCACCCCTGAAAAAATAAAGAAGTTTGATCAGAATAAAGAGGATGTATGCCCCAAATGCAGAAAAACCCAGGGAACCTTTTTCCACATGATTTGGCAGTGTGAAGTGGTCAAAAGATTCTGGGAACAGGTCGGTAAGATATTGGGTGAAATGGGCATGGTCGAAAGGAATTATAATGCTAGGGGATGCTTGCTAGGTATATTTGTGGACCACAGAGATAGGGATATACAAAATCAACTACTGGAAAAATTAACAGCCATGGCAAAAGTAATAATTGCAAAAAAATGACTGGCACCGGGAGAACTGGAGATGAGACGATGGAAAAAACTAGTCTACTGTACATTAAAACACTAAGAACACAAGTATATTAGAAGTGGGGATAGGAATATAAACAAATTTGAAAAAGTATGGACACAATGGATGCAAACAATACACTACAGTGAATACACCGAAGGGTAAATAGCAGATAGGATAGATGTGTAGGTAAATAGTACAGGTTGAGTATCCCGTATCCAAAATGCTCGGGACCAGGAGAATTTTGGATAACGGATTATTCCGTATTTCGGAATATTTTAATATTTCAATGATGTATTTTGAAGTATCTTGCATTTATGCTGTATAAACACATAATATACACACAAATATATTTTATTACCACATAAAATACACACAAACATATTTTAATTGTTCAAAAAACAAGGTTTCAAAACGTGAAACAAAATGTGTGTACTATCTCAGCACTGAATTTGAATGCCAAGCAATCATTGTCTTGCACATATATAGTGCCAGTTACATATCATGTCCCCAGTGATGCTGTTACATATGTCCCCAGTGAGTTTTTAGCAAAAAAAAAAATTTTTTTCACTTTCTGGAATGTCCGTATTTCGGAATAATTCGGATAACGGATATTCGGATACGGGATACTCGACCTGTATTGGTAGGGAAGGTAGAAGTAGAGGAAGTGATGCAACCGGGGTTGGGGGGGAGCGGGTGGAGGGGGGGGGGGTGGGAATGGCATTATAAATAGTAAAGAGAGAATAAAAATATTGATACAGTTTTGTGACCTGATGCGAAACCGGCGAAGCAAGTACACGAGGGAGGGAAACGTGATTTTATAAATGTGCCAATATGGTGGTTCTATATGTATTTGTATGTAATGTGAAAAAGAAAAATTGAGAATTACAGAATTTAAAAAATGATGACTTCAGTAAAGGGCCAATAGCAAAGATCTAATGATCTGGGCTCTTGAGAATCAGTCCTGCAGATACAATCAGCATGACTCTGTTAAAATCAGTACTACAATTATAATAGAGTTGGATTGTTTGAACCTCTGCAATGAACGTAAGGATTAGCCAGACTATAAAGCAGTAAAAACATACTTTAAATTGCTAAACATTAACAAACATTGCAAGCGCTGGTTACCATGGAGACTTTTTAGACATAATTAAAGTAGCTCACATTGCTTTTCCTAACCTCAAAGGTTTGAGTTTTATTTCGCTAATATGTAAACTGTAAAGTATCCTAATTATCTTTCTCAAGTGTTCATCAAGCTGCTCAGTATTACAGTTGCTTTTCTAGTACAAGCAAATACAAAGCTTCATCTGTCAGAAACGATATTGTAAAAATTGCTGCTCACAAAGGAAGAGCGTTTATTCATCTTCAGGCGTGTTATTTGTCCCTGCGCTCCAAACAGCTATGAATCCATATGGCTGGAAGGAACCGACTTAAAAGAGTCCAGAGAAATATTATTTTCATTCCTAAAATCTCTGTCTCACTCTCTAATACCCCTTTCACATTGCGTCAACACGTCATCAACCTTGCGGCACCAAATCAAATGTAGGCGGAACCAACACGATAAAGGGGATTACTAAATCACCAGTGTAGAAGCAGTAGGTTTTAATGTTCTTGGTAGTCTAGTCCCTAGACCTTAAAGCTGTTGTGACAAACCTAAAACATCTAAATTTCAAATAATACATCACCTCCCCCCACTGAAACTGACCACAGACCCCAAAACCTCAGTCAAGCAAGCAAGCAACTCATTACCATAATCTCCTGAATATAAACACCCCAGATAGCACCTAATAGTCCCTTTAACAAATGTTACAATGGATATAGATGGGCGCACGACTTGATGAGTATTTGCAGCTCTCTGAACTGCTAAAGGTTGTTTGTGTGGGAGACAGGTCGGGCCACATCTTAAGAGAAAGTCACAGGCTGACAGGTGGTCTCACGGGTTTTCCGGCCTACCAGGAATCTTCCCAGTAAGACCTATGGCCAATCCGCTCCTGCCCCAATCCCCCCCCCCCCAATCATTTATTATCTATCCCTCTCACTCCCATATCGCCCTATTCATTAATTCTCTCTGTTCCTCTATAGTCTCCTCTATTTGCTATTAAACGTAACTATTCATTCATTTATTCTCTCTCTCTCTGGGCGGGATGTACTAACGGGAAAATGCGGTAAAACACCCGTTTTACCGCATTTTCCTATGTATCAATACCCGTCCGCCCCGTTTTCGCAAGGGAGGGTATCGCCACCCTCTGGGTGGCGATACCCTATAGAAGCCTATGGGCTTCTTTCGCCGTCCGACGTCCACGCGCCCACCCCCTCCCGTCCTCCTTTGATCTCCTCCTCCCCCTGGTGTCACAGCCGGCAGGACATCCGGCTTCAGGGGGGAGGAGGAGACACAGGGGGATGCTGGCAGCCGCCGGGAGGTGACGGAGACCCCCGCAGCCCACATCACAGGTATCGCGGGGGTCTCCGTTACCGCAGCCCGATGCTGGCCGCATATGTTAGTACATATGCGGCAGCATCGCGGTGGCTGCCGTGTGAAGGGCGGAGATGTATGTTGATACATCCCGCCCTCTTTCTCTCACCCCCCACACATATACACACAATCAACCATCATCCCCTATTCATTTTCCTTTCTCTCTCCCTCTCTAGTTTCCCCTATTCCATCTGCTACTACTCATTCTGTCTCTCTCTCACCCACCCATCACCATCCCCTATTCATTATTTTTCTCTATTCCCCATTCTCCCATAATCCCCTCATCCCCCACTTTTTATTCTCCCCCTCTCTGCTCCAATTCATTATTCCTTTCACCCTCTTAAGCCCGTACACATGGTGTGATTTTTGCCATTATCGCCGGGGATATGGTCGCTGCGCAACCATATCCCAGTGTATGGGGCGACTGTTGCTGGGATCGCTCTCCTGTGACCAGCGGCTTACCCAGGCAATCAGCTGTTCAGGTCTTTCCCCGTGTGGCTTCCCATGGCAGTGTCTCCTTTCATCAGCGACCATCTATGGTCACTGATCAAAATGGGACACTGAGCAATATATTGATGAGCAATATATTGCTCCGTGTGTACAGAGCTTTACGCTCCAGTGTGTCCTTAATCTCACATCTCGCACTATTCATTCTCTCCCTGTCTCTCTCATTTTCCACTATTCATCCTTACGTTCTCTCACTTCCTTGCCAGACTCCCATATATCTCTCATCTCCCACTATTCATTTTCTCTCGCTCCACCTGTCCTCCCTTATTCATGCTTCCTCTCTATCTTCCATTCTCCCCCACTCCTCACACAGCTCTGCAGTATATGTATTTGTACCCAGTGCACATTTGTTAGTTAACTCCTGCCATATCCAACAGCAGCAATATAAATAAGTGTGACTGGAATATAAAATGATTGTAGGTAGTGTATCCTTTTAAGAAATAAACAGTATTACTTATCAAATAGATCAGTGGTTCTCAACCTCGGTCCCCAACAGTGCACGTTTTCCAGGTCTCCACACAGAATCACAGGTGAATTCATTAGCTCCACCTGTGATCTTTTAAATGTTTCAGTGAATAAGGAGTGCACCTGTGCACCTGCCAGGTGACCTGGAAAACGTGCACTGTTGGGGATCCTTGAGGACCGAGGTTGAGAACAGACTTCATCATTTACAGTTTTCTGCAGTAGACAGTCACTGTGTGGGGCACTGCTAAAAACAGAGCCGGCCCTAGCCTAAATGACGCCCTAGGCAAGATTTTGGCTGGTTCCCCCTAGCACCGCCACTAGTTCCGCCTCTGACCCTGCTCCCCTTTCCCAGCACCATAAACCCTCATCACAGCAGTCATCATTTTGGTGCTCCTACCTGACATATTTTAAATAGAAACAGTCCACACATTCAGTGCGCAGCCCAAACAGGAGTGTGTTCTTGCTGGGAAGGGGCATGGCCACCCAATAGTACCCCCAATTCAAATTATGCCACACAGTAGTGCAACTTTATTCACATTATATCATGCGAAAAAGCAGTGTGTGCTGGGCAGAGGAGAAGAGCTGCAGCTACTGCTGTCACTTAAGGGGAGGGGGCCCGGGGCGCCCACTGGGCCCTTCCATCAGACTTTGGACTTTGTAATTTGTACCCCCTACCCCTTTCTCTCGGCACCCCTGATAATACCACACAGTAATGCCCCTTACACATGACACACATTATTAATGTCATTATAACCATAATGCCCCTTACACATTATGCCAACCTTTATTAATGCCCTTCATACACATAATGACACACATAATGCCCCTTACACATATGTTGCACATTATTAATGCCCTTATACACATGACACACATAATGACCATTACACATATGTTGCACATTATTAATGCCTTTATACACATGACACACATAATGCCTGTTACACATGTCGCAGATTATTAATGATTTTATACATGACACATAATGCCCCTTAAACATATGCCGAACACTATTGCACAACCAACCCACCCACCGACAGCACTCGCACAGCCGCTAACACTGTGTCCTCTGCCTCTGCTTGGATACAGATGTATCCTCATACATCTTGACTCAATAAGCCATGCAGATCCTGGCCAGTTCTGCTAACGTCGGGTGCATTTTTTGCTGATAATTCGTCTTATTTGCATTGTTATGACCAGCACACACAAGGAGCTTCTGATGATTAAAATGATATGCGGCATGCCTTTATTCTGTGTGCGACTGTGGCTGTACCTGCATACAGAATGCTATGTTACAGTGATTTCCATGAATACACTATTTCATATGCAGATACAGCCTCACTTACACACAGAATATAGGCATGCTGCATATCATTTTAATCTGCAGAAGCTGCTGATGCCCCTAGGCATTCCAAATGCCCTAGGCAATTGCCTAGTTTGCCTATGCCTAAGGCCGGCTCTGGCTAAAAATTGTATATGTATGGCAGTTTCAAAGGCACTCCCAAATCACCCACATCTGTTATTTTTTTGCACTATGCATCTGGGTTTAGTGTGTGAAGGAGACCAGAAACAGGAAACCATAAGACAAAAATGTATGTTTATTCGGATTCAGTATGAAATCCCGGCGGTCGGGATCCCGGCGTTCAAAATCCCGATGTCGGAATCCCGACAAGGGGGGGACGTGGATCGCAGGGGGGACGTGGCGAGCGCAGCGAGCCCGGTGCCCCACTACGCTCGGCACGCTAATTTATTCTCCCTCCAGGGGTGTCGTGGACACCCACGGAGGGAGAAAGTGTCGGGATTTCGGCGGTCGGTATTCCGGCATCGGGAATCTGAACGCCGGGATCCCGACCGCCAGGATTTTAACTGCATCCCATTTATTCTACACTGGGATAAAAACAAGAGACAAACCAGATGGTATAAGGACATAAGAAACACCGTTATTAATTCCAAAGTGACAGCATAGAATGCACTTGTAACCAAGAAAACATTTCTGCTTCCATATTTGTTTTATGAACAATGAGTCCTTACCCGCCCCAATGACTAGTTAAGCAACTAGAAGTTCCCAGTTTGCTTAATTAGTCCATAATTACTCACCTTATGAAGCACTGTCCCTGGCCCTAATTAGCAATGTCGTCTGTCGGCACTGCATTTAGGGCTGATGGAGGATGTTGTTAATGACATGCAGAGTCATACTGTACATTGTCTCGAATGTGTAGTTCCACAGCAACTGGAGTATCACAGGCTGCTTACCACTGGTGTAGAGGAAGGCTGATGGCTGCCTACCCCTTTTCTACACTGGTTTTATCTATCCTCGTGAGCCATTTACCGATACACCTCCCCAGTCCCCACCATCACCATCAGTGGGGAGACACCATATATCCTGGAGCTTCACTGCATCCCAAACATTTATAATTCTGTTACAGTTTTTTGTGGCATTCAAAGACTCATCCTACTTTGGCCTATGCTCCTAAGGCATGCTGGGACTTGTAGCCAACACAATCTCCATCAAGGCATTACTATAGGTGCATACACACGGATAGATTTGGAAAAAGATCTGGGCATTCCCAACCGATTGAAATGACCAAACGCTCAAATCGTTCCATGTGTATGAACGATATATCAGATGATGTACGTACCCGATGGTCGTTGGTAGAGGTCGCTGATCTTTCCTGTATGCAGAAAGATCAACGACCAATCGTTAGCAATAAGTACCAATCGTTTCATATGTATTCACGATGAATGATTTGTTAAGGCTAATTGACTGGCTCGCTCTCCCTCCACCATCGTTAAAGATCAATCGTTCATGTGTAATCGTTTGCTCAATCGTTCATCATTTGACACCAAATCGTTTGTGCAGGAGGTTCGGAGGAAATCGTTAACGAGATTGAATTGTTGGCCAAATCTATCCGTGTGTATGCACCTTATATCTTACCTCCTATTGTATTTCTAATATCCATAGCAAGACACCAGAGCAACAGGCACTTTGCATATATAAAGACAAAGGAAAAATGAGGTGGGGCTGCTGTGATCTTGTGAAGTGTTCTCTGTCGTCTCCTATTCTGGGTGACCTTCTGTGGTAGGGGCCATCCTTTTTCTAGACAGCCCTTTGTGGCTGGTGACCACCTCTTGTTCTGGATGGCCCCCCTGTGGCTGGAAAATAAGACATAGTACAAAATCACCAACACCAAAAAAATAGTTCAATGTCAATTTTTCTATATAAGACCACATACACAGTTCTTCCACAGGTTCCATCATCACATTCACATAGTTTGAAGTACATTCTCTCAAAACTTACACTGTTTTCTCACTGCACGTTGCAGTTATCTATCGCCCACCTGAAAACCAATACACTTTACCCACTATACTCCATTTAGGCCTAGACACCAATCGTGGCACTCTAACTTAACAAGACACCTACAGAATCTCTCACAGAAATTTAAATGTAAATGGCATACATTTTGCAGTAAAATGGACTTGCTCACATATAAGACTATCTACCAGTCCTATAGTTATACCCTGGAAACTACCAAACAACCATATTTCCAAACTCTCAGAAGCTCAGGCTTCAAACCCTAAATGTATTTTTAATGCATTTAAATCACTTTGCAACCCTCCCTTAACCAAGCCACCAGCCACTATCCATTCACAAGATCTTGCTTCCTACTTCATGGACAAGATTGACAAAATCCGAGACATATTGGTATACTACGACTTGAGTCAGTGACCTGCTCAATTCCCTACCTGAACCATTTGACATATTTACTTAATTTGATCCCACAAATGAAGGTGAAGTATCTGCACTTTTCTCTTTCTCTCACTCTACTTTCTGTGCTGGTATCTTTCCTTCATTGGTTAAGCATGCAGCTATTACTCCCATTTACAGTTCTGACCCTAGATTTCTCACAAACTACCATCCCATCTCTCAGCTAAATACACCTCCAAACTCCTTGAGATACTTGCCTACACTCGCCTCATGCACTCTCTTAACCCAGACAACTTATTGGACCCACTTCACTCAGGCTTTTAGTCCCAACACTCCACAGAGACAGCATTGACTAAATTTGTGAATGGACTGTCACTGCTAAGTCTAAATCCACTACTGACTACTTATTCTTCTCGATCTCTTCGCTGCTTTGACACTGTTGATCATACTTTTCTCATACAAACCCTACAATCCCTAGGTCTTAAAGACACAGCCCTTTCTTGGTTCTCATCCTACCTAACTGCTCCTTCAGTGTATGTTTCTATGATTTCACTTCCTCTTCACTACCTCTATCAGTTGGAGTAGCTCAGGCTTCAGTCTTGGGTCCTCTGCTTTTCTCAATCTATACATCATCTCTTGGCAAACTAATTATCTCTTTTGGATTTCCATATCATCTATACTGTATGCAGATTATACTCAATTCTACCTATCCTCCTTGGACCGGCCTTCATCTGTATTGAGCCATGTCACTGAATGCCTTTCTGCTGTTTCATCATGGATGTAATCTCGTCACCTCAAACTGAATATTTAAAAAACAGAATTTATTATATTTCTACCAATACATAGTAGTTATCAACCAGATATCTGTATCACTGTTGAGAATATGAAAAACACTCCTAACACTCAAGCTCTCTGCCTAGGTGTCATCCTTAATGCTGAACGTTCCTTTGTTCCCCACATTTAATCTGTCTCGCATCTAAAAAACATATACAAAACCCTTTTAAACTCTAATCCATGCTCTCATCATCTCCTGCATTGATTATTGCAATAGTCTCCTTATTGGCCTTCCCCAATACAGACTCTTACCACTACAATGCATCATGAATGCAGCTGCGTGGTTAACCTTTCTAGCCAGACGTTCATCATCTGCAAAGCTACTCTGTCAAACACTTCATTGGTTACCTGTATTCTACCGTATTCAATACAAAAACCTTTTACATACACACAAGGCCATAAACCAAACTACACAGACTGACAGCTCTTCTCTTATCTCAAAATATCTCCCAACCCGACCTCTCCACTACTCACAAGATCTACAGTACGTCTCTCATCCACATGCATCACTCACCCCCATTCCCGATTGCAGGGCTTTCTTTGGTCTGCACCAACTCTGTGGAATGCCCTCCCAAGCACAATAAGACTCTCCTCCAGTCTACAAACCTACAAGCGTTCCCTGAAAACTCACCTCTTCAGACAAGCTTATCAAATTCCAGAACCAGCCACATAACATTCATATATAGTTCCTATCCAATCACATCCCCACTGTACAGGCCACACATATCCACTCTTTCTTTTCACATGTTCCATCCTCTTAACCCCTGGCCAAACTGCTGGGTCACCGTATCATACTGGCCACCAAGTACATTTGCATTCTGTTGGACTTTATACAATAAAGAATATCTATCCTTGTGTATCAAAGCCTATTTTCGTATAGATTGTAAGCTTGCGAGCAGGGCCCATATACACTGTCTATAAATATCCAGTTTGTTTTATCCCTGTCTCTTATTGTAGAGCACAATGGAATATGCTGCACTACAGTATATATAAAACTGTTAACAATAAATCAATGAATCTATGCACTATTGCGTTTATAACTCCACAGTACATCATAGAATCTGTTATTAGGTATTCCTTTAAAAATCTTAAAATGTAAAAGAATTAACATGCAGTTTGCCGCAGAATGCCCTTGATACTCTAGTCCTTCTACTTTGTTGTTGTATATAACCAGCATTCTTGTATTATGTTTGAGAATGGTTTTAGTGCAGCAGCTGGAACATTACCGATGGTGCCAACTACACAGAGCTAGTATTACCCAACAAAAGGTATTGTAAATACAGGATTGTGAGGGATCTGAGAAGTAGAATGAGCTCAATACAGTATGTGTTGCCATATCTTCTTAGATGGAGTGACCTTTACAGCAGATTACTACTATATCATTTCCACAGAAGGAAAGCAAAGACTGTGTATTTTTAGCTTACTGAATGTCAGTTAATTAGACTGCAGTAAGACTGTAACCGTTTACATTAAGTGCTCAGGTAGGGGCAGCAGAGGTTGACAGCTAATGTGTAGCTGTACGTAGAAAACAGCTTTTGACTTTCCAAGCGTTCAGAACACAGAAGGGCCCTTTACACATTCATGCGGCTTAATTGTCTTTCACAGTTTGATACAGGCAAACAATTGCTGTGATGTTGTTTAAGGTTGAGATTCTCACAGTTCTCATTTTTTTTTTCCACACTGGTTGATCTAAAGATGGATAATATTGAGGATACTTACGATTTATCAACACTAATTTTGTTGAAAGTCAAAATGTTGTTCGTGTAATGTCGACGGGATATTTAACCGTGTCGGCATGATGACGTTAAATATCATAGTGAAGCATTGTGCTTAAAGTTATCATGTTAATGTGGTTAGCATGCTTTAACAAACCCTACTACCAAAATCGGTGGGATATAGGGCCTTATTCTGGTTGCGGCGGCCAAACGTACGTACGTTCCGTATCAGCATACGTTTACCATATGCGGACGTTGAGCGAAAGTCCACCCACAAAACATCTGCATACGGATGGCCACAAACACCGACAAAGGGGAGTGGCGTACACTTGAGCGTACGCCACCGTACACAGACGGATCACCACTTATACACCGACAACTGGCGTACAACAGAGCGTACGCCACCGTTTACGGACGGGACTCTTCCGTTTTCACACCGACATCTTATGGCTATCTTAGCGTTCGCCACCTTGTACGGACGGGTCTCGCCTGTTTTCAATGGAAAACTCAGCGTATGTCACCGATCGTGAGAGTTAGCGTACGTCCTTGCACACTGGCATACCCTTCACATATATGGCCCTCATAATCTAGCCTTTCAACCATGATTAAGACAATTAAATGATTTATTCTAATTGTTATTCAATTATCATTTTATGTATTTTTATCAAAATGAAAAAAAAATTGTTTGTATTCGATTGAAAACGTTGACACGTGTCGACTTGTGTAGATTGAGTGTGCTGCTGTTTAAAGTATATGAAAACACTTACTGAATGTGTGTAAATGGTTACCAAATAACTACCTTGGCATATAAACGCAGGTCTTAAAAAGAATCTTAACTAAAATGAAACCAACCTTTACATGTAGAGAAGTGTAGAAAGATATGCTTCCAATGTGTTTGAGTGCTGTTTGTGGCTTGCAGATAGTGAAATAATGGTTTGGACTTAATAGACTGCAGCATTGCTTATTACATTCAGGTGTATGTGTTTGAGTAGTAATCAGCGTTAATTAGCAGACCCAGGCGTCCGCTCTCATGCGTTATCTGTAGGGGTGGTATGGAGGTGGCGGCCGCCTGTTTTGTGTCCGAAATGCACGTTGCTTTCGCCGATCGAGCGGTCGTAGCAGTGTACATTTTTTGTGCACACCCCCGTGTACGCCCATGTTTACGCCCAGTTTTCCTCATTATTTCGGCCGCTCCCCTCAACACGCCTCTATGCCGCCCACAATGACCGTACTATTGCGGACAGGTTTTTTCGCACGGAAACAACCATTATTGTGGAGTCGTCGCGTCTGTGCATTGCGGAAGGTACCCCCGGAACGTACGCTTACGGCCCAGCCGCCCGAACCAGAATAAACCCCGTAGTCACTTGGTCGACCCTATTAAGGTCAACATACATTGGGTCGACCAATGATGGTTGACAGGGCTTAGGTCGAAACCTGAAATTGGTCAACAATGGCAAGGTCGACATGAGTTTTTCAAGATTTTTTTTTGAGGCGACATGTGCCGACAGGCGATATTTCATGCTCTACCATCCACTACGGCATGGTGGGAGTATAACATAGTGTGCAGAGTGCAGTGAGGTACCGTGCCTGTAGCATGTCGACATTTGGGGAAAAAAAAAACTTGAAAAAGTCATGTTGACCTTGTCATTGTCAACCTAATGCTTGTGTCGACCTTCTGACCCTGTCAACCCAATGACTCATATCATTGATATTAACATTATGTTGTTGACATTTTGAACATCGGCAACATAGGTGTCATCAATTTAAATGTATTCTTTCATTTTGATATTTGTGAAACACCTTCTTGTCAGGAGTCTGTAAGCTGCTCTACTGTATCAGCCTGCCCCCCCCCCCCGTCACCCCACTCCCCACCCCCAGACTCTTATTGGCTAGTTCACACAGGTGTTCCCTCTTATAACTGCTTGCTGTGTATGTGTGCTATCTGTGACATGTCTGAACCCAGAAGTAAAGGGAACATATAATTGATCACTTTACTGCAGCAGCCCGAGGGGGGTTTAGGCCGCGGATGCGATGCACGGCGGTGTATGTAATGCCGTGGGGGTTGGCGACCGTGGATGTCATCCGGGGGGGGGGGGGGAGGCGGCTGCCGGTGGCGTATATAATGCGGGGGGGGGGGGGGGGGCTCACCTCCTGCTGTGTCTGCTCTGCTGGCTCGGCTCCAGATGGGGGATCGGGAGCTGGGAGTCCACCGCACTTGAAGGCCCACGGGAATAGCTGTGCGCTGTCGCTCATGCGCAGCCCTCCCGCGGCCATTTTGCATGTGGGCCAAGTGCTGCGGCCCAGCCAGCCCAGGGGGGAGCGCAGCCGGCCCGGTTTTAAGGATTTTCGGGCTGGCCCACCGGAAATTGGCCCGGTTTCCCGGCGGGCCAATCTGCCTCTGCTTTACTGTTTAGACTTTTCAGGAGTCCATGTCCTTGCATGAAATTTCAGTTTCATAACCATGATAAATAATTCCATGTTACCGCTTTATACAACAATAGCACATTGTCATTATTGGTGCTACAATGCATTTAGGGGGGGGGATGCTCTAACATCCGCACCCCAGCTCCGCCCCCTATTGCCGCACTTTGCATTCATAATTATCGCATATGCACTAACATATGCGATAATTATGGCAAAGGACAGCTCTTGCGTTAAGAGCTCTCCTTTGCGATAGAGTCAGCAGGTCCCATGGGGACCCAGCGGCTCTCCCCTCCCTCCCTTACCCGGCGCTGCGCCGGGCTCTCCTCCTCCCTGCACCCGGAAGAGGATCAGTGCAGGGAGGAGGAGGTCACAGGTCTGCGCAGCACAGCTCTGTGCTGCCCGGACACAGGTGAGAGGGGGGGCGATGCGGGGTGGTGGGGGTCGGTGCGGGGCGGCGGTGGGTCGGTACGGGGCGGTACGACCAAGGTAACCCGGCGGGGGATGCTTACAGCATCCTAAAATGCGGTAAAAAAACCCGATAACAGGGTTTTTACCGCATTTTTAGCTTAGAGAATCTCCCCCTCAGTAACAAAACTGCTCAGTAGGAGTAAAGTCCTATACACGCTAGGTGATCTAATAACCGGCATCGCTCATTTTGGCACTTCCGAGAGATATTGTTTATTATATCACCCAGTGTGTGTGCTCTGCCAGACAGCCAATGTGCAGTCCTGCAGGTCGATAATGATCTTTGTATGCACATATGACATAACTGCCTACCCTCCTGCATTCTGCAGGAGACTCCCTGAAATAACAGCAATCTCCCTCTCTCCCTCATTAGTCAAGAAATCTCCCTCATTTCGCCTAGCCTACATTACACTGTTATATTTTTGGGGAAAAAAGGAATGAGAGACAGATACATTTACATTGAATCATCAGTGTCATTTCCCAGCAAGTATAGCATCTCTTACTAACTGCTTTGGGGCTCATCTACATTTGGCTATAGGTCATTTTAAAAGATTCCTCTCAGATGTAGCAGTACACACCCACGCTTCTAGGTACCACAATTTCTTTCCACAATCTCTCCATATATGGAACTAGACACTCCCTTTGGGTGGAGCATGACACGCCATCAATGGGGCGCTGTGCAAAATTCTAAAACCAGCTATAATCTCCCTGAAACTAGTCCGAGAAAGTGGAACATTATCTAGGGCCATGCTGCGAGTTTTTTTTATTTTAGTTGATTTTTGAACTTTACTTTAAACCAAAACCATGCTATTGTGTGAAATATTTCTGAGCATAGCAGCAGTTTCAGTGTATAATATAATATGTGCCATTTAGCTGCCATTCTGCATGCGGGGTGTCTGTAAAACGCAAGGTCATGTCTGGAAGTGTATGTAAAAGACTATTGTTCCTCACGCCGAGTGTGACTTTTTAAGAACAATGCTCAGGAGACTATAATATGTGTAAGATTATTTTTGAATAATGTCATCAAAGGCAAGCGACATGTCTAATAACATAACACCACCAAGTGCTTCCAAGCAATATTATTCCCCTGAAGGGAATGTTCAATTATGCAACTCCTACACTGCTTGTTGTGTATCACATCCCCTCAGACATATTTGGTTTTGCTTTATAGGAGAGCTTTGTTTACTAACAGTTACCTGTAGTTATACAGCGCACGCATTTTCCAGCGCCTTACAGAGAGTTTTTTTTTAAATCAAACTTAAGAGCTATGTGCTGTACTAACTAGAGATGAGCGGGTCCGGATCTCCGGGATCCGACAGATCCGAATATCGCGATCCGAGTCTGGATCCGAGCAGGCTCGGGAGTTCCCGCCTAAATTCCGGACCAAAAACGAGACAAAACTTCATCATCGCGCTGTCGGATTCTCGCGGGATCTGGATTCTATATAAGACGCACGCGCGCCCCGCCATCTTTACTCCAGCATAGGAGAGGGAAGAGGGTGGTTGTGCTCTGTGCTGTGCTATAATAATAATATATTATTTTGCTGCTGCTCACTCGATTAGGGTCTGCAGGGGCTGCTGTACACAAGTCCAGTGTACAGGGGCTGCAGTGGCCAGTGTACAGGAGCTGTGTACAGGAGCTGTGTCCAGTGTCCAGGGGCTGTGTCTAGGGGCAGTGTCCAGTGTGACGGCTGTGTCCAGTGTACAGGAGCTGTGTCCCGGGGCTGTGTCCATTGTCCAGGGGCTGTGTCCAGGGTGACGGGCTGTGTCCAGTGTCCAGGGGCAAGGTCCAGGGGCAGTGTCCAGTGTGACGGCTGTGTCCAGTGTACAGGAGCTGTGTCCAGGGGGGTGTCCAGAGGCTGTGTCCATTGTCCAGAGGCTGTGTCCAGGGGCTGTGTCCAGGGTGACGGGCTGTGTCCATTGTCCAGGGGCTGTGTCCAGGGTGACGGGCTGTGTCCAGTGTCCAGGGGCAGTGTCCAGTGTGACGGCTGTGTCCAGTGTACAGGAGCTGTGTCCAGGGGCGGTGTCCAGAGGCTGTGCCCAGTGTGACGGCTGTGTCCAGTGTACAGGAGCTGTGTCCAGAGGCTGTGTCCACGGGCTGTGTCCAGTGTGACGGCTGTGTCCAATGTACAGGAGCTGTGTCCAGAGGCTGTGTCCATTGTCCAGGGGCTGTGTCCAGGGTGACGGGGCTGTGTCCAGTGTCCAGGGGCTGTGTCCAGGGGCAGTGTCCAGTGTCCAAGGGGCTGTGTCCAGTGTGACAGGCTGTGTCCAGTGTAAAGTAAGAAAAATAAATAAAAGTAATAAATAAAATAAAAACACATTTTTGGAGGATGATGGAGGAGGAAATAGTGGGAGATCAGCAACCTGATAGAAGTGCTGAAGCTGCTACCACCAGTCATGACAAGGTCGATACCTCTTTGTATTTTTTGCTCTTCGGAACATTTCTCTTTTTTTGGGATAGTTTATTAAACTGCCACCCTGTCTGCCCCTGCAGTGCCGCTCTGCATCCAAGATGTGCCAGGTTGAAAGTGTAAGGTCCACATGTATGTGATGCCCACTGCTGTCGCTTAGCTTAGTCATCCAGCTACCTCGGTATACCCTTTTGGCCCAACTACAGTAAATGAAAACCATTTTGTAAGCTGTGAAGTGATCAAAATTGACTAGAAATGAGTGGAAACTAATGTTATTGAGGTCAATAATACTTTTGGGGCAAAAACAGGCCCAAATTCTGTTATTTTAGCCATTTTTAGCATTTTTTCATAAAAATCCAGATCCAAAACCAAAACCCACAAGGGTGGTTTTGCCAAAACCAATCCAGATCCAAAACACGAAGGGAGATCCAGATCCAAAACCTAAACCAAAAACCGAAAAAGTGTCCGCCGCACATCTCTAGTACTAACCAGTACACCAAGGTTGCTGTCCAAGGTAAAGAGGTATACTGTAGTGGTACTTTGTATTTATGTTATTTGTCTTTAGAATTGTATCTCATCCTCTAGTATTATATTGTCAGCAAACAGGTATGTGTAACGCTGTCTTCTGCACTGAGTATGTGCAGGTGCTACCAAGTGCCTCCACCCCAAGATTTGGTGTTATAGGGTACAACTATCTGAATATTTAGATGATGATATTAGGGCGAACTTGGGGAATCACCCTCAGACAGATTAAGTAACCCCTAAAGTTACAACTCATTTACATAACCATAATATCATTGACATAAATAATACACACATCAGACATAGCTGAGACAAGGGCATCAACCTCCACCGTTTTATTTAACTGGAATTAAATTACATTCCTAAGGTAGTATGCTAAAACATATAACACATTTCACTTCAGACACAATGGAAATAGAACAGTTTCCAACTCCAATAAAAAAATAAATAGATATTAATTAACCTAGAATTATTATTGCGCAATAATATTAGTATGTAAGTGTACACTAGTACTAAAAAATATAAGCGCTTGGATTATTTTGTAGCGTTCCACATATTTGTTGCTGGATTTTCTAAGTCACTATTTTGCCCACCTGAGTCCTGTAAGGTGAGTACGGGAATAATAGGAGTATAACTTCTATGAAGTATTTGTAATCCACCACAGGGTCTCTAATACCAAAGGCAATCTTCTCCTCTTAGCAATATTGTATCCTACATGTAGGCTTGTAATATCATTGAAGTTGTCACTCTCTCTTGGGATCAGAATAGTAGCTAGAAAGAACTACTTAGTGCTTTCCCTCAGTACTGTTATAGTTGTGAATAAATAATGTCACTATCTCAGTGCAATAAGCAGACTTTTCTGAGGTAACTTGTGTTTGAAATTGAGCCAAATCCACTTTCTTCCTTGAGTACAATCAGTACAATATAATACTTTACTGCTCAAATCTGTCTCTCTCCCTGTGACTGTAATTATCCTCCCTTAGTTACGTGTCCCATGCAGATAGCTGATAACAAATGTATTCTCCCAAATGCGCTGTAGACAGATTAGCACTGAGGTCTGTCAACCAAGAGTCTCTACTGCTGCGGTGTAACTTACTTCTCTCTCTGTGCGCAGCTACAACGCTCTGTCACTGTACATTACCTCTCTCTGTGCGCAGCTATAACGTTTCTGTCAGTGTTTTACGGTCACTGTTAATTAGCTTTCTGTAGTTGTGCACAACTTGGTGCATGAATAACCATCATTATCTCTGGCAAAGGCTTGGGACACATTACTGTAGTAGGCTGTCACTCCCCTTGTACTATCCCCTTCTGCAATATATCTGCTATGTGACTCCAGGTGTCACCTTTTCGGCCTTATATGGGACTGTGAGGGTGGTCTAACTCACCACTCTCCCTCCTCTGTCCCTCTGTCCAGCATCCTTTAATGAGTTCTCATGTTAAGGGCTGGCTACTTCTTCCTGGCTCCTCCATCTTCTACACTGAGCCAACTGACATGCCAGGTTTAGCTCCATCTGCAGGCACACAGGAATGCCCCACCTTTCTCCTAGTGAGAGTACAGGTCTCTGTCCCTCACTTACAGGTACCTCACAGCTCTCCCTCTGAGGCACTGGGCAGTCTTTCCCAGGGCAGCCGAGAGGGGGGGGGAGGGGGTACTAATTACCCGGGCCCAGGCTTGCTAGAGGGGCCCCGCAGGGGCCCTGGTCTGACCCCTCCCTTCCCCCTCCGTCCCTCCTGGTTACCAACAGCAGCACACACTTCTACAGCATGTGCTGTGCTGACGGCAGGCTCAGCATGAGTGTCTCACTGACAGCGTGAGAGGTCATGCTGAGCCTGCTGTCAGCACTGCACATGCTGTAGGTGTGTGCTGCTGCTGAGATTAGAGTTTTCAGAGTTTTCTTTCACCCTCCTCTAAACATTTTGGGGGTGGGACATAAGTGTGGGAGGTGCCCACACCTCCCACCCTTTGGCCACGCCCCCAACATTTTACCGGGGCCCGGCATTCCTCTCGGCTGCCCTGGTCTTTCCATAGAGTCCTCACAGGTACCTCATCCTGTACTCCTCTCTTTTCTCTTTTCCTCTGCCCCTTCTCCTCTGACAGGGCAAATCACTCCCAGCTGTATATCACTACGCCCTCTCTTTAACTGTCAGCAACATCTGTGAACTGTGTATATAGCATCCAACAATTAAGTCCACTGCCATCGATGAAATCTGACATATACAGTGTCACCAACACACCAAAATATATATAAACATTTAAAAAAAAAACATAGCCATACAGAACACTACATTTGGTACTTGTGAGTTATCCGGGCGTCCGATTTTGAAATCGGGTCGGATCGGGACATCGCATCGCATCGCATGCGACCATCGGATGCGATGCGATGCGATGCGATGCGATGACCCGATTTTTCCATAGGAATCAATGTTAAAATGGACTGAGTCCATTTTAACATGGAATTCAATGGGAAAAAGGGTCCTTTTCATACCCCTACTATCCAAGTGGGCATGGAGTTGGATATAAACCTGTGGCGAGCGTAGCGAGCCACCGAGCCCGAAGCGTGGCGAGCGTAGCGAGCCCCGCGAGGGGACACGGAATACCGTCGCTTCGCTCGCCACGCTTCGGGCTCGGTGGCTCGCTACGCTCGCCACAGGTTTATATCCAACTCCATGCCCACTTGGATAGTAGGGGTATGAAAAGGACCCCTTTTTCCATAGGAATCATTTTAACATTGATTCCTATGGAAAAATCGGGTCATCGCATCCGATGGTCGCATGCGATGCGATGCGATATCGCATCGCATCTGATTGTATGCCTTAACTTAAGGCATACAATCAAAAAATCGGACGCCCGGATAACTCACAAGTACCCTACATTTAGTTAGTTCATATGTTTACTGCTTTTTAACATAGGATATGAGTTTGAATACAGACATTTTAACCAGGGGTTACATTTCTACCCCTGGTGCATTGACACCATTTTCTTACCTTTAGGTGCCAATGCACCATCTACATTACTCACTATGATAATATATATTATATATATATATATTCATATACATTAACAAGCCACCTTATCTCAATCATTATGACGTTGGCCAACTAGAGCAGAATTTAACTACATAGCCTTCTGGCTCCCCCTGAAGGTGTTCTCATGGCATGCTGATTCCCCTTATTCTGCTACACCAGATTTATTGTCTTCCGGTACTTTACTTTGGACTAAAGCACCGAGATTCTGGACTAAGGTAAAGGTAGGATGTACCACACTTTGACCATCATATAGGCTATGGTCTTCTCTCCTCTGGTGAAGTTTCTGAAGTGTTCACATTTTTTAGCATCTAAATTTGCAACATTTCGACTCGAGTCTAATTTTCTTTCTCTTTCATACTTAAACAAGGCCACTATTGTAAAGGAGCAGAAGGATGAAGTGGAGCTGGTTTTCTCTCTTGCCTTTGTCCCGTGTACACACTTCCTCCCCCAACCTCTCTACTTCTTGACTGACAACATCTGCAGGCAGTTTGTCGATTTTGAGCAAATCGACTCCCTCTCACTGGTACTCCAGCAAGGCCAGTCACGTTTTCTGCGTATAAACCTTTTTCTCCTTCAGTTACATCAAATTCTACTCTTTCTCCATCGCCAACACTGTATAAAAGTTTTAGAGGGTTATTTTTCTTTATAGCTGTCCAATGAACAAATACATCTTCTCCAGTATCATGCCTTTCAATGAAGCCATAACCTTTCTTTACATGGAACCATTTTACTGTACCTGTTGTCCTTTGGGAAGTATACTGGGTCTCCTTACTATCCACTTTAATTAATGAAGATTGTATTGGCAAGATATCATCCATTGCCTCAGTTTGTAATGCACTATCTCTAGTCTCCTTTTGCACAAAAAACGTACAACGACTCTCTTCAGAGCAGGTGCCCGCAAAGTTGGTATCCTTTAGTATTTTATTCTCAGATTCTAGCTGAGATAGTCTTTCTTTCATTTCATTTAGACAAATCTGATCCTTCTGTTCAGTTTCTCTGCCTGCTTCCAACAATTCAGATAGTTCTGTTATTTTTGATTCAAGAGCACGAATATTATATTCCTGCTGCTGGTACCTTAGCAACTTTTGTTGCTCCTGCTCTCCATTAGTTTGTCTGTCTTCTGATGTCAGGGGTTCCACACTTCTCTGTAACCACCAAAGTTCACTTTCAAGCTCCTGATTCCTTTCATCAATCTTGGAGTTAAACAACTGTTCTTCTTTTAGCTTCCATCTGGTTTCATCTAGAACCTCCAACAGCTGACAAATATGTTTAAACCGGTCCTTTGCTATATGTTTTATCACCTCAATTGGGGTCTGTAGATTATCTCTTCCCATTGGTTCCTCTACAGAAGTAGCAAACAGGGAAAGCAGGTCCTTCTGTTGATCTGTTGGAAGAGCTAATACTAGTTTTCCATGTTCCTTAGAATCCTCAGTTATCTGTTTTATTACATTTTCTATTTCCTTCTTATTTTTTACTTTACCATTATCTTCTCCTTCTTTCTCATCAACTACTGTTACAGCATCTACTGCCCCTGGTAGGCTCTCTTTCAATGGAACAAATGTATTATCTTCTGTTGCTTCATAATCATCATTAGTGACCAAAATTTCAGCTAGTTTGCCGCTAAAATCTCCATCACTACCTTCTTGGTTGGGATCAAATCTCACTTTCTTACTCTTTGATATTTTCTTTCTTTTCTCCAACTCTATAGATACATTTAAGGTTCTTTCATCGATCACTTCTTGAGTGTTATTGATCGTTTCCACAAACTTACACAACACCTCTTTCTTTATGTCTGGTTTCTGCTTGTACTCTTGTTTATCTATACAAGTAAATTCTTTATAGGCTTCAATTCTCCCAACTGACAAAGTAAGGGCATTAAGGCCAACCTTTTCTCTGTTCCTTTGCTTCTTTCCCATATTTTGTATTTTATTTTTAGATATGTAAAGGTCTCTCACAAAAACAAACAATGGCCGCTGAGGCCTGTGGGTAACAACAGATTCTGAGTATTGTATCTCAGCAGTGCCTCCAAATGTAACGCTGTCTTCTGCACTGAGTATGTGCAGGTGCTATCAAGTGCCTCCACCCCAAGATTTGGTGTTATAGGGTACAACTATCTGAATATTTAGATGATGATATTAGGGCGAACTTGGGTAATCACCCTCAGACAGATTAAGTAACCCCTAAAGTTACAACTCATTTACATAACCATAATATCATTGACATAAATAATACACACATCAGACATAGCTGAGACAAGGGCATCAACCTCCACCGTTTTATTTAACTGGAACGTTTGCAGAGTATTCCGGCTTAGTATACTTCAGAGATGCCTCCTTGTAATAAAAATATTATACATTCCTAAGGTAGTATGCTAAAACATATAACACATTTCACTTCAGACACAATGGAAATAGAACAGTTTCCAACTCCAATAAAAAAATAAATAGATATTAATTAACCTAGAATTATTATTGCGCAATAATATTAGTATGTAAGTGTACACTAGTACTAAAAAATATAAGCGCTTGGATTATTTTGTAGCGTTCCACATATTTGTTGCTGGATTTTCTAAGTCACTATTTTGCCCACCTGAGTCCTGTAAGGTGAGTACGGGAATAATAGGAGTATAACTTCTATGAAGTATTTGTAATCCACCACAGGGTCTCTAATACCAAAGGCAATCTTCTCCTCTTAGCAATATTGTATCCTACATGTAGGCTTGTAATATCATTGAAGTTGTCACTTTCTCTTGGGATCAGAATAGTAGCTAGAAAGAACTACTTAGTGCTTTCCCTCAGTACTGTTATAGTTGTGAATAAATAATGTCACTATCTCAGTGCAATAAGCAGACTTTTCTGAGGTAACTTGTGTTCGAAATTGAGCCAAATCCACTTTCTTCCTTGAGTACAATCAGTACAATATAATACTTTACTGCTCAAATCTGTCTCTCTCCCTGTGACTGTAATTATCCTCCCTTAGTTACGTGTCCCATGCAGATAGCTGATAACAAATGTATTCTCCCAAATGCGCTGTAGACAGATTAGCACTGAGGTCTGTCAGCCAAGAGTCTCTACTGCTGCAGTGTAACTTACTTATCTCTCTGTGCGCAGCTACAACGCTCTGTCACTGTACATTACCTCTCTCTGCGCGCAGCTATAACGTTTCTGTCAGTGTTTTACGGTCACTGTTAATTAGCTTTCTGTAGTTGTGCACAATTATCTCTCATTATCATCATTATCTCTGGCAAAGGCTTGGGAAACATTACTGTAGTAGGCTGTCACTCCCCTTGTACTATCACCTTCTGCAATATATCTGCTATGTGACTCCAGGTGTCACCTTTTCGGCCTTATATGGGACTGTGAGGGTGGTCTAACTCACCACTCTCCCTCCTCTGTCCCTCTGTCCAGCATCCTCCAATGAGTTCTCATGTTAAGGGCTGGCTACTTCTTCCTGGCTCCTCCATCTTCTACACTGAGCCAACTGACATGCCAGGTTTAGCTCCATCTGCAGGCACACAGGAATGCCCCACCTTTCTCCTAGTGAGAGTACAGGTCTCTGTCCCTCACTTACAGGTACCTCACAGCTCTCCCTCTGAGGCACTGGGCAGTCTTTCCATAGAGTCCTCACAGGTACCTCATCCTGTACTCCTCTCTTTTCTCTTTTCCTCTGCCCCTTCTCCTCTGACAGGACAAATCACTCCCAGCTGTATATCACTACGCCCTCTCTTTAACTGTCAGCAACATCTATGAACTGTGTATATAGCATCCAACAATTAAGTCCACTGCCATCGATGAAATCTGACATATACAGTGTCACCAACACACCAAAATATATATAAACATTTTAAAAAAAACATAGCCATACAGAACAATACATTTAGTTAGTTCATATGTTTACTGCTTTTTAACATAGGATATGAGTTTGAATACAGACATTTTAACCAGGGGTTACATATGGATATGAAAGCAACATAAACCTATAACACTTGCATTATTTTTATGTTGCATGCTGTAATGTTGCCACTTTCTTTCATAAACAGAAGAAAATCATTGGAGCATCTGCATTTAAATCCCGCACAGCAGCAAGTACAAATGATTACATACCAGGGGCCTGATGCAGAGTTGGCAATAATCCACTTTATATTACTCCAAAACTGCATTCATGTAAAAATAATGCAACCAACCGTCCATGCCCTGACCTGTGGGAGGAGCTAGACTGGTAGGGACATGGGGGTGTGGCCAGCAGGAAGATGCACTGTGCAGGGGGAGGTGGTGATGTGATTGCACCATCGTGGCTCCGCCCCCCACTATACAGTGCCGTAAATCCAGCGATGTACAGCGGGGACAAGCAGGGGCGAATTTAGAGTTCAAGTCACCCCTAGGCACAAACTCATTGGTCGCCCCCATCACGTCACTGCTTTCTTAATATTATGGGGTACATATTACAAAAACACTAACCTCAACCCAGTCCACCACAGTTTATTAAGCTGTCACCAGGGAGAGGAGGAGGGGGATAATAAAGCTTACCTGTATGGTCTGGGTATGTAGAATCGGAGCAGTCCAGACCACACGGGGAGAATGTAATCTCTGCTTCCCCATGTCCCTGTGAAATCTATCACAGGCATCCCCCCAGACAAGACACCCCCTGGATGGGACACCCCCTGGACCGGACACTACAAGCTCCGGAATGCAGAATTTGATGTCCGGTCTGGCGTTCCGGGGTCTTGTCCGGGTCCTATTTTTACTTAGTCCCAGCAAGGAATGATCTAGTGTGTGCAGGACACTCTGTATCACCATCCCAATCTGTCCACTGTAGGAAGCTGTTTATCAGCTTCAAGCACTCTAATGCTCCTGCATATACACTATCCAATTATTGTCTGTTCGGTCTGATGATTGGCTAGTGTGTACCCTGCTTACGTTACTTCTGTTTATACCTAAGGTAATATAACTATAAACAATGTGTAGTGTGTACTGATTTCATATTTACCTGTGACTCTGCTTTGTAACTACAGTACACCTCATCCTTTCTGCTACATTATGACAACCAGCTGCCGGCAACAGTACACAGTGGCGTAACTACAGAGGGTGCAGGGGGTGCAACTGCTATGGGGCCCGGCGGCTGGGGGGGCCCGGGGATCCAGCAGGCAATCCCCTGCACCCTCCTGAACTTTTGTTCCAGATTTTATTAACTTTAGGGCAGCAGCGCGCAGAGTCCGGAGCCAGCACATTCGAGGAGTGAGACCCTGGCCGGAAGCTGTGCTGCTGGAAGTGGAGCGGGCATAATACACTTTCCGCTCCTTACTTTCAAGCATAGCAGCTGTGCTGGAACGGAACCAGCCAAGACAAGACATGCACTGACACACTGCTTTCTACGGCTGAAGGTTCTGCTGCAGTGCTAACAGCAAACGGGAGCCGCACACACACACGGACCCCGGCTGTTTACAGGTACTGTCAGGCAGGTGATTAATGGAATGGTCGCAGGCAGTGATAAAAGCAAGAGGTGTCTCTCTGTGCTCTTCGGAGCCTGATAGGCTGCCACAGCATCTGGAACTATGCTAAGGGAGACACATGGTTCACTTGCTGCAGGTCAGAGGTCTCTCTCAAACTTTTACAACCTCGTCCCTTCGTATATATGTGGCAGTAGTGTTTGTAATTGAAATGGCCACATCTTTGTTGCTGTTGCTTCCTGTTAACTTTCTATTTATAAATATGTCTCACCCTCTTCCCACCCAGTCTTTATTTTCCTTTTTCTTATAGAATTCCATCTCCTCTGGTGAAAAACCCTTTATTTCTGGGTGTCTCTCTCACTTATAATTTCCCTTTATGTGCCAGCGAGCCCTTCTAATTCAATTGACTCCCTATACTCCCTTTAACAGTGCCCTCAGATACTCTCTGCCTCTGCCCATCTACCTTTGCCTCTCATTGTATGCTTCTCCCTCTACCAGTCTCCCTCAGCTTTTGAGCGCAACAAAGCCCCTTGCTGGCTTGCTGCACTCGCCACGCTGCGGGAACAGTTGCTCGCTACACTCGCCACCTATTCTATTCTCCCTCTGTGGACCCCCACGAGGGAGAATAGCGGGTGGCCGTTGGGCACCCGTCTGTCTGCGTTTTGACAGTCGGGATCCCAACATCGGGTAAATGACTGTTGGGATCCCGACTGTCGGGGCTGCGTCCGGCACCCAGACCTAGACCTTTTTTTGCAATGTAATGACAATGGGGCGGGGGGCCCATTCCAGATTTTGCTATGGGGCCCACATAGTTCTAGTTACGCCTCTGACAGTACACAAAGGTTCCTTTGTAAAATTAAAGATTTCCTTTTCATTCTAGTTTCCATGACCAAAATTGTATCCATTGTAATTTGCAAAATCCATATACCCTCATTTGTTTTGTGAGCATATCCATATCTTCCTAAGTTAAATTACTTACTGCAAGACCAAAAGCATTTTTGAGGGAACAGAGTCAACATTACTCAGTTTCCAAAATAAATCATGCTGTAGGGCTGTAGAGTGATAGACTTAGGCGAAAAGAAAAAAAAACAACATGTTTATAAGAAGGATGGCAGTGACTTTGAATACCGCTGAGCTATGAAATTGGAAATTATTTGTACACAAAGTATGCTACATCTTTGGCATTCTGACATCAAATTTGTTACCATGTGAAAGTGAAGGTCAGAAGTAAAGGGTATCTGCTGGTCTATTTCACTCGTGGACTTTTTCTTGTTAAGAACAATATGTTATTATGGGGTCTGTTTATTGCGAAAAGCCAAGGATCCAGAGGAAAAGGCTTGTTATAAAATAAACAAAGGGTTAAAATAAGAGAAATAGAGTAAGAGTTTTAACCTATTTACAGTGTTTAATGCCACCCCCATAGTCCTCTCTGGATTGCAATTCTCAGAACAGCTATTAAGTGAGCAGGCTCTTGCTGCGGTGTACTGTTACTTACCTTTAACATGTTCCTTAACGCCAACTGAGTGGTTTTGATGGAACCCTCAACGCAGCTCGTTGGGGCTTTTCTCTGGTGCTCGCAGCTACGGCATGGTAAATAGCAGCACTGCTGTACTTCATTATATAATGATAGTCACACCCTCCCACTGCTCACCAATGATAAATGTATCCCTATGTTGTGAATGTTTTAACCGTTCATGGAAAATAAAGAAGGTCCCAGATAGATTGTTATCTTTCTGCTCATGCATCTGGAAACTTCTTAAGCTTATGTTCTTTTGGTCTGGTATAGCTTTGTTGAAAAGTCTATGCGGGAATCATTTCCAAATGTTGATTCTACAGTTGATATAACTGTCATCCTTGTGGGGTTGATAAAATGACTGCAACAAGAAAGTGGTGGCCTTGTTGTCTTGGTGCTATTGTGGATTAATAATGTACCTGGAGCAATTAAAGTGTTTTATAGCCTCCTCTTATGCTGCTATTAACAGGAATGTGCAGCAAAGTTTTGTAATAATCATTTCTGTAGATAGCAGCATATGATTGGTTGTACACAGCTCCCTCTCCAATTCCTGCTTAAAGCAGAGCTGAAATAACTCATACTGCTTTTACACTGCAAAACTTGCTTTGACCCAGTTTTTGAAATGTTTCTTTAACTGGGTCAGAGCAAGTTTTACCCCTTTCACATTGCATGTTTTAAATGGTATATTACTGTTTAATTACCATTTTTGTACCTTTCACATTGAACCCGTTGTGAAAGGTACAAAAACGGTAATCCAGCAATATACCCCCCACTCCCCTGGTACTCGGTAGCTGGTATGCCCGCTTCCCCCCTCCCCTGGTACTTGGTAGCTGGTATGCCTGCTCCCCCCCTCCCCTGGTACTTTGGGAGGGGGGGAGCTACCAGCTACCAAGTACCAGGGGAGGGGAGGAGTGGGCATATCAGCTACCAAGTATAAGGGGAGGAAGGAGGGGAGCGGGCATACCAGCTAACAAGTACCAGGGGAGGGGGGGTATATTACTGGATTACCGTTTTTGTACCTTTCACAACGGGTTCAATGTGAAAGGTACAGTACAAAAACAGTAATTAACCAGAAATATACCATTTAAAACATGCAATGTGAAAGGGGTAAACTTGCTCTGACCAGGTTAAAGAAACGTTTCAAAAACCGGGTAAAAGAAGGTCTTGCAGTGTGAAAGCAGTATGAGAGGGAGAACTGACAGCAAAGGGGAGTTGTGGTGAAAAGCTCAAAATTGCCCCTAGTGAGTCTTTGGACAATACTGATAATGACAATATTTTTGGACGCTAGGTAGTACTTACACCTGTACTGCAGCCTTCTGCTATTATCTAAGTCATTATTATCTTCTCTCCTGCATAATACATATGAATCTCCTGGACTAGGATGAGATCCCCTGGCCTCACAGGAGAGTGGGTTGAGTACTTACCTGCCTGTTAAATGGATATCTTTGGAAGATTGCAGAAGGGAGAACAGGCAGGGTGGGCTGCAGTATCCCTGCTCCATGGAAGAAGGAAGAGGAGGAGGTGTTTAGTCACGGAATAATAGAACAATAATAGAACAATAATTAATCAGCAGCGAGAAGCGAGGGCAGTGAGAAGCGAGGGCAGCGAGAAGCGAGGGCAGCGAGCCACCAAGCCCGCAGAGTGGGGAAAGCAGTGAGCAAGAGGCTTGTTAGCACTCGCCCGCTCTCAGTGTTCAGGCAGTGGGGATTCCGACGGCAGTCTAAAGACCGCCAGAATCTCGACTGTCGGTGGGCAAATTTTCAGGGGTGTGGTATGGGGGATACCACACCCCTGAAAACTTGCCCACCACAGTGAACATCTTACATCTTGCTCTCCACTTCATGTCAAGCATGTCATAATGAAGTCATGCATTTTGTGTTCTCTTCATACTTCTCCTAACAATCTGCCATTCAGGTGTGAAAAGTAAGCAAGTACTTTATAATCTATTCACCTCCAGTCATACTCCTACATGTAACCTTCTAATCTTACCTTTAATCTTATCTGCAGCCTTTTGTTATGACACTCATTGACTGACATTTGTGTAATGCACTAATACTGCCATTTACTAGCTGCAAAAAGCAATATGCCGTACAGGTATCTAGTTTAGCACAAATCCACATGTTTCCTCTAAGTCATACTTTAACGTTTTTGTAAATGTAAGATGGCCCTATGTTTCCCTGTGGGGGATGGTTGGTCTGGATCAAAATGCACATAATATATTTACCAAACTGCCCATGCTTCATACGGATACATTGTTATTATTTACTGTAGGATGAGGTATAGAATGAATATAGAAATGAAAACAAATAAATTAATGACTTACTGTATATGTTGCTGGACCCCAGCTGTAAAGGCCAGCATTGGCTGCGTGTATCCCCCAGGGTGTCCACATGCGACAGTGTGGGGAGATATTTGGCAATGTCCCCTGCAGCACTTTGAGCGTGTGTTTGTTTGGTGGGCCCCTGCACCACGCACAGCTTGTCTCCTGTGTCTGGGAGCATGTGGCGCACCCTCTACTACCTAGCTTGTGCACAGGTACAGTCAGTACCAATTGTCACATTGTTGGTATTTTTTTAGGACAAGTTTGGCCAGTATGTCTACCACTAAAAGCATGGCTTCAGTGGCTGTACAGACAGCCTTTACCGCAGGGGATTCAGGATGTGTGACTGGCAGACGGGATACCGGTGGTCAGAAGACAACAAAATCCTGACAGGGGCTGAATATGTATACTTACCCTACCCCCCTAACCCTCCCTACCTGCAGCCTAACCCTATCCCTCCCTGTTAGTGCCAAACCCTAACCCTCTCCCCTTAGTACCTAACCGGAACTCTACCCTATTAGCGCCTAATGCTAACACACACCCCTTTTAGGGCTTAACCCTAACCCTCCCTCCCTGCAGCCTAATAGTGGGTACACATGGTTAGATGTGGAATTCAATTCGATTTCAATTCGATATGCCTTTTGATATGATCTGGTATTCGATTCGATTTCGATTTGATTTCTACTATATAGTCTTGCCTGACAAGACTATTTTTACTTTTCGATTTCCACTAAACGTGAACGCACTTCAGGATCAAATTTGCATTGAACGTGGAAAAAACATTCCATGTCCATTCGATTTTGATTCTATAAGCAAAATCTAATAGAAAAATAGTGGATATCTCACTGTGTGTACCCATCATAACATTATCCCTTCCCTCCCCCAAATCTAACCCTAAATATTGGGATGCTGGCTGTAGGGATTCCGGCACCAGTATTTTAACTACCTACATCCCAATCACCAGCAGCATAATCACATCCCAAGCCCGTAAAATGCAAACACCCCACCCATTCATGCTCACATAAGTAAGAATAGGGATGAGTTAGGCACAGGGTGAGAAAATCTCATTAGAACACTGCAGCCTTGGAGGTCTGCACTGGAAGTGACTGAACCATAGACAGGGGGACCTGACAGAGGATGCCGGAGCCTCCACCAGGAGGAGAAGCCACTACACCACCAGGGGTGGTTTGATGACCATATCAGATTAATCATCTGGGTAGACAACATTGATGTCCACATGATCACTGTCTACATACTGAGCTTATCGACCATTCAAAACACTCAACATACTTGTGCCAACCTGATGACTGTCAACAAGTTATACTGCGCTCATAGTAAATTTCAGTAAGCCTCTAACAATGCAAACTAAGGGCCTGACTCAGCCAAATCCCCCCCCCCCAAGACTGCGAGCTCTGTGGCAGAATCCACTTGCACACCCTTAGTTATGGTCCTGACAGAATATGACACACTGTATGTTACTCACTGAGAATTTCACCTACTCATGACTCCCTTTGTAACCACTCTTCCATTATTTTGAAAGGGTACAATGGCACCATCGAAATAAACGTTCCTAATAATACAAAGGTGATTTGTGCATACCTCCCAACTTTTGTGACTTCCAAATGGGGACTTGCCACTCTGAAGGGGCAGGCAGTGCGCCTGGAAGCAGGAGTGCAGCCGAGAGCAGTAGGGTGAGGCCGGGAGTGCAGTGACGCGGCCGGCGGCCTGCAGAGAGTGACCTCCGAACATGCGCAGTCTAATCCCAAAGTCCCAGGATTCAAATCCCAGCATCCCACTGATCCCAATCTCGGAATTGGCAACCCTAATCTCCCTTGGAGATTGTCCTGAATGAAATGTTCTTGAGACACTTGCCATTCCAAATATTTGTTAATGTTTACCTCATTCCCGATGAATAACATGAAGGGTAGATAAACAGAAATGTATATACAGTAGTTGACGTCCAAAAGTTTTTGCATGTAGAAGGGTCATGTTTACTTTAAGCATTATTACTTGGAAGATCCCCTTCGTTAAATGACAAACTTGCCTAAATATGTTTATACATTAATATTTTAATAAAATATATCAACTATTTGCTAAGATAAAATTTATAATTTTATACAAAAAAAAACTAATTCTCTAATGTTCTGTCTTGTTTAACAAATGTGCTAGGAACTGATATGTATTATCATTGACAGAATGAACTAATATCTGAGACACCCATCTTTAATGTTACCCTCTGGAATTTGCATACAGCGTTGCTTTGCCTGCTTTCATGTAAATGAAAAATATGTTAACATCTTCAACCGTGAGAAATATATCTGACAAGTTATCACACAGTCAAAATCAAAAATAATGAGCCGTCACATGCTGCCAGCCAGACGTCCCCATGGGGGCTCAAGCACTGCCTGAGATTAAATACACTTGCTTTTCATATTATTTATTGATAGTGTGAACTGGTTCATTATGCCTGATTTTGTCTAATGGATCCATTACAGTAAGAAGGTACTGGATTTTTGCCTGTGTTTGCGCTTTGCAGGTATAGCTTTTGTGCTTACTAAATAATTATGTTTTTTTTTAAAGCATCAGCATTACATCCTCCAATAGAATCAGTCTGCTCATGGATTTGAAATGTAAAATGGATTTGGGCCTAATTGTCCACCTTGCGTAGTTGCCCATATCCAGGGGTGTAACTAGACATCTGGGGACCTCATAGCAAATTTTATAAAGACTCTCATGTACATGATGTATCATAGAGCTCAAACAGTGTGGTCATGTTCATCACCAGACAGGAGTGCCAAAAAGACCTTACCCAAGTGATCTAGTTAACCCCTTACCAACCATTACTTTACTCTGCCACCACAATCACGTGTGGGTGACTAAGAAGCCTGGATATCACATGCTATAATTGTTCCTCCATTTCCTCCTGGTTTTGGGAAGAGTTATAGGTGTTTCCATCTCTTGTGTAACCTTCTACAGGCATTCTCTTAATCCACCATGTTTCAAGCTCAGTCAATGATCCAGTGATCTACTGTGCCAAGAAGAGGGGTTCAAAGTTTGATCTCTATATACAGTAGCAGAATATTATTAACCCTACATTGGAGCAGTGATTGATTGGAACTGTGTTAATAGGGAGCAGTATATGAGAATAAGGCATAAAGGGGGAGATTCTCTAAAACTCTCCGCCCCCCTTCGCCACCCATCGCAATCCTAATTATCGCATATGTTCTAACATATGTGATAATTATAGCAAAGGACAGCACTTGCGTTAAGAGCTGTCCTTTGCGGTTAGAGTCGCCGGGTCCCAGCAGGTCCCGGCGGCTCCCCCTCCCTCCCACACCTGGCGCTGCTGCTGCTGCGCCGGGCTCTCCTCCTCCCTGCACCCAGAAGAGGATCAGTGCAGGGAGGAGGTCAAAGGTCCGGGCAGCACAGCTCTGTGCTTTCCGGACACAGGTGAGGGGGGAGAGGGCGATGCGGGGCGGCGGGGGTCCGTGCGGGGCGGCGGGGGTCCGTGCGGGGTGGCGGGGGTCCATGCAGGGTTTTTACCGCATTTTTACCTTAGAGAATCTCCCCCATGTGAGATAACTATCTTTAAATATATAGAACATAGAGAACAATACAACTTAATGCTCATTTTGAAAAACACAACAAGTGCACTGGTATCCTGAAACAACCATATATTTATATATATATATATATATATATATATAGAGAGAGAGAGAGAGAGAGAGAGAGAGAGAGAGAGAGAGAGAGAGAGAGAGAGAGAGAGAGAGAGAGTAGTTTGTAGGACCGGCACTCCACGCCGAGTAAGTTACCTTCGCCGGTGCCTTCACAGCTTCACAGCTTATTGAAGCAATTGTAGCAGGAGTGTGAGGTGCGGCACTCGGCTATAATGATGAAATAACGACAGTGTCGATTAGAAGATCAACGTTTCAGTGCTCTTTAATGTCGGCACTATCGTGACGATATCCTGACGATAGTGCCGACATTAAAGAGCACTGAAGCGTTGATCTTCTAATCGACACTGTACTGTCGTTATTTCATCATTATAGCTGAGTGCCGCACCTCACACTCCTGCTATATATATATATCACTATTTTTCTTCTCTTTTCAGTTTTTCATTTGTAATACTTCACAGTTTTAATCCATTTTAATATGACTAACACGGGTTAATTTTTAGTTCTTTTGGTGCCCCACACAGTGGCATAAGTTTGTCCCAGTTGCCCGGAGGCAAGATAAATATTGGTGTCCCCCCTCACACACGTTATTATGTTTAAAATAAAGAGAGTGTGATGTCTTTGGTCCTGCTGGGAGGGAGAAGTGATATTGTTGGCTTTCAATTAACAGATTTAAACTCGCTGGGAAGGATGGGAGCCCCCTTGCGAGCAGGAGCCCAGCGGCAGATGAGTCCATTGCCTCCCAGAGTTACGCATCTGGCCCCACACCAAGAAATTTCTCTCTCTACCTGTATTATTTGGACTCACTTGTGAAGTGGTAACAAACCCCATAGGAAACATATGATCTATTGAATTCAGAAATCATCTTATCATAAGGGTTCCTCTATGTTACTAGATTCCTGTGCGTATGACGCTCTATCTCTTGTCCATTCTCACAATCGAACATTCCAAGTGGAAGATGCAATAGGAAACAGGATGTGGAGCATGCTTCCCTAAATTACATATTTCAAACTTATCTTCTCACTGATGTTGATATTGAGCAGTGTGCATGGGGGGGAGTTGACTAATGACACAATTCGGAACTCATCCTAAAGCAAGTTGTCCAAAGTGCCTTGGATGCTGGAACCTTTTGGGGGTGTCACAATGTGTCATAGCCATTTTGTAGGCATGCCGAGCGCATAGTATGCAAACGTGATTGGCCCGGTTATAAAAAATCCTGGGCTCATTGAGCCGGCCCTTGTTACAGAAATACCGGGGGCCAAAAAACTGGAGTCTCCCCAGTATTATTATAACCAGCACCAGGCTCATGGACCTTTCCTGGTTCCCAGAATATGTAGACAAACAGAGTAGGGGTCCTCCCATATTTTGTAAACCAGCACTCGGCCCAAACAGCCAGCAGCCTAATGCCATAAATTTATATAAGCTTCCCAGCCAAAGTATTAACCCCTGACTGGTCCCCCCGAGATGGGACCCTGGGAGAGTGGGGAGCCCCCAATAAAGGGGTCCCCCCTTCAAGGCACCCCCTGCCCGGGCTGAAGGCTGGGGCTGTCCCCGGAGCCCTTGGGTGGCACCGTGCTCATAGCCATAATGTTTAAAATATAGATGTAAGAACTGTTGGGTTAAATTGTGGAACTACAAGTCCCAGCAAGCCTCCCCGCATGCAGGTCCTTGGAGACCTACAAGTCCCAGCATTCGGGACATTAAAGGGCCCACTGGATCTTGCAGTTCTACAACTTGATCAATCGTCAAAAAAAATACACAAACACCATAGAAAATAAAACTTTAATTCATACAACATTCACCCATACATACTTACCTATAGGGTCCACTGTACGCCAGTCCTCTTCTCCAGTAAATTAATTATGCTTACCATTCAATCCATAATACTGTAGTCCTCTTCGGGCCATGTACGCATCCACCGGTTCAAAACACAAACTGACATCCCGACACCATGACAAACTGGAGAAGCTGGTACTGTGCTTTCCTGGTGACGTCATACACTGGGTCCTCCCCCAGCCAATCAGGAGCGTGCATTGGGGGAGCTTTGGCGCTGATTGGCTGTTCCCGTCTCCATAGACGCCCATGTTAAATGTTAACATGGGCATCTATGAAGCCCGCTCCTGATTGGCTGTAGGAGGACCCATTGTATGATGTCCAAGGGGAATCCCCCAGTTTAGTGTATTAGCCACCAGTATAAACTGCTACTCCATTTATTTTTTATGGTGTCGGGATGTCGGTTTGTGTTTTTAATCCATGGATGCCTACAAGGACAAAGATGATGCAATCTACACTGGATTGCAAGGTAAGTATTATTTATTTCCGCAGGAACCCATATGGATTACTACTGGAGAAGAGGACTGGCCTACGGTGGACCCTATAGGTACAGTAAGTACAGTATGTATGGGTGGATGAAGTTTGAATTAAAGTTTTATTTTCTACGGTGTTTGTATATTTTATTTAACTATTGGTTAAGTTGTAGTACTACCAGACCCAGTGGGTCCTTTAATGCCCCACTGTTACGTTTCGGGTGTGCACCCGCAGCCGGGACTGCTGTTTAGGACAGCCACGGCGGAGTCCTACGCTACCTCTGTTGACCCCCGGAGTTGGGTGACCGGTTCCTGCGAGAACTAGGCTTCGCCTGTAGCCGCCACGTTTGGGAGGGCGAGTTAAGCCCGCCCTAGCTCCGGTGCAGCCAGGAGTTAGGTAAGAACAAAGAACCGGGGACCCCCTCAGGGTACAGTCAAAAGGATAATCTAGCTGAGGGACCCTAACTGAAATTAAGGAAAAAGGCAACTTGCCGAAGCTAACTAACGCGGTTAAAGGCGCCAGCGACCTAGTCGCCACCAACTGCGACCACGTCGCATACACAATATAAATACACCACACCAAAGCACACAACGAAACGATACGCACTAACACAGAACAAAGAAGATAACCCAAACTGGAAAACCCCAGACAGGGTAACTGAACACCCAGCAACTGCTGGAGATGCCCTCAAGAAATCAAAACGGAGGGTTACTAAACCAAATAATACCCAGGCGGGCAACTGGCAAAAGGGGAAAGAACCAGACCCCCAAAAGGGGAACTTACAGTACCAGGAACTGACTGTCAGGATCAGGATGGCTCCAAGCAGCAAGCAGACAGGCACGGGAACAGGAGAAGCGGGGATCAGGCAGATGACAGCGTCAGAGCGGAAGCTATCATCGGCGGGGTCTGGCTGAACTGACTCCCCTTAAAAAGGGAGTGTGACCAATGGGCAGTAGCCTAATTAATCCCTGCTGGGATAACGCGCGCTGGACAGCGTCCCACACGCTGCCCAGCAACGCCAGAGCAGGGAGAAGTGTTTCCGGCGCCTGTCAGAGGCGTCCTACGTTGCCTAGCAACCCCGACGGCTTCTGCCGGGGGTTGCGTCCTGACGTGGAGACGGCTAGCGTCTCTGGTTGCCGAGCAACCAGACGCTGCGCTGTCGGGCGGCCGGGCACCCCTTCCCTGCCAGAGTGTGCCCCCGGCGCCTGACAGTACCCCCCCCTCGAGGAGGGGTGCACCACCCCTTACCCCCAGGTTTATCAGGGAAGTTCCGAAAGAATTCCATCTTCAGCCTTGGGGCATGTAAGTTTTTCTCAGAGACCCAGGATCTCTCCTCTGGTCCATATCCTTTCCAATGAACCAGAAACCGTAGAGACCCCTGCGAGAATTTGGAATCCAGGATTTTTTCAACCAGATATTCTGGTTGCCCGTGTACCTTCACTGGAGCTTTTCCTTGGGACACCTTCCGCGGAAATTTCTTTGAAACTTTTACAGGTTTCAAAAGAGAGGAGTGGAAGGTATTAGCGATCCTGAGGGATCTAGGAATTTGCAAACGAAAAGCCACAGGGTTCACTTTCTTGATCACGAGAAATGGACCTATGAATTTAGGTCCAAATTTGGCTGAAGTTTGGCGAATTTTAATATTACGGGTTGATAACCAAACCCTGTCCCCCACCTTGAAGTTACAAGGTTGTCTAGAGCGGTCGGCAAAGACCTTTACCTGAAACGCGGTTCTTTTCAAAGCCAAATGTACCTCCTTCCAGATTAATCTCAATCGGGAAGTGGACGAAGATAAAGATACTGGCCTTCTGGCCCCAGAGCGTTGGCTTTGGGATGAAACCCATAAACTGCAAAGAATGGGGACATCTTGGTGGAAGTATGATATGCATTATTGTATGCAAACTCAGCAATGGGCAGGAACTCTGACCAATCATCCTGTGTCTTTGAGACAAAACACCGCAGATACTGCTTTAAGGACTGGTTAAGTCGCTCAGTCTGACCATTTGACTCGGGATGATAAGCAGAGGTGCATTTGACTTTGAGGGCCGCACAAAAACTCCTCCAGAATCGTGCCACGAATTGAGGGCCTCGGTCTGACACGATGTCCTTGGGCAGGCCATGAAGTCTGAAAACATGGAGAAGGAAAAGCCTGGCCAAATCTTTTGCCGACGGCAGCTGTGGCAAGGGGACAAAGTGAGCCATTTTACTGAAACGGTCTATAATGACCCAAATTACCTGGAGACCAGATGAAACAGGCAATTTAACCACAAAGTCCATGGCGATATGTGACCATGGCCTCAATGGAGTGGCCAAAGGAATCAATTGACCAATTGGTGCAGTCCTAGGAGTTTTATATCTCGCACAGACTGGACACGAAAGGACAAACTCTCTAGTATCTGCAGCAATGTCTGGCCACCAAACACTTCGGGAAAGAAGTTTTAAAGTCTTCTTGACTCCGGGATGTCCTGCAATTTTGCTCTCATGAAATTCTGTCAAAATTTCCCTTCTAAAGGATGGTGGAACAAACAGACATTCAGTGGGCTTTTGGCTGGGAGCCTGATCCTGAACCTGGAGAAGCAGTTCCTTAAGAGTCTGTGTAAGACCGGAATGAATCATTGATCCTGGAAGAATCGATATGGGAGGTTCTTTAACTTCCTGTTTAGGAAGGAAACTCCGTGAAAGGGCATCTGCCTGAACATTCTTTGAGCCTGGTCTAAAGGAAATAATAAAGTTGAAACGCGTAAAGAATAGCGCCCAACGGGCCTGTCGTGCATTCAGGCGTTTGGCGGATTCGAGGTATTGTAAATTTTTGTGATCTGTAATAACCAAAATCTGGTGATTGGCCCCCTCCAACCAGTGCCTCCACTCTTCAAAGGCCCATTTAATGGCGAGCAATTCTCGGTTGCCTACATCGTAATTGGCCTCGGCCGACGAGAATTTCCGGGACATAAAGGCACATGGAAAGAGAAAGGATGAGTTCTGATGTTTCTGGGATAACACAGCCCCTGCTCCCACCTCTGAGGCATCTACCTCTACCACGAAAGGTAGCTCTGGATCCGGGTGCCTTAATACGGGAGCTGAGACAAAGGCATGTTTAAGCGCAGTAAATGCCTGCTCTGCCTGAAAAGGCCAAACAGAGGGGTCCACACCTTTTTTAGTGAGAGCCACTATGGGAGCGACCAGATCAGAAAATGAACGAATGAATCGCCTATAGTAGTTGGCGAAACCTAGAAATCTCTGGATGGCCTTCAGATTAGTAGGTCGCACCCAATCTAAAACTGCTTGCAATTTTTTGGGTTCCATGCGGAATCCGTCCGCCGAAATCACATATCCTAAAAAGGATACTTCAGGAACTTCAAACTCACACTTCTCTGATTTGGCGAAGAGCTGGTTTTCTCTGAGTTTTTGAAGAACCTGCCGAACTTGCACACGGTGCTCTTTCAAGGAACTGGAATAGATTAAGATGTCATCCAAGTACACCACGGCAAACTTCCCTAAAAAGTCTCTGAGAACATCATTGATAAAGTCTTGGAAGACTGCAGGCGCATTAGACAACCCGAAGGGCATGACCAAGTATTCATAATGCCCTGTTTGGGTACTAAAGGCCGTCTTCCATTCGTCTCCAGCTTTAATTCGAACAAGATTGTATGCCCCGCGGAGATCAATCTTCGAGAAGATTTTAGCAGAGCGAAGCTGGTCGAACAAGACTGAAATTAGGGGTAACGGGTAAGTGTTTTTAATGGAGATTTTGTTGAGCGCCCTGTAGTCGATACAGGGTCTCAATGACCCGTCCTTTTTGGACACAAAAAAAAACCCTGCACTCTATGGGGATTTAGAGGGTCTAATAAAACCCTTGGCCAAATTTTCTTGAATATACTCATCCATAGATCGAGTTTCAGGCCCTGAAAGGGAATAGAGCCGGGCTTTAGGATACTGCGCATCAGGTACCAACTCTATAGCGCAATCATATGGACGGTGAGGTGGGAGTTCATCCGCCTTGCCTTTGGAGAAGACATCGGCGAAGTCTGAATAGCTGGCAGGAACTCCCCCTAGCGACGTGGCCGCCACTAGCATAGGGTGAACTAAACAAGTACCTGAACACTGATTGCCCCAACGGGCGATCTCCCCACCTGGCCAATCAATTTGAGGGTTGTGAACCTTTAGCCAGGGGTGGCCTAAAACTAACGGTACTGCGGAACAAGAAGTTAAGTAAAAAGAAATGGTTTCAACATGAAAAATACCAATACTTAACCGCAGTGGCGGCGTCTGGTGAGATATCATCCCATTGGCGAGAGGACTACCATCCAGACCCCGCATGAAAAGGACTTTATCCAGACTCAATTGGGGAATCCCGATTTTTTTTTGCAAACATGAGATCTAAAAAATTCCCGGCAGCCCCACTATCAATGAAGGCAGATACTGGGGTCTTAATTCCATCAAACTGGATTTCCGCCGGTACTAGTAACGCATTATGAGAGGTAATGAGTTGATGACCAAGGTGAACCCCCTCAATGTTCACTTGGTCCGAGCATTTCCCGACTTATTCGGGCAAGTACGTAGAACATGACCTTTATTACCGCAATAAAGGCACAGACCTAAACTCATCCTCCGTGCTCTCTCATCCTGGGAAATACGGAAAGCCCCCAATTGCATGGGCTCTTCCTCATCTTCGGGTGGAGTGTATCCAATTGAAGTCGGCCGGAGTACCGTACCTCTCTCAGACCTCCGTTCCCTGAGACGTCGATCTATTTTTATGGATAGTTCCATAAGTTTATCGAGGGTCTCAGGTACGGGGTATTGGATTAAACTATCTTTGATAGCGTCTGATAATCCCTGCCGAAACTGGCTCCGAAGAGCTGGGTCATTCCACCCACAGTCGTTGGACCAACGACGGAACTCAGTACAATATGCTTCCGCAGGGTTCCTTCCCTGCCTTAAAGCACGTAAGTGGCTTTCGGCCGAGGCCTCTCTATCTGGATCGTCATATAGTAATCCGAGAGATCGAAAGAAAGCATCAAATGACCGGAGTGCCGGATCTTCCGGTTTGAGCCCAAAGGCCCATGTCTGAGGGTCTCCCTGGAGTAATGATATTACCAGCTCTACTTGTTGTCGCTCCGACCCGGAAGACTGGGGCCTGAGCCGAAAGTAAAGTTTACAACTCTCGCGAAAATTAAAAAAATCCTTACGGTTCCCAGAAAACCGGTCGGGAAGGTTCATTTTAGGTTCAGGAAGCGGTACAGGTGAACCCCGAGATGCGTCTTCCTGAGATTTAACCCGTAGCGATAAGTCCTGGACCATTTGGGTAAGGCCTTGGATCTGATTGGCAAATGCCTGAGGCGCGGTTGGGTTGGTAGGATTCATGGCTACCGACTATACCAGCAACGGCCAGAGAACCTCTAAGGGTGACACCCAAGTATCTGACTGACCCCTATATTTTTTATGGCCGATGATAATGTTACGTTTCGGGTGTGCACCCGCAGCCAGGACTGCTGTTTAGGACAGCCACGGCGGAGTCCTATGCTACCTCTGTTGACCCCCGGAGTTGGGTGACCGGTTCCTGCGAGAACTAGGCTTCGCCTGTAGCCGCCACGTTTGGGAGGGCGAGTTAAGCCCGCCCTAGCTCCGGTGCAGCCAGGAGTTAGGTAAGAACAAAGAACCGGGGACCCCCTCAGGGTACAGTCAAAAGGATAATCTAGCTGAGGGACCCTAACTGAAATTAAGGAAAAAGGCAACTTGCCGAAGCTAACTAACGCGGTTAAAGGCGCCAGCGACCTAGTCGCCACCAACTGCGACCACGTCGCATACACAATATAAATACACCACACCAAAGCACACAACGAAACGATACGCACTAACACAGAACAAAGAAGATAACCCAAACTGGAAAACCCCAGACAGGGTAACTGAACACCCAGCAACTGCTGGAGATGCCCTCAAGAAATCAAAACGGAGGGTTACTAAACCAAATAATACCCAGGCGGGCAACTGGCAAAAGGGGAAAGAACCAGACCCCCAAAAGGGGAACTTACAGTACCAGGAACTGACTGTCAGGATCAGGATGGCTCCAAGCAGCAAGCAGACAGGCACGGGAACAGGAGAAGCGGGGATCAGGCAGATGACAGCGTCAGAGCGGAAGCTATCATCGGCGGGGTCTGGCTGAACTGACTCCCCTTAAAAAGGGAGTGTGACCAATGGGCAGTAGCCTAATTAATCCCTGCTGGGATAACGCGCGCTGAACAGCGTCCCACACGCTGCCCAGCAACGCCAGAGCAGGGAGAAGTGTTTCCGGCGCCTGTCAGAGGCGTCCTACGTTGCCTAGCAACCCCGACGGCTTCTGCCGGGGGTTGCGTCCTGACGTGGAGACGGCTAGCGTCTCTGGTTGCCGAGCAACCAGACGCTGCGCTGTCGGGCGGCCGGGCGGCCGGGCACCCCTTCCCTGCCAGAGTGTGCCCCCGGCGCCTGACACCCACATGCTAATGCTACTGCCAGGGGAGACTTTTTACCAGCTCCCATTAGTCTGCTGGCTGGTTCTGGTTTTCAAAATATAGGGGACCCGTACTCTGTTTGTCCCCCGTATTTTGGGAACCAGGGCCGGCCGATGAGTCTTTAAGCTTTTTCCCCTCTGCTCGGACCCACATTCCAAGCGGGTGTAATGTGGGAGGACGCCCACTGTTCCGTGGGGTGCCAGGAACTACTCAAAAAAGGAGTTGAGCACAGTATTACCAGCTCAGAAGCAGTGCTGCTGCACACAGCAGTGTTTTCCTCACTTTACTTATTTGAAGATACCTTTTGTTTTCTGTTTGACTTGTTGGAAAGGTTTATTTCTTATATACAGTATGTGTGGAGATATTTATAGTCAACACAACATGGCTTACAAAGTCCAATTAGAATAGGAGCAGTATTAGGATTCAGGGTTGCTTTTACTGTTTCTGTCACTGGATTGTATGCCAGCTTCCCTCTAACTTTCATTCCTGAAGCAAACTTGCACTGTGCTTGTCTCATTAATATAAACAAGAAGATATATGAGTTATAGAAGATCCTTCTGAGAAATTATTCAGAAAATTCTACAGGTATTCTCATTTCCAGAGTTAATGTTGCAAGACCACTAACGATATTTGTTTTGGAAGAGAAAATTGAAGGTAACAGTTTAATCATTGAAATAGTAGTGCTGGTCTATACATCTCCTATGATATGAAGAAATTAGTATTTTGAACTGCCTAGATGCTGATAAATAAGATGTTAATTTCCACTTTTTAGATAGTGGATGAAGAGTTAGTTCATTTTGGTAACATGCTATCAGTGCCGGCCCTAGGCATAGGCAGTATACAGTAGGCAAATACCTTGGGGTATCTGTAAAATCCTGGGGGCATCTGGGGATGTACAGACTTCCCAGCACTGCTGCACGCTGCCTGCCATATTATAGTATAGGCCGCAGAAAGCGTAGCACCGATCATAGAACTGCAGAACTGCTGCAGCTTCCATCGATGTAATGCTGGCCTGACCTATGGTCATGTCAGAATCATTTACATCAGGGAGCGCACAGTAAAGATAAGTAAAATCTGAGAGCTTGTTAAAGAGAGTTTGAGGATTTGACTGCTGGGGCCAAATGTAATAGGGTGAGAGTTTCAGAAAGTGAGAGATTTTGGGAGAGTTTTCCCATGTTTTTTAAAGCAGCAATCAAGTACACTGCAAAATCAACCTGGTTTTGCAGTGTAAATGATTGCCGCTTTAAAAAAAGGGGAAAACTCTCCCAAAATCTCTCACTTTCTGAAAATCTCACCCTATTACATTTGACCCATAGAGTCAATGATGGATGTAGACACAAGGTGGGGCTATACTTGATGGCTGACATACAAAGAGACACAGGGGAAGATATATGATAGACACTGACACCTACTTACTCACGAGTCGGCCACTGTTATGACCCCTTCCTAGGTGCACGTGTGCTGCAAAAGGTCCCACATTAGGTTGTGATGGTTTGGGAACATCATACAGAATTTTTGACCATTGCATCAAACTGGTGTCAGGTGTTATTGTGTGTGTGCCAATGTGTGGGTTCTCTGAGAACCAACAACATTTTCCATTGGGAAATATCCATGGAATACTCCTCATAAGGGAGCACACCATCTACGCTCTCCTTCCATAAGGGACCACCTTAACCATTCAGGACTCTTGCCTGCACAAGAATTGTCCCCTGGGTATTAAGATACCATCCACTCAATTTTGGTAAAATAATTCTTCTTCGAGGAACACCACCTTCTTAAAGGGCCAACATAACACTCCAAGTGGATTACCATCTTAGAGAATAACAACCAAAAAAGGGATTTCCCCAATACTGGCGGACTCAGTGGGTGACTATTTTTTTTTTTTAATTTACCTTTTGCAACAGCAGAATACAAGTGCACACCACAATATCCATTGTTTTATTATTATCATTATGTTTATTAATTACAATTTATAAATTGTTTTCATTTAGTATATTAAACCTATCATTTTATTGCCACATGTCTGTAATTTTGTAGCCCAGTCGCACCTTTCCTGTATTTCTTGTCTATATATATATTGGTTCTGACCACCCAACTTTTTGACTACTGCTCTAGTCAAGCACATACCAAGCGCCTTTACCGCAATATCAAACTCCATTTATCCCCTTGGCTGCCCAGCCTAGCTGCACAGTCAGTCGCCTACCAGCAATGTTTCAGGTCACGGCTGATGCATGTGATGTCACACAGCACCACAAACTGCCCCACAAACGGTCCGGACATGTCTGTGTTGCCCGGCCCATGCCCACGCAACACTCCATTGCCTGTCCCGTCATCCCTTTGATTTCAGTTACATTTTTTGCACTTCAACTGCAGTTTAAGAGGTTGTACAGATTGGCAATTTTAACTAATTTACGATACTGAATTAGGCCCTGTGTACTGAGCACAGTAATACTTGAAAAAAAGCTGTGGCTACTGTACTGTAGCACTTTGTATACAGATTCACAAACTCAGTCGCACAAAGATATTCAAGTGTCACATATTAAATATATCAACACAGTCCCAGTGTGTCCTAGTTACATTGTGTTGCGACTAAGGGTCATTTGCTGCTTAGCAAGCAGATGAGCGTGGGCAAACAAACCCCCCCACACACACACGAATCCCCTCAGAAGCATGCACATGGATGTGTACACTGACACATCCATTCGCATCCAAGCGTGCGTATACATTGACTGACCCCCCCTCGTTCCCAAAATAAAGGTCAGTCTACTCTACACTGACTTTAATTTGTCTCAGAAATGTCTGAGAATGGGGCGGGTGCTGACATCATGTGACATCATCCACCCGCCCCGTGCAGGCTGCCCCCGCCTGCATTTGCATGAGGACACCCAGCATTTTTTGGGCACACCCACCATTTTTTGGCCCATGTTTTTTCGGATCCCCTGGACTCACTCTCACTAATCTTCGACAATTTGAGACACCCCTTTACAAGTTAGGTAAACCCATGCTGCATGAAGTATAGATGCAAATGAAATGCATGCACCTTGCATGTCATTACTGCATCAGCACAACAAAAATATCAAGTCTAGTGTTTGTAAGCTCTTTTCAGTCATTTCTTACAATAAATCCATGAAAGCAATTAAAAAGCTAGTGAGAGTATGGTTGCTGCAGTACAGGAATGTATGATAGATGACAACATGTCAATCAATGATTTGTGAGCATCCATGAGCGGTTGAATTTCCAAATCACAGTTGATGAATATGATACTTCTCATTTACCATTCCACATGTTTCCATATTAATAGCAACTGTATGATTATCTGGCTGAAGTATTGATGGATACGGAAATGTAAAAATTGTTTTCCAATGCCTAAGAGAACCCAGAAAGTGTCTGCTGTCATCTCTGTTTTGCAAATGTTTGTGTAAACGCTTCCAACAGTTAAGGTCCTTCTTGGGACAGCACTTAATGTGCTCTTAGCGTGACTGTAATGATTTCAGGTGCCAATATCTCTGAAGATGTTCCCAGCAGATCCGACAGCTTAATAACAGTTTTCTGAAGTGTGGAGTCTGTAGAAAGAGGTCGTACAGTAGGAATAAAATTCAGAGCAAGCATTGCAAGCACAAGGGCTGTAGTAATGGCTTGACTGTTATTTGTAGAGCTATCATTACCAGCATGGGGTACCATGCGGATGGCTGTCATTTATCTGTAGTAAGGGCAAATTTCTAATCTAGCTCCTGGAAACCACATTCCTGCCCTGCACATAGAATGTATTCCTTGTAGTGCTTATACTGTAGCAACCTGACCTATACAACAGGTATGTAATATCCTATTTAACTAAAGACTAACACCTCTATGTGGGGAATTTAAGAATTTAAGCACGACCCACCGGTGCTGACATTATATTGTTCTGTAAGTTTGGTGGGCTGGTAACTGGTTGATTCCTATTTCACCTAAAGCACTGAAAATTAATTGACTTGATTTCTGTTTTGATTACTTTAGCTATATATTTTCTTCGTTTTTGTACATATCGTCATTAAAAAAAGAACATATTTAAGGCCCATACACACTTAGCGATTTGAGCTGAAAGCAGACCACTTTTTTTGTTGAAAAGCCGCCCAGTGTGTATGGGCCAGTGGTGAGCGGCGGGTGCTGATGCACCCTCCAACAACATCGCCGTTGGTGGCCGTTCATATGCTGATAGCGTCCTGCTATGGAAAGTCATCCGCCCCCGGAAAAAATCGCTTAGACTGGGCGATTTTCAACCCAGCAATTTTCCCCATCATCGCTGTCTATAGATGCTGGCCAAAATCGCCCAGTGCGTATGGTCCTTTATATTGTATGTTTAATATACCAGTAGTGCTCCCTGATTGGCTGATGGGTCTCCAAGTGACATGTCACATGGAGGCTCCCGAGTCAGAGTAAGAGAATCCATATGTACATAAATATGTACATTTACTATGAGCTTAGCAAATTACTGGAATTTTTTTTTAATAGCCCTGTCGGGTTGCAAATCACCAGAAACATGGGAGCTTAGTAAATTCACCCCAGATTGTCAATCCATTTCTCAAATCCTTTACCACAGTGATTCTCAAACTTTTTGAATCAAGGCACCCGATAGTGTCAGAATTATCTTTTGTGGCACCCAAGGACAAACGTTTCTTATTGAAAAATGTAGAAAACATATTTTTAATTAAGGATTACGTGTTTATATGTCATCCTTAGGTTTAATTATGTTGTAAGGAACACAATATGCTTCTGCTTATATAAATATTTTAGGATTTGCAGGCACAAGCACTGGTTTTGCCTTTTCCATTAACCATAATGAATTCACATTGGTCCTGGACCACCAACCCAAGGCACCCCTGAAAGTGTCCTGAGGCACCCTATGCCCACTATGAAAAAACACCTTGAAAAACTCATGTTGACCATGTCTGGGTCGACCATAAGCTTGTGTCGACATGTTCTCATTGTCCTCGTTGAGTATGTCGACCATTTCAAGGTGTCTCTACCTAGTCACTGTCGATACAATAACATACTTCACTACTTCTATCGATTAAAAGAAACAGTATTGTAGGTGAAAGAGGAAACAGTCCAATTAAAGCATTTAACATTTTTACGCACCACAGGGCTGCTGTTCTGCAAAGCAGAGGTGTAAATGAGTTTCTCTGAGAACAATGCATTTGAAATGTGATGGTACTAAGCAGCATGTAAACTACAAAAAGACATTGTTGTACAGGATCCTGAAATATTTGAAGGTGGCCCTGATTAAAAGATAAGATTCTGTTGAACAAGACGCCACTATGCTGTTTTATCTGCAGGTTCTACAAAGAATACAACAGACATAAAAATTTGAGATGAACATTTATTAGTTGGCATTGGGTCAGATGTTCCTTAACAGCTTGTGAATTGAAATATATTTTAGTTAAACAATAAAACAACAGATTGCAGGGTATCTGTGTTGCATATAAAAGTTCTTTAATGGTGCTCATTGCAAAATCAGATATTGCAATGCATGAACTAATTCCATATTGTTTGTTATGTGTTTAGTTACTATTGCTGCCTCAAAGCACAGGGCTGTAGGTTTCTTTCTGACCATGTATTGTATATGTAGTTAATACTACCCCTTTTACACTGCTGCAAAAACCCATGTTTTTCCCTGATGGACCTGGGTCAGCAGCGGTGTAAAATGGGTTAACCCGTGTCCCTTTACACAGGACTTCTACCCAATGTCCTGACCATGGTAGAACACAGGCAGTACCTGGGTAGAGGGCAGTGTGAACAGGTACGGGTAGGGTGAAATCCTGGGGTATTGGGCTCACAGGGCCGTATTTATACGCAGGGCCGTTTTTACAGGGGGACGAGCCGTGCAACTGCCCGGGGCGCCGCACGGCTCGTCCCGTTTTTTCAATGCTGCCTGCTGCTGGACTGGTGCTTCTAACGAGCCTGGCTGTCAGTGAGTGAGTCTCTATGTGCGCCGCTCGGCGATCACAGTCACAGCCGCTTGACACTAGAGTCTATATTGAGTGACAGGCGGGCGGCTGTATCTGTGAGCGCTGATGGGCGCACAGCACAGGGCGGGGATTGGCTGGCTGATGGGTGGAGGCGGAGCATAGAGGGAGCCTTGGAGACCAGGTGGAGTGGACCCGGCGGTGGAGCGCAGCACTGTGTGACTAAGGTAGTGTAGTGCCTCCCCCTCCTGCTATGAGGATTGGTCACCCAGGGGACGGAGGAGGGATCCGGGCTTATGCGCTGTCACTCATTGACCGACCCAGCTAGTGCGCACGCTGTGCAGCCTATCACTCACTGCCTCCGGAGGGATAGAGTAGGCTAAAGCAGCAGACTGACGCTTATTCTAGTAGCCGGGAGCCCAGCCAGGACTATGTAATGTGAGTGAGTGCTGTGTGTGTGCTTCCATGGCCTGAGGGTGGGGGGGATATTCTTGCGCGGTCGGGTTTTGGTGGGTCTTTTCTCCGGGCTCCGGTGCCATTTTCTTACTACGCAGTAATGCTGCTTTCAAACCACAAAACCTGCTTTAGACCAGGTATTTAAAACGTTTTTTAAAACGGGTCAGAGGAAGTTTACCCCCAATAAATGAATCAGTTTTGCGGGACGTGGGTAGGGCAGCAGCGTCTTGTGAACACAACTGGGTGCATGTCACCCTGCCAGGAAGACTCACCCTCATTAGCCCGAAGGAACATATCCTGGTGTCTCACATGCAGCAGCAGCACTGTGCGGAGGGGCTGAGCACACCTGCGCATGACCGCGGCTCGGATGTCCTTGCAGATAGCACCGGCAGCTGCAGCTGTTCACAGCTGCTGAATGTCCCTGACAGGGATCCGGTGTGTCCTCACCTCATCCGGGGATGATCAGTAAGGTGAGAGCGGCAGTGTTTGGGCTGGTGGGGTCTTTGTCCAGCAAGCACAGCGCCCTGCCCGGCCCCGCAGCCCCCACTGAGAAGGAGCCCCCCAGCGCACCCATCGCCAAGCTGCAGTCCCCCAGTAGACCCGGCTTTCTACAGCTGTCACCGGGGCGAGGGGGGAGAGAGGCTGCCCGGGGGTCCTCCAGCCCCACAGCACAGATCCTACCTGGGCAGCGCTGCGCAGGGGGTCCCTGCAGTGTATGTTATATCAGTGGCGGGGTCCCTGCAGTGTATGGGAACTAGTAGCTGCAGGGACCCCGCCACTGATATAACATACACTGTATGGACCCCCTGCCCCCAACGCGATTATTCCCCTCCCTGCGCAGCCCAGGGGGGTAGGAATCCCGTTTCAGATCCGTTTTGACACCAAAAAAAACGGGTCTGAAACGGGAAGGACCCTGCTTTTTTACCGTTTCCAAAAACCATTTTTTTGGGGGGGGGGGAAACGGTAAAATCACTTTGCACCTTTCAGACCGCACAGATTACCGTTTCAATACGGTTAAAAATCTGCAAAATACCATTTTTTTAGTGCGGTCTGAAAGGGACATTAGTCTGCAGCTCCTCCACCTCCTGCTCAAGAGTCCAGCTTCAGGCTCTGACCATTACCTACCTAACCTGCTGCTGTGTGCTGCCTCAGTCTGGCTCTGACCATTACCTACACTTCTGCCTCAGTCTGGCTCTGACCATTACCTACACTGCTGCCTCAGTCTGGCTCTGACTATTACCTACACTGCTGCCTCAGTCTGACTCTGACCATTACCTACACTGCTGCCTCAGTCTGGCTCTGACCATTACCTACACTGCTGCCTCAGTCTGGCTCTGACCATTACCTACACTGCTGCCTCAGTCTGGCTCTGACCATTACCTACACTGCTGCCTCAGTCTGGCTCTGACCATTACCTACACTGCTGCCTCAGCCTGGCTCTGACCATTTTGTTGGTGAGTTAGTACTACTAGTAGTATGCTGCACTGCAGCAGATGTTATATCAGTGATGTGGCCCACTTGGCATCAATATCATACCGTGTAGCATAATCTATCATGAGCATTATGGTATGTGCCATAAAGTAGTAGTGGTATTTTTGAGGAAAAATAAATAAATTAAGGGGCATGAATCAGAACTTATATTTTCATTTAGTGACCAATATCTGGGCAAAACTGGGGTGTAAAATAGTATTTTTCCGCAAAGCCACACCCCCTTCCAAAGTCCACACCCCTTTCTAAGAGGCCATACCCCTTTCAGGGTGGTGGGCGCGCAATTTTGAACTTTGCCCTGGGCGCCAAATAGTCTAGAAACGGCCCTGTTTATACGGATGGACCTTACAGGTCCCGTGGAAAAACAAGAGATCCAAATGAGAATATCACCTCTCAGATAATCACCACAGTGTAGTATATGTCCCAAGCTCCTTCACTGGCTGATATATACAGATGGAGCGCTTCTCACTATCGCCGGCGGAGAGGCGCTCCATCTGACTGAGACGCACGTGCATCTCACACGCACGCGCGTTTCAGTTTCCCATCGGCGGGGGGACGGGAACCTTGTCCGTCTCCACTTCAGGGAGATGGACAGGGTTGGGGGGGGGGGCAAGGCGTCGGGGACCCGGGGCGACCCTCGGCGAGGCGGCGGGGACCTGGGGGGAGCCCCGTTGTAAGGCGGCAGGCTGGGGATGGCGATTGGCGAATCTTCTGCCATCCCCTGCAAGAGCCAGCGGCGCTCCATCTGTATACATACAATATAGCTACTCTGAATCTGTAACTTCCGGGTAGCAATATACGCTACCCAGTAGGACCTCTAGCACTATCCATGCGTCCAGTAGGACCTCTAGGATCTGTCTCCTCCAAGGTCGGCAGCCATTTTTGGAGGGACATTTTTAGCAGATTCCATACAGGCGGCCAGACCCATTGGAATATAGAGAGAACAAGCACACCCACAACTCCAGCTCCCCCAAGCCCCCACTTGGGCTGCAGTGGCATTGTTAACCTCCAACCCCAAATGGTAGATCATATAGGAGCACATATTTAGGAAAGCCCATCTCTACCTCAGCACATGTCTCTGGACCTCTAAAAGCCACAAATGTTAATTCACATTGTGCTACAGATCTTTCAGAAGAATGATTGCTATTCTCAGATCTAAACACATATGCTTTGCTTTATCCCCATTCAGTCTTATTTCTGGGAGATCTAATTCAACACAAATAAATGTCAGTTACATAAAAACAGAAATAAGTTAATACCCGAGGTAAAACATCTGTAAAGAAAACTGCATCCAAAAAAAAAAAAAAAAAAGATTTTGGGTCCGGTGTGTGACAGGACCCCAAATCCTTTAAGATGTGGCTGGAAGGTTTAGCCATTCAGCCTTATGCACAACATGATGATAGTTCAGTATTTTGTGCTAGTAAAAAGCCTGGTAGCTGACATAGTAATTTGTAGTTCAGAGCTGAGCAGCTGGCAGCCTCCCCCCACACCTCCACCTCACAAGCTGTCTTCCACTGGTATGAGATGAAAGCTGCATCTTAACTCTTTTTGCTTCTTCACACTTAACATTCACAGCTATTGTCACAAATACAGGGTGACACATACTAAAAAGTTTTTTTTTAAATAGTTGGTTTTCTAGTCCTACTTTTGCTACTTTACTTCTTACAGTGATGAAATGATGCAACCCAGCACTACAAGCAATGAAAGCTGCTGACTCTGGTGCCTTACCAAATAATTGAGTAACATACAGCAGACACAGCAGATACCTCAATAAGGGGTATGGGTAAAAACCGGAACCAGACAGGAAACACTCCATTCATCAAGTTCTGTAATTCCGGAGCTTGTAGTGTCCGGTCCAGGGAGTACCTGTCTGGGGTGTCCTGTCCGGGGTGGCTGCCTATGTCACCTGTCACCAGGGAGAGTAGGAGAGGGAGAATAAAGCCTCCCTGTATGTTCCGGGCATGTAGCAAAAACCGGAATAGTCTGTACCACACGGAGAGGCTGTAATCTTCCCTTCCCCATGTCCCTGGTGAAAGCTATTACGGACATTCCCCTTGGACAAGACACCCCTGGACGGGATACCCCCGAACATCGGACCGGACATCAAACTGCTTTCCGGTGCTTATGGTTTCCATTCCGGGGTCTTGTCCGGGTCCAGTTTTTACTTAGTCCCCTCAATAAGGACAAAAACCAGTCGCATGCTAGATCAATGTTTTAGAGGACCTTTAATTCCCTTTTGTCAGAACAGCAAAAATAAAACAAAACCTACTTGATAAAGCTTCTAAAAACCTTATGCCCATCACCATTGACTAACAGGCTCAATGCTGAATTATACTCACCACCCAGGGATCGGCTCCTGCAGAGCTGACAGTCTTCTAAACTTCCTCTTTCTGGCGCTTTGCAGCTTCACTTTACTGCACTGGGGATCACAGAGCAGCAGTGAGCCCCTAAGGCCTAGGGGCAGGGAAAGCTGTTCAGAAGCCAAGATTCATGTGTGAGCCCTATGATTCGCCAGCTGAAGCCGGCTTATTATCACAGGTCTCACTGCAACTTTTGATTCACATTATAAGTATGGGCAATGTGATCTGATATCTAAAAAAAAGAAATGCAAATTAAAAAATCCCTATAACACTCTTTCACGTTATTTAAAAAAATAATAATATTAATAAATTTGCCTCTACAACACAGATATAAAGTCACCTCATTTTTTTTAGCGTAAAATACTACAAATAGCTATCCAGCTAGCAAAATAAATATAAAGCAAGCAAGACCAACTTATGCTGAGATGTAAGTTTGAAATACCAGTAAAAATAAATATATTTATTAAAAGTGATGAACATTTAATTCATATGTCTGCACAGTTTGTAGAATACAGATCAATGTTGTGTTTCCCTGCAGTAGAACTTTGCCTCTTACCATCATGTACTGATGGGGGAATTCAGTCTATCATAATAGTGGAGTGAAGCCAGGTTGTGTTTTTGTCACGCTACTCACTTTCACTCTGTTTTCCTTCCAGAGGCGTAACTCTGGGAGGCAATGGAGTCACCTGCCGCCGGGCTCCTGCTCCCAAGGGGGCACCTTTCCTCCCCTGCCAGTTTGAATCAGTTAATTGAAATCCATTGTTATAGCTTCTGTGGATGACTCCCCCTCCAAACATCATTTTTGCATGCATCACACCCTGTATTAAAACCTATGACCTATCTTGAGACAAAGACCTTACTAATTGAGCTACTGGGGGGGGGGAGGGCAATATATATCTTGCCTCCAGGCAACTGGGACGAACTTACACCACTGTTTCCTTCCTTCAATCCCCTGTAAGATATTTGACCTGTGTGTAAGGTCATATTCTCTTTAATAGTTTTTCTTGTTTTCCTGATGTAACAAAGGCAACAGGGATATCTTCTGTATTAGAACAGGTTAACGAAAAGTTAATCTTAGATTATTTTACCACCTCTAGGTGAAAAATCACGATTCCAGGTACAGTATCTGCTTTCGGCAAAAAATGTGTGTAGGGGTTTTTGTTTAAAATGTGTAAAAGTGCGACGTACTACAACTTTATGTCCTCAATACTGTAACTCTCCCTGTATCTAGCATACTGTAATAGATCTTTTATAAAGCTGGTAAACTTTAATCAGAGCTGTCAATTGGCCATATTGATCCGTAGCAATTGTAGTAAAATGATTTGGCCAAATTATCAATATCAATATGATTGTATTCTTTCTGATCTAGGTAGTGGCAAAAGCATTTTCCTTGGCCTCTTTTAGGATTTTATATTGGTATTGACATGCTAGAAACTTTGCCAACATGCAGTCAATTTGTTGTAGAGTGTAAATTTGATTACTACATATTTTCCATATCCTTAAGGACTGGAAATAGGGCAAACCTTATTTCAGTGATGGTGGGTGATGACACCTGCAAGAATGTATTCCTATCCCCAGTTTTATGATAGACACAGATGTATGTACACTTACAGTATGTCCTGAAGAGACTCACACACCCAAATACTGAACATTGGAGTCACTGTATGCATAAGGTGAATATGATATTCTCATCCTTTTCTCATGTTCAGAACTGGACAAAGGAGTTAAATATCATTGACAAGAAAATGATCCATGTTACTATATCAGGACCATTATTAAATATACCCTACTCTACTTGGAACATAACTGCATTGGCGAAGCTAGGTGCTAGGCAAGAACCCATAGCGCATCCTAATTAAAAGTTTTAATATTCACAATTTCTTCTGCTTACCATCTAAGAACATAAAAATAGAGGCCACAAAGATCAGGCAGAGAGAACTAAAATGTTTTAAAAAACACTATACTGCACTAACCCTTTTGTCCTCTAGGTTTTTACACATGGTTTTGTTATATTTTTAAACCTATCTGGCTTCTAAATTCTGCAGTCGATACTGGGTCTAATTCAGATTTAGCTGTAGTTTTGGATGTAGGTGGTAGCATGCAGGGGGCCGCCCAGCACAGGGCAATGCAACTAAAACTGGGTCTGCATTGCTATTGTGCCATCACTTCACTCCATATACGAAGCGCTCGCACCTTAAGGGTAGCCCCCTGGCTGTGCAGCATAGCTGTGAAACAATTCACTGGGCAGCCAGGTTTCGGGGCTCAGCGGCCATGCGTGACATCATGTCATGCCACAAATGGTCCGGACTTGCTTGCATTATGGACCTCACTCCCAATAGCGATAATGAGGTGTTTCTTTCTGATCAGTGGTCCTATCATTCCTATTTCAGCTATCACAGGATCAGTGCTGGGCATGGGAATGATTTGTCCAATCATTTAATGTGTCTCTGATCACTGGAGAGAGCCACCCCTCCCTGGGTCCTGTAGACTGTGGCTGTCTGGCACAGAGGTTGATTAAGCACTCTATGGAGCTGGCATGTTCTCAGAGCAGTCCTGCCTGCTTTGTAACTTGGGGACTATAAAGTTGCAGCTGCACCAGTAAAATCCACTACATCCCCCAGTCTCATTGTCTATGCACTGGCCGCTGGGAGACTGACCATTGGAAGTGCTCTCTACTAGTTACATGCTAAACCGTCAGTCCCAGGGGGAGGAGTTTTCCCATACTGGGTCTGCCATTAGCAGAAAGTTTTTCCAAAGGGAAGCCGCTTCTGCATTGAGTACGCCAGTTTTACTTGCCTTCTGGGAGCTGGGTTTTGTGCGCAAGCACATTTTCCCTACTACTGTAGATTCCCTATTCGTTTGTTTTATACATGAGCAGTGGATGCACCCAATTGCCATCCAAATTGAATAGAGGGGTCTTCGTATAACCCAGGGGTGGGGAACCTTTTTTGTGCCAAGGGCCGTTTGTATGGGGGAAAAAATCCTTTGGGGGCCATATGTAAAAGTTTATCGGTACTCTTTACTTAGAAGGGCGCCCATCATGGCCATCTCGGGCATTGAATGCACTAAAAAATCGGGTGCGATGCGACCGACGAGATGCCCGAGATTTCCCATAGGGAACAATGTTAAATGTCTCAATTGACCCGATTTTCCTGTTCAATGCCTCAATTGACCCAATTTTTCCATAGGAAACAATGTTAAATGGGCCACAGAGGCCAAATAGGCACCCTGAAGTGAATAATGGCCATCCGAATTGTTAACGCCACCCCACGATCAACGTCAACCCGAAGCGTGGCGAGCGCAGCGAGCCCGAGAGGGGCGGCGGTACGCGTCCTACGACCTTTTCATACCCCCACTATCCACGTCGGCGTGGAGTTGAGAATAGAAAGTGTGGCGAGCGCAGCGAGCCACCGAGCCCGAAGCGCGGCGAGCGCAGCGAGCCCCGCGAGGGGACGCGGATACCTTCACAGGTATCCGCGTCCCCTCGCGGGCTTCACAGCTGTCCGCGTGCGCTCGCCACGCTTCGGGCTCGGTGGCTCGCTGCGCTCGTCACACTTTCTATTCTCAACTCCACGCCGACGTGGATAGTGGGGGTATGAAAAGGTCGTAGGACGCGTACCGCCGGCCCTCGCGGGCTCGCTGCACTCGCCACGCTTCGGGTTGACGTTGATCGTGGGGTGGCGTTAACAATTCGGGTGGCCATTATACACTTCAGGGTGCCTATTTGGCCTCTGTGGCCCATTTAACATTGTTTCCTATGGAAAAATCGGGTCAATTGAGGCATTGAACAGGAAAATTGGGTCAATTGAGACATTTAACATTGTTCCCTATGGGAAATCGCGGGCATCTCGTCGGTCGCATCGCACCCGATTTTTTAGTGCATTCAATGCCCGAGATGCCCGAGATTTTTTACTAACGATGCCCACGATCAAAATCGTGGGCGCCGTTCTAAGTAAAGAGTACCAGTTTATCTTACAAATTGTCCTGCTGCAGCCGTCCCACACACTGGTGGCTGCCGCTGAATAGGACTGACAGGCTCTGGCTGCTGTTAATTAAGAGGAACCTCGTGAGAAATACCGACCTCAAGCGAGAATTCCCCTGTACTTGACTCCCGGCAAAGCCGCCGGGCAGATGAGAGGGCCGCATACGGCCCCCGGGCCTGAGGTTCCCCACCCCTGGTATAACCCATCAATAAGGCTCCTCCCCAACAAGTTAATGCAAAAGGATATTGTGCATAACTATCACTTTACTACAAACCTCTTAGCTGCAACAGGCTTCTTTTGCAAAATAAAAATATAGTATCCCAAAAAATCATTCCATATGAATACAATTAGCGACAATAAGGATAATACTCTTTTGGATCTTACTGCAACAAATGAAAAAAAGTCACCTTAGCTGTACACTAAATAGCCAGACTACCACCAGCATAAACATTAAACTGATCATGTGTGTGTTTGACATTGTATTGACGCAACTCCCTTGCCTGCACTCGTTATTCTCTATTCACAGTATATACTCTGCAATGATTGATTGCAGTAAGAGACAAGGGCTGTATGACGTGATTCACTTGTGCTCTTCCCATTACTGTAGTAGGGCAGAGATGTCTGACACAGTGTGCATAGAACACTCATACCATCAGTTGCCAAGTTATGATACAGCAGGCAGGGGCACAGGTAACTCATGTAGCCTTCCTCCTAATTGCAGAGAGGGTTAGTCACCAAAATATTGAGGAAATAGAGGTTCTAGAAGCGTGTTCTCATTAAAGCCCATAGAGATGCACTGTCTGAGATAAAGGTCTTAAGGCCCCCATTCACTAGTGCAATATGGCCCTTTTTATGTGATTCCGACGCATTGCTGCAACGGTTGCATAAAAAGTGACACATAGCATGTCATTTACATGTGATCGCGTTGTGAGGTGCCTTCCCGTATGCCTCGCATCACAGTCGCAGATCCTACGGGCTGGCATGAATATTTGTCGCAGCCTGTAACCCATTTTTAGGATTGCATATGATACATATTGTATGCAAAAGGACTGCATACAATGTATCATATGTAATCCTGCCCCTCGAGAGCCACGGGTTATCACATGTGATGTGAGGTACCGCACGTGATACCTCACTCTAGTGGATGGGGGCCTTTACCAAGCGTTTTTGATCTAAAAGCCCCCAGACACTAGTCCAACTTGTCTGCCGGGGAGATCAAGGGAAGTAACATGCGATAAATCGGATGCAGCCACGATGTGCACTGACGGCTGTGATTACGATTTATCTCATGTGCAGGAGGTTCAATCTTCCAATCCAATGCGCACGGGCCCTGCATCGGATCATATCAGATATCAAACACGTGATTTGGCCGCTTTTCACCCATTTTTCTCAGATGTCTGTGGGCCTTTAATCTCTGAAATGCACTAGAGTAGACCTGTCCAACTTGTGTTTCTCCAGCTCTTGTTTTACTACAAGTCCCAGCATGCCCTGTCACAGTTTTGCTATTAGGGAATGCTAAAATCGTGGCAAGGCATTCTGGGATGTGTAGTTTTACAACAGTTGAAGACACACAGGTTGGCCAGGCCTGCACTGGAGAGTACCATATTGCTTAGTAGACATAGCCTGATATTTCTGACTATTTGCTCAATTCAAAGCTTCCTTTCCTGCAGTTAAAGTATCTTACAGAACAAGCGATATCACGCTTTAAAAAAAAAACATAAGATCATAGTTGCCTACCCTCCTGCATTCTGCAGGAGACTCCCTGAAATCTCCCTCTCTCCCTCATTAGTCTAGCAATCTCCCTCATTTCACCTAACCCAGATTACATTGTTAAATATTTTGGGGGAAAAAGAAATGAAAGAAAGATACATTTACATTGAATCATCAGCGCCATTTCCCAGCACTTTACCACGTACAGTATAGTAGCTCTTACTAACTGCTTTGGGGCTCATCTACATTTGGATATAATATACTGTGCATTATAAAATGACTATTTTAAAAGATTCCTCTCAGATGTAGCAGTACACACCCACGCTTCTAGGTGCCACGTTCACAATCTCTTTTCACAATATCTCCATATATAGAACTAGACACGCCCTTTGGGTGGAGCATAACACGCCCTCTCAACATGTGCAAAATTCTACTACCAACTATAATCTCCCTGAAACTCATTTTCAAAGGTAGGGAAGTATGCATAAGATAAGTATTGAATACGACTCTAATCTCATTTTAACAATTGCATTGTGAGGTTATGCGATGCCTAAATGCAAAATATGTTTAAACTACTTAGTAGGCATGGTTAGTGTAAGAGGGGTTAATAGCTATTTTAGAAGGCTGTTCTGGGGAATGGGAATAAGACAAACATTAGATATTTCTTATCTTTTTATGCAGAAATTCCGAGGAGAGTTAAAGACTTTTTATAATCTCTCTGAACTCTTAAGATGAAAGTTGCTTTCCTCCAACACCATAATATATATCTTATAATACAGCTTTTTAGAAAGAAAATTCCACCGATAATCCAAGGGCTCTTACACACAACGCAAAGTGTTTTAGGGCCCGATAAGATCTATTAATTTGATTAAAAGCTATTTTTCACTGGGTTAATGGTGCGTTTATTGCTGGCGTCCATGCTCAGTCATATGGTTAATGGGAGCTCAGAGAGGCAGGCAGACTGTGTACATATTTATCGCATACATTCATATCTTGCAATTAGAACACCAATTCAAAACCAGAAGAAATAAATAACAGTAGAAACATGAATTGCAGTGCCACCTAATGGCTGAGTGTTGTCATTTCATTTTTCTAGCAAACCATTCACTATGATAGAATTCTCATTTTCCAGCATCAGTGACTCTTCCAGTTATATTTAGAAGGTAAAACAAACAATATTTACCTATCACATTTGCAAAGGCTGTGTATCTAAAATGCCCCTAAAATGTTATACACTGAGCAGCTCATGTAGATTTTTCGGCAGACTAATTTTCTGGTTCAAACAGTAGAGCAACATTCCCTGTACTTATTTGCCTGCCAGAGTAACAGGCTGTATCTGGGTAATTTAGCTAATAAAACATTTGTCTCATTTCTCATTGAAACCCTGAATACTTTATATTTTGTAAACATTCTACTGATTCATTAATTCTGTGCTAGTAACTTCTGCTTCCCCAGAACTACAAGTCCCAGTATCCTGAAATAAAAAAATAAAAAAAGCACATTATTTATAGTAATAAGCATTGCATGAATTAATAGTAACTTACCACGGTGTGTCTACTGGTTGAAAGAATATATACAGTAAATGCTTCAAAAGCTAGTTTGCTACCTTGTGATTGCCTCTGTGTTTGTGCATGTGTGAGAGTGAAAGAAATGTAGTTTCACTCGCTGCCAACAGATGGCAGTGTTTGGAGGCACAAAAACGGAGGCTAGACATATATATAGATGATTACTATCTATAAGTTGCAATTATGTAATAACTAAGGACAATAGTAGTTTACAAATCAGGATTAGTTATTAATAATTGCTATTCAGTCAATCACATATCAAAATATCATCATTGATCTGTCTTTAAAACAACTAAAAGATTTAAAGATTGACTATTTCATGAGGTCAAGTTAAAGTTAAATCCTAGCTGTCCCAATTTAGGCCATCACGGAAGCCATGCAGCAATACCTACTGTAGCTGTCTGCAGGGAAAAGTTTCTTGGTAGACTAAAGCTGGGTATAAATTACAATATTTTTGGTAACGGTGTGGACGATAACAATATTGTCAACAATATTTTTGTGCATATTGTCTAGCTATGCCCGACAAACCCCCATCATCATCTGTACATGTACAGAGGGACTTATTCAGATCTGAGCTCAGTACAAATTTGTTCGGAAAATGGGCAAAACTATGTGCACTGCAGGTGGGGCAGATGTAACACGTGCAGAGAGAGTTAGATTTGTGTGAGTTATTTTGTTTCTGTGCAGGGTAAATACTGGCTGCATTATTTTTACACTGCAATTTAGATTTCAGTTTCAGCACACTCCACCCAAATTTATGCTCTTTGCACAGGTTACATCTGCTCCACCTGCAGTGCACATGTATTGCCCAAATTTTTTCTAAGCTCAGATCTGAATAAGGCCCAGAGAACGGAGCACATTGTTAGTGGAAGACCATGTTGCAGAAGGCACTGCTAGCCCTGTGCCGTTGCTTCCTGCACTAACTCGCTGAGGCCTGCCAGTCTTCCGCAATCCTGTTAACACTCCCTCCCTCCCCAGCACCTATGCATGTGCAGATGAGGGAACGCATTGTTAATGAGGGCCATGCTGCCGATCCCACTGTTGCTCCCCCCACCAGGCCGGGTGCTCGCTGCCGCCGATATGAAAATATTTCACAAAAATATATCTTTAAAGATATCTACAGTGGCCACATCCAGGACTGTATACTTATTGACTATAGTCAGGATTGAGCTGCATGTACAGATGACAGAGGGGGACTTTAACGTGCACAAATTGTTAACAATATAGTTTATACACACTACAAGATATGCTCAATAATATTGATAATGATATAGTTACCGCGCATATCGTTAACAAAGATTGTGTACTAATGTGTACTCAGCTTTACTGTAAAACACATTACAAGCACTAGACAATTCCAGGAGTGTGGCTAAACCTCACACCCTTGATATGATACACAGGGCAGCCGAGAGGGGGGGGGGGGGGGGGAGCGGGTACTAATTACCCAGGCCCAGGCTTGCTGGAGGGGCCCTGGTCCAACCCCTCCCTTTCCCCTCCTTCCCTCCCGGGTAGCAACAGCAGCACACAGTTCTACAACATGTGCTGTGCTGACAGCAGGCTCAGCATGAGTGTATCACTGACAGCGTGAGAGGTCATGCTGAGCCTGCCCTCAGCACAGCACATGCTGTAGGTGTGTGCTGTTGCTCAGATGACAGATTTTAGAGTTTTCTTTCACCCTCCTCTAAACATTTTGGGGACGTGGCCTAAGTGCGGGAGGTGCCCACCCCCCCACACTTAGACCATGCCCCCAAAAGTTCACCGGGGCCTGGCATTCCTCTCGGCTGCCCTGATGATTCAACAATGTCTTATTTTGAAGAGAACTTGGAGGCTTATCCATACCTGATCAGCTAATTTGCAGAGACCTGGGAGCAGATCACACACCCTCCCTGAAAATGTCTGGGCATGCCTACATGTTTCCTGACAATCACTGATAAAGGCCAGTAATCCCCCCTCCCCCACCAACGCCGGCTTCCTGTCAGTCAACTTGCAAACGTTCCTGAGATTAGACAAGATTCTAGATTTTTTTCCAGAAAGGCTACTATATGTGCGCATGCATAGTCAATCATTAATTGGCCGGCGTGAGAATTTGTGGCCCAGCGATTAGGTCTGAATAATCCCCATGGTTGTATAATTTGTCTTTTTCCATAACCAGAGCTGAGAAAATTACTATTGAAAATCCAGTGGGAATACGGTCACTAGGTCGACAAGCATTAGGCTGACCACTGAAAGTCGACAGGGACATTAGGTAGACATGGTGAATGTCGACAGGCAGAATGTTGACATGGGGTTTTTCACTATTTTTCATGCCCTACCATCCACTAGGGCATGGTGGTAGAATAAAATAGTGTGCCGAGCGTAGCGAGATACCACGCCTGAAGCATCGCCTGCGCAACGCGCCATGTGAGGGGACGTGGTGCCCTGTCGACCAGGGGCAGATACAGGATAAAATGAAAGGGGGGGGCACCATGATAAAAGAGGGTTTAGGTGGGGGAGGGGCGGTGTTAGTAATGCCAGTGTACATGCTAAGAGAGCGGCAGAGAGAGGGTGGGAGTGGGATTAGAAATAGGCCCTGGCATTTAAAGTACGCAGGCTCACCATGGCGACAAAAGTGAAGGATGCAGTTGTGCGCGCGCCGAAGGCACGCTCCAGAAAAGGGAGTGTGGCCACTCAACAGGGGGCATGTCCTTGAGTGTAGTGTACAACACTATATACAACTTCTACACATTATGCAACAAAATACTAGACCCCACTATACTTGCCCCTACACATGATGCCAAATGGAAAGAGACAAAATTCACATAATGCCACATGGATTGAGACAAAATTCACATAATGCCACACGGATTGAGCCAAAATTCACATAATAACACATGGATTGAGCCAAAATTCACATAATGCCAAATGGATTGAGCCAAAATTCACATAATGCCACATGGATTGTGTCAAAATTCACATAATGCCACACAGATTGTGCCAAATTCAAAAAATGCCATACGGATTGAGCCAAAATTCACATAATGCCACTAGGATTGAGCCAAAATTCACATAATGCCACATGCATTGAGCCAGAATTCACATAATGCCACACAGATTAAGCCAAAATTCCCAATATGCTTCATAAACAGGTACATTGTCCACCAAAGGCGGGCTTTAAACATTTACACCATAATGTCCATTACACGTTAAGTTACATGCCATTATGTCCATTATGTATTATGCCAAACACCATAATGCCTATTAAAAATTATGCTACATAAGTGCTGCTTATCTACATGCTCATTGCCAAGGGTTCCATGCTCATTGCCAGAGGTTCCATGCTCGTTGCCATGTGGGATTACATGCTTATTGCCAAGGGAGAATACATGCTCGCGGTAAATGGGGGACAGCCGGCGCCAGGCAGAAGTGATAAGCACTGATAGTGGCAGAGCCTGGCTGTATTCAGAGCACTGTCTCGGCTATTTGAAATAATACCCCTTTCACACCAGAAAATGCATTCCCAAGTTGGCCCCCTTTACACCAGCCTAGTCCCTGCATTTTATGGTGTGAGGGGGAAAGAAAACCACCCCTCCCCTTCTTTAACCAGTTATCTCATTTAACTGGCTATATCTTCGGAACCAACTGACCCATTTACATGAGACAAGTATCATATTGATTTGAGTGGGCTTTGAATGATTTTGGTCCAGTGAAACTGAAACGTTTGGTTCCAGAGTAATCTGCCATCAAAGAACATGAACAGCCATGAAATTACATTTCAAAAATAGAAAAATCGGTTTACATGCAATATCTCTGGAACCGATTGACCGATATGGACCATCATATCATATTGAAGGCCCAGTGATTTGGAATTGAATGAGATCAACCACAAGCTTCTGTGATGCCAGGGAGGGAACTGTCAGCCGTCGGAACTCGGTGGGGGTCGGAATTGCCGGGTCCCATATTATCCTATGGGGAAAAAACGTTACAGCTTTGCCAGGCTATATCTTTGGTTCCCGGGGGGCTAGAGACACGGGGCTGGGCTCGTTGGAAAGCCCTGGTCCTCAGCTACAAAATGAAATGACAGGGGGGGCACGTGCCCAGGTGCCCCCCTGAATTCGCCACTGATGTCATCCGTGTCGACATTTGAGACAGAAAAAGTGAAAAACCTCATGTCGACCTTTTGACTGTTGACCTTCCCCTTGTCTACCTAATGTTCCTGTCGACCTAACCCATGTCGACCTTCAGTCAAGTCGACCATCTTGCCTGTCGACCTTCAGTGGTTGACCTAATGCTTGTAGACGTAATGTCTGTCTATCCAATTACCCATACCCGAATGGAGTACATCACAGTGGGGTCAAACTGTATAATTCCTCACAACTCATCTGGTAATGGCATATTCATAAAAAAGTGATTGGATGCATTTCTTGCAGGAAATGGTGTTTGTAGTTGTTGTTAATAAATAGGATAATTGGAACTATTGGTTCAGGGAAACAATCTGATTGCTGCCATGTGAAGGGTCTTCTGGCAATATCACATATCCAGCACAGCTTATATGGCTTACCATAGCCTTGATTAACATAGCTAAAACATGAACTTGTTGGCTTTGGTGCCTTTATTTAACCGGACTTCTACCTCTGAGCATCTACAATAAATAATTGTTTTGTTTTTTTTAGGACTCTAAACTCGAGCCAGTAATTGTGGCCCAGACTCCTGAAGATACCAGATGTAAGACGTCGCCAGCCCTAAATAAATCGGTAAGGCACACACTATACAGAGAGATGATGCTGCTTTGGAGTTCAGTGTATACAATATATATATGTTCATGTACTGTAAACCCAACTTACTCATGATGTTCTTACAAATGCCTGGTAATGGTATGTGCATCCATTGTATCATGGCTCATTGGGTTAGGCAACCTTCATCTTATGCTAAATCTAATGATGGTAAAAGCATGAAATAATATCTACATATATATAACTTATTCAGTGGGCAGACCCACTTGTATTTTTCATTAAATACCATGGCTAAAGAGTGACACCTGAGTGACCTTCTGTGAGGGGTATTTGCAGGCTCATTTACAGTTATAGCCAGGGCTTAAAGTGGTCATGCAGAGGAGCGGGAACTCGTTTCCTCTATGCCACCTAATTACACCCATTTCCATACCCCTATTAGGTAGAGACTGGGCCAGTGGTAGGGTTTTTGGCATCCCCCTGCAAACTAGAATGCTTTTAAGTGAGAATTACTGGGTAGGGAAAAGTGGAGGTTAAAATGTTCCACCCATTCCCCTTCACTAATACCCCTGGGTATAGCTGACATTGCTACTCTCACATGAAACTGTACATATTGATATTCATATGGCAATCTGAGAGATGAAGTTAATCCACCACAGGCATCAGTAAGCAGACTCAGGAGCAGTACTATTTTTCACTACTATAAAGCAATAGAATGTGTTGTAGGAAGATGCTGTCACATCCATCAGAAAAAGCAGCAGACAGTGGAAGATACTGTATATGTGCAGGTCATGCTGAAGTTCCTGGGGAAACCAGTGAAGGCCAAATGCCCTACAAAAAAAATGTTCTTTATGTTGATAGATATCCTTTACTTATATCGATGAGGAAAATTTTCAGAATTGGCAGGTGTATTCTTTGTGCTGCTTGGGGGCTAAATTTGACGATAAGAGGTAAATTTACTAACACACAGATTTTTAGAAGTGGAAAATGTCTAGATCTACCAATCAGATTCTACTTTTTTAAATCTCATTTATCTAGCATCTTCTATAAGATAATACCTGAAATCTGATTGGTTGCTATTTGCAACATCTCCACGTCTAAAAACCAGCACTTTAGTAAATACACACCTAAGTGTATCCAGTAGACTTAACATTAGAATGAACCGACCTTGTTTCACAGCTTTATGCATAAAGTATACATTTGTCATAATGCGTAATTACAAATACGGCGCAGCAATACATTACATAGAAGCATTATCACTATTTAGCCCTGTAAAATATTATTACCTTTACCATAATTATTTGCACTCAGTGTTCCCACAGTCTCACTCATACTTCGGTGAGATCAAATAGAATTGAACCAAGACATGCAATTCATGTCACTAAAGCTGTCATAGTGACAATTGCACTGCACATGAGAGACACCGTTTCCTTATCATGCAAGATACTGATACTTACCAAGACTGACAGATTTCTGGCAACATTCATGATTTACATCCTGTGTTTGGACAGGTGATGTATTTTTATTTCTGTTCTTTTATGTTTACTATAATGAAGTTTGTTACAAAATCCAGTTTCTGCATTGCCGGATGGATACTTGTAGTCTCTCATTATTGTTACTTTGTTATTGTAGGATTTCTGTCTGCTCTTCCCTACTTCCCATTTTTGTTATTGTGCCATTAGTGTCATTTGTCATAGAAGAGGCTTCACAGAACCAAACTGCATTCCAGGCAATGGCAATACTGATAAAGCCTGATGCTGCTAGTATTTATCTCTGATAGACAGCGATCATTGGAAATATTGCCCATCCATTCTCCTTGTTCAGCTGCTCACTCATTAAGTTGCTGCATGTTGCTATTTCTGTACATACTGTTTATTGAGGTAAACTGGACAAGTAGAGTCCTAGCTGCCCTCAAAATAACCTTATTGGATTGAAGTTGTGTTAGTATGTTTTTCTTTCTATCTTAGAAAAGGAACTTTACATCATTTTTGTAATTGTGATTATTCCATATGTGCAGATCAAGTTTATTATTTTGTATGAGAGCTAAACATCTGCAGTGCATTTAAGAGTTGTGCCCCCTCCACACATTAAGGAACTGCTCTGTACTGTACAAGTAACACCTACATTTTTGCCCTGGCTGTGTATCAGTAAGTGCTGTCATTTCTGTGTGGGTCTATGTGTCCCTACTCAGACTGTAAGCTCTCAGTCAAGCCTTCTATGCCCTTTGCTTTGGTGATGTACATATATATATATATATATATATATATATATATATATATATATATATGACATCTGTACACTTTAACAATATACAACAGAATATCAAATGTTGTTTGTTGTTGCTTAATAAATAAAGATTTATAATTCAGAAATGTACAGGTGGAGCATGTCTTAGCCAGCTCAAGGAATCGCCAGATTCCCTGATTTGGCGCAGGCTGGTGGAGAGGCGTGCCATCTGACCAATCAACAGTGAGGAGTAGATTATCTGCCCATCTCCATTTCAGGAAGATGGGCAGGGTTAGGGGGGTCTGTGGCAGCTACGGGGAGGCAGCGGCGAGGCGCCGGCGGGCACCGTCAGAATGGGGTGCATATCGCCTCATGTGCGTGTGCCCCCTTCTGGTGGATGGCGAAAGGCGACAATTGGAAATAGAATCGCCAGGAGCAGCTCTAATGAGAGCTGCTCCATCTGTATGTCAGTGTTCCCATACCATAACTTACGATAAACCACCAACCAATCAGCTCCTTCCTGACATTTTTCAAAAACAGTTAGGAGGTGATTGGCTGGATGCTTATCACTCTCCATTTCATCACTTTTTTAAGCTTAGTGCATCTGGCCCATAACCAGGGCTGGCTCTACTATTAGGCAGCTTTAGACAGCTGCCTAGGATGCTGGAATCTGTGGGGCACGACTGAGTCTTCTTATCACAAAATATGGTTGTCTATGTGAAAGGCATCCATTTTGTCTTCCCTGGTGGAGGGTCTGCACATGCACGTACATGCGCATGTGCAAACCACCTGTGTGAATGTCTTTGGCAAGTATCACACTCACCGAGGCATTCGCACGGGCAGTAGAGGGAAGGGGGCGTGCTGGGGGAGGCATCAGGGGAATGACCAGCATTTTGTGTGCGTCCCTAGGAATGCAGACGTGGCGTTGCCTGCTTGTGGTGGGTCACATGATGTCATATAACGTCAGCACCCATACCCATCTTTGGCAATCAGTGGCAGAAATAAAAGACATTTTAGACTGATGTTATTTCCAAAGGAGAGATAAATCATTCAATGGTCAGGGAATCATTTCTCTCCCCTTCAGCCACATGCGAGGGGATGTGCTCTCGTACACATCCCCTTGCATGCTAGTGAGGGGATGCGGCATTCCCGGGTCAGAGCTGACCTGTTTGCTACGCCCTTGAGGCAAGTTCCGGCTCCGGAACTTCTAAGATGCAACCTCCAAACTTTTACTTGGCTGGAAATTAGGTATTGGTGGCAGTGAAGGGTTAGAATGGGTGGAAGTTTTGCCTTCTATATAGTTCACAGGTTCTCTAACTCGGTCCTCAGGACCGCACACAGTGCATGATTTGCAGGTCTCCTCAACGAATCAAGTGAAATAATTAGCTCCACCTGTGGATATTTTAAAATGTGTCAGTCAGTAATGAATGCTCATGTCGGCTGACCTTAAAAATGTGAACTATGTGGGGACCTGTGGACCGTGTTTGAGAACCACTGATATACTGTAGTTCATTGTGAGTCTGCTATTGTTATCTGATGATGCCATGTTAGTCTGTTAAAATCCCCCTTTGCCTTTGCCTAAAGCAGAAAATGCTTGAGTACACTTCTTTTAAACTCCAGGTGGCTGATAACTTTCAAAGTTACCTCAAATCTGGTTTTAGAGTATGTGGTCTACACCTAAATTGTCTGAGTCTATTATTATTCGGACAGCATTAACAAGTAGTGACTTCTTATCATGTATCCTTCGTTCTTTGTTCTCCATACTTACAAGAACAGGTATTATCTGCTTTTGACTAGCAGTATAATATCATAATGAACTATCTAAATGAACTCTCTGCTTATGAATAGAAACATAATGTCATACTGAACTCTCTATGGGCTGGTCTGTATAGACGATTAAGAATACAAAGAAGGAAATTACAAAGTGTTCCTATTTTACAAAAACGAATTTAGAATTATTAAAATAGTTTCTAAATAAATCAGTAATAAAGTTGCAGAAAGTTATCATGGTTGATTTAGTCACCTGATTACACTCATGCAATCCCTGAAAGAGAGCTGCGTTAGGGGTACTGTACACTATATTTTATGGCTGTTGCAATGTTTTGCTTCTTTGCATGTTTTTTGAATAGGTAAAAACTGTGATGGACTTTCCAAAACCGTGCCAGCATTCGCTGACTAAAGAAAAAGAAAAAAAAGACTAGAAAATGCTAATGAAAATAAAAACATTTTCTAGTTTGGTAGACAACTCACGAACAACTGTGCTGTCACTGTCTACTCCATTCTGTAAAAACAAAAATATCACAGGCTGTTTTTTTTAAAAAAACATCTTTTTATTGAGCACTGCATTGCATATCCATAACAGTATCACGGAAACTTTATTTACAAAACATTACAAGTTTTACAAGTAGTACAACATACTATACATACATTGTGCTTAAAAGACTATTTTGCTGTGTAACATGTCTTGAATACTGTAGATATATCCTTCTTCAAAATAAAGTCTATATGAAAATACATAAAACATTTACTGAGTATTTATTTGCGAAAAGTCCGTAATAAGTGAAATATGGTTATTACAACAGCAATAGTACAATATCAATGACAGCCCGCAGTTCAGAAGCCCACCAAAACATCTGAAGTAATCAGTTCCTGTTTTTATTTTTTATTTTAGTTCATATCTCAACCCACACTTGTTGCAAATTGTCATTTACTTTAGTATAAATATGTTAAGTCAGAGGTTCCCAAACTGATTGTCGTTCCATTCTGCGGTGCCTCAAGGCCCTGGTTTGGCGGAACAAGACCAATTCCAATTATTTATGGTCAATGTAAGAGGCATTAGCAGTGCTTATGGCTTCCCATCATAAAATATGTGGACAAACAGAAGAGAAGCCTGTCCTTCCCCACATAAGAAAACCTAAATCTGGATACATACTATAAGATTATCTGTAAGGAACGAAAATCTGGTAATGATAGTTGACCATTTGATCCCTAGCACTGAAGAACAGACAAAAATTGTCATTCAGACAAATTTGTTAAATCCTTTTGATGTAACCAATATATCTGAACATCCATTTTTGGCTGGTTTTTGGCTTTTGGAAGCAAATGGTTGATTGCTCCAGACATTGACAGATTTTTGTTCCAATCAGCTAGATAGGACAGATAATCTTATAAAGACAACATAATTTAATACATTTTCTGAAATTTTCATTCAGAAAAGTTTGGACTAGGGCATAGGTTCTCAAAGTCAGTCTTCAGGACCCCCACACAGTACATGTTTTGCAGGTCTCACAGAATCAAGTGAAATAATTAACTCCACCTGTGGATCTATTAAAATGTGTCAGTCAGTAATGAGTGCACTTGTGCACCTGTCGGGTGACCTGGAAAACTTTGAACTGTGTGGGATCCTGAGGACCGAGTTTAAGAACTACTGGACTAGGGGTACCGTGAAAAATATTCTGATACTCTAGGGTGCCTGATTCCCCAAAAAGTTTGGGAACCACTGTGTTAAGCTATGGCTTTAAGTCTAAGATTTGTCTTCTTTTGCTTTCTTTAAGCTTCCACCATCTGCTTCCTCTGGGTACCTGAGGCATAGAAAAAAGTACACAAGCAACTTTAATAAAGAGTTCAACCACACCAGGTAAATAGTTATGAAATGTTTCCCAACAGAGCTACTGAGACATGAATCAGTGATATCTCAGTGTAACCTAATATCAGTCGCATAATGTTTTAGTTGGAACTACAGTATAAAACAATCATCTGAGATACTGCTCATAGTTTGATATGTGTAGCCATTGTTTGCATTAGCCAATAGTTAAGTTTCCTGGCATACTATGGGGGGGGGGCGGTCACATGATAAATGTACACATTGTGGTGATTTCTATATTTTTTAAAAAGCAAACAAAAAAACAATCCTTTTGGGTGTTTATTTAACTTAAATAACTGGCACAGTACAAGAACAATGTTGATATTTCCCGTATGTATTTGTTTTTAACCTGCCAGTAATGATTTATGATTATTTAAGTCATATAGCACATAATATAATGAAAAGAGAAGGGTTGAAATACTACTGAGCTCTATCTGCTTTGTGACCTTCTCCTTTTTCCTATGGTGTCTGGCAGTCATTTTAAGTTCACCAACGAGAGAGATTTTGAAAAGGATATAATGATATTAGAGTATACTGTAGGTTGGTAATCAGTTATATCGGATATATGCTTAAAATGTACTCAGCTTAGTTAAAGAAAAAGAAAAAAAAGAAAAACTATTTGTTTAGGCACTGTATGATAATCCTGGACTTTTAAGCTAATAACATATTTTTTTACTGTACATAGTGAATGTAAATTGCTAATGCATATAAAATGGGCTACCATTTGCTTAAGTGTAGAACTATAAATGGTTCAACTAGCTTTGGTAAGTGTACAACATTTTTCAATGAAGATTTAGTTATGTAATGGTTTGTACTTGTTTAGTTTCATGGCGGCAGTTACGTACTTAGCGTAGCGTCCCTTTCAGAATCGGCCTTGTGTTCCCGCGCCCAGCGTACTTAGCATAGTCAGTCAGAAGTAGCTGACTTACTTGTGTAGTTTCACGGCGGCAGCCTAAGCTACGTTATCAGCGTAGGCTGCCGCCTTGAAACTTCACAAGCAACTACCGTATTGTTGTCAGGAACCGCATCTCTGCCCCGGCATCCCTGTCAAGCCTAGTCAGCGCCTCTCTCACACCACTGGCACCTGCATGATGCCCTCTCTATGGCGGGGAGGTGATCATGCTGGTGCCGGGGGAGAGGTGCTCCATCATTTTGACACGCTCCTGCAATGATACGCTCCTGCTTCTGAGTAGCTATTGCTCAGATGTATGATATGGCAGGTGCAAATGTGTTCCTGAAACACCCCCACTATCCATGGCACCCCGATGCATGATGAGCGTAGCAAGCCCTGCGAGGGAATGCATTATGCGTCCTCCCGACCTTTTATTTGCGTGTGCTGGGATGAAGACAGGGCACCCATGAGAATGCCTAGCATTTTCATGGGGACACCGATAAAGCACTGGGTGTTCCCATGGCCAGGTACCGAGCTCTTCTCCCTGGCTAAGCCCTCCCTCTACAGACAGTAGGGCTGGCTGGGTTTCTGACCCTGGGCAACAAGCATATAATACCCCCAGGAAACGTGCATATAATACCCCTGTGCAATGAGCAAGAAACATCTTTGGCAACTAAACATGAAACCCTTGGCATCGAGCAAGGAACCCCTGGCAACGAGTATGTAGGTAAGAGGCCATCATGGGTATTGGGCGTAATGATGTGTGCCATCACATGAATTGGCTATTATTAGTTAGGGCAAAACGAATTTTAGCAAATAGTTCAACCGCGCCAACTGAGGCTGCTGCACCGTGTTCCATCCTGGGATACCAAACCCACATACAAGCATTCACACGAAAAACAAATGGATGGACACTGGTGCGCTGTCTCTAGATCATGATATTCATTCCACTTTCGTCTGCTCAGCAATTCTCCAACGGAAAATACCCATATGAAGAGTGAAAGATAGAGAAACACCAAATCAAAGCTCTAGACCAATTCAATATTCTTGAAAGGATGGGATATCCTTTAGACTGACCTGTATATCAGGCCCTATATACACATAAAGGTATCTTTCAATATCACTGGGATACACTGATTCCCATGGAAAGCAAGCTCACCTTAGACCGGTGCCCTATGTTCGCTGAAAGGTATCTTTAGATTCCAGGATCCCCAGACCAGCCATAATAAGTCCAGGACCAATTCACACAAGGTTAGAAAGGGTTTATTCCAAACAGCATAAAAAATTTGCAGGTAAAAATCAGATAAAACAGGTAATTCCTGCTTGCACTTCACCTCAATCACCTGCTCCTCACCTGGGTAGGGAGACCTTGAGGAGGACTTTCCTGCATCAAATGACCCTCAACAGCTCTATTTTTTCACCTTATGAGTTGTCCACCTTGTCTCCCTACCCGGGTGAGGAGCAGGTGTTTGAGGTGAAGTGTAAGCAGGAATTACCTGTTTTATCTGTTTTTTAACTGTAAAACTGGAGATTTCGTACCAAATCTCTCACTTTCTGGTTCTCTCACTCCATTACATTTCACCCTATATGTTTGAGATGTATTTTGTTCAACTATGGAGTTTGCTGTTTTTTTGTGTGTTGTCCTTCTGTGTTTTTTTTTTTACTACCTGTCCTTCATCAAGTCGAAATACACTTTTGCAGAAAGAGAAGAGCTTAGTTTAGTTATGTCCAGCATGTGTTGCCAGGGTCAGCATATTCACAAAGATTTGCAATTATCTGTGTTATGTTTATAATCACAGCTGAGAAAATGTATTAAAGTTTGATTTTCGCCTACAGCACTACTTACAATTAGGTAAAAGCTTAAAAATTGTCTGTATTAACCTCTTCACTCTTCTCAATTCTTAGTTAAAATCTAAACTTCTTATGCTACACATCTATAGTCCTTACTGTAAACTATGCAGAACTGCAGCAGTAGTTGAGGAAAGGCATTTAACAACCTGTAACATGGCTAAATTCTGTCACAATGGCTATCTATGCTGATGTGTATCGGTAATTCAGATGACCAGTGATCAGTATGCTGGTGCTCAGAATACCAATGCCGGCATCTTGAAGAAGGTAATCCCAAGAGGGATTAAGTAAGTGTATTATCCCGGCGCCCTCTAACCCTCCCTTGCAGCAGCCTATCACTAAGCCTCTCCCCCTGCAGCCTAACCCTCCCCATTAGTGACTAAATCTAACCCCCACAGGGCTGCCACTAGGAATTTTGGGGCCGGGACTCATTTCCAGTCCGGGCCCATCCAGCCCCCCATCTACCACCTCATCCCCCCCCCCTCCCCCTCCCTTCAATTATCAACCGACTCAGCAGGTCCCGAAGCACAGGCTTCTTCAATGCAGGATGGTGAGATAATCAAAGCTTGTGTACGAGCAGCCGCTCTGATTGGCTAATGGTACACAAGCTCTGATTGGCTCAAAAGCCGGTGCCACATTTTAATTGACCGTCTGCATCCTGCATGGAAGTGCAGTGCAGGCAGCACAGCAGAGGGTTGCAGTTGGCAAAATGAGTGTCCAGAGGCAGGGACACAGGACAGCTGTACCCACAGCACCCCCCTGTCGGAAGCCCTGTATCCACATATCTTGTTGGTAAACCTAACCCCCCATCCTACAGCCTAACCCTATCCCCTCTTTGTAGGTGCCTAAACATTTACCCTGGCATCGGTCTGCTGGAGGGTCCCTGGTCCCACTCCCCCCAGCCCCATTGCAGTGGGGAGAGAGGGAGGACATTCTGCCACTGCGGCACAGCCTCTCTCCACAGCTCAGCACATGCTCATGACCTGCTGAGGGGGGTCGCCAGAGGAGGGGGGTGTGAATCAAGGGAGGGGGGGCGTGGGGGGGGCGCGGGGGCCGGGGGGGGAGTTCCGCTCACCTACACCATGGTGGGTGGTGGGCGTGTACTGTAGCCCTGGGTGGGCGGGGTGAGGTGATGTCAAGGGGGTGGGGGTGTGTATAACACTGGACTTTTCCCTAGGGGGGGCGGGTTTGTGTATAACGCTGGGCGGGAACGTTATACACACAGGGGATGAGTGACAGATCTGGCTAAATATATAAGAGATATCACCCTTTACAGCCTTTTGGGTGAATTTGATTTTTTTTGTGTGAGCTCTATAAGCTTAATTGTACTTAATTGTACTTTATTCGAAATCCTTGCCTGTAAACTGTGTAAAATGCCTGATTAATTATACCTCTTAAAAGCTCATTTTGGACACTTTAAAGACTGTAATGTATTTGAATTTACCAAACTAGAATTTACACATAACTTTATGCACACAATTTTCGCCAATAATAGAAGCAGTCAAGACAGATCTTCCTACTTTTACATATCGCATGCGATTCCCTACACGGTGCGATTTGAACAAGACAGGATGTGATGTAGTACAAAAATACCTGCATCCGCATAATATTTTGCCTTGTGATATGGACTGCACAGGAGAGCACATCATACAGCAAGGCAAAATAAAAATGGTGCGATTTGAACTAGAGCTGATGCGATTTAAACAAAACAGTTCAAATCGCATGCGAGAATAGCACCGTGTGTGGGCTCCTGGACTAGAATTTGTGTGAACATCCTTCATAAACCCTTCAATGATGGTGGTTCCGTAATCTGTAGAGTCACTCTCTTATGTCTGTCCATCACAACATGAATGTGGGTAAATATTGAGGTTTATAACCGACCCATCAACTCTGTTATGGTTTAGACTACAGCATAAACAGATTGCCCTCGTGCACACCAATAACACATATGATTTACTTTCCATCTCACGACTAATAACCAGTCCCCTGCAGGTCTGTATTTCCTTGCCTGGAGGCAACAGATTCCTCTCCAATGTCACTCTCCTACAGCTGTTCCCAACACAGGACACTAGGTGAAATAAACTACAGTAATAGCCTTATTTATTTCATCAATACATTACAACATTTCTGTTCAACAAGTACACCTAAAACTACAACAACTTCCAATGGTCTCACATCAGTGGCTTTGCCTGCTGAATTTATAGCAATAAATTAAAAAAGGACAGGAGAAACATCACCTTCACCAATCCCTTTTTTTACCAGTTTCTCCAAATTTGAAGTTTTATCACCTCCTCTCTCTCTCTCTCTGAAACTGGTTCTCTCAGAAACCTCACACCTATGGAAAGCCTTTGTGCCAAAAGGCCCATGGATATAGGCATCATCTCACACTTATACCATTCCATTCTCACTCCGGACTTCCCCTCACTGGAAACCCACGAAATTGCCTGGGAAACAGACCTGGAGATTTCGCTGGGTGAGGACTCTTGGAAAGAGATCAGCCTAGCCATTTCTAAATGCTCCATCAGTGTAGCCATAAAAGAGACCTCATGCAAAATTTACACTCGATGGTATCTGGTCCCAACACGCCTACACACTATATATCCTTCTGTCCCTAACTCATGCTGGCAATTATGAGTTTGCGAAGGAACATTCTTCCACATCTGGTGGACCTGTCCATGCATTAGGCCCTTCTGGACAATGGTCCAAACCGTCATAAACTCAACCCTACCAGACTGCCCCCCCCCCTAACACCCACCACAATGCTTCTATGCGCCCCAGTCGAACAGTTATCCACCTTCTCTAATAAATTGATTCTACACATCACCTGCGCCGCTAAACTTCAGGTCGCCAAAGCCTGGAAGAACCCCGATCCTCCATCATATCAAGAACTACTTAACCGAATCTGGTTTGTCTCCAAAATGGAATATATAACCAGCCTCCAGAACAACACAGTGGAGAGGTTTCACAAGGTGTGGGAACCCTGGTACTCTTCAAAAAACCTCCCTCTCCCAGGACTAATTTGATCCTATCCACCATTTCGCCTCCTCCTAAACGCTTGAACCACCAACTTATGTCCTTCTCCCATGCCTTACATTCCTATTCTTCATCCAACCCCCCTTCCTCCACTCCCTATCCATACCTCCCGCCTCCTCCCACACCCTCCCTTATATGTCTTTCTCACCTACCCTCACCCCCCTCCTATTAACCTTCCCCCCTCTCCACCCTCACCACCCACTACACCGCCTTATGCTCCCCCCTCCCCCCTACTCCTCACGTCCCATACTATTTCCTTCTTTTCCTCCCTCCCCCTCCCTGTTCGTACTATTCTCATACCTCAAAACTCAATACAGCAATCCTAGGGGTTGTATTCTTCAACTCAACCGCTACATTATACCCTAATAACTACTTGTTCATCTGTTCTCCATGTTACTGTTGTAACGCACTTTGTATTGCCTTTGAATTTTCAATAAAACATATGAATGAAAAAAAAAACGGAAAAAAAAGGCCTGATTTAGCATTTATTATTGCAAATGTGTTCTTACACACCTGTCCATCTTGCACCATATTGGGTAAAATGCCTGGCATAACTTAGATGCCCCCAGTGGGTAGCTATTCCCTGACTTTTTCTTATATTCAGCATCATTATTTTGTTGTAACTGCATCCAAAGTCACTGATAGTACAGTATACTGGGTGTTAAGTATTAGGGTGGTATTCAATGTGAATACCGGCGACGTATTTAGGATTCGCTGCACATTCGCCACTGGTCGCCGCGTTCCGGAGCCTCGCCGGCTCCGGTATTCAACGAGTCAGGGGCTCGCTGACCCTGACCGGCGAATATGAGCTCCTGCGGCAAACGCCGCAGGGTGCCTGAGGACAGTGGCAGGCAGGGAGATGGAAGTCTCCCTGCCTGCCCCACAACGTTTGTGGGGGGGAGGTGGGCTCCCCGGGTGCCAGGCAGCACAGGCTGCCCCCCGGGGGTGCCAGCAGGGGACCGGGCATATTCACTACACCCGATCATGAATATGTAATGATCGGGTGAAGTGAATATATGAATATCTAATGAGCGGCTCGGCTCGGCTCCGGCCCCCTGCTGGCTGGTCTGTGTAAAAAAAATATATATATACTGTATATTTTTTTTAATTAAATATATATTCATGTGCTTATAGCACATGAATAAAAATAGCATGCCCCTCCTCAGAATAAAATTCCTGATTTTTTTACACCAATTGTAAAAAACAAAACACTTTATTTTAAAAGTTCACCTTCCACTTCACCATAAAAAGATAGCGATTGCTACTTGGTGAATCATGGCGAAAAAAACCTTGAAATGTATTCGCCATCTGGTCATTGAATAGGGTGATTCACCGTTTTAGTCAGAAATTCGCCTTACAGCACAAAATCGCCATAAAAACCTGGCGAATCAGCCTCATTGAATACCGCCGTTAGTATTATGCGACAAAGGAATTGGTATAAAGTTGCAGATTAAGCAGAACATTGTGTGGCTCAATGCATAGCGCTGCTCACTCATTTCAGTCCACTGTCTGAACCGGGCAGCTATTTAAACAGAATCAGATGCAAGTGAGGGCTCTTCTGAGCCTCTTGCCTGTCGACCAATAGTGGTCGACCTGTTGACTGTCAACCTAATGATCCACATCCTGGGTCGGCCGGGCTTCAGTAAAATGGAGGGACGTAGCTACTGGGCAGGGGTGTGACCTTCGCGAGAGGGCATGGCCACACCACCGCAAGGGCGTAATTTGTGCAGGAGTCTCATCGCACATACAGAGGGAGAGAGATGACAGGCTGCCACTGCAGCTGTCTCTCTCCCCAGCACCGCACACGGGAATGAGGGGCGTGTGCTGAGCTGGGGAGAAAGTCTGTGCTGCAGCTCCCTGTAATGAGGGAGCAGGGTGCGGGACCCACACCACCCATCAGACTAGGGCCCATGTAAAAAGTACCTGCTCCCCCCTCTCAACACCACTGTCCACACTCTAGGAAGTCATGGTAGCTCTCACGAGCAGGTCCCTCTTCCCTCATGTCATCTTCCTTCTTTTACCTAAACCATCTCTATACTTCGTTGACATCCCTCAGTTTTATGCCACCCTATTACTTATTTAGTATGATGCCGATATGTTGATATACCTGTTGAACTGTAAGTGACAGTTTTCTTGTTTGCTTAATTATGAACTCTGTAACTGGGCACTGCGGATCCCTTGTGGCGCTATATAAATAAATGATGCTAATAATGTTACACAAATGTATCCATGCATTATAAATTCCCTGGCCAAGATAACATTTACTGTAAGCTGATGTCACAGCATTAAAGTCTTAATTTACATTACAATGGTATCCAGTTGACACCTGAGAGTCATGTAGTTATAAAGCTGTTATAGCTATATTTACCTTACTTGTCCTTGGTTCACATCACACAATCCCCTCTTGTTATTCATATGATCCCCACTGAGAATTAAGATAAAACTCACCATTTATTACAGTTGTTTAAAACAGACTGACAATTTTAAAAAAGCCTGGCAATTGGCAGCACTCCCTGTCCTAATGAGCAAGTCATCCAAGGTTATTATATAAAGTGAGAAGTTACTTAGAGATGATGAAACTGTAGGAAAATGCTGTAATTCTTTTAACAAATCCTGTTCACTTGCCTGGGTCCTCAGCACACAGCCCATCTATTTCATTGTCACTAAGGGCCTTATTCTAGTTCACTCTTTCTGACAAAATCCTTCTTAGATGGACAAAACCATGTGCACTGCAGGGGGGGGGGGGGGGGGTGAGATGTAAAATGTGCAGAGAGAGTTAGATTTGGGTGAGTTATTTTGTTTCTCTGCAGGGTAAATACTGGCTGCTTTATTTTTACACTGCAATATAGATCTCACTTTGGGCGGGATGCTGTATCATCCGCACCCCCTTACCGCCGCACATCGCCGGCTACCACACACCTAATTATCGCATATGCTGTAACATATGCGATAATTATGGCAAAGGACAGCTCTTGCGTTAAGAGCTGCCCTTTGCGATCTTGCCGGCGATGTGCTGCAGGACACCCGGCAGGTCTCCCCCCTCCCTCCCTTACCCGGGGCTGCTGCTGCTGGGTGGCCTCTCCTCCTCCTCCCTGCACCCGGAAGAGGATACAGTGCAGGGAGGAGGTCACAGGTCCAGGCAGCAGGTCCGTTCGGGGCGGCGTGGGTCACGTTAAGAAGCCCATAGGCTTCTATGGGGTATCGCCAGCTTTTGCTGGCAATACCCCTCGCAGTGAAAACCCACCGTGCGGGTTTTGCTGCATATCAAAATGCGGTAAAAACCCCGATAACGGGGTTTTTACCGCATTATTGCTTTACAGAATCCCCCCCTTTAAAGTAAAACCCCACCCAAATCTAACTCTCTCTCTGCACAAGTAACATCTGCCCCACCTGTAGTGCACATGGTTTTGTCCATCTAAGAAGGATTTTGCCAGAAAGAGTGAACTAGAATAAGGCCCTAAGTGCCTCATTCATGTTTGGCGAATGCATGAGGTTGTTACACAATGACATCATGCATTTGTCACTGCCTCTGTTCATCTGGTTATTTTATTTATTGTTTTGGCAGAAAATGATGGCATCACACCTAGATATATCGTCTGCATCTGGATTTGTCCTTTTTAAGCCGTCTGTATTTACCTCTCTTTGTATGTAATCAGTTCTATACATATTCTGTCTGAACTCTGGTACCTCTAGTTACTGCATTCTAACCAGTATATGTTTATTCAGCATTTGACCTCATCTCCTGGCCATACTGCAGCTATCTTACTCTCTCCAAATCTAACACCATCTGATTTGTTACACTATGTTCATTTCCTACAATCATTGTAATATATATGTGATGTATGGCTAGTTTTTATACTAAAAAAGAGACCTAGGAATTTCACCAACACTGCAAGATAATCCATTACTTTGACACACTAGAAAACTAGCATTTATTGAGGCACACATTTGGATTAAATGCACACAAATCTCTGTACAGTATCTCCCTTTTACAGCCAATCCTGAATGTCTAAATGGACAAGCTCTTTATCCATTTGATCATTGGAAAACACATGGAGTAGATGTGGTGGGCAGGTTGATTTGTGGGTCCGATAAGAGAGCCTCTCATGTTCCAGGAAGCCAGAGAACAATACCCCCCATTAGTCTTTCCCTCTTGCATGTTTATGCCACTTGCAACATTATGCCAATTCAGTAATTAGAGCTTTTACAAATTCAGACTGGGATAACCCAATAGATACTTAATTACAAACTCTATCCCTAATAGGTAGAGCTATCTCAACTATTTATACTTGTATGCAAAATAAATAATTAATACTGTACCTGACACTTCCTCAACACATTTTTCCATTTGGCTTTCTTGATTTCCTAACCTATCACCAAAGAATTTGCTTCACTCCCATATTAGGGCCTGTACAATGCTACCTTATTCTTCTTATATTGTCATGTTTTTAACTATATCACATAGTGCTTACTTGTCCCCCCACAGAAGATTCTTGATTGGGTATCCTGTAACTCTAATTGTTATGAATGTGGTACTCAATCTGAAAATGTATACCACTGCCTTTGGGCATACCCAATTATCTGTGGTTTTTGGCTTCAGGTCATTAAGTATTACACAGACAATTTGATTAGTTATATCCCTGCAACACCGGAGTTGGCCTTATTTGGTATTCTTCCCCCCAATCATAGGTGTGCGCACATTGAGTGTTACGGGTGCACAGGCACCCCCTAATGCTGTGCCCCCACCCCCACACTTATTGCTGCTATTAATACCAGCAATACCTTTTACCAAATACTTTTGCTATTTAGACCGGTATTCCATTAAAATAAGCGCCCATCAATCAATTATGTGTGTTTTGCATTACTAATTGTATTACACCATTGTCATACAGTATCACTACATATCTGTGTCATCCAGATATGATTTTGACTTTATTTGCATGTACTGTTACACAGAGTAATTAGAAGATTAAAACTGAAATAGGCCGGATATAATGGTGTGGCTGAGAGACGTTTTATATTGTAGTGAGCGCACGCCTGATTGGCGGTGTTAGACAGACCCAATGGCGGTGTTAGACATGCCCAATAGGTGGTGCTAGGGACACCACTTTGACAGTGCACCCCCTAATAAAATGTGCTGTGCACGCCTATGCCCCCAATACCGCATCACACAAGGTGTTAGGCATCTTTTGTTGGCCATTGGTGTGGTAGCTTCCAAAACTATCCTACAGACTTGGTTACAGCTTCTTCTACCCGCACTTTCCCTTTTTAAAGCCAAATTACATTATCTGTTCAGAATGCAGTAGTTCGAAGTTATTTTGGATAGGGAAATCAAAACAGAAAAATTCTTTCTTATGTAGGAAACATACATAATGTAACACTTATAGATGGTTTAGATTAATTTCCGCACATTCCATACACACTTCTCATGGGTGTGTGTGTGTGTGGGGGGGGAGTGTGCACCAACTGGCATAAATAAAAATAGTATTCACAATTACTATGTATTGTAACTTACTACTTTAACATTCTATTATATTTATCATTGTTCATGGATGCATGTCTTCCAGCAATTCTGTTATTGTTCAAAGCACTTTGGCCTTTATTCAGAACTGATCGCAGTACAAATTTGTTTGGAAAATGGGCAAAACCATGTGCACTGCAGGTGGGGCAGATGTAACATGTGCAGATACCAGGCTGATATTGCCATGTAAATGATTGCCGCTTTAAAAAAATGGGAAAACTCTCCCAATAATCCCTTACTTTCTGATTCTCGCACTCCATTACATTTGCCCACCATTTAAAAAAATAAGTTATAGTAAAGGTATCAGGCGGTTTAAAATGACATTTACCCAATTAGCCTCTTGCAGACTAACCACTTAAAAGGATTCTTTTATTTAAATATATTGCTTTAAACACACCAAAGAAATGTTCATGTTACCAATTAGTAGATTTATGGCTTACTACTGATCTAGGCCGATGTCCTGTTTGCCCTACCATCATACTGTATATGCCTGCTGATGGAAAAGTCCCAGATTCCCCTTAAGTGGGCTCCAATTGATCGATCTTAGCTTGCTCTCCATCGATGGTAATTAGCAGGGACCAAGAATATAGTTTGTAGTTCTAGTCAAGCTCAATTATGTAATGTAAATTATATTTAATTTCTTCCACACATTCAAGCAAGCATTTGACACTTTTTGATATTTGCAGTTTCAGTATCTACCTTGTTTTTCCTAAATGCGCTCACGGTAAGGACCTAAAGACTTCAGCTCCGCTGAATGATCACAGGAGCTACCGGAGCTGTCTCTTCTGTATTGTAGCTGCCAAGAATTAGGGATGCAACTTGTCATCTTTTCTAATTATGGTAATGCAGGGTAACTACTGTATTCAGTTGCCAATCATCATAATCAGTTTCTGGTTTAAGGTACCCGGCTCATAGAGTAAGTGAACAGTAATTAGAAGGATTATTGCATTATATTTATATTGTCATGCATGCATACATAATGAGAGAAAGTACAGGAAAAACATAACACAGCCTGACGCCCCTCCAGTTCCACGAAACTAGGGCCTTATGGGCTTTCTGCGCTCCCATGCTCGATCATAAGAGATCACATCCTGCTCAGAAATATATATTGAGCATCAGAAGTTCTCCATGTAACCAGGGAAGCCATCACACATCTAAGCAGTCCCTGGGGGAAATTGACTAAGATGGGAGTTCTATTTCACATGGGATGTTGCGATGGGCAACCAATCAGAATGTGCTTATTTATTTAACACCTCCTAGAAGATACAGATGGAGCAGCTCTCATTGGAGCTGCTCCTGGCAATTCTATCGCCAACGCCGCTGTGCGCCATCCGCCGGAAGTGGGCGCGTGTGCATGAGATGCTCGCACGCCCCGTTCTGATGGAGCCTTCCGCCAGCTCCCCGTCGCCGCCCGCAGCCTCCACTAACCCTGCCCGTATCCCTGAAGTGGAGATGGGCAGGGAATCCGCTCCCTGCCGCAGAGTGACTGGGACGCCTGAGCGTGTGAGACGCCGTCAAATGGAGCGCCTCTCCACCAGCCTGCACCAGCTGAGGGAATCTGGCGATTCCCTGAGCTGGCTGAGAGGCGCTCCATCTGTAATAGATAGTATGATTGGTTGCCCATAGCAACATCCCATGTGAAATAGAACTCTGATCTTCGTAAATTTCCCCCCTGTGTCTGTCCCACCTTTCACTCTGAGTACAGCATGGTTATTTCTGGTAACTAGTAAACTAATAAGATCACATTCTAGTATACAATGCACACGTCCAATATGGTGACTAATGTATACCCCACCATGTGCTGTACATAAAAATGACTGGGATAACATTTGCTCATTATTTATAACAGACATGATCGACAGATCAGAGTGTTAGGAGCTTTATCAGCATCACTGCTAAGGGTGAGGGAGAAATATCCTCAGATATACCCAATGTATGCCAGGGAAGTTACAAGAGTGCCCTTCCTATGCTGCTGGCGGACAGGGAGAAAGCCAGTGGTCACCCTGCACATGCCTAGTGATGTCCTAGAATTTCTGTCACAGCACTAAGGTGCTAAGGCAATAATCCTGGCTCCTAGTTGAATGGGGTAATTTTATTTAAAAGAGGGGAGTCCCATCCTCCTACCAACTGTATTCGTTAATAGATAATGACTGGTGATCATTAGTGATAACAAGAGACCCGCTACAGTATTGTGTCAAAACTATAAAAAGAGAGATGGGGTCGCTATGAAATAGGAAGGGTACCAGGAGAAGAGAGGGGGGGGGGGGGGTTTAGGGAATCCACATAGTTGACGACAGACCTGTGTCTATAGTAGGTTGACAGTCAATAGGCTGACACCATATAATAGACATTAATATGGTCAAAATGTTGAAACAAGCAAATGTTTAACATGGCTATGGTCACCACAAGAGCAGGTCAACATGAGTTTTTTATTTAGATTTTTTCTTTTTCTACAGTGGTATTGACATAGACATTGTCGACCTAATACAAGACACCCCATTGAACCCACCTTAACAAATCTCCTTCTGAGTCCACTCATGTCTTATTGCCACATGGGGAATGGTAGACAACCAATTTACTGACATGGGCGGCATTATCATTTTAGAGAGCATAGGCAGAGCTGGTCATAGTTCATTATATGAAACGCAAGTTATTTAAGGGAGCCCTTAATATTAAACTTAACTGTTGCAATTTTTTCAAACGCTCTATGAGATAGGAGGGCGGAATTGCAAATTTACCATGGTTCATTTTATAATTCAAAAGCTTTCTGTAGAGGAACAGATCCCTGAAAACATAGTAGTGTTTTAAGTAGGGAGTCACTCATCTTCATAGGGTAGCCATAGAGAGCCTTTTTATCCTGACATACCTTTTTAATTTTATTAACTTTTTTTTTTACATATACTTGAAGATAAGTGCCATTGTGAACCTGAGATCAGTAACACTCACAAAAACTGAAGGTCTTTCTTTATTAAGATGCTTGTAACCAGGAGATCTACCCAACTGTTTGAATGGTGGTGTTGTAACATCTACCTACTATCCTAGGTGTATACTACCTTGACTTCTCTGGATTCTTGTTATCCCCAGATCTATTCTACTGTGGTATCCCCGATCCTGTCTACTTCAGTTTCCCCCACATCAAGTTTATTCCGCTATCCCCGGATAGTGCCCACTTCGCTCTCTGTTGATTCAATCCGATCTAGTTAGCCATTGCACCCCAGTCTTATGGTGGGTACTCCTCGCAGGGGGTCGTGACCTGCTGTCCAGACGCAGCTAATCCCATATCTCCTTGCACAGGTTCCTGGTGAAAACCGATGGGCAGTTAGATTTTGTGCCACTGTGTAGGAGTCTCATCAACACCCACGTAGGCTGGTACATGCGCAGGCAGTATATTAAACCTGCTACACTAACAGCACCATAGTCTTCAGCTCCTCCAAGACCAGAGATAGATCCACAAAAATCAGTAAAATTGACATACTTATCGCATGAAAAGGAAACTTCAACTAACAGAATCAAGGTTTCTTTCCCCCAATTTTGGAGTTCTACAGTACCCTACTGTATGTCAGTGATTCCCAAAGTAAGTAAAATTGTGCCATGGGTTGGTGGTCCAGTGCCAAATCAATTATTTGTAGTCAACATGATAGTGAACAAGAGAGTTGGTGGCTGCCTATCAAAAGCAGACCATGTCCACCACCACATAATTGTACTTAAGGATGACAGATAATCACAATTTAGTGAATGTAGCAGCAAGTGAGATGTAAGCATAGGTGCAATTTCAGGCAATCTTCCCAGAGGATTAAAGCTGCAATTAATTACAAGTCCAAACCAGGTTGATTTTTATGTGGGGTAGACTCATCGGAATTGCACTGGTGCCTGCCTCCTCGCAGTTTACTACATTTTCCCCCTCAAGTAAAAGATAATTATTACAGTGGTTCCCAAATGATGCCATGTGGCACTTCAACAGTTCTGATCCAGGACCAAATTAAATTATTTATGGTCCATGTAATAGACTAAACCAGATCTGGTGGCTGACAGTCCTAAAATATGTGGACCCACAGAAGCACAACCCTGTCCACCTCATAACTGTAAAATGGAATTACCTTTTTTTTTTTAAATACACAGGAGGTAGACATTGGACCATTAGGGCCAATAGACCCTTTCAATATTGCAAGTTTATTTGAAATAAACAATGTTTATAAATGACCCCTTAGCATGTATAAAAAATTGATTTATAGACACAGGATATACTTTGCATAAACATACACTCAGGACTTCATTCTGAAGACCAGGGGGCTGATTTATCATTGTCCATGTTATAGCTAAGATAAACATAGTTTCTTCTTAAAATCATGGCAACAAGAAATTACACTGAAGTGCCAAAAGTCATGGGATAGGTGCCTATTGTGTAGGATCCTGCCTAGCCTGGGGAAGTATTGCAATCTTGCATTGCCTTGACAAGCGGATGGAAGTCCTCTAAAGAGATGGTGGCCCATGTGTTTCGATTGTTTCCGACAGCTCCGTAATATTTGAAGGTGAAGAAACTTTGGTACAAATGGACCTTTCCACCACATTCCTTAAATGCTTGATTAGGTTAATTTGGGGCAAATGTGGGGCCACACCAGTCTTTGGAACCCTCCAGAATGCTCTTTTAGAACCAGTTTTAGAAAACTTGGGACCAATGACAAGATTCAGCTGAAATATTCCATTGTTGTGGTGGGTACATGAAATCTATGAAGTGCTGCAAATGGTCACCCAGCACTGCAATGATGTGCTCAGACAAAGCAGTGGAACCAACCCATTGTGAGGGTAGTGTCTCAATAGAACGAAATGATGAAAGCATAGGAAAACTGAATATACTGTAAATGAGCATCGTTAAAATACTTAAAAACATGTAAAAACAAAATGTAAAACAAATATTGTTGAAAATGTCTGACAGCTCTCTTTAGATAATACGCAGGTGGCATAGGCGAATCTAGGGGGTGGTCCGGGGGTGCACAGGACCACCCATTAGCCCATTTTGTAGCTGAGGGATGGGGCTATCCAACGAGCCCAGCCCCGTGTCTCTAGCCCCCTGGGAACCGGAGATACGGCCAGGCAAACCTGGAACGTTTTCCCTAAAGGATAACATGGGACCCGCTAATTCCGACCCCCATCCAGATCAACGGCTGCCAGTGCCCCCATCGGCATCACTGAAGCTCGAGGTTGTTCTCAGTCGAACCCAAATCGCTGGGCCTTTAATCTGATACCAGGCTGGATCCATATGATAGAAGCTGCACCGCTTTCCATCTCTCCCTGCAGCAGCAGCGAATGCTCATATAAAAATTTACAGTAAGTGGCACTTTTGGGGGCATTGCTTAAGGGACGCTACAAGTGGCGGTATGTGGGGGCATTACGCATAATGTGTCGCTTAATGTGTAAGGGGCATTACGCTGTGCAGCATCATGTGTAAGCGGCATTATGTGTGCAGCATCATGTGTAAGGGACATTATGTGTGCAGCATCATGTGTAATGGGTACTATGGTGTGCGGCATCATGTGTAATGGGTACTATGGTGTGCGGCATCATGTGTAATGGGTACTATGGTGCCATCAAGCAAGAACCCCCTAGCAATGAGCATGTAGGTAAGCAGCACTTATGTGGCAAATATGTAATGGGCATTACGGTTTGTTATACTGTATAGTATGTAATGGGCATCATGATGTGTGGCACAATGTGTAATGGGCATTATGGTGTGTGGTCTTATGTGTAATTGGCATTACGGTGTGTGGCTTTATGTGTAAAGGGTATTACTGCGTTTGCTAAAATGTGTAATGGGCATTACTGTGTATGGTCTAAAGTGTAATACCACACCTCTTTTTGTGATGCCACGCCTCCTTCCCATGAGGCCACGCCCCCTTTTACCACGCGGCTATGCCGCACAAAGGTCCCCCCTGCTGTTATGTCTAGATCTGGGACCACCCATTACCATAATTCTAGATTCGCCTATGGCAGGTGGGAACCTAGCGGGAGTGCAATGGTATGTAGTTGCATGTGGTGGGGTGTTCAAGCTTGTTAGGCTATATAGCTGTCCCTAGACCTACCTTATCCTTCAGCCACGTGGTGTTATTTTTCTCCGATGTGCATGACCGGTGCGTGTCTCTCCACTTTGCCAGCGGAAACGGAAGGATCGCATCTTCCATTCATTTGACCTGTAAGCTCCTAGGTGGCAAGGTGTAGTCTTGTACAGAGGAGGTGTGGTTGAGTGTCACAATCCCCATTTCTGTCATTTTAGCGCTACCTGGGCAGCCCCCAGCACCCCCGCAACCTTGAACTGATAGGTGCCGTGTGCATTATCACGGCATCTATGCTGTGATCACTGGCTCCCCCTACTGTCCCCCCAGCCCGTGGACTGTGTAAACTGTGGGTGAGACAGTAGGAGCAGTTAACGCGATGGTCACGCTGTATTAGAAATTATTGGTCATAGAGATTAATTTAAAAGACTAAAAGGAAAATGTTCTTATTATGACTAATCCTTGTTATTACTGATAATGGAGGCAATATTATTATTGATATTGTGAGTGGGGTCATATATATAATTTTAGCATTATGGCGCAGATACTGTTTTCTCATGATAAATGGTTACATATGTTAATCAGGGGCACACAGCTATAGTTTTTGCTCAATAATGCAAACAATGGTTTAGCTACTAGTAAATAAATTCACCTCAGCATCTCCGTCCCTCCTATCTGTACCATGCGTCATCCTGTTATATATACTGTATCTCCTCACCTCCTGTTACTAATCCTCTCTCCTGTAGTATTTCGGTGACAGAAGTAGTCATCACCTAGTTGAATTGGGATACGGTAATTAGGTCACCAGCAAGTTCTTAGACAGTCATAAGTCGACACCATTAGGTCGATATGCATTTAGGTCGACGTGTGTTTAGGTCGACATGCAGGAATGTCAACATAAGTTAGGTTGACAGGGTCATTTGGTAAACATAGTTTAGGTCGACAGTCAAAAGGTGGAGTTTTTCCCTGTCTTTTGAGCCGACATGTGCCGACAGGCGGTATTTCATGTCCTACCATCCACTAGGGCGAGTTGGGAGAACAAAATAGTGTGCCAAGCGCAGCGAGGAGCCGAGGCCAAAGCATGGCGAGTGCAGCGAGCCATGCGAGGGGATGCTGTGCACTTTAACCTGTGTCCATGTTGCCTGTGTCAACATTCTGGTAAAAAAACTGTGAAAAACCCCATGTCAACCTTTTGACTGTCGACATAACCCATGTTGACCTAAAGACCCCGTCGACCTTATGACCCTGTCAACCTAACCCATGTTGACCTAGACTCACGTCGACCTTCTTCCATGTCGACCTATACACATGTCGACCTAATGGTGTCGACCTAATGACTGTCCAAGAACTTGCTAGTTACCAACTGATCCACACTCCTTTACTTAAAGTTATAATTTTAGATTATAGATAGATGCAAACTTTTTTATGTATCCTGGTATGTATCCTGGTGTATCCTGGTATTTTACTTTGTTTTTCATGCAAAGTAAAAAATACATTTTATTACTAGGTGTGGTTTATCTTTTGCATTCCCTGAATCACTCCAGCTTTCAATGTTAGAAGGGTAAACAAAAGATTGTCTTCTGGGCGGTGCACAAAGAAGGGGGAAAAATTAATATATAACTTTTATTGATCAATTATTAAAAACTGTGAGGTATAAAATACAAACATTGGACATACAATTAGACAGGACAATGTCTAAAAAGGAATAAAAATTCCTGAAGTGGCAGGGGTTGATACCGGGTTCAATAACAATAGATGTTAGTAAAGAATGTGTTATATGTCTCTGTATAATTATGAGACTTGGTTACAATCACAATTTGTATGAGATAGATTGGTCAGTGAAGCATAATACTGTATATTCCTGTTGGCCTCTCTGGAGCAACTAGAAGTCCCACTGGAGATTTATTTTCATATTTTACTACTGGATGAAGGATTGTCATCCGCGTTTTAGGTAAAGTTTTATAACTCTGTAACAGAGGAGGCTAACAGGAATACTAAGACCTGTTACACTATAGGCCACATAAGACTGGCACACTATTAACCAACCAATCGATATTGGTATATTCCTAATATAGGGTCAAAGAACACCATGTCCCGATAACAAAAATCTGAGAGACATCTCTATAAAGAAGGAAGACTGTTATATCCCCCTGATGAAGTCTCTATGAGACGAAACGCGTAGGGATTCTCCACAAGCGTTTTTATCTTGACAATCCTGTGAAGTCGAATAAATAAATATTGGAAAAACATCTCCTCTTCACTTCACTGTATGTGGATCTTGCAAAAGTGTATTTGGACATTTATAATCTCACTTTTGGCGCCATACCACTATTGGGTAAAAAAAGAAATAATATATATATATATATATATATATATATATATATATATATACTGTATAAGCAGCGCTACTACTGTGGGTATATGCAGAAGTACTCAGGGCATTACATGTTGAATAATGTGTGTCATAATGTCATATGGTCATTATGGTGTGCAGCATATTGTGTAAGGGGCATCATTAAGTATGGCATTAATGTGTAATGGGCATTATGGTGTGCTGCATACTGTGTTAGGGGCATCATGATGTGTAGCATAATATATAATGGGAATTACTGTGGGTGGAATAATGTGTAATAGGCATTACCGTGTGTAGCATTATGTGTTATGGGCATTACGGTGTTATTGGCACTTTTATATGGCCACGCCCATTCCCCATAAAGCCACACTAAATTTTTGCAGCGCACCCTAGGCGAGCACTCTACCAGTTTTCACTGTAGTGGTGGGGCATTCACCAATTGACAAAGGGCACCATAATGGCTAGTTACAGCACTGGTGCTGTGTAATGGGAATAAGATTATGCTACCGTGTGGTGTCATTTGGAATGGGGGACTATTGTGTGGCCATGCGCTGTCCCTTTGTGAAGTATGAGAGGGCATAAATTTATAGTTTGCAGGAGGGTGCCGAACACCCTAGCACCGGCCCTACCCATGACCCTAAATTGCTGAAAGTATAATATAGGGAGATCCGATGTGGGCAGCCTCCTGTCCACTCCTATCACCCCCCTATGTGTCAATATCTCAGAGAGATGGGTGAATAGATAGACACCGGGGAAAATACACCCCTTTTTGTCAATGTGAGATTGCAGATGTGTTCAATACACTACAATCTATTTCATATTATATTTCAAAACTCTGCTGCAGTACCTGGTAGAGTGTGTCAGCGGTATGTCATAACTTTTATACATTTAAATGCCGTTTGCAATAACGGGTACTAGTCCCATGTGAATGGCAGTGGACTGTGTCGGGGTTGATGATAAGTATTATTTTGTGCTCAGTATTATCACAAATATTATATATACCCACACGTAATGGTGTGCGGCAGATCAATGTGGTAGGTAAGTATTCTGAACACCCCACCAAAGTTAGTTGTGGCAGCGTAATGCTGGAGTTACTGAGTAAATATCGACACACCACCAGATTTCCTGTATTGTGTGTTCACAGCGTCTCAAAAGTTCAAATGTCATTAGTATTGTTAATGCCGAAAATATACGGCAGGTTGCTGCGGCTAGCAGGTAAAAGTGTCTACACCCCCGAGAATGAGAGGGAGTGAGAGAGTGTTACAACTAAATAAATACAGCAAGTTGCCACGGCTGTAAGGTAGATACACCGCCAGGATTAAGCTAAAGTCGGAGAACGCTACCGGTTGATCTACTGTATGAATATTAGTATAACGCCGGCTCTTCCTCTCTTGTGGCCCCTGGCATCCCTTAGGCTCAGTGGACGTTAATGATATAAATGCCGACACCTCACATATTAGACCACTGCCGCTCTTAGAGATTGAAAGGCGCACCACTGAGACTGCAGCAAACTAACACATTCAGAAAGATTTACACATTTCAATAACAATTTAACCCCAGATACCCCCTGCTCACGTGAGACCTGACGGAAGCGCCGGCGGCAGGAGGTACCGGCCACACAGGGTTGGAGGGTTTGTTAAACCTACTGGTGGAGAGTTGTTTTTAGTAGCAGCAGAAGCCGGGACCCGCAGGCAGGAGGTTCCGGCCGTACGGGGGGGGTTTGTTAACCCTACGGAGGGGGATTGTTAACCCTGGGGGGGGGGGGGGGGGGGGCGCTGCCCGAATTTGCGGCAGGTGTCACAAATTGAATAGTTGCGCCACTGGCTACAATAGGTGAAGGGAGTGCAGTTGCCACGGGGCCCAGAGCTGGATTTTTATATGGATGGACATATATTTGTGTGTGTATGTGTGTGTGTGTGTGTGTGTATATATATATATGTATATATATATATATATATATATATACACATATATATATATATATATATACACACACAGAGGGTGAGAATTGTCACTCAGGACTTATCTGTGCCGCATATGTTATCCTGCCCCGGTACCATCCACTGAAGGCAAGGCTGTAGCAAACCTTCTATACTGTATAGAGAAAAAGAAGCATGGACACTGAATATTCACTGCTATACATGTCCTGACGACGGGGTTCAGTCTCCGAAATGTTGACCTGACCTTTATGTAACAAAGCTGGTCCCTATTTACACCTGTATTTACAGTCTCCGAGTGCCCATGCTTCTTTTTCTCTATGTAGAGAACTATATATATATATATATATATATATATATATATATATATATATATATATATAGCCAACCACAAGTGCTGCGTGCACTCCCACGGACTCCCGAAATTAAACTCAGACACAGTGAACTGAAGTGCTGACGTTTCGGGATTTAATTCCCGTTTTCAAAGCAAACAAGCGGTGCAAGACTCTCTTTTCTCTGCGAGCACCCCGGCAGTTGTTTGGGAGATTTCGGAGTGCCGGTCCCTGGAGAGGCTATATATATATATATATATATATATATATATATATATATATATATATATATATATATATATATAGACGGTAGAACGCCACGGCACTCCAGACAATGAAATAGTGCAAAATCTTCTTTATTGAAGCACAGCAATGAGACTCATTGTGTCTCATTGCTGTGCTTCAATAAAGAAGATTTTGCACTATTTCATTGTCTGGAGTGCCGTGGCGTTCTACCGTCTATACATTCTCCTGCTAAAGGCACCCAGCGAAGCAACTTCCAAGGTGGCTGTGCCGGGCACCAAAGCCGTATATATATATATATATATATATATATATATATATATATATACAACCCAGTAATGGTAAGGTGCCTAACTTGTATAAATATATTGGTACATTTAATCGGTAGTGTTAAATATGTAAAGAGTCCTCAGTCCCGTGGATCAGAGATAACGAAGTTCTTCCAAAGAAAAGTATTTTATTTCATCTTTCAACACATGGATATGCAGAAAAAAATCCCCTATACTGTATTTATAACCCTTTGAGTGCCAAATGAATTGGGGTGAGAATTGCCAAGAAAACATTTTTATTCATCATAATGACCTGCAATATTTCTCCTTATTTAGGAAATATGATACTTATTTACACAACATTTTTTATTTGAATTAATATAATAAATGTGAGCGACTATGGCATTTTTAGTAGATTTTTTGCATATATCTCACAAAGATGTTGACACTCATTTTTTTGACCATCTCTCATGCAGATGTTGTCCTTTTTAGCAGATATTTTGTGCATCTCTCACAGAGATGTTGGCACTCAAAGGGAACCTGACCAGAGAACACTCCTCCTGGATGTAAGATAATTGGTGACTAATTGGATGCCTGTACAATTTTGTCCAGTATACTACTGAACCACTTGAGCAGGTGACTTTATTTTGGCCTGTTGAAGCCGTTTTCCTGTGGGACCCTTCTTAAGGGAAATAATTGGCATACTAATTATTCGAAACTCCGATGAGGATTCATGCCCCCTCACATCTATACCTTTTGCAGCCATAGAACTACCTTATTTGTATATCTGCTGTCCAATTAAAAGTCAAAGGGCGGTATTCAATGAGGCTGATTTGCCAGGTTTTTATGGTGATTTTGTGCTGTAAGGCGAATTTCTGACTAAAACGGTGAATCACCCTATTCAATGACCAGATGGCGAATACATTTCAAGGTTTTTTTCGCCATTATTCACCGAGTAGCAATCGCTATCTGTAAGCACATGAATATATATTTAATTTAAAAAAAAAAATATATATATATATTATTTTTTTACACAGACCAGCCAGCAGGGGGCCGGAGCCGAGCCGCTCATTAGATATTCATATATTCACTTCACCCGATCATTACATATTTATGATCGGGTGTAGTGAATGTACCCGGTCCCTTGCTGGCACCCCCGGGGGGCAGCCTGTGCTGCCTGGCACCCGGGGAGCCCACCTCCCCCCCACATATGTTCTGGGGCAGGCAGGGAGACTTCCATCTCCCTGCCTGCCACCGTCCTCAGGCTCCCTGCGGCGTCCGCCGCAGGAGCTCAAATTCGCCAGTCAGGGGCAGCGAGCCCCTGACTCATTGAATACCGGAGCCAGCGAGGCTCCGGAACGCAGCGAGCAGTGGCGAATGTGCAGCGAATCCTAAACAGGATTCACTGCACGTCGCCGGTATTCACATTGAATACCGCCCAAAGAGTAAAATACTTGGCTATCCAGAACAACCATGGATCCGTAACTTCACGTCTACCTTGTCAAGATTGTCAAACCGTATTAGCTAAATCCCTGAAGAAGTCCCTTAGGGGACGAAACGCGTTAGTTGATGCAGCACCTTTTATTCCAACTGTACAACAAATGTTGTCATTGAACAGTTTTATTGAAAAAAAATACTTTTTAATAAAGAAATAACTTTTGATATGGACTTTTGTGTTATACAATACTGGTGACACCAATTGAGGTATATGTAACTTGAGAACTTTCTACTAAGGGTCCCACTCCACAATTGAATATATATCTTGTGTTTTTTTCCCTTAAGCAGATCATTTTATAAGTACATTCAAAACATGATCCACAACTAATACGATTTTGCATAAAAACAAGATATTGTATAGTAATGAAATAAAACATCCTTCCGGGTAACTGTTCTTGATATCTTTGTGTGAACTGAAATTCAAAGACCCACCGCGTTTTGTCCTATATGGGACTTCATCAGGGGGACCTTATTATTAGTGTCCCACTGGAATCACTTATACCATATATACTGGAGTATAAGCCTACTTTTTCAGAACATTTTTTATGCTGAAAAAGACCCCCCTCGGCTTATACTCGAGTGAGGGTCCCACTTGAGTCAATAAGTTTTCCCAGTTTTTTGTTGTAAAATTAGGTGTCTCGGCTTATATTCAGGTCGACTTATACTTGAGTATATACGGTACTTAGTGGACCTCAGTATACTTAAAAGGATCATATGTTGTCATATGGCGTTAACCATCATTGACGTAGTATAGGAAGGTAAAAATGTCCTCGCAATATGGGATTAGAGTCCAAAAAGCATTTTTAAACCTTTCTTGGTGATAAAAATACCATGTAGATTAGAAGAAATCTGCTAGAGATGATATAATATCCAGTCGCAGGTCCAAGAGCTGGGGGTCCGGTGGCAGGGCAGGATGGGGAGCAGCATCCTGCAGCACACTTTTTTCTTTCCATAAAAAACCCCCACTTCCGGGTCAGTGCAAACAAAGTTCCCGTATGCTTCACCACTGCATACAGGCCCACTCCGACTACTGTATGTACAGTATATGTGTATCCACACACATATTTTGCAGAATATAATTTATATGCATTACAGTTTAGCATTTACATACTTCCACAGAACAATTAACTAAACAGGCATCACTTACCACTGACAGCCTGTATAAAATCTATGTTGTGATGGAATCTGACTGAGAATCAATTAAGTTAATGAATGTGTTTCAAATTTGAAGTAATTTGCATTTAGATTTTTTTTTAAGAAATGCTCCTCCCTTCCCTTCACTTACTTGATTCATGTTCAGTGTTCTAGCTGTTGAAATTGATAGTGTTGCTTTCCCAAGCTGGTTATGACACCTTGTTGTACCAAAACTAACATAACAATGTAAAAAGATTGCTGTGTAGGAGAACAGTTTTAAAATAACTACCAGTATGAAAATGAGAACTCTATAGTTTGTATGTGACTGATAACTATTTCATAATTATATTATATTAATATCAAGATATTTGCACCTAATTTAGCGATTTATTTATCATATAGCAAAAAGCCTCAATCATTATTAAAGAACCCCATTGGCTAGTGATGGCCCTCTCTAACTACCTGTAGCTATAGCTTCCCCAAGTACTCATAGCATACAGATATAGCGTCTCTCATTCAGCGCAAGCTCTTGCCAGACCCATGCGCTGGCAAGAGCTGGTGGAGAGGCGCTCCATTTGACCACCTCACCTCAGACACACGCGTGTCCCCGTCAACATGGCGGCAGAAAGCACTTTCCCTGCATGTCTCTGATTCAGGTAGACAGGCAGGGTTGGGGGTGCAGGGAGCCACCGGGAGTGGCGGGGAAGCGTCAGGAGGTGGCGGAGGGCTCAGACGGAACGGGGGGCACAATTGTCTCCTGCATGCACCCCCCTTTGGTGGTGGTCCTAGTGGTTGGTGATAGAATCACCAGGAAAAGAGTCGCTCCATCTGTAGGGAACTATTTTTAGTAAGAATGATGACTAGATGACTATACAACTATTGTAATTAATCTCATTATCGCCATCACAGGGTGGTAATAGCATAGGTGCCAAAGAGGTATATTATATTAAAATATTTCTATTTATTTACATACTGTAACTATTTACATATTTTTAATGCCACAATTATGACAAATTTTTGAGTTTTGATGGCTCATAACACCACTTATTTTGCTACATTGGGCGGTATTCAATGAGGCAGATTCGCCAAGTTTTATGGCGAATCTGTGATTTTTTCGTGTGTGTCGGCGATTTTTGGAGCTCCAAAAGCGAATCACCCTATTCAATGAGCTATATTCGCCGATGGCGACCGGCGAATGAAGGACAATTCGCCATATGTTATTCGCTGCAAATCGCCGGGCTTTGTCAATAGGATTTTTCATTGGGATTCACCGGGATTCGCCATGATTCGCCAATAGTGTATTCAATGAGAAGTTGGCGAATCTATTTCTTGATTCTTATCGCCGTTCTTCACCGAGTTTCCCTCGTCATCTTTTTATGGTGAACTTTTATATGAACTTCTGAAATAATTGGTTTTAAGTGTTCAACTTAACTCTGCAAGTGTAATCTAATATTATTTGCTGCCCTTGTGTGATTTTATGGTTGTAGAAAGGCTATATAAATATATATTAAATTTTTTTTGGTAATTTTTTTTCTCCCACAATGCATTGTTATTACCCATGATTCACCTCAATTACCCATGAATCTCCTCCCCACCTCACTCCTTCGTTTGGCCTTTGAGGAGATTACACAGCTTTTGCAGTCTGCTGTATTGGAATCGTTTTTTCAGGGTAATTTGCATTTTTTTTGCATTTCACTGCAATTTCTTAAACACTGACTACAGTAATGGAGCTGTTTAGGGATACGCCGGATTGGCTGAGATTCGCCGTTAGGGGCGGCGAATCTCAGCCACGTTGAATAGGGTGACTCGGCGAGTCCCGGCGAATCCCCATGCATGGCGAATCGCCACAAAAAAGCCGGCGAATTGATGGCGAATCTAAAAACAGTATCCCCGTGACTGGCGATAAAAGTCATTGAATACCGCCTATATCAATGAAAAGATAATTGGGTACTTGTGGAGTATCACGGCTCCCACGACCTTGATCGTATGCTGATCGTATGCTAAAAAATCGCATTGCATACGATCAAATCGCATGCGATGCGATCACACCCGATTTTGCACTGAAATGCATCAAAATGCATTGAAATGTGTAGTAAACTTGTGAAATGCCCCCAAATGCCATTTTTCATAGTGTACCACCCCCACTATCAACGTCAACCCGAAGCGTGGCGAGCGCAGTGAGCCTGCGAGGGGCGGCGGTACGCATCCTAGGACCTTTTCATACCCCCACTATCCACGTCGGCGTGGAGTTGAGAATAGAAAGTGTGGCGAGCGCAGCGAGCCACCGAGCCTGAAGCGTGGCGAGCGGACGCGGATACCTGTGAAGACCAGAGGGGACGCGTATAGCTGTGAAGGTTCACCTTCACAGCTATACGCGTCCCCTCTGGTCTTCACAGGTATCCGCGTCCGCTCGCCACGCTTCGGGCTCGGTGGCTCGCTGCACTCGCCACACTTTCTATTCTCAACTCCATGCCGATGTGGATAGTGGGGGTATGAAAAGGTCGGAGGACGCATACCGCTGCGCTCGCCACGCTTCGGGTTCACGTTTATAGTGTGGGGGTGGCGTGGGGGTGCATTTAACATTGTAAGCACCCATTACGGTGCTTAAAAGCACCCTTCAGGGTGCTTATACAATCTTTCATCGTATAGGGGCCAAAAATCGCGTCACATCGCATGCCATCGGGTGCATGGCATGCGATGCAACGCGATTAAAACATTGCGCGATGGAAATCGGGGGCGCCGCTATAATACACAAGTACCAAACATTGTAGTAATAAGGAAAAATACACAGTACTGTACCTGGATTTAGTACTTTGAAGGTTCTGTCGACACAACATTCGGGCGCCATATACTTTCTTTCTGTGAATACTGTACAGAGCTGTTAAAATAGATATTATGGATACATTTATACAAGTTGCAGTGCTCACAAACTGTTCTACAGTACTTATAGTTATACGTATGTACGCACTACTTTGGTGACAGATATATCTTTCATAGATTTTGGCAAAGTCTTTTGAATTGAAAGTCTCCCAGTGTGTATGGGCCTATAAGATATCAGGAGAGACCAGCAAAAGGAGCTGTTAAAGTCCCATGGGGAGTCCCTGGGTGGAGATGGAGCTGCACACAGTAATGGAGATGGAGATTCATCCTGCCTGGTGGCTGGTACTGTGTGTACTGCGGGCAGGATAAAGGTAATGGAGATGGAGGGAGTCTCAGGTCAGCTGCACCAGCACTGCACAAATCTCTGGGAAAATGGCACCTGCACCATTTCCCCAGCTGTAGATTGTGGCTACGCACCAGAGTCTACTAGTGCACACTAATATGAAGCCGGGTAAAGAGGATGGGGCCCAGAAGAAGACTCCTCCTCTATTCATTCTGATTACCTTGGGCCGGTGGCGGACAGCGGCGGGGACGAGGATCGCTGTGGGAACACCAAGTGTTTCATGGGCGCCCCCATGAAAATGCTGGGTGTTCCCATGGGTACGCGGGCGGGCCGATGTCTGCCAGGGGCCTGACGTCACATCACAGGTGCTCGGTAAGTTGAGAGCTTTGCAGCTTACCAAGCTGAGCTGAATCACCCTTACTACGCCCATAATGGCACCATTCTCGCTGAACATTGCTTATGTGAGATTACACTGATTACACTCCAGTTACATCTACTCAGTACCAAATGGGGAAGCGACTAAAATGTGCACGGATCTGCATCTCCCGCGTGCGGTTACGCTTGTTTCCGGAACATGCTGTACTGTATGCAATGCAAGCAGACGTAAATTCAACTTTCCATCAGCCCCTACTGTCGATGTTTTCTTCCAAGCACAATATTGTGCTAAAAGACGCGACAGTTGCAGGAGTCATTTGTATGCAAATGTTTACTATGTCACTTTTTATCCACCAACATAAGAGATATACAGGAATGCAAACAAAATACATTTTCCCTTAAGGCTATGAAAGTCATTTGAATTTGGAGATACTACTATGGCAGATAAGCAACCTGGGGAAAGGGAAAAAAATATGAGATATTACTTTAGGGTGACGAAATAGCCGAAAGATAGGGCATTAACAAATGAAAGTGGTGAAAGTCGAGCGGATTGACTGGATTGTTTATATTGTTTCAGTAAAAATAGGATGACAAGAGGATAAATATATGCAAATAAGCTTAAGGTTTAAGCAGCTGGTGTGTTAATATGCTATCTGCTCAATAGAAGTGTTTCCAATGTTCAGCTAAATCCGCATTCTAATTCATACATATCTAGAATACTCCCTCATTTAAAAAAATAAGTATAAAACCTAAATAGATACAGGACAGGTTTAGGTTTAATAAGTTCAAGTTGAGGTCAAATAATAAATAGAAGCATACAGTATGTTGCATTACTGATCAACATTCACACAGAAAATGAAATTCCAAGATGAAGCAGTTCCACCCGGGAATTTCATAAAATACATGGTTCCTTTTTCTGTGTGAAAGGCTCAGTCTGGATCTTAAACTCCGGGTCTCCGACCCTGCAAATGAACATGGACGGAGACCCGGAGATAATGATCTGGGTTGACTCTTTCACACAGCCGCAAACCGCGTGTAATAGAGCAAATTACCGGGTCCAAATTTTAGACCCAGTGATTTGCTCTCCTGTGTGAAGGGGGTCTGACAGCGTATGGCCGAATAACTCTGCACTTCAAATGGCAAGTAATTGCCCGGTTATTCGCCCACCGCTGAGTGGTATTATAAGGGTATAGCTAGCTAGATAGAAGTATATGTTAAATCACTACTTTTTAAGGCTGAGTTTGGTTACATACCATATATGCAGATGTAGCCATGGTTATTGTGGCTTCAACATGGCTGCACAGGCACTTCTGGCACACCTAGTCACACCTGCAAATCAGTACGGCAGGATACGCTATCTCCCATGCAATCAAATCTTACAGGCTATGGGTGTGACTAAGACACATGCCAGCATGCGCACAAACTGCGACAAACAAGTTGCCCCCCTGTCATGTTGGAGCCACAATAAGCATGACTGAATCTGTATCTACGCATGCGCAAAATGACTGCAACATTTTCTGTATCACATGTTACATGGCCGCTGGCCACCTGGTGGTGTTCCGTTATGCACTCATTAAGTTTTGCTTTGGCATCTCAACTCAGGAGAGTGCCAGTCTGCACTGTACTAGTGGCCTTTTGCTAAATGAATAGAGCCAAGAGAAGAATGCATTCAGCTGTGTGATGGTTACCCAGCCATAGGAGCAGGGACATTTTAACAGGAGCTTGGGCTCTTTTTCATTATTCATGAAAATGAGGGACTATTAGGTCTGTCTTTATTACATATAAATTAAGATATCCTTTTCTTTTTATCTAATTTCAAAAATTGCAATCCACACATGAACTTTCATTTTTAACTCTGCTACAAAGCTGCTAGGTATCGATTGTGTACTTCCAAAGAACATAGCTAAAGGTGCATACACATGGAAAGATTTAGCAAACAATCCAATCTTGTCAATCTGATTTCCTCAGAACTTCTGGACAGACAATTTGGTGTCAAATAGTGGATGATTGTACAAATGATTACACATGAACGATTGATCTTTAACGATGGTGGAGGGTAGTGGGAGAAAGTCAATCAGCTTTACCAAATCATTATTCATGTATACACATGAAACGATTGGTACACATTGCAAAAGATTGGTCTATGGTCTTTCTGCATGCATGGAAGACCATAGACCTCTACCAACAAATGGCGGGTAAACACAGTACATCAGTATGTACTGATGAGCAGTCAGGCCGGCGGAACCCGCTCAGCGAGGGATGCAAACCAGGGAGGCGCTGGCCAGTAGAGGCACTCTCCCCGCTCTGCACCCTGCTACTGCTGGCTGCCGCTGTCTGTCACACTGCAGCGGCACCGGCAACATGAAGCACTTACCAGCGCCGCGGGAAGCGTGAGGGTCGGGGGAGGCAGAGGACAGTGATCTGTGGACGGCTCTGGAGTTACTGCTGACTGCAGTACTGCCAGGTGCCACTAGATGCCCCCAGTGCTGTGGAGCTATGCCATGCCATGATCAATGGAGATGGCCCGGGACCATACAGAGGAGCTGACTGAGTGAGTGTTTTATGTGTGTATCTCTCTAATATCTATCTATGTCTGCCTGTCTCTCTAATATCTGTCTGCCTATCTGTCTAATATCTATTTTTAGCTGCCTATCTGTCTAATATCTATCTATATCTGCCTGTCTGTCTGATATCTATCTATCTATCTATCTATCTATCTATCTATCTATCTATGTTAGACTCAGACATAGAAATTAGACAGACAGACAGAGATAGATATTAGACTGTCGATATCTATCAATATCTGTGTCTAATATCTAGATCTGTCTGTCTGTTGATATATATCTCTGTCTGTCTATTTATTTATTTAATTATCTATCTGATAAACTCCCCCATAGCACTCACTTATTTTTTTTTTTTTAAATGGGAAAATAGGAAAATGTTATAGTGTACATAAGACCTGTGCTTCCCGGATGCTAAAAATATATTCACTTATACAGTATCTTAAGTAAGGTAAAACTCACCCTTACCTGGGTGAAAATAGGATTTAAAGGTATATTTTAGGATTTCCCTCTGGCGGTGCGTGCTATCGTGCAGTTTTAATTCACGCCAGACGTTAGATAAGGAAAGTAAAAGTAGTGACAGGTCACTATCTTGTGATGTTGAATGTGTTCTTCCCTGTGTCACTTTCCCGATCTGATGTCCAGCGTGAATCGAAAATGATAGGCGCAACTTTTTTTGAAGCATGAGTTTTCCCTGTATGGGCTATGGAAGGGAGGGCGCAAAATTTCAGTTTGCAGGGGGGCGCCAGACACCCTAGCACCGGCCCTGTGAGCAGTCATGTGGACTGACTGATGAGAGGACTTGGGAAGAGTAAAGGTTCATACACACGGAATAATTTGATTGATTGGTCATTTCATTTCGTCAGGAACGGCCAGATCTTTTGCCAAATCTATCCATGTGTATGAACCTTTACTCTTCCCAAGTCCTCTCATCAGTCAGTCCACATGACTGCTCATCAGACACCACCATCTATCCCTGTAACACAGAAGTCTAAATACCTGTAAAAAGATGTTTTACATAGACAAAGCTTAAGGGTGAAGAATATGTTGACCCATTAATAAGCTGAAGGGCAAAATTATTTTTTTTAAATCACCTTCACATTGAAGGTGGCTTTGTGTAGATGCATACCATAAATTAACCCTTCTTTAGACACTGGGTACTTTTTTGTAATATGTAAATCATAAATTTTAAATACATCAGTTAAAAACAATAATGTGTACGGTTGGCAGAAAGCCAACCCATATCTCCATCTAATGTTAATGCTGGGTATACACACGACAATTAATTTATCAATCCGCTAGCAATGGATCACCAGATAATTGTAAAGTGTAATGCTTCAACCAAACTCTATTGGCCTATCAGACAAGCTGAAATATTAGTCGGCCACATCTGGCAGTGTCCACTGCTGCTGTCAACTGCCCAACATTTCCTCTGTTCCTTCAACGGGAAGAATAGGGAAATGTTTTCACCCCTGTGAAGGAATGTAGATACTGTGGCTATATAGTGTGAAATATATCAGTGTATTGCCACCATATCTGATGGTTTCAGCTTGTCAGATAAAATGTCTGCTGATCTAACACAAGGAAATAACTACCATAGTTGCAGGGGGTGCAGCTGCAATGGGGCCCAGCGCTGTGGGTGTCCCATCTTCCCTTTGTAAGATATATGTGTTATATACATTTATCAACATAGGTTGGTATATAGGGGCCCTTACATGCTTTTGCTATAGTGCCTACAAATATCTAGTTACAGATGCAGCCCCTCTCTTTCATTGTTAGCGCTCGCCAGAAATTCCCCGCTGGCGAGCACTGGCGGAGAGGGACTCCATCAGACTGGGACGCACGTGCGTCTCACACGCACGCTCTTCCACTCGGTGGCTGGGGGATGGGCAGGGTTAGGGGGGTTTGGGGCTGCAGTAGGGACCAGCAATGGCGGTGAGGTAGGCGGCGGACAGCAGCAGGAAGCTCCGTCGGAATGTGGCGCACAAGCTTCTCGTGCGCGCACACCCTCTTCCGACGGCTGGCATGGATGGAGCATGCTCCACCTGTACGCCCCTGATCTGACAGACATTTTATCTCACAGTCAATTCTTGTTAACAATGTTTTGCTTTGGGGCTACGCATAGTGTACAATATCAGGATAAAATCTGCTTTTGCCTCTGATTGTCTATTGTGATTTGATTGGCAGAAAACTGATCAGCAGTGTGAAGCAAGGCAGAGATTACTTTCATCTACTACATCAGGAAGAGGAGGCAAAAAAAATTAAAGCTCAGGAAAAACTGTTGCAGGAGAAGCACAGAGCCGAACCACGGCCATTTCAGGACTCCAGCGAGGATAGCTCCGGGGGTGATGAAGAAATGATGGAATCTGCTATGAAGACAAGGTGAACACTTTCCCAGTGTTTTTATTTTACTGATGTAACGGTATTCAATGTCAGCCATGCTGGCTCCAAAGTACAAAAGTGCCCTATAACTGCACCAATGATCCATGAAATACTAGAGGGAAAAATGCATTCATACAGTATGTTGTGTCTTCAGAGTCTTTATTTACGGGCAGATTGTGAATTGCATCTGGATCCTTGCACCTCTCCAACTCCACTTGTTACTATACTGCTAATTTAGCAGAATGTGTTATGCAGCTTTTATCACCTTTATGCACTGGGCTATGTAAACAGATGGGGAAGCAAGCTGTTGGGAAGTTTGCTGTGCTGATGCTGGAGGGAAAGAATTATCTCATGAATGCACTATGTCTGCTTCTTTGCTGATATTGTCAGGTTACAGACTCTTTTTCTGGATATTTGCTAAATTAGTCTTTTAGATGGCAAGACCTGGATAGACAATACACATTTACCATAAAATAAAGTCCCTAAACCTGGTAGCATGTACTAGATGTGCTATTCTGCAATTATGCATATTACTGCAGTTGGTTCTACCTTGCACAGGTATGTGGAGCACATGGTTGATTAATTGTATTTTATTGACTTTTTATGTATTTTTCTAACTTGAATGTTTTCTCTCCCCCAGGGTCTTTGTCACAGAGTTGGAGGAACAGCCGAAAAAAGGGAAGAGGGCATTAAGCCGCCCATTCACACCTGTGCACAACAGTCTGTTTTCCAAGCAAGTCCGTGATGCTGACCCGTAGGTTCCGTCAACTAATAGATTTTTTATATAAATCATCTATGATGCACAAAATAGAGAATGGGCATACATCTGCCAAGACCCATACCCAAACCATTGTATTCTCACAATTCCACAAGTTTATATAATAAGAGTTTAACCTACCAATGACTGATCCCCAGAAACTGAATCCATTCACGCCACCAGGGGCTGGCTGGCAACCTTTAGCTTAACCCATAAGAAATGGCCGATCCTTACATCATTTTCTGATAGACCAGCAAAGCCAAAGCCACTGCAAATACACATACTGGTGTTAAACCTACTGATATGTGAAATATTATAAGGTTTAAAAGTGTGCATCTATATCTACATGATTTACTTCACCATACAATAGTATGATGAGGGTTACATTAACTGCAGTAGGAATGTGCACCGACCACTTTTAGTGTTTCGTGTCTGTATCTCCGGCCGTGTTTTGGATCTGGATCTGTTCCAAAACACCACCCTTCTGTGTTTCGGATCTGATTTTTTTTTTTTTTTAAAAACATAAAAATTGCTAAATTCGCAGAATTTGTATTTTTTTTACTCCTATGCTATTATTAAACTCATTAACTTTAATTTCCACTTATTTCCAGTCTATCCTGTGTACCTCACACCTCACAATGTTGTATTTAGGCCAAAAGGTTGCACCAAGGTAGCGGGATGACAATGCTAAGCAACACAAGTGAGCGGCACAAACACGTGGCCCATCTAGGAGTGACACTACAGCGGCAGACAGGATGGCAGTCTGGAAAACTAGGCCCCAAAGAGCACATAATGCCATAAAAAAAAAGATGCAAGAAGGAATTGTCATTGGGCCCTCCCACCCACCATTTTTGTGTAAATAGGACATGCACACTGTCTTTAACAAACCAATAATTTCAGCGACAGAGTCTGCCACACGACTGTGGCTGAAATGATTGGTTTGTTTGTGCCCCCACAAAAAAAAGAAGCAAATCCTCTCTCACTGTCCAAATTGGCTCTACAGAGGCAAGATGTTGTCCTCATCCTCATCCTCCGATTCCTCACCCCCTTCAGCACATCCACATCCTCACAGATTATCAATTCATCCCCACTGGAATCCACCATTACGGGTCGCTCTTTAGTCTCTGGAGGGAATCGCTGGTCTTCGTTGAAGAATTGAGAATTAATTTTGATGAACATAATCTTTTCCAAATTTTGCAGAAGCAACTTCCTACGCCGCTCGCTGACCAGGTTCCCGGCTGCACTCAAAACTCTTTTGGAGGGGGGACAACTTAGGTAAAAATAGAGCCAGTTTGTACAGGAGACTCCAAACTGCCTTTTTTTTCTTGCTAGTACAGGTACGGACTGTGTGACATAACTACTTGGATGCTGTCACCAAAGTAATCCTCAACCATTTTTTCAATAGTGACAGCATCATATGCAGTGACTGTAGACATGTCAGTAATTGTTGGCAGACATCAGTCCAGACCAAATGTCCAAACTCGTTCCTGCCTGCCCAGTGGGTCTTGTAGGAAATCTCAGTTGTTTCCTCGCTGACACAGGTGTGGGAGAAAATAAAGGATGAGCTGTTGCCCTTCATGTTCCACTTCAGATGACAATCTCATGACCAGCTGGTTTTTGCACCTCTGTTGTCTTGTGTGCACCGGAAACAGAGACACAACATAGGCTTTAAACTGACGTTCGAGTACGGTGGCCAAAATGTAGTGTTCTGACTTTAATAGACTGACCACCCTCGTATCCTGGCAAAGTGAATGAATCCACAAGACCACACTGGCCTGGACTTATGTAGCAGTATCACTGGACTTATGCAGTAGTACCAATGGACTTTAACGGCAGTGCCACTGTACTGGACTTTTCCAGCAGTATCACTGGACTTTACAATACAACGGTATCACTGGACTGGACTATACAGCATTATCACTGGATTGGACTATACAGCAGTATCACTGGATTGGACTATACAGCAGTATCACTGGATTGAAATATACAGCAGTATCACTGGACTGGACTATACAGCATTATCACTGGACTGGACTATATAGCAGTATCAGTGGCGTAAGTTTGTGCATGGCGCCCGGAGGCAAGTTAAAAGTTGGTGCCCCCCCCCCCCCCCAGAGATAGAGCGATAGAGAGAGAGAATTATGAAGAAAGAGAGAAACAAGACTGAGAGAAAGAAAGAATGTCAGGGAGAGAGGGCTTTCATAGACTCACCCTCACCGTCTGCTGCAGTGTCTCCCGCCGGAATCCCAGCTCTTCGTCACTGTCTGACAGTGACACTGGCTGGCTTGCTCAGCCGGCTCAGGCCGACTTCCACCCCAGCCAGCATCCAGGTTGCAGGGAGAAGCGTCCGCTTCAGCTACAGCTACACGCAACACGCAAGGCGAGGGGGGGCTGCCGCTACACACAAAGCTGGGGGGGGCACGCTACAGAAAAGGCTAGGGGGTGGGCCGCGGCTACACACGCCCACACGCACTACTACACACAAGGGTACAAGGGAGGGGGCGCCCGCCCGCACCACTGGACGCAAGGGTTCGGCACAGGGAGATCTGCACACAAGGGTACGAGGGAGGGATGGAGAGCAGCCCGCCCGTGCTGTGCTGCATAAAATACCCACATGCCGCTGAAGAAAATAATTGTGGCAGCGGCACTAACGAGCGGAACATCGGAGGCAATGGAGCCAGTGCCCCCTTTAAGCCTGGCACCTGGCGGCAGATGACTCCATTGCCTCCGGGAGTTCCGCCACTGAGCAGTATCACTGGACTCGACTTATGTAGAGTATCTCAGGACTGGATTTATGTAGAGTAACACTGGACTTTAACGGCAGTATTACTGGACTTATTCAGCAGTACCAATGGACTTTAATGGCAGTGCTTCTGGCCTGGACTTTTGCAGCAGTATCAGTGGAATGGCGTTATGTAGCAGTATCACTGGACTTATATAGCAGTATCACTGGACTTTAATGGCAGTATTACTGGATTTATGCAGCGGTATCACTGGGCTGGACTTATGTAGCAGTATTATTGGACTTTAATAGCAGTATTACTGGACTTATGCAGCAGTACCAATGGACTTTAACAGCAGTCCAACTGGACTGGACTTATGCAAGAGTGTCACTGAACTGGACTTATGTAGCAGTATCACTGGACTTTAACGGCAGTGCCATTGTAATGGACTTATGCAGCACTATCACTGGACTGGACTATACAGCAATACCACTGGACTGTACAGCAATACCACTGGACTGTACTATAAAGCAGTATCCCTGGACTGCACTATTACTGGACTGGACTATACAGCCCTATCACTGGACTAGACTATACAGAGCTATCACTGGATTGGACTTTAAGCACTATCACTGGACTGGACTATAAGCACTATCACTGGACTGGACTGGACTATAAGCACTATTACTGGACTGGACTATAAGCACTACCACTGGACTGGACATTAAACACTGTCTATGTAATTTTCAGGATGGCCGGGCAGGACAACAGGCAGGAAGGCTGAGAGGACGCTGCCTCTTCACTCTCCTAGTATGGAGTGAAGATGGTGCCCGGCTGTCCACCCTTTAATTGGGTCCGGATCTTGCAAGATCTGACATCGGGATCTCTCGAGGTCCGGAGATACATGCTCCAATTCTGGGCGGGAATTCCCAAACAGGCTCAGAGCACGAGTCCAGATTGGGAGTGTCCGGGGGGTGTCTGGATTCCCACAATCCGAACTCGCACATGCCTATTTTGCAGATATCATAAGGTGATTTTCAGGTCCAGGTTTAAGGTATATCTATGGCTGAGCATAGATGGTAAAATCAAATTGACTGAGGTACTGATTAAGTCACCTGTGTACAAGCATAGATATATTTAAAACCTGGATTGTTGGGATGCCTTAAGGATCAGGTTTGGGAGCCTCTGGTTTAACCCAATTTTGGCTAATTTAGTCTTCTGTTCTTAGAACCAATATGTCAGTTTACGAAATAAATTCATCAGACACTTTCATTTCACTTTGCATTTGTGTAATTAGAGATTTCACAATGTTTTATTTCTTTTTCAAGACATAGCAATGTGAGCCTAAGCAAACCTGTACCAAGGAAGTACAGAATGTTTCAATAGGGATTTTAATGCATTTTTTGGCCCGTTATCACTGTGTGGTTATTTTTTGTTTTGTTTGTCATCCTGCCAAAAATTTTTTTACACAATCAGAGTTGAGCTCTTCGTGGTACAAGAGATACAGTAAATATTTCACAGTACCCAACGCTTTTGTCTTTAAGCCAAGCCTTTGGGATTTTTCCAGCCTGCCTATTGCAGGCAATTTATTTATTTATTAACAGTTTCTTATATAGCGCACACAGATTCCGCAGCGCTTTACAGAGCATAGTTATAATCAAAGACACATAACAAATTACAGTACAAGACAGTTTAGGACAAGTACATGGTTAATATGGATAGTTGCACCAGGGGACAGGACACTGAAGCAATTATCAGGGTGGCAGAGGTTTATATATTCTAAGAAAGGCACATAAGGAGAGAGGGCCCTGCTCGTGAGAGCTTACATTCTAAAAGGGGAGGGTTAAACAGACTGGGGTGACACAGAAGGCGAAGAAGTGAGCTTAAACAGGTTAGGTTGAGAGACTGTCAGGTTTTATGCAGGAGGGTGGGAAGAGGTCAGCTTAGTCTTTAATATTTTAAGTCTAAAAAAGCACTGGGCCATCCAGGAGTAGACAGCCGAGAGACAGTTGGAGATATGAGTGAGGATATAGGGAGAGAGATCAGGAAAGGATCGGTAGATTTTAGTATTATCAGCATAGAGGTGATAGTGGAAGTTAAGTGAGCAAATAAGCTCACCCAGAGAGGACATGTAGAGATAGAGAAAAAGAGGGCCAAGAATAAAATGTTGGGGGACACCAATTATCAATGGAAGAGCAGGAGAGGTGAAGTCATTGGAGGTACAGCTGTGCATTTTCGAAACAGACAGTGCATATGCAAGCAGAAAGAGTAATATTCAAAAGTTTTAGCAGTTAAGAGTTGCACTTATGTTGATTGTAGTTTCCTTCAGTTTCTGTCCAGTTTAAGTCCAGCCTAAGTCTAGGCGACAGTGTGCGGTTGTATATTCCTACTTAGAATCTTAATACTTTGAATTCTGACAAAATTTCTAAAGCCAACCAAGGCTTAGTCAGCCTCCTATACTCTAATAAGTACGGTAGGTCTGTAAAAGCTGTTTCTAACTTCAGTAATTAAGACCGCACCCAAAGCCCCTCTCCCACTAGAGAAAGTGAGCAATAAAACTGAGATAAGCAAATTGTGAGATGTTACAGACTATGTACAAGTCACTAGTCAATTTTAAGTCACTATCTAATTTTAAAAATAAATTTGTACATTTACCTAGAAAATGCAGTATACTAATCACAGTGATGCTAGTTCAAATATGACTGTTGCATGAATGATATTTTACCTAGAAAATGCAGTACACTAATCACAGTGATGCTACAGTAGTTCAAATGATGATATTTTGAGACATCTCTGATGTATTCCTACTGAATCGAGTGTCTGCTGGGAAAACTGTGAAAGTGAGATTTTGAGAAATGTGATAAGTTTTCCTTGTGACCATTTAGCTGCTCTTTACAATCAGAAGTCTATGGGGTATATTCAATGTTTTTTGTGAGCTGTGACAGTGAGCAGTGCTGACTGCTCGCTGTCACATCTCGCACAGTCAGTATTCAACTGGCCCCTTGCACACGCCATTTCCCCGTCGCTAGGTTTTTGCAGCGATAGGGAAACATCGTGTGCGGCCACTAAAACAGGCTCGTGACTAGAACTACTACCGGGGCCCCTGAAGGCCAAGACGCCCACTGCTGCCACCCAATGCTGAGTGGCATATTGTGAACTTGGGTTGGAGTAGAGTAGGGGAGCCCAATTTATATTTTTGCACCTGGGCCAACCACTCACAAGTTCCGCCATTGCAGGAAACGACATATTTTTAGATAATAGTACACTCATTTCTATTCACTATATCTAAAATAAAATATTCCCATTATAGGCTCATGGTAATGATAATTAGCTATATCAGCTGTTCTTGGACACACAGCCATGTAATTAGGAATGGATCAGTCATATTTAGCTTGATGTGTTTCATACACCAGTATTCTAGCTCTGATGAAATTTTAAATTAGATTCCTAGACCTAATGAACAATGATTCATCATACTCCTATCATGTCACTTAGTTTAGAATCATTTTATAACAGAATGTTATTAGTGAACCATTTTATCACATTAATTCTATGTTGAATTGTTTGAGAACATTCATTAGATGAGAAGTCTGCTAGTAACATAGAGAGCAAATATACTGCGCATTGTATTTGTCAAGGATATCAACGTTTTTGTTAAAGGAGACCAACAGTACTAGGAAAATGATTATTGAAGGTGATTATACTGTAGTTATATGTAGTGGCGGTTTTTACCTATGGGCTGTGGGGTTGCAGCCTCCCCAGGTAAAATCTGCCACTGTCTCTGCCTAAAGTGAAGCCAGATGCAGTCTGCGAGACTGCTCTTGCTTCAATGTGACTGGCAGTGACTTCCTATTGGAAGTCCGACCTGCCATTCACTCAAGGCAGTCCCATTAGGAGGTATTACCTCCCTCCGGGATGCCTCTCTGTGCGCAAGTATGTGGCAGCCCCTAAAACTTTTTCTGCACAAGCGCAGTACCACTGACAACACTGCGCATGCGCCGGACCCGGGAACCCGATTAAGCCTCCAGGGGCTTCTGCAAAGGCAGCCCATGGAGGCTTGGGCCAGCGCATGCACAGTATGTATGAAGTTACTTCGCATTCGCTGGCCTCGTGCAGGGGACTGGTGTCCGGGACCGGAACGTGCAGGGAGCATGGCTGCTCCGTCCTCCAAAAGGGTAAGAGCCACCACTGGTTATATGCAAATGTTATCCTGGATGCCATAGAAATGCCTCTCAGCACACTAAATGCCTCTTGCCTACAAGGCCAATAGTTTGCTTACTATCCCGATGTTAGATCAGTGCATGCGTCAGTCTTCTACTCCAGAATATTTTGCATTTCCACAGAGATGCAGCCTGATGACTGCGGGCATTGTGAGCAGAACATAGGTGTGGATAGGCAGCATTCCCAATAATGTGTACTCTTCTAGATCCAGAGGCTGCGATTTGTGACACCAGGTGCCTCGCACCTCTCATCTGAAATTCTCCTTCCGGTGGAGAGCTCCGGGAAAAGCACAAATTGAGGCATAAATCACTGCTGGATCTTTTTAGAGAACCCAATGCACAAACATACATTTGTTCTTCGTTAAAATTGTGTTGCTCCTGTTGTGCCTCTGATAAAAGCATTTCTCAAAAACAGCATGAAAGTTGGGAAAGGGTTTATCTCATTGCTGAAGCAGAACATATTATCCCTTCAATTGCTTCACATAATAGCTTTATACACAACAGAGATAAGAACCTATATTTATCAGACTGCTATACACCATGTCATAAAATTAAAATAAAGCCATTTTTCTTGTAGAGATAATCATTCCTACTCCAAGATTACTAAGACTTTTTAGATCTTACCTGTCCATTAGAAGTATGAACGTACATCTAAATTATGAAAGTGTCATTCTGAAAAAAAAAGATAAACAAAACTTTACCATACAATTGTTGAACTAATAGTGGGTACACACGGTGCGATTTTGCTTGCTATTCGATCGAATCGGGATTTGATCGGGATCGAATCGAATGGTATGCAAATTGCATTTGATTTTTAAGATTAGATCTGTAATATATAGTCTTGCCTGCCAAGACTATTTTTCTATTTGATTTACACTAGGCAGGAGCATGCATTGGGATCGAATCTGCATCGAATGTAGAAAAACCATTCGATGCCCAACCGATTTTCTAATCGATTTTGTATTCGATTTTGTATTCAATTTTCTCTTTGATTTTGCTTCTATAAACAAAATTGAATAGAAAAATAGTGCATGCAGATGGAGCGCCTCTCAGCCAGTGCTGGGAATCGCCAGATTCCCTTAGCTGGTGATCGCTAGCTAAGTGGCACTCCATCTGACTGGGACGCGTGAGCAGTGGGCAGGGAGCGGAATCTCGGTCCATTTTCGCTTCAGGCACCGATTTTAGAAAATCGATTGGGCATCGAATGTTTTTTATAGGGTGGAGTGCAGGGACTACGGGTGAGATGGAGGAGTGGCGGGGAAGCGGCGGAGGGTGGTGAAGAGCTCTGTCGGAATGGAGTGTGTGAGCATCTCAGGCACGCACGCCCCCTTTCCGGCAGATGATGGTAGTTGGCGATTCGATCGCCAGAAGTAGCTCTAATGAGCATCTAACTTGACTTTTACTACTATGTTTAAAGATATAAATAATAAAACAATTTAAACAATGACCTGATTTCATTGAGAAAAGTTAACAAATACTTAAATAAGGTTCATGATTTATTGTCGAATGCAGAAGTGGACGCAGTGTAGTTGTTTGTGGATCTGAGCAATGTTTCTTGGGCTGTACGTACTGTACGTCACTATTGATGCCAGTCATAATGACAATTTATTTGAAAAGTGATTGACAATCATTGAGCATTTATCGGAGGTAATGTGGGTGGCATGTCAGGAGCATTTCCTGAGTGTGTCCAAGCCTCATCCCAATCTTCACTAGAATTCACATTTTAGTAACTAAACCTCATAGAACCCATACACTATATGCCCCATTGTCTCCCTAGGCTGCAGGGAGAAAGGGTTAGAGGGCTAGAGTAAGTACACTTACCTGAACCCTGTCAGGATTCCTTCCATCAGGGTGCTGACATTGGTATTCTCACCACCGGTCACCTATATGTATCCCGATAAATGCAGCATATGAAACATCATTATAAATTCCAGAGTGACAGTCACCATAGCATAGAATGCACTTGAGTTGTCACCAAGAAGCCATTTACCCTTCCATGTTAGTTTTATGAACAATGAGAACTACTGCTACCCCTCCCCACCTGCCACCACCAATGACTAGTTAAGCAATCACCTTCTGAAACACTGTCACTGGCACTCACTAGCGATGTCTTCCACTGGCTCTGCGTGTAAGGACGATGGAAGGATGTCAATGAAAATGAGCGGGGCGTTTATTGTCAGCGACATAGCAAGTATACTAGGCAATGTGCCCCAAATAGTGGCCCACTCCACCAGATTGGATGAGATATCATCTAGTGTGTACCAACTTAACACTATGCACCTTGTCTATAAAGTCCTTTCATTTTAACCCTCCACATCAAATGCATCGGTCAACCATCCTCTAAACCGGGGGGGTGGGTAATTGCTATGAAACTACACATCCCATCCATGAATGTACATAAAATGAACATAAAGGTTACATTTACTTATCCCCCCAGGGAATCCCTCTTCCGTCAGCTCTGCGCCCTCCATTGGCTGTTGGAGTCACTAACTTCCAATCCATCTGGCTTCATGCGACCAGTATCCACATGTTGGAGCATAAGGTACAGTACAAATAAGATATCTAAATTACAACTGTGTGCAAAATACTTCACCTTGCAAATGCATTAGGCATAATCTCCTCAGCCGCAATGTCTCCAAATGATTACAGTTGTGGCTACATTTGATGTAGTTCTAGAAATATCTGTAGAACATAATAATGGAGATTTATGAAAACTATACCACAGAGGTGTGTTAATCACTGTCAGCAATATATATCTTCTTTAACAATGAGAGAACAGTTGTTTGCAGACATTTTTCATAAGCGTCCCCTAGTTTTTGAATCCCTACTATAGAAAAATATACTCATCACCAGTCATTAATTTACCATACTGTATTTAAAAACTCCTTTAGCCAACAAAAAGGAATTACAATAAAACTTGAGATATATCTTTAACCATTGTGTCTTTTAATCAGAGACCCTGGTGGCTCTAAAACTTCATTAAAAAGAATCAATAAAGAGAAGGATGTGGAAGTGAAGTGGGAGCGGTTCATCACTCCAGGGAAGGTAATGATTTCTTCTCCTATGAGACCAAGAGATATTTTACTGCTTTTCACAGGTGTAAATAAATCTGATCTCCGTAAATGAAGTGCTAAATCTTTCAGCTAGTTAATTCTATTGCAGCGTGGGAAATATATGTAGATTGTTGGCATCAACAAAAGCTATATATTCTGTTTGCAACATTTGTAAAATAGGTACCCACTAAAGCAATTTTTGTACCTTGGACCCAAAATGTCTTTAATTGGGGCTTCTAAAAATCTTCAGTTGAATATATTGCATATCAGGAGAGTCCCAAATAAGATTCTGTTATGGAATATGGGTCCAAGCTGAGTCATATGCCAATATGTATCATTATATTCTAGCTCTGGATTAGTACAGATGTGTTCCCATACATCTAGGGGGTTATTCTGGTTGATTCGCAAGGTTGCAAATTCGCCAAACCCCGCCTTGCGAATGGTGTCCTGGCCGCCACCCATTCACAAGGGCAATTCCCTCACAGGGCCTGCGAATGAATGTACACAGTACACTTACATATGCGTGGACACTTGGGAGGAAGTGGGCGGGCAGCTGACAGCTGGTGATGTCAGCTGGGTGCGCCCCACCCCCGTGTCATTGGGACATTTGCATGAGAACGCCCATGAAACTATGTGCATTCCCATATGCAAATGGCCCACCCATGCCCCTCCACACCCATGTCCTCACACTTGGGTGCATGCGCCCAGTGAACACCCTGTTCGCCGTGGCGCACACACCTGGCAGAAATGACCCTGCACACACTCCCACCATCGGAGCCACTGTGAATATTCTGGTCCCCGCAAACGGGCCTGAATAAGGCCCCTAGCCTCAATACACTGTGCATGACGAGGGGCCTGGTGGGAGTGAGCTGGCAAAATTAACTGGGCAATATGATATCCTCCAGTATTTGGATGTAGGAAATGTCAAGATAAAATAAAATGTTCTAACCCTATGAGGCCAAGAAGGGATGTTGTGGCTGGAAACTACAGTATGAATGATGGCACATTTCCACAATCCGGCAAGCGGTTAAAACCAGGTGACCAATAATGCATATGGGCATCACAGCTGAGAGCCAGGGACACTGCAAGTGTCACCTCCTTCAGACCTGCATAAGTACTGGGCTAGTACAGTGACTGACTTACCCTGCTGTATGCATTTTATCTGAATGCCGCATTGTTAGCGTGCAGGGTTCACCATTTATGTCACATCTTTATGTTGACATGACATGGCATTGCTGCCAATAAGAGATTTGCACTGCCGCCTGACGTCAGTAATGCCCACGAAGAGTCTAATGCTATTGAGCATTTGCGGAACGAAGCATTGCAGTATCTGCACAGTGAGCCACATCTCAGTTACCAACCTGAGGCAGCTTTCCCATGATCATTTCATCAGCGATCAACTCAGTGAGGCCTCTATTTTGTGAGCTTGCGAGCAGGGCCTCCTATCATTTTTACTGTTTGTAACTACCCAGTTTGTTTTATCCCTATTTCCAATTGTAAAGCACAACGGAACTTGTTGCGCTGTGTAGGAAACTTATAATAATAATAATGTGGACAAATAAGTGTTGACACTGATTTAGGCCAAAATTTACTAGTTTGTCTTAATCCGGTTACTGGGGAAGTTTGAAAAGACAAATTCACAACTATAATAGCTTCTGTCCTCTTCTTAAGCTCTGCAGGGAAAGAATTCCTTGTATGGTGTGGGTTAGTGCATGTGCAAAGTCTGGGAGCAAATACCTTCGGCGAGCCTTCCCTCTTAATGGCGGGCAGGAAGGGGGCAGACGCAGGGGACTGCCCAGTGTTTTATGGGTGTGCTCACATAAACAGTGTGCGCACCCATTGAAATGCTTGGCGTACCCCTGAGAACGCAGTTGTGCCATTGCATCCTCGGGGTGTGCAGCTGCACATCAGCACCCGCCACAATTCGCCAGAGAGCGGGCATCTCAGAAGTAAGTAAAGACTTGCGCCCGCGTGCAAGTGGATGTATAAGAGTACACATCTACTCGCGTGCTAGTGCAGGATTTTGTGCGGCGGGGGGTGTTTGCGTTCGGCAGGGAGGCGTTTACATGCTCGCTAGGCAGAGAATATATGTAGCTTAGCGAGAAGGTCGGAATCAGGCCCCTTACTCCTAGAGTGTCTTCTGTAAGTTTTACCAGGATACGTTCTCAGGGGTAAATTTACTAAAACTTCCAAAAATAGTGGTGATGTTGACTATAGCAACGAAAACAAATTCTGTCTATCATTTTCTAGGATGCAAAAGATTAATGATAGACAGATCCTGATTGGTTGCTCTGGGCAATATCCTCTCTTTAGTAAATGTACCGCTCAGAGTCAGGGTACACAGCAGCATCGGCAAGAAAACGGTTTATTTGGGAAACATGACTTCCTGGTACTGCTGTGAGGTAGCCTGACATGCTTTACTAGCATCCCATTGCATTGACTCCATGAATAAAGCATATAAAATAAGTAAAAAGGTTTCCACTTCTGCAGGTGTTTCTCAGCACCTGTTGCTTGGCAAACAATGTTGTCATACCTCCCAACTTTCTCTGCGCCGGACTCGGACACAGCTGCTGCGCGCCAAAAATTTTGGGGGGCGTGGCCTATACTTGCGGCTCTCCCGCGAGGCCATGCCCCCATTTTGCCGCTATGGGGGCATGACCCAGAGGCTCTATGAGCCTCTAGCCATGCCCCCAGCCCCCCTGGCTGCGGGAATAGACGCTGTGCGCATGCGTTTATTCCCCGCTGCTTAGCAGTCGACAGGGGGGACTCCCAACAGCCCCCCCTCACCGCGGGACACTGCCAGCCGCGGGAGGGACAGCGGGACAGGCCCTGATAATCGGGACTGTCCCGCTGTAATCGGGACTGTTGGGAGGTATAATGTTGTGTCTATCCTATGCTGATTCATTTAGCCAGCTTTCATTGGTTAAATGCCTAGGGCTTAGGAGTTACTTTCCACACTGAATTAAACTGTGGATTGTTTTGGCACATCTCTTTGTTTATTGTTGAAATACACAGACGGACCATAAAACAATTTATTACTATACTGTATACTAACCTGCTATAACACATTTATACACCAGAGGGCAGAAAGAGAATGACTGAATTTTACAAATCTTTACAGAGGGTCATTTGCAAAGCATCAAACATTCTCCTACACCTAGCCCCCTCTGTAAGTGCCTAAACCTAACCCCCTCCCTCCACATCCTAACCCTAAATTGCCCCACTAGTGCCTAAGCCTAACCCTCCCTTCCCTGACTGCACACTAGCCAGTCCCGCAAGTTACTGCAGAAGGTCATCGCATCACATGTGTAGTCAGCAGACAGCACATACATGGCAGCATTGTGGAGGCACAAAATGATGGGAGGAGTCTAAAATAACAGACAATTCAACAGATTTTTCGGACTCCTTGATTTAGCCTGATGGTCAGTAATCCGGAGTCGTGACCCCATGTTGAGAAGGTCGGGACCCGCAATTTGAGAAACGCTGCTATAACTAGTTACCAGTCTGTCAAAATGATGGGAAAACAGAACAGTAATGTCAGCATAGTGGCTATGTGCGCCCAAATGGAGCAACACTTGAATTGCTCCATCGGGTGCCATCTAGTGGCCGCCAGGGCACAAAACACTTGAATTCCCCTGTAGAGGTGAGGAGCAGCATTATCTTTTTATTATATAAGTTGTCCATGGTGAATGCAAAGCAAATAAATAAATCATTGACTTTGATGCTAGCCGAACGTAAATCCCCTTCCCACATTCATGTTGCCTGACCCAGGCTCACCATATATCTGCACCAATAATTTAGAATCAATAACTCCAATTTGGTTCATGCAGCAATTCTAAATGATTTTACAATGTGTGTTATCCTTATTTACTAACTATGTCTGTGATACTAAAAATCTCATTATATGTGTTTCCCAATTCTCAGAGTAAAAGGCAAAGTCAGAAATTTATCCGAAGTCACATACAGCGGGCACGAAGGTTATCCTTCCTCAGTACCTCTCGCTATAGTGGACTTTCATTGGCCGTCTCACCGACCATAGGCAGTGTCTCTTCCCTTCTCCAAAGTTCAGATGAGATGACACCATGGGGCACTACCCCCTCAGAAGCCTTGCAAGATGGTGGGGAGGACTTGGAATCTACCATTAATAGTTCTAGTCATTCTCCAGCCAAACTGAGCAAAGAGGATGATGAGGAAACTCTATCTGACTGTAAGTATTGTTATTTTCTCAGTGTCCTGTGCCAGAAAGAGGTTTGGTGTCCCCCCCATAACAGGGATAGCATGCCACAGCGTGACTTTGTAGGGAAAGGTGGTGACCATAAAATAGTACCAATTTACATACACAACACACAAGAGCCCCTTAAAACAATTGCACAATAGTATAGCCCCTTATACACATTATGCCACAGTAAACCACTCCCTTTATCATTATCATTCCTACTCCACATCAACATTCATGTTCCTCCTCCATCATCATTCCTCCTCCTAATTTTTTCTCCATATCATATTAATTTCTCCATCTCCTTATCTTTTACTCATGGCCACAAATCTCCACTTTTTAAACTGTGCAGGGATTATATGTCATGTATGCTAGTGATGTACACTGCTCACTAATACAGCTGTATGACTGAGTATCTCGTATAGGAGGTATCCAATTATCCCCAGAGCAATTTCTGCATTCGAAAACGAACCAGATATAGCGATAAATGACCGATGGTTATTATTGTGGTATGCAATTAGAGGTTGTTTTTAGCGACCGAATATGTACCTACAATGACACAATAACACATTAGGATCAGGGATGGTTGTACCTAATCCAAGTATGTCATGGGGCAGTACTGTATTGGGGAGGAAGTCACAACAACAGAATTACTTATGCACAGGGCCGGCGCCACCACTAGGCAGCATTAGGCATTTGCCTAGGGCGCCGGCCACTGGAGGGCGGTAGTCGGGAGCAGGGACCCCCCCGGATGGAGGTATGGAGGTGAATGGCTACTGTCACTCCCCCCAGCAACCTCGGTGGCCACCACTGCATCGCCCCCCTCCCCCCTGTGGAATGACTTGGCGGCATCCTGGCCGCCCGCCCGCCACTCCAACCCTGTGTCGGGAGCACGGACCCCCCCTGGATGAAGGTGAGTGGCTGCTGTCACTCCCCCCCAGCAACCTCGTCGGCTGCCACCACATCGGTCCCCCTCCCCCCGTCGAATGACTTGGTGGCATCCCGGCCGTCCACCCGCCACCCCAACCCCGCCGTGGAGCGATGCAGCAGCAGCGGCCGCATCACACCCGGCAACCCAAGCCACCACTCCCCCAGTGGAGCGACCACGTCACCCCCACCCCCCACCCCTGTAGCGGCGCGGTGGCGCTGGGGCGCCCCCCTGCCTGGGGTGCGTCGGTGCCTAGCACCGGCCCTGCTTATGCAGCCAGCTGTGGACAGGTCTCAGAGATACAGATTTCTGTCAAAATAAATGCATGCTGGGATTATGTTTGCTTGCAAATTTGAATTCGTATAACTGGGCACAATTTATTTAATTTTGGTCCACCGTGTGTCTCAAACACATTTTTTAATAATTTTGTAATTTTACTTATTATTAAGCTATTATATAGGAATTTAACCATGGTTTGATTTACTTTGCCAATCCTCAAACCAAAAGGCGCTTTTAACCTTTGTAAAATACTAAATAATGAGAATTTCCATATATTCACAGCTACTGCATGTCTGTCTCCTGTTTGTTGCTAGGAATTGATGTTCTAGATGATGCATTATGGGTACTCTAACACTGCACAACATGTGTTTATGCTTTATGAAATACTTTTATAATGCATGTATAATATCAAGAGGTTGTTAGAACCTAATACATCACACTGCTTTTGTCTAGTTATGGCGTGACAGATTTATGATCAACCTCTCTTATCCAAAACATTGATGGATACTTATCATTTACTGGCATATGCAAAATCTGCAGATGTTGTGCTGACGGATTGATTATGTCCTTGCATTTAGAACACTGCCCACATGTCTTTTTGCTGGAATTAATACAGATGAAAGCTGCATGTCAACAAGGAACACAATAATGTTTTTGTATAATATGGTGTCCCTCGGCCAAAGCTATGCCTGCCAACAAGGAAGCAGTGTTTAGTCCCCAGTAATGCCAATGTAATATTCACCTTTTGTCTGTGTGCACTAGAGCATTGTGCAACTCTGGGATCTACAAGGAGTGAGAACATGCTTGACCAGAATGTGTCTTACAAACAGGGGTTAAAGTGAGGGGGAACACAGTATAACTGAGTTCCACCACCTCTAATGATGAGGTGGAACATTTTAACCTCCACATTGGCCCTGCACAGTAATTCTCTCAGAAAAGCATTCTAGTTTGCATGGGGATGCCGAAAATCCTACCACTGGCCCTGTCTCTGCCTAATGGGTGGAGGGGAGCATAATTAGGTGACATAGTGAAATGAGTTCCCCCACCTCTGCATGACCACTTTAAGCCCTGCTTACAAATATCAGGAACAGACTGCTGCTCCTACAAGTAAGCCTGCCGAATGGATGGAGAAATACACCTAGCAGTGGACAGCTTGGAGTCTGGCTAACCATGATATTGGACAAATAATTATTTTGGACCAAGCACAAGCATAGAATGGTCCATAGCCACAATTACTTAATCCATATGGAAATAATAGAACACATTTGTCTCAAAAGGAATTGTGGTCTGTAGGACAAGTCACTCCTCATGGTAAATGAAAAATATGACTTACAAGACATGGATGTGGTATGCTATGTTGACAGTCAATGTCTACATTTATCATGTTGATATGATAATGACTGCATAGCCATAATGTCAACATTCCCTATGTTAACAATCCCCATTTAGACCGTAATAAAAAGGTTCATATATTAGTAAGTTGACATATCATCACTGATGGCCTAGTTTACACTTAGATTTACCTTCTTTAGAGTGATGCAGCAGCTCCAGCATCATCTTTTGGCTCCCAAAGTAATATTTATTTATTATTTATAAACAGTTTCTTATATAGCGCACACATATTCCGTAGCACTTTACAGAGAATATTTGAACATTCACATCAGACCCTGTCCCAGTGGAGCTTACAATCTACCACATATAAACACACAAAAATATTCTAGGATTCATTTATAGGGAGCGAAATAGCCTACCAGTATATTTTTGGATTGTGGGAGGAAACCGGAGTACCCAGAGTAAGCCCACACAAGTACGGGGATAATATAAAAACTCTGCACAGTTAGAGCCATGATGGGAATCGAACCGATGACCTCAGTGCTGTGAGGCAGTAATGCTAACCATTACACCATCCATACTGCCCCGAAGGTAATATGAACAGTGAGTGGTCTATGCTGCTAGAATATATGAACCTATTTTTGTGACCTGATTCCTTCTGATCCCTTGGTGTTACCTTGGCTTTCCTCATGGCCTGTTGCGGTCTACTCCCTGGTTCCTCGCCTTCTGTCTCATTCAGAACCGGATTTTCAACTACTGTACTTTCTGTATGATCACGATAAATTTCCTGCTCCGCTACTGATACATGATATGCTCACGGGACTGCACATCACATTGGACCAGATGTCAAACATGTGGTGTTAACACTTTTCATCAAATGTATAGCCGGAATTGGATGAAAAGTGGACAAATTGCCGTGGAATCCCCCTAGTGTATGGGCACCTAAAAATATATTCTACTTATCTGCTGATGTTTGCCCTTGAAACTGGACTGTCAATTGGTATTGGTTTTGTGGTGTCTAACATCCAGGGTCCTGCGACCACAAATACACCTACAGTATGCTGAGAATCTAAAAAGTGACGAAAAGAGGCCTACAGATTAGCTCAGGAGGTGAATGTGAAGTATAGATTAAGGAATAAGAGCAGATAAAGGAAATGCGTAATGACTGTGTACTGATTTTGTTAAAGCTAAAATTGGCAGATACTGTAGATAAGCAGGATGATGTGGTATAAAATAGTTAGTTGTTCCATGCTACATGTGATATAGTCATATCACATGTAGCATTTGCATACCACCTCCTTCCTGCATTTTGATTGCTGAAACTAAATTATGACTGCAGTCCTGGATGAATATCTGCGACAGCAGCCTGAGTATGTCTGACCTTACTAAGGCTTGCAGTGACAGGGGACCTTTTGAAGCCAAGTAAAACCGCATTGCAGATTTAGTATTTGACCTCGCCATGTCCAGGAAACCCACAATTTCTAGAATGCCAGTTGCCTCCACACCCGTCCTTCCCTGTAAACGTCTCTTCCTGTCGTTCAGGTAGAGGCATTTACAATACAGTTATTGTGCAGCTGATTATTTGGTAATGTGGAGTGGATCACTTATGCGATCCAACCTGAGTGAGGGACATAGGGTGCAGGATGACCAGTATACCAACGTCAAACTCCTGACTGTTCAACTGCCTGACAGTCGGATGCTGACCAACAGGTGCTGTTCTCACTTGTGGGTGTCCATGAGCCCCATAGAGGGAGAATAGGACCTGTGGTGAGCACTCACCTTCCTGTTGGAGTACCGTCAGTATACTGACCATTGGGATCCCGACCATCAGCCATTGATACCCCACTCAGGCCTTTACCATTCCATGTATGCTAAGTATTTACTTTTAAAATTCAATTAATGCCATTTAAAGTGTTTGTTATTAACTTTTTCTGCATACCAATCCTGAGGAGCAATTTCCACACTTCGATTTTTTTATACATTTCATAGAGAAAAACGATAACATCACAAACATTTTTCACTTAATATGCTGTTCTGTACATGTGTCAAAATCCACATAAATAGGGTTAATTGTAAAAGACAGATATTATAAGTTGCTGATTTGTTTATTTTAGGAATTCTTGTCTGGTATAACATGATTTCAATATTTATGACTCTCATAAGTGGAATACCAGATGTAAATCTGTTGTTGTATGCGTAAATGTGCAGGAAATAATATAAAAGGCATACATTTTTTATGGTATTCATTTAATATGGATGTTTTAGCTGCCTTTGAAATGTCATAATTTGATTTTTCAGACTTACAGACTTTACTGCAGATGATTGCAGAAAGCGTGAACAAGGATTTAGAAGAAGAAGAAAGTCAGTACAAGTACAAGTTCAGGAGGTATATTTTATTACTAGGTGATTTATCGCGCCCTATGAATTTTTGCAAGTGGATGCTGGGGTGCTGTGGGTGGTGGAGGAGTGGGTGCGGTGGTGTCGTGGGTGTGGTGGTGGCGTTGGAGGGTGGGGTGTTAGGGTGATGTGGGTGGGATAGTCACAGGTATTAGGGTACTGCGGGTGTTGGAGTTACACATGCGGGATCTTTCAGGTTGGGTGGTGTGGGGTGTGAGGTGCGGGGGTGGACTGGTTGAGTGATGGGCAGTTGCGGGGGGTGGTGTGGATGGATGCATGGGTACCGCGGATGGTGAATATGTGTGCAAAATCATGCTTGGGATGCTGCCGTGGGATATGAGGAGGGTCTGTGGAGACTGGCAGGAGATTGCAGGAGGTGGTGTGTGGGGGGGAGGGGGGGTGTTTGGGTGCTGCTCATGGGGAACCTGGCGGGGGATTGAGGAGGTGTGAAGACCACGGGGGGAGGGGGGCTGCGGTACCTGCTGGGGGATTGAGGATGTGCATTATGAACACTGGAGCGAGATTGTTGGGGTAGGGGGGTGTGGAACTTGGCGAGGAATGAACAGGTGGGCTGGTGATGCTGGGGATGGTGGCGGGGGATTGTGGGTAGGGGGGGCTGGGGGAAAGAGGAGGCACGCCGGCGAGACTGCCGGAAGATCTCAGGGGGGGGGGGGAGCACCCAGGAAAGAAAAAAGGGCATGGGGAGAGTGAGAAAAAGGAAAGAGAAAGGGAAGGGAGAGAGAGGTGAGACAGAGAGGGGGAGTGAGAGTAAGACAGGAAAAGGGACTTAGAGGGATCATGTCATGTGCGCTGGGGCTCCTGCAGACAGGGCTGGTGCAAGGGGGTGGGGGTGTCCTGGGGCTCACCCGCTCCAAGGGGGTGGTGATGCGTCTGGCGCATGGCTGCAGGGGGAGTGCACGAGTGTGACGTGGCACCAGCCGGCGAGTGACTTTGGGGGGGGGGGAATAGATGCAGTTGCCGCTGCTGCTGAGTAGCTCCAGGGGGGGTGTGGGGGGCTTTGAAATGAGCCCCCCCCTCCCCCGGGGGAGGATGCGGCCGGCTTAGAAGCGCTCCATTGGTGGTGAGGAAGGGGGTGGTGCGTACGCTGGGGCTGGGTGTATGCGCTACTTAGAAGTACGGCCCTGTTCGGCAGAGGGCCACGTCTCTAGCGGTGATGTCAGGGGACCTCCATTTGTGTTTACCGGGCACTTATATATGTATATAGCAGTTGTGTGGCGGGATAATTTACCTATAAGTGTGTGTGCAGATTTGTTTACATTATGGTTCTATTGTGTGGTGCCCTGTGGCAGCTATAGGTGCTCACACTGTGACTGTGTGTATAACTCCGCCCATGACTCCACCCAGCGTTATACACACACTCACAAAGTGACAGTTCTGGGGTATTATATAAGAGATATGCAAGTAGAGTAACTCTTACACCTCTCAGTGTTTATTGATTGCTTCCTCACATTGTCGCCAATAAAATCCTTATTTCATTCACACTGTGGTCCTGATTCAGAGTTGCCCGCTGATTAGCAAAATCACAGATCGAGAAATTATCGTAGCAGGGTGTGCAAGGTTAAATATGGATCAAAATGCAATTGACCGATTTGGCCAGAGGTTGACTGACAGGAAACCGCGTTGAGGGGGTGGACAATTGGCATTTTCAGGGAGTGTCAGAAAAAATGCAGGTGTGTCCAAGCGGTTTAAGGGAGGTCAGCTCTGGCCTCTATCAACCTGTCTGTCACATATGGATTCGCAAGTAGATGACGATCTGCAATATTTGGTGGGTTTTCTTTCTGTCTGTGCGGGGCAAACTACTTGCAGTCATCTGCAACTTTGTAGCTCAGAGTGGTCAATAGTGATACTGAATTTTGTGAATCTACATTGACATGGCAAATGGTGTCCATGGATCGGAAGTACTGAAATCTGGTCAATGTGAGGAATTTCTGCATACTGCAAATATGGTTATTTATTACAGATTTTTTTTCCCAGTTCTATTTTGAATTTGATTAATAAATTTGATAAATAAATTAGAGCCTTAAACTTACTGATATTCTGTGGATAAATCATCTGCTGAACTACTGTAGTTCTTCTCTACATGAGTCACTTTCTTCTCATTCTACTTATTAGACCAGTGGTTCCCAAACGTAATTGAATCACGGTGCCCTTGAGTATCAGCATTTCACAGAACCTCTATGATAAAAGTATTTTAAGGGTAAATTAAGTAAATTATGACTATCTGATAGGCTTATGTAGTGGTTTTGTCTATCACTTTGACCATAAATAATTTCTATTCGGTCCTGGAACACCAACAAGATGGCCCCTCTGCAAGTGCCTAACAGTACCCTAGGGTTCCTAGGCTTACAGTTTGGGACCCACTGTATTAGACCTTTTCTGGTCAGAGTTGTTGCAGCTTAAGGTTATTTTTCCATCCCTCTGGCACATTTCCCTGTCTGTTGATAAATTTATCATACTGGAATACTGTTCTGATTTTTGGGTTGTTATCCCTGACATCCAGGAGAGCAGCGAACCCTCCTGATTGACACCCAATTGCCTATTGAGTCACTTTGAATCATGTTATCATGGCTCTGCCTGCGTGGCATTACGCTGCCCAGAGATAAAGTCAGCCAGTATGAACTTTGTTTACCTGTAAGCTAGAGCTTTACTTCCCCCATCACAACATTACATATATACAGTAGGTGTATTAACAATGACTTCACTTGGCTTATTGCCAAAAAGCAGTAGTTCCCATACACGGACCTCAAGGCATCTTAATTGTCTATATTTTAAGAATATTCATGACACAGCACAGATGGTTGAATCAAAATGAGGTATCAATTAACTCACCTGTGGGTAATCATGGATATACTGAACACATGGACTGTTACAGGGCCTTGAGGACTGGATTTAGGATCCACTGCCATATATCATTCACCATTAAGCATACCTTCTCACTTATCCAATCTTCGTGGGACAGTCCAGATTTTTTGGGGACTGTTCTGCTGTCCATTGCACAGGCAACAGTGGCTGCTGTTGGGAGACGCCCTTTCCTTGCTGATTATGATACTTTATCACATCGATTTTAAATCCCTATTTGTATAAGAGACAAGGTGAATTCTGAATTTTATAGCTTTTAATTAGAGATATTAGCCAATGACCCAAATCATTATAGTTTTGATGTAATAAAGAAAGATCCTCCGGACTTTGAAACAATTCATTATGAAAGAGATGAGATCTTACATGTGCAGTGTGAATTGTATTTTTTGTCTCACAGTGACTCATCCCAAGCTCAAATCAGAGAACCGTTAATTAATGAGGATCGGGGTATTAACAAGAGCATCACACAAAGACCAAAAAGGTTGGTGTTAGTTTTAATCAACCGAGTATACAATGTACCACAGCATATATGTTCCCGACAGAAAATGAAATCCATAATAGAGGCTTTGTTGATGCAGAAGTGTTGCCGAATAATGTGTATTAATTTAGAATTTCTATATGCTATTGTTTAATTAAAACAGTATATTTTCTGCAAGTGATATTAAGAAAGTCATATTTGCCATAATACTATATAACATACTTAACATACATAAAAACAGCAGCCAAAAGTTTTCAGCAAGAATGATTAATGCAAAAATTGTTGGGACAAAAGGCCATCTCAACAGCATAGAAAGCAAAGATGGATTTAGCCCTCATTGGGCCCTAGGCAATATACTGGTGTTAAAAACACTTACCCCATTTGATATGCCCTATACACATTTACACGTTCACACTTACAAACCAGGTTCCATTTTTCATTGGGTGGCAATTAATCAAACCCATGACCTCAGTGCTGTGAGACAGTAATGCTAACCATAACACCATCCATACTGCCCAAATGCTTCATTGCAGTAAGTACAGGATTAGTGCATACAGGAGCAGGGGCAGATTGGAGACTAAAAGTGGCCCTGGAATATTTCTGTGGGTGGCAACAAATCAATAATGGACAGAGCCAACATAACAGTAGGCAGGATTACCACATCACTACGCTTAGATACATTGTTGACAGGCTAAACTAAAGCATCAATAGTGTCTGAATATCAGATTCATCAATATTTTGTTTGTTGCTGAGACTGTATGACAGGATGTTGATACTGTATGTCGATAGTGGACATTGCCTCTCTCTGGAAAGAGCCAGAAAACACTATGTACACCAACCAGGATCACATGCCCAGTACACATTACAGCACACGCCGGTATGCCCAGTACACCTTACAACAAACGCTGTTATGCCTAGTACACGTTACAGCACACGCCGTTATTCCCAGTACACGTTACAGCACACACCATTATGCCCAGTAGTAGTAGTAGTACGTTTATTTATAAGACGCTGCAAAGTGTCCGCAGCGCCGTACATAGCAATCAAAAAACAAATGACAAGGTAACGTACAGGGTGTGTTGAAAAATACAGTATAAATAGGGGTATAGCTGGTAGAAATAAAATCAGCATCAGTTCAGAAGTAGGTGTCAAAATTGTCGAGGAGACTGAAGATGAAGCAGAGGAAGAGAAGAACAGGAAAGGAGGACAGGTGAGGTAAAGAGGTAGGGTGAGTACGTGAGGCAGGAGGACCCTACTCATAAGAGTTAACATACTAAAAATAGGTGGGTGGACGAACGAAAAACAACAGGATAAGTAGGAACGGAGGGGAACGGAGGTAGGATAGGAGGAGCAAAAGAGGTTACAACACACACGGTTATGTCCAGTACACGTTACAGCACACGCCATTATGCCCAATACACGTTACAGCACACGCCGTTATGCCCAGTACACGTTACAACACACGCCAATATGCCCAGGACACGTTACAGCACACGCCGTTATGCCCAGTACACTTTACAACACATGCCATTATGCCCAGTACACGTTACAGCACACGCCGTTATGCCCAGTACACGTTACAACACACGCCATTATGCCCACTACACATTACAGCACACGCCGTTATGCCCAGTACACGTTACAGCACACGCCATTATGCCCAGTACACGTTACAGCACACGCCGTTATGCCCACTACACATTACAGTGACCGAGTCCTGGAGAACAGTATTAACTAACAGGGCCTGTTAGTTACCACTGTTCTTTGGGACTCGTCACTCGGAAAACAGCGGGTGGGATGAGGCGGGGCCACATATAGTAGCAGCCAGCAGGGCACTGTGTGCGGCGTTGCCGCCGATCGGGGAATCACTCATATTTTTATTTTATACATTATGTGATCACCATGGCCTTATTCATTATTCTTGGCATGGTCCATGTTGTGGAGGCTGGAGGAAGAGGGGCAGTCAGTGAAATAGACAGATAGAACAGCGGGCAGGAGGAGGCGGGGCCACTCTCTCTGACGGCAGCCACCCACTAATGACAGACAGAGGAGGCAGGGTCTCACACAGTGACTGGGCAACGCCTCCTGCCGCTGAGCGGCTGAGCAGCCCCGTCCTCAGCCCCAGCCTGTCACTGTCAGTGTGGCTGTGCGCATGCGCAACTTTTGACGGCGGGCTCTGTAGTGTCGGCCTCCCGGGAAAGTTCCCAGTAGATATAATGGCCAATCCGCTCCTGTACAAGAGTAAATATAGTAGTGGGCACAGGATTAGTGATGTCAGATTATATATATATCAGAAGAAAAAAGCAGCGGCACTCAGAGACTGTTTGTAAGTAAAAAAAATTCTAAATGATACTTATGAATTAGCAGGGCGCCCAATTAACATATGGTTTTTTTTGCATGTGATGCGATCGCCTGCGATTTTATAGGGTGCGATGCCATTTCATTTACTGTACAGTTATATGACATACAATGGGATTTAGGCACCCCCCCACTATCCACGCCACCTCAAAATGTGGCGAGCGGCGGCGGCACGCGTCCTCCCGACCTTTTCATACCACCACTATCCACATCGGCATGGAATTGATGTTATATAGTGTGGCGAGCGCAGCGAGCCACCAAGCCCAAAGCATGGCGAGCGGATGCGGAATACATGTAACGTAATCCGCGTCCGCTCGCCACAAGTTGGGCTCGGTGGCTCGCTGCGCTATATATAGTCAACTCCACGCTGACGTGGATAGTGGGGGTATGAAAAGGTCGGGAGGACGCATTCCGCCGCCCCTCGCCACGCTTCGGGGTGGCGTGGATAGTGGTGGGTAGCCAAAATCCCATTGTATGTCATATAAGTGTATAGTAAATTAAATGGCATCGCACCCTATAAAATCGCATGTGATCACATGCGATTTTATGTGCGGTGTGATCCGACGTGGTGCGATGCGATCTTATTGCACCGCCCAAGGCCAGAGAGCAGTGAATAAATTACATAGGAAAATCGCATTGCATCGCATGCAAAAATCGCATGCAATGCAATTTTCTTACGCAGAATAGCCCACTAAGCTAATTGCTTCTAAATAAAATAAAGTGCATGGGCAAACCAACGTTTTGGTGTTCACAGACCCCTTTTTCAAGGTGCAAAAACCATAGTGGGGTAGATATAGTGGGCAGAGGGCTAGTGAAGTCAGCTGTGCATACAGTATACTGCATATTATTTGGCATAGGGTTATTTTAGTGAGGAGTAGATAAGGCAATGAACACATGGCCACTGGAGTTAGTGGTAGTAGGTATGACAGTGGGCAGAGTTAGATATGGCATTGGGCATGGGTAGTGAAATTGGGTAGATATGGTAGTGGGCACAGGGTTAGTGGATTCTGGGCTGTATATATAGTAGTGTAGATAGGTAAAGGAGTTAGAGGTAGATATGGCAGTGGGCACAGCGGTAATGGATTTAAGGGTGACAGCCGAGGAATAAATGTAAAGCATAATTTATCCATACTTGCTAGCTATCACCAGTCGCGAAGTAACGTGGGGGTTAAACTTCATAAGATGGCTGCCAGATGGCTGTGCCAATTTAACTTACCGATGGAACCATTACATTATGTACATTCTGCTACAGTGCCGGCTGGGCAGCCTAAAGCCAAAGCCTGCTTCCCATGCCACAAGCATTAGTTCTTACACGCCAATTGTATAACCCTCATTACATGCACATGTGCAGTATGAATGGCGAGTCCCTGAACGCCCATACACGTGTGTTTAGCAGCATTACAAGGGGAGCTACATGTGTATTAGCCTAGGGCAGTGATGGCTAACCTTGACACACCAGCTGTTGTTGAACAGCATAGCATGTCCTGCTACAGTTTTACTATTTGGCCATGCGAAAACTGATACAGGGCATGCTGGGATGTGTAGTTGAACAACAGATGGAGTGTCAAGGTTAGCCGTCACTGGCCTAGGGCACCTGGAACCTTTAATCAGGCCCTGATGCTGACAGCTATTCATTGTTTGGCTGGGAGGCAGGGAGAGAATGCTGGCTCACCACTCTGCTTGTGTCACCACCGCCCACCCCTGCTCAAAGGTGCCTAGAATTGTGAGGCTCTGGACAGCTACCAAGTGTGCCTATATGTTAACATGGCACTGTGAGACATTGGAGTACCCATGTGTTTCTTTGCAATAGGTTTATGGCTTAAAAGTGAGAAGAAGATATAACAGATATAACTGTTTTAGGAAAAATAAATATTTTTCTCTGATCTGATAATGCTGATAATGCATGAAGGTAGAAAGAGAGAAATGACTTCTTCCATATTGTGTGACAGCTGTTATTTTATCATCGCAGTGTCCCGGCATCAGCTTTGTCCCCAACAAGTGTCTTCATTAAGCAGAAAATGAACTTGTGTTCTGAGATGAGGGAGAAGTTCTTTGAGGTGGCAGATGAAGCTGATGTGTCCATACATGACAAGGTGGAGGCGCTGGAGAGGCAAGTATAAATACAGTACCTTGCAATGCACAAATCTTCTATCTTCTATTGACAACGGGATGTTTCTACAGACAACCAATTAGATTCTATCTACTATATTCTAGAAGGTGCTAAATAAATAAGTAGATTCTGATTGGTTGCTCTGGGCAAAGGGGGTTACTCTGGTTGATTCGGTCCTCTGCGCGCTTACACCAAGGACCAATGTTTTGGTTGTGCGCATGTTCGCCGGGCACAAGCACCCAAGACTGCGAATGGGAGGCGTGGGTGTGTGGGGCGGTTAGCCTGGGAAATCACCCATGGGAATACCCAGCGGTGTCATGGGCGTTCCCATTTAAACGCTGGTCGTTCCCATGGCAATCCCCCTGTGACGTGGGGGCGAGCAGCTGACATCGCCGGATATCAGCTGCCCGCTCAGTTCCTGTCTAGTATGTACGCAAATCTAAGAGGCCTGAGAGTCACTTAGATATGCGGGCACCTTACACATAATTCGATATCGGCTGATGTGGGGGTTTCCTCATAGGCTGTGAATGGATGTTTATGCAAAACATCCATTCGCAGCCGTGCGAGGGAAATTGCGCTGTAAATTGGGGGCAGTGGCATATGTGAAAGGCGGTTGAAAAATGGCACGCAGCCCTGTGAACGAAGCAGCGCTGCATGTCAACCAGAATAACCCCCAAAATCCCATCTTCAAGGGAACTCCCATCTTAGTAAATAAACCCCTATTTGTCTCTATTAGTTTACTACATTTTGTCTTAATTACCAGTTACTCTACAAATGTATCTACTTGGTTATATTCTAGCCCTCTTAGCACAATTAGATACACAATTAGATACTATTATATTTCATATTTCTTGTGATAAACGTTTGCTTCCCTGTTAGGCGTCGTCAGGAACTCAACACCCAGAAATATCGATCCTTGGGCACCATTACTAACTTCCGCCAAGATCTGGAGAAAATGAGAAAAGCATACAATCATGTGAAGGAGGACAAAGGTTACACTGACACTGATAATTGGTAAAGATTACAGCTAACATAAACCGTTACCTTTTTTTTTTTTTTTTTCTTCCAAAAAGTTACGGTTTTTATTTGTATAGAGATTTGAGTTCGTATTCTTATGATAACCCCTAAACAGGACTCATCATTACTAGAACATTTCTCACTACAGTACCTTAGATATATGACACAACGTATAGTACTGTACTTTACAATAAAGTTACTTTTGACATTTTACTCTACTATTGCAGGTTTGCAGTGTTGCTATCTAGGATCCCTCAGGTTCTGAAGAATAATCAGAAGATCCACAAGATCTTGGAGAAGCTTGAAACCTTAGAAGAGAAGCAGTTTGTCAGAATACGTCCCAACGCCTTCCTGAGGGTTCTGGGTGGTCTTCGTAACTGGGAACTATGTTCCCCTGACATCAGTGTGGCTATAGAGGTGAGAATGGTGTACTCCTATTATACTTAAGTCCAATGTTGGCATTGTATCACTAAACACCTTTGGTAATACCCATTGGCTCTGTGGACAAGATGACAACAGTGACTGGAAGTGAGGCTGTTTGTTCTGTCGTCTGAGTCTGCATTCATTTTTGGACAAAATGATCATTTCATTGATAGTCTTAAAGTAGCACAGTGTTCATTCAGTGGTGCTATAAATTATTGTCAGCAGACTTCTATTGCTAAATGCCTGCCATTAATCAATGTTAATTAAGTGTTCTATTGTATTTGGCAACTGATTGGAATAATATTAAGCATTGCACAAAAAAGTTTGTATTATTAACCACCATACCGTATGTAGCAGGGATGACTGTATTCAGTCATACAAAAGCAACAGCATACAAAGGCAATGATTAACCTATATGGGGGAATTCAACCCCACACGATAATTCGAACAAGATTGGATTGAATAGATTCTGACAGTTGGAAATTCAGAGTAAAACTTTGACGGATATATCTGCCTGTCAGAAATATTGCCCAACATTGAATACCCACAATGTATTACAGAATGCACCTGACTTGAGAAGACACGTACTTCATTTGGGTTAGATTTTAATTTTTTTTAAACTGTAATTTACTGTAATAGTTACGGTATTTTTATGTATTTACATTGATATTTCATCCACCACCAGACATGATAGGTTAGAGGTCTCCACATACTGGGCAGATTTATTAAGCCTGGTGAAGTGAAAAGGTGTCCGGTGATAACTCACCAGCCAATCAGCTCCTAACTGCCAAATTACAGGCTGGGTTTGTATACAGTTAAATTCTGTCATCTGGGAGATTCCAAAGGGAAGTAGAAGTAAAAGGTGCCGAGGCTTTGCATAGCAAAGTGCCTTATCAAGAACCCAGACCCGCCACTCCAATGCAATTGAGCAGCATCTGTGATGCTACCAAGTGTGTGACAGAACTGCACAAAATCTGGTATGGGGTGTCCCATTGTTACACCATTTATCTTCTATTTCTCTCGCTGAATCAAGAAAAAGTATTTCGCAAGCAGCGTCACAGCTTATTTATTGCAATGTGCTAGTTCACGCCATGAAAATGGCTGCAACAGTGTGTGGGTATGATTATGCATCTCCAGAGTGCAGCAATTATTATACAGGGAAGAGGAACACTGTTCTGTATACTTTTCTATAAACAAATGGTACTTGTTTCCTATCTGGGCGCCCGCTACGTTAATTGCGCACCATGCTATTCTCCGTATAAAAATCGGATCGCATCGGATACCACAAATGCACATGAACGATGCGATGCGATGCGATCCGATTTCGTTCCCGCTTTTATGGTTGGCCCATAGGATGGCCCATCTGTAACACTACTGTATTTATTTACCCTTCAAAGCCCTCCCCTTGTCACATCTGCACAGAAACACAGTATTGACGTCAACCCGAAGCGTGGCGAGCGCAGCGAGCCCCGCGAGGGGCGGCGGTACGCGTCCTCCGACTTTTTCATACCCCCACTATCCACGTCGGCGTGGAGTTGAGAATAGAAAGTGTGGCGAGCGCAGCGAGCCACCGAGCCCGAAGCTTGGCGAGCGCAGCGAGCCCCGCGAGGGGGCGCGGATACTTCACAGGTATCCATGTCCCCTCGCGGGCTTCACAGGTATCCGCGTCCCCTCGCGGGGCTCGCTGCGCTCGCCACGCTTCGGGCTCGGTGGCTCGCTGCGCTCGCCACACTTTCTATTCTCAACTCCACGCCGACGTGGATAGTGGGGGTATGAAAAAGTCGGAGGACGCGTACCGCTGCGCTCGCCACGCTTCGGGTTGACATCAATACTGGGGTGGCGTTAACAATGGAGGCGCATTTTAAACCATCAGGGGGGGTTTCCTATACAAATCGTGGGTTTGCGGGGTTATTACATTGAAATCAATGTAAAATCGGGTCTCAGGGACCATTTAACATTGATTCCAATGTAAAAATCAGGTTGATCGCGTCACCGCATGCGATGCGATCCGATTTAAAATGAAATCGGATCGGATAGCATCGTATGCCATCGTACATCATCGAGTACCGAATCCGATGCGATGCGATCCGATTTCATTACGGTGCCGTATGTAGAAAACCTGGGCGCCCAGATAGGAAACAAGTACCAAACAAATTATCACAGCAGACATTAACAGCGTCTCTTATCCTGCCTGTTTCTCTGAATCATCACAAAGGAAGTCACAAAACACTTGTGGCAGTGAGCCAGGTATGGATTTGTGGAACAGGTTTATGGCAGCAATCTGAGTCTTGTTTCAAAATGTTGTCACATTTTGCGTATGTACAGTATGCCAATCAACGTAAAAAAAATAAATAAATCATATTTTAATCTAGCTGCTAATAGAACAAATGTATTTCCTTAATAAATGGTACTCAGGGCCTGATTAAAGGTTCCAGGTGCCCTAGGCTGATACACATGTATCTCCCCTTGTAATGCTGCTAAACCAGTGGTTCCCAAACTTTTTGAATCATGGCACCCTAATTTATCATAATATTTTTCACGGCACCCCTAGGCCAAAAGTTTGTTACTGAGAGTTTCAGAAAGAATATAAGAAATTAAATAAGTTGTGATTAAATTGTATCCTTAGGTCCAGTTATATGGTGAGGAATATGATTCACTTTTGTTTACCCACATATTTTATAATTGGAAACCATGAGCATTGATTTTGCCAAATTCATTGGCCATAAATAATTTTAATTGGTTCTGGACCACCAACCTGAGGCACCCCTGTAAGTGCTCCGAGGCACCCCAGGGAGCCTAGGCGCACAGTTTGGGAACCACTGTGCTAAACACATACATGTGTCTGGGCACTCAGGGACTAGCCAGTCATACTGCTCATGTGCATGTAACAAAGGTTATACAACTGGCATGTAGGATCTAATGCTTGTGATGTATGAAGAAGATTTTGGTTTCAGGCTGCCCAGCTGGTGCTGCAGCACAAAGTACATGAAGTAATGGTACCATAAGTAAGTTACATTGGCACAGCCATCTGGCAATCACCTTAAGAACTTTACCCCCCACAGTACATTGGGACAGGTGATAGCTAAAAAGTATGGAATAAATTAGGCCTTAACTTTATTCCTGAGCGGTCACTTGCTAGGCACCCCCCCCCCCCCCCCCACCACCACCCCCCAAAAAAGGCAGGTGGTGATTTCCAAAACACTTGGATTCCAAAAGATGGTAGGCTCTTACCAATGGTGAGGAAAAAATATGGGAGCTGGTTCAATGCAGGAAGTCCTTCCACTGCAGTCCAGTGTTCAAAGAATAAGTGTAACTGACGCATTTCGTTGTCCACTGACAACTTTTTTAAAGGTGTAGCACTCATTATGAAGTCAGGGTTTATATACCATAAAACAAGAAGTGCATCATAAGTGTATTGTCTAATTACCCAATTGATCACTTATAAATAAAGTGCATAATTAAATAGCATATATATAAAAACTTTATAAATAGGAGGCAGACCCTATATATATATATATATATATATATATATATATATATATATATATATAGTTTGTGAGTGTAAATTGATATTTAATGGTTGTGAATCACAAAGAGCATTGTATATAGAATACAATTATTTGGGAAACCACCACCTGCCTACCTTGGTTCTGCCTATTGAGACTGTGATATTTAACATCACGAACAGGAGATAAGCTTCTTTTCACGGCCTTAAAACCCAGCCAGGTTTTTGGACACCTACCTTTCCAAATATAAGCTCTAATGGATATATTTGAGGACTTATACCATCTACCTCAAGGGAGCCATGTAGGAACAAATGGGATTTCATCATACGTATAAATATTTGTCCTTTGTTCTTCTACAGCATATATCTATATGTAATATAAGTGCAATATTATTATATGATTCATGTATTTTTAAATTTTTATTATTTACTAAATGTTAGCAATTTTATGCTTTTCATCTTAAATACTAAGTAAGACAGTCATGATCCAATAAATATATAAATGTTGTAATACCCAATTGATCAATATATATTTTTTCCTCTTAGTCTATATTTAATTTATAATCTAAGCGCTCCACCATCCCCCATTTTTTGGAATTCATTGTTCTGACTGTTGAGTGTCAGAAAGTCAGAGGGCTGGCGAAAACAGCCGCAAATTGTCGAAAAACAGCTGTGAATTCAAAAATCTGCGGATATATCAGACAAAACAGATTTTACTTGTTTTAAAGTCGGATCTGTTTTGATAGAAACTGGCATCAATGCTGTCAAAAACGACAGCATTGAATAGGCAATGGCCACTATATCAGCCAGCGGAAATAAAGGCCAGTGTTAAATATCCCCCTAAGTCATAAAAGAAAACAATGAATCACAACAATAAATTATTTTTGTTCTGCTATCCTGTCTTCTAATGTTATTCTGTGAATTGTATCACCATTTATAGATTAATTGAAAAACAAACAATATGCCCTTTGCCAGCAAAAATATTAATTGTTGCTAGAAAGTGACAGAGCAGAACTCTTCCCACTTCAATATAGAAACAGGCTGGGCCATATTACCAATGGGGTGGACGGAGCTGCAGCTCCAGACTTCCACATAAAAATAGGCCCATCTACATGACAGCATGATGATCACCAGTTAGACACCATCTGGCCACATGGTTGGCCATAAATCATAAGTATTAAAATTGAATATCTATCTTACACAATTATCCAGTTATTGCACTTTTATATATTTAGGGAGACACTAGGGCTTATAGGTAATGGGTTATACATGCCTACATGGCATCAGTCTCACCTGCTTTACTTGTCATAATAGGCCCTTACACATTTACAGCTCCAGGCCCATTAGCAGTGGCGTAACTATGGTGTGGCAGCCCCAGCTGTGGTTTGGGGGAGCCAGCGGTCTTGGGGCGCACTGAAAAATACCTGATGTCCTGTACTAATACACAGTTTGCTGTCACTCAGTAGTAGTGGGTGGCGGTGGCTGTGTACTGTAGCTGCATATGGGTGACAGCCCATCCCCACTTTCCAGTCTTCTCACCTCCTCTGTGCCTAGGGGCAGCCGGTGTCATTACCCGTACACACTTCCACTAGTATCCACTGGTGATGGAAGGCTACAGTATGTCAGCAGACGGGATGTCCTCCCTGTTATGCTGCATGGGTGCACGTCACTCCTGGGGAGCTGCAAAACTACACATGGCGGCACATAGTGGCCCAGGTAACCAGTCTGCACCATTGCCAGGTTTTACTGAAGAAGGTGGGGGAAGGAGGAACGGTGGTGGTGGTGGTGGGGGGGGGGGCAGGGGCGGTACACATTTTTTAGCAGGGTGGAGCTAATTTTATAGTTACGCCACTGCCCATTAGGACCTTAATCCGGGTATACACACACAAACAGATAAATATGTATAGAAGATATCCTAATCACCTCTCTCCACTGGCAAATTACTTGCAGTCTGCTATGTTTCACCCATTACATATGGGGACTTTATTCCCACAGTCCTAGAACTCAGCTTAGAACATGGCACCAGCTATAATAGACTGCTATGTACAATATCATGTGGAGGTAATTCACAATTGTTTTTCCGCAAAATGGTCCTTTAAGCTCACAGTCTTTTTCTTATTTACAATCTAATTATAAACTGCTGATTGCTTTTTGGCATCATGGAACAGCTATAAAACTATGATTCATATCTCACTTTTAAATTCAGATCTTCCTAGCCAGTTTACGAAAGTTCCTCATGCATCTATAAACAGATTTGTTTTTTTATTCCTCATGTTGACATATCGGTAACTAGAACCAGTAGATTAAAAAAGTTTCCCCCCACACATCTAAATTTAATGCCTGTTGTTTTGTGCAATTCATCTTCATAATAAACAATTTATAACCATGTTTTATACCTTGGCTTGCAAGCACTACATAGGGTAAACTGCTCTATTAACTTAATATAATTCTACTCCACACAACAGCTCATAAAATGCTAGCAGCATAATAAAATAAGGTGACTTATCTATGAACCTGTGCTAGGATCTCTACAAGTCCTGGTATTTATTCATTGGCAGCAAGGTGGTACATTATATGCATAAGACTGACCATCAACAACTGACCAACAACAACTGAAGACCACTATTTATGAACTGCCCATCTTGCCAGGGCTGGCAACAGAAATCTTGGGGCCCTGTACAATTATATTTCTGGGCCCCCACCTAATCCCAAATCCACACAACCCTCTTCTGTACGAGCCTCATTTAACCTTTTGTTGCTCCAGATCCTGCTTTCAGGTGCGGACTTCTCTCGTTCTCAGTCCTGTTGGCCTGGCTCCTGGCTGCTGCCTTCTGCTGGCCTGTCACTTTCACAAAAGAATGCCGAGCACTACAAGCAGGCACGGAACAGATGACCCGCGCATGTGCTATAAAGTACAGGAGCCAGAGACTGAGGCTACAGTGCCAGCGGCGGGTATGGCTGTGCACGTGCGGCCACAGGCCATGTGCACACACAGAGTAGATGGCTCTGAGCACCAAACGGAAGGGCGCACACACAGTAGACAGCAGGGGCACACAGTGTCAGTCAGACTCAGCCACACACAGATGGTGCACAGTAGACGGCTTGGCCGCGAGGGTCTCTGACAGGCCAGCGGCCATGATGTGGCAGGGAAGTTCTGGGGCCCTTGAGATTGCTGGGGCCCGTCACACTTGTCCCCCTTGACCCCCCCGTCGCCTGCCCTGCATCTTGCCTCCAGATGTGTACTACAGTACCGAAGTTTCTCTATGCTTAGCTTTCCATAGTCCCCCAGATACAGACACAACAATCTCATGTGCTGTCCAGAGTGACAGATATACTAATTTGCATCATGACCCATCACATTGTTAATAATAAAAGTTAAGATGATTTGTAGTTTTAAATTAAAGTAAAAAAATGCAGCAATCTGTATTTATGTTGTTCGTACAGTAACAGACTGGTACATGAAGGGCGCACAGCGGAAATGCTATTGTGGCTTGGCTAACCATTGGACTTTACCCTTTGATAAATATATTCGGTACTTGTGAGTTATCCGGACGCCCGATTTCTAAATCGGGTCGGATCGGGACATCGCATCGCATCGCATGCGACCATCGGATGCGATGCGATGCGATGCGATGACCCGATTTTTCCATAGGAATCAATGTTAAAATGGACTGAGTCCATTTTAACATGGAATTCAATGGGAAAAAGGGGTCCTTTTCATACCCCTACTATCCAAGTGGGCATGGAGTTGGATATAAACCTGTGGCGAGCGTAGCGAGCCACCGCGCCCGAAGCGTGGCGAGCGTAGCGAGCCCCGCGAGGGGACACGGAATACCGTCCCCTCGCGGGGCTCGCTTCGCTCGCCACGCTTCGGGCTCGGTGGCTCGCTATGCTCGCCACAGGTTTATATCCAACTCCATGCCCACTTGGATAGTAGGGGTATGAAAAGGACCCCTTTTTCCCATTGAATTCCATGTTAAAATGGACTCAGTCCATTTTAACATTGATTCCTATGGAAAAATCGGGTCATCGCATCCGATGGTCGCATGCGATGCGATGCGATATCGCATCGCATCGCATCTGATTGTATGCCTTAACTTAAGGCATACAATCAAAAAATCGGGCGTCCAGATAACTCACAAGTACCATATATTCTAATGTACCAGATCAATTGCCACTACGCAATGTAAAAAATGCAATATAGTCCAGCGTAATAAAATGTAACATATGCATAATGTATCGTATGAAATGCACAGTCTAACCTGTTCCTTAGACCAAGGGGTGGGGCCCAACGGGTATTTCCCCTGTGCATCTATGGGCTAGTGCAGACCTGTGTGCATACCTGAAGATGTTGAATAGTTGAGAGGGCCACTATTTGTTCCAGATATATTTATAGAGGATTCATGCCATTATGCACCATCATTTATTTGGGTTTGTTTATGCTGTTTACTTAGAAGGCATAACTGCTGTGTGTTACATAACTACCATCTAGCTAATACTAAATGCTTGCAACTAAAATAGCTTTGAATGTATTCAATATTATGTAAAATATATATAATTGCTTTAGGGAATAGTGTGTAACTATTAGTTCCTGCCCAGTCTAAGGTAATGTATATGTAATGTATACAACAAGTTCACAGTCTGGAACCTGATCCCTAAAGGAGGAGGTGGGACCCCTTGACCCCCTGTGGGCCAGTCCAAACCTGAACAGGAATAAAGTGTTAATCCATAAAATGTTTAATAAAACTGATGTAAAACCAAAGGACTCTACACAAACAACTAAACCATGAATGACAACATATGTTAAAACCCCACCAACAAAAAAATCTTTATTTGGGTAAAAGATCAAAATCCAAAGCAATAACCAAAGTATTCCTAATGTCAAGTCAGTAATTTTTTATTATTATTATTATTATTATTAATAATTATAATAATAATAATAATAACAACAGTTTCTTATATATTGCAGCATATTCCACTGTACAATTGGAAACAACTGTGATAGAACAAATCAGAAAGATATAGAGGTAGGAGAGCTTACACTCTATAGCAGTGATTTTCAACCTTTTTACCTTGCGGCACACTAAATAAGATTTTAAAATTGCCAAGGCACACCATGAGATCCCCACAGGGCAAAACACATTGGCCCCCACAGGGAAAAAAACAAACCTATTGACCCCTATATAAAAAACAATCACACTGGTCCCAACAGGTAACACAAATAAAATACATTGGCCCTTTACATTAAAAGAAGAGACCAGTAAATATCAATTGAACTGGTGGTGGCTGTAAATTGGTTTGGGGCTGTCTAGATCTGGGGGCACACTTGAGAACAGCTGAAGGCACACTAGTGTGCCACGGCACAGTGGTTGAAAAACACTGCTCTATAGGGAGAATAGGCAGTGATAACACAAGGGTAGGTGCTATTTGTTGCAAAACCATCCATGATTGCAAATGTAACAGGAGTAACAAAACCTATCTAATTGAGTGTCATAACTGGACCCGAGGTAAATACATGAAAACCTGACCGGGACAATAAAAATGATTCAATTAAAAAAATTGTTTCATTAAATTTGTAGATTTATTGGTCAGGAAAAGAGACACACCTAAAAAGGTGATGATTCGATGATTTCCATCTCCAGATCACCTGACTTTTGGTAGCTGATAAGCCTAATGGCTTTGCAGAATCAGACGCACTGTGCCATAATCCATTGGTGACAACTGCAAACAAGGATACAGCATTTCATACAACCAAACTGATAACTACTGATAAAAGATCCAGCCTCATGTATCTGTTAATAACACTGGATAGATCCTGGCATGATACTAAGCTGACAAGGATACCCAATGTCCTTTGCCCAACAAATTGGTCCTAGTCTTTTAATCTTTTATAATAAAGATTTTAACACTCTGGCAAGCAGCATCAAAGGTGTGTGTGTGTGTGTGTGTGTGTGTGTGTGTGTGTGTGTGTGTATGTGGGTGGGGGGGTCATGTTTGTTTGCATGATGTCATTTTCTCACACACCTGATATACAAAGTGAAAGTCCATCAAGAATGCTAAACAACACAAACTAACTTCACAACCCCATCTGAAAATGTTACTAAAGCCCTGTACACATGCTTAGATTTGCTTTAGATTTGATGTTAGATTTGATTTTCTATTAGATCATCCCATTCGATTTGGCATTAGATCTGTACTTTTGCATTCGATTCGATTTCACAATGTAGGCACAATGTACTCATTCGATTTACTGGATCGAATTCGAGATTTCCTTGGCTGCACAGTAGATTTTTCTATTCGATTTTGATAAAACGGGAGCGCGCATCGAATCGAATGCAAATTGAAAGTGTCCGAAAAACCATTCGATGTGGATTCGATTTTGCTTCTATAAGCAAAATTGAATCGAAAACAGGGAAAAATCTAAGCATGTGTACACAGCTTTACACTGTTCAATAAGCAAATTAGCGTACTTATGTCAATGATAAACGTGGAATCAGAAGGAGAAAGGGCTAACCGACCCTACTTGCAAACACATACAAGCTTTTTTTGAAAGCTTCCACTGCACAACTCCAAAGCCGCCATAATAGTTCACGCAGGAGAGTTAAGAGTTGGGACAAAGGCCCTTATTCAGACACACAGTAAGCATACATACAGTAAGCCTCAAAGCTGAAGTAGCCTGTCTGCATAAGTGAACAATTGAAATTGTGAGTTGGGAGCCAGCAGGGGCATCTAAATGCATACTATTGAAATGAAGGCAAAAGACCTTCTAGATAATGAGATTTCACTTACTTGCAATCTCCACAGAAAAGCAAACAAAATTGTATGGATGATGAAAACCAGCCATATCCTACTCAAGCTTCCTGGATAAAACCCTACCCGTGGGGCTCACCCGACACCTAAAATTGAGAAGACCCAACAATGACTGAACATATAACAATGTAGCTCTGCTAAAAGCAAAATCAAAATATATGAAATTGCACAACTCAGCCACCTTGTCTTAAATAAGCAGTGGGAATTCCAAACTCCATTAACAAAGTCTAAAAGAGCAAACTGAGAGAATTCAACTGGTCTGAACAGTCCCCTAGGTAATGCACCATGCCTCTGCACCAATTTCAGCACAAAATGCATCAGTTACAAAAAGCGATGAAACTAAAGAGAACATGCAGGAAACTAAACAACCCATGGAATAAAAGCTGTTCTTCAGTTGCACCCCATAAACCTAACAGAATTGTACATGGGCAAAAGCTAAAAGTCCACCCAACAAAGTTTGTCTGGAATTGTGTCAATTAACCCTTGTGCTTAGCGGTGGATAAAACATTCCTTGGCCTGCTAGGTAATAAAAAAACATTGATTTAACTTCTATTCTACATGAAAGGAAACTCAATCTACAGCTAGATAACTTCTGGGATGGCCATTCAGAACCAGAATTCTTACTAGAGTTAGAAGGCAATCCAGAGCAGGCTTCCAACTTGTTATGCTCAGTAGGCCTTTGATGTTTACTTGAGCAAATGTGAATATGACTAAGCCTGCTTTATGTGCTATGGCATTACAAATTAGTACTGCTGGGAGAGATCATCATCTTTAACTTCATATTACCATCCAAATCTTCTAGGACACAATCCAGAAAACTCACCTCCTTAGGCAAGCATATCAAATTCCAGAACCAGTCACTTAACCTTCATATACCATTCTTATCCAATCACATCTCCACTGTACAGGCCAAACATATCCACTCTGTTTCTTTATCACACTTTCCATCCTCCTGCCCCCTGGCCAAACTGCTGGGTCACTGTATCATACAGCACACCAGGAACCTCTGCATTCTGGTGGACTTTATGCAAAAGAGAATATCTGTCCTCATGTTTCAATGCCTATTTTCCTATAGATTGTAAACTTACAAGCAGGGCCCTCTTAACTGTGTCTATAAATACCCAGTTTGTTGTATATTTGTTACCTATTGTAATCCGGCATGCACAGAATTCAACATCTACTGTAACTCATATTAAATTGCAATATCGGTCATTCATTTGGTAGCTCACTGTGGTTTTACATAAGAAACTCTGGGGGTAAATGTATGACGTTTTGAGAAAGTTAAGTGCAAGGTTTTAATGCTCCAGCCAATCAGCCCCTAACTGTCAATTTACATATTGGAGCTAATTGGCTGGTGCATTATCACCTTGCACATAACGTTCTTTATGGGGATAGATGCCAGTTCTCCAAGCTTCATACAATTAAGAAATCACCTTGATACCTTTCACAGACTTTGGCCCTTATTCTGGTTGGCTCGCTCGGATGCGACTTCCATCCTTGTGAGTCACTCTAACCCTGCCTTGCAAATGGTTAGCCGGCGCCACCCATTTGCACGTGGCATGCATTCGCAAGGCTTGCGAATGGATGTTTTACAGGAACATCCATTCGCATGCTAGTGGGAACCTCCCCATTTTTAGATGGTCGCCGACCATCGAATGATGGTGAAGGCGCACGCATATGTAAAAGTGGTCCAGACCACCCTTACATATGCATGTATAAATGCAGGGAATTCGGCGAGCAGCTGACATCTGCTTATGTCAGCTGTCCGCCCCCCGCACGTGCATCATGGACACATTAGCATATGTAAACCCAGCATTTTCATGGGATGGAATTCGCGCCTGAGCGCATCAACCAGAATAAGTGCCTTTGTGTCTATTGGAAAACTTAATGAGAATCCCAAAATTGCTTAAACGCTATACAGTATAATGTAGCTTTACTTTCATGCCTTATTTCCTTAGAGATGTCCTTGTAAGAATCATTTCTAAGTGTTACTCAATGAAATTAATTCTGTAAATATTTTACTAGAATAATATAGTGACTCTCTACGTGGAGGACATTACAGAGGTTGTAATTAATGTTTGCAATACAGGAGATGCTGAGAAATTTCTTGACAGTTTATTAAACTCATATATATGTTAACTTTATCTAATCTGGATAATCCCATGGCCCTTCCTCTATTACAGCTAAGGATGAGTCATTTAAAATGTTGTTAAAAAGCTGCGTGTGCCAAATGCCAAAGTCAACTCATCACCTACCAGTGCCAGCTCCCCAGAGAGTCTGGGTTACATAACATCGGCTTAGAATATCAGACCTACTCTACAGTATTAAAGACTTTCAATGAAAAACAGAATACAATGAATTAAGTGAAATTGATTATCAGACAAACATCTTCAAGATCTAAGTATTCCTGAAGAGTGTTTTCCATTTGTTTTGAAAGAAAGGTTAATTATTAATAATAGCAATGAAACAACTTATTTTACTTTTTTCTTAGCACTTGTACTTAAAAAGAATAAAACACACAGACTGAACCTGCCATCATTACCTTCTTGACTTGTACCATTTGCACTCAGTTCTAGGTTCCTATTTTATTTGGTCTTTTAATCAGCGATAGTTATATAATAGACAATGATCTTCCATTCCCTACAACTGAAAGACTTCTTTCAAGACTTCTGATACAATTCCTTCACTTCTATTGAAGCTGGTATAAAGAAGTTAATGGGGCCTCCACACAATGGCCCTTACTGTAGTTGACTCGGACGGATGCGTAACGGACCGTGAGTGGATGTTTCATGTGAACAACTCCCCATCTGTGGGAACCTCCCCCATCCTCCGATGGTCACCTACCATCGAATGATGGACCGAGCGGTCAGAAAACTCTGAGTGCTCCAGACCACTCGGACATTTCTCTGTGCGAAAGCAGGGATATGGGCAAGTCCGCCCCCCCACACACACACACACACACGTGCGTCACGGCCGGATTACCATATGTACGCCCAGCGTTTTCATGGGAACGCCCATGAAACGCGGGGCATACGCATATGGTAATGAGCCCAAACAGCCCTTCACGCCCCTCTCCACCCACTGTTTGGATTGTTCCAACCGATCGTTTTCTGTACGGAATTCACGGCGTATTCAGAAGTGTGTGGCGTTTGCACATGCGCAGAAATGCCTCTGCAAATGCGCAAACACAAAACATCGGCCGTCCGACCGAACACGCAGCCATCCGATTCAATCAGAATAAGGGCCATTGGGATATACAGGCATTTTCTGAGCGATCTTACTAGAATGCTCAGAAAATACGCCTACATTGCACCCGGTGTTGAGGCCATAGCGATGCACATCGATATCTCACAGGGATTAATAACCAGCACACTGGATATTTATCAGTTGGGGCCAGTGTTTTGACCAGAGAACACTAGCCCTGACAGAGCGCTCAGCACACAGTGCTGACACACAGCGCCACCGAGAGGTATGCCAGGCCCTGGTAAATTTTTTGGGGTGTGGCCTAATCATGGGAGGAGTGGTCCCATCTTGTGTTTAGGCCATGCCCCAAAATGTTTAGGGGGGGTTTGAAAAAAAACACTCTTAAGTCGAGGGGGGAGTGTTATCTCCCCCCCCCCACACACACACCTCAGCAGCAGCAGCACACCTACAGCATGTGTTGTGCTGACAGCAGGCTCAGCATGAGCTCTCATGCTGTCAGTGATAGTTCATGCTGAGCCTGCTGTCAGCACAGCACATGCTGTGGGTGTGTGTTGCTGCTGCTGCCTGCGAAGGGACAAAGGGGGAAGGGAGGGGTACAGAGGGGGGATTGGACCAGGGCCCCCAATGGGCCCCTCCAGCAAGCTCGGGCCCGGGTAATTAGTACCCGCACCCTCCCTCTCAGCAGGCCTGCTGACACATCGCTGTGTTCTGAGCAATCATGCTGAAGCGTTCTGAGTGATCTAGCATTGCTCAGAACACTTCAGCATCGCTATGTGTGTAGGCCCCATTAGCCTCAGTAGCCGATGGCATCTTCTGATGATGTTAGCCACTGTAGCCTATAGGGTACGTACTGCAGAATTTACCGGATCCATTATTGCATACAGTATGTGCCAGTTATGCCAATTACAGTATATATTATCACCAAATTTACAATAATTTCTCAGAGGTTTGTGGAATTGTCTTTTGCCAGTTAAGTGGTTGAGCTCACACACACACATATAGTACAGGCATTTGGTCAAACAATGAATAAATGCCAATTAACAACAGTGAAGCATTCGTAAACAGCCAATCACAAGCAATTTTTTAATGCTGGGGACCTTCATCATTATAATATTCCACTATTTTCACCAGCCCTTAACCACTAATATTGCTTCATCAATGTATATATACATTATACATGTGAGCAGCAGAGTAGTGCAAACACACTTACCATGAATATATTAGAAGGCTATCCAGGCAGAAGTAGAATAACTACACACATGTGGATCAGATTACACACTGCCTTGGCCATGAACAAAGCTGTTTTATTGATACACTACCTTAACTGGTCAAATACTCCGTTCACACGAGGCCTTCATTGCCTAATTGTGATATACTGTAATCCATATAACAACCTTGTGAGAGGCTGTCTTTGGGACTCACAGTATATTTCACAGACCACTTACATATGTGCAATGCCTGATTAACCAATAGGCTGGTTAGGCTGCAGACTAGGGTGCCAGGACTGGGGTTCTCCTTGCAGATGACAAGCGAGGAATAAAATAAAGAATTAAATGATTCCATGCTTCTTTGCTATCACCTGTCCCGATGTACTATGGTGGTGGGGGGTGGGGTTGGGGTAAAGTTCTTAAGTGTCCGGGCGGCTGTACCAATGTAAGTTACTGATGGAACCATTGCTTTACGTACATTGTGCTACAGCGCTGGCTGGGCAGCCTAAAGCCATTGTCTCCTTCACATGCCACAAGCATTAGATTATACATGCCAGTTGTATAACCTTTGTTACATGCACAAGGGTAGCATGAATGACGAGTTGTTGAGCACCCATACACGTGTGTTAGCGGCATTACAAATGGCACTACTTAGCCTAAGGCCCCTGTAAATGTGTCACTAAATGGTTAATCTAGCACACACACTTTTTAATGATATTTATTGGCTTTATATGAATGCATTGTACATACAGCAACAGTACTTAACTAGATGGAGAAGAGGGCTCTGTGGTACTGCAGCCTAATATCATACAGTCGCTCATTTCTACCATAAACAGTGACCTTTGGTTTGAGGAAATAAAGTCATTAAAGCAAGGCAACTTTTTTTTTTGTGTGTGCTCCAATTCAGTATAATGCAAAATCTTTTCATCAAGGATGTCTGAAGAATCAGGGTCATAGGTTAGATGCTTTATAGAAAGCAGCAGCAGCCATTATTAATACAAATATTTGGGAGAAAATACTAACAAGAACTATGAAGATAAAACAACCATAGAATTCTTTTTTTTCCCCTAATCAATCTACACTTAATGATTTTGTTTACTATGTGTGCTTTCTCTTTTGCAGTTTGTGAGGGAACATATTGTACAGATGCCATTAGAAGAATACATAATCTGGCTCCAGGCTCAGCTGGCTCCTTCCCCATCGCAGAGAGTCCAGAGCGCGCCACCACAGAGATGACCACTGCAATCTGTATAATGTGTCAGCAACAGCAGAAACACGGATTACTAGCAATAATACAGCGCTACGCCAATATCCTCCGGAATATTTTTGTTTTCCTGTCTGCGAAACTCTGCTGACCTCTTCTTTCTTTTAGCTTTTAACATAACATTCTAGTGCTTCTGGTATAATTATTTTATTAGTTTTTTAAACAATGAGATTATTCTCAACCGCTGGGATCAAACAATCAAATCCTTTGTGCTTGCTTCTTGGATAGAATTATTTTTTTTCCATTTTGAACCTCATGTTAATTCTCACACTTTAAGTAGTGACTTAGATCTGTATACTTTATATAAAATAGTTGGTACTTGTGTAATATCTGGGCGCCCGATTTTTTGATTGTATGCGATTTTAGCCAAAATTGCATGCGATGCGATGCGATTTTTCCATAGGAATCACTGTTAAATGGTCCCAAACGGCCCCCAGGCCCCCCAAAATGCCCCCCAGGCCCCCCCATTGTTTGTATGCCCCCTCTTTGTTAACGCCACCCCACCATCAATGCCATCCTGAAGCGTGGCGAGCGAAGCGTGGCGAGCGAAGCAAGCATGCGAGGGGCGGCGGTACGCGTCCTCCGACCTTTTCATACCCCCACTATCCACGTCGGCGTGGAGTTGATTTTATATAGTGTGGCGAGCGCAGCGAGACACAGAGCCCGAAGCCTGGCGATCGCAGCGAGCCCCGCGAGGGAACGCGTAATAACTGAAGTAATGCGCGTCCCCTCGCGGGGCACACTACGCATGCCACGCTTCGGGCTCGGGCACTATATAATATCGACTCCATGCCAACGTGGATAGTTGGGGTATGAAAAGGTCGGAGGACGCGTACCGCCGCCCCTCGCCACGCTTCGGGGTGGTGTTGATGGTGGGGTGGCGTTAACAAAGAGGGGGCATACAAACAAAGGGGGGGGTCCTGGGGGGCATTTCACATTGACCCTAATGGTCTCAGGGATCATTTGCGACCATTTAACATTGGTTCCTATGGGAAAATCGCATTGCATGCAATTTTGGCTAAAATCGCGTCGCATCGCATCTGATTGTATGCCTTAAGTTAAGGCATACAATCAAAAAATCAGGCGCCCAGATATTACACAAGTACCAAATAGTTTTTATTTAATAATTATTTACTGCATATTTAGTTGGATCAAGTCACTTTATAATTTAGTATACGTTATACATTGTTATATGCTTACTATTATTAAAGGCCAAAAAGTGATTGCTCATCTCAGTGAAGCCGGGATGTGTCAAACGAAATATGCGGTAAAAAAAAAACAGTTTTCGGGGTTTTTAATGGCTTTTTTATATGTACAGATGGAGCCACCGTGATCTAGTCCTTTAATAGGATTAAGGCCCTTATTCTGATCTCGGCGGTACGGCCCGCGTGCGGCCGTACCGCCGATGTTTTCACTCTGCACATGCGCAGAGGTCACTCTGCGCATGTGCAGGGGAAATCGCCGCACAAAAAATGTATACGCCGCAAAGGGGGCGTATAGGGGCGTGAGGGGCTTAATAGCCTCATTACCCTATGCATACGCCCAGCGTTTCATGGGCGTTCCCATGCAAACGCGGGGCGTATGCATGGTAATGAGGCTATGATGCCAGTGATGGGGGCGGAAAGCTGACATCGCCGGATGTCAGCTCTCCGCCCCCATACAAGCTTTCACACGGACGATTGTCCGTGTGGTCTAAGCTTGCGGGAGCTGCTGGAGCGTGCGGCCCTGCCTTCGATGGTCGCCGACCATCGAATGCAGGGGGCAGCTCCCACCATGGTGGAGGCGTACGCCCCACCATTTTCATGCGGATCGCCAGCCGTCCGCGTACGGACGGCCGTGGCGATCCGTATTGTAGGCGGGGATTGGTTTGTGCGGCCGGAGCAACGTATGCGGCTCCGGCCGCACAGATCAGAATAAGGGCCCATGTGAGTAAAGGGATTACTCTGCTAATCCCCTACTGTATTGTTCTATGTATTGCAGCTGAGAACAATAGGCCTTGGCTTAACATGGCTCACCATGGCTATCCAGAGACAGCTAGATGAGGCTGGCTCCATCTGTATCAACATGGGACCACCGTGTTTATGACACATAGAGCCTATGGGCTTCTTGTCACATCCCCACCTGGGTGCAAAACAAAACAAAATATTTTACAGACTTCAGGGCCGGACTGGGACCAGATATCGCCCCTGACATTTTGAGCACACAGGCCCACCTGTTGGAGGCGAGGAAAAGGGGGCACGGCCACATGGAAAGGAGGAGTGGCATCAGAAAAAGGAGGGGTTACCCATTACACATTATGGAACACATCGTAATTCCCATCACACATTATGGAACACACCATTAGTCCATGCCCATGTAGCCCATGCTACATTACATAACTGTAATGCATTTAAAAATAGTGACTTATGTTATAAATGACAAGTTAAGAATAAAATGATGGAAACAATACCTACCAAATACAGCAGCCCAGTCACAGGACACTATGCAAGGTGTGCTGGTACAATATCTCATTCATACACATGAATATGTATGTGAGAAGAGCATGGTGCACGAGAACAGCATAGCAGCATCATTGGTTGCCATAGCAATGGCAACGCAATTCTTGTATCCTCAATGTGGCATCGGAGTGGCAACATAGCTTTATAAGGGGGGCGATAACTCACCTGTCCCGGTGCTCGCACGTCATCTGGTCTCTGGGAAACTCAAAACAAGCGCACTGAGCCACGCCACTGCCTCCTGCAGTCCTGGCTAGATGTCGCACCGACCGCGCATGCGCCTGCTGGTCATGAGGCCGGGCCCTGTCTATCCACACCACGTCCTGCATTGTGACGTTGGGCCGGCCATGTCCTGCGTCGTGACGTGGCCGGCCCCTCAGCTGCCCCTACACATGCTGCTCAGACTGGAGTGGGCGGATCAGATGTGGCAGTTGTGTCATGAGGTAAATATGCAAATGAGACAGCCGCCCGTCGCAATGCAGAAAATCAGCCCACAAGGCCATTAGCCCTTCTGGCATTTGCCAGAAGTGCCAGATGGCCAGTCCGGCCCTGACAGACTTGCATGTGTAACTTGTCAAGCACAGAAGCATTTCTGGGATACTGTGCCATCCAACGACTCGGTACAATATATACAGTACACGAGTGGTACAATATATACAGTACACAGAGATAGGCATAGGCGAATTATGGTAATGGGTGGTCCCAGAACTAGACACAAAAGCCGGGGATCTTTGCGCGGCATAGCCGCGCGTCAAAAAGGGTGCGTGGCCTCATGGGAAGGAGGCGTGGCATCACAAAAAGGGGTGTGGTATTACACTTTAGACCATACACAGTAATGCCCATTATACATTTTAGCAAACTCCGTAATACCCATTACACATAAAGCCACACACCGTAATGCCAATTACACATTAGGCCACACACCATAATGCTCATTACACATTGTGCCACACATCATGATGCCCATTACATACTATATAACCAACCGTAATGACCATTACATATTTGCCACATAAGTGTTGCTTACCTACATGCTCATTGCTAGGGGGTTCTTGCTTGTTGGCACCATAGTACCCATTACACATGATGCCGCACACCATAGTACCCATTACACATGATGCCGCACACCATAGTACCCATTACACATGATGCCGCACACCATAGTACCCATTACACATGATGCTGCACACATAATGTCCCTTACACATGATGCTGCACACCGTAATGCCCCTTACACATTAAGCGACACATTATGCGTAATGCCCCCACATACCGCCACTTGTAGCGTCCCTTAAGCAATTTCCCCCCAAAAGTGCCACTTACTGTAAATTTTTATATGAGCCTTCACTGCTGCTGCAGGGATAGATGGAGAGCGGTGCAGCTGCTTCTATGGGGGGAGGAACAGAGCGCAGCGCAGAGCATGCTCCCACTCCCCTCCTGGTGTCCCCTCTAGCCGAGTGGACATTTTAAATATTGTTGTTGTGCGTGACGTCGGGGGAGCAAGCCGGGTGCCGACATCACATGATTATAGGGGGGGCGGGCTGAGGTGAAAGCGGGGAGAAGAATTGGAGCAGAAGCTGCAGGGGTGACAAACATTGACAGCTGGGCAGAGAGCAGGGGGCTGCCCGGCTGTATTCAGACCACTGCAGGTCACGGCTGTTTGAAATAATACCCCTTTCACAACAGAAAATGCAGGGATTTACCCGGGAATATGGTCCCAGGATCATGCAGGGACATTCCCAGGCTGACCCCTTATACACCAGCCTAGTTCCTGCATTTTCTGGTGGGAGGGGGAGAGACAACCACTCCCCTCTCCCTACCCCCCTTTAATCAACCAGCTATATCTTCGGAACCAACTGACCCATTTACATGAGTAATATCATATTGAAGACTGGGATGTTTGGTTCCAGAGTAATCTGCCCTCAAAGAACATAAACAGTCATGAAATTACAAGAAATGAAAAAAAAAAAAAAAAAACGGTTTAACCTCAATATCCCTGGAACCAATTAACCCATATGGATCCAGCCTGATATCAGATTGAAGGCCCAGCGATTTGGGTTCGACTGAGATCAACCTCGAGTTTCAGTGATGCTGAAGGGGGAACTGGCAGCCATTGAACTGGGTGGGGGTCGGAATTAGCGGGTCCCATGTTATCCTATAGGGAAAATGTTCCAGCTTTGCCTGGCCGTATATATCCGGTTCCCAGAGGGCTAGAGACATGGGGCTGGGCTTGTTGGAAAGCCACATCCCTCAGCTACAAAATGGGCTAATGAGTGGTCCTGTGCACCCCTGGACCACCCCCTAGATTCGCCTATGGAGATAGGGTAATCAATGGTCAGTATCCTATACAGTAGGTCAGGGCATGGATAGAGCCTCCAGAGATCTCTGCAGTGCTGCTGCAATCACCGTCTGTGGGACTCTGAAGGGGATTTAGAAAAATGGTGTGGTGTGGGCCCCCCCCCCCTAGACTCAGGGACCCGTGTGCACCACCTATCACTGCACCCATTATTAATACGCCACTGCATTCCAAGATTGTGTTGAATCTGAACAAAGGCTCAGTAAATGTATATTGGTACAGTGGGCCTTATTCTAGTTCACTCTTTCTGACAAAATGCTTCTTAGATGTAAAATGTGCAGAGAGAATTAGATTTGGGTGAGTTATTTTGTTTCTGTGCAGGGAAAATACGGACTGCTTTATTTTCACACTGCAATATAGATCTCACTTTGAAGTAAAACCCCATCCAAATCGCATTCTCTCTGCACAAGTAACATCTACCCCACCTGCAGTGCACATGGTTTTGTTCATCTAAGAAGGATTTTGTCAGAAAGAGTGAACTAGAATAAGGCACAGTGTATGTATATCTAATGTCTAAACTCAGAATTGGTATTAAGATACCCTCAGACATTTTTGATGAATGGAATCGTTGTCATACCCACTTACAGTATATCCTAGTAGTGTACAATGAGCCTCAATCCGAATACAGTGATATAAGGTGATTATATTTTGCAGTTACACAGCCATTGCATGTGCATTTATGGTAACATGCGATTGCTAGTCCTGGCAAACTGTGATTGCATCAGTCAAAGGGAAACTATTTATAAGCCATTCAGATTGATTTATATGACTGATATTTTAATTTATCATTAAAAGTCCATCTTTTGGTAGTCTATATAAATGATCACATCATACCTGTAATGTGCGAACATAGGCCCTTATTCTGGTTCACTCACAAAGCCAAATTCCTTCTCAAATGGGCAAAACCATGTGCACTGCAGGGGGCCAGATGTGACTTGCGCAGAAAGAATTAGATTTGGGTGGGGTTTTTATTTCAAAGTAAGATCTATATTGCAGTGTTAAAAATAAAGGGTACTTATGTAATATCTGGGCTCCCGTTTTTCTAATGAGACCGCTGCGCTCGCCACGCTTCGGGCACGGTGGCTCGCTGCACTCGCCACACTATATAAAATCAACTCCCTGCGGATTTGGATAGTAGGGGTATGAAAAAATGGGGTGCATTTAACATAGGAGCCCAGATAATACATAAGTACCAAATAAAGCAGTCAGTATTTTTTCTGCACAGAAACAAAATATCTAACCCAAATCTAATTCTCTCTGCACAAGTTACATCTGCCCTGCAGTGCACATGGTTTTGTCCATTTGAGAAGGAATTTGCCTTTGCAAGTGAACCAGAATAATGGCCATAATGTAGGATCCCTGCAGCCATATCAGTAATCCCATCAGTACCATAGCACTAGATACACACTTTAACACAGCAGAAACACACCTGTAAAATATACAGTATAAATTGACAACATACTAAATACAAGAAAAAAGGAGCTCACCCAAAGCTAACATTAGTTCTTTCACCCAACCACCGAGAACAGAGACCCAACCTACTGTTCTTATACCAGTCCGACTCTATTTACATTGCACCTTGGTCCTGGGTTATTACTGTGACAGCCATTTACACTAAACCCGTGTCTGCCCTGCATGTTACTCACAGACACTCTGGGTGACATTTAATAGGAGTCGATTTGTGTTTTTTTTGCGAAATTTTCTCGAAAAACGGCCAAAATCCCGTTTTCGCATATTTAATGAGATGCGAAAAAATGGCAAAAGTCGCAGATTTTGACGCGAAATCGCACTTTTAGAAAGTGCGATTATAACTCGCACCGGAACTCGCATCCAGATGTTTTCCCATTGAAAAGTAAACAATTCGCATATTTAATGAAATATGTGGGAAATGTATCTTAAATTCGTCAAAAAATCAGACCAGGTTCTGATATGCGAGTTAGCCAGAACCCTGCATAGATCATTGAGATCTGTGCATGGTCCTGTGGTAAAAAATGTGTTAGAATGTTTTTTTTTGGAAAAAAATTGCGTGGGTTCCCCCCTCCTGAGCATAACCAGCCCCGGGTTCATTGAGCCGGACCTGGTTCCAAAAATACGGGTGACAAAAAATCTGCACGGGAGAAAGCCGGTTCAGCACGCTGACAGTGCAGGCTGACTGGCTCTGCTGCAGACAGACCAACGCTGGATCCTGGATCGGTAAGTATGTGAGTGTAAAAGTGAGGTGTGTGGATGTGTATGTAATAAAGTTATACTTCTCTGTGTGTGTTTTCTTTTAACATTCTTTATACAGGTGGACTACAAGTCCCAGCGGGCCCATTAATGCCCCGCATGCTGGGACTTGTGGTTCTCCAAGTCCCTGCCTGCGGGGGATTTTTGCTGGCACTTGTAGTTCTCCTGTATAAAGCAATGTTAGGATTGAAAGATTTAACCCTATCAGGCCGGCGTGTTTTTTGGAACTCGTATTTTTGGACCCAGGACCGGTCCAATAGTCCGGGGCTGGTTTCAGAAATACGGGGGACCCCTACGCTTTTTGTCCCCCGTATTTTTGGAACCAGGTCCAGCTCAATGAGCCCGGGGCTGGTTATGCTCAGGAGGGGGGGGGACCCCATACAATTTTGCACATTTTCATGCCTAAAATTTGCACATTTTCATGCCGAAAATTTGCACATTATCGCACTAAATCGCACTTTTCTTGCCGGAACACGCACCTCATTAAATATACGAATCCGCGTCAAAAATGCAATTTTTAAAAAGTGCGATAATGGGCGAAAAACTGAAGTGCGAAAAACTCTCATTCCATTAAATGTCATCCTCTGCATACACAGCAGCTTTTAAGAATAACATGGCCCCCAAAATACAGGGTGAGCTGTTTACACTGATTTGTTTCCTCGGTGCAAGGCCGGGTTAACCCCTTCCTGACAGAGCCAGTTTTTGCGTTCCTGACAGAGCCCTTTTTTTCAAATCTGACATGTCTCACTTAAGTGGGGATAACTTTTTTTGCTTTTACTTATCCCAGTGATTTTGAGATTCTTTTTTCGTGACACATTGTACTTCAAATTAGTGGTAAATTTGGGTTGATACAGTCTGTGTTTTTTTGTGAAAAATACCAAAATGTCGTAAAAAAATGGAAAATTTAGCAATTTGCAAAATGTTAAATTTTCGGCTTGTGAGACAAATAATCATACCACTCAAAATAGTTAATAACTAACATAGACCATATGTCTACTTTATGTTGACATCATTATTTCAACTTCCTTTTAATTTTTTGGGACACTAGGAGGCTTACAATATGAATAGCAAATTCTCAAATTTTCAAGAAAATTTCAAACACTGATTTTTTTAGGGACCAGTTCAGTTCTGATGTGACTTTGAGGGACTTGTATGTGAGACACCCCCATAAATGATGCCATTTCAAAAACTGCACCCCTCACAGTATTCAAAACAGCATTTTGGAAGTTTGTTAACCCTTTAGGTGTTTCACAGGAATTAAAACAAAGTGTAGGTGAAATTTCAAATTTTTTTTTTTTTTTGCAGATTTGCAATTTTAATACATTTTTCTAAGGAACACAGTACATTTTACTAGAGAAATGTGACTGAAAATTGATTCCCCCAATTCTTTTGTTTTCATAAATATCCTATATGTGGCCCTAGTGTGCACGGTGACCAAACCACAGGCTTCATAATAGAAGGAGCACCTACTTGATTTTGGAGCCTCCTTTTTATGAGATTATTTTTTAGGCACCATGTAGGTTTCTAGGCACCATAAGATGCTAAAAGTTAGGAACCCCCCCACAAGTGACCCCATTTTGCAAACTACACCCCTCAGGGAATTCATCTAGGGGTATAGTGTACATTTCAAACCCCCAGGGGTTTCACCAATTGTGGTACAACTGGGCAGTGAAAATGAAAAATTATTTTTTTTACACAAAAATGCAGTTCTGGCTCAAAATTTGTCATTTTCAGAAGGTATGAAGGAGACAAAGCACCCCAAAATCTGTGCCCCAATTTCTCCCGAGTACGGCAATGCCTCACATGTGACCAAAAAATACCATTTGGGTGCATGGCAGGACTCAGAAGGGAAGGAGTGATTTTTGGATTTTGCAGCTCAGATTCTGGTGGAATTTTGGTGGGTGCTATGTCGCATTAGCAAGACCCCCAAAGCACCAATACAGTGGAACCCCCCCACAAGTGACCCCATTTTGCAAACAACACCCCTCAGGGAATTCATCTAGGGGTATAGTGTACATTTCAAACCCCCAGGGGTTTCACCAATTTTGATACAAGTGGGCAGTGAAAATGAAAAATTACATTTTTTTACACAAAAATGCAGTTCTGGCTCAAAATTTTTCATTTTCAGAAGGTATGAAGGAGAAAAAGCACCCCAAAATCTGTGCCCCAATTTCTCCCGAGTACGTCAATGCCTCACATGTGACCAAAAAATACCAGTTGGGTGCATGGCAGGACTCAGAAGGGAAGGAGTGATTTTTGGATTTTGCAGCACAGATTCTGGTGGAATGAATGGTGGGTGCTATGTTGCACCAATACAGTGGAACCCCCCCACAAGTCACCCCATTTTGCAAAGTACACCTCTCAGGGAATTCATCTAGGGGTATAGTGTACATTTCAAACCCCCAGGGGTTTCACCAATTTTGATACAAGTGGGCAGTGAAAATGAAAAATTACATTTTTTTACACAAAAATGCAGTTCTGGCTCAAAATTTTTCATTTTCAGAAGGTATGAAGGAGAAAAAGCACCCCAAAATATGTGCCCCAATTTCTCCCGAGTACGGCAATGCCTCACATGTGACCAAAAAATACCAGTTGGGTGCATGGCAGGACTCAGAACGGAAGGAGTGATTTTTGGATTTTGCGGCTCAGATTCTGGTGGAATTTTGGTGGGTGCTATGTCGCATTAGCAAGACCCCCCAAGCACCAATACAGTGGAACCCCCCCACAAGTGACCCCATTTTGCAAACTACACCCCTCAGGGAATTCATCTAGGGGTATAGTGTACATTTCAAACCCCCAGGGGTTTCACCAATTTTGATACAAGTGGGCAGTGAAAATGAAAAATTACATTTTTTTACACAAAAATGCAGTTCTGGCTCAAAATTTTTCATTTTCAGAAGGTATGAAGGAGAAAAAGCACCCCAAAAAAATCTGTGCCCCAATTTCTCCCGAGTACGGCAATGCCTCACATGTGACCAAAAAATACCAGTTGGGTGCATGGCAGGACTCAGAAGGGAAGGAGTGATTTTTTGGATTTTGCAGCTCAGATTCTGGTGGAATTTTGGTGGGTGCTATGTCGCATTAGCAAGACCCCCCAAGCACCAATACAGTGGAACCTCCCCACAAGTGACCCCATTTTGCAAACTACACCCCTCAGGGAATTCATCTAGGGGTATAGTGTACATTTCAAACCCCCAGGGGTTTCACCAATTTTGATACAAGTGGGCAGTGAAAATGAAAAATTACATTTTTTACACAAAAATGCAGTTCTGGCTCAAAATTTTTCATTTTCAGAAGGTATGAAGAAGAAAAAGCACCCCAAAATCTGTGCCCCAATTTCTCCCGAGTACGGCAATGCCTCACATGTGACCAAAAAATACCAGTTGGGTGCATGGCAGGACTCAGAAGGGAAGGAGTGATTTTTGGATTTTGCAGCTCAGATTCTGGTGGAATTTTGGTGGGTGCTATGTCGCATTAGCAAGACCCCCAAAGCACCAATACAGTGGAAACCCCCACAAGTGACCCCATTTTGCAAACTACACCCCTCAGGGAATTCATCTAGGGGTATAGTGTACATTTCAAACCCCCAGGGGTTTCACCAATTTTGATACAAGTGGGCAGTGAAAATGAAAAATTACATTTTTTTACACAAAAATGCAGTTCTGGCTCAGAATTTTTCATTTTCAGAAGGTATGAAGGAGAAAAAGCACCCCAAAATCTGTGCCCCAATTTCTCCCGAGTACGGCAATGACTCACATGTGACCAAAAAATACCAGTTGGGTGCATGGCAGGACTCAGAAGGGAAGGAGTGATTTTTGGATTTTGCAGCACAGATTCTGGTGGAATGAATGGTGGGTGCTATGTTGCACCAATACAGTGGAACCCCCCCACAAGTCACCCCATTTTGCAAAGTACACCCCTCAGGGAATTCATCTAGGGGTATAGTGTACATTTCAAACCCCCAGGGGTTTCACCAATTTTGATACAAGTGGGCAGTGAAAATGAAAAATTACATTTTTTTACACAAAAATGCAGTTCTGGCTCAAAATTTTTCATTTTCAGAAGGTATGAAGGAGAAAAAGCACCCCAAAATCTGTGCCCCAATTTCTCCCGAGTACGGCAATGCCTCACATGTGACCAAAAATTACCAGTTGGGTGCATGGCAGGACTCAGAAGGGAAGGAGTGATTTTTGGATTTTGCGGCTCAGATTATGGTGGAATGAATGGTGGGTGGTATGTGGCATTAGCAAGACCCCCGAAGCACGGTGAAATTATGAACCTAATAATCCATAGATGTGTGGTATATTTGAAAACACTCCTTTATACATAGGCCGGGTTTGTCGGGGCAAGTGTCACACTGGAAAATAGTTTGCTTTCTTATTCCCTTTTTATAGCAAACTTTGCACCTTTTTTGTGTCCTGCCCTTTTTTCCAGTGGAGGGGATTTCATCAGGAAAATGCTGCCCTGGTACAATACGGGGGCCAGTACTAGAAGTACTGGGGCTCTCAGCCTGCTGGTTCCCAAATATTAGGCCCTTTATGACTTCCTCTTGAAAGTGCATAAATGTCCCCCTCTGGCCGGTAGAACGGAATAGCACGTAAGCGTTATACAGTGCCATCTGGATGATATACACGGCCAGCTTCTTGTACCAGATTTTTGTTTTCCGCAGGGCACTGTACGGCTTCAGTACCTGATCTGAAAGATCCACTCCGCCCATGTACCTATTGTAATCCAGGATACAATTAGGTTTGGAGGTGTGGGTACTGGTACCTCGTACAGGGACGGAGGTGGTACTGTCTCCGTGAATTGTTGTCAGTATAAGGACATCCCTCTTGTCCTTATATTTGACCAACAACATATTTTCGGTGCATATTCCCCTGCTTTCACCCCTTCTCATTACTTGGGCAATGTGCGTTTTTGGGAGGCCTCTTTGGTTCTTGCGCACAGTACCGCAAGCTGCTGTACCTCTTGAACCAAGGGCCTTAAACAGGGGGATGCTGGTGTAAAAGTTATCCACATAGAGGTGATAACCTTTATCCAGGAAGGGGTGCACTAAATCCCAGACAATTTTTCCACTAACACCTACGAGGGAGGGGGGGCATTCTGGCGGTTCAATTCTTGAATCCTTCCCTTCATATACCCTAAACCTGTGGGTGTACCCTGAGGTGCTTTCACACAACTTATACATTTTTATGCCATACCTTGCCCTCTTACTGGGAAGGTACTGGCGGAATTTAACCCTTCCTTTAAAATGTATAAGGGACTCGTCTATGCAAATGAATTTATCTGGGATGTACATGTCTTCAAATTTGGCACTGAAATGATCAATGACCGGCCTGACTTTGAATAGCCGGTCAAAGGTGGGATCATCTCTGGGTGGGCACTGTGCATTATCGTTGTAATGCAAAAATTTAAGGATCGTCTCAAATCGAGCCCGGGGCATGGCCATACGGTAAAATGGGGTGCTGTACAGAACATCTGTACTCCAATATTGCCTAATTTCTGGCTTTTTTACTATGCCCATATGTAACACCAGACCCCAAAACGTCATCATCTCTACTGCATCTACAGGGGTCCACCTAGCAAATGATGACGTGGGGTTTTGAGCAATAAACTGCTGGGCATATAAATTAGTTTGGTCCACCATTAAATTTATAAAATCATCAGAGAAAAATAATTTGAAAAAGTCAATTTCTCTGAGACCTGTGGAATCAAATTGGATTCCTGGCATGGCCAAAAACTCAGGAACCTGGGGCTCAAAATTGTCTGGTGGTGGGGTCCATACGAGATCAATTATTGGGGGGGGGTCTCAGCTGCTCTACGGGGGCGTCTTTGAGGGGGTCCCTCATCACCAGAGGAGGAAGAGGAGCTTAAGGCGAATCCTTCAAATTCCCCGCTTGCATCACTGGCTGTGTCAGAGTCAGAAGCAAGCAGGGCATATGCCTCCTCCGCTGAATACATTCTTCTGGATGACTGGGATGACATTTGGGATGACATTTGGGATGCCATTTTTATTTTTGTGTTACTGGTAGTGAAATGTTTCAACACGTGTATAGTGTAGGGGGGGGTACAAACTTTATTTCAACCCGGGGGGTATGTAGTGTGTAGTGTGTATGTAGTGTGCAGAAAAAAAAAATACTTTATACAAAAAAAAAAAAATGGAGGGGTTAAAAAAAAAAAAAAATTGAAGGGGTTAAAAAAAAAATTGAAGGGGTTAAAAAAAAAAATTGAAGGGGTTAAAAAAAAAAAAAAAAAGGTCCTGCGCCAAAAATTGAGCACAGATGTTGGTCAGTAACGTCCGTCACTGAACAGCGCTGAAAGGCAACAGGAATTTGATCAAAAAAAAAAAAAAATAGATCAACCCTGTGCCGAAAAAGATGATCAGTGATGTACGTCACTGATCCGCGCACAGCGGCCACAGGACACCCACAAAATCACAGTGTGTGTAAAAAAAAAAAATTAAAAAAAGACCCCACAGCACACACAAAAAAAAAAAAAAGGTAATCAGTGATGCGACACTGATTACCAGTGAGGGGCAGCAGGTGCAACTGACAGTGCAACTGGCAGGTATATATAAAAAAAAAAAAAAAACCTCTGCACCCCTAAAAAGTTGCTGATCACCTCAGATATAGTGATCAGCACAAAAGGCGGGGGCAGCAGACACAAAATTTAGCACTCTCTAGCACTCTCTGTCACTATCTCTCTCTATCTCTTTATCTCTCACTATCTAACACTCTATGACACTGCAGCAGCAGCAGTGACAGGTATATATATATATATAAAAATACCCTGCGCCCCCAAAAAGTTGCTGATCAGTTAATTTATACTGATCAGCACAAAAGGGGGGGCAGCAGTCAGTTATATAAAAAATATATAGCACAATCTGTCACTATCTCTATCTCTCTCTCTCTATCTCTCTCTCTCTATCTATAACTATAACACTGCAGCAGCACAAAATATAGCACTCTCTGTCACTAGGCCTCTCTATCTCTCTCTCTCTATCTCTCTCTATATCTCTCTATCTCTCTCTATCTCTCTCTATCTCTCTCTATCTCTCTCTATCTCTCTCTATCTCTCTCTCTATAACTATATCACACTGCAGCAGCACAAAATACAGCACTCTCTGACACTATCTCTCTCTATCTCTCTCTATCTAACTAACGCTATTACACTGCAGCAGCACAAGTTCACAGGAAGTCACAAGTAACAGGATCCAGGAAGCATCCAGCACACTACAAGCACAGATGAAGCAGCCAAGATATTTGCAAGGATCAGGTAAGTATTTTGCCAGGTTCTGGTCAGTATATCGCGGCAGATTGGCACGGTGACCGCACTGCACGCAATTCCAGACCGGAATGGCGTCTGCAGTGCAGTCACCGTTAGTTTAAACCCCCCTCCATGGCTGTGATTGGTCCGTCGGTCCGACGGACCAATCACGGCCTTTGGGGGCGGGCGGGGTGAGGTGGGGTGACACCAGTGTCACCCTTACACCCCGCGGTGATTGGTGCTGTACTTTACAGCACCAATCACCTCCGATCGCGTGTCACCGGCGAACGTTATTCGCCGGTGACACAGAAAACGCTGTAATTGGCTGTTCACACTGAACAGCCAATCACAGCGATCGCCGACGGGGGGGGGCGGCATCGCAGCCCCCCCTGGGCATGCACGGACATGTCTGCTGTCAGGGACAGCAGACATGTTGAAACTGTCACCGCGTCTATAGACGCGGTGACAGTTAAATGCCATGACGTACATTTACGCCATGTGTCGGGAAGTACTTCCCGACCATGACGTAAATGTACGTCAATTGTCGGGAAGGGGTTAAGGGCCTCATGGGCCTGGAGCTGAAAATGTCCAAGGGCTTATTATGAGAAATGGAATAGATGAGGCCAATGCCATGTAGCATACCTCCCAACTTTGGTAGTTCAGCAGTCGGGACGCTGCTGCTGCGCGTCGGAGGCGCGCCAAAATTTTCGGGGGCGTGGCCTAATTTTGGGGGGTGGCCTATACTTGCGGCTCCCCTGCGAGGCCACGCCCCCATTTTGCCGCTATGGGGGCATGACCCAGAGGCTCTGTGAGCCTCTAGCCATGCCCCCAGCCCCCTGGCTGCGGGAATAGACGCTGTGCGCATGCGCACAGCGTTTATTCCCCGCTGCTTAGCAGCTGACAGGGGGGACTCCCAACAGCCCCCCCACACCGCGGGACACTGCCGCCCGCGGGTGGGACAGCGGGACAGGCCCTGACAATCGGGACTGTCCCGATAAAATCGGGACTGTTGGGAGGTATGATGTAGTCATGTAGAACCCATACACTATTGTGAAAAACTCATGTCAACCTTTTGCATGTCGACATTTTGTTTGTGTTGACCTTTTGTCTATGTCGACTTAATGCGACCTAATGCGTGTCTTGGCCTGTGCTGCATATTGTCTACTTGCATTCTGACTGCCTGTTTCTGTTGTATAAGAGGTGCAGCTAGTGATGTCACCATCTGGCCATGGGGGTATGTTGATGCTTTTTATAAATCACTAAGGGCCAGATGTACTAAGCGTCAAAAAGTGATACAATGGAGAGTGCTAAACAGCCAGCCAATCAGCTCCTACCTGTCATGTTACAGGCTGTGTTTGAAAAATGACAGGTAGGAGCTGATTGGCTGGTTGTTTATCACTCTCCACTTTATCAGTTTGTGAAGCTTGATTTGTCTGGTCCTTAATCTGATTGTAGTCCTAGGGGTAATTTACTAAAGTGTGATAGATGTTGTCAATAGCAACTAGGGTTACCACCTTTGTGTTGAGAGATGCCCGGACAGTGGCCCGCCCCTTGACACACCCACAGCCCACTCACTGACCCGCCCCCAGCCACACCCCTTGACTCGCCTTATCATGTTGTTGTTTTTTTACATTTGCTTTAAATCTATTCTTGATTTTACACATGGTAATGCCACATACACATTACGTCACATACTGTAATGCCCATTACACGTTATGCCACACACCATGATGCCCAGTACACCAAACTCTGGGATGCACATTATATATATCACACACCCATTACATAGTATACTACATACCCATTACACGTTATGCCATGACTGGACAATGAAAAAAAAATAGGAATAAAATAGACAGTGCGCACCGAAGGGTACTTGTGAGTTATCCGGGCTGCCGATTTTGTCCTTAAGTTTGGTTAACTTAAGGACACCCGACCGACGCGATGCCCACGATTTAGCTCCAAATCGGGGGCATCGCGTCGGTCGTGGCCGTTATAAGGGGCCGCGACGCGATGCCCCCGATTTCCCATAGACAGTAATGTTAAAAGACACGATATCGGGGGCATCGCGTCGGTCGTGGCCGTTATAAGGGGCCGCGACGCGATGCCCACGATTTCCCATAGACAGTAATGTTAAAAGACACGATGGACCCGATTTCCCATAGACAGTAATGTTAAAAGACGCAATGGACCCGATTTCCCATAGACAGCAATGTTAAAATAAAATTACAATGTGAAATTGGGCAATATGTTTTTAAAAAAAATGTTTTATGGCCCCCCACCACCGTTAACGCCACCCCGCTATTGACGCCAACCCGAAGCGTGGCGAGCGCAGCGAGCCCGCGAGGGGCGGCGGTACGCGTCCTCCGACCTTTTCATGCCCTACTATCCACTAGGGCGTGGAGTGAGAATAGAATAGTGTGGCGAGCGCAGCGAGCCACCGAGCCCGAAGCGTGGCGAGCGCAGCGAGCCCCGCGAGGGGACGCGGACACCTGTGAAGCCCGCAAGGGCACGCGGATACCTGTGAAGGTGTCCGCGTCCGCTCGCCACGCTTCGGGCTCGGTGGCTCGCTGCGCTCGCCACACTATTCTATTCTCACTCCACGCCCTAGTGGATAGTAGGGCATGAAAAGGTCGGAGGACGCGTATCGCCGCCCCTCGCGGGCTCGCTGCGCTCGCCACGCTTCGGGTTGGCGTCAATAGCGGGGTGGCGTTAACGGTGGTGGGGGGCCATGAAACATTTTTTTTAAAAACATATTGGCCAATTTCACATTGTAATTTTATTTTAACATTGCTGTCTATGGGAAATCGGGTCCATCGCGTCTTTTAACATTACTGTCTATGGGAAATCGTGTCGGAAATCGGGTCCATCGTGTCTTTTAACATTACTGTCTATGGGAAATCGTGGGCATCGCGTCGCGGCTCCTTATAACGGCCACGACCGACGCGATGCCCACGATTTCGGGCGCGATGAAAAAATCGGCAGCCCGGATAACTCACAAGTACCCACCGAAGTCCTGCCAAAAAATTACACCATAATGCCTATTACATGTCACACACACATATTATACCACATGCCAATATTCCACGTTATGCCAGGGTGCAACAATAAAAAAAAAATAAGGACAACAAGGACAGTGCACGTCGAAGGCGCGCGCCAATAACTTACAACGTAATACCTATTATACCTCACACACCCATTACATAGTATACTACATGCCCATTACACGGTATGCCATGACTGGACAATTTAAAAAAAATATGAATAAAACAGACAGTGCGCACTGAAGTCTTGCCAAAAAATTACACCATAATGCCTATTACACGTCACACACACATATTATACCACATGCCATAATTCCACGTTATGCCAGGGTGCAACAATTCAAAAAAAAAAATAAGGACAACAAGGACAGTGCACGTCGAATGCCCATTAAACATTATACCAAACACCATAATGCTCGTTACATACTGTATACCACACACTGTAATGGCTATTACATATTATGCCATATAAGTGCTGCCTACCTACTGTACATGTTAATTGCTAGGGGTTTCTTGCTCGATGCCAGGGCCTTCATGCTCGGTACCAGGGCCTGTTGCTAAGGGGGAGGGCAAATGCCCATTGCCAAGGGGAATGCAAAAGCAGGCAGGCACAGGCTGGCAGCTGGAGCCGGGCAGAGGAGATTGCTTTGCAACCTGGAAATTGGAGTTGACCATCAGCGGGAGATCATGGCGCTGCCGTGAAACAAACAGCCAGCTAGAGACCAGCAGCGCCATGAGCAGGGCCGAAACACACACAACACCACAACTATAGGAGAAAATAGGGGGTATATAGGGTGTGGCACTGACTATAGTTGCACATAATTTACATTGTATTTGTTAGTAGTAATTATTAAAACTTGCCTCCGACCTCACAATGATTTGCATGTCTGGTCAGGTGGCAATCAATGGGTGCATTGCGGCGTCGACAATGTGGTGTCAGTGTGTCTGCACTGCTGGCTGCCACTAAACGCAGCTTTGATCTGGCTTGGCTCAGGTTGATGGCCATCGCCTCTGCCAGGTGTGACCCCCAGCAACCCCAATGAGCTGCCGCTGAACTGGTGGGGAATGTCCTTCCTTACCCCGGGCATCATGCACACCGCACTTCAGGAGCTGCTAGAGATGCTGACGGAGCGTAGCGCACGGCATCCCTGAGTGGCGCTGTGCCCCACCCCCTCCCATTCAGTCTTCCACCTCAGCAGCGCCGCAGTTGAGTGAAACGCCCTGCTCGCCAACCCCCCCTGAGGCGAGCAGGAGCAGTTCCTCCTGCAGCTATTTCATATAGTCCGCATGCCCTGCTCGCGGTCCGGCAGCCAATCAGGAGCCACCGCTCCCGATTGGCTGGCGGACCGCAAGCAGGGCAGGCCAGGCGCGATATTTGAGAAATAGCCGCAGGCGGAACTGCTGCTCCTGCTCGCCTCATTCTCATGGCGCTGCCAGTCTCTAGCTGGCAGTTTGTTTCCCGGCAGCGCCATGATCTCCTGCCGACGGTCACCTCCAGTGTCCAGTTCCCGGACATTGTATTGTCTGGGAACGCCACCCGTCCGGACTCCGGACATCCGGTCTAATTACCGGACTGTCCGGAGTAATCCCGGACGGGTGGTAACCCTAATAGCAACCAATTATATTCTAGCTATTATCCTCTAAATGGTTGCTATGAGCAACATTTCTCACTTCTAAAAACTCACACTATAGTAAATATATCCCTTACCGTCCATGGTACTTGTGTATTATAACGGCGCCGATCCAAATCGCATCCGATATCGCATCCGATTTATCGACCGATTTGTGGCCGATTTTCTGCCGATTTTTGGCCGATTTGTTCTGCGATGCGATTTTGCGTCCGATTTTCGGACGATTTTTTGCCGATTTTCGGCCATTTCCTGATGATTTGCATGTTATTCCATCCTTGCACACCCCCAGGTACTATGCGATGGTATGCGATGTGATTTTCGGGAAAATGCCCCTGATTGTACAATTAAATATCGCATAGCAACGCATGCCAGCAAGTGGCATGCGATGCAATGTGATTTGCAATGTTAAATGCACCCCCATTGTTAATGCCACCCCCACTATCAATGCCAACCCGAAGCGTGGTGAGCGCAGCGAGCCCGCGAGGGGCGGCGGTATGCGTCCTCCGACCTTTTCATACCCCTACTATCCACGTCGGCGTGGAGTTGATTTTAGATAGTGTGGCGAGCGCAGCGAGCCACCGAGCCCGAAGCGTGGCGAGCGGACGCGGAATACATGTAAAGTAATCCGCGTCCCCTCGCGGTGCATTTAACATTGTAAGCACCCATCAGGGTGATTGTACAATTACAAATCGAATCGCTTCACATGCATCGCATGGCATGCTTCACATGCCACTATATTGCATGCGATGCACTACGATGGAAATCGGGGGACTGCAAGGTGTGCAATAATGGAACAGCATGCAAATTGGCCGGAAAAAGTGAAAAATCGGTCGAAAATCGGCCAAAAATCGCATCCGATTTTTCCATGCGATTTGCGGCCGAATTTCGGCCGATTTTCGGCCGATTTCGTGGGCGCCGTGATAATACACAAGTACCCAGTCCATGATCTAAACAATATTAGTCGGAGAATCCAGCACCTGTACAATGCCCTATTGAGCAGAACATACTGCAGGGGTGCCCTCATTTATGCCGTATAATTCCAGGGGTGCCCCTATAAGTCCCATATCGGACCAGGGGTGCCCGCATGTGTCCCATATCAGTCCAGGGGTGCCCGCATATGTCTCATATCAGTCCAGGGGTACCCCCATGCGTGCCATATAATTATATGGATGCCCCCATGTGTCCCGCATCAGTCCAGGGGTGTCCCCATGTGTTTTACTGAAAAGGAAAAAAAGTGTTTTTATTTTTACTGCAAGGGCTGTTAAATGTTCTGTATCAGTCTAGGGAGGAGCCAAGAGTGCCGTATAATTCCAGATGTGCTGCTCTTTTTTTTTATTAAAAGAATAAAAGTTTTTTTTTATTTTTACTGCAGGAGTGTCACCATGGCTGCCATATAATTCCATGTCTCCCGTCATGTGTGCCGTATCAGTCCAGGGGTGCCGTCACCTGTGCCATATAATTTTATGTGTGCTGTATCAGGTCAGGGGTGCCCGCATGTGTGACGCATAGGGCCTTATTCTAGGTCACTCAAAATCCTTCTTAGATGTACAAAACCATGTGCACTGAAGGGGCGCAGTCGTGTGTATGAGCCTTAACCCAAATGAAGAAATACTACTGTAGGTTACTATCTAACATGGCAATCAGCCAAACATACCAGTTAGCATACTGTACTTATAAAAAGCAGATGTGTGAAGCATTTATAGGTTTATATTACCAATACCAGAAAGACAGCTGCTGATTTAAGACCAAGAAACCATCTCGCCGACTCCTCCATGTCACATAGCAATCCTTGTTTCCTGTGATGATCCATATGTACAGTATCTAATTCTTGCAACAAAATCATAATACTATCCAGGACTTACTCATTAAGGTAACAGTGTAAGGAGTGCTGTATTGGGGCATTATACTGTATATCCAGATTTGTCAGCCTAGTTGTCCAGATACATTGGAAATCAGTGTATCTAAATGATGTAAACAAATGACGACTTGTTGAGGTATCTCCGCTTTGTGATGTACTATCTGATACTGTATACACACGCAGGACTCTCCCATGTAGCTAGGGTTACCACCTTTTTGTTGAGAGATTCCCGGACAGTGGCCCGCCCCTTGACACACCCACTGCCCCGCCCATGTCCCGCCCCCAGCTCCGCCTTATGTTGATTTTTTTTTTAACATTTGCTTCAATTTCATTCTTGATTTTGCATACCATAATGCCAGTTACATGTTACGACATACACCGCAATGCCCATTACACGATATGCCAGGATTGAAAAAGTTTTTGGGGAAGGAGGAACAATACAGACAGTGCGCGCCGAAGGCGCGCGCCCAAAATTTTCAACATAATGCCGATTACACGTCACACACCCATTACATAGTGTACAAAATGCCATAGTATACCACCTGCCATAATGCCTATTACACGTTATGCCACACAGCGTGATGCCCATTACACATTATGCTTATTACTTGTTATGCCAGGACTCAATTTTATTCTAAAATAGGGACAACACGGACACCGTAATGCTGATTACACATCACACATCCATTACATAGTATACCACATTCCATAATGCCCATTACACATTATTCCAAAATCTTCACTGACACACTGGTGACTACACTATTATTTACTTTGCTTGAAAAATAGTGATCGTCATCATCATACAACAACAACATACTATTGTATTGGGCCAGGCCCAGGCCAGCCACAGTTGTAAATCTGGCCACAGTTGTAAATCTAGAGAGAGAGTAGCTCCTGTGGCTGTGCTAAGTGCTGGCAGTGCTGGCTGGGCCTGGCTGGGAGGTTGGCTGGAGCAGGCCTGGCTGGGTGGTTGCGGCAGGCACAACTCAACATCGCCCAGGTGACTTGGGTGCGGCGCAGTCGGGGACAGGGGACTGCCTGCCTGGACTGTGGTGACAGTATGGTGACAGTGTGGCCCTCTGCCCTCACAACACAGAAACACAACGAGAGGGAAATAAGTAAACTCAACTTACAGTAGTATACTGAACTGAATAATATACAATATAAATACTGATCCTGTGCCCACACACAGCCCGCTGCCCGCCCACCCACCACACTGCGGAACGTACAGTACTGGTACTGCTGAATAATATACTGCAGTGGCTGCGGATGCAATCATCATCATGCCACAGCGCTCACCGCCAGCGCGTCCGTCGCGTCAGGCAGCCGCACTCTGTCTCACGTGGTGTCACTGCTGTCAGGCGGACGGGCGTGTGTCACGCGGAAGCGCCGCAGCCGCTGCCCGCAGGAGGAGTCGGACACCACGTCACACACAGTGACACACACAACTGTGTCCCACCTCCCTCCTCCTCCAAGCGAGCGCCGCGGCGGAGTGACCGTGTCACTCAAGATCAGGGGTGGGCAACTATATCGGCTGGGGGGCCGCTTTACACTTCAAGTAAATATTCGAGGGCCGTGTGTGTGTGTGTGTATATATATACATACACACACACACAGTGCTACAGTGTGTGTGTGTGTGTGTATGTATATATGTATATACATACACACACAGTGTTACACACATGTGTATGTATGTGTGTGTGTGTATATATATATATATATGTATGTGTGTGTATATATATATATATATATACACACACACACAGTGTGTGTGTGTGTGTATATGTATATATATATATACATACACACACAGTGTTACACATGTGCATATGTATATATATTATGTACATAGCTCTGCAGCAACAAATTACTTGTAATAGAGTAGCCTTCTTTGGTGGTGGATTCGGAGCCTGCCAGAGGGGAGCCAGGACAGGAGACAGTGCCCGCCGCTGAAGCATGACCGCGCCATCCCCCCCACAGCCATTGGTTGGTGCGGCCGCCGCGTGACCGCGTCCCCTCCTACAATCCCAGTACTGCTGTGCGTGCGGGGATGGCGCGGCTCGGGACCCTTCCGATGTCTGCCACTCACACACTGTCTCTGATGGCTGCCCGCACCGCAGTAATGTAATCTGCGGTGCCGGCGCAGCGGCCGGGCGGGGGGTGGGGGGGGGGGTTGGAGATCAATTCCCGGACTATGTATAGTCCGGGACAGCCACCCTTCTGGACTCCGGACGCCGGTGTCAATTACCGGACTGTC